>NC_086107.1:37110426-38456103 GCF_963921235.1 Mobula hypostoma | reverse complement strand
TCTGGAAGAGATTATTAACATCTGTTCACCTCATTTTACAAAAGGATTTCTCAGAGACATTTGTTGTTTCTCCATTTCCTTTCTGTAGCTAATGGATGTCTCAGATATTCACAGGATGGCAGGGGTCAATGGTAGACCCAGAGCTTTCAACAGATAATGCTTCATAGAGATGTGGCTCTTGAAATATGGGGAACCTGTTTTCCAAGGTCTTGATGTAGAACTTTATTGTTGATGGGCAATATAATACAACAGAGGCGGTCTGGTAGAGGACTTGTTTTCAGGATGCTAGTGTAATGCCCTTTCTATTGTATGAAAGAGCTGATGATGAGCTGGAGTTGGCTTCCAGTCATGGTGAGGTACTAGTTTCAAGGTTACTACAGCAAAAAGACCAAAATTACAGTGAACTTGCTTCGGCAGCAAAGGCAAGATAGGTTGGACAGTTTTCAACTTATTAACTGCAAATATAATCTTGTAAAACTGCCAATGCAAAAGGTATAATGGGGAACAAAAATCCCAAATTCCATTCAAGAGAACTTTTTCAGCTAGCATGCAACTATAAAAATTGAAGCAATATAATTCTGGATCTAGTTTCGAGAAATGAAGCTGGAAGGGCAGCAGGAAAATCAGTGGGAAAGTACTTTAGTTGTAGTGACTGAAATTCAGTTAGACCACACAACTATGTAGATGGTCTCTAAAATGGGGAAAGGGCAATTTTCCTACCCTGAGAACTAGCTTAGCAAAAGTGAACCAAAATCAGCTATTTTATGACAAATCAGTCACAATTTGAAGAGGAGATTCAAAAGGACTTGGATAAACAATGCAAAAACAAAGCAAGTCTGTCAAAGCAAAAGACTCTTAACATGATAAAAATTGTCTACGAGTTGACTGGGATGAGAAAATCTCTCGATTTTGGGAGGATAAAGATAGGCTGCACAGTTGGGCATATGCCTAAAGGAAGAAAGATGAGAAACGTAGAGGTTCAATGGGACCTTGGAAGGCATGTCTACAGAACCTTAAAAGTAAAAGGCAGGCTGTTAAAAATATATTGAGTTTACTTTCTTTTACTGTCTGTGACACAGAATGAAATGATGCACTGGAATTGTATGCAGGAATTGATAGGCCAGAATTTGAGCACTGTGTACTGTTCTGGTCACTATATTACTACAGAGATATGACTGCACTAAAAGTGGTGTAGGAGAGATATATAAGGCTGTTATCAGGACTGGAGATTTTTAACTATAAAAGGAAAGACCGAGTAGACTGTGGCTGTTTCCAGTGGAGCAAAGGGGAGACAACTGAGCTATACAAGTTCATGCTGAGCTTAGCTATAGTAAATAAGAAGGCAAACAACAGGAATTCTGCAGATGCTGGAAATTTAAGCAACACAAATAAAAGTTGCTGGTGAACGCAGCAGGCCAGGCAGCATCTCTAGGAAGAGGTGCAGTCGACGTTTCAGGCCGAGACCCTTCGTCAGGACTAACTGAAGGAAGACTGAGTAAGGGATTTGAAAATTGGGAACTTTCAAATCCCTTACTCACTCTTCCTTCAGTTAGTCCTGACGAAGGGTCTCGGCCTGAAACGTAAATAAGAAGGGTCTATTTTCTTTATTTGCAGATTGAAGTCCAGCGAGCAAGGATTAGCAAAAGCTAATTTTTATGGTATTTATACCTTGGGTATGTATGCCTAGGACAATAAACTTGAAATCTTCAGACCATGCCACTTAGGAACTATTATTTTGTGACTGTATGTGTGATCATAACTATATGTGCTGTGTGTTTCTGTATGCATTTTGTTTTGCATCTTGGCCCCAGAGGAACAATGTTTTGCTTAGCTGTATACATGTGTGTAGTTGAACTGGAAATGAAACAGTTCTATTTACAATATGCACATATAAAATGGGACAATGACCTCCTTCAATAGCTAAAATTTTCAGAGCATTTGACTCACAATATAGCTTCCAAACATATGGCTGTTTGGCTAAGCACACCTCCAATTCAAGTTTGCTGACGACACTGTCATAGGCCAAATTAAACGTGGTGATGAATCAGCATATAGAAGGGAGAGTGAAAATCTGGCTGAGTGATACCATAACAACAACCTCTTACTCAATATAAGCGAGACCAATGAGCTGATTATTGACTTCAGGAGAAGGAAACCAGAGGTCCATAAGTTAGTCCTCATCAGAGAATTAGAGGTGGAGAGGGTAGGCAACTTTAAATTCCTTGTGTTATTATTTCGGCAGACTTGTCCTGGGATTAGCATGTAAGTGCAATTACAAAGCAAGTACAGCAGTGCCTCTACTTCCTTAGTTGTTTGCGGAGAATCAACAAACTTCTATAGATATGCAGTGGAGAGTATATTCAATGGCTACATCAGTCTGGTATGGAAACAGCAATGCCATTGAACAGAAAAATCCTACAAAAAGTAGTGGATGTGGCCCAGTCCATCACAGGTAAAGCCCTCCGCATCATTGAGCACATTTACATGAAACGCTGTCGCAGGAAAGCAGCATCCATCACCAGGGATTTCCACTACCCAGGACAGGCTCTCTTCTCTCCTGCTGCCATCAGGGAGGAGGTACAGGAGCCTCATGACTAGCACCACCAGGTTCAGTAACAGTTACCATCTCTTAGCCATCAGGCTTTGGAACGAAAGGGGATAGCTTCACTTTCCCCATTGTTGAAATGTTCCCACAACCAATGAACTCACTTTTAAAGACTCTTCATCGCATGTTCTCAATATTTGCTGCTGATTTATGATTATAATTTCTTACTTTTTGTGTTTGCACAGTTTGTTGCTTTCTGCACTCTGGTTGAAGGCCCAAGTTGAGCGATCTTTCATTGATTGTATTTTAGTTATTAGTCTATAGATTTACTAAGTATGCTAGCAGGAAGATGAATCTCAGGGTTGTATATGGTGACAATATACTTCGATAATAAATTTACCTTTGAATTTTGAAACAGATCTCTTAAGTTGTCCCTGAGCTTTTGCAAACACTGTTCCAATCAGTTATCACATTAATGTATTGCTCAGTGTGTAAGTGAAGAATAAACTTGTTTTTTATTTGTTGGACATCCTGTAAAGTGGACTTGACTCCAGTGAGATGGAGGAAAAAGATGTGTTCATAAAATCAACAGAATAAAAATCAATAAATTACCAAAATTAGTTGGCACTACTCATAAAAGCAAGGCATAAAGAGTATATAGGAAATCTGAATCCACTCCATACATTACAAAAACTAGCCTTTGAAATTAATCTAACAGCTGTACAAAACAGGACTATTAAAAAAGTTGAGGTACACTTGCTGGGAAACATTATTCCTATATTAGTGTTTAAAAACAAAAATACTGTTTATTCTAATGAACACAAGATACACAAAACTTTTAACAGGTAAATACTTAGCTATTTGATTTGTTTCTGTGTGATACCATCTGCAAAGATACATGCTACAAGTATCAAATAATCATGTTAAAGATGTTAAATGTGAAATATTTTTAATAGCTTGTGTTTGACAGAAGAATGTCCTAATTCTCCGACTCTGAATGTGAGGGCATCTTCTCACAACCAATATAAACCAAAAATTATTTTGTCATTTATATCATTGACTATGGTGGATGCTTATGTTTGCCTAAATAACAGCAGCAACTATTTCAAGAATACTTAATTGACTGTGGATGTATCAAGATTTGAAAGGTATCACAAAATAGATACTATAGACATAATAAATAGAAATTACTTTATTTTCCATCAGCTCTAATAATTATTTTCTTATCTCATTAATTCTCTAACCCAATTCCTGCTTTGATTCCCAAGTCTCATACTTCCTTATTCCACAAGTTATTGTTCCGCACTTTGTTCTCCAGCTGGTCTCTGCTAGAGGCGGCTTGGTCACTTGTTTTTCAGCCTCACCTGTCCTAGCCCAAGGTCTTCTCATACAACTGATAAATCATGGAAACCTAAAACAGGATCACCTGTGTTATTCAACCTCTTGCAATAAAAGAAGTACCGGAGAAAACATATCTTAACTTTATTTGTTTCAAGTTATTGTCCATTATCTAATTTGTGGTGACTAAGGTGATGAAGGTTCTCAAACAATGTCAGACCTGAAGAAACCTGACCTACATCATTAGCAATTAATAATTAAACACACTATCTTGAGTGGGAGTATGAAACAGCAGTTACAGGGGCTCTCAGAATTTTGAAAGACTGACTTACACAACCAGAGTTTACACAAATTTTCCCATAAATTTTAAAGCATTTTCCAAGATAGTAACACACACAAAATGCCGGAGTAACTCAGCAGGCCAGGAAGCATCTATGGAAAAGAACACAACCAACACAGTCAATTATGTGTCAAGCATATAGACATGGTGAAGCTATTCAATTGTTGTTCAGACCAAACATCAGAGTGTGGAAGAAGTTTGATCTAAGTGACTTTGACTGGGGAATAATTGTTGGTGCCAGACTGGGTGATTTGAGTATCTCAGAAACTGCTGATCTCCTGGGATTTTCATGCACAACAATCTCTAGAGTTTACGGAGGATGATGCAGACATCCCACCTCTCCCGGAAGTTCCGGGAGTCTCCCGCATATGAATAGTGGCTCCCTGATGCCCGCAAATTATACACAATATCACGGAAATCAATTTTTTTGAGAGCGACCGAGCGCCAGAGCAAGCAAGCAAGAGCACGCGAGCGAGAGAGAGCGTGCGAGGGAGAAAGCGAGAACACGCCATGGCAGAGTGTTCCAAAAAAAAAGAAAATATAAAACATACATCACCCCCAGACTACACTAAAGTGTACCCCTGCTTAATAGGGGTCAAAAATAATGACAGTGTTGCTCGCTGCACTGTTTGTAACAGTGACTTTTCTATTACCCATGGTGGGTTAAGACTGTAAAAGACATGTTGAGGTGAGTTTAACAGGTGTCATTTGTTCATTAGCATAGCTAACGTTATTTAAACTAGCTGGCTGGCTGCTAAGGAGCTACTCTATTGCAGGCATCCCACCTCTCCCGGAAGTCTCCCACAAATTGATGATGCTACCTCCCTGAAATCAGCTTTTGCAGGGTGGGATGTCTGGATGATGCACAAAACAAAAAACATCCAGTGAGCAGCAGTTCTGTGAGTAAAAATGCCTTGGTGACGAGAAAGGTCAGAGGAAAATAGCTACACTAATTAATGCTGACAGGAAATGACAGTAGCTCAAATAACCATGTATTAGAACAGTGGTACGCAGAACAGCATCTCTGAATACACAACACGTTGAACCTCGAAGCAGATGGGCTGCAGTGGCAGAAGATCATGAACATATACACTTAGTGACCATTCCACTAAAACATGATTAGTTTACTACCATCATTCTGATTAACCTACTTACTTGTTACTGAAAAGATAAACATTAATATACAAACCTTCTGCACAGTAAATACATCCTATTGGCAGCAGTTATCCTGAAGTGTTCTGTCTTTGATCGAGATGAGCCTGCACCAATAGTTCCAAGACCCAGGCGTTGGTAGTCCCGAAAACATGCTCGTTCTACTAGTTGTTCCATGGTTGACTTTTCTGAAGCTTTCAAAGTGCTGCTTGTGGGAAGTTCGCCATCATCTGAAGCTACAAGATGTGATAATACAAACAGTATTAATAACAACGTGATGATCACAATATATTTACCATAGGGTTGTTTAATATTTTATTAAACCAGTTGTGCAGATCATAATGGCATTTTAACCTTTTTTTTCTCAGAATGGTCTGCAAGTATCTTCCTCATTTCAATTTTTTGCATGCAATTAGAATCAAAAATGACTTAGAACATCTTTGAAGTTTCATATTTCAAGGTACTTTCATTACATTCAAATATTCACAGTTAACATTCTTAATAGTATTTTGTAACGCCTGTTCAAAAATGAAGAGTGGATATGAAAGTAAATGTAGCATTCAAATGTTGGTTGTAAATTGATTTTAAAATTCTTCATCACAACCACTTGATATGCTGGAAAATGGACAAGCTAATCCCTCACCTCAAATAGTGCATTCCTTGAAAAAAAGATCACCAAATTTGAGTGGAGGAATCTTGCTTGCTGCGGGGTAGTGGAAAGGCTGCGTGACATTACCAGCTCCAAGCTAGTATATGCGCATTCACATTGACATCAGGACATCAGGAAGAAAAACTACCAACCTTGTCCTCTGTCATTAATCCCAATGAATTATATTCTTAATTATACATTCTTTTCATATATAATCAGTACAACAATGGAAAAAGAGACAGAGTTGATGGAGGGAATGTAATACAATGGAAGGTCAGCTTTGCATTGTGATTAACATCCAGCTTGAGGATGGCTGGTTAGAGGGTCCATTCCAGTAATCTGAACACATGGTTTAAAATTGCAATAGAATGTCACAGAACACAATTCTCTTATATTGCTATTAAGTTGCCAACATACTGGGTAACTAGTTGTGGCAAAAACAGCATAAAAATTACTCCTCAAATAATTATTTTGATATCTATGCAGATCTTATTAAACATCATTTTACCTGAAACATCATCTTCCTCATTCCAGCCTGATCGATTACCTCTTTCATCTATTGCCAAAACCATTGGTTTCTTTTTCACTGTAGACTGACGACCTATGGTCATTTTTCCAGCCTTCTTTGCACTTCTTACAATATTCTTGGATAGTGTGCTAGAAATAAATCCCAGAAATGTTAATAAATATATTTTAAAGCACAGACTTTGAAGCCAGAATGGAAACAAATTATTTTTAGAAAACTTTGATAAGAAATGTTGTCCAATTTTGGATATTATACACTGTAATAATAAAAAGAACGCAGACTATCTACATTATATGGATAAGGCAGTTGATGATTAAGCAGAAGCAATTTTTGTTCTTAAGTACTGTTGACCTCAAACAATTTTAAATCTTTTTTTAAATGCAAGGACATGCAACAGCTTGGTGCCATATTTATCCCATGAAGACAGAAGATTGAGTCACAGCCTTTTCTCCGATAAGCAACACTTCTCATTGACCTAAGAACTTGGGAATATGAAAGCACAGGAGTTAAATTATTAGAACAGAAGTCCAGAGGTATATAGTGGCATGCAAAAGTTTGGGCACCCCTGGGTCAAAACTTCTGTTACTGTGAATAGCTAAGTAAAAGATGACCGGATTTCCAAAAGGCATAAAGTTAAAGATGACACATTTCTTTAATATTTTAAGCAAGATTACTTTTTTATTTCCATCTTTTGCAGTTTCAAAATAACTAAAAAGGAAAAGGGCCCGAAGCAAAAGTTTGGGCACCCTGCTTGGCAGTACTTAGTAACACCCCTGTTGGCAAGTATCACAGCTTGTAAACACTTTCTGTAGCCAGCTAAGAGTCTTTCAATTCTTGTTTGGGGGATTTTCACCCATTCTTCCTTGCAAAAGGCTTCTAGTTCTGTGAGATTCTTGGGCCATCTTGCATGCACTGCTCTTTTGAGGTCTATCCACAGATTCTCGATGATGTTTAGGTCAGGGGACTGTGAGGGCCATGGCAAAAACTTCAGCTTGCGCCTCTTGAGGTAGTCCATTGTGGAGTTTGAGGTGTGTTTGGGATCATTATCATGTTGTAGAAGCCATCCTCTTTTCATCTTCAGCTTTTTAACAGACGGTGTGATGTTTGCTTCCAGAATTTGCTGGTATTTAATTGAATTCATTCTTCCCTCTACCAGTGAAATGTTCCCCGTGTCACTGGTTGCAACACGAGCCCAAAGCATGATCGATCCACCCCCATGCTTAACAGTTGGAGAGGTGTTCTTTTCATGAAATTCTGCACCCTTTTTTCTTCCAAACTTACCTTTGCTCATTGCAGCCAAAAAGTTCTATTTTAACTTTATCAGTCTACAGGACTTGTTTCCAAATGCATCAGGCTTGCTTAGATGTTCCTTTGCAAACCTCTGACACTGAATTTTGTGGTGAGGACGCAGGAAAGGTTCTCTTCTGATGACTCTTCCATGAAGGTCATATTTGTGCAGGTGTCACTGCACAGTCGAACTGTGCACCACCACTCCAGAGTCTGCTAAATCTTCCTAAAGGTCTTTTGCAGTCAAATTGGGGTTTTGATTTGCCTTTCTAGCAATCCTTTAAGCAGTTCTCTCGGAAAGTTTTCTTGGTCTTCCAGACCTCAACTTGACCTCCACCGTTCCTGTTAACTGCCACTTCTTAATTACATTACGAACTGAGGAAACGGCTACCTGAAAACGCTTTGCTATCTTCTTATAGCCTTTTCCTGCTTTGTGGGCATCATTTATTTTAATTTTCAGAGTGCTAGGCAGCTGCTTAGAGGAGCTCATGGCTGCTGATTGTTGGGACAAAGTTTGAGGAGTCAGGGTATTTATTAAGTTTTGAAATTTGACATCACCTGGCCTTTCCTAACGATGACTGTGAACAAGCCATAGCCCTAACAAGCTAATTAAGGTCTGTTAAGGTCTGAGAACTTCTTAAAAGTTATCTGAGAGCTCAAATCTCTTGGGGTGCCCAAGCTTTTGCATGGTGCTTCCTTCCCTTTTCCCCCCCACTTTAAAATTGTACAAAACAAAAATAATACACTAATCTTGCTTGAAATGTTAAAAAACGTTATATCTTTAACTTTATGACTTTTGGAGATCAGTCCATCTTCTACTCACTTAACTATTCACAGTAACAGAAATTTTGACCAGGGGTGCCCAAACATCTGCATACCACTGTGTATTAATAATTGAGATATATGCATTCAAAGTAGATAATTTTAAAATTATATTCCAGAATTCTAAAAATACTATCAATGCAGCCCTTTCTGATTAAGAATTCATAAATTATGGATATTTTTTACATACAAATAAGCTCCTATAATGTTATTAAATTTAAAAATCCAATGTTCATACATTTGTTCCTATGAATGGCATAACTAGTTTCCTGTCTCCCTCTTCATCCTTACTAATTGATTTTTCTTATCCGGCTTGTGTGCTTGTCATGTCATTCATTACAATACTGTGAAAGTATCGCAACCTTATTGAGTACTTTTTGTGTGTTTTCTGACTTACGAATGAATGAATCAATCAAATTTATTTCAGTCAGTACAAACATAACAAAACACATCATTTTCAACGACGATTTCATAACTTATGGACAAAATTGACATAAAGATGTCTGTAAAAAAACAGCAACTTGTTTGTTGCCCAGGGTCAACTTATTATCGTAATTGGGAATTATCAAATAATTTGAAAGACCCATCACTGGTGTCTTTTAGGAATGGACAAAGATTGTCCTTACACCATTCAGATATACTGATGCCAGATTCACATCCATGCACCCTCAAGAAAAAGCCTAACCAGCAACACATTTCAAAGGCACAGTTTGATTTGAAGCAAATTGGTTTACCCATTTATTTATTTGCCCTATCACCATTTGAGAGCAAATCTGTGTTACAAAGTAAAGTGCATGTACAGTAACTTATAAAACAAAGGTTAAAAAAAGACCCAAATTTTTAAAAATGTAAGTTTTCTATCAGTTCTCATAATTATTACCATTCTGGATAGGATGCTAGGAAAAACAAAGGTTCGCAGGAAAATAAGCTTTCTAAGTCTTTTAAGAACTATCAAATCAGATCATAGGAAGTTAATAGACCTTTCTAGCTTTCAATATTTGCTACCAAACTCTCAGGATTACACAACTTTGAATGAAAGAAGCACCTTGCTTACTATTATCAGCTATTTAATGCATTTACTACAAACATCAATGGTCTCTCCAGCTACAATGTTTCCTTTTCTATTCTCTTTTTATCCCCTTATTTATTTTCCTGCAATTTCTAGGCTCTGCACAGTTGCTTTATTCCTCTTCATTCAAATCCTTCTACAAGGAGTCAGTGACATTTTCCTCTTCTATCCAAGTACTCTTATTTATTTGACACACTGAAGACTTTCATCAAAATGTTCCTGAAATTTGACAGTGCTCAAATGTTATACTAGCACATAATTATTTGAAGGAATGTTAAAACTTCCCCAATTATTTATTACTGCAGATTGTAAAACATATGCATTTTTTAAAGAACTTTGGCAAGACTAAACTTAGTACACTAAGTATCAGTAACATAGCACTTATATGTGTTTTTTTGTTTACTATGGCATTCACTTCCCAATTTTCACATTCTGACTTGTTTTAAATTACTATTGCTTCCAACTAGTAGCATAGTAATACAGAACCCATTGCAAAGTTTGGATGAACAGAGTAACCACCCCCTTATTATTAAAGCCATATTGTGAACAGAAAAAATCATTGTAACTGTTTACAACCAACTGGCCTCATAATCATCCACCTTTTCACACTTACCGAAATGAAGTGTTTTTTTCCTTTTGTTTTGGCAAAATTATCTGTGGTGCATTTTGACCTGCTGCAAAGGCAAAAGTGCTGAAGATTGATTGTGGATACCGAAACTTCATTATGTGCTTCTTAAAGATTTCCACCATCTCTGAGTTCACTTCTTCATCAAAGGCTACTTTAATTATCTGTAACAGTATATAACAAAATTTATCTAGCTGCGTTGATTCTAGTCTATTCGTATAACATAAATTTGCACTACTTTCCACAAATATAATGTTAATTAGTCTGAAAGAAAATCTGTGAATAAAATAGACCTGAAAAGTTGCTGATCGAATCTGCAGTCCCTCTTGCATATTTTGCTGCAGCTGATTTTGTATGCTTATTTTTTTCTCCTTTGTCATTGATGCAATAGGAAAGCTCCGAACTATAGTTTGTTCACCAACTATACAAAATACATAAACAAAATAGATATTAACAGCAAATTATCATTGTATAAAAAAATTTTATTACCCCAAAACGATAAAAGATAAACACCAAAATGAATAAGTGCCTATTTTTAATCTTTCATATTTACATGAATGTTCAGTGTCTTTATCCCAGATGCTAAAAATACAATGTAATATTTTGATACTATAACCAACCTATGTTTTTGTGCATTATTATGCACAATCAAAATTATATTTAATATAGTTTTTGAAAGGATCTCCAACATTTTTTATATTTCAAAGTGTAAGAAATTTCAAGCATAACAGCCTTCAAAATCTATGATAGAAATTTGATCTGCTCCAATTTGCCTACCAGCTCATTGGCTCATCACTCAACCCTGGAACATCTGGACAGCAAAGGTGATTTCATCAGGGTGCTCTTTATCAAGTACAGCTCGGCATTCAATATTATCATCCCTCAAAACTAATCAATAAGGTTCAAGACCTCAATATCTCCTTGTGCAATTAGATTTCCGAGTTCCTCACTTGCAGACCCCAGTTAGTTCGGATTATCAAAGACATCTCTCTCACAATCGTGATCAGCACAGCTCCAATACCATATTTAAATTTGCTGATGACACCACTGTTGTTGGCTAAATCAAAGGTGATGACTAATCAGCATATGGGAGGGAAACTGAAAATCTGACTGAGTGGTGTCACAAGAACAACCTCTCTCGCAATGTCAGCAAGACCAAGGAGCTGATTATTGATTCAGGAGGAGGAAATTGGGGGTCCATGAGTCAGTCCTCATCGGAGGATTGAAGCTGGAGAACATCAATTCCTTGGGTGTTATCGTTTCAGAAGAACTGTCCTGGGCCCAGCATGTAAGTGCCATTATGAAGAAAGCATGGCAGTGCCTCTACTTCCTTAGAAGTTTGCAAAGGTTTGGCATGACATCTAAAACTTTTACAAATTTCGATAGCTATGTGGTGGAGAGTATATTGAGTGGTTGCATTACCGCCTGGTATGGAAACACCAATGACATCAAACAAAAATCTTACAAGAAGTAGTAGATATGGCCCAGTCCATCACAGGTAAAGCCACCCCCCCCCCCCACATTGTACATCTAGCACATCTACGTGGAACACTGTTGCAGGAAAGCAGCATCAATCATCAAGGACCTCCAGCACGCAGATTCTGCTCTCTCACTGCTGCCATCAGGGTGGTACTGGAGCCTCAGGACTCTCACCACCAGGTTTAGGAACAGTTAATACCCCTCAACGATCATACTCTTGAACCAAAGGGGATAACATCACTAAGCTTCATTTGCCCCATCAGTGAGCTGTTCCCACAACCTATGGACTCACTTTCAAGGACTTTTCATCTCATGTTCTCAATATTTATTACTTAGTTAGTTATTATTATTATTTCTTCTCTCTTTTGTATTTGCAGTTTGTTTGCCTGCCCTATTGGGTGTTGTCTTTCATTGATTCTATTATGCTTTTTGTATTTACTGAGAAAGCCCCCAAGAAAATGAATCTCAGGATTGTATATGGTGACATACATGTACTTTGATAATAAACTTACTTTGAACTACACATAGGGCCATATATTAAGATCACTGTTAGCATAGGAAATCAGGCTATATTAACCAAAGAAATTAATCTGTCAATCCAATGGCTACAGATGCCAAGAAGTGTGGATCATTCCAAGTTTAAAAACTGACTGTGGTACAATATTAGTTATTTTATAATGTAGGAAGAGTATCAACATACCTCTCCCCATAATTTTTAACTGAATAAATGTATATTTTTGTGTGACAAAATGTGAGGTAGCAACATATAAACTGCTGTAAAATTGGTGGGATACAAAAAAAAACTTAGCATGTAACATTAAACTGAATAGGCACCTCCAAAGTATTGAAGAAATATAACTGACATTATTCTGTTCCTCAAAAGTTACCATACAAATATCAAAGCATCTCAGTCACAAGAATTGATGAAAATCTGCAAAATGTTTTGTTTCATCTTGACAGTTAAAAAGTTTACATTATAAAATTATTTTTTAATAAATTATACATGATTAGCTTTTAATGTCATAAATGTAAAGTTTTTAAAAGCCTACCCAAGGGATCATGTGGGGTGCCTTTGAAAATAATTCGATATGTTGTTAGAAATAAAGCCCCCTCTGCAGGAAGAATGTGTGGTCCACCCAGGGCTCCCCCTGTTGCTTCTTCTCGACCATCTGGGTCCAGAACAACACGCAACCCCTCTCCAACAAACTCTTCACCAGGTAATAGAGCTGGCCGTAAAATTTTGGGCTGTAAAAGTATGGGAAAAATAAATTGCAAGAATCATATAAATAACAAACTTCAAAGAGACCATATCCCTTCTGTTGATGAATACAAGGATAATAGAAAAACTTGATTCTAGTGAGCATGTAACATGCATTTGGTTGTAATTATGTTTTTATTTGCTGCTCAAATGAACTTAATTTATACTCAAAGCCCCAATTTGATGATAAACATTAGTTCAAAACTTTAATCCAGAAAAAAAATCATTGCAAAACAACCCAACAATAGAGATATGCTCTTCTTAATGAATGTAGGAAATAGTCATCCTCTTAAGTAAGAAGTTTGAAACAAATTGTAGTGGTACCTACTCATCAGTCCTTGTCTGTAGATCTTCAATGCCAGGTTGATTCGTCATTTCTGCCACAGAGTACTGTATATAAGATGTGGGAAATCTTCTACACAACCTCATCAGGTTGCCTAGCTGTAATTGTTTTAAGGTCTGGGAAGTAGTTGATGACCAATACCAAGCATTTCAAATTTCCTTTTTAAGTTAATGTCCTAGTCAGTTACCAATTAATGGCATTTCTTTGCATATTCTGGTTTTGCTTCATAAATACATGTACCATTAAATTTGTTGAATTTCTAAACCATTCATTTACATTTTTTATTTATTAAACTTTATATATACATGTGTTATTGCATCATTGTGTTCAAGTTTGAAAATAGATTTTCATCCAAGATATAAATAGTAGTTTACAGAATTCTTAAGTGGATGAAGATCTCTCTGGCTACGTGTCTGTAGTTGACAATTGCCAGGGCTTTTTGATGTTTAAATTCTCGTGTTAATAAAGGCACATTTCTGCACAGCATCCTAAAACGTTCACATATATGATTTCCATGATTTCTGACAGTTGCACCAAACATGATAAAAGCATTTTTGAATTACTGATTTGTTAATTAGTTACTGGTTGAAGGTGTCTCATGTTTTTTAAAGTTCAAATTAACTGTCATGTTTTGGATCCATTCAACGACCTTTATATTTTCTGCACGTTGTGAATGAAGACTCAAAAACTCTCATTCATCAGGTCCAACATTTCTTTAGTCTCTCTTTATTAACATGTTACACATAATTACTTTGGTATCTTCATGTAACTGGAACTACAGTTTCTTGAATTATATTATCTGGAACACGAATATTCTCTCAAAATTCTGTTGATCGTAATTTGTTTAGTTCCATTTACTATAGGTTTACAGATCACAGAGGTTTGGTCTTTCTGAACAGAACTGGATTCATAGGAAATTCTATATGGGGCAGCTGCCTTCAAATTGACCACATAGTCTTCAAGTTTTCCAAAAGTTTCTTTTCTGTCACTGGATTCTCAGTATATTAGCAAGTTTTTAGCAGCCCACAAACTAGACAATGACATGTCTAGTAATACATCCAAAATTGCATCTGGCTCCACAGTGTAATTCCTCTACTGTTTTGGGGGAAAAGAATCAGCCTCCTAAAAGCGAGAAAAAGTTTCGACTTAATGATGTAGGATTTTAAATCTGGACCCATTATTTGAATGAATCTAAGATGAAGGAAAACTGGTACGATTTTCTGCAGCGTGCAGAGTTGCCGATGTATGCCGGTGGCAACTTGAATGGATTTGGCCCAGTACATCTCAGATAAAACCCTCCTAGCCATTGAGCACATCTACATGAAACACTGCCGTAGAAAAGCAGCATCCATCAACAAAGATCCTCACCACCCAGACCATGCTGTTTTCTGGCTGCTGTCATCAGGTAGTAGGTACCAGAGCACCAGTACTCGCACCACCAGGTTCAAGAACAGTTACTACCCCTCAACCATCAGGTTCTTGAACAAAAGGGAATAAACCCCACTCATACTGCTCCTGGCATTCCATAATCAATATTCTCACTTGACTCTTTATCTTGCTATTTCATGCTTGTAATTTATTGCTATTTATTTATATTTTCATTTGCACAGTTCATTGTCCATTGATCCTGTTTACATTTATTGTTCTATAGACTGCTAACGATACCTGCTAAGCATGTATGTACTCCGATAATAAATCTTATTTTGAACTTGGAACTTCTTTTGAAATATTGCATTATGTTCTCTGATGAAAGATGTTTATGGGGAAGATCTGCTCATGTTATTAACATTTCACAGACTAGCTGCTGCTTTGGTTCTTGGTCACATACTGCAGGGTAGTCTCCATTCACAGATATGTTCATTGATCCCATTTACCAGGGTGCTACTGGGTATCCATAGATGGCGTTTCTGCACATTTCTGACTTTTTTGCTGTACATTTAATTTCTCTTGACAGCCCTGTTTATCTCAACATATCGATTACCTTTTTGAACTGATTTGCTTCCAGAGATCTCATGGCTCTGGAGATAGGCAGATCGAGGGTTGGTGTCCCGGCAGGAGATTGGTGTGTCGTGGGAGTTGGAAGATCTACGGCTGTGTGCCCAGAGACCTGAGATCTTCGGGCACAGACTCGGAAAAAGCGACACAATGGACTTTAACATCGTAAACCAGTGAGTTGTTTGTTATGTCTCCCCTCTCACTGTGAAACAGAGACATCCCTTTCTCCCTTACTAGGGAGGGAGGGAGGGAGGGAGGGAGGGAGGGGGAGAGGGAGAGAGAGAGAGAGAGCGAGAGAGCTTGTGGTAAATTGAACACCGGGTGAACAAGTAGTCCTTGGGGTACTGTAAGTCTCTGTCTTTGCTGTTGCCTTGCTGCACGCTTGAGTGCTCGGTGGTGGGGGCCGATGCTTTTTTTATGCTGGTGGGGGAGGGGGATCTTTGTTTGCTGTTGCTTATGCGCAGGAGGAAGGGGAGCTGGGGAGGACTTTGGGGTTCTAACATTTAACTGTTATTCATTCTTTGGAGGCACTCCTCTGTTTTCAGGGATGGCTACAAAGAAAAAGCATTTCAGGATGTATATTGTATACATTTCTCTGACATTAAATTAAGTCATATCCTTGGAGTTTTCTCGTGAGATTTTGATATCAATTTGAAATATCAATTAGCAATAGACACAAAATGCTGGAGGAATTCCTCCAGCATTTTGTGTGCTGTTCAAGATTGCCATCATCTGCAAGATCTCCTGTGTTTATGAGAAACCATTAGCCATTTTATATCAATCTCTGGTATACATTCTATGACTATTAATGAGGACCAAAGTTATTTGTTCATCTATATTCTATTAAGTACAAATCTGACTAAATTTATCCAAGTTCTTCCCAAGGGTCCTACTGAACATTATGTTCACTCCTCTTTGGATCTAGAAATGCTAGTTTCGCTTTCTACAATCTGAGGTTCATAATTTATTTGGTTCTTTGCTTAGCCTTTGACGTCTGACTCCTATGGTCAGTATTTTTCTTCAATATCATCTATTCTCTTTCAGGTATCTTGAGAACTTCAATTTCAATTTACATTGGAAATCCTGGAAGGGCACCATGGTAGCATAGTGGTTAGCATGACACTATTATAGCTTGGGGCATCGGAGCTCGGTGTTCAACTTCAGCTCTGTCTGTAAGGAGATTGTATGTTCTCCCTGTGACTGTGTGGGTTTCCTGCTAGTGCTCTGGTTTCCTCCCACAGTGCAAAGGCATACCAGTCAGTAGGTAATTGGTCATTGTAAGTTGGCCTGTGATGAGGTTGGGTTAATAAATAAGTGGGATGCTGGGCAGCCGCCTCGTTGGACTGGAAGGGCCTGTTCCACCCTGTTAATTCATTTTCCAGAAAAATTTGTATCCTTCTAGTTTCTGAAAACAACCGGAGTCTCTTGATATCTCAGATCAAAATAAAGGAAATATAATAAACTTTTAATCAATTATAGTTTGTATAAAGGCTGAGAGGCACACGATACACTACTGCAGCCTAAAAGTTACAGTTACCCAGCATCAATACTGAACTGCGATGCTATTTGTGTGGAGTCTGCATAAACCGCCCCCGCCCCCCCCCCCCGTGACCAGGTGCTCCTGCTCCTTTCACACCTTCAAGATTGGTGGATTAAATGATACAATATATTACCAAGAGTGAGTAGCTGGAAGGAGATTCAGAGTGAGGTTGAAGGACTTCAGAGACAGAATAGATCACAGTGTGGAAATGGCATTGCTGGGAATGCTGACAAATGGGACACACTGAAAGGGTTGAATGGTCTCCTATCTCAGAAGAAAATATGAGATAAATATGAAAATTTTCCTTTCAGTCAAATACACTGAAATGCTGCATCATTTTCCAACAATACCTTTTTTGTTGGAAAAGGAGTTTAATAAATCAACTAGCAGGTTCTTGAAATACATACTGGAGAAACATTTTTAGTGGTTATAATCAGTTCCTTCAGTAATGGCTGTTCTGCACTTTCTATGTGGCAATTACCAATAGCTATCTTAAGGCATCAGGCTAATTTGGCGTTTGATGATAATTCATTGCAAAGAATCAATTCTATACTGAAGATATAATGTCCAGGAAAATGTTGGCTTCATTTCCTTTCGAAACAAAAAAGAAGCGAGTACTGCTTTAAAGTTATCAATTATTCTCTGTCTATCTAGCCTGCACTTCATCAGTATGGCAGAAACCTGAACATGATGGAGTGTTGAGTTAAAATGTAAAATTCGAACATATAGAATAAAGCCTGTTTTCAAGACTTCATTTATTTTTAGGTTCTCCAGTTTTACCTACATTTTGAAAAATACTTGAGATTTGTTGTAGAACTAAACTAAGCTTTCTCTTTAGATATCTTTATGTTCATTTTTACATGTAATTTCAGCCGCTTCATTATTTTTGCAATAACTTATTGAAACATTTCTGCACTATTTCCAGTCAAACTGTAGATTCCTATTGCTTACAATTCTGCTCTGAAAGCTGCACTACTTTTAGTTTAAAAGGAAAAAGTATGTTTGTATTTTAAATAACAGCTGTTTTAAAGAATGTTGCTACACAGGGGGAATATAAAATACTAAGAACATAGTGGAGCCAAGTCAATTTTCAATGCCAAAAAAAAAAGCATTTTAAAGAAGCAGCCTGGAAAACATTTTGTTTGAAAAGAGGGAGAAGCTATGAGGAGATGCAATGAATAGTATTTTTACAAGTCTGTACAACCTTCATCAAAAAAAAGATTCAGTTGATCTGATCTCATCTGGATTCCCAGGCTTTCACCAATTCGAATAATTATCCTGTAATATTACAATTTACTTTTCATAAAATATTGGCAGTTCATTCAGCCAACATTTAAAGGAAATTATATTCATAATGTGATAACTTTTGGGACACTATATTGGTGATTCCCAAAGAGCATATCTTTTAAGATGTCCATAAAACTGAAACATTAAACAACATTATGTTGCTTTCCTGATTATGCACCAAAAACTTAAGAGTATCAGGTTCTAAAAATAGAACAGTTAACCATAGATATGAGACTGAAAAATTTAACACACTGCAAGAATATTAAAGAATTGCTTAAAAAATTGTTGAAATGCAATGGATAAGATCATTTTAGACTGAAACAATTTCTATGGTAAGCAATATCTGACAATGATATAGTGGCCAAAAATGGCCAACAACAAATAAAATCAAAAATTCCACTTGTCTAATTTTTGGACCAAGAATAACTGGAAGGTCTCTGCAGTCCAACAGACTAACTGTTGTGATACCAGATGCTTATCATTAGGTGGTGCTGCAGTGATTTAATACAAGTGTGGATTACCCTCCAGCCCTATTTACTTGCACCAATCTGAAAGAAGAAAGCAAAGAATAAGGAAGTTTAAGAAGCATGGAGTTAAAGTAAAACTACTACTATTAACATAAAACAGAGTAAATGAAATAAAGAAAACAAACCAAAATATAGAAATGGTAAAGAGAGATGATTATAGGAAATTAAAAGTCAATGATTATTAAAGCAAAAGGAATTAAATCTTATAACCAGTTCTATCAGGTATGAAGAGCAACTAATGAGAGGCCTAATCACCAGAGCAGATTTAGGTTATCTTACTTTCTTTTTGGAGTGTAGGGATACATGCTAAAATAAGTGATGTATTTGTTTACCTTCTGTATTGGTGGAAGCCTCCTGCTTTCCCGATGAACAGCCTCCAGTGTCTCAATATGCATTGCCACAATTCCTTAAACAGTAAAACCACAGTCAATTTAACTATTTGTTAAAAATAAATTATTCTGAAGCATAGCCTCTATAGCCTTTATTTCATGACATACATACATACATATATAATTAAATCTGGAAGGTTAGTTTTGGGGAATAATGAGATTAGACACATGGCAAGTACAAACGTTTGTAGAACAGACTATTAAGCCTATTATTAAAAAGTGATCATTGTATTTGTTTGCTGAAGAAAATTAAGCCTTCACATTTTGCTGCCCTGCTACATACCAGTCTAATTTGTACTATAAAAATGATAACAACATATTATAAAACACATTTTATTTGCTGCTTTCCCCATAGCATTATCTATTCCTTAGACCAGAATGGTCTGTGTGTCTCTGTGTGTCATTTCATCTGAGGAGAACTTCGTCTTCTAATGGCTTCAAGTAACCCAGGCAGTTTTTATTTTTCTCTCATATTAATGAATGAATTACAGGCATTCAGGTTATAGAATTTATACTTCTACAAGTCAGTGAAGCAAACAACTAAATCAAAAACAACATAAAACAGAAAACAAGAAAAACCTGCAAGGATGTTATCATGAAGAGTGTTAGACTCATTAACAAAAATCACTCTAAATTTAAAATGAATGATTACATTGCATAAAGAAAAAGTTACTGCAGTTTTTTCTTAATAAATTCACAGATATTCTTAAGTCAGTGAGTTCCAGAGAGTTAACTAAAATTGCACTGATTGTGCTGTTTTGTCTCTCACGGACCCCTAAGGTAACAGAACAAAATATTTCGGTCTAACCATAACTACATGCAGCCTAATCAGGATTTCTGAATCATCCATTTCTTTTTTATGTGCATAGAGCCCTATAGCATGGAACGAGGTCCTTTGGCCCAAGTCAACCATGTCCTGAGCTCCTCCCATTTCTTGTACCTGTCTTTTAAACATTGTAATTGTACAACCTCAACCACTTCCTCTGACAGTTGGCTCCATTATTACCCACTACCCCAATGAGAAAAACATCTCTTTTAAATCTTTTGTGTGTCATTTTAAACATGTCCCCTATAGTTTTAGACCAGTGTCCTGGCAACAAGATATTGACTATCCATATTACCTTTGTCCCTCATGATCTTATAAACCATTATAAAATCATCTTTCAGACTCCATCGCTGCAATACTAGTCTATCCAGTCTCTCCTTATAACTCACGCCCTCCGGCTGCTGCAAACTCCTTGCAAATATGTCCTATACCCACCCTTTTGTATCTCATCCTTCCTGTAGTATAGTTTCCAGAAATGTACAGAATATTCCGGTATTCTATACATTTGTAAAATAAATCCCAACTGTTGAATTCAGTACCCCATAATAAGTTTTCTTCACCACCCTGTCTATCTGTGTTGCCAGTTTCAGGACGTATGCACTGGAAATTTTGCCACATTTATGATTTTCAGAAGCCATACACTTAGATATTTCTTTCTATCAATTCCAGTGCTATGTCTGATTCTAAGGTCTGTAGAATTTGTAAACTTCATACATCTTTTATACCAATCTGAAATGGCTAGCTCCACAGAGGGTTTGGGAGATGATTATACCAGTTATGCAAGCCAAGGATTTGCATATACTATAGACTGTAGTAGTAGTAACACTTAAACCAATCTGAAATTCTGTAATGCATAAAAATTATGATTGCAGCTGTGAATAAAGCCAATTCCAGCTGAATATTGTGGCAGAGTACAAAAGTGTTAGTATTAGCTGCATCAACAAACCTAAACTTCTAAAATTCAACTATCAAACACTCATACGATAAGCATGAGCTAGAAGTTAATTAACAGAACCCTGAATGCTGCCAGTGATCCTTTTAAATAGCACTAATGTTAGGCTCCTTTCTACTGCTGAACAGTTTAGCTGTGGGGAGTAAGAAAGCTATGTATTCTAGTCTTCTGGTTTTCATGATTTGGCAGGTATGTCCCAAAATGGAATCAATGGCATAAAACAGGACAGATCCATCTACTCCAGTGACGTTGTCTTGCTGTTGGTTGAAACTGTGCCAACATGCCGCTCTTGGGGAGGGGTAGGGGGTGGGGGAGCAGAGGTGTGAATATCAGTATGAATGTATAAATCAACATAATTTTGGAACTGAAACAGCTACAGATTAAAATTTTTGTACTGCGCCCAATTCTGATGAATAGCAAGGACTCTGTACAATGATACTAATGGTAACATTTCTGCGCAATTGTGGTAAAAAAAAATGAAAACAGTAAGAATCAAAAACTTCTCTGCAAATCAGTGGACAAGTATCTATAAAACCACTCACTCTTAGATTTTTTAATGTAAAACACTTTATATCCCAACCTGGTATCATGCAATGCAAATTCTTGATATGGTCCTGTGTGACCCCGCTCTCAGTGCAAACTTTGTCAACAAATCTTGTTATAAAACGAACAACTGCATTGGCAACATCATTATTCTCTGCATCTTCAAACCCACTTTCGGTGTCGTAACTTTCAGCGACACTGCCAGCAATGCTGAAAAATAAACAGTAAAAGGTTTCAATAAACTGTGGAACTCACAGCATCATTACAAACATAACTTTCATTTTCAAGCTTTGAACAAAGATATGTGGCTTTGTGAGTGGATTGGTATAAGGGGTGCGAAAAGTAATTTGAGTTTTCAGAGTCAATGATCACTGCTATTTGTTCAGCACTGTTCTTGAGGCTAGAGCTTTATGCTCTGTCTGTAGCTACTTGAAAAACTTATAGTGCAGCCTAATTACAGAAATGGTTCTCAAAATTTTCTTTTAAGAAAGTGCTTCCTATTATTCTTTCAGCAGGATATTATTATAACAACTATCACCTACAAGAGTGTCCCCAAAGCAGCAAGCCATCTCCGTCTACAATGGCAATCAAAAACAGACTGGATGGTGGTGTGCTTCAACCAGTACAACTGACTGGATCCTATTAAGACCAATATGTTGAGCCTTCAGGGTTATTTCAGGAGGAAACACTGGTAAGATAGACATTGTAAATCACAGTGGAAATCTTGGCCTGATCCAGCATTCATTTGAGTGTTCATTTAAACATTCATGTGAGAAAGGTTTTAGAGCAGAATACCATAAGATATCGGAGGAAAATTAGGCCATTTGGCCCATCAAATCTGCTCAGCCATTTCATCATGGCTGATCCAATTTACCTCTCGGCCCCAGTCTCCTGTCTTCTCCCTGTATCCCTTCATGCCCTGACCAATCAAAAATCCATTGACCACTACCTTAAATATACATAAAGACTTGGCTTCCACAGCTGCCTGTGGCAAAGAATTCCACAGATTCACCACACTCTGGCTAAAGAAATTCCTCATCTCTGTTCTAAAAGGACACCCCTCTTTTCTGAGTCTGTGTCCTCTAGTCTTAGACTCTCCTCTCCACATCTACTCTATCAAGGCCTTTCACCATTCAATAGGTTTCAATGAGGTCACCCCTCACTCTTCTGAATTCCAGTGAATACACGCACAGAGTCGTCAAACTTTCTCATATGACAAGCCATTCAATCCGGGAATCACCTTTGTAAACCTCTTCTGAACCTTCTCTAGTATCAGCACATTCTTTCTAAGATAGGTGGCCCAAAACTGCTTACAATACTCCAAGTGAAGCCTCACCTGTGCTTTATAAAGTCTCAACATTACATCTTTGTTTTTATATTCTAGTCCTCTTGAAATGAATGCTAACAATGCATTTGCCTTTCTCACCACAGACTCAACCTGTAAATAAACCTTCAGGGAATCCTGCACTAGGATCCCCAAGTCCATTTGTGCCTCAGATTTTTGTATTTAATCTCCATTCAGAAAATAGTCAACCCTTTCATTACTTCTACCAAAGCTTCTGATCATACACTTCCCGACACCGTATTCCATCTGCCATTTCTTTGCCCATTCTCCTAATCAGTCTGAGTCCTTCTGTAGCCTCTCTACTTCCTCAGAACGAACTGCTCCTCTACCAATATCCTCTGCAAACATTGCAACAAAGTAATCAATTCCATCATCCAAATCATTGACATATAACGTAAAAAGAGTTGGTCCCAACACAGACTCCTGTAGAACAATATTAGTCACCGGCAGCCGGACAGAAAAAACTCCTTTTATTCTCTCTCTTTGTCTGCTGCCAATCATAGGCTTGTAGCTTGTGAAGCAGCCTCATGTGTGACATCTTGTCAAAGGCTTTCTGAAAATTCAAGTACACAACATCAACCAATTCTCCTTTATCTAATATTATTTCTTCAAAGAATTCCAACAGATTTATCAGGCAAGATTTTCCCTTGAGGAAACCATGCTGACTACTGCCTATTTCATCATGTGCCTCCAAATACTGTGAGACCCCATACTTAATAATCAACATTTTCCAAACCACTGAGGTCAATCCAACAGGCCTTTAGTTTAATTTCTTTTGCCTCTCTCCCTTCTTGAAGAGTGGAATGACATTTGCAGTTTTCCTGTCTTCCAGAACCATTCCAGAATCTAGTGATTCTTTAAAGATCATTACTAATGCCTCCAAGATCTCTTTAGCTACCTCTTTAAGGACTGTAGGGTGTACACCATCCTGTCCAGGTGACTTATCTACCTTCAGACCTTTCAGTTTCCCAAGAACCCTCTGTCTAATTTTGGTAACTTCACACATTCGTGCCCTGACACCTGGAACTTCTACCATACTGCTAGTTTCATCACAGTGAAGGTGATGCAAAATACTTACTCAGTTCATCCGCTATTTCCTTGTCCCCCATTACTACCTGTCCAGCGTCGTTTTCCAGCAGTCCGATATCCACTCTCGCCTCTCTTTTGAACTTTATGTATCTGGAGAACTTTTGGTATTCTCTTTAATATCATTGGTTAGCTTACTTTCGTATTCCATCTTTACCTAATGACTTCTTAAGTTGCCTTCTGATAGTTTTAAAAGTTTCCCAATCCCCTAACTTCCCACTAATCTTTGCTCTATTATATGCCCTCTCTTTGGCTCTTATGTTGGCTTTGACTTCTCGTTAGCCATGGTTGTGTCATCTTTCCTTTAGAATACTTTCTCCTCTTTGGGATGTATATATCCTGTACCTTCTGAATTGCTTCCAGAAATTTCAGCCATTGCTGCTCTGCCATCTTCCCTGCCAGTGTTCTTTTCCAATCAATTCTGACCAACTCCTTTCTTTTGTCTTGGTAATTCCCTTTACTCCACTGTAATACTGATATATCTAACTTTAGCTTCTCCTTCTCAAATTTCAGGGTGAATTCGACCAGACTATGATCACTTTCCCCCAAGGGTTCTTTTGCCTTAAGGTCTCTAATCAATTCTGGTTCATTGCACAATATCCAATTCAGAATAGCAGATGCTCTAGTGGGCTCAACCATGAGCTGCTCTATAACGGCACTCTAGAAACTCCCCGGAAGTTCTGCCCTTTAACTTAGCAGCTAACTCCCTGAACTCCCTTTGCAGAATCTTGTCACTCATCCTACCCATGTCATTGGTACCTACATGACCACGACTTCTGACTCCCACTTAAGAATGCTGAGGACTCTATTTGAGATATCCCAGACCCTGGCACCCAGGAGGCATCATAGCACCCAGAAAACTCGTTCTCACATACAGAACCTCCTGTTCATTCCCGTGACTAACGAATCACCAATCACCACAGCGTGCCTCTTCTTCCCCTTTCCCTTCTGAGCCACAGAGCCAGAATCAGTGCCAGAGGCCTGACCACTGTGACTTTACTCTCTCAAGTCATTCCACAACCATCCCCCCCCCCCCAGTATCGAAAGTGATATACCTGTTGTTGAGGAGGATGGCCACAGAGGTACTCTGCACTGGCTCCTTTCCCCTCTCTGACAGTCACCCAGTTTCTTGTGTCCTGCACCTTCAGTATAACTACCTCTCTATATGTCCTTATCTACCATCTCATCAGCCTCCTGAATGATTCGGAGCTCATCCAGTCCAGCTCCAACACCTTAATGCCGTTTGTTAGAAGCTACAGCTGGATGCACTTCTCACAATTGTAGTGGTCAGGAATACAGGAGATCTCCCTGCCTTCCCACATCCCACAAGAGGAATATTGCACTATCGTGCCTGTTATCTCTACCTAGCTGAACAGATGCGTAAGTATTCATTTTCTGCGAAAAGGAATATTGCCCATCAATCTACACTGCACATTGTAATAAAAATACATGTTGAAATGCACATGCCCCATTCAAGCCCACTTCACTTTCCTGCCAGTTGCCATTGTCATTCAAATTGTCGAATGTTGAAACATCTATTGATGTCAGATTTTAATATATGAGCAACTGAATACGAATACATTCTACAAAAAGAAATGGCTCATGATCTGATATTAATGGCTATTCTTGTGCCCTGATGTTATGAGCCCCATCCTAGACTTCTCAGGACGTAGAAGAGTCTTTTAGTCTACCCTCTAAGAGTCTTGAAGATCTCAATGCAATCACCTGAGCATTCTAAATTGAAGTGATAATTCAGCATTTTAGGATACAATCTGGAAAATCTGCAATGCACTGAGTCTAAAGCATGTATATTCTTCCTATGGTTTGGAGATCAAAATCTCACCAAGTTTTTCACAAGAGGTCTCACCAAAGTGTTCCGCACTTAAGTTTCTCATAGTTTCAAAACAGTTTCTCATTATTTAAAAGATTTTCTATTTTTCAACAAATAAGATATGATTACATTATGTTTTAAAATGTGATACTCCACATATCATCTTCTTGTTTACTGAGCTAATTGATCTACTTCAGTTGCAGACTGAATACTCACGGATCACTTTTTCATCTGGCTCTGAGCCATCAGCAATAAATTATCAGCATTTCAAACTATAAAATAATGCTGACAGTAATGAGAACATTACCTGAGTGTAATTATCATACCCCCTACCATATGACTATTTCTTCAAGTTTCAAATTAAATTATTTCTTACTGAACATGTTCTAATTTCATGCTATCTTGAAATGACTAATGGATTTCAAAACACCAATCTGAAAACTCAGTTTTTGAAAACATGCAAAGGATTTTATTTGAATGTTTCTTATTAATTGTTTACTTGGAGATGCTATCCCAGAGGTCTTTAAATAAAAGGAAAATATCTCAGATTTTGCTGCTTTTAATAAAATAATGTTGTCAATGCAATCACTTTCTTACTTAATATATATATGTATAGTTTATGAATTTGCTACATATACATGCATTTGCTACAAGAGCATATTGATTTTATTGAAATCCAGTTTATGTAATGCATTTGTTTATTATAGAGGATGTACAAGGTTGATATGAATATTGTTTAGTTGAATGGTAATGAAGTAACTGCCAGAACATCTTGATGATTTGCAAACCTTTCAGCAGCACTTCCAGAAGCAGTGATAAATTCCATTCCTAGCATTGTAAAAAGACCAAAAAGTTGACGTGACCAACCTCTGACCTTGAAAGACTTCAAGTTCAGTCACATTATGCGCAACATTCCAATTTAATCTTGTTCATGTACTGAATGCCAAGAAAAACATGCTACATAATGTAGCGGAAAAAAATATCTGTGAACAACCACTTCTCTTCCTTTCTCAGGAAGGTGAGATGTTGGAGACAAGATGGCCCAGTGAGTTTCACATTTAACCTTCAACTTTGGGAAATAGTTCAATCCAACTAATGTTGCACAACACAACGACTCGGCAGATAATTTTGAAGAAATGCCAACTCATTCCAACTTCCACTTTTTTGGCAAAATGCTAACTTAATAAAAAGTATTAAGTACAAGATATTATATTTACAATTAGATATGCAAATAGGTAAATATGAGAGATGATTTCAGTTTAGAAAGCTTAGTCACAAGAATTTGGGGAAAAAATCAGATCTGTTGAAGGGGAGAGATAGAAATGCTTTTCATGTTAAAGAGAATCAGCTTATAGTTCTATGAGACTGGCAAGCAAAAACTTAGAACTGTATGATACTTAAACAGCAAAAGTGTTACTGTATAAATCTAAACCATACTTTTGCAGAATCAGTAGCTGTTTTAAGATTAGATACAAGTCTTCAATCCATGAGATTTTCAAAGTTTAATTGAAAATGAAACTGTTTAATTCTGAAACTTACATTCAAAATAGAGACTTACAGATTTTGGATAGTAAGAGAATCAAGGGCTATGCACATAGTGCCAAAAAATTTAGCTGAGACAGAATATGAACAACAATCTTAATGAGGATGGCCTTCTCCTGCTTCTAATTCTGATGATCTTATGATCAACAGATCTTTATATTGATGCACTTCTTCTGGGCCTTATGGGCCAATATCTCACACAAGCTTATTATATATGCTACATACATGTTTCCATTTTCTGCAAACTTCTAACTAACCTGTAACATACCAAAGTCTCCTTCCTAGTTGCCTCCATCTTCACGTGTCACTGTCTCCCAATTCCATCCCTCTGGCTCCCATATCTGCTCATCTTCTTTGACCTATATACTGACCATTGTATCATCACTTCTCTTCCCCTTTACACTGGCTAGCTTTCCTCTCCACTCTTAATCCTGACCCAGAGTTTTAACCTGACACATCAACAATTTCTTTCCCCTCTCCACAGATGATGCTTGTCCCACTGAGTTCCTCCAACAGATCATCTTCTGTGCCAGATCCTAGCTCCTGCAGTTTCTTGTGTCTCTTGAGTTAAGCAAAATGAATAGCTTAAAAACAGTGTTTTGCTATTCTGACCAAACATAATCTACTTCAGGCAACCAGAGAGGAAATACATTTTCCAAGATTTTTATTTTAAACCACTATCATTAACTGCTCTTCAAAATTTTCAGAATTCTGACACAAAACTATGCAAAATGTATGTAAACAAAATATTTAACATGACTTTATACAAACCTGTTAGTGACAAAACTATTACTCCCACTCTCCCAATCTCCTGTTGTAGCATTTCGAAGCAACTTGTTTTTGCTTGTGTCCAAAGGAACCAGCAAGTATACCATGAGTTGGGAATAATGAATGGCTTGACTAAACACAGTGTTTTCTTCTCCTTTTTCCAGCTCCTGCTGTTTCTCTTTGTGCAGCGTTGGCCATAAACGCAACTGCTCTGCTGCAATGTCCATGACTGTTTTTTCTTGCTCTGTTGGTAGTGGATCTTTATCCTAAAATAAACAAAATGGAGATCCACATCTAGATACATTCTTTTCTCTTCCAGGTCTTATAGCTGTATGTATGTCTTTTGCAAAAGCTAAAGCACATGGATGAGCTACAGGTAGACAACAGATTGACTAGTGTTATAAGGCCATAAAATATGGAAGGGAAGGATAGGTTGAAGCACACTAGAGGTAGCAACAAAATAAGAAATATGTATGTGGAATATATTTCTCAATATATAGTACTGTACAAAATTCTTAGGCACCATATACAGAGCTAGGTTGCCTAAAACTTTTGCACAGTACTGTATTTGTCAACATGAAATGGAGAGTGAGTTTGTAAATCCTGCAGAAGCAAAGGATGTTGGGAATAGCGAAGGCGGAGCACCGTGGGAGGGTTGTGGGACAGTTGGCAGAGAAGGAGTGATAGGTGTGTGGAGTGGCGTATGTGCAGACACACCCAGCCCTGAGAACCAGGCAAAGTCATTTAATTCCAAACAAATGGTTTATTCATTATTACAGAATGTCTCTCTAGTGCTTCCCACTCCCTTCCCCTTTTCCCAACCATGATTTCCCTCTCCTTGCCCCCTTCCCACTGTCAGTCCACAATAGAGACCTATATCAGAATTAGGTTTATCATCACTCACATATGTCACGAAATGTTTTTTTTCTTGTGGCAGCAGTTCAGTGCAATACATTAAATTACAGGCACTCTTGCTAAAATATGTGCCTAAGACTTTTTCACAGTACTGTATACTCATCTTTTTTTCAAAAAATCCTTCTCAGGATAAACAAGTTATCATAGTGAAATATCTTTGCCTTATTTAACTTCCAACAAACCAAACTATTCTACTGCATGTTACAGAAAACTGACATTCTAGTGCACATTAGAAGCAATTAAAACACTTAGGTTCCAATGATATCCTTAAATCTAAACATTTGAACCTCAAATGTGATACTGCCTATATCAATGTTTTACGTAAACTAAAACTTAAAAGAGATTTGACTGATGCATAATGCAAGAGAAAAAGCACGTGTGGAAAGAGAAAGATCAATTTAAATCACTTGCCTGTACCCAAAGTGGAGTAAAACGTTGAGTTAGATAATAGTAAATAATTAACAGTTTTTATTCTGCATAAACATTCTATCACACTGTGAACAATGCATGCTACCCGGAGACAAATGTATGTCACACTCCTTTGTGTCGTATGGGACTACCATTGTGCTAAATGGGATAGATCTGAGAATAGATTTGGCAGCTCATAACTGGGGATTCTTGAGCTTATGTGGATAACCAGCAACAGCAGAAATGTACATCATGATAATCTCTAATGTCATAGACCACTCAAACATTTACAATAAAGTCAGGAGACCAGCCTTGTTCAATGAACAGTGTAGAAGGACATGCTAGAAAGCAGCACGAGGTAAAAAGAAAATTGCCAATATGGTGAAATCACACCACAGCACCATGTGCGTGCTAAACAAAAACAGCATGCTATAAACATATCTAAGCAATTCCACAACCAATGGATCAGATCAAAGCTCCACAGTCTTACCACATCTAGTCACAGATAATTAAACAATTAAAAGGAGCAGGTAGCTCCAAGAACATCCCCATCCTCAACGATGCAAGGTTCATCATTTGAGTGCTAAAAAACAAGGCAAAAAAAATCACAACCAATTTCAGCCAGAACTGCAGAATAGGTGATCCAGCTTGACTGCATTCTACAGTCGCCATTATCATAAAACCCTGTGTCAAGCCCATTCTAAACACTCCATGTAAAATCAAGAAATGCCTGAGCATACTGGATAGAGCAAAGGCAAGAAGAACCAAAAACATTAGGGGAATACTGAAAACCTGCAATCAAGGATTCTCTTGTCAAACTGTTATGGTATAGTTACATCTGCCTGACAATGTTGAAAATTGCACAGTTATAACTTGCTCACAAGAAAAAAAATCTGGATTAATTGCTACCCAACTCGTTAAACCTTAATTTATCTAAAATGGTGGTAGTGATATTGATAATACCAGCAGTTACTCACCAATAATGTGATGAGTATTCAGTTTGTTTTTTGCTTGGGCCACTTGGTTTCAGACCTCATTATATTGTCAATCCAAATGTGGACCAGAGTTGAATACCAGCACCGTGACAAAAGTGACTGTCTTTGTCATCAAGGTACCATTTAACTCTATTTTCCCTGAAGCGAATAGGTGTCAGGGAAAGAACACCAACATTTGGGTTTGTACCATGCAGTGAGGTCTTCAGCAATAACTTTTCATCTACCATTTGATCAAAATATTGTCAATTTTTTTTTTTAGTGGCAACACATAAAATGAAGCAGTATCACCTGCATTGCAGCAATACCTGGCCTATGTTCAGGTAAGGGTTTATAAGTGGCAAGTAACATTTGAGCCACAAAAATGACATTCAATGACCATTATCTATAAGCTTTTAATCACCTACTCATGAAATGGCTTTGTGATCCGCAATGACCAAAAACTCAATTGACCCAGCCACATAAATAAAAAGGGTAAAAGAACAGATCAAACCCTGGGTATTCTTTAGTTACTTGCCTTCAGTCATAGAAAAGCTTCTTCCACTGAACATAAAACCATCAACAATGCTGCAACTTCTATAAATCTAGACAATAAATTGTATCATTTCATCAAGTACAATCACCCTATGATCTCAACAACCATGAAGAACAAGAACACCAATTCTGTGGAGGAATTCTCATGTCACCCACAATCCTGGACATATTCTGATATTCTGATTCATAGAACCAGATAATTCCTAAAGAAAAGCCCAACAAAAAAAGGTGAATGTGGATGAAGAAAAAATCCTATTACTGCCCACACAAGGTCTATTGGTAATGAATGAACATTTTTTATCTACACTCGAAAAATAAAAATAATTGATGGACAGAATGTGAAGAAATATTTAAGAAATGCAAATTTGTTTTTCCTTTCCAGAGGGAAAAAACACTTTTGCTTCCTTTAATCTTAATGTGTTGTTATTTTCACTGATAGCCGGCTGGTGGTGTAGTGCATCAGCACCAAACTTCGAGGTGAATTGTCCTGGATTCGAATCCAGCCACTCCTTGCATGCTAGGTTGAGTGTCGAGCTAGCAACTCGGTTTCATAAAAACAGACAAACGCTAAAGAAACAGCAAGAAGAAATATGCTGCCTGATGCACCACTGATATTATAAAACAATGATTTAGGAAAATAGTTGTCTAAAAAATTGAAGTTTTAAAGTAAATGGGCTGGATTAGTAATAGTCTAGAAAAATAGTAAAAAGAATTTCAGTAGCGTAGTATTCAATATTTTTATTAAGCAAGGCCTTTCTTCTCTTGCTTCCGGTTTATAAAGTAATACTGTGATGCATAAACCGAAGGTGAGAAATATCTGTAATTACCTTTTGCTTGAAATTCGATACAAAATTTTCATTTCTAGAGGTGAGGTAGAGTGCTCGAATCTGATTCTGCACATCATTGTAGAATGTAGCTTCCCAAAACTGTTGGTTAGCCCAGATGTGATGGTCTTGGACACATGTGTAGGCAAACTGGTTGACACCCGTTGCTAATTTCTGAAATAACCATAGAAAAGTTTTAAATATTTACATTACATTTATCAAGCATCAGTATAAGAGTTGTTCTTATATTACTGATATACACAATATAGTTCAGTGGGTGTCATCATCTCAGTTAAATCAATAACTATTCTATTTTGTTTCTGCATCAATGTTTAAATTACAAGTCAAAATGGAAAGAACATGGCTGCTATGTTCCAAAATATCTGCTCTTGATTGCTGATGGATTTTTGTCACAACATCCCAAACTGACCAAGAGGACCTAAATGTACTATATATGTTTATTTTAGGCTACTGTTAATAAATTCTAAATTTTTGAATATGTGCTTCAGTAGTTTGACTTTCTCTGCTCAGTTATTGGTTAACCTATAACTACAATGATCAAGATCTCTGTAAATTAAGATAAAACATACTATTAAAGATCTGATTTCTTATGTAATTAACAAATAACATATTAGCTCAATAACACATTAAAACTAATGGATGTTATAAATAATATAGATATAAAAAGCTGAACCAAAATTTGCACTCTTCCATCAGAGGGCAGCAGATTTCCACACCATGTTGGAATTCAATCCTTCCATAACTAAAATATGCAACCATCCAAATAACAACTCCAAAATTTTTAAATTTTTCTCTGTGGTAAATACATGTATCTGACATTAAACATAATACTGATAAAAATAAAACACATAAACATCCTCACATATTGAGTATATAATCTAAAATAACAAACTAGGACAAAAACCCCCCACAGATATTGAGCATATAATGGTCCCTTTCAATTTTGAAATGTCATTTGATCTGTGAGAGTTTATGTTAATTATAAACACATATGACCAATTAATTTAACTGAACTCTTAAATGATGCAAAATCAACAATTTTATCATTTAAGATAAAACTATAGAGAAAACACCTGGTGCAGCAAAAGCTAGGCCAGTTCCACTGCTGATCTAGTCACTTATCATTTATGCTGAAATTTGCACAATATTTCTTATTCAAATTCATTCCATTGATAATACAGAAATATAGTTTGGCATAATACCAGCATAGAACTACTTACAAGTGAAAATCTGGAAGGAAACAAAATACACCACTCTAATTCTGTGCTTGGCCAAGACCTTCCAGGAAATTCCAATGGTGTTTCAAAAACCATTGGGTCAATAGGTGGTGCTAAAATCCATGCCGGTATAGTTCACAGGAAAACTGATTGTCTTAATGGTGTTGGGGTGGAATTAAGTTTTGCATTTTAAAAAAAAGATAAAGTAGATGACTTGCAGAAGAAATTAAACAGAACATACCACATGTTAGTGTATTTAGTCAGTATTTAAAGAGTTAAAATATCTTCAGTCATAGCAAATCAAACTTATCCTCTGGGCTGAAATTCCAATGCAACCAAAATGCCTGTTTGTTCGTTATGTGCCGTGCTGCAAGTGAAACAGCTAAAAATGTTAGCACTCAGAAAATGTGACTATGATATATTCCAGACACAATGTGAAGGTACCAGAATGTACTGCCAGTCAAGTTTGTGTAGAGCGCTGGGCTACTAACCAGCTATTCCAAAGTAACACTATAACTACTATAAGCAATGTTATAACCTGAACATGTATTAGAAATTATTAAAAAAACTGTTCTTTACTTATATGACTGATTCGATATGAGGCTATCAATAGTAATGAACTGGAAAAAGATAGCTTAATTTTTCTGAGCTAGTAGTATGCTTTTCAATTATCAGCATCATAACAACATCAAGACTTCTTCCTTTCGAAGTAAATTTGTGCTCCTCATTAGTTACAAAAATTAATAATACAACTACATTACTTCTACCCTGCTGAATACCAATTCATTACAACATTCCAACAAAAATAATTTTCTCGAGCTTCATGTTTACTAGGATCCTGGTATCCCACAGTAATAAACGGGATAGTACTGGCAGGCTGCTGTTCATTTCTGAGGTGTGAGCCATAGCACTACATTCTGGCCGGCACATCATCACTGAGGAGTGGGTAATAGTCCCTGCGCTGAGGACAGCTGTTTCGCCAAAGACAGAAAGACAGCAACTTGCATTACATTCAAGGGAAGGTGATCAAACAGAACACAAGATCGAGGGGTGAGGGCAGGAACTTGGTCCAGGTTCAGCCTGTAGCAGTGAAGAGAGCAGAAGTTCACATTAGCTTTGTGGCACAACCTCTCTCTCTATGTAATGCCCTCATACCTGGGAATATAAAATAGAAGATTCATTACGTACAAGATTTCTATTTTATTAGCCTTTCCTACCAAAACAAAATACCCCAGGAATACAGATCACACTTCACAGAAAAAAAGCCACAGAAAATTAACAATAAAGGAGGTGATTCAACCCATCAAGTCCATACTGATTGAAAAAGAACTGCCCGTTGTCAGGCACCTGATCCGTAGTTTTACAGGCCACAAGTGCTCAAATGAATATCCAGGCAGCTGCTAAATCTGTTCAAGGTTTCTACCCTTAATACACTTTCAGACTAAAAATTTTAAACCCTAATCATTCTGTAAGTGGTGTGCCTCAGGGATCTGTTCTGGGACCCCTACTCTTCATGATTTTTATAAATGACCTGGATAAGGAAGTGGAGGGATGGGTTAGTAAATTTGCTGATGACACAAAGGTTGGGGGTGTTGTGGATAGTGTGGAGGGCTGTCAGAGGTTACAGCAGGACATTGATAGGATGCAAAACTGGGCTGAGAAGTGGCAGATGGAGTTCAACCCAGATAAGTGTGAGGTGGTTCATTTTGGTAGGTCAAATACGACGGCAGAATATAGTATTAATGGCAAGACTCTTGGCAGTGTGGAGGATCAGAGGGATCAGAGGGATCTTGGGGTCCGAGTCCATAAGACACTCAAAGCTGCTGCACAGGTTGACTCTGTGGTTAAGAAGGCATATGGTGCCAATCATGGGATTGAGTTTAGGAGCTGAGAGGTAATGTTGCAGCTATATAGGACCCTGCTCAGACCCCCCTTGGAGTACTGTGCTCAGTTCCAGTCACCTCACTACAGGAAAGATGTGGAAACCATAGAAAGGGTGCAGAGGAGATTTACAAGGATGTTGCCTGGATTGGGGAGCATGCCTTATGAGAATAGGTTGAGTGAACTCGGCCTTTTAACTTGGAGGGATGGAGGATGAGAGGTGACCTGATAGAGGTGTATAAGATGATGAGAGGCATCGATCATGTGGATAAGTCAGAGGCTTTTTCCCAGGGCTGAAATGGTTAGCAGAAGGGGGCACAGTTTTAAGATGCTTGGAAGTAGGTACAGAGAAGATGTCAGGGGTAAGTTTTTTTTTACGCAGAGAGTGGTGAGTGCATGGAATGGGCTGCCAGCGACGGTGGTGGAGGCGGATATGATAGAGTCTTTTAAGAGACTCCTGGACAGGCACATGGAACTTAGAAAAATAAAGAGTTATGGGTAACCCTAGGTAATTTCTAAGGTAAGGACATGTTCCGCATAGCTTTGTGGGCCGAAGGGCCTGTATTGTGCTGTAGGTTTTCTATGTTTCTAAGTGAAAATTCTTTTTTTACCATCCTTTGTTTAAAACAGAGAAGGCTGAGGGAAGTTCTAAGTAAGATGGATAAAATGTATTAAGTGCTTAGATAGTATAAATATTTTCTTTAGCTACGAGAAAAGTAATTAGCTAAACATTAGCTAAATAAATTATTAATTAATTCTCCCCTCAGCCCCCTAAACATCCACAGCCCATCTGATCTTTCCTCACAATGAGATTCTTCAGTCTTGACAACATCCTCATAAATAAGTTTAGTGCAATTTCCAGCACAATCACTTCCTTCTGTAATTCAGGGAGCAGAAATGTATACAATGCTGAAAATAGAGCTGCAGGAGCATTCCTATCATAACTTCCTTGCTCTAATATTCGTACCACGGCTTAAGAAAGAAAGCTCCATCTGCTTTGTTTTAAATTCCCTTCTCTAGCTTTACTGCTGCCTTTGAGAATTCATTCAAAGTTCCTTATTTTCCTCCATAATTTCCACATAATGTACATTCCTTTCTTAGCCGTAGCTCTCCCTTACTTGAGGATCTATCAAACAGAAACCCTTCAATCTTTAGCTTCACAAATTATTAATTTGAATTTGTGCCCTGTGATTCACATAACAAGCTGGAAAATATATTACAGAATAATCCTGGTCTTATTAAATTTACAACAAGTAATGCTGTAAAATGTTTGCCACCTCATTCCAGTGTATGCATAAAATGTATGGCATAAAACAATCTCACAAATGCATAGTGCTTTTCAGCACCTTTCAAGTTGCAAAACTCTGCTCAAGCAATTACATTCTAAGTGACCTCAGAGTCGATATATTGCAGCATTGGGGCTTTAAGACAGTCCATTTTTGACATGTTGAAACTAATTGTCACGATGGTAGTCTAGAACTAAATTATTTTTATTCTGTAAAAATCAACTAGCTATCCACAATCTGCAGATTAGCATGTCCCAAGACTTCCACACACATGCAGCCAAATTTGAGATGAGCTGGAGGTCAGATGCTGACACATCTGACCTCCCGCTCAGCTGCTGGACTCACCAATAAGTTCAGCAGCAGGGCAGAAACACAAGCCAGGGCAGTACGATACGGAGAGCAAGCTGTTACCCGTGCAGCAGGCTCCCCCTCTGCACAAAGCTAATGTAGCCAAAGGAGCAACAGAGACTAATACAGTTCTACACCAGCAGCATTGTAGAAGTTGCCAGTCAGCATTGAATTTTAAGTAGGACTGCCTTAGAGACTCCAGCTCCAGACTTTCCCCCTGGATTTACTCCTGAAACCTTTCCCATAAATGGGTATAGCTTCAAGATAGCTGAGTTTTGAGATCAGCAGAGTTTTGAGATCAGCAATGTTTTAAGGCACCAGTAACCCACCTTCGTTCTTTCACCTGTCAGTAGAAACAGTTCCACCAGGCTTAGTAGCTAGGACACACGTGATGGCCTGGTTATCAGAGGCTATTTGAGATGCACGCCATTGGGAGCATTTAATAAGTAGTGGGAGTTTATTCACTCTACCACCCTAAGGCTATATTAGCCTTAATTTATTCAAAAACATGACTTTGATCTTTAGAAGTGTCAGCTACGATGTTTAGAAAGCTGAGCCTGGAAAAAACAAGACACCCCCTGGCCTTAAGGCAGTTAATATCCATCACACCCTCCTCTTGCTAAGCGAAGATTTCTATCCCAGCTTCTTCCTACAAATATCAGTTTCAAGATCAGACTCCAGCCAAAACTCCTCTTGCGAGCAGAATATTACTCCACCAGCTGTTCCAGTAGGTTACCAGTGCTAGAAGAGGTCTCCTCATCAGATGCTCAAAGAACTCGTTGAGTACTTCCCAATGTAGGTGTTTCTCTGTGACTCTCTCTTTAGAATATTCAATTCCTTAATCACAAATGCGCCAATATCTCAAAGGAATGCTCCCATTATAATTTTCTATAAATATGCAACAATGATGCCCAAGTTATAAGTCCATATTAGTCCATCTTTAAGATTATCTTCCTCACAAATAGATTTTGCTATTTCCTTGATGAAAGCTGGGATCACTGTCTTTGTCACCATTAATTCATCTAGTCAGCCGACAATGTCTTTCACTATGCTGAAAATAGTTCACTTCCTTCAAAGAGTTGTTCACATTGCTTTCAATGTGATGCATGACTTTTTTGGATTTTCTAAAAATGAGTCTTGTAAACAAGTTACTGATTGTATATTGTTGTCTTCTCTTGCCTAAGCATTAGTAATCTCACATTTTAGTTATAGAAAAATATATTCATTGATTACGTGGTTCACAATATATCGGAGGTTCCCATCCTTTGTTATGCCATGGCCCAATACCATTAAGCAAGCGATCAGTGGACTCCAGATATACATAGTGAAACATTTATAAAAGTAACCTGCCTCTATATGTGTAATGAGGTAAGAAGAGTACAGTTCTCCTGTTGAGGATTCTGTCTGTATTTTTAATTCTGAACTTTTAATTCTGGGTGACTAGAAAAAGAAGTCAGAACATAGGGACTGGTTATGTCCCTCCTACAGGAGTGAAGACTCATTGGTATGCTGTAACTTAGCATTCTGATACCATTCATACCATCTAAACAACTTTCTTCCCATTTTAATGGTTCTGGACTCTGGGTATAATTGTCCAGGCCTTCCCCTTTTCATTGGAGCTAACTGAGAAGAATTGACATATCTCTCAACTTTTATGTTTTCCCAGGAAACTTTAATTGAGCAAGGGCTCCCCAGTATGTTCTGTCAGACCATGAAATTTAGCCAACTAAATAAACAAACTGTTCTTTTACTATTAAATATAACACAAATAGCAGTATTTGTAAGCCTAGTGGTCCTACTTTTGCATTGTAAAAGTACAACATACGAAATATACTGTATATGCCTATAGTAAGTGAATAGCAAACACATTCAAACAGTTCTATATCTTGTGACAATATAATGCTTTATAAACCTTGGAGGCCCTAGGATTACATCGCTGTTTCCAAAAAAAAAATCCCAACAAATTAAGTTAAAAAGTTATCAGGAGTATAGCATTCCTCAAGAGGAGCTGCATTTCTCCTTGTCAGTCTTTTACCAGTGTACAATATAACACACAAGGCATAATAAGACTGGTTGGTTTGAATATAAAAATCAAAGGTGAAAACTATGATTGTATAATACCATCATTAACAGTGAACAACACATTTACAAGTACATTATATAAAGTTTTAAGAACGATATTATATTAAAAGTTACTCATGTTAGAAAGTAAATGTGAAATATCTAAATTGGTTAGTGAAAAATTGGACAAAGCTAAAGATGACGCCAGAGATGTCTCTCTTTCCCTTTTCAGGGTGGCTGGGGTCCGATTGGTATCTTTGATCTAAGGCAGCATTCAAAAACTGTGGTTCTGCATGACAGCGTGTTCTGGTTCTTGGAGCTCGCTGATTGGCCGGGTTTCGGTATGTCCAGATTCGGCATGAAGTCAGGTGACTTTGGGGCCTGCGTGGTCCTTTGGACATGAATTCTTGCCGGTGTCATGTACTGAAACACAGTGGGAACTGGAACATTGAAGACAGCAAGGGCTCTGCATTTGCTAACTGATTTGCTGATTATTGAACAGGGAACTCAAAATAAAAACACAACTCTTCAGACTGACTGTAACATCGAAATAGTAACTGTTGTCTCCTCTATCGCTGCAGAAGGAGCGTTATCTGTCTTTCCCTTGTTGGTGAGAGAGACAGCCTGTGGGATGTTGAAATATTGGAGTGAACTGTTAGTTTTTGATGGACTGTAGACCATGACCTCTCTTAGGGGGCTTTGCTGTTGCTTGCATGGTGAGTGTTGCTTTATGCTAGAATAATTTGGGGTGGGGGGAGGGTTGATGCTGGTTGCGCCGTGGGAGGAGGGCAGGGCATTTCGGGGTTCTTACACCTTTTTTCTGTCGTTTATTCTTGGGGGGGGGGAATTTCTTCTGTTTTGAGCTTGTCTGCGGCGAGTAAGAATTTCAGGTTGTGTATTATATACATTCTCTGGTATTAAAAGAAACTATTGAAATAATGTTTGCAGACTCGACATCTTTCTGTGGGATTGTGTCATTAGAGTAATTATTTGCAACAGACACATCTCAAGTCCCCTCAAGATGAGGTGAGAAACATACCTAGCCGTTTGCAACATTAATGATCAGGACTAGGAAAGAAGAGGAGTAAGGATAACATGATTAGGGCAGTCCCTGCTCTTCACACTTCCAGGGTTGAGGGCAAACCAGAGTAATAGGTAAAAGGCAAGTACAAGGCAAGGGATAGCAAAGCAGTCATAAGAGAGATAACCCATTGTAGTGCAGGTCAGGAACTGGAGTTCATGGAGTCTTAGAAGTGGAGCCATTATATAAAAAAAAGCAGAAGTCACCACACTTCAGTCCTTGCAGGCTTCAATGTTTCAACAGAAGAAACACTATAGAAACAATAATTCCAATGGCAAGGGAATGGTCCATTGGAAAACTTGCAAGAAAAATCTTCAACCCAATTTAAAGTAGTGCCAATGCACCTGTAAACTGTGTTCACTGCTGCGGAAGTTAAAAGTTGCAACAGCTAGAAAGGTTTTAGCTGTTGTTTCAGCTAGAGCATTAAGCTAATCAGGGGCTTATTATGGGTCTGCAAAGGAAACTTGTGAAAGAAAGTGCCCCGCTTGTCTGATTGTGTCCATCCAGTTACTCTCGCAGTGTATCGAGAAATATTCCTTTTTTTCCTTGCCTGCTGATGATAATACCATACGACTGAATACACAGCAATAATTGAAGGATTGTCTGTCTATGTAACATAGTCTATTCGGGGAGTAATGTTATCAGTTTAACCCCAAGATTTTAGCATTATCATAACACAAGATAGTCTGCAGATGCTGGAAAGCCAAAGCACCACACACAAAATGCAGGCAGCATCATTTGGAAATGAATAAACAGTCGATGTTTCAGGCCGAGACCCTTCTTTCAGGACTCTGCAATTGGTCTCCAAGAATAAAATCTGTTTTAAGCTTATTTACCCATTTTTCAACTTGTAGTTAAACTCCATTAGAAATATAGTTGAATTCATAAGAACACCAACAGTTTGGAACTAATTTTTCTTGTAAGGTATTATTTGCACCTCAGCACGAAGTAGTCCCAACTGTTTGATTAAGGGTGAATAGGAAATCTGGGTAGATAGAATAGTCTATAAGGACTAAAATCTCTAAAAAGCTTATTGGACTTCATCAATTTCAGTTGACCAGCGAGGAAAACGTTTTCTTTTTATCTTGCCTTCTGCTTCAGTTCCACCTTATCTTCCCATGCAAAAAAAAACAGATCAAGGGCTTCGTCAACCATTTAAAACATAACCAGTAATGCAGAAAATTGTCATATTACCTTGACATTTAACAATGGAGCGGAACAGTGGCCATAAATGGAGAAAAGGAAACATCAAAATTGTTTGGAGTAAGTGTGTTCATATACTTAGTGGCCATAAGGGGAGAGTGTATTAAGATATCTATCTAATGAAGAAGAGTCTTCATTACAAAATAAAATTGTTTTTCACAACAATCTAGTCTAACAGGTTCAATATCATATTCCTATGATGCTTTCCTTCAAGTATAGGGGGATCCATCTCAAGGGATTCCTCTATTATTTTACCTTCAATATCTGGGATAGAAGCTTTGTTTTGTTAGTGTGTCATCAATAATTTCTGCATGTAATTCTTTGCCTTCCCATGTATCTATGATCATTTCCTCTGCAATGCAGATAGAGTGAATGTTTAAGTGAATGGGAATAATCACTTTGCCAGAGCAAGGATTAGGAGTTCCAGTATGTTAGTTCACATATGACCAAAGGGCAAGGGCCATTTGGTGATATTTAACTTAAAATCATCATTGCTGGTAGAGATTCTTAATCTAAAATTCCCTGAGGTTTAAGTTTAGGGGTGTCTGAGCCAGATGAGATAATTTTCATATTAACCTCAACTTTGCCTGCTAAAAACCAAATGGTAAGTAAGGCAGCCTTGAATTATATTGTTACCAGTGCAAGTATGACAAGTATAACAAGAGCAACATTTCTCTCTGGAGCTTGAGTCTTACTCTGAAAATAACTTTGCATTTTGGATGTATTATCTCTGGACAATGTATCCATGAGATCTTCCTAAAGCGAAAAGAAATTTTACATTTCTTTTTAGACCTACGCATATATTTTTTTTCTTTTCAATACATCTCACTCCACTTCCCGTCAGGATATAGTGGTTTCGTGGTGGATCCATGTCTAATGTAAGGCTTCCACTCATATTGGGGTGATAAATTCTGCTGGGGCAGGTTTGATGTTACCTATGGAGAGATAGCTTTACTTACTCTCGTTTACACCACAGGAAATGGTGTCGCATCCATCATTAGGCCCCGCCACCCAGGTCATGCTCTCTACTCGCTGCTGTCATCAGGAAGAAGATACAGGAGCCTTACGACTCACATCACCAGGCTCAGGAACAGTTACTACCACTCACCATCAGGCTCTTGAAGTAATGGGGCTACCTTCACTCCGCTTCACCTGCCCAATCACTGAAATGTTCCCACAAACTATGCACTCCCTTTCAAGGACTCTGCATCTCATATTCTTGATATTTATTGCTTGTTTACTTGCTTATTTATTTATTCTCCTCTTTTATATTTGCACAGTTTGTTGTCCTTTGCATGCTGATTGTTTATCTGCCCTTTTGGTGTGGTCTTTCATCGAGTTTATTATGGTTCTTAGAATATGCTGACAAGAAAATGAAACTCAGGGTTGTATATGGTGATGTATATGTACTTCCATAATAAATTTACTTTGAACTTTATTTCTGCTAGATTATCAACACATTCATAATATCAACCTGCGCAACTACTAGAAAACAGGATGGCGACCATTTTATAACACAAGGTGCCTGAGCACTTGTTGCACACACTCAGAGTTGGACTACTGCTAAATAATACCTTTGGTATAACATGACAACATTGGGCATCAACTGTGATAGGACTGAGTTTATTGATTACGAAGAACTAAACCCAGATTAAGACCTTAATCCCGATCTGATATAAACTGCCACAAGTACCCTCACTAAAAGGTGGCTATACTATAACTACCCAATCTTCAAAGACTAGTTCACTACACTGCTTATCCACCATGGCAAGTTTAGCTGCCAAACCCACTATTTGAGCAGTGGGTCCCCCCCCCCGCCCCACAAAGGAGAAGTAACTTCCAGCTAACAAAATAGTTTAAACACAGTTCATTTATTTTCAGTAATACGTTTAAATTCAAACATTATTATAACACATTTACAACTCACGAAAGATTTCTATCATAAAAGACTTCCAAATTACAAATCATTTCTTACATACACAGGATCTGGATAGGTGAACCAGACATCCATTGCAGGAAGCGAAGGCAGAGGAATGGATTCCAATTCACCTTGTGTTTCTGTCATACTTGGACCATTCCTAATAAGCCTGAACTGCTGTGTAAATTCATACTGTTTCTTTGCCAATTGGGTGACTTCACACATGATTGTTTTCAAATACCTTTTAACAGAAATGGTCTAAAAGCTTCTGAAGATAGAGATCCAAGGTACCCACAATTAATGCTGTGAAGCTAACTCCATAAGTACAAAAACCTTCCAATTTATCAATCAGCTATTGATTTACCAAATGAAAATATCCATCTGGTCTGCAAGCTTCTTTGAACTAAACAACTTAGCCAGTGTTGTCTATTTTGAAACAAGCCCAATTAAATAATTAAAATTTCTACTGCACCTCTTCAGCAGTTAGAACCAGTGCTGTGGGGCCAGCACATCTGCTATAGACAGTGCTTATTTTCAAAGCTGTCTCTTAAACTTCAAACTAATTACTGCTTTCCATTTACATTATGAACTGAAGACTAGCTCTGGTTTATGGCAAGAAGATAATCAAAGACTATTGGTTGGAAGTTTAATTTATCCAAAATCAACAGTTTAATCTTTACAAGTGTCAGCTTCTATGTTTAGAAACCTGAACTTGGCCAGAAACAAGAGACCCCTGGCCCCAAGAGTGAATATCAATAACACAGCCATAAAAAGCATCCATCATTAAAGACCCCCACCAGCCATGCCTTCTTCTCATAACCACCATTGGGCAGGAGGTATAGTTGCCTTAGGTCCCATACCACCAGGTTCAGAAACAGTTAGAACCCTACAACCATCATGCTTCTGAATTGGCATGGATAACTTCTAGTGATTCTATGATCTATAACAACACACACAAAATGCTGGAGGAACTCGGCAGGCCAGGCATCATCTATGGAAAAAAAGTACAGTCGATGTTTCGGGCTGAGACCTTTCGGCAGTCCAGCATTTCGTGCATGTTGCTTTGATTTCCAGCATCTCCAGATTTTCTCTTGTCTATGATCTATAAACTCACTTTCAATGACCCTTTACAACTCATGTTCTTAATTTTATTTTTATTTCTAAAGGTAAGTTTTCTTATGCACATTGGTGTTTATCAGTCTTTGTCTACATATGGTTTTTCATAAAATTCTGTTTGTATTTCTTTGTTTCCTGTAATGCAAGAAAATGAATCTGAAGGTACTATATGGTACTTTGATAATAGATTTATTTTGAACTTTCAATATAAAATACAAACATTAATTAAAACTCAAAAATAGTAAATAATTTATTTGAAACAATACCTTATAGATTTTACTTTAAATTTAATTGAGAGTTGTTTGCAGCAATGAGTGAGCTTCAAATAAAGTACATATACTATACACACACACACACACACATATATATATATATATATATATATATATACATACACACATATATATATACATATACACACATATATACACACACACACAAACCCCATTTCCAGAAAAGTTGGGATATTTTCCAAAATGCAATAAAAACAAAAATCTGTGATATGTTAATTCACGTGAACTTTAACTGACAAAAGTACAAAGAAAAGATTTTCAATAGTTTTACTGACCAACTTAATTGTATTTTGTAAACATACACAAATTTAGAATTTGACGGCTGCAACACACTCAACAAAAGTTGGGACAGAGGCATGTTTACCATTGTGTTACATCTCCTTTCCTTTTAATAACACTTTTTAATCATTTTGGAACTGAGGATACTAATTGTTGTAGATTTGCAATTGGAAATTTTGTCCATTCTTGCTTGATGTAAGACTTCAGCTGCTCAACAGTCCATGATCTCCGCTGTCTGATTCTCCTCTTCATGATGCGCCATACATTTTCAATAGGAGATAGATCAGGACTGGCAGCAGGCCAGTCAAGCACACGCACTCTGTGTCTACAAAGCCACGCTGTTGTAGCCCATGCAGAATGTGGTCTGGCATTGTCCTGCTGAAATAAGCGTGAACGTCCCGGGAAGAGACGTCGCCTTGATGGCAACATATGTCTCTCTAAAATCCTAATTTACGCCTCAGAGTCAATTGTACCTTCACATACAAGCAACTCACCCATGCCATGGGCACTGATGCACCCCCATACCATCACAGATGCTGGCTTTTGCACCTTTCACTGGTAACAATCTGGATGGTCGTTTTCCTCTCTGGCACGGAGAACTCGACGCCTGTTTTTTCCAAAAACTAGCTGAAATGTGGACTCATCTGACCACAGCGCACGGTTCCACAGTCTTTCGGTCCATCTGAGATGAGCTGGGGCCCAGAGAACTCGCCGGTGTTTCTGCATAGAGTTGATGTATGGCTTCCTCCTTGCGTAATACAGTTTCAAGATGCATTTCTGGATGCAGCGACGGACTGTGTTGAGTGACAATGGTTTTCCGAAGTACTCCCGAGCCCAGGTGGCTATAATTGTCACAGTAGCATGACTGTTTCTTAGGCAGTGCCGCCTGAGAGCTCGAAGATCACGCGCATTCAACAGTTGTTTCCGACCTTGCCCTTTACGCACTGAGATGTCTCTGAATTCTCTGAATCTTTTCACAATATTATGTACTGTAGATGTTGAAAGACCTAAATTCTCTGCAATCTTGCGTTGAGAAATGTTCCTTTTGAACTGACTAACAATTCTCTCACGAATTTTGGCACAAAGGGGTGAGCCACAACCCATCCTTGCTTGCAAAGACTGAGCCTTTGATGGACGCTGCCTTTATACCCAGTCATGATACCTCACCTGCTACCAATTAGCCTGCTTAATGTGGAGTCTTCCAAACCGGTGTTACTTGAATATTCTGTGCACTTTTCAATCTTATTTTAACTCTGTCCCAACTTTCGTTGAGTGTGTTGCAGCCATCAAATTCTAAATTTGTGTATATTTACAAAATACAATTAAGTTAGTCAGTAAAACTACTGAAAATCTTTTCTTTGTACTTTTGTCAGTTAAATAAAGGTTCACGTGAATTAACATATCACAAATTTTTGTTTTTATTGCATTTTGGAAAATATCCCAACTTTTCTGGAAATGGGGTTTGTGTGTGTATATATATATACATACATACATACACACACACATTGGAAATACACAACAATAAACTTTATTAAGTTTTTTATTGTTTAAAAACAATTAATGTATCACAAAGGAATTTCAATTAAGGCAGATCAAGCTGCCATGTAATCATAGTGAAATAAAAGGTCAACATCCGAGGACCAACCAAGTTACATCATGAATGACATTCCTTCATATAGTTAAAAATGGAAAGTTCCTAATAATTGCACATTGCCAATTCCATTTGCAGTGTTTTGAAAAACAAAAGCTGCATGCACCAGGATCCAGTGAACATGAGGACTTAACTCATAATTGACAAGTAACATTAGTGCCACAACAAATGCCCCAAGCATGATCATATCCAAAATGAGAGCATCTAAAATATTGCCATCAGTGAAGGGAAGTCACCAATAGCCAGAAACTCGGCAAGACTAGTCACCTACATATTTTTAACCACAAACGCAGCTACGAAGCAGGATTCTTCAGCAAATGAATTATCTCCAAAGCACCAGCTACTGCTGCAGCTTCACTGCTCTAATGACTTAGGCCCCAGATCACTAGAGGGAAGGGTGCCCCCAGTCAGTTCAGATTGGCAACAACATCTCCTCCACAATCTCCATCAGCACAAGTGCATCATAAGGCAGTATGCTTAAGCCTGATTTATACTTCTGCGTTAACTCGACGCCGTAACCTACCCAAGTGACTTAACCGCGTTGTGAGCATTTAAACTTGTGCGTTGGTGTGGCTGCGTCGCTCTGCAATTTGCGCACGTCACGCATGCGCACACACCTACCCGTGCAAGGCTTCATGGTCATGGTAGTCTTTCTCGGGGTAAACAAGAAGCCAGTGTCTTTTTTCGTAAAAGCGAAATGTGTCCTCCATAATTTCGGAGGTCTGTAAAGCTTTATGGAAAGCATGGCAGCCAGAGTTCCTTCCCTGTCCTTCAGTCGCCCACTGGGATGCCACCAAGCGGACCAATCACAGTTCTTACTGTCTATGTTGCTGCGACGTGCAGTTACATTTTGGGAAAGGTGCGCGTCACAGCAATGCAGGCTCTGGCATAGGGATCCATGTCGGCTTTGCGTAGTGTTTGTGGCGACGCAGTATTTATGGCGTTGCCTTGACGCAGAAGTATAAATCAGGCTTTAGCCTCCTGCGCTACTTGCTTTACACTTATGACTGTGTGGTTGAACACAGCTCCAATGCCATATTCAAGTCTGCAGATGACACAGCTGTCGTTGGCTGAATCAATGGTGAGGATGAATCAGCATGAGGAAGGAGATTGAAAATCTGGTTAGGTGGTGCCATAACACCAACTTCTTATTCAGTATCAGCAAGACTAAGGAACTGATTATTGATTTCAGGAACAGGAAACTAGAGGTCCATGAGCCAGTCCTCATTGGAGGATCAGAGGTAGAGAAGACCAGCAACTTTAGATTCCTCAGTGTTATCATTTCAGAAGACCTGTCTTGGGCCCAGCACACATGTGCAATTACAAAGATAGTACAGCATTGCCTCTACTTAGGAGTTTGCAGAGATTTTTAAATGATATCTAAAACTTTGACAAACCTCCATAGATATGTGGTAAAGAGTATATTAACTAGTTGCATCACAGCCTGGTATGGAAACACCAATGCCCTTGAACGTAAAATCCTGCAAAAAGTAATGGATATGGCACAGTCCGTAACAGGTAGAGTCCTCCCCCACCACTGAGCACATCCACATGAAACGTTGTTGCAGGAAAGCAGCATCCATCATCTGGGACTCCCACCACCCAGGTCATACTCTCTTCTTGCTACTGCCATCAGGAAGGTGGTACAGGAACCTCTGACACACAGCACCAGGTTCAGGAATAGCTATTACTCCTCAACCACCAGGCTCTAGAGTAAAGTTATCCCCTTTCGTTCAACTTCACTTGCCCCAACATGGAAACGTTCTCATAACCTATGGACTCACTTTCAAGGACTCTTCATCTCATGTCCTTGATATTTATTGCTTATTTATTTATTTTTGTATTTGCACAGTTTGTTGCTTTTTACATTTTGGTGTGTTCCTTCACTGATTCTACGATGGTTATTGGATTTATTGAGAATGACTGCAAGAAAAAGAATCTCATGGTTCTTTCTGGTGACATACATGTACTCTGATAATACACTTATTTAAATTTTGATTTGGAAACCGACTATTGATGATGTTAGTATGGAGTTTGCACATTCTTCCCATGAACATGTGAATTCTTTCTGGGTGTTTCAATTCTCTCTGATGTGCTGAGAGATTAATTGGATTTGTATCCTGAGCAATAAGTGGGTGGGAGAAGAATCAGGGTGAAGTTGATAGCATGTATGAGAGGACTGACTACAGGGAAAGTGGGAGAATAGACTTACAGGGCTGCTTTGAGAGCCAGCATAAACTCAAATGGTTCAAATGTAAACTCTTCTATATTGTAATAAAACGTGAAAATATGAAATCAGAAGTGCGGTGGAATACTGGATGAGTGCAACTCCAATAAAGTAAAGTAGCTCAACACCATTGAAAACAAAGTGGACAACTGATTGTTTTTGTATCCACTATCTCAAGCATACCATCCACAATTGCACAACAGCTTTCTGCCTAACCTATTCTGAGTACATCTTCTACAAGCATGACCTCTACCATCAAGAAAGACAAGGGGAACAGATACATCGAGCCATCAGCATTGACAGACTTGCTTCCAAGTTGCAAACTATCCTGACTGGGAAATACATGAGTATTTTTGTAATGTTAATGGATTAAAATCCTGGAACTTTCTACTCAACAATGTTGTGGGAGTACCTTCACTGAAAGGATTTCAGTGGATCAAGGAGGTTGTTCACAATCACCTTCTCAAGGGTAACTGGAGATGAGCATTATATGCTGACTTGGCCAACAACAGCTATGTTCCTAAATATGAATAAATAATAACAGCAAATAAGTTCTTGTAGATTTAATTCATGTCAGATTATTAAAAACCTGAGAAATTTTAATGCTGAGAGATGTCACTGTAAATTAGTTGGGAATTACAAACATTGTCAGATGAAATAGAGGATGAACATTTAAAGCAAAAGCTGCTGGAAGAGCTCAGCAGTCAGGCAGTACACATGCAGGCAAAAGAATAGTCAATGTTTTGGCCGTGACCTTGCAAAAGATCTAAGAATGTAGAATGAAGATAGCCAACATGAAGAGGTGACAGGAAGCTTTGAGAAAAGAGTATTTAAATTTCAGTCCAATTGCTCCCAAAATGCCCATATCTTGCAAACTCATATCTCTATAACCTAAAACTGCACAAGAATTCCAAAGTAATTATGCTAAATAATTCATATGTTTAAAAAATCCTCTACAATACATGAGAACACATTTCACATGACATTTTTTTAATCAAAGCCAACTATATAAAAACAGCATGATAAAGTGAATCATCCAACTCCTGAAGCCTAGCCAAAAATGCATTAAAACTTATGGGAACTTGAAACAAGAGTGCAGATGTTTTTCTTAAAGTATATATTTATAAAGCATTGTATTTTCTTATAGTTAAGACATCCATTTTCCCATGTATACAGTCTCAAAATTAGATTTCTAACAGACAGCTTTGAACCTGTACCACAGAGTAATCACAGAAGAAACACAATGAGACCCAAAATGTTACACTGCAGAAGGAAATTCTCAATAGAGTCAAGCAGCATTGAAAAAGGCATTTCAGCCCACCATATCCATACCAAACATTTAGTATCTAACTATGTTAATCCTACTTTACAGCACTTAGCGCAATATCACTAAGTATTTATTTGAGAGAATACTCTCAGGCAGTATCTTCCAGACTTCTCCAAAATGAATAATTTTTTTCCTCAATCTCTTGTAAATCCAGACCTTACCTTTGACCAACAGCCAATCCGGACATCGGAAACTTGGAGAAGAGGGGACTTCAGACAGATCCACTGTCCGAGGATAAAAAACAGAAGCGGGTTGCAGCAGCATAATAAAAGCATTGACCAACAGCCAATTGGCATTTGGGATTGATTAGTCAAAGTAAATTAAAAGAAGGCAAGGGCATGTACAGTGAACGTCGTCTGAGTGGACATAGTAAGAGTGGTGACCTTAAGGCTTTAGCTCTTCAAGGCTTAAATGAAGAGAGGCTTCACTCAGAGAAAGCAAAGGAACAAAAAGCTCAAGTTTTTTCCTTTTCTTCTTCATGTCTGCACAGCTAGGACAGTAGAGATATGAGGCAGCATAGTGCAATGCTCCTCTTGTGGGAGGCAGGGAGACCTCCAGTGTCCCTAACCACACCGCTACAACTGCGAGAAGTGCATCCAGCTGCAGCTTCTAACAAACCACGTTAAGGATTCAAGCTGGAACTGGATTATCTCCAGATCATTTAGGAGGCTGAAGGGGTGATAAAGACATATAGCAATGTAGTGACACCCAAGATGCAGGACAGGACACAAGAAACTGGGTAACAGTCAGAAAGGGGAAAGGGGTTAAGCAGCCAGTGCATAGTACTCCTGTGGCTATCCTTCTCAACAACTGGAAATATCACTTCGGATACCGCTGGGGTGGGGAGGATGGGATACATTAGATAAGGGAACAGACAGGAGGTTCTGTGGGCAAGAACAAGAATCCTGGATGGTATATTGCCTTCCCAGTGCCAAGGTCCAGGATATCTTGGATAAAATCCTCAGCATTCTTAAGTGGGAGGTGAAGAGCCAGGAGTTGTGGTCACGTAGGATGAGTGACGAGATCTGCGTAGAGAGTTAGGTGCAAAGTTAAAGGGCAAAACTGCAGGGCTGTGATCTCAGGATTGCTACCCGTGCCAAGTGCTAGCGAGGCAAGAACTAGTAAGGATGTACAGTTTAATACATGGCTAAGGAGTTGGTGTAGGAGGGAGGGCACAAAACTTTTGGATCATTGGGCTTTCTTCCAGGGAAAGTGAGACTTGTACAGAAGAGATGGTTTACACCTGAACTGGAGGGGGAATAATATCCTAGTGAGAAGCTTTATTAATGCTGGATGGTGGGGTTTAAACTAGAGTTGGAGGGGGATGGAAACTAGAGTGCCGGAAAGTTAGGAATCAAAAGGTTGAACATGGTGTGACAAAATCGAAAAGGATGAATACAGGACTAAAAGTGTCGTATCTGAATACGCGCTGTATACGGAATAATGCAGATGAATGCAACACAGCTGCAGATTGGCAGGTATGATGTTATAGGCATCATTGAATCACGGCTGAAAGATTATAGCTGGGAACTTAATGTCCAACGATATACACTGTATTGACAGGACAGGCAGGAAGGCAGAGGGGCTGGCATTGCTCTGTTGGCAAAAATCGAAATCAGATCATTAGAAAAAGTGGCACAGGGTCAGAAGGTGTTGAATCATTATGGATAAAGCTAAGGAACTGCAAGGGTAAAAAGACCCTGATGGGAGTTTTATAGAGACCCCCCAAACCATAGTATCGGCTATGGCCTACAACTTACAATGGAAAATAGAAAATTAATGCTAAAAGGATAATGTCACAGTAGTCATGGGGGACTTCAACATGTAAATTGGGAAAATCAGGTTGGTGCTGGATTACAGGAGGGGGAATTTCTGAAGTGCCTACGAGATGGTTTTTTTTTTAAGAGTAGCTCATGGTTGAGCCCACTAGAGGATCAGCTATTCTGGATTGGGTGTTGTGTAATGCAGCGGAGCCCAACCACCGGGCCGCAAAGCATGTGCTACCGGGCTGCGAGGAAACAATATGATTTGGCGATATGAGTCAGCTTCGCCTTTCCTCATTCCCTGTCACGCACTGTTGAACTTGAACGCATGTGTCATCCGTGTCAGCGCGGGAAGGAGATCAACTCCTCGAGCTTGTAAATGATGGCGGGCTGAAAAGTATGTTTGACATAACATCTCTGCCAGCATTCTGGATCAAAGTCAAGGCTGAATATCCTGAGATAGCTACTAAAGCACTGAAAACGCTGCTTCCATTTCCAACATATCTCTGCAATGAACGCAACGAAAACCAAATTGTGGAATAGACTGGACATAAGGAACCCCCTTCGAGTATCGCTGTCTCCCATCACCCCTCGATGGGACCGTCTTGTTGCAGGAAAACAAGCCCAGGGCTCCCACTAATTCAGCGATATTGGTGTGTTGCAATGATTTCATACAAACGTATGTCCATACAGGGAAAATATGTGCTGTGTGTTTAATATCCAAACGTTACTTAAAATGTTATGATGCTATTGACTTACTTATATAACCATACAACAATCACAGCACGGAAACAGGCGATCTCGGCCCTTCTAGTCTGTGCCGAACGCTACCCTCACCTAGTCCCACAACCTGCACTCAGCCCGTAACCCTCCATTCCTTTCCTGTCCATATACCTAACCAATTTAACTTCAAATGACAACATCGAACCTACCTCGACCACTTCTACTGGAAGTTCGTTCAACACTTACTTCAAGCTCCCCTGTCCTCACCTGATAATTGACTTATCAGTATATTCATGCGAGGAAAATATGAGCTGTGTGTTTAACATTAAATTCGTTAGATAAACCCTTTTAGAAATGGAATTGAGTGTATTAGCCACTTATCATCTATATTCCGGTCGTGATTAACACCACCTCCCCGAACAGAATCCGCAAAGGCGATTTGTAGGGAAAAATCGGCACGTTCACGCATGCGCACTGGTGCCCGCGCAAGGCTTCATGGTCATTGTAGTTTTTCTCAGGGTAAACAACGTATTTGACTGCTACTCTTGTCCGTTGGCAATGCTACCCTCCACCTCCCGGTCGACCGGTCCACAAGAATATTGTCAATATTAAACCGGTCTGCAGTGCAAAAAAGGTTGGGGACCCCTGGTGTAATGAACCAGAATTGATTAGAGAGCTCAAGGTAAAAGAACCCTTAGGGGAAGTGATCATATTATGATTAAACTCACTCTGAAATTTGAGAAGGAGAAGCTAAAGTCAGATGTATCATTATTACAGTGGAATAAAGGGAATTACATAGGCATGATAGAAGAGTTGGCCAGAATTAGAAACACAGAAAACCTACAGCACAATACAGGCTCTCCGGCTCACAAAGCTGTGCCGAACATGTCCTTACCTTAGAAATTACCGAGGGTTGCCCAGAGCCCTCTAGTTTTCTGAGCTCCATATACGTGTCCAGGAGTCTCTTAAAAGACCCTATCGTATCTGCTTCCACCAACGTCGCCGGCAGCCCATCCCAGGCACTCACCACTCTCTGCGTAAAAAACTTACCCCTGATATCTCCTCTGTACCTACTTACAAGCACCTTAAAACTGTGTCCTCTCATGCTAGCTATTTCAGCCCTGGGAAAAATTGATTGGAAAATATCACTGGCTGGGATGACGGCAAAGCAGCAATGGCTGGAATTTCTGGAAGCAATTTGGAAGGCACAGGATAGTATAAAAACATCCCAAAGAGGAAGAAATATTCTAAAGGAAAGATGACACAACCGTGGCAAACGAGAAATCAAAGCCAACATAAAAGCCAAAGAGAGGACATATAATAGTGGAAAAATTAGTGGAAAGTTAGAGGATTGGGAAGCTTTTTAAAACCAACAGGAAGCAACAAATTATTAAGAATGTAATGATGGAATACGAAAGTAAACTAGCCAATATTATTAAAGAGGATACCAAAAGATTCTTCAGATACATTAAAGTGTAAAAGAGAGGCAACACACACAAAATGCTGGAGGAACTCAGCAGACTGGGCAGCACCTATGGAAAGGGATGCAGCTGACGTTTCAGGCTGAGACCCTTCAGCAGGACTGGAGAAAAAAAGATGAGGAGTAGAGTTAAAATGTAGGGAGAGGGGCAAGAGTGGATATTGGACAACTGGGAAATGACGGTGGTAAAGTAGTAATGGGGGACAATGAAATGATGTACAAACTGAATAATAGTTTGCATCAGTTGTCACTGTGGAAGACACGAGCAGTACAGTGGAAGTTCCAGGTATCAGGGGCATGAAGTGTGTGAAGTTACCATAACTAGACAGAGGGTTCTTGGGAAACTGAAAGGTCTTAAAGTAGTTAAGTGTCCTGGCCCAATTGATGTACACCCCAGAGTAAGGAAAGAGGTGGCTGAAGAGATCATGAAGGCATTAGTAATAACCTTTCAAGAATCACTAGATTCTGGAATGGTCCCAGAAGACTGGAAAACTGCAAATGTCACTCCACTCTTCAAAAAGGGTGACAGGCAGAAGTAAGCAAACTATAGGCCAGTTAGCCTGACCTCAATGGCGGGAAGACGCTGGCATCAATTATTTGGATGAGGCCTCAGGGTACTTGGAGACACGTGATATAATAGGCAGTGGTCAGCATGGTTTCCTCAAGGGAAAATCTTGCCTGATAAATCTGTTGGATTATTTGAAGAAATAGCAAGTAGGATAGACAAAGAAGAATAGCTTGATGTACTGTACTTGGATTTTCAGTAAGCCTTTGACAAGGTTCCACACATGAGGCTGTTGAACAAGCTACAAGCCCGTGGTATTACAGGCAAGGTTCTAAGGAACGATGTGCTGGCTTTGCTGGCAATGTGCTGCACCTTTGTTTTGTCTTTCACTCATGTTCTACTTTCACAATCCTTTTTAAAAGCCTTGATCCTGCTTTGCTGAATTCTGGAATGTTCCCAGTTCTCAAGCTTACTGTTTTCTAAAACATTTATACATTTTTTTCATCTGTGACTACAATGGATTTGTTAATCATACCATTGGTTATTCAGGGCAGTTGCTTATTCAGGACAACTATCAAGGACAAAAACTAATCAAGAAAATAGCCAGGATTTCCTTTATTTGTGACATTATGCCACTTAATTGGGGCTAGAGACTGTAGCCGAACAGGTTCTAGCTAACACCAGTCATGTTTACTTGTGCAACTGTCATGCTTAGAGTGATCTGTTTTTAAATCACATCAGAGACATGTATTTGTGTTTAAAAAGCCATAATTTTTGTCACTGATAGTTGGTGAGGGATGAGCAATAAGACAATTCAGAACTGCTTTGCTCACTGCGGTTTCAAGCGTTTAGCCCTGGAGATGCCATAAATGGCCAGAAGTGAAAATACAATGCTTTCACTACTTCAGCAAGCTAGGAAATAAAAGAATAATTTGATGGTATCGACAATCATCTTGAATATTACAATGAAAATGAAGATTTGGAGGATGTAATCGTCGATAGCATTGTATGAAAGCTGTCCATTATCTTCACTAGGTGTTCGCTCTGATTTTGCTCATTGTGTACATTGGATGAATTCCTCTGTCAATTACTATTAGGAAATAATAGTTTAATAATACTGTATTCATATTGATAGTGTTCTAATTTGTTGTGTGCTTCATTTAAATACATAATTTGTTTCCCAGTTAAATGGTAGTTTGCCTTTTTTATACCTTTTTACTATTTTCATGAATCTTCAGCTAATTGGGCACCCAGTTAATTGGGCAAAATGTACTGGTCCCAATGTGTCCCAATTAACTAGAATACTCTACATGGCTGGACAATTGTTTTTTTCTGCCATTTTGGATTAAAGAGATATATGAATTATGTATTTTTAGTACATCCAATGTTTCATCACAGTCATTTTTTAAATACAGCCAATTCACAATTCATGTTTTTGTAATTTGCTTTATTCATATTTATACCTTGTTTTCAGACAGATCTAAATCACTTCAATTTTTTTATCACACTTTTATCATGTTGGGCACGTGGCCAAATGGTTAAGGCATTCGTCTAGTGATCTGAAGGTCACCAGTCCAAGCCTCAGCTGTGGCAGCGTGCTTGTGTCTTTGAGCAAGGCCTTAATCACACACTGCTCTAGTGTCTGTGTGAGGAGTGGCGCCCCACACAGACTTCCAATCTGCGCCTTGTAGGGTATGAAAATGCCCGACGCAGGCCTCTCATGGTCTGAGTCCACGTTCCCTCCCCTTATCGTGTTATGAAGACCCCTTAGCGACATGAAGTAACCCTTTCTCATTAGACATGTTAAATCCAAGATAGCCTGTTCCCTTGTCAGTTTCAATCTATTCACCTCATCAAAATGCATCCGGATATTAATAAGCCATTTCTCTATGAATTCATCCTCCAGAATATTCTTGCTGATTTGGTGTGTCCAGTCTATATTCAGATTAAAATTCTTCTTGTCACACACACTTCTAATTGCTGTCCTGCATTATTACTACTGTATCTATTAGCTTTACTCAAACTGATTCTACTTTTTGATTTTCTGAGGTAACATCCTTCCCGTCTTCGGCCTTTATCCTTAGATTAATAATGGAGCAAGACCATTGTTTCCACTTCCCCCATTTCACTAAAAGTTCATTATTCTAAGAAATTTAATTCCCAGCTTTGGTCACTTTTGAAAACATGTTTTTGTAATGACTGTTAAGTCATACCCATCTATTTTTATTTGTACCATGAATGCATCATCTTCTCAGAAGTGCTGCATGCATTCATTTGAAGGACTTTCAAGTTTGTTTTTATTACCACATTTCTCTGTGCTGACTCCAGTGATTAATTCTCAAGGGAAATCGATTCCAATTCTGCCCAGGGAAGGAAGAATGAAAAATAACAGTCTACAGCATGTTTGGGAGAGGTGTCATGGAGCTGAGGGACAGAGGGTACAGACATGGTAGGGCGAATACAGCATTGGACAAGAAGGAAAAACTCTAGGGGGAAGTGGTAAATTGAATACACTCAGCTGTGATCCCGGCCAAGAGGAACTGGGAAGTCTGAGAGCGGAGCTAGAAGCCAAGCAGGACAATATGGCCCAGCCAAATATCGAGGAAGGACACGAGGCTGAGGTAGCAAGTTTAGTTGAGAACAGGATTGCAAAGCAGGAGAGCAGTAGAAATCACAATCACAATAAGGAGAGAGGGACTTACAGAACTCCTATTGAAGAAAGTCTAACTTCTTCAAAGTAAATATTTGGAATACTTTACTCCACAGAGCTGTGGAAGCAGAGTCAATACATATAATCAAGTAAGAAATAGACTTTCAGTCTAGAGCGATGTCGAGGATTTTGGGAAATGCAGGAAAGTGGCACAGAGGCTAAGGTCAGATGAGCCATGATTTTACCAAAGGAGAAGTGTAAGTAAGATTCATAGCTGCTCCTTCCCTTTTTTTAAAATGAGCTCATTAAAGTATTTTTGGTCGTTGCATTTGCCATGGCCAATAAATGGTCACAATTGGTAAACTGGTATGTTAATAAGCTGGCACTTATTCCTGGAAAAACATAACTATAGTCATGCTATCCAGGTAGGAAATGCATTCTGCAGAGACCTCACCTTAAGCACATTATATCGAATTGGACCACATCTACTTAAGTAGCTTGGGTCCAATGAAAGTTTCAATTGTTCGTCTTTTGCATCTTTTTCGCGATCGCAAGACACTGAAAGGACATCAAATACTGCAGGACAATCCCACAAGTGAGTTGCTGATTAGTGCTGGAGCTGGACTTGCTACCTGCTTCAGCCACCCAGGGAAGAAAGCGATCCAAAGGACATCGTGGGATATTTCTGTTGTGACCGCAATATCCTATTAGACATCGGCAGAATACTGCAAGTCCAATTAACTAGCTGGTTGGTGAGACCAATGGTGGGGGAGCTGCATGGCCTCAGTTGTGGCACAGACCAGGCCTTCATTTATGCATCATGGCCGCCTGTTGCGGCCACGTAGGAAGGAGACACCAGAGTTGGCTGCATGCCAATGGATTCCACTCTGGGTTGGAGGTTGGCCCCTTCTATCCGTGCTGCTCTCCAGTGAAAGCTCAGCGGAAGACACATTGGATTGACTTCATCTGTGGCTGCACTGCATGATATGAGGAATTGCTGTGGGTTGTTTTTCCAGAAACGTGGTTCCAGGAAAACATCCAAGCACCATCAATCTGCAGGCCATGCAACTCACAGACTTGGGCTATATAATTACTTGGATTGGAAACTATGATTTTCTGCTATCTTAATTATATTTGCTATATGTGCTATCTGTGATTGATGGTTTTGTGCTTTGCACCTTGGACCAAGAGGAACACAGTTTTGTTTGGCTATATTAATGCGTCAGTATATTCGATGAGTCAGTATGGGTGGAAGTCATGAACAGGAAGGGAGCAGTTACTCTATTGGGAGTTTTCTATAGGCCCCCTGGTAGCAGCAGAGATACCGAGGAGGAGATTGGGAGGCAGATTTTGGAATGGTGCAAAAATAACAGGGTTGTTATCATGGGTGACCTTAACTTCCCTAACATTGATTGGCATCTGATTAGTTCCAAGGGTTTGGACGGGGCAGAGTTTGTTAAATGTGTCCAGGACGGATCCCTGTCACAGTATGTTGACAGGCCGACTAGGGGGAATGCCATACTAGATCTAGTATTAGGTAACGAACTGGGTCAGGTCACAGGTCTCTCAGTGGGTGAGCATCTGGGGGACAGTGACCACCATTCCCTGGCCTTCAGCATTATCATGAAAAAGGATAGAATCAGAGAGGACAGGAAAATTTTTAATTGGGGAAGGGCAAATTATGAGGCTATAAGGCTAGAACTTGCAGGTGTGAATTGGGATGATGTTTTTGCAGGGAAATGTACTATGGATATGTGGTCGATGTTTAGAGATCTCTAGCAGGACGTTAGGGATAAATTTGTCCTGGTGAGGAAGATAAAGAATGGTAGGGTGAAGGAATCATGGGTGACAAGTCAGATGGAAAATCTAGACAGGTGGAAGAAGGCAGCATACATGAGGTTTAGGAAGCAAGGATCAGGTGGGTCTATTGAGGAATATAGGGAAGCAAGAAAGGAGCTTAAGAAGGGGCTGAGAAGAGCAAGAAGGGGGCATGAGAAGGCCTTGGCGAGTAGGGTAAAGGAAAACCCCAAGGCATTCTTCAATTATGTGATGAATAAGAAGGATGACAGGAGTGAAGGTAGGACTGATTAGAGATAAAGGTGGGAAGATGTGCCTGGAGGCTGTGGAAGTGAGCGAGGTCCTCAATGAATACTTCTCTTCGGTATTCACCAGTGAGAGGGAACTTGATGACGATGAGGACAACATGAGTGAGGTTGACGTTCTGGAGCATGTTGATAATAAGGGAGAGGAGGTGTTGGAGTTATTAAAATACATTAGGACGGATAAGTTCCCGGGGCCAGACGAAATATTCCCCAGGCTGCTCCACGAGGCGAGGGAAGAGATTGCTGAGCCTCTGGCTAGGATCTTTATGTCCTCGTTGTCTATGGGAATGGTCCCGGAGGATTGGAGGGAGGCAAATGTTGTCCCCTTGTTCAAAAAAGGTAGTAGGGATAGTCCGGGTAATTATAGATCAGTGAGCCTTACGTCTGTGGTGGGAAAGCTGCTGGAAAAGATTCTTAGAGATAGGATCTATGGGCATTTAGAGAATCATGGTCTGTTCAGGGACAGTCAGCATAGCTTTGTGAAGGGAAGATCGTGTCTAACAAGCCTGATTGAGTTCTTTGAGGAGGCAACCAGGCATATAGATGAGGGTAGCGCAGTGGATGTGATCTATATGGATTTTAGTAAGGCATTTGACAAGGTTCCACACGGTAGGCTTATTCAGAAAGTCATGGGATCCAGGGAAGTTTGGTCAGGTGGATTCAGAGTTGGCTTGCCTGCAGAAGGCAGAGGGTCGTGGTGGAGGGAGTACATTCGGATTGGAGGGTTGTGACTAGCGGTGTCCCACAAGGATCGGTTCTGGGACCTCTACTTTTCGTGATTTTTATTAACCACCTGGAATTGGGGGTAGAAGGGTGGGTTAGCAAGTTTGCAGACAACACAAACGTCGGTGGTGTTGTAGATAGTGTAGAGGATTGTTGAAGACTGCAGGGAGACATTGATAGGTTGCAGAAGTGGGCTGAGAAGTGGCAGATGGAGTTCAACCTGGAAAAGTGAGAGGTAATACACTTTGGAAGGACAAACTCCAAGGCAGAGTACAAAGTAAATGGCAGGATACTTGGTAGTGTGGAGGAGCAGAGGGATCTGGGGGTACATGTCCACAGATCCCTGAAAGTTGTCTCACAGGTAGATAAGGTAGTTAAGAAGGCTTATGGGGTGTTAGCTTTTATAAGTCGAGGGACAGAGTTTAAGAGTCGCGAGGTAATGATGCAGCTCTATAAAACTCTGGTTAGGCCGCACTTGGAGTACTGTGTCCAGTTCTAGTCGCCTCACTATAGGAAAGATGTGTAAGCATTGGAAAGGGTACAGAGGAGATTTACCAGGATGCTGCCTGGTTTACAGTGTATGGATTATGATCAGAGATTAAGGGAGCTAGGGGCTTTACTCTTTGGAGAGAAGGACGATAAGAGGAGACATGATAGAAGTATACAAGATATTAAAAGGAATACATAGAGTGGATAGCCAGCGCCTCTTCCTCAGGGCACCACTGCTCAATACAAGGGGACATGGCTTTAAGGTAAGGGGTGGGAAGTTCAAGAGGGATATTAGAGGAAGATTTTTTTTTTACTCAGAGTGTGGTTGGTGCGTGGAATACACTGCCTGAGTCAGTGGTGGAGGCAGATACACTAGTGAAATTTAAGAGACTACTAGACAGGTATGTGGAGGAATTTAAGCTGGGGTGTTATATGGGAGGCAGGGTTTGAGGGTCGGCACAACAATGTTATCTATGTTATGATAATTAAATTTGAACTTGAACTTGATAAGCTAAATAGTTTCTGGGCTCCTCACCAAAATTTACATTGCTATTTGTATTTATTAAAAAGAACTTATGTATACTTCTCATTTCACTGTCCCAAAGTTCCTAATTATCACCTTTGGCTTGATACTAATACAAAAGAATGCATTTTATAAAGCTTGTGCTCCAGATTTCTAAACTCCTAATGGTCACTGCCATTACACAGTGGAACAGAGAATGTTTTAGGGAATGTACATATTCTTTGATATTTCATTTACTTTCTCCACAAATTACACCCAATTACAGACCCGTCCTCCCTTTCATTCTCTCCCCTTCATTAACACTCAGCATCCATTAACTCTTTTCTCTGCATTTTAAAACTCTTATCTTTAAAGCTCTGTTCTGATGAAAGGTGCTTTGACTTACATTGTTGATTCAATTTCTCTCACAGAAATGTTGAACTTTTTCAATTGTTTTTTTAAAATTCAGATTGCTAGTATAAGTCATTTGCTTTTAGTAAGTATAAAATAACTGCCATTTTTAAATTATTGTCCAAACACATTTCCTCAGGCAGTAGGTGGATAAATAGTCACAAACCTGAGAAAATTTGCAGGTGCTGGAAATCCGAGGCAACAGAGCAGGTCAGGCAGCATCTATGGAAAGTAATAAACAGTCGATGTTTTGGACCCTTCATCAGGAAATTAGACTCTTTATTCTTTTCCATAGATGCTGCCTGGCTTGCTGAGATCCCCCAACATTTTGTGTGTGTTGCACTGGATAAATAGTGTTTTTTTTTAAATTAGAGGTCTGGGTTATCTGTTTCATGAAGATTTGAGCAATCATTGTTTGTGAGTATGAGATTAAAGTCTGCTACAAACATATTAGGTGCCATAAAAACAAAAACATTGGAAACTGGCCAGCTTACAGATGTACTTCATAAGATGGCACATTTATATTTCACACTATTAGGGTGCTTTAATTCATCTCAGTTTTAGATTACTAGTGTAACTTGGTGGGACACGATGGTACTTTTGCAAAATTCAACTGCTTTTGAAGAATAGCTGGATACTTATAGCAAACGTGGAGAAAAACAATAGGAGAGATTAATTTACAAAAGGGACAATGGAGCAAGATGAAAGAGGATGGAAACGACAAATATCAAGTCAATTTAGTAATTGTTCAAATTTGTGAGACAGAATCATTATCTATAATCTGAGGCAATATGCACTTCATTAAACAAAGATGATCATTTAGCTTAAAATTACAACAAACACTTCAATTTCCTGCATAAAACTGAAAAATATTACAACAAGCAAACAGACGAGAGTTTAACAATATTTCAGCACAATTATTTTCAAGGTGGTAATGCAGAATGCTCTTTCTGGGAATCATAAAACACTAAGCACCCTTTGATCTGTACTGAAAACAATGCCTTTTGGTTGCAATAGACAACATTGGAAAACTAAAAACACATTCTTACTTTCACTCATTGTTGCTATTTCACAAGCTACTATAACGCTAAACATAGTATAAATGAAAGGATGCTATAGTGAAAAGAGCTCTAGAAATTAGAGATCTTTGGATGTATATTGTGAAGGAGACAAATAAAATCAAAAAACAAGTTAAAAATGGAGCCATTGATTTTAATGCAAAGGCAGAATACAAAATAACAAGGAAGGTGTGCTAAACTTTTAATAAAATGTTGGTCACACCTCAGTTTACACACTGGCTTGCTCTGATCATCAAGAATTATCAAAAGCACCAAGACATTTGAGAAGTGCAAAAGACATTCAAAGGAGAACTAAAAAGAGTTGCTGGAATGGCACCAAGGATGAGGGATGAAGCTACATGAAAAGACTAGAGAAGTTGGAAATGGTGTCTTGGGAGCAGAGAAAAGCAGAAGAAATTATAAAGCTGTTCAAAATCATAAAGAGTAATTTAACACCAAAAGTACATAGATTTCAGATGACTGTGAATGCACCAAAGACATTATGAGGCCCCTTCTTAACCTCAGCAAAGTAATAGATCTGGATTACATGGGTGGAAAGAAAATGAAGGCAGGTTTATCAGTAATGATGAAAAAGGAACTAAATAAATATTTAAAGAAGGAAAATTGATCTCCTGGACAATAGGAATACCTACATCAGGCTGTTGTTTCATGATTACAGCTCAGTGTTAACACAATCATACATTCAGTTCTGATCAACAAACTCCAAAACCTGGGCCTCTGTACCTCCCTCTGTAACTGGATCCTTGATTTCCTCACTGGAACCATAGTCTGTGCAGATCAGAAAAAGCATCTCCTCCATGCTGATAATGAACACCAGCGCATCTCATGATCTGCGCTTCGCCCATTCTATATCCGTGACTGTGTGGCTAGGCACAGCTCAAACGTCATCTATAAATTTGCTGAAGAACTATTATTGGCAGAATTTCAGATGGTGATGACCAGATGTACAGGAGGAAGATTGTGGTTGAGGTTGAATAGTGTCACAACAACAACCTTGCACTCAATTCAGTACAATCAAGGAATTGATTGTGGACTTCAGCAATGTCAAGTCGAGGGAACACACACCTGCCCTTATTGAGGGATCAGGAGTGGAAAGGGTGAACAGTTTCCAGTTCCTCGTGTCAGCATCTCTGAAGATCTATCCTGGGCCCAACATATTAATGCAATTACAAAGAAGGCATGGCGATGGCTATATTTCATTAGGAGCTTGTGCAGATTTGGTAAGAAGGACTTTCCAGCTCTTTCCTTTTCCTACCCACCTCTCTTCACCTCTTTCTATTCCAGCATCTTCCCCATTCCTTCCCAGTCCTGATGAAGGGTCTCAGCCCAAAACATTAACTATTTATTCCTTTCCATTGATGCTACCTGGTCTGCTGAGTTCCTCCAGAATTTTGTGTGTTATTTTGGATTTCCAGCATCTGCAGAATTTCTTGTGTTCAGAATCAGAATTTATAGGAAGGTGATCAAGTCTCACAGACCATTTTAATTAGCCCCTAACCCATATTTTATGACACAACATGGCATCTTGGTCTCCTAAAATGAACACAGCCATATCTTCATGACTGTAATAAACCTTTTCATGTGAAATTTCACATACTAAATCAGATTGTTTCATGTCTTTTCTAGTACACAAGTGTAAAGGAGAATGAATTAATTGTTACTCTGGATCCGATGCAGCACATAAAAAAACACAGTAAGATAAAGAACACAATAAATATAAATTCATTCGAAAGCTTATATACGTAGACTAGACAACGGGGTGACCCGCTGGGGCACCCTTTGAGAGAAGGGTAGTGCAGTCTGATGTAACCAGAATGAACATTAAATGTTCCTGAATGCTATTGGTATCGCTTTGCTTTGAAACTGAAGTACAAAACTTCAATTTATTAAAGAAGAACTAAGCATAGCAAAGCAAATATAGCTCCTCCTCATTTAACGAAGGACACTTTTGATGGCATCATTTCTGGTTTATCTGCTATCCTTGTGCCTCTTGTTGTCATTCTGGAGATATGCAGTACTTTCATCCCCCATCCCTTCATCTCTTCTGCTGTTTGTTTCTGATCCTGGAGACATGCATGCCTCTCTTCCTCTGTCTCTTCTTCTCTCATCTTTTTTTGTCCTGACTCTTTGATCCCGGAGTCATGCGGCCCTGGCCTCATCCGATTCTTGCTCTCTCCCTCTCCTTGCCGCTTCCCGACGCTTGGCGTCATCTCTTGACCAAAGTGTCCCCCTTCCCTTTCCATGTGGCATAACTAGGCTGACCATTTTTTTTTTACCCTAATGCTGGATAGAAGATACGAAGCAGTAACACCAAAGGATGCTGATTATTGTTGATGATGTGGTTGGTGCTCTACTAAATGGATGTAATACAGTCACTGCTGTCCTTTGACTGCAGCAAAGGGTTTTATGGGTGTCTCAAAGTACGTCATTACAGTAAGATTTAATTAGCTCTTATTGATGGGTGGCAGTTAGATCTGTCCCAATCCTGCACACGCTGATGGCGATTAGCAGAATATGACCCCTCGAAATAGAGCCGCCCTGCCCTCTTGCTCCGGTAGATGTCGCTGCTGAGGCTGGCCGTGCGAATGCGTTGGGGCGACGCATCCCAATTTACATGATGTTGGATTGGCTTTTGGGTGAAAGAGAGCCTGTTGATTTTTGCAAATGAGCAATTTTATATGAATATATAACCCTGAACTTTGCCTGTATTCTGTAAGTTAGCACATTTTAATTCGATTTAGCCAAAAAGTGCCACTGTAATGCACCGTTTGTGCTAATTGGAGGTCACAAACAGACAGAGCATGAGAGTTTTAGTAGTATATAGATTGATTGTATGTCCAGAAAGTGATGCAAGGCATTGGAGTAATTGTACCTATGGTGACTGACAGGAAATGATAAAGTAGTGGTGGAGGGGTGGGTTAGTGGGTGGAAGTGTTTATCAACTTTACTGCCTGAGGAAAGTAACTGTTTTTGAGTCTGGTGGTCCTAGCATGGATGCCTCCTTCATAATTGAAGTGGAACAAACAGTCCATGAGCAGGGTGGGTGGGATTCTTCATGATGTTACGGGCCTTTATCTGTCATCTTTCTGTATATATGTCCTTGATGGCGAGTATGCTGGTGCTGGTGATACATTGGTGCAGTTTTGATTATCTATTGTAAAGCAGTCTTGTCAGCTGCACCATAGTGATGCAGCATGTTAGGATGCTCTCTAATGCGCATCTGTAGAATGACACGAGGATAGATGTGCAGAGTGCAGCTCTCTTCAGCCTCCTCAGAAAGTAGTGGCATTGGTGAGCTTTCCCAGAAGTGTGTTGTGGTACCATAAGAGGTTGTGCGATACATACTTCCAGGAGCTTGAAACTGCTTGCAGTTTCCACTGTTGTGTCGCTGATGTAAAGAGGGGAGTGAGTGGTGGGAGTTCTCCTGAAGTCGATAACCATCTACTTTATCTTGTTGACATTGAGGAAGGGGTTATTTGCCTAACATCAGGCCTCAAACTCTTCCACTTCCTCTCTGTCAGTTGTCTCATTGTTGTTGGTGATGAGCCCCACTACTCAGCGAACTTAAGAATACGATTACTCTGATATCTGTCCATGCAGTCATAAGTGAGTAGTTTACAGCAAATGGGCTCAGCACACAGCCCTGGGAGGCACCTACATTGAAGATGATTAAGAGGGACTGGCTGTGCATCATGACTATCTGAGGTCTGTTAGAAAATTGTATGGTTAGGAAGTTTTGTGTGCTACTGAAGGGCTTAAGACTATAAAATATAGGAAAAGAATGAGACCACTCTATCCATCAAGCCTGCTCCACCATTTAATGGTTGATTTATTTATCAATCCCATTCTCCTGCTTTCTCCTCAGAACCTTAATCCCTTTATTAATTAAGGAGCTGTCAATCACTGCCTTAAATACATCCAATGATGTGGCTTCCACAAGCTTCTATGGCAACGACCTCCATAGGTTCACCAACCAGTGGCTAAAGAAATTCCTAACTTAGCTCTAAAGGAACAACCCTTAATTACAAGGCTGTACCCTCAGGCCAAGGTCTATCTAGATACATCACACATTTCATTCTCAGGATCATTCTTGTGAATCTCATCCAAATCCTCTCCTGGTCCGGCATATCTTTCCTTAAATACAGGGAACAAAATTGCTTACAATTTTCCAAACGTGGCTTAATCAATGCCTTATAAAGTTTCAGCAATAAATCCACACCTTCATGTTCTCGTCCTCTGAAGTTCAAATCTAACTGTCATTCAACCGTACATGAATATCCATGAATACATCCAAACGAATCACTGTTACTCCAGGGACAAGGTGCAAAACACAGTACCAACAGTCATACACAGCACAAGGAACATATGAGATAGGAAGCACAATTAAGAAAGCAGTAAAATACAGTCACACAAAAAATATATATAGCCCAAACCCGGGTCAATGAATATTGTAGCAGTCTGCAATTGAACACAATATAGTTGGTCTTCTGCTGAGCGAACACTGGAGAGCATCACCAGCTGTAGCATGGACACTACTCCACACCATCTCCAGCACTCTGTGGAGCACACTGACTCCGATGCCTCTCTCCTGGATGGCTGCAAACAGGTAACACTGCCGCTTCAGGCCCAGTCCTCGCTGCGACTGAGACCACAAAGCTCTCCTGTTGTCTGCCCCTGCCTTTCCCCAATAAACCAATGAATCAGTCTTGCAGCATTCCACATTTTGAAATACAATCAGGGTTTTGTGATCACAAGAAAAGTGACTAAAACAATCACTCACTGTTAGAATGCACACTGCCTTAAAGTAACGACCCCAGCACCTCTCTGATGCAGGTAGCAGCACAAGTCCAGCTCCTTTAATTTCACCACCAATAAGCAACTCTCTGATGGAGTAGACCCACAGTACTTTTAAGTTCTTAATATCCAGCAGTATCTTGCGATCATAAAAAATGATTAAAAATAGACAATCACACTTTTGATTGGCCTTGTAGATGCCACAGTGTCTAAGTGCATTTGAACTCTCAAAATGGATGCTAACCTTCCATTTGCCTACCTTACTACTGAGGCAACTTGCAAGTTAACCTTGAGGGAATCCTGGACTAGGATTCTGTTGTCACTTTGAATGTCCAAGGTCTGAAATCTCTCCCAATTAAAAAAAAAGGTCTATCATTTTACTCTGCCTACTACAGTGCATAGCTTCACACTTCCCTATGCTGTTTTTCATCTACCACTTCTTTGCCCATTTTTAATCAGTCCAAGTTCTCCTACAGACTCCCTGCCTTTGCAATTTTCATTACCTATTCACTGTATCATCTGCAAACCTGGACAGAATGCCATCAGTTTTTTCGTCCATATCATTAACGCATGATATGACATGATAAGGTCCCAATATGGACTTACGCAACTTCACTAGACATCGGCAGCCATCCTGAAATGGCCTACTCTCTGCCTTCTGCCACTCAGCCAATCTTCTATCTATGCTGGTAGTTTGCCTCTCACACCTGGGCTCTTATCTTATTTAACAACTTTGAGTGCAACACCTTGTCAAAAGCCTTCTGAAAACCCAAGTACACAACAACCACTGACTCTCCTTTGTCTATCTTGCTTGTTACCTCCTCAAAAAATTCTTCACAGATTTGTCAAGCCCTTAAAGTCTGTCCTTAACAAATCTGTGCTGACTTCACCCTAGTTTCTCACATGCCTCCAGGCCAAAAGGAGTGTGCTAGAAGGCGGAGAAATGAGAAATACTGTCTCAGATGTTGCGACTGCAATAATTGCTAAACCATCAGTATTTACTTTCATTACCTGCGATGGCATAGAACAGAAGAAATTTGAGGAATTTCATTTAAGCAAAGCCCAATATAGAAGTTCAAATTTTCAAGCACTGGTTCAGTCCTCACCACGGACTGCTTTGTTTTAATGCTGCCCCAGTGGTAGAAAGAAAGTGGAGTTCAGCTGACAAGAACTTAGTTTATCAATAAGTAGTTTCATGGCAAAATACCTTGAAAACATTGCATATTTTGCCATAAGTAGCCTTTAAATAGTTCGTCGAGATGTAATTACTGTTTAGTATACTCTCTGAGACTGAAAGAATTATTTTTCCGTACTCCAGCTATAACAGATTCAAACATTACCCATGGGGCAGCACAGCAGCGTAAAGGGCAGCCTGATAGCATTGCAGCTAGCATAATGCTTTACAGCGGCAACTGTGAGACAGAGGTTCAATTCCAACTGCTGTCTGTAGGGAGTTTGCATTTTCTTCACATGCATATGTGGGTTTTCTATAGGTGCGCCAGTTTTCTCCTATATTCCAAAGATGGTTAGTAAGGTACGGGTTAGCATGGTATGTTGGTGGCAGACGCATGGCGACACATACAGCTGCCCCCAGCGTATCTTTGATGTTATCAACAGCTCATTGTGTGTTTTGATGTACGTGTGACAATAAAGCTAATCTTTAACATTAAGACTCTAGATTACAATGAATTCCATGCTTTAAATTTTTTTAAAAATCTCACTCGTGTATATTCTAACCTTTTTTTGAAAGTTGGTGGCTGCTTAGCCAACTTGATGAAGTACAGCTCCTGCACTTGACAGACTGCATGTAAAGGCACCCAATATCAAATAACATTGTAGGTGAAAAATAAAGATAGAAAAGCGACACAATGAAGACTGCTGGATCTTTGTGGGTGGCTTTCTTTGAAGACTGCACTGCACTGTGAATTCATCATTAACTGTAAGATCCTAGGCATCATGGCAAATGATCTAATCTAATAGTTCACAAATGGAAACCACTAGGACATTTGTTTATACTTGTATTAAAATCTTAAAGCAATCAATTTATATTTTAAAAATGCAAACAACAGGAATTCTGCAGATGCTGGAAATTCAAGCAACACACATCAAAGTTGCTGGTGAACACAGCAGGCCAGGCAGCATCTCTAAGAAGAGGTACAGTCGACGTTTCGACCCTCGGTCTCGGCCTGAAACGTCGACTATACCTCAATTTATATTTTGTTGTTTTTTTCAATTTATCAGAATATATCAGCATATTTTTGCCAAGAGCTAAACATTTCGGATAGTTCAATAATTACATATTTTCCCCCAAACACTCTTGTGCACTTCACAGAAAAAAGATTGGGGGATTGCTGCAACATCAAGTCCATGTATGGGCCACAACTTGAAATACACTAGCAACAGAAAACTAATTTTCTTTTCACAATAACCCGACTGGAAATAGACTCAGTGCAATGAAAATGCAGCGTCGTTGTAATAATTTATTCAGATGTAATTTGCGGTAAATATATAGCTGTAGAACCAAATTTCCTCAAAGTTCTTGCTTCTTCTTCATATCTATGATATGCAATATGCACAAACTGGTGAAATTTGTTAAAGAAACTGCAGTAAAGCTGCTTTTCTAGTCTCTTCCCCCACCCCCCAAATGTAACAAAGTTCAACTGTTCTTTCTGTCTAAAGAATTCCTAAGATGTTCTGCTGGTTATTCTAATGCATTCCTCAGCTCAAATCAGAATTTCCCCCAAGTCACTAAATTCTAGTCCAAAACCATCTTTGACCTCAAATATAGTGGTTAATTTGCTCAGCATGAGAGTAACAGCAAACCATTAACCTTACTTCAAAGTCAAATTCCAATGCTTAGCCAACTGACTCCACTCTAATAATTTTGAGTCACATAAACAAAAACAACGAAAAGCCTGTATTTTATCGAAAATGATTCAAGATGTGGTCTTATCCCTTTAAAATGCACCCAACAAGTTGCTATCTATGAAATTCAGCTATGCATGATTGTGCCAACATTTCCCATGTTAAAACAAAAAATGTATACTGTGAATTAAGATGCCAGATTGAAACTTCAGCTGATAGTTCAGTGATGTAACACAGTATTGACACTCGATCATGGTTGATTTTATTAGATTCAATGCAAGAGTATTCATGAACTTATCATAATAAATGAGGCAAATGATTTCCATGTCAATAAAATCATTAAAATGTACATCTAATCTGAAAGAAAATATAACATGTTCTATTGTTATTCCATAATCATTCTTTTTTCCACTCTCCTCATCTCTCAAACTATCACTTTGTTTCCTACTCCCTTAGTTCGCAGTCCCTAATCTTGCTATCAATGTTTACTTCTCAAAATAATCTCCAATCTCTAATCTTCCTCATCTCCAAAAATTTATTATTGCTTTCCAGTCTACAATAACATTTCATCCAAATTTCTTCAATCTAAGTTCTCTTGCAGAATCATCCAGATTAAAGACATAAAGGTATGAGTAACTGTGAGACAACTTATTTCTTTATATTTTTCAACCTGTCCTGAAGTTCTAACAGGCCTAATCACAGCATTATTTGGCTCTATACTTCTTGTGTTGCCCACTTCTACCTGCCATGCATATTTAGTGCTTCTCCAGCCGTAGTTTCTTTTCTGTCTGTCACACACACACACACACACACACACACACACACACAACCCCACAAGAAAATCAGAAGATTCTTTTTTTTTAATTTTATTCTTATTTGGATAAGGAATTCACAAGTATCATGTACTTTTTCCACACTTATAACCTTTTCCATTTTTTTATATGTATAAAACTATAATTATTTATACATTCTTAAGTACACATTGAGATGATATAAAAGGAAATTAGACACTTAAATAGATAATTATGTACAGTGGTAATTCTAATCTATTAGGCGAAGTAATGGTATTAGTTGTTAAGAAACATAGTAACAATAGTTTCCATATATCTCTTCTGGACCATTTCTTTCTGGTCCAAAATGTTGTATGTAAGCCTATGGAACAACCATTGTAGGTGTTTATATCCTAACTTGTTCATGCTTGCTCCTACCCCCAGACATAATTATCCAATCCCTATGTAGACATAATTATCCAATCCCTATGTAATTATTTACTTAATTTTACATTTTTTATACCTTTCCCAAATCTTTTCCTTTACTTGTATTAATTCTCTATTTTCCAAAAGAAAACAAAAACAGTAAACATTTAGACTAGGGGTGCTTACGTTAGCAATATTACTGTGTTGATGAGAAGAGCAGTATAAATCATTAGGAGAGTCATCTAAAGTCTGCTCGCATTGGGGTTATATATTCAATCCATTTATTCCAGGTTTGATAAAATTTTTCTTTTTGAATGCTCAGGGAGTAAGTCAACTTTTCCATTTTAAATATTTCCAAGATAATTTCGTGCCAATCTTCTAATGTAGGTGGTATTGGATTTAGCCACTTTCTAGTGATTGATTTCTTACTTGCCGCTAAGAGGGCCTGCAGCAACTTTATACCTTCCTTCTGTTCAAGAAACAATACATGCCCCAAACAGAGCGTCTCAAAGTTCAGAGGTATCTGGGATCTAAGTACCTTAACTAATGTTCTATGAATACCTTCCCAATATATACTTAATTTAGGGCAATCCCAGAAAATATGAAAATGATTTGCCTCCTTGGAGCCACACCTTCTCCAACACGTCACGTTTGTATCTCTATATTTTTCCTGATATGGGGTCTTGAAGTATCTTATAATATTTTTCCAACAATGTTCTCTCCAAGTCAAAGAATTAGTCGAGGACCACTAAAAGCTGCATATTTTCCCCCAAGCCTCCTCTGAAAGTATCAACCCCGCTTCTTTCTCCCACTTCTCTTTAATATACAATGTGTTTACATTTTAGCATGGGAGCGTGCATTATATAATCGAGAAACTGATTTACTAGGTATTGAACTGCAAGCCGAATTCAGGATCTTGAAAATTCTAATTCTACTGTTGATAGGTCTGTATATCTACAACTCTGGTTAACATAGTTTCGTACTTGAAGGTACCTAAAAAAGTCATTGTGTTCTAGGTCATGTTTGTCCTGCAGGATTTGGAAACTTTGTAATACTCTTTTATCTATAAATGAGAGGTAGGTTGTAAGACCTTTCTTTATCCATAATTCAAATCTTCTATCTCCTCTGTTGGGAAGGAATTCGGTATCATATGCACACCATCTGAAGAGTTTTAACATGTTATTAATTCCACATGAATTAATCACCTTCTGCCATACTTTTAATGTAAGATTTATCCAACTGTTTTTAAATTTTTCCAATTGGGCCATCAATCCTTTGTCAGCTATTGAGGCCTATAGAGGAAAACTGTCAACTAATCCAAATTCTATTTCCTTCCATCTAGCCTTATATTCCCTATTACACCAATATAATAGAGGGGTTATCTGTGAGGCATAAAAATAATTTCTCAGGCAAGGAAGAACCATACCTCCTTCCTTCCCTAACTGTAAGGTGTTATATCGAATTCTAGGTTTCTTTCCTTGCCAAATGAAGCGGGAAATCCATTTGTCCCATTCCCTGAATTGATTATCATCCACCTCCACAGGTAAAGTACGAAAAGATACAGTAACCGAGGAAGAATATTCATTTTTATAGTATTTATCCTTAAATTTAAACTTAAAAAGGGGATAAGATTCCATCCATGCATATCTGCTTTTATCTCTGAGATTAATGGCCCATAATTTACCTGTGACAGCGTTGAAATATCCTTCGGCAGGGTTATTCCTAAATATTTTAATGATTTAGCTTCCCACTTAAGATCGTATGTATCCTGCAATTTTTTGGATGGTGTATAATTTAGGGACATAACCTGCGTTTTCTTTACATTTATTTTATAACCTGATATTTTCCCAAAGTCATCCAACAGTGTAAACAATCCTATAAATGATTTTTCTGGTTCACTCAGATAGACCAAAACATCATCTGCGAATAACGCCACTTTCTGTTCAATCCCTGCCACCTTGATACCTTTTACGATTTCGCTCTGTCTTATAGTTGGGCAAGCGGTTCAATATATATCGCAAAAAGGAGAGGAGAAATTGGGCATCCCTGTCTAGTGCCTCTCTCTAAGATGAAGGAGTCAGAGAGGTCCCCATTTATCTTAATTCGGGCTGTAGGGCTATCATATAGAGTCTGAATTACTTTAATAAACTTTTCTTGAAAGCCGAATCTTCCTAACACTCTGTATAGGAATGCCCAACTAACCAAATCAATAGCTTTCTCAGTGTCTAATCCTACTACCATTGTTTCTGTCTCATTCTTATTAACCTGTTCTAATATGTGTAGAGTTCTCCTTAAATTGTCCTGTGTTTGTCTTTGTTGAATAAATCCAATCTGGTCTAAATGGATTAGGCCAGGTAAAAACATTTCCAATCTGCGCACTAATATAGATGTAAATAGTTTGTAATCTAAATTAAGAACACTAATTGGCCGATAATTGCCACATTCCAGTTTATCTTTACCCTCTTTAGGAATAACTGAAATAATCACTTCTCTCCAGGAAGGTGGAGTTTCTCCTCTCTGCAAGATCCAATTAAAGGTGTTAAGTAGTAATGGGGCTAACTGTGACTTCAGGGATTTGTTGCACTCTGAGGTAAATCCATCAGAACCCGGGGTCTTTCCGGCCTTTAACCTAGAGATGGCCACGTTCAGTTCTTTGGCAGTTACTGGTTCTAATAAACTTTCATTTTGTAAATCTGTAAGTTTAGGTGTAGATCTAAAGAATTCAGTAAACTGTCTATATAGGGCTCACTGGGGGCCCGGGGTTGGAAGTACAGCTCTTGATAATATGTTTCAAAACTCTCTTGAATTTTCCCTATTGTACTCTCCACAAGCTTTGTCTTTGGATTCTTTATTTTATGAATTGTATTGTCTGCTTGTTGTTTTCGTAATTTATATGCTAATAGAAAACATAGAAAATAGGTGCAGGAGTAGGCCATTCGGCCCTTCGAGCCTGCACCACCATTTCTTATGATCATGGCTGATCATCCAACTCAGAACCCTGCACCAGCCTTCCCTCCATACCCTCTGATCCCCCTAGCCACAAGGGCCATATCTAACTCCCTCTTAAATATAGCCAATGAACTGGCCTCAACTGTTTCCTGTGGCAGAGAATTCCACAGATTCACCACTCTGTGTGTGAAGAAGGTCTTCCTAATCTCAGTCCTAAAAGGCTTCGCCTTTATCCTCAAACTGTGACCCCTCGTTCTGGCTGATTTACCTCCTACTTCATAATTCTTTTGTCTCAGGTAAAGAAAATTTCTTTGAGTTTCCGATGTATAAATATCGTCAATTTCACTTTGCAATTTCTTAATTTCCTGTTTTAGATTTGAATTACTTTTGTTGCTATCTACAACTTGAAGTTGTTTTAATTTACCTTGAAGGTCTGCTAATTTTTGTGCATTGATTTTTTTTCATGTGAGTGGTAATGGAAATACTTTTCCCTCTCAGTACAGCTTTCAATGTATCCCATAAGATCACTGGTGATGTTTCTCCCGTGTCATTAAGGTCTAGATATTCTTTGATTTCTCCCCTTAATCTCTCCATTACTTTCAGGTTATTGAGTATATGTGAGTTTAGCCTCCATAGTGTTTTCCTCATTTTCCTTTCCAGGATTAGAGACATAGAGACTGGGCTATGATCCGACAGATCAATTGTTGCAAATATTACAGTTTTTTATCCTGAGTCTATCTGTATTAAAGATGAAGAAATAGTCTATCCTTGAATAGGCTGAATGAGGGAAAGAGTAATGTGTATAATCTTTACTAGTGGGGCGTAATTCCCTCCACACATCTATAATTCCCAACTCCTCCATCAATAAATTCATTTTCCGAGTCAGAGGTTTATTCTGAGTAACTATTCTTGAAGAATCTAATACAGGATTTAATCTAATATTAAAATCCCCTCCACAAATTACTACCCCTTGAGAACTGACCATTAGGTCAAAAATGTGTCTATATAATGACCATTCACAACCTGGAGGAGCATAAACATTCAGCAATGTTATTTCTGTACCTTCTATTCTTCCTGTAATTTTTACAAACCATCCATCTTTGTCTTTAGTCTCTGAAATATGTTCATAATTAAGAGTACTTGATATTAAATTAGCTACCCCTCTTTTGTGACTCAATTTATATGATGAATAAAATACATGCTTAAAGCCCATTCTTTTTAATTTTCCATGTTCAGATTGGCTCATATGTGTTTCCTGGAGGAAAGATATTTGTGCCCTCTCTTTTTTCAATTTAGACATAATCTTATTTCTTTTAATTGGATTCAAAACCCCACTAACATTATAGGAAATTATTTTTACCAATTCAGTTTGCATTTTTCTCTAGTAGAAAAAAACTCTCCTTTTCTAACCAACCAGTAAGCAATCCCTTCTCAACAGTAAACCAAGACATATAACCACACCCTAGACATTTTTGAACATTTAACATTTGAAAATTTTTCCCGACTTCCCACAGTGAGGCCTGAGCACCGACCTGCCTCAGTTCAGAGGGATAACCTCTATCTTCACTATGATAGAGGGCCCTCAAGCAGTTTGAATAGTCACAGAGAATTTTCTCCTATTTATGTCTCGACCATATTGCTATCATTCAAGTTATTCCGTCTAGTTTATTTTCAGTTACCAGCTTTCATTTCACCTTTAAGTCCGATTTACTCTTTTCAGTCATTTCTCTTAATTAGTCTGTATTCTCTGTACATTCGTGACTGAATATTTGCAGCTTTTCCTTGTAGTTTGACACTCTGGTTCGTGTGGAGCGTCCTCGCCACACTGGCTTCCACGACCTCTGCCGACTCCTCTCCAGTAGCGACTCCGGTTGGGTGATAACTTTAATAGGTAGACCCTGGTCCACCAGGTCCGACGTTGCCTCCTCTGCCGTAGCGTAAGTTTTTGTTCCTTCGTCGTAAAAGACTTTCAGCCGAGCTGGATACAGGGTCTGAAATCTGATGTTGTTTTCCTTCAGGACCCTCCGTGTTTCCGCATATTCCTTCTGTCTGGCAAGAATCCCCCGTGTGTAGTCGTGGTCTAAACTGATTTTACAGTTGCTCCACATGAAACCTTTCTTTTGCCATGCCCGTTTAAGCACCTCTTCCTTCGTTCTGTAACTAAGAAATCTGACCAGAATCAATCTGGGCTGGGCGCCTGCCGGAGGTTGTGGTGCCAACGTGCGGTGAGCCCTTTCTATCTGTAGGTCTTTTGCGACCGGTATATCAAGGTTCTCTCTAAGCAGCTTCTCCACGAAGGGAATCATCAACCCGGGTTTACCTTCAGTTCCTTTGGGAACTCCGTAAATCCTCACATTTTCCCTTCTTGAGCAATTTTCTTGATCTATGAGCTTCCACTGGAGCTGCTCTTGCAGCTTTAGCATTTCTGCTATCACTTCCTCTGTGTTTTGTAGCTTCTCTTCAATTCCAACAATCCTCGCTTCGGCTTCATCTATCCGCGAGTTAGTTTTTACTATTTCTCCTTTAATATCTTCCAGCTGTTTGCTGTTATCTTGTCGGAACTTGCGAATCTCTTCGAGAATCAAAGACAGAGTCACCGATTCCCCCTCATTCTCTCCGTCCTGGCTTGCCGTGGGGGAGCTAGGCCCGTCACCTTGCTGCGTCTCTTTATGTTTATCAGCCTTCGGAGCGGACTTTTTAATCTTGTTCTTAGACATCATCCTTGCCCCTTTTATTAATATAGTTATGCAATATTAAGTATTTGTCTAAATTCGATTTTGGGGCAGTTTACCTTCTTTTTTGTCGAGAGACCTTTTCCTTACGCCGCCATTCCCTTGATGACCCAGAAGTCGACCCCGAAAATCAGAAGATTCTAAACTTCCAACTGACTGTCACCCTTAATCTATTTATACATTCTGATTTACTACAAAGCCCTTCCCACTAACCTCCCCACTTCATTCTGTATAAGTTATAACTTAATCATGAAACATACTGTACCATGTTCATTTCTATACTCCTAGTAACTCAGGCTCTATATTCTACGATGACCTAAATTTAAAACCCCCATCAGTAAATCTCACCAAGGAATGCTATAAATCTGCATCAACTTCACTTTTAATAATTCTGGCCTTTCTGACCTTTGTTCCATGAATGTTGATAGATACTTCGGCATGCAGTCAAAATGTAACATTTTGATTAAGCTATCAATCATTAGCAATCATATATTCAAGCAGCCCACTGAGATATTAAACCAATTTTGTTCTCTATATCTGAGAAGATGGTGAAGGCAGGTACTTAAATGAACACTTCTACCATAATGGCAAAGAAGGCCAAGTGCTGATAGTTATAGTCATACTTTATTGATCCCGGGGGAAATTGGTTTTTGTTACAGTTGCACCATAAGTAATAAATAGTAACAGAACCACAAATAATTAAATAGTAATATGTAAATTATGCCAGTAAATTATGAAATAAGTCCAGGACCAGCCTATCGGCTCAGGTGTCTGACCCTCCAAGGGAGGAGTTGTAAAGTTTGATGGCCACAGGCAGGAATGACTTCCTATGACGCTCTGTGCTGCATCTCGGTGGAATGAGTCTCTGGCTGAATGTACTCCTGTGCCAAACCAGTACATTATGTAGTGGATGGGAGACATTGACCAAGATGGCATGCAACTTAGACAGCATCCTCTTTTCAGACACCACCGTGAGAGAGTCCAGTTCCATCCCCACAACATCACTGGCCTTACGAATGAATGAGATAAATCAGATAAGTACAGATAGGCACAGACATAGTGGACTGACGGGACTATTTCAAAGCTGTGATTTATCAATCACCTCAGTTACTTCCTCAGACAACTCAATCATGTTAGAAGGCAGGATTTTTCTTACACAAAGCCTTGCTGACTAACTCTGATCATCCCCAGCCCTGCTTTCCCCAATGTACATAAACCCTATCCCTTAGAACTTTTATAATATCCCTATTCTTAACCTAACACCCACCAGCCTGTAGTTAGCTATCCTAGGTGCCCTGGGGATTTATCAACCTTTATGTGTTCTGTGACATCTAACACTTCCCTTGCTTAATGCTTCAGACTTTCATATACCTCTCCCTGAATGTTAATTTAAGTTTATGTTAACTTATGATTGCAATGTTACTGCTGCAAAAAGCTAATTTTGTTGCATTTATACCCGGGGTATGTATACCTATGACAACAAACTTGAACTCACTATCTTCTACGTTTTACACACTGAATACAGGTGAGAATATTCATGCAAGATCTTGTTAACATCTCCTGACTCCACACAATAAAGGTACTGCATTTTTCAAAAACCCTTTGAAACTTCTCCTGTCCACCTAGTAATTACTTCCCAAGACAGAGCTCAGAATACACCACCAACACTTGCTTGGTGTTGACAGGTGAACCATGTACATGATTGATGCCTGGGCAGTGCTGGGTAAGGTGACAATCTGCCCTCAGCAAATGGCTGGAACAACATTCTAGCATGTGGGGGAACCATAAGTAGTGCAACAGTAACATCCTACAACATGCTTCAAGCATCGTCAGGCCTGCTTGGTACAAGGTAAAATGTAGATGGACATACGAAGTTTACATTAGAATTCCTCGACCATATCAGATGAAATGGCTTAGTGAACATTCTAATCCTTGGCAAAGATGTAGGTCATAGTTTAACTGAAAGAAGCAGGGTTAAAATATTTGCTTGACTTCAGCTAAAAAAAAAAGTCTAGTCATAGTCATACTTTATTAATCCCGGGGGAAATTGGTTTTCGTTACAGTTGCTCCATAAATAATAAATAGTAACAGAACCATAAATAGTTAAATAGTAATATGTAAATTATGCCAGTAAATTATGAAATAAGTCCAGGACCAGCCTATTGGCTCAGGGTGTCTGACCCTCCAAGGGAGGAGTTGTAAAGTTTGATGGCCACAGGCAGGAATGACTTCCTATGACGCTCAGTGCTGCATCTCGGTGGAATGAGTCCCTGGCTGAATGTACTCCTGTGCCCACCCAGTACATTATGTAGTGGATGGGAGACAATGACCAAGATGGCATGTAACTTAGACAGCATGCTCTTTTCAGACACCACCGTGAGAGAGTCCAGTTCCATCCCCACAACATCACTGGCCTTACGAATGAGTTTGTTCATTCTGTTGGTGTCTGCCACCCTCAGCCTGCTGCCCCAGCACACAACAGCAAACACGATAGCACTGGCTTTGGAACATCAATAATATGGCCTGGCATCACTATCTAATTTAGGCCTTAATACAAGGAATTGGCTGACATGTTGGTTGACATATACTGTCAATGCATTTGGAGGAAGTTTGCAGTTACAGCAATGATGGGCTTTCTCCTGTGCTGTAAGGTGCCTGCAATGCTTAGTCTAAATCTCAAAAGCATACATAGGGACAGAAATCAGAGGAAGATAATATGCTTCTTGCCAGACTTGAAATTTGAATCTTCATATACTTTCCCCCAACCCGAGGGCCAAAGGCTATGTATAATCAGAGGCAGTGCTTCAGGAGATCAATTATTCATGCACTGAGGCTCACAAGACAATGAGCATTGCACTTAATGTTCACATGACAATGCCCTCCATCAACATGTCTTTGCTATGTAACACTGCCTACCATCCAGAATGAGATGTTGGATTACATGAACCACATCTCAGGAGTCACCTCTCAGCATAGGTAGACGTTGATGAAATTCACCATCACGCATTCTAAATACATTCCCTAATGGAGGCAAATTTCAGGAGACACAGGTTTGTGCTTAAATCTATTGCTAATTCTGATGAAACTGGATTATTGCCACAGCTGCTACTTTTTAATCAGCAAAGCTTGTGTAATTACATGGAACTGGTAACTGTAAAACATTTATCTATTTCATAAATATAACAGATTTTGGGGATCTCTCTGCACATACCAACGATCTGACTGCTCACAAATATATTCACACACATAAGAGTTCTGTGTTATCTGTAACCTTGCTATTTCAATTTGCACCTCTGGTAGTGAATGCAGTGGTGGTGAGATTTAACCACTGAAGTCTGCAAAAGGCAGTAAGCTTACATTCACAGGAACCTAAGAGCAAGTATATTGAAGTGTTAAGCATCTTTAAGTGTCTGCACCTTAAAGAAAGAGAATACTAAAAGATTAAGGTAGCTGGGTGAGAATTTGAAAATAAGATGAGGAAGCAGACAAGGCTGAAAGAAATTTAGAAGGATAAATGGCACCGTATGAAATGATCATAGCTAGACTGTGAACATATAAAGCATTACAATAAAAGACTGGGAATTCAAGGTGAATACATGGCATCTATGGGGAAGGGGAGGGAGGACCAAGTGAATCCAACCGGATTAATTAAATATCATTCTTTAAGGGAAAGATTAAATACTGAGAGATATTTTGCATGTGCTCAGAATTCAATTGTCTTTGCACAATTCAACCTCAGTCTGTTCCTTTGGAAAAACAGCAGATATCCTAATGTTCTTCAACACCTGGAAATTAACTGATTGTAACTAACTATGAAAGTGAGTATTGCGCTTTTGTCAAAAGTACCTCCATCCATTAGCTTGAGATGGTAAGTGGACTTAAATTGTGCCTCATCACAAATCTTCTAAATATAATTTAAGCTCAATAATTTAGCTTTCATCATAGAAATTTGGGTCAGCAAATATGTTTGTTATTTTTCTCCCACATAGACAATAAATGGTATGATTAAGCTTGCAATTGTCATGAAATCTGATGGAATTGTCGTTAGTGAAGAAGGTTGCCAGAAATTACAATATGACATAGATCACTGAGTAGCGCAGTGGCAGATGGTATTTAAAACAGACAAGTGTGAGCCGATGTACTTAGGATGTCAAATTCTGATATTGCATACACACTCAATAGCCACTTTATTAGGTACATCCTGTATCTAATAGAGTGGCCACTGAGTGTATGTTTGCTCTCTTCTGCTGCGACCATCCACTTCAAGGTTCGAGATGTTGTCGTCAGATACGTTCCTCTGCACACCACTGTTATAACGCATGGATATTTAAGTTACCGTCTAGCCATTCTCCTCTGACCTCAGTGATTAACAAGGCATTTTCGCCCACAGAAGGGCTGCTCACTGGATTTTTTTTTGTTTTTCACATTATTCTCTGTGAACTCAAGACAGGTGTGCATGGAAATCCCAGGAGATCAGTAGTTTCTGATATAGTCAAACAGCCTGTCAGGCACCAACAATCATTTTACAGCCAACATCACTGAAATCACATTTCTTTCCCATTCTGATATTTGGTCAGAACAACTGAACCTTCTGGCCATGTCTACATAGTTCTATGCATTGAGTTGCTGCCGTATGATTAGCTGATTAGACATTTGCATTAATGAGCCAGTGTACCTAATAAAGCGGCCATCGAGTGTCGAGTAAATGGCAGAGACTTTAGGAGCATTGATAAACAGAGAGACATGGGGCTGTAAGTTAATAGTTTCCTGAAAGTGGCAACACAGGTGAATAGGTGACTGAAAAAGGCGTGAGGCCTGATTGTCTTCAGTGGCAGAGACAATCAGTATAAGAATTGGGACATCATCTTGCAGTTGTCCAAAACAATGGTTAGGCTACACTTAGAGAACATTGTGTACTCTTTTTGTCACCACACTACAGGAAGGATATTGTCACACAGAGAAAAATTACTAAAAAGATTCAATCAAAATATTTCCTGCAATGAAGAGTTATGGTTCCAAGCAGAGTCTGGAAAGGGTGACTTTATTTCCACTGGAAGCTCAGAGACTGCAGGATGACTTTAGAGAGATTTATAAAATTATATTGGACAGATAGATAGACAGTCAGAATCTTTTTCCCTGGAGAGAGAAGTTTACAACTGGTGGTTTAAGTTGAGAAAGGAGAAACTTAAAAGAGATTTGAAGGGTATGTTCCCCCACACAGAGGATGGAGAATGTTGAAAATGAGTAGCAGAAATAAAACCCTATTATCATGTTTAAAAGACATTTAGGCAGGTACTGGATAGAAAAGGAGTTAAGAATGTGGGTCCAATGCAGGCAAATAGGATTAGCACAGATGGACAACATGGACAAGGTAAGCTCTGAGGGCCCATTTTTGTGCTGTAGGTTTCTAATACTCTTTGATTCTATGTGCAAAAGTAAGCAATTTAAAAACTTCCACAAATTTGCCTATAAGCTATGTATGTCCAACTTTCACAACATGAAACTAAAAAAGAACCAAGCTCTAAAAAAATAAGTAAATATGGCTTAATTCCTGGAGTTACACCGTTAGTGGTGAATGATTTTGACAAATTTGTTTGCTTTCTTTTCCCCTTGTATTTTTTCTCCATATACCATAGGCCTTTTAAAAAAAACCTGGAAAGGAGTAAGAGTTTTTCCATGATAAACATAAGATCATGCTGCAAAAGAAGAAAATTTACAGAAGCAAAATAATGGATAAGAATTCTTTTTACTTTTTGTGACACTCTTGATACCAGTGTTCATTTTCTACAAGGAGAATGCCAAAAACTGAATAAAATTAACTACAGCTGAGGCCCAACAAACTATGCTGGACATTCCTGACATATAAATCTAAAATATTCTCTGTTGCTAGCATAAGTGTTAACCTCGATGAATTTTTTCTAACATATCAAGCCCATTCTCCCCACTCCCTAATAACAAAAAAACTCACATTATGTTTATATAATATTAGCAATAAATGAATTAGCTGCAATTGAATTCATGTACTTCACATTTTACTTTAGGTACAAGTCATAATCTATCAGATTTAACACTTCCCATGTGACAAATAATCAATCTAATTACTTATTTAACTAAATATGTTATTAACCAGAATAGATGACATCCTATGTATTTGCAAGATGTTCATCATAAAAATAGCCAATGGATAATAAAAAATCATTGTATTTTTTAAAGCCAGGTTCAGTTCACACTTGGATTCCCTGAGCAATGTCATGCTACTCTATCCAAAGTACTTCAGTATATTAAGTATAACTTTGCGAAGTCCACTGCCGATAATATGCATATTCTAAAGTGTCACATCATTCTAGAATCAGAAGATTATTCTAGAATCAGAAAGCTTGCTGCTTACAAGCTCTTTTTAATAAACTCAACAGCTACATTTTGTACCTAAACCCCCTTTTCTGCAATCAAATCCAGACAAGACTGAATTTACTCTCGGGAGTTGAGGCATGAAATCACATGGGCTTACCCGGTAAAATGCTGTTGTCAGTGGCAGCAATGTAGCAGCAACATAATATTCTTCAGAAGCTGAACAATCCTGGAGGAAAAAAAACAGGAAATCATAAATCTTGATACCTTACATTCCAGTCGCTCATAGTCAAATTATCTCAACTCAATTACCACCCACCTGTTTGATAAAGAGGCAATGCGTGGAAAAATATAATTAACTGGCCCCAACTATAATTTACTACAGACGATCTTTGGGGACCTATCACTTAATCTTTAGTGTACTATTGGGATACAAGCTGAGTTCTGAATGAATAACATGAAACAGAATCTGCAGCAAATTAAGAAAACTATTCCTTAAAAGGTCCTAGATTAATTTCTATACTACTATACCTTCTCCAGAAGATATGCAAATTTAATTAAGATTATTCTCTTACACTCAACATTAATTATTCAGACATTGATTAAGACCAACTGTCTATCCAAAATGGCTTGATACATCTGAGTTATTTTAACCAAAATGCCAAGCATGTTTCTGAATGCTGTCATGAGGCCCACAGCAATAAAGTTCACAAAAAATCAGGCTATAATCTTCTAGTTAGGAAATGTTTGGAATGCCAAGATGCACTCTGACTTTTAGACCACAGCAGGACTCCATTCATGCAGACTATGTCCAAATTTTAAATAACAACAGATGCACTTTAAAGTCATGGACACTTCTGAAGTCATTGTAGGGAGATTGTTTAATTAAAACTGCAACAGCAACTCTTATGTAATGGTAGGACTCGCACTGCAGAAAAGCATGTGTAGCACTACAAGTCCCTTTTCCCATTGAATTCCATCTCATAAGTGTAGCAGATGACTTGATGACAGAGTGAGGCCAACAGCGGTCTCGGGATGAACAAGGCTCATCCAAAAGAAACAAATAATTCAGTTAATCTTAATTTTTATTCAAAATACTTTGGGGCAATAAGATGTGAATATGATGTCACTGCATCGATTGGGTAGGCAGTCTTTCCTTAGTTATGAACATTCCAGTCTGAGGACATAGTAACTATGATCAAAGTGCAGTGCTACTAAGCTGTTGATTTGTGAAGCATTTGCTCTGACACACAACGCTCATGAATTACAAAAGGATTTTTCAACAGGAGATATCAAAGAAAGGGATGGGATTTGAAGATTGGGATTCATGGGGAAAAGGCAAAGGAGGAGTTCAGGGAGGTAATGGGTTAAAGGGTAGTGACAATGGAGGTGGAGTATTCTAAGGAGTTGACCATGACTGTTGTGGCATCTCACAATGCAGCAAGTCCATGTGTCCACAGATAGAAGAGAACATGACATAGGAGAGACTCTGCTGTGACTACCAACCCAACTGACGCAGTGACATTGTGAATATATTTTAGTGCCCCACAGTATTAAGTGATTAAAAATAAAAATGATAAAATTTATCTCTTTCACATCGTGTTTATTTTTTCACATACTGAATAAAATTTGTCTCTCAGAATATATCTTAACAATTCTTAAGCAGCAGTTTATGAGTGAATTTCTGTAACCTAAACAGCCATAACGAAGAAGTCACCTGTTCTTAAGTAAAAAGTGCTGACTTTACCAGCAGACCTATACCAATAGCTACGGAAAATTACAACAGGCTATAATTTTCAAAGTATTCCCAATGGGAAAACTTGCAGTTGATAATAAATTTTATTTCTGCTAATCAATTACTTATATTGTATTTCTGGAAGACACACACATTCATTATGTCCACATGCATATTAATAAACAAGCTTTAATAGGAATTCAATGTTAACATCTGAAATTGCCCTTTATTGCTGTTCCTTTGATGGGGTAAGGGTGAAAAGACACTTTGTCAAAATGTGATGCTGAAACTGTCCAATCGTTGTTTCATTTTCCTGGTTCAGAGTGATGGGCATGAAAAAATAGTGTTTCAGCTCTGAACGTTAATTGTGATAGATGGCAGCTACGAGCAACAGCATGTGGTGGAATTCTTCCCAGACAGCCCCCTGGGGTCAGGAATGACTTAATTGGATTTATTAACGGTTAAAAGGCCATCAACTGGAAAGACAACGGGGCAAAGTCTAACAACGTTTTGAAAAAAATCATAAAATATTAAGTATCATTTAAAGATTATAAAGATAAGGACACATGTCTTGATGTTACTATGATGTACAAGAGATTTTAATATTAAATTTAATAAGTGGGCAAATATCAGACTCCATCACACAATGCATTCAGAAATGATTAAACAATATCAGTTATATGACAATCTTCTGCTGTCTTAATGCTATTGTGGTGTTAGGGAAGAAATTATGGTGCAGAAAAGGGCAATGAATGAAGGGCTCACCTGAAACATAGAGCACAAACATCTTTGCAGAGGGAATAAATGTTCTGTATTTAATATTTGAGTCATATTGTGAATTTATTGTTTGATTAAGCATTCTTTCTTTGGTTACAAAATTTACTACGGGTTATATTTATAAAGTATGTGAATAACATACATCATTATGCCACCACGGCATATGAGAGCGCCTCACTAAACAAAAGAAACTAAGTACACTCTTATCTCCAGCTCCCATGATTTTCATTCAATTATTTTTATGTTGTGGAGTTACATATCATAATGGTGGCTACAAGAAAGATTTAAAACGGCCCCAAGATGACCACCTACCTGTTGAAGCGCAGCAAGACAGTTGAGTTTTTTACCTCAGATAAATATTATGTGGAGATTTGTGACAAATATGATTATATGATATATATGTACAGTATCTGAAATACATCTTATGGAAATGTTTGTTTGATGATGAAATTCAATAAAAAATAACTTACAAAAAAGCACAGCATGTTGATGCTCGAGTTAAAAAGGCAGAAAATAGACAAAATTTGCAGTCTCATAATCAGTGATAATAATCACAAATCATAAATAAAAGAACAAGCAGAAATAACTGGCTACATTGGAAATGTTTTCATTGCACAACAGAAAACTAGATGTTGCATACTGAACGAATTGAGCAGTATCTTGAAGCAAAAAATGCCTGTTTTGCCAAACATAATAGGTGGAAAAGCATACTTATTGCTTAGAAGTTTGACTGCTCCAACCAAACCAGAAAAAAATGAGCTTTGCTGATACCATGAAAGTAATGCTGGGATATTTAGAACTGAAATCAATATTGATTGCTTTAGGTTTCATAAGCAGAATGAAAAGGAAGAGGAGTCCCTATTACAAAAGATTTGAATCAAAGAGAATCCAGAAAAGACCCCACACTGTCTGAGGTCCACCTAAAATGGCTGGAATATGCAGAAGAAACTCTAGTTCCTCCATATTTATTAGCGCCAGGATGAACTTGACCTCGATGGGGGAGGAGGGTTTGCCTTATTTGGGGATTGAGAGTTGTTGTACCATCCAGCCTTTTTAAGTTTTAAGCAGCCACATGCCAGTTTTCTAGGCATGGTCAAAATGAAAGCATTGGCTTGAAGCTTTGCATGGTGACGTGGGATAGACCAACAGATCAAACAGCTTATCATGCACTATTCGGGTTGCCAACACATCCAGAAGATGCCAAGTGCAGTGCCTCTCCATCCCTGGGAATGGTTTGTATCGCCTGGCAGAGGATTCATCTGGATTTTGACAAAATATTCATAGGCACAAATTTCTTGGTAGTAGTACATGCAGCTACAAAGCAGCCAGAAGTGTTCCCAACAGCCTCCACTACAGTGTTGCACACTGTTGATGTGTTAGGAAGCCTCTTCTCAGGTTCTGGTGTAATGAACACTTAGTCAGCCACAAAGGACCACAGCTTCTTGTGGAACAGTTACAGCCATTCTGGAAAATGTATGGATTAAGACGCATTACATCTGCACTGTACCACCCAGCTAAAATTGGCCGGTCCAGAGTCTAAAGAACGCACTGTGAGCAATGTCAATGGAACACATTACACAGAGTGAATCAGAATCCAATTTCCTCTTTGCACATCACACTCCACAACCAACAACTCACCAGCTATGCCGTTCCTGGGTCATCCCTTGCATTCACACTTGGAATACCTCAAGCCCAATCTCAGAAGGAGAAGTATGCAGGACAAACAGCTAAGGCAAAATGAGGGCTTCTTAAGGAAGTTTGAAGTTTCACTCTTGGACAAGCAGTCCTGGCAAGGGATTACAGAGATGATCAAAAGTGGGTAATTGGAAAGATTAACAACGGAGCTGGATCACTGTCCTACACAATGGAAATTGCATCTGATATTATCTGGAGACAACATATTGATCAATTGTTAGAGAAGAAAGGTGTCCAGAACTGTCAGAACCATCTCCTGCAGTCCTGGATTTAATTCCTACAACCACCACAGAGGGGGCCCTAGATTGTTTCACAGCCCCAAGTCTTTCCTGCCAAGCACAATCATCCCCGCCCCTCATCAGAAAGATGCTATTCCACAAGAGTAAAAAATCCTCCACGACGATTAAATTTTTAGGCCTGAATAGGACTACTTAAAATTTACTATGCTGTGGATGTCTATATAGTAACTATATTTTATAGTATGCTGTGTATACAGCGGAGATGCATTCTATATTGAGATGGAGTTTATAGCTAAGCAGGGAGAAGTGTTCTGTATTTAATATTGCAGTAATACTTGAGTAACATTGTAATTATATTGTTTGATTAAGCATCTTGTTGTTTTCATAATTCATTATGTTATTTGTTAGTAGTACATGAATGGCATATGTCTTTAGGCCACCACGTCAAATTTGCATGCCTCAGTAATGTAAAACTAAATGTACATGAGTCATCCTTGGCTCCCATGTTTTTCTTTCAATTAGTTTTATGTTTTGCAGCTACAAAACATAAAATTAAACATGAGCAGCGAGGAACTATCTGAAGACCATAAGACACAGGAGCAGAATTAGTCCATTTAGCCCATCGACTCTGCTCCACCATTCCATCATATTATCACTCTCAAGTCCATTCTTCTGCCTTCTCCCTTTAACCACTGATGCCCTGATTAATCGAGAAACGATCAACTACTACTTTAAATATACCCATTAACTTGGCCTCCATGGCAATGAATTCCACAGATTCACCACCCTCTCGCAAAAGAGGTTCCTGCTCATCTCTGTACTAAATGTACGCCCTTCTATTCTGAGGCTGTGCCCTCCAGTCCAAGGACTTTTCACATCCACTTTATCTAGGCCCTTCAATATTTGATGGGTTTTCATAAGATCCCCCATAATTCATCTGAACTCCAGTGAGTACAGGCTCAGGGCTATCAAAAGCTCATCATACATTAACCCTTTCATTCCCAGAATAATTCTCATGAACCTCCTCTGAAACCGCACGTCTTTTCTCCAAGACCAACATATCTTTTCTAAGGTAAGGGGCCCAAATCTGCTCACACTACTCCCAGTGCGAGCTGACCAATGCCTTAGAAAGCCTCAGCATTACATACTTGCTTTTGTATGCTAGTCCTCCTGAAGTTAATGTTAACATTGCATTTGTCTTCCTTGCCACCGACTTAACCTGTAAGTTAACTCGTAGGGAATCCTACACAAGGACTCTCAAGTCACTTTGAATGTCTGAATATTGAATTTTCTTCCTGTTTAGAAATCAGTCCACACCTTTATTCCTTCTTCCAAATCGCATGACGACATTTCCCGACACTACATTCCACTGTCACTTCTTTGCCCATTCTCCCAATCTGTCTACATCCTTCTGCAGACTCTCTGCTTCCTCAACAACACCTGCCCTTCCACCTACCTTTGTATCAGCTGCAAATGTGGCCTCAAAGCTATCAAATCCATCATCCAAATTGTTGATTTATCATGAGAAAAGAAACAGTCCCAATACCAACCCCTGCGGAACACCACTACCCACCAGCAGACAACCCGAATATATCCCCTTCAGTCCGACTCTTTGGCTCGTGCCTGTAATACCATGGGCTCTTATCTTGTTAAGCAGCCTCATGTGTGGCACCTTGTCAAAAGGCTTTTGAAAGTATAAGTAAAGAATGTCCATTAACTCTCCTTCATCTATCCTGCCTGTTATTTCCTAAAAGAATTCCAAAATATTTGTCAGGCAGGATTTCCCCTTAAGGAAACTATGCTGACTTTAGCCTAATTTATCATGTGCCTCCAAGGACCCCGAAAATTCATCCTTAATTACGGACATCTTCCCAACCACTGAAGTCAGGCTAACTGGTCTATAATTTCCTTTCTTCTGCCTCTCCCACTCTTTAAAGAGAGTAGTGACATTTTATATTTTCCAGTCCTCCTGAACTATTCCAGAATTTAGTGACTCTTGAAAGATCATTACTAATGCCTCTACAATCTTTTCAGCTACTGCTTTCAGAACCCTGGGATGTAGTCCATTTGGTCCAGGTGACTTAACAAACTTCAAACCTTTCAGCTTCCAAAGCACCTTCAATTATAATTTCAACCATATTCACTCCTGTCCCCTGACATTCTCAAATTTCTGACAAAATGCCAGCGTCTTCCACTTAAAGACTGATGCAAAATACTTATCTAGTTTGTCCCTTATTTCTTTGTCCCAACATTGATACCTCTCCAGTATCATTTTCTAGTGCTCTGACATCCAATCCCGCCTCTCTTTTACTCTATAAATCTGAAAAACTTCAGGTATCTTCTTTTATATTATTGGTTAGCCTTACAGCTTTTGGTTGCCTTCTGCTGGTTTTTAAAAGTTTCCCAATCCTTTAACTTCTTGCTAATTTTTGCTTTATTATATGCTCTCTCTTTGCTTTTACACTGCCTTAGCTTCCCTTGTCAACCACGGTTGTCTCATCCACCCTTGAGAATACTTCTTCATCTTTGGGGTGTATCTATCTTGCGCCTTCCAAATTGCTCCCCAAAACTGTAGCCATTCCCGTTCTCTGCCGTCATCCCTGTTAGTGTTTCCTTCCGATGAACTTTGGCCAGCACCTCTCTCATGTCAGTATAATTCCCTTTACTCCACTGTAATACAAATAAACCTGACCATCTTCTCCCTCTCAAACTGTAGAGTGAATTCTATCATATTATGATCACTGTCCCCAAAAGGTTCCTTTACCTCAAGCTCCCTAATCAAATCTGGTTCATTACACAACACACAATCCAGAATTGCCTTTCGCCTCGAAGGCTCACCACAAACTGCTCTAAAAAAACATCCCATAGGCCAGGGCTTCCCAACCTAGGGTCCATGGACTCCTCGGTTAATGATAGGACTCCGTGGCTTAAAATAAGGTTGTGAACCCCTGCCACCGGAATTCAACAAATTCCTTCTCTTGGGATCCAGCACCAAATTGATTTTCCCAACCTACCTGCATAACAAAATCCCCCATGACTAATGTAACATTACGCATTTCACATGCCTTTTCTATCTCCTGTTGTACTGTGTATCCCACATCCTGACTCCTGTTCAGAGACCTTGTTATAATTCCTATCAAGGTCTTTTTACCCTCGCAGTTTCTTAACCCTACCAGTTTCTTATCTCTACCCAAAAGGATTCTGTTGTTTTCTGATCCTATGTCACCTTGAAGGATTTGATTCCATTTTTTACCAACAGAACCACCCCCATCCCCTCTGCCTACCTGCTTGTCCTTTCAATATAGTACAGTGGCATGCAAAAGTTTGGGCACCCCTGGTCAAAATTTCTGTTACTGTGAATAAGCGAGTAAAAGATGAACTGATTTCCAAAAGGTATAAAGTTAAAGATGACACATTTCTTTAATATTTTAAGAAAACATTTTTATTTCCATCTTTTACAGTTACAAAGTAACAAAAAAGGAAAAGGGCCTGAAGCAAAAGTTTGGGTACCCTGCATGGCAGTACTTAGTAACACCCCCTTTGACAAATTCGATTTTAACTTCGTCAGTCCACAGGACTTGTTTCCAAAATGCATGAGGCTTGTTTACATGTCCCTTTGAACCTTCTGAATAGAACTATTTGGCCACAATGAGCAAAGGTATGTTTGGAGAAAAAAGGGTGCCACTGTATGTACCCTTGGATGTTAAGCTCCCAACTATGATCTTCTTTCAAGCCAAGACACAGTGATACCCACAGTCATTCCTGCCAATCTCTAACTGCACTACAAGATCATCTACCTTATTCTATATACTACATGCATTCAAATATAACACGTTCAAGTCCTGTATTCATTACCCTTTTCAATTTTGCCCCCATGTTGCACATCAACTCAACGCACTGATAGCAATTTTGTCCTATTATCTGCCTGCCTTCCTCACAATTTCATTATACAATGCATTGACTTGTATACCAACTACACCATCTCAGCCTTTTCACTCCGGTTCACATAACCCTGTCAAATTAGTTTAAATGAAATTGTCAAACGTGGAGGAAAGGACCAGCAATATGTTTCACAACCTCAGGATATCACTTCACCTGTGAGTCTGCTGGTGTGATATACTGTGTCCGGTGCTCCCCGTGTGGCCGTCTATCTACAGTCGGCCCTCCTTATCCATGAGGGATTGGTTCCGGGACCCCTCATGGATACCAAAAAACTCAGATGCTCAAGTCCCTTATTCAACCTGTCTCAATGCGGTGGACCTTAGGATCCAGCGGAACCCTGGACCTTACTTAAACTGTCTCAGTGTGATGGGCATTACGACACAGTGGCGGAGCTCTGAATCCGCAGTGTTTCTGTTCACGAAAATAATCATGATCGCGATTTAAAATAAAGTGGAAATAATAAAGCGATCAGAAAGAGGTGAAATGCCATCGGTCATTGGAAAAACGTTAGGCTACAGTCGGTCAACGATCGGAACAATTTTAAAGGATAAAATGAGAAAGGCCCTGCCCAATGAAAGCCACAATTATTACGCAATGCAGTGGTTTAATTATTGGGTTTTGGGGTTTTGGGTTTTTGATCCTCCACATCAATCCGGCAGGGATGGACAGCGCACTCAGGAGCGATCTGTCACTGGATCGAACTCGGGAATTTCCGTTCCTGAGCCCAGTGCTGAAACATACGTGACTTAAGTATTCTATATGCATAGAAAGGTAAAATATATACTATATACTAAGATAAACGTTTGACTAATTGATGCTAAATAATACCGGATGTACCTGTTCTGACTTACTTAGAGAACTTCCGGTTTTTTTTTGGATCCTGATCCACGATAATCTACGCACATCCTCCCGTATACTTTAAATCATCTCTAGATTACTTATAATACCTAATACAATGTAAATGCGATGTAAAATAGTTGTTATCCTGCATTGTTTAGGGAATAGTGACAAGAAAAAAAAGTCTGTACATGTTCGAACAACAAGTGCTGGAAGAGCACTTCCGGGTTTTCTCGATTCGCAGTTGGTTGAATTCGCGCATGCTGAACTTGCAGATAAGGAGGGCTGACTGTATTGGTGAGACCTGATGCAGATTGGGAGACTGCTTTGCTGAACACCTACGTTCTGTCCGCCAGAGAAAGCAGGATCTCCCAGTGGCCACACATTTTAATTCCACGTCCCATTCCCATTCCGGTATGTCAATCCATGGCTTCCTCTACTGTCAAGATGAAGCCACACTCAAGTTGGAGGAACAACACTTTATATTCTGTCTGGGTAGCCTCCAACCTGATGGCATGAACATTGATTTCTCTAACTTCCGTTAATGTCCCTCCTCCCCTTCTTACCCCCCCATCCCTAATTATTTATTTATTTATTTTCTCTCTCTTTCCCTCTCACAATAACTCCTTGCCTGTTCTCCATCTTCCTCTGGTGCTCCCCTCCCCTTTTGTTCTAAGGCCTTCTGTCCCATAATACTCCCCCGTCTCCAGCCTCGTATCCCTTTTGCCAATCAACTATCCAGCTCTTAGCTTCATCCTTACCCCACCTGTCTTCTCCTATCATTTCGGGTCTCCCCTCCCCCTCTCAAATCTCCTACTATCTCTTTTTTTCGTTAGTCCTGACGAAGGATCTCGACCCGAAATGTCAGTTGTACTTCTGCCTATAGATGCCACCTGGCCTGCTGCGTTCCACCAGCATTTTGTGTGTTGCTTGAATTTCCAGCAACTGCAGATTTTCTCGTGTTCAGGATATCATAAATTACTTCACAACCAAAGTAATTGTTTTGAAAACGCAAACAACAGGAATTCTGCAGATGCTGGAAATTCAAACAACACACATAAAAGTTGCTGGTGAACGCAGCAGCCAGGCAGCATCTCTAGGAAGAGGTGCTGCCTGGCCTGCTGTGTTCACCAGCAACTTTTATGTGTGTTAATTGTTTTGAAAATAGTTCAGATGTACAACATATCTGATTAAAAAGTAAAGTTCAAACTTCAGTAGCTTCAATTGGAAACTCTGGAAAAGCAATGATTTCTTCAAGGTCAGAAAAATGGCAGGTCATTAAAACCAATTTAAAGTCGAGCATGGTGAGGATAATACAATGGTTGACAGAATTTTGGTGAGGCAAAAGCCAAAGTCCCCATTTATAGCATGTTACTTCACAAATTTAACATGTAACCTTTCTAGCTGCTTATTAACATTTGATATTAATCACCTTCCAATGACATTATGGTGTAGCTTATACATACAATATTGAAGTTAGAATAGAATTTTTCAGTGCAGGTCTTAAGAATTCTCAGGTACTGAAGAAAACCAGTTCTTCTTTACAATTTATTATAATCACAAATATTTGGAATAAATTTCCATAAAAAGTTAATCCTGCTTGAGAAGAAGCCAGTTGATTACACCCTATCCTCGTTATACGTGGGGGATACGTTCCTCGCAGTTGACACATAATGTGAAATCGCATAATGTGAGTAATTATTTAAGTGGAGAAAACAGGGATGCGTTCCAGAGGGCTTCCTAAATATGTTTTATCTGGAATTTATTCACATTTTCATGCCAATATGACACAAAAGCAGTACTACAAGACATTTGTATTATATTTCATCAATTTAAGGTAATATTCAATGTAGTAAATCATAGAAAGTTAATATCTCAGGGTGTACAGTACTCACCAACAGTGGCAGGTGTGTTCGCTCTGGGAGATGAATGGTTGTTGTGGTGTTGGGCAGCTTTACATGGATAAGGTGGATGGTTGTGGTCGTCAGGATAATATCAAGTACAGCAAGGGGTGAAGGAAGACTCACAGAACTCTTAGAACTGCTAGCAGAAGGTGTTACCGATTTGAATAAAGTAGTGAGGGTTGTTTGCTTGGCAGCATTTTGTTTTAAATTTGCTCGTAGTGAAGAAGGGTTGACGGCAGGGAACGACTGAAATGCTGACTCCGTTCTAAACTTGGGTCCATGTCCATTGCCATTTGTGCCAAATGTTCCAACTTCCACCATTCCCTCACTGTTCGTAAACTCCAGGGATTTTCAAAATCGTCTGTTGCTTGCAGCATCTGAGAAATAGTTTACGGTAAAAAACCACGCACACCTTGAATGTGGATCACACCGGAAGAGTGGTTGAATCAGCGATGTTGCATTAGGCGGCGGGAAACGCACTGTTATGTTAGGATGAATGCTGTCCAAATGTTTAGGATGGGCTGGTGCATTGTCAAGCAACAAAAGAACTTTAAAGGCAAGATTCTGTTCCAGCAGTAGCGTCCCAGAGCTGTGTTACCTTCAGCTGATGCCACGCTGTTTATAATTTCCAACCTTTTTTTCAAGTGTTAAAGCGGTTCTCTGCCGCTTGGCTGACGGCCCAAGACATGACATTGGACGCTTAGGAGGCATAGTTAAATATTTCAAGCACAAAATCACTGCACCGTAGGTAAAAAAACAACAGAAGTTTAAGACTGTGCATTCACACCTTGCCAAAACCAATGCGAGAGTGGCGGGAGAGAGATTGTGAGGCGCGCGCACCTGACTTGTATTGGCGGGAAAGTGGTGCTTCTTGTCCCAACAGTGAGACTGTGAGGTGTGCGCATGTGACTTGTATTGGCGGGAAAACAGTGCTCCTCGCATAACTGTAAGTTTTGGATGCATATAACAAGACGTTGGTAGAAATAGGTTCCTCGCATAACTGTGAATCTGCATTGTCTGAAGACGCATATAACGAGGACAGGATGTATTTGCTAATGTCTAAAGGCAAATATAAATATTCAGATGTTCATGTTAAAAAGAAGAAACCGAGTTTTAATCCCATGTACACAGTCTGTCATTTCTTTTTCAAACCAGTTAATTAATGGTCACACACTCTCAACTTGCATCTCCACCATGAGTAATACAATTCAAAAAAAAATGAAAACACAAGAGATTCTGCAGATGCTGGAAATCCAGAGTAACACATGCAAGATGCTGGAAGAACTCAGAAGACAGGCAGCACCCATGGAAAGGAATAAGCAGTCAATGCTTTGGATCGAGACCTTTCATCAGGACTGGAATGGAAGGGGGAAGAAGTCAGAAAAAGAAGGTAGGGGCTGGGGAAGAAGTATAAACTGGCAGGTGATATTTGAGATCTGGCAAGTGGTAAGGTGAGTGGGTGAATGGTGGTGACGGAGGAGAGGGAGATCATTGTGGATGGATGAATGGACAAGGGAGTCATACAGAGAGTAATCCCTGCAGAAAGCAGAGAGTGGGGGTGGGAAGGAGAGGTGCATTTAGTGGTAAAATCCTACTAAAGATGGCAGAAATTACGGAGAATGATATGCTTGATTCAGAGGCTCCTGGGGTCGTAGGTAAAGGCAAGGAGAATTCTCTCCCTATTATGGTGGTGCAGTGAGGGCCAATGTCCAGGAAATGGAGGAGATATGGTGAGGGCAGCATTGATGGTAGAGGAAAGGAAACCCCGTTTCTCTACCGTCAATGCTGCCCTCCCCACAATGAGGACATCTCACATGTTCTGGAATAGAAGCGTCATCCTGAGATGTGGCGAAGATAAAGGAACTTAGAACCATTAAAAAAATGTAACTGCTCTGTTCAAAATCTCTTACATTGATTTCTAAAGATAATGAGTCCTAGAGTTAAAGTGAATACAGCACAGAAACATGCCCTACAGCACACCAAGCCCATACTAATCACAAATCACCAATTTATACTAATCCCACATTCACCCCAGATTCCACCACTCTCCTTCATTTAATCTATTGTACTAATGGCATTTGCTATTGGTATCTGCAACATCCTGTAGAAATCCTTTCAATTTTCTCAACCCTTTTTCTATTGGTCCAATGCTGTGTCACATGTGATCCTGAGGGTTCATAAGCATTCACTATTACATCCCAAATCTTGAAAATACACAGAGTACTAGAGGAACGCAGCAACTCAAGCAGCTTTTATGGAGAAGAATAAATGGTTGATGTTTTGGACCAAGACTTCCATCAGTACAGGAAGGGAAGGGGACAGAAGCAAGAAGAAGGTGGGGGGGGGGGAGGGAAGGATTATAAACTGGCAGGTGATAGGTGGTGGAAAGTGGCAGGGTGGAGGAGGGGCTTGAAGCTAGAAGCTGTGTGGTGTTAGGTGGAAGAGATGAAGGGTTGAAGAATGAGGAATCTTATTGGAGAGCGGACCATGAAACAGAAGGAGGGAGGTGATGAGCAGGTGAGGAGGAGAAGTGAGAGGGAACCAGAATGGGGAATGGAAGAAGACAGAAGCGGGAGGGGGAAAATTCACCAGAAGTTAGAAACTGATGTTCATGCCATTAGGTTGGAGGCTACCTATTGGAAAATGAGGTTTTGTTCCTCCAACCTGAATGTGGCCTCATTGTGACAGTAGAGGAGACCATGGACTGGCAGGCCAGAAAGGGAAAGGGAAATGGGTAGCCACCAGGAGATTCTGCTTTTTGTTGTGGACGAAGAGATGGTGCTTGAAAAATTGGAGTCCCAGTTTATGTCGGGTCTCATTGAGGCAGGGGAGGCTGCACCAGGAGCACCAGATACAGAAGACCCCGACAGACTCTCAGTCTAAGTGTCATCTCACGTGCAAGGACTGTTTGAGGCCCTGAATGGTGGTGAGAGAAGAGGTAGGGGAGGTGTAGCACTTGTTCCATTTGCAGGGATAACTGCTAAGAGGAAGATCTGTAGGGATGGACAAGAAAGTCACACAAAGAGAGATCGCTACAACCCAAATCTTCCTTTTACCACAGTACTCAGTATTCCATTAAACTTATAACATGACCTATTAGTGTGTTACTTTTACACCTTTTAATTCCACAACAAGATATCATTTGAAGTACAATTTAAACTCTTCATTTTCTAACCAGCAGAGAATCTTTTTGCACATTTGCAGGCCCTAAATTCTAGTTACAATAGTCTTAGAATTAATTACTATTATTTGTAGGGAGAATAAACAAGGGTCCCCTACCTTCTGTGCCACATCTTTTTGATCCTGTTGTCAAAAGCACTAATACTACCCCAAACTATAGATCTTTCTCCTCTCACAATTAAAACTATGATTTTTAAAATTTTGTCTTACAAATTATGTACAATTTATGTTAATATAAGTTAATGTTAAGTTAGGTTTGTCATGTTTGCAATCTACTGAGCTGCTGCTGCAATAAACTAATTTTTCATGACTTTCCTACACTATATATACATGTCTATGACAATAAAACTGAACTCTTATTTTGTTATCGTCTGCAACTCATATATCATTCTCAAACATTACGCACAAAACTGTTAATCTTTACCATACATTAACTTAATTTTGGTCATCTTTTATAACCTGCCTCATTTAACTATTCTTTTGCAATACTTTTCATAATCAAAGTCAGATTTTATTCAATTCTTTCTGTGCGGTTAAGTTGCACAAGCCATAGTCAACGGATAAGTATGTATTCTGAATTCAAATTTTTGATGCATGACGATTTTTTTTGCCAATGCCGGCACTGGCAAAATTAGCAGTGTTAGCACATATTTGTGGCTAAATTCTTTTTTATCCCGTAACCTCATTTGCACTAAACTCCATATAGTGTTTTATGTTAATGTAGAATAAAATTGTTAAACTTTACCTAAACTGTTTCAGTCAAAGGCAGTTCAAACTATTAAGCTGTAAGTTAGATGATTTACTATCATTAAATTTCTTGGTTTACTGAGCATAAATGCATTTACTTATTTAATAACTTTAAAGAGGAAATTAAAGACCAAGGAAATCCTACTCGTAACAAAAAGTCAGTACACACCACTAACTCATGCACAAAGTATGAACTTCATTTCTGTTGGTTTGACTTTGTCAATGTGCACAACCACATTGGTGGATGTTCAGTGGGAAGAGATATTGACTTACCCACGTAAATGTAATGATGTGGTGGGAAGGGCTGCTCATTAAACATGAAGATGCATACATCAGGATACGCTTCATTGACTACAGCTCTACAAGCAACACTATCATCCCCTCAAAGCTAACAGTAAGCTCCAAGACCTGGACCTCAACACCACTTTGTCCATCTGGGTCCTCGATTTTCTCACTTGCAGACCCCGGTCAGTTCAGATTGGCAACATCTTTTCCACAATCACCATCTGCACAGGTCCACCACAAGGCTGTGTGCTTAGTCTCCTACTCTACTTGCCATAAACTTATGATTGAGAGGCTAAGTACAGCTCCAATGCCTTATTCAAGTTTGCTGACAACACCATTGTTGGCTGAATCAAACATTGTGACAAATTGGTATATAGAAGGGAGACTGAAATCTGGTTCTTACTCAAAACCAAAGAGCTGATTATTAACTACAGGAGGAAACCAAAGGTCCATGAGCCAGGCCTCAATCAGAGGAACGGAGGTATGGACACACCTTTGCCTATGAATGGAAAATCTTATTAAAAGCAGTGGATACAACCCAGTCCTTTACAGGAAAAGCAATCCCCACCATCAAGGCCATGCTGTCTTCTCGCTGCTGCCATCAAGGACAGGAGCCTTGGGAAATACAGGAATTAGGTTTACCATCAGGCTCCGGAACCAGCATGGATAACTTCACTCACCTCGACATGGAACTGATTCCACAACCTAAGGACTCACTTTTGACACCTCTACATTTTAAGTCAATACTATTTATTACTTACTTATCATTATTTGATTTTTTTTTTAATTGCAGTTTGTCTTGGACATTGGATGTTTGTCTACCTTTGTGTAGTTTTTCAATGATTCCATTGTATTTCTTTGTATTTACTGAGAATGCCCACATGAAAATGCATCTCATGGTTATATATAGAGACATTTATGTACTTTGATAATAAACTTACTATGAATAACTGCCTAAGCTTTTGTTTCTGGCTAACCTTAACCAACTGACAAACCTGTCAAAACATTACAATTTCAGGAAATTTTTCAGACAGTAAAATCGTTAAACAAAACCATATCTCAAAATATAAAAAGAGTTTTAAATAATTAAATACTGTTTAAAATTGTCAATTAATTCAAGCAACACAACTTTCCAAAATGCTGCCACACCAGCTTTCTAACCATTCTTTCCATTCATTAGAACGCAAAAAACTTGAGAAATAGCAGACCTAGATTATTCAATAATGAGCCTGCATCTCCCTCCTGGATTGTATAGAAAGGTGGGGGAGGGGGAGGGGGGAAACAGAAAGAACTGGCAGGTGATTGGTTGATGCAGGTGAGAGCAGGGCCATAGACAAGTGAGAGAGGGAGGAGAGAGGGAATAATGTTAGAAGTTTGAAAGTGATAGATCAAAGTGCCAAAAGACCCAGTCTATAGTTTACATGCTGTTACTCCATAAATGAATATTTATTCCACACTGGGATATTACCCCCGAACCGGATGTTTAGTTGTTTCAATAATTTCTTGTCTTCCGACTTAATAACAGCTTTCTGAACATCCAAATACACTATACCAACTGGTTCACACACAATCGTGTATCTTCAGAAACATCCATGTCTTCCCCAACTACAAGTCGTGGATATGCAGGAGATTTATAATCTGCTGAGGGCTTTATTTGTGGCACTTCAGTCTGGCAATCCACAATCACAAAATACCATTGTGAATGTATAGAGGCTGGAATCACAGATGAACACTCAATAGCACTCATAGGACTTGCACATTATCATTTCCTACAAGCTGAGCTCAGTTAGCACAAATGACAACAACCCATCACTCCTGGATGAATTCAATGACTTAAATGCATGCTTTGATAGACAGAACTATGACACTCCCACACCAGCCCTCATTTCGAGATGACCCTATAATATCAGTTCCTGAAGGTAACGTCTGTTCATCCTTTAAAAGAAGTGAATCCACCAAAGGTATCTGGTCCAGACAATGGACCTTTCTGAGTACTATATATCTGGGCAGGTCAACTGATGGAGATTTTGTGGATATAATTCAACCTTTTGCTTTTGGAGTTTGATGTTTCTACCTGCTTCTAAAAGGCATTTATTGTACAGAGCCCAAGCATGTAGTGACCGACTCAGTGATTACCACCTGGTAGTATTTACATCAACTGTAATGAAGTGCTTGGATAGCTTGATTCTGCTCGACAGCAGATGCAATTTTTCTGGCTCATCATTCTGCTCTGGACCATCTGAACAATAGGAACACATGTAGTTATTGAGTACAGGCAGGCATCCAGCATAATCATACCAGCCAAGCTTGTCAAGTTTCAAGACCAGGGCCTCTATACCTTCCTCTGCAACTGCAGTCCTGACTTCCTTAGTGGCAGACCTCTGTCAGTGAGGATTTCTAACATCATCTCCACCTTGCTAACCATCAACAAACATGCTGCGTGCTTAGCCCCATGCTCTAATCTCTATAAACATTTGACAGAACACAGCTCCAATGCCATATATAAATTCGCCAACACCAATTTTGTTGGAAAAATCACAGGTGGTGATGGATCAGTACACTGGAGCAATGTAGGGCACATACTTGAATGGTGCTGTGAAGCTAAAGAAATTATTGTTGACTTCAGGAAGGGGAAGGAGCACAAACATGCACCAGTCTACATTGGAGGATCAGCAGTGCACAGAGTCAGCAGCTTGGGTATCAAACACATCAGATGACCTGGCCTAGGGCCAGCACATAGATGCAATTACAAGGAAGGCATGCCAACACCTCTACTTTCTTAAAATATTAAGAAGGCTTGTTATGTCATCAAACATGGTAATGAGCTTCTACAGATGTACTCTTGGAAACAACCTGATTGGTTACATCATGGTCAGATACAGCAATTCAAAGATGCAGGAACAAAAGAAGTTGGGTGAGCAGTGGACTCAGCCTAATATATCAAAGCCACTTGCCTCCACACTATCAATAAGGCAGCATTTATCACAAATGATCCTCATCATTAAGGCAACGCTACCTTCTCACAGCTACCATTAAGCAGGAGGTTAAGAAGTCTAAAGTCCCACACCAGCAGGTTCAAAAACAGCTACTTCCTTTCAATCATTCAGTTCTTGAACCAATCCACAGAATCCTAATCACTACTGCAAAATGCTAACAATGTGACAACTCTGCACTACAATGGACTTTGTTTCTTGTAAAAACTGCATAATTTACAGTGGTGTGCAAAAGTTTGGGCACCCCTGGTCAAAATTTCCATTACTGTGAATAGCTAAGCGAGTAAAAGATGAACTAATTTCCAAAAGGCATTAAGATAAAGATGACACATCTCCTTAATATTTTAAGCAAGAAAACTTTTTTATTTCCATCTTTTACAGTTTCAAAATAACAAAAAAGGAAAAGGGCCCAAAGCAAAAGCTTGGGTACCCTGCATGGTCAGTACTTAGTAACACTCCCTTTGGCAAGTATCACAGCTTGTAAATGCTTTTTTTAACCAGCTAAGAGTCTTTCAATTCTTGCTTGGGGGATTTTCGCCCATTCTTCCTTGCAAAAGGCTTCTACTTCTGTGAGATTCTTGGGCTCTATTCAATGCACTGCTCTTTTGAGGTCTATCCACAGATTCTAGATGATGTTTAGGTCAGGGGACTGTGAGGGCTATGGCAAAAAGTTCTATTTTAACTTCATCAGTCCACAGGACTTGTTTCCAAAATGCATCAGGTTTGTTTAGATGTTCCTTTGAACCTTTTGAATAGAACGTTTTGGCTACAATGAGCAAAGGTATGTTTGGTGAAAAAAGGGTGCAGAATTTCATGAAAAGAACACCTCTCCAACTGTTCAGCACAGGGGTGGATTGATCATGCTTTGGGCTTGTGTTGCAGCCAGTGGCACGGGGAACATTTAATAGTAAATGGAAGAATGAATTTAATTAAATACCAGCAAATTCTGGAAGCAAACATCACACAGTCTGTAAAAAAGCCGAAGATGAAAAGAGGATGGCTTCTACAACAGGATAATGACCCTAAACACACTTCAAAATCCACAATGGACTACCTCAAGAGACGCAATCTGAAGGTTTTGCCATGGTCCTCACAGTCCCCTGACCTAAACATCATCCAGAATCTGTGGATAGACCTCAACAGAGCACTGCATTCACGACAGCCCAAGAATCTCACAGAACTAGAAGATTTTTGCAAGGAAGAATGGGCGAAAATCCCCTAAACAAGCTGTGACACTTGCCACAGGGGGTGTTACTAAGTACTGACCATGCAGGGTGCCCAAGCTTTTGCTTTGGGCCCTTTTCCTTCTGTTATTTTGAAACTGTAAAAGATGGAAATAAAAAAGTTTTCTTGCTTAAAATATTAAAGAAATGTGTCATCTTTAACTTTATGCCTTTTGGAAATCAGTTCATCTTTTACGCACTTAGCAATTCACAGTAACAGAAATTTTGACTAGGGGTGCCCAAAGTTTTGCATGCCACTGTATATTTAATTTGTTTTCTCATGAATGTTTCTTATATGATGCTATCTGCTTGTGATGCTGCTGCAAACACGTTTTTAAATTGCATCTATGCATACATGTATTTGTGCATATGACAATAAACTTGACTTTGACTTTATCCTTAGTTTGGAGGTTGGAACTAACAGAATAATTAACATAATTTGCCTTTCATATATTCATGCTCACTCTTCTCATTCCATTTGATAACATTTAATTAATTATAGATTGCAGCATTTTCCCAACAGCAGCTCTTAGCTTCTTAAATGATGGAATTACATTTTCTCTCTTCCAGACTGTTGGAACCATCCTCTAATCAATGGAATATTGAAAGATGACAACCAATGAATCCACTTCAGGTAGTTCTGCTGTAACACAATTACTTACTTAAGAAACTTCACATTACAGGAAGTCACATTATAGCAGAAAAGGCCACCATTACCTTCAAAGCACTGATATAAAAAAGTCTTCTCAATTGATCACTATTTAGCCAATGCAGCCTGTGTAATGCAAAATATTCTCTAATCCATCAATTATATTATAACCAATTTGCACCACAGAAACATGCAGTATAATAGAAATACAGGTATGCGCATACATACATCCTACAAAACGTTTGGATATAAATCATCATGTTCTGAGAATGTATTGCTTTTCTGCCCCATTAATTTCTTCAATACTTATGTCTTACGAAAATAAATCTCTTTGATAGTAGAGTAGTAGAGCTACTAGGACTTGATGTTTCACTCCCTATGGTAAGTTGGCACTCTCGATGTTGGCAGTGGGTTTGGAGTGGTGACAAGGAGGGAGGGTAGGTACGTCATAATTTAGTCTATACATATTTTTTGGAAGATTTCTTCTTCTTAAAAGATAATAAAATAATAATAATGGTTCTGTACATTCCCATTTTACACTATAATTTCTTTTCTCTCAGTCAGTAAGGAATTAACAGGCAGAACAGACAAAGGAGAGCCAGTGGAAATTGGTTACTTGGAATTTCAGAAGGCATTTGACATGATGCTACACATGAAATTACAGAAAATATACTTTTGACATTGAGCCAGGACCCCAAATTTGGGCCAGCGGTACCCTCTGGGGGAGAATAATTCTTATAGCAATTTTTGGCAAGGTGTACACCCCTAGTGCTAGAAAATATGTGATAGCATTGCAGCAGTAGTAGCTTTCTGTGTGTAATCACTCGATATATAACCCCATGCCAAAACACACTTTTCAAAACTATACATAGCACAGAATAAAGCATTCTACTTCACACTGATGGTTCTCTCTATTATTGACTCTTTGTCTTTGAAAATTGGTGGGCGTATAGCTCAGACTATATGTTTTTCAGAAAAGTTGTTAAAATTAGCATCTCTACAAATGTCATCTATTACTGGCAGTGACAACACAGTAACTATACATTATATAAGATGTACTTCTGTTTTCATGTTCTGTTTCACATTTATATCTTTATACCACCATTTATACATACATTTATATCACCTTTGCAGCAGGTGCTTTTTTCACCAGCAATGTTAATGTGATTTTTTTCTGTTTCAGGTACTGTGTTGGTGGGATAGTCCTGCACAATAGAGGAGAGAGAAGAGTAGAGTACATTTAGATCTGGAGTAGCTGAGTCACTTTGCTTCAGAATGGAGAGCCATAAGCACAAAGAATCTATTAAGAAGCATACACCAGAAAACATCAAAAGAAGATGATGACCATCTAGGTAGTCCTCAAGACTACAAATCCTGGAAAATATTACTTGAAGCAGCCAAAGTGAGAAACTATGCCCCTATTTTAGACGTTGTTAAAGAACTTGGAGAAAAAGAAGTCCCAAGAATCTACTATCATCGAAAATGCCGAAGTCTCTTCACCATGAAGAGAGACTTAGAGACTCTGAAAAGGAAAGCCAAGGAAAGCATTACTGATGAAGCTGGTGAGAATACCTGTACATCAAAAAGGCCAAGTAGGAGATCTTCATCAGAAGCAAGGGTGTAAGATCAAATCTGCATTTTTTGTAATAAGGTGAAATTTCTGAAGGGTTAGGGAAAAGCTTACACAAGCTGTACAACTCAGAACTGACCAAGTACTACGAGAATGTGCAACCCAAAAGGAAGATGAAAAGATTCTAGCAGTAACAAGCAGAGACATAGTTGCTGCAGAGGCCCACTAACATGTTTCATGCTATAAGGATTATACCAGAATCAAGAAAAAGGAATCTGAGTACAAAGAGAATGATGATGAAACAGATGGTGATGAACTGTATAAAAGGACTGAAAGGGAAGCCTATAAAGACCTTTTCTAGTATATCAGAACTGATATCATACCCAATAAGATGATTGTACAAGTCACTCCTCTGGTCACGAAACTTGAATCTTTCATGCTATCTGGTGGAGTTACACTCCTGCAAGATTCTACAAGGAAGCACATTTGTAGAAAACTGGAATCTGAGCTGAGCAATTAAATATATATACTTGCAGATGACAAAGGAAAATTGTTAATGGTTCATGAAAGGGTATCATTAGGGATGTTGCCTTGGAAAATCAAACTCTACAGGGGGAACTCAAAGTTTGGAGGGCCAAGGAAACCAATTTTGAGCATTAGAAGAGCAACTCCCAGGAAACTCTACTACAGTGGTTGATAGAATGAACTTGGTCCAGAGAGTGAAAGGTGATCAAGTTACTTTCAAAGGTGTTGCCACAACAGTTCTGGGTATGGCTCTGAGGGAAGGCAGCCAGAGTAGCAGAACAGATGTTGTGTTCGACACATACAAGGAGAACTCTATCAAGAACACTGAAAGATCTCTACGGGGTGAAGAGACTGGTCATGAGTTGCAAGGTATCACAGGCACACAGATGATAAGGCAGTGGAGGAGCTTCCTGACCACAGTCAGTAACAAAAATAGTCTCATTAACTTCATAGTCCATGAATGGAGGAAGGCGGAGTACAGGGCAAAGCTACAGGAGAAGATTCTGTATGCAGCTGTGAATGACAAATGTTACAGAATCACATCTCAAGACAATGAGGAGGTGTCAGCTCTTCAGTGTCAACAAGAAGCAGATGGCCGCCTACTTCTCCATGCTGCCCATGCCATAAGAGAGGGATACCAATCTATAGTGATCTGCTCAGAAGACACAGATGTCTTTAGCATTTTGTGACAAGATTGAGGCCCCATTGGTCCAGAAGTGTGGCACTAGAACCCGTACAAGGCTTGTAGACATCAGGAAGGTTGCTGCCACTGTTGGCATAGAGGTTTGTAGGACTCTCATCGGGTTGCACGCATATACAGGATGTGACACTGTAAGCGCTTTTGCAGAAAGGGAAGACAAGTGCCCTAAAACTTCTGACCAGCAACAGGGAAACTCAGGACACATTCTTAGAGTTGCGTCAGGAATAGGACCTCTCCTAACTGGAGGCATATACATGTCTTCTGTATGCCCCAAAAGTGTCGACCACCAAGGTCAATGAGCTCGGGTATCACCTTTTCTGTGCCAAAAAAGGTGAAATCGAAAGTCATCAACTCCCACCATGCAAGGACTGCTTAACAAAACATGCACAGCGAGTCAGCTACCAGGCTGGTATATACAGAAGATGTTTGAAGAAGGACCCACAAGTGCCAAGACCTGTTGGCAGAGGATGGAAGATGGAGAGTGAAGAGGAAGCTGAACAGTTGGTGGTGCACTGGATGGAAGTCCAGTCAGCATCCTGGATCTACTGGCCTGTAACTGTCCAAAAAAATGTTCACTCCCAAGATGTATGTGTGTGTTGCAAATGGCCTCAGGTGTACTGACATGTGTAGACTGGCAGATTGTGAGAACCAGGCATCCACTTCAGAGAGTGTGGAAAGTTCAGATGAAGATGTAGAAGACGTGGAAGACTTGGAAAATTATTATGATTATTAGTAGGTTATGAAAGTATGGAAAACAAAGTATGGAAAGCAGTCTTTGATTAAATATATTTGTTTTACAACAAAATGGGGCCCAGGTTATGGCCCTGTGGAACCCCACATTTGAATTAAAATGGTTTTGATTTGATACAACAATATGGAAAATATCATGACATTGATAAAACTCCAGAAATCTCTCTAAATGAAGTTTTCTTTTACCTTTTCGGGGTTGGGATAACATTTTCTGCTGTACTGATGTTAGTATGGAATATATACAAAAAGTGATTACTTATTTGAATTCCTGAACAAATTCTCTACAAATCCTATGGTTTTTATTGACTTTTCCAAAAGTAACAATGGACAAATATTTTTCTAAAAATGAAATGATTCACCCTACTGAAATTGGGCACTGTACTGTGAGTGTCACCAATGACAGTTTTCAATGTAGAATTTTATAACAACATTTGATGAAAAGTGCTTGAACTCAGCTATCGTTGTGATAAATTTCAATGTTGAGGGATCACTGATGACAAAATACCACTAGGTTAAATATATATGTTGTACTTTATATTGGCCACTTTTCAGAAATGCTTATTTTACGATAGTGTTATAAAATGCATGATAGCACACATAAAGCTACCACTGGTGCAATGTTATCACATATTTTCTGAATCTAGAGATGTATACCTTGCCAAAAATCATTATGAGCATTCTGCCCCTCAGATGGTATCGACCAACCCTACTGGCTCACGGACTACTAGCATTGACAGAAGAATGGCTGACTGGCAAGAAGCAAAGAGTAGGATTAAAAGTGGCCTCTTCTGGTTGGCTACCACTGACTAGCGGTGTTCTACGGGGGTCGATGTTAAGTCGGCTAATTTTCACGTTATATGATCTTGATGATGGAATTGATGGCTTTGTGGACAAGTTTGCAGATGATACAAAGATAGGTGGAAGGACAGGTACTGTTGAGTAAGCAGGGAGCTTGCAGAAGGACCTAGGGAGATTCAGAGAAAAGGCAAAAAAAAAAATGACAGATGGAATACAGTGTCAGGAAGTGTATGGTCATATATTTGGTAGAAGGAATAAAGACAGACTATTTTATAAATGGGGATCAAATTCAGAAATCAGAAGAGCAAAAGTGAAATGAGATTCCTAGTGTAGCATCCCCGTAAAGGTTAACTTGCTGGTTGATTCAATAATAAGGAAGGCAAATGTAATATTAGCAGTCATTTCAAGAGTACAAGAATATAACAGCAAGGATGTAATACTGAGGCTTTAAAAGACGTTGGTCAGGCCACATTTGTAGTACTGCGAGCAGTTTTGGACCCCCTAAGTAAACGTGCTGGTATGGATAAGGTCCAGAGGAGGCTTACAAGAAGAATCCCAGGAATGAAGGGGTTAGTGTATGAGGACTGTTTGATGGCTCTGGGCCTGTACTATCTGGAGTATAAAGGAGTGAGGGGTATCTCATTGAAACTTACTGAATATTGAAAGGCCTAGATAGAATAGACATAGAAAGGATGAGTTTCCAATACTGGAAGAGTCGAAAACCAGAGGGCACAGTCTCAGAATAGAATGACATCCTTCTAGAACAGAGATGAAGGGAAGCTTCTTTAGCCAGAGAATGGTGAATCTAGTCATAGTCATACTTTATTGATCCTGGGGAAATTGGTTTTTGTTAGTTGCACCATAAATAATAAATAGTAACAGAACCATAAATAGTTAAATAGTAATATGTAAATTACGCCAGTAAATTATGAAATAAGTCCAGGACCAGCCTATTGGCGCGGGGTGTCTGACCTTCCAAGGGAGGAGTTGCATAGTTTGATGGCCACAGGCAGGAATGACTTCCTATGACGCTCAGTGCTGCATCTCGGAGGAATGAGTCTCTGGCTGAATGTACTCCTGTGCCCACCTAGTACATTATGTAGTGGATGGGAGACATTGACCAAGATGACATGCAATTTAGACAATCTGTGGAATTAATCACCATGACAGCTGTGAAGGCCAAGTCGCTGGGAATATTTCGAGTGGCGATTGATAGGATCTTAATAAACCAGCGCATCAAAGGTGATAGGGAGAAGTCAGGAGAAAAGGGTTGAGTGGAAAAATATACCAGCCATGATCAAATGGTGGAGCCGACTTGATGGACCAAATGGCCTAAACCCACTTCTATCTTTATGGTCTTATAGGTTTGTAAAGTACAAGCTCCCTATTGGCTGAAGTAAGAGACAATAAGATGTGAGAGAGTGAGAAAATGGAAGATGTCTGCCATTGCTCAAAGATGGCTCACAAGATATAGAAAGCATTCCATTTTTACAGAGTCTTCCTATAAACCTTTGTTGTCATAAGTCTGTGTAACCAGCAGGGTCAAATTGTAGAGCACATGTCTTGCAGATATTGAGGTTAAAGTTCATACTTCAGTGAAACAATTCAGAATAGCTTGGTATTTAAGATTTCAGCATTCTCAATATTGCCCTCTATAAAATTTCTGCCCATTCAGAACTAGGCGTCAAAAGATTTTAGAGACAATGGAGAAATTGGATGGGGGAGGGGGAGGAAGAAGCAGAAAATACTGGAAGAACTCAGCCACTGAAGCAGTATCCGTGGAAAGAGAAATCAACAAATGCTTCAGGTCAGGCAGCCTACCCCAGTACAGGAACCAAGAGAAATGGTGGAAGGTTAGAACAGGGCTGTAGAACTAGGCAAGAGGCACTGCGTAAATTGCAAATAGCTATCAATAAGTAAGACTGCAAATTCATGGATATATTCTTACGGGACACCAGAAAATGAACTAGATCTTCTATTCCCATGCTGGACGCAGTTTCCAAAGACAGCACGGGAATAAAGCTGGCACCTCTGCTGTACTATCGGGCAAGCTGTTATAATGAACTTCACATGGAATCCAATGGGCAAGCTTTTTGGTTCTTAGGTTAAACTTGGCAAAAGCATATCGATTCCAATTAAGATGAATGGAGGACACTAGCTGTTGGCAGAATACCAAGTACAGCTCATGTTATTTATTTACAGTATTATAGGTTTAGCTCTTAAGTGTGCCCATGTTTTCAGCATGATAAATGAAATAAAGGCAATATTATCAATTTTGACAGGTCCAATGTATTATTGCATGCTTATAAATATATCAAAAACTGCTTGGGCCATGCTGGACTGAACAACCAAGCCCAGGGTTGAAATATAAAACAAATTAGAACACTACCAAAATTGCTACAGTACTATAAAACTATGTATTTGTTCCTAGCAGTTATCAATGAAGGTATTAATCCAGTGTATGCTGCTGTGTTCTTTTGATTAACTAAATGAACAAAACCAGCACAGTCACATAGTGCAGATAATGGACTACTTCCAAATAATGTTTTCGACGATCACATCTTCCAAGTCTTCATTTTCACTGTAACATTCAAGATAATTGTCTATACCTTCAAATTCTTCATAGTTCCTAACTTCTGGAAGTATGAAATCATTTAATTTTCATTTCTGGCTGTTTCTGGGATCTTCAAATTGAAAGCATGAAACTGTGGTGAGCAAAACAATTCTGAAATGTCTTATTGTTTATTTCTTGCCAACTATCAGTGACAAAAATCATTGCTTTTTGAACACAAACACATGCAAATGACCTTAAAACTATTTACTCTAAGCACAGTGTAGTGTCTTATGGCAACACAAGTGCATATGAATGACGCTAATTAGAAACTCTTCGGTAACAGTCTTCTGTTCCAGTGTTCCAAATGAACAAAGGGAATCCTGCTATTTTCTCAATTAGTTTTTGCTCTTTAAGAATTGTCTCAAATAAGTGGCTGCTCCATTAACTGATGGCCCACTTAATGGAATTCCACTGTAAATAGATCTTTACTGCCAATACCCATCCAAACCAGAAGACGGATATTCTTATTGATCATAAGCTCACACATTTCCAAAAATAATTCATGAACAAACCCTATTATTTTCTTTAAGTTCTTTGTCAACGAGAAAGTTGATTGAAAACTTTATATTTGAAATCTGTTTGATGGGATGGTGCAATAACCAAATTTTATATGACTGGAATCTTTCTGTTGCTGACTTGCAGGGAAGTTATAAATCAACTAAAAAGCTTTGGTGCAATCTACCACCGGAAATGTGCACAAATAGTTGTTCATTGATAAAATATGAAAAAGCTGACAAAAATTCAGTTTCTTAGTCCAAGTTCAATGAGGGAAAAAAAGTGTTTGTCCAGTGTGCTGCACAATATTTTTTAAATCATTCCACATGAGTCACATATTCCAGCACAGAACAGATAACAATAAAAAAATGAAAGCAAATAGAGGGAAAAATATTTTGAGAACTATTCACAAGAATGAATGTGCCGAAACAGAATTGTGTTTACATTTACAACTCACTAAAAACTGACCACTAAAGCATCTGTTTATTTAAAGCAATCGATCGTATACTTTACCATGGAGAGACCATTCTGTTGTCTTGTGATTAAAAGAAACACCTGTGTTATTTTAATATCCTTCTAAAGACATGAATGATAATAAAATGATTAGGCTTTGGCACACAGCAAATCCGTCATAAACACAAGAGAATTTGCAGATGAAAGTAATATTGAATAACAAACACAAAATACTGGAGGAACTCAGCAAGCCAGACAGCATCTATGGAGGGGAATAAACAGTCAATGTTTCAGGCTGAGATGCTTCATCAGAGCTCCCATCAGAATCCTTGAGTGGAATCCGTGATAAGCCAGTTCCTTGGCATTACTGGAAGTGTGAAGTAATGTGTCGACATGGTTATCCCTCAAGGTCAAGGATGATGATCTTTGTTCTGTTGATCTACTTATGGGTTCTCAAGTGGCTTATGAGTCTAATCTTGGCTTTGAAAGTTCTTCAGGACAGGTAGTTGCAGATGGCACATCGGGCTTTGGTTGTTGCTGTCTCTCTTTCCATTTTCTTTTCTTTTCTTCTACTTCTGCACATCTGTTGGCTTCGAAAGTTGCTGTTCCATCTTGGATGATGGCTTGCCAGAGTTTCCTGTCCTTGGCATTGGTTTCCCAATTGTTGATGTTGATGTTACACTTCTTCATGTTGGTTTTTAAGACGTAATTGAATCTCTTCTGTTGTCCGCCTCTTTTACGTTTGCCTTCTTTAAGTTGGGAGTAGAAGATTTGTTTCAGCAGACGTTCGTCCTTCATCCGAACAACATGACTGCTCCATCGTAGTTGGTTCTTGATGACGTAGGCTTTAATGCTTGTTGTTTTTGCTTCATTTAGCACGCTGACATTGGTTCTTCTATCTTCCCAGCTGATATTTAAGATGTTTCAAAGACAGCGTTGATGGAACTTTTCAAGTGCCTTCAGATGCCTTCGGTATGTTGTCCAGGTTTCTGATGCATACAGGAGCGTTGGGATTACCACTGCTTTGTACACTAACATTTTGGTGTCTGTTCGGATGTCAAGATCATGAAAGACTCTTGTTCAGAGACGTCTAAAGGCTGTTCCAGTGCATTTAAGACGATGTTGGGTCTCGTCATTAAGGTCAACATTGGAAGAGAGGTGACTTCCAAGATACGGAACGTGGTCCACATTTCCCAGGGTTATTTTGCCAAGTTGAATTAATGGTTCTATCCGATTTGTCTCAGTTGGTGACAGTTGATAGATGATCTGAGTCTTCTTGGAACTGATGGCAAGTCCAAGTTTCATGTATGCACAGTTGAAGACAATCAGAATCTGTTGTAGGTGGTTTTCTGAAAGAGCTGCAACACTGTTGTGATCTGTGCATTGGAACTTGATGAGGGCAGTCGTGGATGTCTTCGTTTTGGACTTGAGACAGGTAAGGTTGAAAAGTCTGCCATCTGTTCTGTAGACAATTTCGATTCCTGGGGGTAGGTCATTCTTGATAATGTGGATGATTGTCGCAATGAAGATGGTGAACAAAGTTGGTAATGTGTATGGTAAATAAAGAGGAACAAGTGGATAGACTGATCTATCCACTTACATTTCCTGAAGACATTTGATAAGGTGCCATATTAGAGGCTACTGTGAAAAAATAAAGCCTCTGGTCTAAGAGATACGAGATTAGCTTGGATAGATGATGAGCTGGGATACAGAAAACCGCACATACACAGGTTGTTTTCTTTTGACTAGCAAAATTATAATAAGTGATGAACGATAGGGATTGGTATTGGGTATGATTTTTTAATAAATAGGTTATAGAAATGACAGAACAAGGCACTGAAGATGTGATTGCTAAATCTTTCGACGTCACAAAGAGAATTAGTAAAGTTAGTTGTGATTCAGGCGCAAGGGCAATAAGGAAATACTGATGAACTAAGTGAGTGGGCAAAGATCTGACAAATAGAATAGAATATGGGAAAATGTGAAATTGGAAGGAAATGATATTGAAAGGAAAAGCATATGATTTAAATAGTGAAAAATTGAAAAAATCCAACATACATGAGATCTGGGTGACCTACTAATGACTAGGTGTATAAGGTGATAAGGCGCATAGGTTGCGTGGATAGCCAGAGGTTTCTTCCCAGGACTGAAATGGCTAACACGAGGGGGGCATAGTGTTAAGGTGCTTGGATATAGGTACTGAGGGGACGCCAGGGATAAGTTTTTCCACACAGAGAGTGGTGGGTGCATAGAATGCACTGCTGGCGGCGGTAGTGGAAGCAGACACAATAGGGTCTTTTAAGAGCCTCTTAGGTAGGTACATGGAGCTTAGAAAAATAGAGGGCCAAGTGCTAGGAAATCCTAGGCAGTTTCTAGAGTAGTTGCATGGTCGGCACAACATTGTGGGCCAAAGTGCTTGTAATGTGCTGTAGATTTCTACATTCTATGTATTGCATAATTTGTATGGCCAGTACATTGGTACAGCAATTAATTCAAAAAGCTAATAAAATGGTATTGTTTGATGCTGGAGGAATTGAATACAAAAAAGTAGGGAGGTTTTGTTTCAGATTTATAGACATAGACGTGGGTACGCTTTTTTCCATTCAGAGTAGGGGAGGACATGAGTTGAGAGTTAGGGGGCAAAAGTTTAGGGGTAACATGAGGGGGAACTTCTTTACTCAGAGGGTGGTAGCTGTGTGGAACAAGCTTTCAGCAGAAGTGGTAGAGGCAGATTCAATATTGTCATTTAAAGTAAAATTGGATAGCTATATGGACAGGAAAGGAATGGAGGGTTATGGGCTGAGTGCAGGTTGATGGGACTAGGTGAGAGTAGCGTTCGGCATGGACTAGAAGGGCAGAGATAGCCTGTTTCCGTGCTGTAATGGTTATATGGTTATTGGTAAGACTGTATCTGTATACAGAACATTAGTTCTTCAGATGTTTATCCACCTGATACCTGAAACAGGTAGATTATTTTATTGAGAAAGGTTGAGTAAGTTGGTTTATATCTGCAGGTATCTAGTAGTGTGAAAGGAAACTTGACTGAAACATAAAAGATGGCAATTGACCTTTACAAGGTAAATCTGGAGAGGATGTTTCCATGTGTTGGGAGAATTTAAACTAGGGGTCATTGTTTAAAAGATGGAGTGAAATATTTTTCTCTCAGAGTGGTATGAGTCACTGGGACTCTCTTTAAGTGGTGAAAGCAGAATTTTTGAATATTATTAATACAAAGGCAGACAGATTGCTGATATGTGGTGAAAGGTTACCTTAGGTGGACTGTAATACAAATGTAGGCCCACAATAAGAATGAACATGATTTTGTTTATGTTTTAAGAAGGCCATTTGACCTGTTCCCACTTCATATATACACACGTGCATAGGTTCTGCTCATTTTACAACCAAGTCAACATGCTCTCAAAAGTTTCAATTCAATCACCAACTATTTCTCTCTCATGAAAATATAAGCTTTGTTATTTCAATGCCAGCAACACCTTGGTGGAAGTGTTCCTGGTAACCAAATAACACTCAAGAACACTTGTGGCAAATGTAGTGCACCTCATCCTCTTCAACCTCTGAGTACCCTTTGATATATTTGATCACAAAATTGCCTTCCATTGCACTTCTTTAACAATATTCTTTCATAGTCAACAAAATCTAGAACATTTGACACAAAGACCGTGCTTCCCCGCCCAGCTTCACATCTTGTGGAGCCCATTCGATATATCCCTGTCCCGCCTGTTCTTTGTCGGCCTGTTGCCCTACTAAAGACCCATAATCAGCTGCCACATGAACATCTATGGTATATTTTCCTATCATCTTTCTACATCATGAATCTATAATTAAACAGCTAATTTACATATATAGAGAAGAAAAGACAAGGCATTTTTATCAAAATATCTTTCAGCAGAAATGCAAACTGAACCACCACGAAACTTGAACTTAAAAACATTCTATAGTTCATCTTTATTATAAGATTAAACAAACTTGGAGTAATCTGTTATCATCAATGGTTAGATATTCAGGACTGTTCATCTTCCTTCACTGCTGAATAGCTAATACCAATACAGCATAAGGATTTACCTGTAATGCACAATTCATCATTCTGACGATGTAGTCAAACTGCTGGTGATCCAGAATTGCTCGATTTTGTTGAACATGCAGACTTAATTCTTCAATGAGGCACTGCCGAGCTACTCGACCCTTCAAGGCACGCAGTGCAGCTGGTAGAGTCTAACAAAGCAAACATAATAATTGTAAATGTAAACTTTATATCAAAATCCTTTAAATATTATAAGACAGCTTCTAATGGACATTTCAGTATTAGAGTGCCACATACATACCATTAAAGGATTTTATTTCAAATTATTTATTTGAAACCACCCATGTACCACTGTCATATAATTTAATATCTCCATAAACTAAACTATGGAACCCCTTCTGGTTAGATTTATGTGTGATGGCATTCAAAAAATTATTTCATCTATTCTGTAGTATCAAATTACTGCTTTGTGGATCTCATAAAAATGTTTGTCATTGCAAAATTTAATTTCCAAAGTACCCACTCAAAATAAAAACCAAGAAAACCTTGTGTAATGAAAATGGAATTATAATTTATAAAGAGAATGTATGTGAAGAAATTCTCTTCTGAAGTGAGGTTTGGAATCATCACAACTGAAGTACAAAGACCATGAAATATTATTCATTATAAGCATTCTGATTTTACTAAAATAGGCTTAAATATATCCAACAGGCTTACCTAACATCATCTACATAAATACTGTGGTGTCATAACATTTGAGGCTCAATATCAGTGATTTCATGAAGCTAAGCCCTGAGCTGTGGTTTACTTTGGGGTACTGGACAAGACTGCTCCAATAGTTATCCAGCTGCTTCATCATAAATCACAGATTATTTGCAACATACATGCCAGCTTATTCTTGACTTCTATGCTGTGCCCTGCAGCGCTGATGTATAGAACACTGGAAAGTCAGGTGCGACTTAAGTGACCTTGCCCTCAACCCCAGTCATTGCTTAGGGATGTTCCATAACTTACTGGACAGGGAGGTTACTTATCTAGCACATCATTGTAACACTAATAGCCGACACATACAGCACGACCCTATTCTCTTGAATGTTTTATAACTCTAGTCAAAGAGTTATGTAGAACAGAAACAGGGCCTTTTTCCCACTGAGTTCATGATAACCGTAAAGCATTCATTTTTGCAACCCATTTTATTCATCCTGTATTCCCAAAGCTTCCGCGGATTGTGAAATTGCCATTTACGTACTTACTGATGGAGATTTACAGTGGCCAAAATAACAACTAATATGGACATTTTTAGAATGTAGGAGATAAACCACACACTCACAATCACAAAAAGAACTTGTATACTCCCACTAAATAACATTAGAGGCTGGGATGGAATCTAGGTTGATGGATCCATGAGGAAATGGCACCAGCTGTTCATTATTAAAAACGTTGAGTACAGGCAAGTGGTTTGCTTTCTTTTAAATTATATTTTAATTTATATTACTGTTTTTATTTACAGCAGATAAAAGCTTTTTGAACAAATTTATTTTCTAATTCACTCTTTTTTATTGTTTCAAAAATCTCTGATCAGAGGCCAACTGGAAACAGTGAAATAACCTGATGGGAGAACTGTGGGCCTTACCTCTCCCACCAACCATAGTCAGGATCAAAATCCAAACCAGAGTTTAATATTACTGGCATATGGCATGAAATTGTTGTTATGCAACAGCAGTAGATTGCAATGCATAATAAAAAAACTATAAATTACAAGTATTTATACATAAAGGAGAAAATTAAATTAAATAAGTGGTGTAAAGAGAGAGGGGGAAACACTGAGGTAGTGTTCGAAGTTTCATTGTCCATTCAGAAATCTGATGGTGGACATGAAGAAGCTGATCCTGAAACGTTGAGTGTATGTCTTCAGGCTCCTGTACCTCCTCCTTGATGGTAGCAACAAGAAGAGGGCATGTCCTGGGTGATGGGGATCATTAATGACGGCTGCCGTCTTTTTGAGGCCTCCCCTTTTGAAGGTGTCCACGACACTGGGAAGACTATGTCCACGATGGATCTGGACGAGTTTTTTGCAGCTTTTTCCCCGAACCTGTGCAGTAGTCCCTCCAAACCAGACAGTGATGCAACCAGTTAGAATGCTCTCCATGGTACATCTGTAGAAACTTGCAAGAGTCTTTGATGACATACCAAGTCTCCTCAAACTCCTAATGAAATATAGCCGCTGTTATGCCTTCTTTGTAATTGCATCAATATGTTAGGTCCATGATAGATCTTCAGAGATGTTGACAGCTATAAATTTGAACCTGCTCACCCTTTCCACTGCTGATCCCTCAATGAGGACTAGCGCATGTTCCCTCAACTTCCCATTCCTGAAGTCCATAATTCCTGTGACACCACTCAACTGGCACACCTATCTCACTCCTGTACTCCTCCTTGTCACCATTTGAAATTCTGCCAACAATAGCCGTCTTGTCAGCAAAATTACAGATGCGGCTTGAGCTGTGCCTAGCCATATAATCGCAGGGGTAGAGATAGAAAAGCAGTTGGATAATCATGCATCCTTGAGGTACACCAGTGTTGTTTGCCAGTGCAATGTTATTTCATATATGCATAGACTGTGGTCTCCAGGTGAGGAAGACAAGGGTCCAGTTGGAGAGGGAGGTACAGAGACACAGGTTTTCAAGCTTGTTGATTAGAACTGAGGGTATGATTGTGTTGAACACTGAGCTATAGTCAATAAAAAAACCGTTGACGCGGGTATTACTATTGTCCAGATGTTCGGGGAGCCAGTGAAATTGCATCAGCTGTAGACCCATTGTGGTGATCTGCAGTGGATCCAGATCCTTGCTCAGGCAAGAGTTGATTCTATCCATGACCAATCTCTCAGAGCAACTAATCACAATACATGTGAGTGCCACTGGGCAATAGTTGCTGAGGTATTTCCTTTGCCATTCTCCGCTGGGTACAATTGCCACCCTTCTGAAGCAGGTGCGGACCTTCGACTGCAGCAGTGAGAGATTGAAGATGTCCTGGAATACCTCTGCCAGTTGGATGGCACAGGTTTTCTGAACCCTATCAGAGCCTGGCGCTTTGCAAGAGTTCACCATAGGCATAATTGTGGCTGGCAGCGCGCAACACCTCAGATATCAACGAAAGCAGTGACACCAGCAGAAACACAAGAGCCTCAGGGCCACAAAATATAATAACAACTTTGGGGCTACAGTGGCAGGTAAGTGCAACTCTCTGGACAGGACAAAGGTAATCTGGCTCAATATCATTTAATCATACTTTGCTCCTTTCCTGAAACTCCTGAGTTTTTTTAAATACATAAATAGCAGAGAATATCACTTGCTTTTATTTTACTGTAACAGTAACTTTTGATGGAAATTGTAATAATTAAAATTTGGTTGCATCAGAACACTAGCTTGGTTGCTTCCTTGTGGTACTTTGATTTTTCACCTCTGGTCTCTGGTGATTACTTCAATGTCAGTGGTGTTGCCTACAAACTTTTATCAGTTTAACTGATCGATCACTGGGAATGCAGTCATTGGTGTATAGAGAAAATAGGAGAGGGGAGAGAACAAACCTCTGTGGCTGACTGAGCTGGATGTGGAAACGTGCTTGCCTAATGTCACTTATTGCCTCCTGTCAGAAAAGAAGTTTGTGATCAACCTGCAAAGAGGATTTGATACATTAAGATTGGAGAGTCTCTCTTAGGGATGACGGTATGAAGGCTGAACTGACATCGTAAGTGAGAATGCTGACACACGTATCAGGGGAGTTGAGGTGCTGTAGTATAACATCCAGACCAATAACAACTACATCATCTACAGACCTATCAGCTCTGTAGGCAAATTGCAGTGGTTCTCGAAAATTTTGAGTTATGGATTTAAGAAATGACACGACCAGCCGTTCAGAAGTTTTCGTTATGACTAATGTGAATGCAATTGGCCTGTAGTCATTGAGTCCAGTGATCTTTGATTTTTTTTGGGGGGATTGGAATGCTAACAGATTTCTTGAAACATGCTAGAACAGTACATAGTTTAAGAGACTGATTTAAAATGTCAGTGAAGACGACAGACAGCTGGTTAGCGCCATGTTTAGGCATGGCAGGAGAGACAGAATTAGGGGATGGCAGTGGAGCAGCCTTCTTGATATTTTGCTTCCAAAATATCTTTCTCACCTCCTCCCTGACACAAAGAGAGTGATAGTCTGGCTGAATGGGCATTTGAGGGGGTTTTTGAAGTGTGATATGCCAGTCAAATCGGCAGTGGAACTCGATTAACCAGTTTGGGAGGAAGGGGTCATTGGGGAGGGAGTGCCTTCTTTTTGTAGTTAGTAATGGGTTGAAGACTAATAACTGGACTAAAAAGTAAAATGGCAGCAATACATAACATGGGCTTTAAGTGAATCCAAATGCTTTCAGCTCAAAAATACATAATTTTGAGAATGCCTGGTCAACATGGAGTTAAATTTCTTTCAAAATGTGGTATTTAAAAAGGATAATCATTGCCTTCTGGGACAATAAGTTATAAATCAGTCAGGATTGTCAACCACATTCCAAGTAAGTTTAAGCTTAAAGTCCCAAGACGCATTTAATGCAAAAGTGAAATAAATGTGTGATAAAAATAACTCTAGTTATTTCCGTAGATGCTGCCTGACCCGCTGAGTTTCACCAGCGTTCTGTGTGTGCTACTCTGGATTTCCAGCATCTGCTGAATTTCTTCTGTTTATGATTTGCTGCTCCACTGCAAAATCTCTTTGATGGATGCCTACCCTGAAGAAACTTAAATCTCCTCTTCAACGGGAATTCAGTAAGATCCTGTCTCACTGCTCCCCTGTGATTTCTGGTGCTCTCTGACTCTTTGAACATGTACTCACCAAGACCCACTACCGCAGCACCTTCTGGTTAGTCCTCGTTGCCCTCCCCTCCCCTCCCCCTACATTTATTCTGGCATCTTCCTTTTCAGTCCTGAAGAAGGGTCTTGGCCCAAAACACAGCATCAAAAACACACCATCCCTACCATGAAGCATGGTGGTGGCTGCATCATGCTGTGGGGATGCTTCACTGCAGCAGGCCCTGGAAGGCTTGTGAAGGTAGAGGGTAAAATGAATGCAGCAAAATATAGGGAAATCCTGGAGGAAAACCTGATGCAGTCTGCAAGAGAACTGCTACTTGGGAGAAGATTGTTTTCCAGCAAGTCAATGACCCAAAGCCAAAGCTACACAGGAACGGCTTAAAAACAACAAAGTTAATGTCCTGGAGAAGCCAAGTCAGAGTCCAGGCCTCAATTCAATCCAGAATTTGTGGCTGGACTCGGAAGAGCTGTTCACTCATGATCCCCATGCAATCTGACAGAGCTTGAGCAGATTTGTAAAGAAGAATGGGGAAACCCTACAGTGTCCAGATGTGCAAAGCTGATAGAGACATATCTACACAGACTCAAGGCTGTAATTGCTGCCAAAGGAACAGCTACTAAATACTAACTTAAAGGGGGTGAGTAATTATGCAATTAATTATTTTGTGTTTAATAATTGTAATAAATTTAGACCAATTTGCAGAAATTTATTTTCAATGTCAAAAAAGCAAAATTAAATCCACTGTGAAACAATAAAACATGAAAATTTCCAAGCGGGGGGCATATACCCTTTATAGGCACTGTGCCTTCCAAAATGCCCCCAGAAACACCAGATCTTGCTGTTTTGCCACCATCACCTCTAATGTCCTCTTCCATCAACTTTAGCCACCTCCTCTCTCATGTCTCTGTAATTCTCATTTACTCCACTTTAATACTGATACATCCTATATTAGCTTCTCCTTCTCAAACTACAGGGTGGATTCTATTATATTATGATTACTGTCTCCTGATGCTTTCTTTATCTTAAGCTTCCTAATCCAGTCTGGGTCATTACTTTACATCCAAAGAATTGTCAGTCCCCTAGTGGGCTCAGCCAGAGACTGCTCAAAAAAGCCATCTCATAGCCATTCCTCAACTCCCTCCTGGGAAACAGCACCAATCTGATTTCCCCAATATACCTACATATTGAAATCCAACCACCCCCCCCATGATTATCACAACATTGCCCTTTTTACATGGCTTTTCTATCTCCCAATGTATATAACTCCCATCAGGATCTTTTTTACCCTTGTGGTTTCTTAACTCTACCCACAAGGATTCTACATCTTTTGATCCTAGTTCACCTAAGGATTTAATTTAATATTTTTTAAACCAACAGAGCCACCCACCCCCTCTGCTTACCTGCCTGATCTTTCAATACAATGTGCATACTTGGATGTTAAGCTCCCAACTATGATCTTCTTTCAGCCAAGACCCAGTAATGCCCACAATGTCATTCCTACTAATTTCTACCTGCACTACAAGATCACCTACCATATTCTGTACACTGGATGCTTTCAAAAATAACACCTTCAGACTTGTATTCATTACCCTTTTTGATTTTGGTCCCCCCCCCCACCATTACACATTAACTTATCCCATCAACTACAATTTTGCCCTATCATCAGTCTGTCCTTCCTCACAGTCTCACTAAACACTGCATATAGTTTTATACCAATTGCCCCATCCTCAGCCCAATCAACACACATCAAAGCTGCTGGTGAACGCAGCAGGCCAGGCAGCATCTCTAGGAGGAGGTACAGTCGACGTTTCAGGCCGAGACCCTTCGTCAGGACCCTTTGTCTTGGATGCTGCCTGGCCTGCTGCGTTCACCAGCAACTTTGATGTGTGTTGCTTGAATTTCCAGCATCTGCAGAATTCCTGTTTTCTCAGCCCAATCACATTGGTTCCTATTCCCCTGCGAAATTAGCTTAAACCCCTTCCATATCGTCTCACAAACCTGCACGAAGGATACTGGTATCCTTCAGGTTCAGCCGTAACCTATCCTTTTTGTGCAGGTCATACCTTCTCCAGAAGAATTCCCAATGAAACTGAAATGTGACATCCTGCCCCTTGCACCAGTTCTTCAGCCACGCATTCATCTGCAAATCATCCTATTTTGATCCTTACTGGCACAAGACACAGGCAGCAGTCCAGAGATTACTACCCTGGAGGTCCTGTTAGTCAGCCTTCTACGTAACTCCCTACATTCTCTCTTCAGTACCTCCCTGCTTTTCCTACCTATGTATTTATTACTGCTATGTACCACAACTTCCGGCTGTTCACCCTCCCCCTTTAGAATGCCAAGGACAAGATCTAAGACATCCCTGACCCTGTCACCAGGGAGACAACATACCATCTGAGTGCCCTTTCACATTTACTACTGCACTCCTCTTCTCCCTACTTCCCTTCTGAGCCGCAGAGTCAGACTCAGTGCCAGAGACCCAGTCGCTATAGCTTCCACCGGTAGGTTGTTCCACCTCCACCCACCCTCCCCAAACAGTATCCAAAGCTGGATACTTAGTACTGAGGGTCATGGCCACAGGGGTACACTGCACCAGCTGCCTATTTTTTCCCTCTCCTGATAGTCATCCAGGTACCTGCCTCCTGCAACTTAAAAGCTCCCTGCAGCTCCTATCCATCACCTCTTCATTTTCCCAGATGAGCCGAAGGTCATCGAGGTGCAGCTCTAGTTCCTTAACATGGTTTCTAAGTAGCTGAAGCTCGATGCACTTCATGCAGATGTAGTTATCAGGGAGACTGGAGATCTCCTAGAGTTCCCACATCTCACACAAAGAACATACCACTGCCTTCGGACCCATTCTCATCATAGTAACAGAAAAAAAACTTAGAACCTCAGCCTGTGCTTGTTCAAGTCTGTTCTTGCCCAAGCCTATTAAGCCAAGGCCTACCCATCCTAATACTGCCCCACTCCAACAATATCCATTCAATACACTTCCTTTATTTTTTTAGTAGTAATCTGCCGAAAATACAAGTCAACAGATTCAGGAGTAATGATTGAATCCACACTGCTACATGAGGCGCAACTTTTCAGCCACACCCCATCTTGAGACATAGTAACATTCTGAACCACATGACTATAATACATAACTTTTTTTAAAACCCACATTTTTTTTTAAGATCCACATTAAACTGTTGAATTTTTTGAGGATGTGACTTAAGACATTGATGAAGGTAGAGCAGTAGATGTAGTGCATATGGATTTCAGTGAGGCGTTTGACAAGGTACTCCATGCAAGGCTTATTTAGAAAGTAAGGAGGCATGGGATCCAAGGGGACATTGCTTTGTGGATCCAGAACTGGCTTGCCCACAGAAGGCAAAGAGTGGTTGTAGACAGGTCATATTCTGCATGGAGGTCAGTCACCAGCGGTGTGCCTCAGGGATCTGTTCTGGGACCCCCCTGCTCCAGGATTTTTATAAATGACCTGGATGAAGAAGTGGAGGGATGGGTTAGTAAACTTGCTGATGACACAAAGGTTGGGGGTGTTGTGGATAGTGTGGAGGGTTGTCAGAGATTACAGTGGGACATTGATAGGATACAAAACTGGGCTGAGAACCGGCAGATGGAGTTCAACCCAGATAAGTGTGCAGTGGTTCATTTTAGTAGGTCAAATATGATGGCAGAATACGTATAGTAATAATGATAAGACTCTTGGCAGCGTGGAGGATCAGAGGGCTCTTGGGATCTGAGTCCATAGGACACTCAAAGCTGCTGCGCAGGTTGACTCTGTGGCTAAGAAAGCATATGGTGCATTGGCCTTCATCAATCATGGGACTGAGTTCTGGAGCCAAGAGGTAATGTTGCATCAGAATAAAACCCTGGTCAGACCCCATTGGGAGTACTGTGCTCAGCTCTGGTCGCCTCACTACAGGAAGGATGTGGAAACCATAGAAAGGGCGCAGAGGAGATTTACAAGGATGTTGCCTGGATTGGGGAGCATGCCTTATGAGAACAGGTTGAGTGAACTCGGCCTTTTTTCCTTGGAGCAACGGAGGATGAAAGGTGACCTGACAGAGGTGTATAAGATTAGAGGCATTGATCGTGTGGATAGTCAGAGGCTTTTTCCCCTGGGCTGGAATGGCTAGCACGAGAGGGCACAGTTTTAAGGTGCTTGTAAGTAGGTACAGAGGAGATGTCGGGTAAGTTTTTTTTAAACGCAAAGAGTGGTGGGTGCGTGGAATGGGCTGCCAGCGACAGTGGTGGAGACGGATACGATAGGGTCTTTTAAGAGACTCCTGGACAGGTACATGGAGGTCAGAAAAATAGAGGGCTATGGGTAACCCTTGGTAATTTCTAAGTTAAGGAATTGTTCGGCACAGCTTTGTGGGCCGAAGGGCCTGTATTGTGCCGTAGGTTTTCTAAGTTTCTTTGTTTGCTTCTAACAAATTTCCTGTAGTGGCAGAGCCAATCTGAACAAATCAGAAACTGTTCTTCAACTGCACTCCAGAACCAAGTTGACAGCTACAGTTTTGTTGAGCTACAGTGAAGTACACACTTATCTGTGCACACCATTGGAGGTCAAAATTCAAGTCATCTTTGATTTATTTGTTGTTCCATGAGAGGATAAGCATAACTCTCAGCAGAGACATTACAAATGTCTCCCACTAACCTGCTCCTGTTGCATCTCATTTCCCTTTCAAAATAAGGTTCATGACCAGATCCTACAAAACATTAACATTTTTTCCCTCTCAGGAGCCACTTCTCGCTGAAGGCAGACTCGGATGATGAACTACACCGTCACCTTCTATGTCCTAGCAGAGTTTTGCACATGCACAAAATCAGAGAATGAGGTCCAAGAAATCAACTCATTCTCCATGCTACATGAGTAGATGAGCTTTACACTTAACATTTTCAAAGAAAAAAAAACTCTTAACTAATCTGCCCCTACTATACAACACCACCCTCCAAGAATAAAGATTTCAAAGGGACTGGACATGAACCATTTCCCATGCCAGAAGCTATTTCTCAAGCACTATCAATGATGATATTTACTACTTACTTCAATGCACCAACATAATCCATTGAAGAAAATGGTGTTTGAAGATCAAGCTTGATACCAAATTTATAATCTAGCAGGCAACATTGATCCATGTGCTTTTATTTGCTTCTAAAACAAGGACTATCTACAACACAGAGTGTATAGGGTGCCCAGGGAGGGAAAGCAGGTTTGTTGTGGTCCACCCAGGGGCAGCTCATCCCCCTTTGGTCCCCACCTGCTTCCCAGCTCTCACCTGTGGCTCCAGCTAACTGTTTGTATGCGATAGTGGCCACACCCCAGTATATTGCTTTGATGGGCGGGCTAAACCTGGTGAGGATAGCCAGGAACCTCCAATCCCAGTGAGATGGGGATATGCCCACCCCAGCAAGCGAAGCCAGTTCTGACAGGCTGGCTGGATGAAATCAACTACAAGATCCAGTAGCCAAAAAGGCGGTGGTTCGTGGCAAGCGAAAGGCATGACAAGGCAGAGAAGGCATCGGGGCTATCCACTGCAGCCGAGGAAGCCTCAGGTTGTGACAATTTTTCAAAACACTGGACCAAGATTTTTTGAGGCTGAGAGAGTGGAATTGCACCTGTGCAATGGCCTTTTCACTATAAAAATCCTCCCGCACAGGTTTTACTCCATGCAGCTCTTTAGTTGCACAGACAAACATCATCGCCAGGAATGACAGATAACCAACAATCTACAACACACTCATCAAGACACAAGAAGGATGCCATCAATATTCTCATCTTAAAATCCTCACAATCTACTAGAACCTCCAGTGCAACCAAGTTATCCTTAATTCTGCAGGGCTACCAAAGAAGAAAGTGCAAGGCCACAAACACGAGAAAATCTGCAGATACCGTAAATCCAAAGCAACACATACAAAATGCTGGAGGAACTCAGCAGGCCAGGCAACATCTATGGAAAAGAGTAAACAGTATATGTTTTGGGCCAAGACCCTTCACAAGAACTGGAATGAAAGAGGAGAAGATAGAATAAGAAGACCCCTCAGTTAATGGTAAGGGTCCATGACATAAAGAAGGTTGGGAACTCCTGATCTAGAGAGTATAAGTTTAAGGTGCAAGGGTAATTTACTGTATGCAGAATCAGCTGCCAGAGGAAGTGACTAAGGCAGGTATAATGAACACTTTTAAGAGATAGTTGGGCAGGTACATGGATTGGAAAGGTTCAGAAGCTTATATGCTAAATGCAGAGAAATGGAACTACCCTGGTTTTCTCTGGGTGCTCCAGTTTCCCCCCATCCCATAGCCCAAAGATATACCAGTTCGTAGATTAATTGCTCATCATAAATTGTCCCATGATTAGGCTAGATTTAAATGCACTCCTCGAAGGGCTAGAGGGGCCTATTCCAGACTGTATCTCAAAAAGAAGTAAATTCCAACTAAAAAAAGTCATGCATCTGCCCAGACCTCAAAGTGTCATGACAACAAGGCCACAGACAACAAATCAATTAACGGATGGTGTACATTTTCCAAAATTGACTAACAGCAGGTCTTTTGCCATCCGACTAATATAAATAACACAAACCAATGAAACTAATTTTTCCATTAAAGAATATTTTATTCAAAATTACAAAAAGTGTTTAAATGATTTAATAATTCTTCAAGGAAGCTAACTGAGCAATATGCACGACCTTTTAACAGCAGAAATTAATACAATATTTGACCTAACTATTTCACAACATAGGCTAGTGATATTAAACCTTATCCTATTACTTTTAAAAACATAATCATTTGTAGCTTCCTTATCTCCGACATTAGAGCATTAAAGGACATCACAAAATAAGTGGGGATTCAGGGGGATGGGTGTAAGACAGCAGTGTAATGGAAACTAGAATGAGGATGCAAGGAACTACCACGCAACATTGAGAAGTTGGATAAGTGGGTAAATGTGTGGCAGATACAGCTTTACACGGTTAAATGTGGTTCTCAAAGCAGATATATCATTACTGTCCATTGACAGACTGGGGAAAGGGAAGATGAACAAGACCTGGATGTCCTTTTACACATAACATAGAAAGCAAGTGTTCAGATACAGTTGGAAAGATATATACTATGCTTCAATGCAAGAGGGTTTGAGAACAGGAGCAAGGATGCCTTGCTGTAGTTATGTATGACCTCCATGAAACTTCACTGGGGTTTTCTTCTACTCTGAAGATATTGTTGTCAAGGACAGACGGCAACAAAGATTTTCTAGACTGATTCATGGGACACCAATTACGAGTTATGAGAGATTATGTCATTAGGCCTGAATTCACTGTAATACAGAACAAAAGGGAAATCTCACAGAAAACTATAAAAGTCGAACAGGACTAGATCGACTAGATACATAAAAGGACTCGCTGGAGAGTTCAGAATCACAACTCAAACCCTCAGTAAATGGGGTAATCAGTTAAAACCAAGATCAAAAGTTTCTTCATACAAGGGTCCATGATTACATTGAACTGTGGAGCAGGTCCAAAGGACCAGATGATTTTCCAATTCTCCTCTTTTTATAGCAAGTTTTTTTTGTATTTAGTTACAGTTAATGCAAGTGGTCTGTAGTAAGAAGCAGTTAATAGCAGAGGTATCAACCTATGTGGTAAAATCTGGACAGCAATTGGATAAATGTTAATAATGTCAAGCAATGACTATCTCATTCTCTGTTATATTCAATATCATCATTTTGCTCCCCAAACGTTATTATTTTGAGCTCACCAATGGCCCAGATACCAACCAGGAACACACACAGGTCAACTCATTCTGCATCAAGTGGACCACATACGAATTCCTTACAGTTTCTCTCTCCCCATCCATCCCCATAAAAAGCATTCCAAGTAAATGCAAAACAAAGTAGGGGGCATGACTCAGTATCATTTTTCCATGCAAGAGCAATTCCAATGCAATAAAATTCAGAATAACCTAACTCGCAATCTATCCACTTCCACAAAATTCAAACCATTCATCATTAAGAGCCGATGGTATTACAGGAAAGATACCAGCATGGACAGAAAATTAGCTGGCTGGCAAAAGATAAAGAGTGGACTGAAAAGAAGCCTTTTCTGTTTGGCTGCCAGTGACTAGTGGTGTTCCACAGGGGTTCGTGTTGGGCCAGCTACTTTTCATGTAATCTGTCAATGCTCTGGATGCAGGAATTGGTGGCTTTGTGACCGAGATCGTGCCCGACACAAATTTAGGTGGAGGAGCACATAGTGCTGAGGAAGCAGGGAGTTGCAAAGGAACATGTACAGATTCATTGAATGGGCAAAGAAGTGACAGATGGAATACAATATGGGGAAATGTATGGTCATGCATTTTATAGAAGGAACAAAGGTATAGATTATCTTCCAGACTGAGGGCAAATTCGGAAAGGTGCGAAGGGACTTGGGAATCTTCCTGCAGGATCCTCCAAACTTTATAGGGTCTCAAGCTTAACTTGCAGATAGCAACGAAGGCAAATGAAATGTTAGCATTCATTTCAAGAGGACTAGAGTATAAAAGCAAGGATGAAACACTAATGCTTTATAATGCACTGGTCAGATGATATTTTGTGTAGTCCTCTATGTAAGAAAGAAGGTGCTGGCAATGGAGAGGATCTAGACCAGGCTTATGGGAACGATCCCTGGAATGAGAGCGTTAATGAAGGGCTCTAAACCTGTACTCACTTGAGTTTAGACGAATGAGGAGGGATCTCATTGAAACTTATTGAATACTGATACTGAATATCCCCATAAAGTTCAGCTATGGTTAAAAATTCTTCCCACTTCTCACAAGTCACTCTGTGACTTCAAATGTGTTTGAATCTGGCTTTACTTAATTCTGAGTTCAAAGTCCAAAGTAAATTTATTATCAATGTACGTATATGTCCGTGGAAGAGATTAAAGCCTCACCACGTATCTACGAATCGTATGCTATGCACCTAGTTAGAAGAGATAAGATGAACTCGGGCGCTGCACCCTGTGCCTGAACCTACCCAAGGCCTCCGCCTAAGGAAGGGCCGAGATCGAAGAAGTGGTCGCGGCTGGAGGCTGACACGGCCTCGGGCTCGAGTTCGGCGGGGGCGGTGGCAGGCGGTGCCATGGCGGCCAGCGAGAACAAACTGGAGGAGAGAATGCACTCGGTGCTGTCGCAAGATCGAAGAAGATGGAGGTGCATAGCCACCAACCCCGGATTCGGGACAGCACCCACTGATTGACTGACTGACTGACATATATGTCACCATACATAACCCTGGGATTCATTTTCTTGTGGGCATACTCAGTAAATCTACAGAATAATAACCTTAATAGAATCAATGAACCACCTCACCAACCTGGGCTTTCAACTAGTTTGCAAACATCAACAAACTGCAAATACAAAAAGAAAGAAATAATAATAATAATAATTAACAAATATAGAGAATATTACATGAAGAGTCCGTGAAAGTGAGTCCATTGGTTGCAGGGACATTTCCATGATGGGGCAAGTGAAGTTGAGTGAAGTTATCCCCTTTGGGCTGAGGGGTAATAACTGTTCCTGAACCTGATGGCGTGAGGCCTGAGGCTCTTGTACTTACTTCCTGATAGCAGCATGAAGAGAGCATGTGAGTGGGGGGGGGGGGGGGAGGGCTGATGATGGTTGCTGCCTCCATGCGACAGCGTTTCATATAGGTGCACTCAATGGTGGGGAGGGCTTCACCTGTGATCAAGCGGACTGTATCCACTACTTTTTGAAGGATTTTCCTTTGGAGTGATGGAGGATGACAGATGACATAACAGAACTGTATAAGATTTATGAGAGGCATTACCCAGGGCAGCAATGGAACATCACAGTTTATGGGATTTGCTGGAGGAAGGGTTTATTTTTGAAACAGAAAAAAGATAGGGAAAGTGGTAATAAGCTGATACAACAAGGATATTTAAAATACCATTAGACAGGTACATGGATGTAAGGAAAATGGAGCTTTGTGGGCTTTGTTGGACTGAAGGGTTAGATAGATTGTGGCATGGGTTTATGTAGGTAGGTACCACATTGTGGGCTGAAAGACCAGTACTGTGCTGCACTATTTTATGTTCCATGTTCCAAGCTGCTGAACCATTTGTACATAAAGATGTCCAGCTGCTCTGACTGCAACTTTATCTGCTGATAACTTCATCTACAAGTGACACCAAATAACATTTTGACAATGATACGCATAGCTGATTGTAACTACTTGCCTCCCTATTGCTGACCATTACTGCCCACCATATAACATTTTTCTATTCAGGACAACCATAAGTGGTAATCAAACTGTTTAGTCCCACAGAACAGCTTAATTTGGAGTAGAAGAGTATAAGAAATAGTTGTTATAGTAAGAAATAGTAAGAAATATGTTGTATGACCACCAAATAAATTTGCGAGCTGATCTAATTTTGTCCTCAGTGTCAATTTCCTGGTTGTTCATTCATTTCCCTTCTAGATCATAAATATGGCTAGAGCACCAGATATTAGTTGTTTTCACATTATATGATTCTCATTATTTAACCATTCTTATAGTAAATAAAAGGTGTCACTTCAAAAAATCTTGGAAAGGAAATGTAAAGAAAAATATCATTTGAAAATTGCTTAGAATGTAATTAATTTCCAAAAAATGAAACTCCATACCTACCAATGTAAATTTTCAGTGTCAGAAAAGGCTGTTGGTAGCAGTTAACATACACAGCTGTCAAAATTTCAATTAAACTTAAATGGACAACCACAAGGTTTTCCTGATATATTAAGTTGGCACTTAATGGGCATGTATTTGACACTCATCTGGCACTTCAGCTTTCAGTTTCTCAGCAACCTAAGGAATACAGTGAACTTTCAGATTTCATTCTTTAACTGTGTTAGGCTGTTACAGCCAACAAGCAGTGAAACAGGCCCCTTCACCCAAGCGGTCCACACTAACCAAGATTTCCTTCTAAGCCCGACTTGGCTGCCCCTGTTCGGCTCATATCTCTGTAAACCTTTCCTATCCACGTACCTAATCTAGTAATTTGTATTCTAATTGCTCCTTAAAATTGTTTAATTTTGATTCCTAACAAAAAATCCACATCAGTGTTATCTCTTTGAAATTACAAGATGGGAACCATGATTTGGAAGTATCTTTAGAAACTTCATCAAATTTCTCAAGCAGCTACCCAAGCAGCTAGGTATGAAACCTAAACAAAAATATTGCAACAATACACATAGTTAAAAAGGAGTACAGTTTCTGTCAGTGTTAGTTTGCAAATATTTATATACATCGATAGAATTAATAAAGCCAAAATCAACTTAAATCTTAGAAAAGAATATTTTATTTCTAGAATAAAAGCTCCAATTCCTTCATTATCTGCTTAACTAGATTTTTTAAAAATGTGCTTCACAGCACCTAAAAATTATGTTAATGGACCACATTAGAGTTACTAAACTTGAGATGTTCATGATGGATATCAGACTGCCACAAAGCAAAACCCTTATTGTTACTTAAAGTCTCAATCACAGGACATCACTGACAGAACTCCACAGTGAAATGTTCAAAGCCGATCATCTTTAGCTGCTTCAACAGTGACCTTCCTTCCACTACAAAGTCAGAAATGAGGATGCTTATAAACAATTGTGCAAGATTCTATTCATAACTCCTCAGTAAATGAAGCAGTCCATGCATGTAAGCAGCAAGACGCAAGCATAGGCTTAAAAAAAATTGCAAAAAGGTCTCAGCCGATGATCACCTGCAAGGTAACACAGCCTAACCATATACCTTTGCCATTCAATATCATTATCATCAGCAAGTCCCCCACCATTAATATACTGGTGATTATCACTGAACAAAACTGATCTGGACCAGGCGTATAAAGAATAGATATTGAATATTCCGCAGTGTGTGACTTACTTCTTGACACCCGAAAGTTTTCTATAGTCTCCAAAGCACAAGAGTGCAGTGAAATACTCCCCACTGACTTGCACAAGAGCAGCTCCAATAACACACAAACTCCACAGAAACGTATCCTACTTGACTAGCACCCCGTCCAAAAACTTCAGCAATCTCTAAAACACCAATGCACCCTGCATATTTGACAAAATGCACTGCCAATAATTCACCTATATTTCTGTAACAGCACTTCACCTTTAAAATCCACAACTTTCATCACCAATAAGAGCAAAGGGACTGAGAAACCCACCATCTGCATTGTCCTTTCCAAGTTGCAAAACTATCTGACTTGAAAATATATGAATGCTCTTTCACTGTCAGTGGAATTAAATCCTGGAAGACCAACAATGCTGAAGCTACTCAATATCATGCTGGATTCATTCTGCAGAAGGACCGAGGTGATTCAAGAACATGGCTCATTATCCACTCGTTCAAATGGCAATTAGGGATTGGCAGTAAATGGTGACCATGCCCCACAATGTCCAGGTTAAGAAAAAAATTTTTTAAAAACATCAAGCTGTCACATCTAAAATACTGTACACCTTAAGGCATTTTACATAACTATACTGTATATATTAATAATTACAGAATATAACCAGCAGACTCAAGTTGATATACATGTTAACACCAGTGCATATCACACTCTCAAAGAGGCAAAGTAATGAAAGACAGTAGCATCAAGGTCCAGAAGGCATGACCCCTATAATGGAGTATATGTCTATTTCTCATCCTTAGCTCTTCCCTTACTTCCTGGCAGGTCAAAAGAACTCCATAATGAGTCAACAACATCCACCCACTGATCCTTCCAATACATAAATGCCCAGTGCAAGACTGAATGTGGAATACATACTGTAATAATGAAAAGTTATTTCACTGCATTTGTATCTGCAATAAGCAGACTTACACAAATGTATTTACTGGCATTTAATCTTGTGTATGGAGTTTGCCTCTTGCATTCCAAGAATATTATTTAGAATCTATTTTAAGTTCAATTAATATACAGTGGATCTGGTTCACTGGACACCTCAGGACTTCTATATTTTGGCCCAATTAAGGTGCAGTCCCAATTAAATGAAATTTCGTGGTAATTCTTCAAAAGGTATAAAAAAATGCAAACTACCATTTAACTGAGTAACAAATTATGTATTTAAATAAAAAGCAGAACAAATGAGAATACCACTAATACCTCTACAGTACAATAAAACTGTGCATCAGCTCCTAAGTTATTGACGGAGGAATTCATCCAATGTACGCAGCTATGTTCTTTTGATTGACTGTAAATGAACAAAATCAGCACAGACACCTAGTGTAGATAATGGACTAGCTTCAGACAATCCTTTTGAAAATTGCATCCTTAACTCCTCATTTTCATTCAAGATGATTATTGATACCTTCAAATTCTTCATAGTTCCTAACTTGCTGAAGGAGTGAAATCCTTTCACCTTCTCTCCCAGCCATTTAACGCATCTACACCGCCTGAATATTTAAAATTGCAGTGAGCCAAACAGTTGTGAATTGTCTTACAGCTTATTTCTCAGCATCTCTCAGTGACAAAGAACCACCAACACACGCAACTGACACTATTTAAAAACTGTCCACTCTAAACAAAGTGTTGTACCAAATGGCAGCACAAATGCCCATGAATGACACAAATTAGATACTGTTTGGCAACAGTCATGCCTCAATTAAACAGCATCTGGTGAGCGGGCTGTGCACTGGCTTCTACACCGCCAACCAGAGGTATTATTGTCTTTTGTAAATGTACTTTTGATGATCACAAGTCCCTGTTGGACATTGAGAACCTGGAGTGCTGCAGGACTACCTCATCAGTGGGTTGCTCGTTGGTGGAGGAGCTCAGCTTGGTGCAAATCGTGCTACTGCCTGCATCAGGGAGGCATCGAAGCAGTTGGAGCATGAAGGCAGGGTGCAGTCTGACAGCAGGTGATTTTCTTAAGTCACTTTTCTTGTGACTGAGACCTTCTGGTCATTGTTGGTATGGAATGCTGCAAGTCCAATTCACCGGTTTACTGGGGGGACAGTGAGGGAGCTGCATGCCTTTGGTCGTGGTAAGGACTGGGCCTCAGGCCAGTGTCACCTACTTGCAGCCGTGCAGAAGAATGCCAGGGGCAGTGTGTCACAGAGTCGGTGTTGCCCTCTAGTGTTTGCTGATGCAAGCTATACTGTGTTCGACTGCAGACTGCTGTAACATTCATGGATTCAGGGTCTTGCACTATATTTTGTTTGGTGTGACTATATTTCATTGATATCTTATATATGCTATATGTTCCTTGTGCTGCGTATGACTGTTGGTATTGTGCTTTGGACCTTGGCTCTGGAGTAGCACTGTTTCATTTGGCTGTATTCATGGATACTTGTGTATGGTTGAATGACAATTAAACCTGAATTGAATTGAATTAAGTATCCCAAACAAATGATGGAAATCCCAGCTATTTTTTTGATTAGCTTTTGTACTTTAAGGGTTGGTTCAAATCTTCTTTGACTTCCAAGTAAGATGACGATAGGTTAATCACTTAAAACTGTCTCTCCGTTTCATTTCTTCCCTCCGCACTTCTTATCTTTTTTCTACCCCAGGCTGCTAATTTTTTTTTTGTTCTTCTACCTGCCTGCGAATACACCTGTCCTACAATGGCTTTCAAGCCCTCTAAAGCTGGGAAAAAGGAAGTCTCTGCGACTGTCTCCAGCTCCTCTGCTGACATTATTGCCATTTTGGATCAACGTCGACAAGAGATTATATCTGAACTTAAGTCCAAATACAAGTTTCCTTTCAGTTCGTTGGAGTCAAAATTCCAAAGTGGAGAATCATGCTGTTCGTCTCTCTCATCTTGACTCAGAAACCGAAGATATAAAATGTCGTGTTCAGCAGCTGGAAGCCGTTGGCTCTAATTTGAATGAGTATAACACCAAGTTATCATCTAAAATAGCTGATCTCAAAGGTCAGAGCAGAAAGCATAATCTACGAATCCTCAGTCTGCCAGAGGCTATCAGAAGCGGAGCTCCTGTTGAATTTTTTTCTTCTTTACTTTGTGAGATTTTTGGGAAAGATACTCTTCTGAATTTACCCCAGTTAGAGAGAGCTCACCGTACATTTCAGGTCAAGCCCGAGTTGGGCTCTCGGCCATGCCCAGTTATACTGTTTTCATCGATATCAGGTGAAAAACCTTTTGATTATGGAAGCAAGTCGGACAGGAAAAATGCATTATGAGGGTCATTCCATTCATATTGTTGAAGATTATGCTCCTCAAGTTTTGAGGCTGCGGGCCAAATACAAAGTCATTATGAAAGAGTTCTACAATCGTGGATTCAGGCCCTCTCTGCGTTACCCTGCCCATCTCCGAATAACTCTCAGTACTAGGGACAAAAAATGGTTCAACTCAGTTACAGAAGCTCAGGGATTCATTGAAAGTCTCCCTGCCATTAAAACTTCTTCAGACTAGATCTGATTATTTAAAATGGCTGATTACTCCTTTTTTTTCTCTCTTTGGTTTTTAATTTTTTTTGTGTTTTCCTTTTAAATTAAATTTTTAAATTACTGAAAATGGTTTACCTCTGTTACAAGAAGTTCACAAAATTTGTTGAAAGTCTCTTTGCCAAGGTGACTCCTTCAGATTCGATTTGATTATGTAAAATGGCCGATTAGTACTTTTTCTCTTTCTTTTTTTTCCCTTTAAAATTAAATTTTTAATACTGAATTGTTTTTATAGTTTTTCATGGGTATGGTACTATGGATTATTATTTTCAGTTAAGTCTAATACTTTTTGATAGTACTGTTTCATTTTTTTCTTTATGTACAATTTTAATTTGAAGTGCATAAGCTCTCTGGTTTTTTTATGCACTGTTAATTAAACTGCAGTTATGAAGATATTCAGAAACTGGAAGTTGGGTTTAGTAGTAGTTTTTTTCCTGAAGAGCTTGCTGCTGTTCTTTCGTAGCTTTCTTGCTTTGGGATTGGAGGGCGGGGGAGGGTTTCCTAGTGCCAAGACTATTAATACAACCCTTAGTTATTTTTTTGTTACTCAGGACTTTTTTTGGTCCTGATTTTCTTGTCTTATACTTTTGCCCCAGAGCTGTTATTAGAATGTTTGTTCCTATTTATGCCTACTACCCTATATGCTTTTTTATAATGGTTAGCCCGTTGAATCTTATAAGCTGGAATGTTAAGGGATTGAACCATCCTGTTAAAAGAAGGAAGGTGTTTTCACATCTTAAGCAGCTTAAAGCTGACATTGCTTTTTTGCAAGAAACACATATTCGTAGTTTTGATAACTCTCGCCTTACGTCTAGGTGGGTGGGACAGCACTTCCATTCTGCTTTTCCGGCTAAAGCCAGATCAATCCTTATTAATCAGAATGTTCCCTTTGAGCTTCACAACAAAATTTCGGATACAAATGGTCGTTTTATTACTGTCTCTGGGAAATTGTATAATAATAGGGTAGTCTTGACTAACCTCTGTGCTCCCAACTCAGATGATGTAGACTTTTTTTGATCGATTTTTCTCTTTATTGCCTGATTTGAGTTTGTATTCTCTCATATTGGGTGGTGATTTTAATTGTTGGTTAGATCCAGTATTGGATCGATCCTCCTCTGTTCCTAGACTCCCTAGTAAATCTGCTTTATCTATTCACTCTTTTCTTTCTAATTATGGTATCTCTGACGTGTGGCGTTTTTTCCAACCTACTGAGAGAGATTATTCATTTTCTTTACATGTCCACCATACTTTTACTAGAATTGATTATTTCTTAATGGATAATCAGTTGATTACATCTGTTCGCTCTTGCGATTATCAGAGTATATTGATTTCGGATCATGCCCCAGTTACCCTGTCCATAAATTTCCCTGGTTTCCCTCAAATGAATAAACATTGGCGTTTTAACCCGACCGTGTTGTCGGATAATGATTTTGTAAAATTTATGAAGGACCAGATAACTTTTTTTTCAAGTACTAACATGTCATCTGAAATCTCATCCCAAGTTGTCTGGGATGCTATGAAAGCATATTTGGGGGGGGGGGGTCAAATAATTTCATATACTGCAAATCTGAAAAGAAAGACCTATTTAGAGTGATTAGACTTGATTGGTCAAAGTAAAGCAACAGACTAATTATATGCCCAGACCAAAAGTCGCGAACTGTATAAGAAGCCAATAGAACTTCAAACTAAGTTTGACCTCATCTCCACTCAGCCAGTTGAATGCCAACTTCCAGAAAGTAAGAGTCGATTTTATATTCATGGTGATAAGTCCGGTAAGTTTTTAGTTAACCAACTAAGATGGTCTAAAGCTAAACAACAAATAACAAAAATTCAAGTGGGAAATGGGAACATTGCTTCGAATCATTCTAATATTAATGATACATTTAAGAACTATTATTCTCGACTTTATACCTCTGAATCTTTAAATGATAGTATCACTGTTGAGCATTTTTAAAAATAGTTTAAATATTCCTTCGCTCTCCTCCAACTTTAAAGCAAAACTCAATGAACCATTATCATTAGAGGAAATATCATCTGCCAGTTCTGAATTACAATCAGGTAAATCTCCTGGACCTGATGGCTTTTCTGCAGAATTTTATAAATCATTTTCTTCACTGCTTTCGTCTCAATTATTTTTAGTTCTATCTGATTCGTTTAAGCATGGTAAATAGCCTGCTTCATTTAATGAGGCATGTACCATTCTTTTAGCTAAAAAAGGTAAAGATCCAACAGAGCGTTCTTCGTATAGGCCGATTTCTTTATTAAATGTCGATGTTAAAATTTTGGCTAAAGTTTTGGCTCGTGGATTAGAGAACATTATAAATTCTATTATTTCTGAAGATCAAACTGGTTTTATTAAAAATCGCCTTTTTTAATATACGGTGCTTATTTAATATCTTATATTCACCCTCAACTGGGACTCTTGAATGTGTTGTTTCTCTTGATGTGGAGAAAGCATTCGATCATGTGGAGTGGAATTACCTTTTTGCGGTTTTAGAAAAATTTGATTTTGGACAAAGTTTTATTGCATGGATTAAGTTGTTATATTCATGTCCCACTGCTTCGACCAACCCTCAGCAATCCCAGTCTTTCAGCCTTAAACGTGGCACTCGTCAAGGTTGCCCTTTAAGTCTCTTACTCCTCGATTTGGCTATAGGGCCACTGGCGATTGTGTTTCGTAGCTGTGCTGAATTGATGGGGATTTGGAGGGGAGGTGTTGAGCATAAAGTTTCCCTTCATGCTGATGATCTTTTACTTTTTATATCAAACCCAACTAGCTCCTTACCCCCAATGTTTTCACTTATTAATAAATTAGTCCGCTTTCTGGTTATAAACTTAATTTACATAACAGCGAACTCTTTCCAATTAATAGAAAAGCACAAGCTTTAGTATTCCATGACCTCCCTTTTAAAGTAGTTAACAATCAATTCACTTACCTTGGTATTACAGTAACAAGGAACTTAAAGAATCTTTTTCGAGAAAATTTTACCAATCTTCTAAACTCTACAAAACAGAGTTTGACACAGTGGTCACCCTTGTCTATGTCTCTCGTAGGTCGAATTAGTGTTATTAAAATGTATATCCTTCCTAAATTTTTGTATCTGTTTCAGTCTTTACCAATTTTTATTTCTAAAGCTTTTTTTTTGATGCATTAGATTCTATTATTTTGTCCTATCTATGGAAGGGTAAACGCTCTTGACTTAATAAAGTTCACCTTCAAAAATCTAAAAAGGAAGGTGGTATGGCCTTGCCTAATTTTCATCTATATTATTGGGCAGCCAATATTTGTCGTCTTATTTTTCGGTCTTTCTTCCATAATCAGTCTGACTGCCCAAAATGGGTGGCAATGAAGTTGAATTCTAGTAAGGATCTTTCCATTTCTGCACTTCTCCGTTCCGCACTTCCTTGTCATTTGCCTAGACTAATTGTTAATCCTCTTATTAGACATACTCTGAGAACATGGGCTTAGTTCAGAAAATTTAATGGTCTACATCCTTTTTCTCTCTAGCCCTATTTTACACAATCATCTTTTCCTACCTTCTATACAGGATTCAACATTTTACGATTGGAATAGAAAGGGTATTAGGCACTTTGAAGATCTTTTCATAGATAATAGATTTGCAACTTTTCAACAACTGTCTGTAAAGTTTAACCTACCTAATACTCATTTCTTTAGGCATCTTCAAATTAGACATTTCATTAACCCTTTAATATCAAACTTTCCTGAGATGCCTGAGAAAAATGCTCTGGATCTGTTTCTTTGTATCAATCCATTGGGTAAAAGTTTAATATCTGCTATTCAGGATAAAGTAGTGATTTTGAGACGTGCCCCCTTCAATAAAATTAGAACTGCCTGGGAACATGATCTAAATATCTCCTTATCTGATGCGGTTTGGGATTCAATTCTTAATTATTCAGTTAACTCAACCTCGTTATGTGCTCGCCATGGCCTTTTGCAGTTTAAGGTTGTACATAGGACTCACATGTCTAACACTAAATTATCGCAGATTTACCCTGACATTAGTCCCATTTGTGGTAAGTGTAAAGGGGCTGAGGCTTCTCTTATCCATATGTACTGGGCCTGTCCTAGTCTAGAGAAATTCTGGAGAGAAGTTTTTTCAACCCTATCTCATATTCTTAATTGCCATTTAGAACCTAACCCTCTGGTTGCTCTTTTTGGCACCGTGAGTCTGACTAAATCAAACATTATCTTTTGCCTCTCTCTTGGCTAGACAGTTAGTTCTCCTTAGGCAGAAAGATGCTGTCCCACCCACTCACACTCAATGGCTTAGTGATATTATGTCCTGTTTAAACCCTGAAAAGATTCATTATTCACTTCTTAATTCGGACATAAAGTTTCATAAGGTGTGGGGACTTTTTCTTGAATATTTTCACAACTCCTCTTCAGGTTAAGTTTATCCTTTTTTTTGTATGCTACAATCCCTTACTTTCAGCTTATTTTTTCCTGTAAGTTTTACAGTTTTTTGTTGTGAATTACATTATAGTTTTGGTAGTCGGCATTATACTTTCTTTTCTCTTATATATATTTACAGCTCTGAGGGGTTGAATGCTCTGATTAATTTTTTTTTCTTTTATACACAGAAATGGTTGGCCTAGGTTTTTTTTTCCCAGTGGGAAGTTGGGGTGGATACTAATCTTACATGATTTTACTTTGTTTGCTTTTTTTTATTGTTATCAATTATATATTGGACTTGTTTGTTTTGCACTGTATAAATCTCCATTTTGTTGATCGGTTTTTTTTCTGTAGCACCATCGTAGAAACACATAAAAAAATTAATTTTTAAAAAAAGAGCTGGCTCAAATAACAGCTCACCCAATTAACCAATGACACAATTAACTGGAATCCACTGTGCTTCTTTACTTAAAGATTCATACAAAATTTACTAGGATATTATGGATTTATCCAAAATTCCAAATAAGCAATTTTTTTTTGAAACCATATTCACTAAACATAGTATTTGCATTTATGAAACACTTCTCACAACCTAACATTCCAAATCATCGGTCAATGAATTACTTTAAAATTGATTAGCTTGGCAGCCGAAGTACATTTTACCCAAGACACCAAAAATTCTCTGAAGCTTTTTTTGCATCTTCCACTTAAAAATGTAGATGGGGTCATTAGCTTAACGTTTTTCCTCAAAGAAAATACTAAATCTCTGCGCATTTTAAACACCAAAGGAGACTGGAACTGTTGTTTTTCTTCAACACAGTATGCTGCTTACTCAAGATACAACTCAAGGAAAACATACCACTTTGTTTTAAACCGGGACAAATCTCTAATTATGCAATAAAGTTTTTTTTTGGCTGGGTCATTAAGATGGAAAATTCTTTAAATGTCAAATCAAATCCTTGGCTAAGTCTAGAACAGGTGTTCCCAACCTTTTTTATGGCATGGACCCTTACCATTAACTGAGAGGTCCATGGACCCCAGGTTGGGAATCCCTGGTCGAGAGGCAATTTTGCATTCATATTGTGCACGATTGAGACTGGTGTAAGAAACTGAGAGAATCATTATCTTCTTCTATTGATCCACAAATGATAAAATGCTATTCTTAACAGAAGGTCCTTCAGCCCACACAACAGGTCTGTTGTTCTACAAATAAGACCAATTCAAACATTACCATTATAAATATTGATTATAGACAGAATTCAGTAGACGACATGGGGCATGTGTGCAAAGGATGAATGAAACTGAAAATAATGTTGAAAATAAATCAATAACTATTAATAGTTGTACAATTAAAAGAAGCTGCAATGTTTACCAGTGAAATAATGACTCCACAGTTAGAACATTCAACCTATCAAAACTGAAGGCTGGTTAGCATGATAAAGTCTCAAAGTAAATCAATGAACACTGTGAATTATTTTTAAAATAATACACATCAATATTATAAATTAATCAATTCCAGCAAGAACAAACTTACCTTTTCAGTCTCTAGTACTTTATTTTCAAAAACGTAGGAGATGCAGTTTCGAACAACCTCCAGCCTGCGTGCACTGTTAAAAATTGATCCCATTCTATCCAATATTGAAACTGGAAATACGAACAATAAAATGAAATTCTGCAGTTTACTTTAGAGAGCAAAGCCAAGACTTTTGTAATGGTGAAAAGTTATGCAAAAATACATTTTTAAACTGGAGCATGCAATCCAAAATGGAATCCCAAGTACAGCATGAGAAGGTTTTCGGCAATCCCAAACACAAGAGTTCCTGATCAACACACACAAAATGCTAGTGGAACTCAGCAAGTCAAAAGGGTCTCTGCCCGAAACGTTGACTGTTTATTCATTTCCATAGATGCTGCTTGACCTGCTGAGTTTTGCCAGCAGTTTGTATGTTGCCTTGGGAGATTCCTCCAAGAAACGTTTCACAGGAGAATTGGTTTAGCTCGATGTAATCAAGATTTTTAAAAAATAAATGATCTGATCAGATTTGCTAGATACTTTATAAACTTAAAACCATTTTAAGCATTACATACAGAAAAAAGTGCATATGCACTTTTCAGTATGACTCAGACTCAAATAATCCCGTTTTAATAATGTGTACTCTCAGAGCACGAGTTAATTGCCTAATGTAAATAAAGGTAGAATATTTATGCCTTTATTCTAATTACAAAAGGCTATTAAAAGCTATAGAATATTCTTCCATACTTTTCTATATCCACCTAGGCAGGAAGGCATAGGCAGTGGAGTGGTTCTGTTGGTAAGAGATGGAATTGCATCTTTAGAAAGAGGTGACATAGGGTCAGAGAATGTTGAATCTTTGTAGGTGGAGTTAAGAAACTGCAAAGGTAAAAAAAACATGAGAATCATATATAGGCCTTCAAATAGAGCCAAGATGTGGGGTTGAGATTGCAAAGGAAGCTGGAAAAGCCATGTTATAAGGGTAATGATTCAACTATAATGGGAGACTTCAAGGAGGCTAGGAAAATCAGGTTGGTGTCGGATCGCAAAAGAGGGATTTGTTGAATGTCTACAAGATGGCTTGTTAGAGCAGCGTGCGCTTGAGTCTATGCGAGGAAAGGTCATCTTAGATTGGGTATTGTGTAATACCCCAGAACTTATTAGGAAGCCTAATGTAAAGGAACCCTTTGGAGGCAGTGATCATAATATGATTGAATTCATACTGCAATTTGAGAGGGAGAAGCATAAGTTCCATGCATCAGTACTGTAATGGAATAAAGGGAATTACAGAAGCATGAGAGAGGAGCTTGCCCAGGTGGATTGGAGGAGGATACTGGCAAGGATGACGGCAAAGCACAGATGGTTGAAGTTTCCAGGAATAGTTCACAAGGCACAGTCTAAATATGTCACACAGAAGAATAAGTTCTCAAATGGGAGACGCAGGCAACCGTGACTGACAAGGGAAGTTAAGGACTGCATAAAAGCCAAGGAAAGGGAATGCAAGGTAGCAAAAGAGAGTGGGAAGTTGGATGATTGCGGAGCTTTTTGAATCCAACAAAATGCAACTAAAAAAGGCTATAAGAATGAGAAAAACAAGGCAATAATATAAAGCAGGATTTTAAAAGCTTTTTCAGTTATATAAAGAGCAAAAGGGAGATGAGAGTTGATACTGGACGACTGGAAAATAATGCTGATGAGGGAGTAATGGAGGTCAAAGGCACATGAACTTAATGGGTACTTCGCATCAGTCTTCACAGTGGAAGGCACCAGCAGTGTGCCAGAGGTCTGTGAGCGTCAGGGAGCAGGAGTGAGTGCCACTGAATTTTGAATTGACTTTATTACTTACATCCTTCATATATATGAGGAGTAAAAATCTTTACCTTACATCTCCGTTTAAATGTGCAAGTTATAGTAATTTATAATAAATAGTATGTACAACAGGACAGTCAATATAACATAGAAATACAATTGTATCAGCATGAATTAATCAGCCTGATGGCTTGGTGGAAGAAGCTGTCCCGGAGCCTGTTGGTCCTGGCTTTTGTGCTGTTGTACTGTTTCCCAGATGGTGCAGCTGGAACAGTTTGTGGTTGGGGTGACTTGTGTCTCCAATGACCCTTCGGGCCCTTTTTACACACCTGTCTTTATAAATGTCCTGAATCGTGGGAAGTTCACGTCTACAGATGTGCTGGGCTGTCCGCACCACTCTCTGCTATAACAAAGGAAAAAGTGCAAGGCAAATTGAAAGGTCTTAAGGTGGATAAGTCATCTGGACTAGATGGACTACATCCCAGAGTCCTGACAGATATTTTTGAAGAGATAACGGATGCATCAGTCATGATCTTTCAAGAATCACTTGATCCTGGCATGTTCCCGGGGGACTGGAAGATTGCAAATGTCACTCCACTCTTGAAGAAGGGAGGAAGGCAAAAGAAAGGAAATTATAGGCTAGTTAGCCTAATCTCAGTGGTTGAGTGCTAGATTCAATTATTAAGGATGAGTTTGCAGAGTACCTGTAGACTAATGATAAAATAAGTCAAAGCATGGTTTCTGTACAGGGAAATCTTGCCTGTTCGCGTTCTTCAAGGAAATAACAAGCAGATGGACATCATTAACTTGGATTTTCAGAAGGCATTTGATAAGGTACCACACATGAGACTGCTTAACAAGATAAAATCCTATGGCGTTACAGGAAAGATACTGGCATGGATAGAGGAATGGCTGACACGCAGGAGGCAGCAAGTGGGAATAAAGGGAGCCTTTTCTGGTTGGCTGTCAGTAACTAGTGGTGTTCCTCAGAAGTCAGTATTGGGACCGCTACTTTTTACATTGTTTGTCAATGACTTGGATAATGGAATTGATGGCTTTGTGACAAAGTTTGTGGACGATACAAAGATAGATGGAGGGATAAGTAGTGCTGAGGAAGCAATGCGATTGCAGCAGGACTAAGACAAACTGGAAGAATGGGCAAAAATATGGCAGATGGAATACAGTCACAAACGAGAGAAAATCTGCAGATGCTGGAAATTCAAGCAACGCACACAAAACGTTGGAAGAACTCAGCAGGCCAGGCAGCATCTATGGAAAACGAGTACAGTCATGCTTCGGGCCAAGACCCTTCAGTGGGGTACGAGAGAAGAACAGGATTAATGCTTGATGGTCAATACACAGTTAATAGACCAAAGGGCCTGTTTTGTGCAGCTGGACTCTATGTATCAACAGTGCATGCATTAAATTGTTTATAAGCACAAATGCCAAAAAAAATGGGGAAAATAAGATAAAGGACCAATGATCACATTCTAAGGAATTCTCTCCTAGCTCAACAACATATTTCCATTGTACTCAAGCATGCAATTTTTTAAATCATAAATACATATGATACCTGAATGTCAAAGCTGTTCTTAAGGCAAAATATTGATACATACCAACTGCTGGGCCAGCAGGTACAATGCATTTTTTCTCAACCCGAACAGCAGGAGGTGAATTTAGGTGCTTAGCAAGGCCTTCTTGGAGAAGAGTCTCTACTTTGTCTTCATTTATCTTGGGGAATGGAAGTACATGTACTCTCATATGTGAACCTTCGGTTGGTTTAGGAACTTTCTGAAACGCCATGTGTGGATTTGGATTTTCCTAATTTAAATTTTAAATGGAAAATTTGATAAGCAATTTTTAATATGAATTGCATTTCTAATTCATAAAGGAGACTATCACCATGAAGGAATGAATTAAGCAGCATAACAAATATCCTTGCAATTTATCACATCAATGTCCCAGATTTTCATCAAATAAAAACTAATGCCTAGATTGGGGGAAGAGACAGGTTTTAGCATATCTTAATGCATGATATACCATCTGGAAAAAGACAAGGGAGAAAGATAATAGAGATTGAACAAGAGCACAAAACTACACAAGATGAGTTCAGTCTAGGAAAACAAAACATACCATTCACTTAGTGACAATAATGACAAATTAGAATTATTTTTTAATGGCAAGATACAAGGAACAATGAAAGATGGATCTAGGTATCTGTATAAACTATTCCCCCAAACTACTGCATAGTTACTAGCAGATTTCCTTACCTATAAAACAATGGCATCTTAAAATTTGTATTCATTTTGGGATAAAGAGCTGTGGGGTAGGAATACAGTGGGCAGGTTTGGGACTGAAAATAGTGGGATTCTCTTCTATGCCTGGAGAAGGTGCACTGAAGGAACTTGAAACAATTTCCTGCTTTAGATTTTGTTTCTGTTTCTGCTTTGTGAAAGCTCCTGGTGGAAAGGCTCAGCAATCCAGATTTACTTTTCATCCACAGTGGAGAGAAAACGTGCTGATCTAAAGATGATGCATAGCAAGTTCTTCTGGAGTACCCTAACAAATTCATTCCCACTGTTGCTGGCCAAATCAAAGACGGTGCTGCATCGGCATAAAGGAAGGAGATTGAAAATCTGGTAGAATAGTGTCGCTACAACAACCTCTCATCAACATCGGTAAAACTAAAAAGCAGATTATTGATTACACAAAGAAGGAACCAGAGGTCCATGAGTCAGTCCTCATTAGGGAATCTGAGGAGGACAGGATCTGTCCTGGGACCAGCATGCAAGTGCTATTAAAAAAAAGGAATGGCAGCGTCTCTACTTAGAAATTTGTGCAGATTCAGTATGTTATCTAAATCCTTGTCAAATTTCCATAGATGCTCAGTGGAGAATATCCTGACTGCATCATGGCCTGGTATGAAAACACCAATGCCCAGGAATGGAAAAGCCTACAAAAAGTGGTGGAAACAGCCCAGTCTATCACAAAAAAAGCTCTCCCACCATTAAGCACAACCACAAGGAGTGGTGCCACAAGAAAGCAGCATCATCATTCAGGACCCCCAATACATTGGCCATACTCTCTTCTCGCTGCTGCTATCGGGAAGGAGGTACTGGAGCCTTAGGTCCCACACCTGCAGGTTCAAGAAGTTATTTTCCTTCAACCATCAGGCTCCTGAACCAGTGTGGACAACTTCACTCAATAGTAAACTGATTTCACAATCTATAGTCTCACTTTCAAGGACTCTATAACTCATGTTCTTAGTACTTATTTACAAACGTATTTACTTGATTTTTCTCTCATCTTGTTGCATTTCCAAAGTTTGTCTTTTGCACACTGATTATTTGTTAGTCTTTGTGTGTAGTTTTTCAATGATTGTGTTGTATTTCTTTGTTCTATTGTGAATACCTGCAAGAAAGTGAATCTCAGGGTAGTATGTGCTGACATACATACTTAGATAATAAATTTACTTTGACCTTCAGACAATGTAATACATAATGAAATTTAGTTCAACCAATACATCCTTTGTTCTTTCTCTACATTGAGTAAATTGAGTTTTGTTCCTTTGTACAATCAGATGCCAAGATCTGGCAGTAGGAATCAACTGGGACACCAATGCTCATCACAATTTCACTGAACATATCAAGTCTTCTTCCCAAATCAATTTCTTCTTAAACTTTACGAACTTGTCAATTAACTTTTCACAAAATAATAATTGAAAAATAAATATTCTACCAAACAATAAATTATAGCATTTTAGTTATTTTTATTATTGTACTAAGTGGACATTTCTGGTAAGCTCAGGATTCATTGGCCATCCATAAATGAACTTATGCCTAATTATTCTATTTCAGGAGGCAACCTCACAATTCTGCAGTTACAAAAGCCTGAGTGGCTTAGGGTTGCAAGTTTTAGTCCTTGAAGGGCATAGCGAAACAAATGTTTTTAAAGGAAATGCGCAAAATTTAATTTTCTTCCCTTTATCCCATGATTTACTGTCCTCTCCTATTAAATTCCTCCTTCTCAGCCCTTTGCATCTATCACCTCCCAGCTTCTCAAATCATTCTACTTCCAACACAACCCATCTCCCACCTTCTCACATCATTCCTGCTTCCAACTCAGCCCGTCTCCTACCATCCCTTTCTGTCCTAGATTCACCTATCATCTGCCAGCTTGTGCTCCTTCCCCTCTTCCCACCCTTTGATTTGGCCTTCTGTCTTTTTCTTTCCAGTCCTGAGAAAGGTCTCAGCCCAAAACATTGACTGTTTCCCTCTATAGATGCTGCCTGAGCACCAATATTTTGAGTGTGTTGTTTCAGATTTCCAGCATTTGCATTCTTTCTTGTGTCTTCAAGGTACATTTATTATCAAAGTGTGTACCCAATATACAACCTTGAAATTCATTTCCTAACAAAACAAAGAAACCTAAAAACAAACCTCATATATATGCGTGCGTGTGTGTGTGTGTGTGTGTGTGTGTGTGTGTGTGTATTTATTTTTAAATACATATACACACAAACATAAAAGACTGTCCAACATCCAATGTACAGAGAATAAAAACCACATCAAGCCCAGAAAAAAATAAAATAACCATTAAAAAAGACTGTCAAACTGAAGTCCATAGAGAGTCCCATAACTCAGCGCAGAGTATAAACATCTTAAGAGTAGTGATCTGAACTGGCCCATACCCCACCTCGGGCCCCAACACCCTGACCTTTTCAATCTGGCCCAGCACTTAACTCTCTATCCGAACAACAGGTTCCGCCACTTCGAGCAATGATCTGAACTGGTTTGTACCTCACCTCAGACCCCTGACACCCTGACCTTTTCAATCTGCATAAAATTTTCAATATCAAAATTGCTTGAGGCCCATGGTCATGGATGTTGTGTCTCAGCTACCTACGTGAAACACAAGCCAGTATAGTATGCAAAAAAGAGCAGTGGGATATGGAGAGCAAGCTGTTGCCCATGTAGCAGGCTCCCCCTCTCCAAGCAGCTGACAAATCCAAAGGAACACGTTAGACTGATACAGCTTGGCACCAGCAGTGTCGGCAGAGCTGCCAGTCAGTGTTGAACTCAATGAAGAACTGCCCTAGGGACTCCAGCTCCAGATTTTTCCTTGGGATTTACTCCCAAAGCCTTCCCCACAAATGGGTACAGCCGCAAGGTAATGGAGGTTTGAGGTCAGTTTTCCTTCTCCTCGATGAGCTGCCAACATCCGCTGACCAGAGCTATTGGTATTAAGGTGTCAGTAGCCCACCTTTGCCCCTTCTCTTGTCAATAGAAACTGTTCCACGGGGCTTAGTAGCTAAACCACATTTGAAGTCTAGGGACTGGACTTCATTTTCAGAGGCTATTTGAGATGTTCTCCATTGTAAGCATTTAATAGGCAGTGGGAGCTTATCCCCACTACCACCCCTGGGTATAACAACCTCAGGCAAAAAGATTACTAAGATTTCTAATGGTAGCTTATTAAATCAGATTTATTTAACTGAAACTCACACTGAAATTTGAACGTGTCTCTAGATTAATGGCTCAAGTCTCTGGCTACCCATTAAAGTAGGTCTGTCTGTCTGTCTAGGTACCATATCCAATGCGGATTTTGGTGGCCATGGTTTTCCATATAGATCTATCCTTCGTTTTTTGGATGACTTCCATTTCCTTGATGTGTAGCCACCTGGCTAGGCTTTTGATGTACAGAAGCCGAGGTCTTCCTCTAGGTTTGCTCCCCTCAATCTTTCCAGAGAGTATGAGTTTTTCTAGTTCACCTTTCCACATGATGTGTCCTAGGAATCTGAGTTGTCTTTCTCTTATTGTTGGTTTGAGTGATCGAACTGCTTGGGCTTTTCTGAGAACTTCATTTGATATGTGTGTGGTCCATGATATTTTTAACATTCTCCTGTGGAACCATAATTCAGCTGCTTCTAGTATCCTTTCCATTGCTGGAGAAATGGTCCAGCATTCACTTTCATATGTCAGGATAGAATAAGTGTAGCACTGTAGTATTCTGTTTTTAGTGTACATGCTCATCTTTCTGTCTGTTAATATGGTCTTCATTTTTTGGAAAGCTTCTTTCACCATTGCTATTCTGTATTTGATATCTGTGTCGCACCTGCAATTACTTGTTATTAGGCTGCCAAGATATTTGAATTTGTTGACTTGTTTGCTGTTTGTATTTCTGATCTTGATCACACATTGTGGGATGTTTGTCTTTCTGGAGATGACCATGCTTTCTGTCTTCTTGGTGTTGATTGAGAGGCCTCTGCAATTACTTTCTGCTGCCACTATAGTGAGTAGTTCTTGAAGTTTTGTTTCTGAGTCAACTATTAGTACGATGTCAACAGCATATCTGATGTTATTTATATTATGGCCTCCAATTGTGAATCCTTTGATACTTCTCAAGATATTTTCACTATACAGGTTGAATAAGTCTGGCGAAAAGAAACAACCTGCCTGACTCCTCTCATGATATTCACATACTCACTCACTTCTCCTTCTACTCTGATTGATGCTGTCTGGTCCCAGTATAAGTTTCTTAAGAAACGTACATCTTTCCCATCTATGTCAAGATCTTGAAGCATTTCCAGAAGATCTTGCTGTCTGACAGTGTCAAAAGCTTTTCTATAGTCAATGAAATATAGGTAGATGTCTTTTTGTACCTGGATGGCTCGTTCACAGATCATCCATAGCATGACAATTGCATTTCTGGTTCCAGTGTTTTCCACAAAGCCGCATTATTCTTTACTGATTTCTGGTTTTATACAGCATCTTGCTCTCATCATGATTACTCTGAGAATAACTTTTGCCACGTGGCTCATCAGGCTTATTGTACAATGTAACTCACATCCTGTTGCTCCCTCTTTCTTTGGAAGTGTGATGAACACTGATTTACTTAAATCATCAGGTATGTCCCCATGATCATAGATTTCATTTGCTATTTCTGTTATTTCCTCTATTCCAAAATCGTTTAAGGCCAGTATCATTTCAACAGCGATGTTGTCTGGACCAGTTACTCTGTTATGTTCTGTTTTATTTATGGCAGGTTAAAGTAGGTAATGTAAATAAAAAGGCAGTGGTATGCTACAAAAATAAACTTCAGGCAATTTCTTCTGCCCATCGAGGGAAATCAGCATATAATTCTACAACGTGGACGACATTCAGATAAATATTCAAATTTTTATTAGGCAGGACCGTTATGTTCTATTACACCTGAAGACAACAGATGAGGCAGAGCTACGATTGCACTCAACAGCGACTTTTTCAAGCCCATCCATGGAAACAGGCTAATTTCTACCTTTGCCATGTCTCTGTTTCCCTTTCAAGGCGGAAGGGGTTCCGTCGAAGACCCTAACCAAGAGCTACACTCAAACTTCGGTTCTTTGTAGTGATGGGACCTGCTCCCAGGGCTCATCAATCGGCCAGTTTTCAATATCTCAAGCCTAGTAGCGAGCGTGCTTTTGGGGTTCCAAGGTTTTGCGACCCTGGAGACAAGCCGGTACTATGCCAATGCCACCGACTGAAGCATTGTGGGAGGAAGCAGAATATCAGGAACAGCAAGTCAGCTGTCAGAGGGGTCTGTGCTTGGATCGCGCTCCCTCCATCTTTCTCACAGTGGTGGGGGAGAGCTTGTTGCCAATTTTTGAGTCCGAAAACTTGGAGGTTTTGCTTTTGCTTGCTTAGTGGGTGGAGGGCACCAATACATTTTTTTTGCTGAAGTAAGTGGGAGGGGGTCATTGTTTTGCTGCTGCTTGTCTGTGGGAGAATGGGGGAGTAGAGGCACTTTAGGGTTCTAACATTTTTACTGTCACTATTTCTTTAGGGGATTCTTCTGTTTTGGTGGATGTCTGCAAAGAACACAAATTTCAGGTTGCATACGTATACACTCTCTGATAATAAATGGAACGTTTGAACTATTGAACAATTGAATTATACAGATATGAGAAAAATACATGTCACCAAGTCAGGTTTCCACAAGCTCTTAAAAATACATGGTGTTGGTGGTCAGAATTTATGGCAGCCAAATCTGTATCATAGGTGGATTCTGGAAATAAATGCAGCCTAGGTTAAGTTTTTTTTAATGCAGAGAGTGGTGAGTGCAAGGAATAGGCTGCCGGCGACGGTAGTGGAGGCGGATACAATAGGGTCTTTTAAGAGACTCCTGGATAGATACATGGAGTTTAGAAGAATAGAAGGCTATGGGTAACCCTAGATAATTTCTAAAGTACGTACATGTTCAGCACAGCTTTGTGGGCTGAAGGGCCTGTATTGTGCTGTAGATTGTTCTACGTTTCCAAGTACATTTGATATTTACAACAATCACCCAGAAAGAAAAACTCTTACAAAAATTAAAACTGGATTACATTTTTATATTAAACTTTACTTGTGAAGCGATTTGTGCAACGTTCTCCTAAAAACCAACTAATAAAAAAGAGACAGAAGTGACATTTTTGATATTGGTGCTGAAGTCCGTTGCAGTTGTTTAATACTGATGTATGGAAATACATCAGGTTTTCCATAATCAGTTCTTTTTATTACCTGTTCTTGAATTATTCACTTCAATATCTGTTTAATAATTTAAAGTGAGAAATAAGAACCAATATCCTTTTGATAAGATATATTAAAGAATTTAGGAATGGCTTTAAGAATGAATCCCTTTCAGCTCTTACAAATTATAGGATCACCATCAGCACAAGAACTGTAGTGGTACACTGCTATCTTGATATTGCATCCTTTTACAGAAGGCTTGTTTGTAGGAAATGCTTGGTCTACACCTTTCAAGGCCTGACATCCCAGGCATAACAACCATAGAAACATACTTTGAAATATCGCCTCTTTTAGACTTATTTAAAGGTCAAAGGTCGTAGTAACTGTGCATCACACCAAATAATAGTAACTGAGTACTGAAAGATATTTTATATCAAGACTCCATTAAAATCTTTTATAAATGAATGTTGGAACCGAATGACTAATGTTATTTCTGAAAAAAATTTATATTGAAGAACAAATAATACAGCCGTATGCTCTCAATTCTCAATCTATATAGTGAAATTAAGAGGTTGATCCATTTCCTTTTTCATTAATAAACATCCAATTAGCTTAAGCTCTCAGTTGTGATAAAATGAAGCATGGTGATAATTTAAGATTCAGTACTGTAGTCATTGTATACTTTTTCATAAATTCTATTGTATTTATTTTCCTCAAAAATGTCTGCAAGAAAATTAATCTTATATTAGGTGTATATAGTAACATACTTGCACCTACTTTGATAAAACATTTAGTTATATACTTACATGCTTACATGTTTCTATATTAGTTACAATATTATATTTCTTTAAAATTAATAGCTAATAAACACTTACATTCTTGTACAGCTGTTCTGCAAGCTCTCGTATGTGCTTCAACATTTTTGGTGGAATCCCCTCCTCACTTTTGATTCTTTCCACATCAAAGGCAACCAACTACAAAAAGGAGAGTTAAAACTGAAAAACAAAACAATTCTGCAAAGAATTACATGTACTTTCGAGCTAAATACATCTGCTTGCGATTTCCAATAAACTTCATATACTCCAAATAGGCTTTAAATAAGACCATAAGACATAGGAGAAGAATTAGGCCATTTTGCCCATCGAGTCTGCTCTGCCATTTGATCATAGCTGATCCATTTTCCTCTCAATCCTATTCCCCTGCCTTCTCTCTGCAACCTTTCATAACTTGACAACAAGAATCTATCAACCTTAATTGCACCCTATGACCTGGCCATCACAGCCACCTGTGGCAATGAATTTCACATATTCACCACCCTCTGTCTAAAGAAATTCCTCATTTCTGTTTTACATGGACATCCCTCTATTCTTAGGATGCGTCTGCTGCTCCTAGACTCCCCCACTATAGGAAACATCCTCTCCACATCCACTCAAATAGGCCTTTCAATATTAAAAACATTTCAATGAGATCCCTCCCTCATTCTTCTAAATTCCAGACAGTACAGGTCCAGAGCCACCAAACACTCCTCATACGATAAGACTTTCATTCCCCGCATCACTTTCATGAACCTCCTTTGAACCCTCCCCAATGTCAGCACATCCATCCTTAGATAAAGGGCCCAAAACTGCTTTCAATACTCCAAGTACAGTATGACCAGTGCCTTATAAAGCCTCAGCATTACATCCCTGTTTTTATATTCTTGTCCTCTCGAAATGAATGCTAACATTGCATTTGCCTTCCTCACCATCATCTCAACCTGCAAATTAACCTTTAGGGAGTACCTGCACAATAACTTCCAAGTTCCTCTGCATCTTGGATTTTTGAATTTTCTCCCTGTTTAGAAAACAGTCTGTTTTTGTTCCTTCTCCCAAAGTGCATGACCATACACTTCCTAACATGGTATTCTAACTGCCACTCATGCCTTATCTCCCCATCTGTCAAACACTTGCTACAGCCTCTCTGCTTCCTCAATACTACCTGCCCCTCCATCTTTGGATCATCCGCAAACTTAGCCAAAATGCCTTCAATTCCACGATCCAAATCATTGATACATAATGTAAGAAGAAATGGTTTCAACACCGACCTCTGTGCAATACCACTAGTCACCACAGTCAATCAGAAAAAGCTCTCTTTATTCCTACTCTTTGCCTCCTGTCAATCAGCCAATACCCTATTCATGCCGGCATCCTTCCTGTAACACCACGGGCTCTTATCTTGTAAAGCAGCCTGAGGTGCAGTACCTTGTCAAAGGCTTCTGAAAGTCCAAGTACACAACATCCACCAATTCTTCTTTGTCTATCCTATTTGTTATTTCCGCAAAAGAATTCCAACCGATTTGTCAGGCAGGATTTTCGCTTAAGAAAACCACACTGACTTTGGCCTATTTTACCATGTGCCTCCAAGTACCCTGAAACCTCATCCATAATAATCTGCTCCAAAATCTTCCTGTCATTGAGGTCAGGCTAACTGACCTATAATTTTCTTTCTTCTGCCTCCCTCCCTTTTTGAAGAGTGGAGTGACATTTGCAACTTTCCAGTCCTCCAGACTAACTTTTAAAAAGGTGTCCTCTAAATTGTATCTTTCGGACTAAAAAGTGAACACTTCATACTTCATTCTAACTGCCATGTATCTACCCATTCTCTGAGACTATCCTTAATTACATAATGTCTCCTACTATCCTCACAGTTCACAATACCTCCAAGTTTTTACCATCTGCAAATCTGGGAAGTGTGATTGTGCTGTTGTGACAGTAACTGAGATCAGGCTAAGAAAAAGCACAATAATGTCTAAATATTCCTAATACAAGATGTTGAAAAATGGTCTTGAAAGATAATGAAGGATTAGGATTGACAGCATGCAAAGCTAGAGAATTATTTAACAGCAACAATTACCACTCCTGCCTTCTTTCCAAATCTATACTAAGGCAATAACATAAATGATTCTTTGCATATTTGTAGTATCTATTTTATGGTTTTATCTGTCATATAACACATCACAATTTGGAGAAACAACCTAGATTCATATTACCAGGCAGCCTAGTTAACTTGAGCATCTGAACATTTGTTCAAATCAGAACCATATCTCACATGTGGCTTATTCTGCTGTCCTGTGAGGCCATCAAAATAGGAGCCCCTTTTAACCAACGGGTATCCTGTATTTAGTTCCAAATTGAATCAAGGTATGTCAGCCACAAATGATACTGGTAGTAAGAAAAATAATAGTATTTCAAATCAAGAAGCAAAGACGAACAGGAAACCAAAAACATAGTAAATTGTAAGGAAGTCTTATTTGACCAGCATCACTCTAATTCTTTACAGGCGTACTTACAAGTTAAGAGTCAATGCAACGTGGTTCAACTTTTGAACAACACAACTGTAAGGTGAAATATGTATAAAAAGTGGGAATTCAAGTCCTACAATATCAGTTCTGGGATAGGATAATATTCATACATTTTATTAAAAATTCCTAAATTTAAGTTAAGTGCAATAAGTAGCTTTGCATCTAATTCTTTGTCTTGTCAGCTTCACTTAAATGAATAAAGTTCAGGATCTTGCACTCGGTTTAATCCTATACGTTATCTGAGGTAATCTTTTAATTCAATCAGTGAAGTCCTATCATAAAAGGATACTGGATGTTTACAGCAGTCTAAACAGTTGAATTTAAATACACAACCATTTAAATGAGTAACAATTTATGTATTTAAATGAAATACAGAACAAATTAGAACATTACTACAGAACAATAAAATCATATTAGTTCCTAATAGTTATTGGAGGAATTCATCCAGCGTATGCTGCTTTTTTTTGATTGACTGTAAATGAACAAAATCAGTGCAGACCCCTATTGCAGGTAATGGACTACCTTCATACAATGCTTTTGATGATTGCATCCTCCAAATCTTCAGTTTCATTATAACATTCAAGATGATTGTTAATACCTTCAAATTCTTTGCAGTTTCCAACTTAAAGTAGGCCACTTCTCCCATCTCCAAGCCTGAATGCTTGAAACCACAGTGAGAAAAACAGTTCCGAATTGTCTTACTGCTCATTTCTCGCCAACTATGAATAACAAAAATCATTGCTTTTTGAACACAAATACATGCAACTGACACTATTTATAAACTGGTCGTTCCAAGCACTGTGTAGTGTCCAATGGCCACATAAGTGCATGTGACTGATGCAAGTTAGCAGCCTCGTGTCCCAATTAAGTAGCATGGTGACCCAAATAAACTAAGGAATTCCAGATACTTCCTCGATTAGTTTTTGTTCTTTAAGAGTTTTCCCAAGTAAGCGGCTGCACCTTCTCTAAGATTTGTCTCAAATAAGCAACTGCCCTGATGAACCAATGGCCCAATTGACTGTTATCCACTGTAGTGTGATATGGGCATATACATGCATACACAAATGTGGAACCGAAGTAGGCTACTAAGCACCTTCACCTTGATTTGTGCTGCAATATGGTCATAGCTGATCCAATATCGTCACCTTGCCACAATCATCTTAGATTCTTAATTTGCAAGAGGGTCTAACAAGGTGACCTTAACCACCTCGGACTTCCTAACAGTGCATTCTAATGAAAAGACACGCGTAATTAAGATGCAAAGTGACATAAATCATAAAACCAACAAAATGTACAGAGATGGGCTTTTATAACCCATTTTGTTAATGCCAACTGTGATGGCTAGCTGTGTTAATCCCATGTTCCTTATTCCTTTCCATGTCAAGCACTTGTCCAAATGTATTTTAAACCTTGTAATCAAATCTGTCTCCACTTCTTCTTTTGACAGTTTGTTATGCATATTTCACCTTTTGCATGGAGAACTTACTTCTCAGATCGCCTTTAAATTTTTACCCTCTCACGTTAAATCTGTGGCAAGTAGTTCTTGACTCTCTTACTCTGAGAAAAAGATTCTCATTATCTCTCCAACTAATGCCTTCCAATTTTATAAACCTCCATTAGGACACTCATCAAACTTATATGTTCCACTGAGAATAAAATCAGCGGAGCCAATCTCTGCTTATAACTATGCTCCTCTCCATTCTATCCTTAAAATGCATACATTTAATTAGAATACTGAAAATAATTACACAGATTTGTGGTATACTGGCCCTTGCATCAAGTGGACTGGAGTACTACGAGATGCATGAGATCAGACAGCAATAGCAATAGTTGGGTAAGTGATACTTTTAAATACTGTGAGTGTAGGAAGAACATATTGGCCTTGGAGGGACAGAGCTAGGGGGATTTACCTGAAAACTACCTGGGCTTTAAGGGTGACACTATGAGACTGCAAAAAAAATGGATGTACAGTATATTCATAGGAATTTGGAAACCTGGAGGGGTAACATTATCGAACCCTTAAAGTTCAGAAGGTGGAGGGGGGCCCAACAGCTCTGTGATAGCCAAGTGCAGGTTCTTCAGTACTGTAAAAACCATCCTGGGAACTTCTGATACACGGCAGGTCAAAGTGCCAAAGCAGCACCTGGGATGATATTGAGGATCTCAAGGCCTTGTCTGAAGAGGACACAGAAATTCTGAAGTAGCAGAAAATGCTCTGCTACTCACTAGGTACTTACCTGCCCATCCCAACAGTCACTTTCTACCACATCCACAGATAATTCTGCTCATCTTTCCTATTGATGCCCCTCATCATGTTATAAACTTCCATCAGGTCACCCTCAATCTTCTATGAACCACGGGATGGAGATAAATTGTTTCTGCTGGGAAATTCGGAAACACTCTATACAGTGGTTGGCAGGCATTCAGAGAATCTGTGGTTCATATATTAGCTCAGCCGTTTCAAAACCCACAAAAGTGGAATCGTCATCCTCAATCTTGTAGTATTGCTTGTTAAGATGAAAATTGGCCATGGAAGGTACGCTGCATGGATTTACAAGAATGTAACCTAGACCACTGTACTTTGGTCAGCCTTTATGAATTAAGCTGAAGGATCTACTTCCATGCCGTTTTGCTCTAACACTCATATCGATAAAACTATAACGTTGCATGAGACAGAATTTCAAAGCCTGAAGGTAATCCAATGGAAGTTCACAAGATTTTAAAGACAAGTGACAGAAAAAATGGAGATGAGCTATTTCTGTTTACCAGATGGTCTATGACCAGATGCTTGTGACTAAAAATCAGAGTACATTCTCTGGGAGTAAAATTGGGAAACACTCTATCCAGTGGTGGTAAGAACCTGCAAGACTCCAACAGGTGGCAACTGATAATAGATTTAATATCAGCAATCGATCAGAAACTAATAATTGTAAATTTATTTAAAATATTAAAACTCTCTGAGGATGGTGATGATATTAGTCAAACTTTTGGGACTAGATTGCTCAGGGACGTAAAGTCCTTGTGTGACACAGGACTGACAAAATAAACTAAGGACAATTCTAGGAAAGTTGCAAACAAGTAATGACTGGGTCATTAAAAAAAGCTGAAATTTTAGGAAAGGTTTTTTAAAAATTTATGTAAATGAGGGATTTATATTTGGGGAAAAAGATACCAGAAGAGGGGCACATGCAGCGCTAATTTTCAAAATAAGGCTTTCTGTTCTAGGATCTGTCTGGAACCACTAAAATTATTTAAACTGAGTGGCTCTTGGATGAGTTGGTATTAGCGACTAAAGTTGGAATACTATTGGCCCCTGGCAACACTCCACTGATGCTCCCTGGAATAACCCTGTGAGTTACAGTGTGATATGATTCTTCTCAGACAAGGTTCACTGAGGATCTTGGTTGCAGACCTGGCTGCAATGAACACAGTTTCTTAAAATCTTCATGACTCTTATAGTCTCCAGAGATAAATATACTGTGAAAGGTCTCCAAATGTACATCTGCTTTAATATATCCAGCTGGATGGATGGTGCCAGGACTGTCTAGCTATTCACGTGCACTTATCAATTAAAATGTTGCTTCTTTTATATTGAAAATTCCATTAGAAAGCTAATTTTTCACCTTTCATATACCAGCTCCATAATTGTTTTTACATGTAATGCTCTCCAAGGATTACTAGGAATGTAAATGAATACTTTCCAGGCATTTTTCTTTTTTTTCTCCCATTGAACTTGTAGTAAGACCTAAAGTTACCACAAGCAATCCCACTTAAGGCATTTCCTTTAAAAAGTACTTTAGTTTTGATGAATTGGTCTTGACAAAGTTGCATGGAAATGGAAAGTTTTAAAAAAGGCTGTATCATCCTCACACTCCATCATGCAAATCTGAATGGAAATTACTTTGGTGGCTTCTGCAGATGACACTCTGATGATACTGGATCTAGCCCTAGGAAATGGAACAGTAGAGGACAGGAGCAGGCCCCTTGGCCCATCATGTCTGCACCAACCAGGATGCCACCCTAAACTTGCCCCATCTGCCAGCTCATGGTCATCTCTCCTCCACATTTTTAACAGTTGCTCTTGTATTTGTTCCTACCATCTTCACTGGCAGTGCATTCCAAACACCTAACACTATGTGAAATTAACCTGCCTCACAAATCTCCTTTAAACTCTCTCTCTCTCTCAACTTAAATCCACCTGTTTTCTGTACATTGGGAAAAATCTTCCTTATGTATTTCATAATTTTATATTGGTAAATTGATTTATTATTGTCATATGTACCAAGGAACAGTTAAAGGCTAGCATACTGTCTAGGCAAATTGATTCTTTACAACAGTACATTGAGATAGTACAGTAACAGAGTGCAGAATAATGTACTATTAGGTTACCTCCTAGTCTCTGACAATTCAGAGAAAATGATCCGAATTCATCAAACCACTCCTCATACTTAATAAAGTCCAATCCAGACAACATTCTGGTGAACCTGTTTGGCACCCACTCAATATATCCTATTGTATCACAACCTGAACTGTACTCAATATTCAATATTCCAAAACTGGCCTAACCAAAGCCCTTTTAAGAAAAAGCTTTATAGAGCTACATGAAGCGTCAACCCTACAGTCAATGCCACAAAAGATGAAGGAAAGCATGTTGCACACTTGCTTTACCACACAACCCACTTACGTTGTCACTTTCAGGGAGCTATGGACTTGCACTCCTTTGTCATCAATAATCCAAAGGGTCCTGCCATTTACTGTGTACACTTCCTAATGCATTTGACTTCCAAAGTGCATCAACTCAAACTTTTCCAGATTATCTACCATTCTCCACCCAAATTTCCCACTGATCAAAGATTAAGGCCACAGTAGTCCCCTTCCTTTCCTTCTTCAGAATATCTTTGGATAAAGCTCATCAACCCAGAGGAGTTATCTGCCCGAATGCTTTTCAAGACACCCACCTACTTACTCCTTAATATCATTGCATCTTAGAGTATCAACAGATCCCTCTCTAATCTCACCATTATCCCTATCCTCCTTCATGAATACCAATATGAAGTACACCTTAAGGATATCGCCTACTTCCTTTGGTTCCACGCATAAATTCCTTCCTTCATCCTTGATCAAACTGAGCTTTTTCCTAGCAACCCTCTTGCTCCTAATACACATATAAAATGACTTGTAATTCTTCTTAATTCTATATGCAAAAGGCATTTTTAACCCTAACGTCTTGTTTAAATTCTTTCCAGCTTCATTTGCATTCCTGAAGGCCCTTGTCTGATTTCAGCTTTTACTTGTTGGCTAAACTTACAATATCCCTTCTCATCCAAGGTTCCCTTACTTTTATTTTTTTATCTTTCACCCTCACAGGCACATGCTGTTCCTGAACTGTAATCAACTGGCATTTGAAAGACTACCATATGTCAGATGAGGATTTACAGTGGTGCTAGAAAGTTTATGAACCCTGCATAAATATGACCTAAAGTGTGATCAGATCTTCTTACAAGTCCTAAAACTAGATAAAGAGAACACCCAATTAAATAAATAACACAAAACATCATACTTGTCCATTTATTTATTGAGAAAAATTATCCAATATTACAAGTATTTGTTGGACCAAGTATGTGAACCTTTGCTTTCAGTAACTGGTGTGACCCCCTTGTACAGCAATAACTTCAACTAAATGATCCCTCAACAACTGCAAGCTGTCCTGGCCCTGAGGCAGCACAGCAGCCCCTAACAATGATGCTCCTTCCACCAGGTTTCACAGTTGGTATGAGGATTTGGTATTGGTATGCAGTGTTCTTTTTCCTTCAAGCATAGCAATGTGCATTTTCCCCAAAAAGTTCAACTTTTGTCTCATCTGTCAACAGAACATTGTCCCAGAAGCGTTGTACAACAACTATATGGTCTTTGGCAAACTTGAGACATGCTACAATGATTTTTTTGGAGAGTAGTGATTTCCTCCGTGATGTCCTTCCTTGAACACCATTCTTGCCAGTGTTTTTCTTATAGTGGACACATGAACAGAGACTTCAGTAAGTTCTAGGGATTTCTGCAGGTCTTTTGTTGTTACCCTTGCGTCCTTTTTCACCTCCTTCAGCATGTTATGTTGTGCTCTTGGTATGATCTTTGCAGGATGCCCACTCCTAGGGACAGGAGCAACAGTACCGAGTTTCCTCCATTCGTAGACAATTTCTCTGTGGACTGACGAACACTCAGGTCTTTAGAAATGCTTTTGCATCACTGTTCACAAAATGCTCCCCCGAATGAAGTTGCCATCAATTAGCTCAGCCCACTCTCAAGTATAATGTCTAGTAAGATCCTAACCTAGCTGAACTGTCCATGAATTCCTAAGCCCCAAGATTCAAACAGAAAGTTGGAATTACCCCAACCTGGGAATTTTGATCCCCATGTGCCTTGAACAACTGTGAGAAAATAAAGTCAGCATTCAAGCTTATTTTGCAAGAATTCACTAACATAATGCCATTGTTGGCACAACATGAGCTCAGCTATGCCAAGAAATTTGGAAAAAATGCTTTCATTCATGTGGCATCTCACACATTCTCAGGATCTGCTGAGATCACACAATAAATTCTTGAGTGTAGCTTGAACATATTAGCTCCTGATATAAAAGTGGGAGATGCTGACAATACAAAGAACATGATTCAATAAGTTTTCAATGACAGCAAGAAAAAAATCATTTTTGCAAGTATATTAGAGTTTAGAAGACATCTAAAAGACGCCACGGAGTTGTCATCTATGAAGTATGTGCACATTGAAAGGTGAGCAAGTCTGGTTGTTAGAACCATCTAGTCTTTGTTTCCAGTGAAACATGTTATGATCTTGCTATGAATCAGACTCTTCAGGCTTCATCAGACTCAAAACAGCAGAGATTTTGAAAATAATTCCTGTGATGTTATATACTCTGACCATTTTATTCATGTTTTACGAAGAAATTAAAACACTAACATCTAAAATTCATCATTAATTCATGATACCTCCATTTCTGAAAGTCATAAGTCAACTAAACTGTATTTTAATAAAAGTGGAGTTTCCACTGCTAATGCACCTTGTCACATTAGCATTCCAATTTGCACTACATCAATTTATACAGCTCAACTTCGCATCATTCCATTGTTTTTGTGCTTGTTGCTGTACTTACTGTATTTATCATTACCATGTACATACTGAGTTTCACAAGAACATGGGATTTCATTGCACCTTGGTGAATATGAAAATAAATAAATCTAATCCTAAATTGCAACAAGACTGAAAAATATCACCCAAAATGCAAACAAAATTGTCCCACTATTAAACAGCTGCTGCATGCACAGAGCTGTGTAAAATAATTTTCCAGGCATCCAAAAGGTTTCTCTTCAACTAGTCTTGGGCCAATCAAACTACTTCAGGTCAAGGCAGAGTTGAGAGTAAGAAACATGCCACAAGAACAATTACAAGTTAATGTTACAGACTATTTCTTCGCATTGTCAAATTTGCATTTACCCATACAGAGAAAATATTCATTTTTATTAGCTGAACAAAATGATTGCCCCATTGCAAAAAACAATGCTTTCTTAAATTTAGACACCTTATGTTTCATAATTACTATCACTAATGTAAAAAATAAAACCTTAATAACAGGATTGAAAATAGTATTTCTCAAAATAGGTGAGAAGTAATTCTGAAATGCTCCAGAGTTTGGAAAAGTGCTATGCAAAACAACGTTGTTTACGTTCAAGACTTAAATCGTGAAGCATCTCATTCAACAATTAAGTAGTCGCTCTTTGCGCCAACTTGGAGAGAATCTAAACCACAATCAAAAGCAAAATGAGGTTTATTGGTCAAGATCAAGGCTAAATAGAAAACAATGATGCCAGAAGGGAACATTCCAAAATAGCATGTTATTATTGCCTGCATAACACTGAAAGCAATTCTTGGAAACCTAACTATCAAGTAAAGCTAATGGGACTAGGAGTAATTTATAACACATGCACAAAGCAATTATTCAAACCATTTTGATTGTTAAAATACTAGCACAAGTCATTTCAATAACATTCATAACGTAAAACACTCCTAAAACTATAATCATTGAAATATTTTAAAAAGAGAATAAAGGAATGCTAGAAAATTCTTACATCATCAAACAAATCGCAAGATCTGTAGGGAGGTCCCCTTTCTGACACAAATCCTGCAAATGCCATTCCATCAAGAACCTTTGTCAAAAAGTCATTTTCAATCAATCCACGTTGTCCCAGAAAGGCTGCCTGCAAAATGACCAAATATTTTCAAATAAATAACAATAGATTTGTTCGTCACTGAGCATCACTTTCCATTTCACACGTGAGCCTCAACTTTGAAAAATATCAGTGAATGATATTCAATTAATGTCCTTTTGAATGCATAACATAGTGGGAAATAAAAATAACAAAAATTGGATTTACGAAGCATACAACAGATGCTGGGATTCATGGTCAATGGCACCACAAGTCTTAGTTTTTGTTGGATGCTTAGTAAATACAATTACTCTTGGGGCTATTATGCAAATACATTCAATTACAACTTTATTTCCTCAAGGATTATTAATGAAAAGAATTTTGTAAATTTAAAATGTGTTACAACTGAAGGTGACAGGCCACACATGTTATTGGCATGCTGAGTAAGAAAAGCAACTAGGGTATTTTATAAGGTTGATTCCAAATGAGATTATTTCACATACAAAAAAATCCTGCACTCTCAACTATTACAACTGATTAGGATTTAAGCCAACAAGGTAGAAAACTATATTTTTGATGGCAGTGGAAAATAAAAAATGTAAGCCTTTAAATTTGTTGAAGATGATGAAAATGCAAACAGGTATAATTTTCCAATTTTATTACGGTCTATTTTTAAAATGTTTTATTTTATAAGGCTCTTTGTAAAATACAATCAACTCCTGTCATTTCTCCCCAACAAAAACTTGGCTGTTATTTTTGTAGTGGTTCTTGACATATGTGCATATTCAAACAGTTTATCAACACCTCTACTTCCTGAGAATGCTGAAGAGAGTTGGACTATGCACTTCCAATACTTGCATCCACCTAGAGATGCGCAGTAGAGAGCATCCTAACATGCTGTATCACTGTATGGTACCGAAACTGCACTGAAGTGGTCAGGAAGGCTTTACAGTTGGGTAGTCAAAACTCCCTCACGCATCAGCTGCACCAGCTTACCCACCATCAAGAAAATATATACAGAAAAGTGTTGGACAAAGACCAGCAATATCATAAAGGATGCTACCCACCAAGCTCATGGCCTGTTTGTCCCACTTCCATCAGGGAGAAAACTATGTAGTTTCCATGCCAGGACCATCAAATGAAAAATAGTTATTTTCCCCCAGACAGTACAGCTGATCAACACCTTCACCCACTAACCCACCCACCACAACTTTATCATTTACTGTCAGCATCACCTTTATGTATATACACTCCTTTACCTAGTATCACTTTATTTACATATAATCCATCTATGTATATAAATTATGCATATTGATAATTATTTCTGTTTTTATTATTATATTCTCTACCTTAATGTGCTTTTAAATTCTACACTGGATTTGGAGTAACAATTATTTTGTTTTCCTTTACACTTGTGTACTGGAAATGACCTTTAATAACCTCGGATCTTTCATCTTGATTCTTGAAATACTGGACTCATTTTAACCCAGGAGTGCAGAATTAAATTGTGCAGATACCTTTGTGCAACTCTAAACCTTTGACAAACTTTATTTCCAATGCAGAAACACGGGTAAGGTTTACTATGTTAAAAACTAAACAGCTAAATGTGGAAACATACAGAACAAAGTAAGTGTAAAAATGATATGTAATTCTATTGTCCATTTCAGACTTAGATACCTTCATTGTGCTTCTGACCATAATTTGTTCAAATACACTTCACTAAAAGCTACCAGGTTCTTATTCTGTTAAATCCCATGCTGCATATTTATACGCTGGCAGTATATTTTTTGTGTTCAGTTTAAAAAAAAAATCATTACATGCTGTCATAACAATACTTGCTGGTATGTAATTGAATATTAAAACATACCTTGTAAATTCTCTACCATGGAACTTTATTACAAACGTACAATGCCTGCCATACAACCATTAAGCTGTCTATGAGTATTATAGAGTTATAACACAAAAAAAAACAGGCCCTTTGGCCAACTCTTCCATGCCTATGATGCTCTTTTTCTGAGCTGGTCTAATTTGCCTGCATTTTACCCATAACACACTAAACCTCTGCTCTCCATGAACCTATCCAAATGTCCTCTAAATGTTTAATTCTACATGCCTCTATTACTTCATCTGACATCTCATTCCAAACATGCACCATCCACTATGTGAAACATTTGCACCTCATCTCCCTCAAATTCCTCTCCTTACACATATTCTCTCTAGATTTAGACTTCGCTACCCTCAGGAAAAGCCCATCCATCTATGCTCCTCATCATTTTATAAACCACTATAAACCATAAAACCATAAGATATAGGAGCAGAATTAGGCCATTTGGCCCACTGAGTCTGCTCCACAATTTCATCATGGTTGGTCCAATTTTTCTCCCAGCCCCAATGTTCTCCCTGTGTCCATTCATGCCCTGACCAATCAAGAATCTATCAACCTCTACCTTAAATATACATAAAGACTTAGCCTCCACAGCTGCTTGTGGCAAAGAAGTCCACAGGTTTACCACTCTCTGGCTAAAGAAATTCCTCCACATCTCCATTCTAAAAGGACACCCCTCTATTCTGAGGCTGTGTGCTCTGCTCCATGACCCTCTCACTATAGGAAACGTTCTTTCCACATCCACTCTATCAAGGCCTTTCACCATTCCATAGGCTTCAATAAGCTTACCCCTTATTCTTCTGAATTGCAGTGAATCTTGCAATCATTTTTGTGAACTACCTTTGAACCCCTTTCAGTTTCAGCAAAACTGCTCACAATAATCCAAGTAAGGCCTCGCCAGTGCCTTATAAAGTCTCAACATTACATCCTTGCTTTTATATTCTAGTCCTCCTGAAATGAAAGCTAACATTGCATTTGCCTTCCTCACCACAAACTCAACCTATAAATTAACCTTTAGGGAATCCTGCACAAGGACTCCCAAGCCCCTTTGCTACTCAAGTTTTTGTATTTTTTTCTCCATTTAGAAAAGTTAATCCTTTCATTTCTTCCACCAAAGTGCATGACGATGCACTTCCCAACACTATTTTCTATCTGCCATTTTTTTTACCCATTTTCCTTCTGTAGCTTACTTCCTCAAAACGACCTGCACCTCCATCTACCTTCATATCGTCTGCAAACTTTGCAACAAAGCCATCAATTCCATCATCCAAATCACTGACACATAATGTGAAAAGAAGCAATCCCAACACAAACCCCTATGGAACACCACTAGTCACTGACAGCTAACTAAAAATGCTTCCTTTATTCCTACTCCTTGCCTTCTCCCAATCAGGCATTGCTTTATCCATGCTAGAATGTTTCCGGTAATACCATGGGATCTTAGCTTATTAAGCAGCCTCACTTGGGGCACATTGTCAAAACCCTTATGAAAATCCAAGTACACAACATCAACCAATTCTCCCTTGTATATCCTGCTTGTTATTTCTTCAAAGAATTTCAACAGGTTTGTCAGGCAAGATTTTCTCTTGAGGAAATCATGCCGACTACAGCCAAGTACCCTGAGATCTCATCCTTAATAATTGACTTCAACATCTTCCCAACCACTGAGGTCAGAATAACTGGCCCATAACTTCCTTTCTTCTGCCTCTCCCCCTTCCTGAAGAATGGAATGACGTTTGCAATTTTCCATTCTTGCAGAACCATTCCAGAATCGAATGAAAAGATGACTACTAATTCTTGAAAGATCTTTATTTATGCCCCCACAATCTCTTCAGCCACCTCCTTCAGAACCCTGGGGTGTACATCATCTGTTCCAGATGACTTATCCACCTTCAAACCTTTCAGTTTCTCCAGTTATGGTAACTTCACAAACTCAGCCTACTTCACTCAGGGGAAAACAGTCCCAGCCTAGGCAGTGGCTTCATAGTCATAGTCATACTTTATTGATCCCGGGGGAAATTGGTTTTCGTTACAGTTGCACCATAAATAATAAATAGTAATAAAACCATAAATAGTTAAATAGTAATAAGTAAATTACGCCAGGAAATAAGTCCAGGACCAGCCTATTGGCTCAGAGTGTCTGACCCTCCAAGGGAGGAGTTGTAAAGTTTGATGGTCACAGGCAGGAATGACTTCCTATGAGGCGCTGTGTTGCATCTCGGTGGAATGGGTCTCCTTATAACTCAAGCCTCCAGTCATGGCAACATCCTTGTGAACCCTTTCTGTACTTTTTTCAGCTTAGTCACATCCTCCCTAGAGCACTGGGATCTGAACTGCACGTATTCCAGTACAGTTTTACCAACGATGTGACATCCCAACTCTAGTACTACCTCCCCAACTGCGAAGGTCTATCCTCACCATATTCCCCTTTCACTACCTTGTGTGATTTTGTCATCATTTTCAGGGAACTATGTACTTGTACTCTAGGTCTCTCTATTAAATAGCGTCCGCTAGGGCCCAACAATTCACATGAAATGTTAGCCCTGGTTTAAATCCCCAAAATACTATACTTCACATTTGTCTGAATTAAATTTCACATGCTTTTCCCTTCCCCAAGTTCTCAGTTCATTTTTGTGCTGACGTATGTAAACTTTGGAAACCTTCATCATTGTCCACCATAACATCAAATTTGGTGTCACCCATAAACGTACCAATCATGCCACCTACATTCTCATCTAACTCATTACATAGTGGCATGCAAAAGTTTGAGCACCCTTGGTCAAAATTTCTGTTACTGTGAATAGCTAAGTGAGTAAAAGATGACCTGATTTCCAAAAGGCATAAAGTTAAAGATGACACATTTCTTTAATATTTTCAGCAAGATTGCTTTTTTATTTCCATCTTTTACAGTTTCAAAATAACAAAAAAGGAAAAGGGCCCGAAGCAAAAGTTTGGGCACCCTGCATGGCAGTACTTAGTAACACCTCCTTTGGCAAGTATCACAGCTTGAAAACACTCCTTGTAGCCAGCTAAGAGTCTTGGGGGATTTTCCCCCATTCTTCCTTGCAAAAGGCTTCTAGTTCTGTGAGAGTCTTGGGCCATTTTGCATGCACTGCTCTTTTGAGGTCTATCCACAGATTCTCGATGATGTTTAGGTCAGGGGACTGTGAGGGCCATGGCAAAACCTTCAGCTTGTGCCTCTTGAGGTAGTCCATTGTGGATTTTGAGGTGTGTTTAGGTTCATTATCCTGTTGTAGAAGCCGTCCTCTTTTCGGCTTCAGCTTTTTTTTTTACATATGGTGTGATGTTTACTTCCAGGATTTGATGGTATTTAATTGCTCATTGCGGCCAAACAGTTCTATTCAAAAGGTTCAAAGGAACATCTAAACAAGCCTGATGCATTTTGGAAACAAGTCCTGTGGACTGATGAAGTTAAAATAGAACTTTTTGGCCGCAATGAACAAAGGTATGTTTGGAGAAAAAAGGGTGCAGAATTTCATGAAAAGAACACCTCTCCAACTGTTAAGCACGGGGGTGGATCGATCATGCTTTGGGCTTGTGTCGCAGCCAGTGGCACGGGGAACATTTATTGCTGGAGAGAAGAATAAATTCAATTCAATACCAGCAAATTCTGGAAGCAAACATCACACTGTCTGTAAAAAAGCTGAAGATGGAGAGGATGGCTTCTACAACAGGATAATGAACCTAAACACACCTCAAAATCCACAATGAACTACCTCAAGAGGCGCAAGCTGAAGGTTTTGCCGTGGCCCTCACAGTCCCGACCTAAGCATCATCATCGAGAATCTGTGGATAGACCTCAAAGGAGCAGTGCATGCAAGACGGCCCAAGAATCTCACAGAACTAGAAGCCTTTTACAAGGAAGAATGGGCGAAAATCCCACAAACAAGAATTGAAAGACTCTTAGCTGGCTACAAAGAGCATTTACAAGCTGTGATATTTGCCAAAGGAGGTGTTACTGAGTACTACCATGCAGGGTGCCCAAACCTTTGCTTTGGGCTCTTTTCCTTTTTGGTTATTTTAAAAATGTAAAAGATGGAAATAAAGAAGTTTTCTTGCTTAAAATGTTAAAGAAATGTGTCATCTTTAACTTAATGCCTTTTGGAAATCAGGTCATCTTTTACTCGCACAGCTATTCACAGTAACAGAAGTTTTGACCGGGGTGCCTAAACTTCTGCATGCCACTGTATATGCCAAACAACAGAAGGACTCAGCACCAATGCTCCGTCTAATACTTTTTCTTACAGCTCTGTGGACCAACCATTCCTCTGAGCAGGAAATGATTCCACGGCCTGAAAGTTGCAAGGCATTTAAAATATTTTTTGTAATAGGCATATTATGGTGTCAGCATTCACCAGGCTGGCAGTCTACTAACAATAAGCAACCGATTTACATTCTGTGTTTATTGTTACAATTTGTAACATCGTTGTAACTTGAATGGTTCCTTAAGGTTATTATAGCCAGAGGATGATAGCGAGGATAAACTACCGCTACCTATTAAGTGTTTCCTGAGGCATGCATCTCAAATAGCCTCTGACAATCAAGTCCAGCTCCTGGCCTTCACATGTGGCTTATCTCCTAAGCCTGGTGGAACCATTTCCACTGACAGGAGATGGGGCAAAGGCGAGTTACAGCTGCATTAAAAAAAGTCACTTCAAGCATATGGAGTTCATTAGCCATGTATGGTTCACATCTCATACAAAAGAAAAACTCTGATCTCAAACCTCCACTGCCTTGAGGCTATATCCACTCATGGGGAAGTCTTCACCAGCAAACCCCGAGGAAAAATCCAGAGCTGGAGTCCCTTACGTTGAGGTCAATACTGACTGGCACCTCCTGCAACACCACTGGCGCCAAACTGTATAAGTCTCTGATGTCTTTTGAATTAATCAGCTACATGGAGAGGGGGAGCCAGCTACCGGGAGAACAGCTTGCTTTCCAATACCTAGTGCCTTGCATATCAAGTAAGCAGCTGGTGACGCAACATCCAGGGTCGACCCAACCAACGGAAGGTCTCTGTAACTTGAAACACTGACAACATAAATAAGTTGAAGCTCTAAAATGTTACAAAGAAAATGGTGTGGTATATTTATTTTTAAAACTTTATGGTTTATTTTCATTAATATAATTACAGAGCATTTCACAATCATATCAGCATAATTTCAAAATTATATTAGCATTTTATAAAAGAAAATTCCAGCTGAACGGCAACAAAGGCAACGTGTGCAGGAGCATTTCAGTTACCGTGTGGCCGCGTGCAACTGAGGGGGAACCATGTCCAGCACCAATCCCTGTGGCACACCACTGGCACAGTCTTTTAAACTGGAAAGCAACCCACCACTACCAATCTGACTATTTTCACTAAGAATATATCAGGTGCTAGGAATTTTTAAAACTTATGTAACCAGGTGAGCGCTGAATATCTTTTTTTTAATTGTTAAAGTACACTTATGTATTCACCTTAGTAATGCTAAAATAGCTACCTGTGCCTTTAAGAGAAAATGGTGACGTCATTTTGCAGGTATGGAGTAGAACAAAGAGTTGCCATGTTCTAGAGAGAACAACATTCGAGTACTTTTCCCAGGTTTGGTGAGGAAAGATTTTTACGAGTAAATTGATCAGCGCAGGATTGCTTGATTGGGTGATGTTCCTTATCCGCCTAGAAAGTTAGTCTTTTTAGTACTTCAACTACAAGGCAATATATTGTAAAAGTTTATTTTTGTGTTATTGTTTCATGACTGAATGCGAATGTAACAGAATAGTGTGAATGTGTTAATCTCCGTACACACAGCATGAGTGAGAAGAATTCGTTTCAAGGTCTAGCCTACATGTGTTTGGAAGTTAAGCACGTATCTCTCTTAGTTAAGATGAGATGTACTTATTCATATTTTTGATGTTGTGTATAAGGTACATGGTTGGTGGGATTCTAATGTCGTTTCTAGTGTTCTTTTAGAATTGCCACTACCATATTGGTTTCGTATATTTTGTTTTAGTTATTTTCCATACTGAATATGTAACAAGGGTGTAGACCGAAATTAAGCCAAGATTGTAACAGCAGGAACTGTGTTTTTTTTCCAATTCATTTCGTTGTTTTTATTTCAATACCCTTGTTCTGCATTAAAACATCTAATATAAATAAAGGAATTATAAAACACAAGTATTTGTTGTCGTGCAAGTGTATCTTTCCCCAGGCTACAAGACTTATATTACAAAAACAATCAATGATGGACAGTGAAGATTAGAAATGAAAGCTATTCTGACTCTTCTGGAGGCTGGAAACATTGTTCTGCTGCAATGGATACTTACACTGTACTGACGTCCAAAATATACATGACAACCATATGGACTCTTGCATTGTTCCATCAGAACAGCAGTACTTTTTATTCAGTGCACTCTAATGAGATAAAACTTCAGAAATTTGCCTACATTAGTCACTAAGTGAACAAAATTTAGAAAGGATATCTTAATTTTTTTTTTTGTTTTACACACACACAGCAGTGGGTGTTTGGAATGTGCTGCCAAGTAAGTAGTAGCATTTAAGAGGTTTTAGGTAGACACATGAGTATGCAGACACTGGAGGGATAAAGACAATGTGAAGGCACATATCATGGGCAATAAGACCTGTTCCTGTACTATACTGATCTTTTTCTATACATAGCTATCACTGAAGATGGCAATAATGGTCATCATAATGCAACTCAGATAAACAGAAAGAAAATTTGCACAAAAGCATATTAAATCAAAATGAAAACTATACATATAGGATGGTGAAATCACCAATTGCCTAACCAAACTGATCTTCTTGTAATTCCTCACTATAACTTCCTTCAAAAGATCAAGACAAAATATTTTTGTTTTATATGATTTGGGGGATTGATGTGCTTGATCCGTTTTGCTCGATTTTTATGCAGGATGGTGGAATTTGGGGGTTGATGATGGTGCTGCCTTTCTTTTCTTGTTCTTTCTTGGTTTCGTGTCTACCCGGAGAACTGAAGAATATCAGAGTTGTATATTTTGATAATATATGAACCTTTGAATCAATGACTAAAAAATGCCCATGTCATTGATTCTACAATGTTCCTCACCATTTTAGACACACTGACGTACTAATCCCAGTTGGAAAGGAGATGAGTCTATATGAATTACTTTCAAACATAATGTCAAAGTTAAACATCTGAGTTGATCAGGCCTGTCTTTGAAAACAAGTCAACTAAATTTCTCTCCAATACTCAACTTCAGTCAGGTACCTGACTTCAAAATTGCTGTCCACTATTTTCAGCACAACTTAGTGCTCATGCGTATAAGAATGTTTCTCGCCTTTTGGACGCAATCACAACCGAAATTCTCACTTATAAAAAATGATTAACATAAAAACTGGAATAGTATTATTGCATTTAACAACAGTTCAATTAAATTGAAAATCATGGGAAATCTTTCCATAAGTTATCTCAAATATTTAAGAATGGGACAAATATTTTCAACACAATTAATCTTTCATCTATTACTGACTTACTTGAAGTCTGGTGAGACCTAAAATGTTTTTTGCAGCAACTTTCCTCTCATTGAACATTGTTGGGGAAACTAAATATGTAATACAGCAAAACTTTTTAAACTGCCAACATAACTCTTGATTCGATCACTCTGTTGGCAAAAGGAATAAATCTTAATTCAGCTCTTTAAGAAACCTAACTAAGATAGACCAGTGTCATATTCAACGGCACAAGAGATTCTGCAGATGCTGGAAATCTTGAGGACACATACACGGTGGGTGCTGAAAGAATTCATCAGGTCAGGCAGCATAAACAGAGAGGAATAAACAGTCAACATTTCAGGCTGAGACACTTCATCACGTGTGGCTGATAAAGGGCCTCGGCTTGAAACATCCATTGTTTATTGCATGCATTCCTCATATTCAATAGTTTTTTAAAAAATGATTTTAGACCTTTAGCTGCAATTCACTCCAAAAAATGATTACTTTGTGGGTTTGGAGGAATCATCTAAAATATGAATCCTAAATTTATCTTTCCCAAGTTTGACTTGCGCCTCAGTGGTAATTATACAAGTCTGGATTTTGGGTTTATCAATCAGTTCTTTTAACATTCTGAAACAGTCAATATGATAACCAGCTGATCCCTACAACGTAACCTACAAAAATCATATTTCAACTTTCTTTGACTCATTTGGATCTTTGCTAACAAGAATCTTAATTGTAATACTTAACTGCATTGTTTTCAGGTTAGCAAAACTAGGCATAGTATTATCACAGCTTAATACAACTTCCTTTTGGTCAAATCCATCAATTATACTTTGGGGTGTTGGCTATTGTCCTGTCGTAGTTAGGTTCACTGGCAAAGTTACAAAGACTTCTAGCTATCTTTTCATTTCATCACTGGATACCACAGCTTTTGTTTTAAAAAAATGATAGGTTTCGTCAGCATTTAATTTTACATACTATTACTCTTTTGACCTTCTTTTAAAAAATTTAAACCATTCAGCAATTTGAACTTTAATTCTACCAGCTCTCTTATTATGCAATATATACAAATTCAACTTTCTATTAACTTTTCATGTCCAGGCCATAACTGTCAATTTAAACAATCAGTGATTCCACACAAAGACCAAATATTTCACTCTCTACACCAAAGCAACACTGATAAATATACTTGCTATCCTATTATTCATTTTTAAATCCATTTTCAAATCATAACCAACAGCATTTGGTATGGAACTCTAACAAATGCCTTTTGTGTGTCTACATTCATGTAACATTGAAAAGCCTAGATAGAATGGACATGGAGAAGATGTTTCCTGTAGTGGGGGTGTCTCAGGTCAGAGGGTACAGCCTAAGAATAGAAGGATGTCTCTTTAGAGCAGAAATGAGGAGGAATTTCTTTAGCCAAGGTGTGGTGATTCTGTGGAATTAATTGCCACAGGTGGTTTTGGAGGCAAGGTCATTTGGTATATTTAAAGAAGTGGTTAATTTGTAAGGCTGTCGAAGGCTACATGGAGAAGGCAGGGGAATGGACTTGACAGTGATAATATCTAAGTCATGATGGAATGGCAGAGCAGACTTGATGTGCTGAATGGCTCAATTCTGTTCCTATGACTTACATTCTAATATAGAGGACGCCATTAAAGAATTAATGAAGGGTTGCCCAGGCAAGATCTCCAAATCCACCATGGGCAATTTGTGCAGGATTCTTACAGGAGAGCTCTTCACATTTAATATCTGAAATCCCCTTATTTTCAACATATTGTATATAAAGCAAATGAGTTTGTCATGCCCTGCATCTCATATCAGTTTCTGAACAGTGGCATAATTTTCAAAGCTAATGACATCCTAAATGCAATTGTTTGTGCCTCAGAAATTTTATCCTCAATGCCTTCCAAAACTATGGAAAGTACCTACTGTCCCAGGAGATTTATTTGCTTTGATCACTTTCAGCCTACAAAAGACTTCCATTAAATTTATATTTTACTGTAATCTTCAGCTTTTGCTGCAAATATTTGTTCTGTATTTTTGTTCAACTATGGTCTGTGTTTCTGTACTTCTTTAACATTCAGTCTTATGAGATCATTCCCCTTCTCCTCTACAGGATATTTAGACACTCTTACCTTGTCTATTTTGTCACCATTTGCCTTTAAATGTATTTAAGAATACATTTCTTTAGTTGCGTTTGCGGATTTTGAGTTTGTATTTGGCCCACTAATTTTCCAGAGCTCTTTTCAGAATTACTCCACATTCACTTTACATGGATTAACAGATAATTGTTTTAAGGCTGAAGTACCTAAATTATTAATACCAAACCATAAATATGTAAAGAATTCCTACAGTCAGCGTAATTAAACAAGCTTTCTGAAGGATGTTTAAGCTTTGGACAGACTGAATTTGGTATAAAATTATCACTACAACAAATAGGAAAATTCAAGCCTCTGTTTTCTTTTGGTTGTAAGAAAATACATTCCTCCAAAAGGAGTTAGGCCTGTCTGTAATTAGCATAAACCTACTTTCACCCTGAAATGATGCTTCTACAGTTATCTCAAAAATAACACTCCATTTGCATCATTTTCTAACCTTTCCAGTCAAAAGCAGAGTGAGCATTTCAACCACTCAAACACACTGGTGTCAAACTTCTACAAAGAATCACCAAGATCCACCAGTCAGTAAAAGAACCTCTGTCTCCTATTTCAGAGTTGCAACATCAATGAGGAAAATTCCACACCTCCAAGAAATTACTTGTTTTTTAGCATACAAATTCAACAATCATGTTAAAATAAAAATGAGTAAACTGCTGCCTTGTCACACAACCATGCACGCTCCAATAATGTCAGTAGTACATGACGAAAAACTCCCAGGATAGTACTAAATATTTCCAAGACCCAGTTACTGATGGTTTGTTACTGACCTTGTGAAAGTGTATCACAGGTTCAGGATGAATTCGAATCAGTTGCAAGCACGATCGATACCCCTGAAAGAGCTGTGCAAACAATCTAAGAAATACTGCCCTGATTTCCTTATCCTAGAGAGGAAAAAAAGTTAAAATTATTAGTTTCATACAACTTGAATGAAGGAAAAGAAATTTGGCGAATTTATTACACATACCAACATTCGAAGGTTAGAAGGAGCAGTACGAACAGGGGGAAAAGCATAATCAGCTACCTCCAGATCTGGATGAATAACCTAAAAAAAATAACAGTTCAGATGTTCATCACATTATTAAATAATCACAATCTCCTTAACCAGCATGGAATTTAGTGCTATTCAAACAATTAACCTCTAGCTCAAGTAAATCTGCTTTGGCGATATCAATGCATGATGAGAGATTGATAATTTATAACCTGAGAGATGAGAGTTTCTCATTTTTAATTACTGCTCACTAAATTACAAAGAAAACCAAAACTGAAAAATGATAAACAGCAATAATATTGGATTGAATTATATGTTCAAAATCAAAACTATCATAATTTAACAGATGTATATATATTAACACAATAAACAGTGACCATTGCCAAAGTTGCAGATGGAGCAAATGGACAAAAACGTGTTGCCATAATAACTGTGCTTGCAAGAGTTTTTGGCTCTGGAATATAGCAAGTGCTAAAAGGAATACCAGACAACAGACAAAAAGTGCAAAGAGATGAAAATGGAAACTAAGAAGCAGAATAATTAAAGGAGGTCACAAATGGCTTTGCCAGATCAGTGAGCTTTGATAAGCTTCTAAGAAGGGCAATCACATGATTGAATAAACAGCTGATACACAGATCAGAATCAGATTTATTATCACTGGCATGTGTTGTGAAATTTGTTAACTTAGCAGCAGCAGCTCAATGCAATACATAATATAGAAGAAAATAAATAAATTGCTGTATACATATATTGAACAGATTAAAATCGTGCAGAAACTGAAATAATATACATATTTAAAAAGTGAGGTAATGTTTTATGGGTTCAACGTCCCTTTAGGAATTGGATGGCAGAGGGGTAAAAGCTGTTCCTGAATCACTGAGTGGGTGCCTCAAGATGTGAGGAGAACTTATTTGAGATACTTATTAACAATAATGAAAATTCTGAATTTATTCTCGAAAGAACTGGAACATTAAGCCCATTAAGTTTGAGCAAGCTTTCAAAGAACAACACAGATAGTGCTATCCCTCTTACTCCTTCCCATTTCTATGTTTATTTACAATGATTTAAAGCTTAAATTGTTTATCTAATACCTTTGTGTTAGCTACCAATGCAGCCATACTGTCCATATTATCAGCTAATGCCATCCAAATCTCAACCACAGCACAGAAAAAAATTGTCTTCATGCTACAACTCGCTGTTTGCTCCTTTTTAATCTACATTCTGAGCAAGCAGATACAAATACTCTTTCCTTGATCCTGTAAAACACCATTCCTGGAAACATCCTTATAACTTCATTCTGCATTCATGTCAACAAGTCAGTTCAGAATTCAACGTAGTCAAATGGGAGCCAAACTACAGTAATAATATTCTGCGCTTTGCATTCTTTGGCACTTCATAAACTCAGTAATCCCAAATGCTTGATTAACTGTTCTATTCACTTAACATACTGTCTTCAATTATTCATGCACAAAACATCACCAGGCCTTCACGTTATCACACTGCCTTTCAAATTTTACCATTTACTTTGTATTCTTTCTTACATTCTTTTGCTGATTATATCACTTTCTACTTTCCATACTAAATTTATTTTCTCATATGTCCGACCATCCCATCAGTCTTTCTCTGCCCTCTCACAAGCCTACTATCATCTTCAAGTTTACTACATTTCTGTTTTATGCCATGCACACATTTTGAATCTGGCCTAATGACCACATTCAAATCATCAATGTACAGCAAAACCAGCAGCATTCCTAGCAATAAATTTGACAAATACCAATGCATAACATGCTCCGTACCAAACAATAGCCATTCACCACAACTCTATCCTTTGGCCAATTTTAAATTCTTTAATTTTCAAATTTGAAAAATAAATTGGAGAAATTAAGCCAGAGATATGAGAAACTTGTAGGGCAAAGGATAACTGGAGATAGGTAATGTTTATAAAAAGTATTGGTACTAGCTTTGACACAAAGATTAAAGTTAAATGGAACATCAATGATGTACAAAGTTGTGTCCAACATCAGCGACAATCTTGGGAAGGCTTTGCAATTGGGACTGGTGAAATCGAAGCTGAAAGAAAAGGCTTATGTCATTAAATCATTGTCAATTAAGATACATTTGCATTTGCTTTGACAGTAATAAAACCGGCTAAGAAGATTTTTTTAAATTCATTTTTCCATGGTCTCATTCAGAACTTGATTCACTGGTCTTGTTGAGAAGATACAAAACTGGAATGAAGCAGTGCTATAGAAATAAACACTGGTGGAGTAACTATAGCTGAGAAAAAAAGCCCCCATAACATCATGCCTTCATATAATTTTTAATCTAATTTCAAACAGAAAAATCCAGGACGGAGCACGACTTGTTGCAGGTTTCTCTGGCATAATTGTTCAGTAATGTGTGGTGGGCCACAGTGGTGTCCAACAATATACAGTCCATGTCTGGTTGCCATTTCTAGAATTTCTATTTACATTGGATGGGGCCATGCCTTCAACAAGCTATTTCATATACACAAAGTGTCTGCAGGAGCTGCTTTTGAGAGACCAAAAGAGACTTCCTCTGAGTAGGCCCTAGCTACTGCCCCTCATTCAACTTCAGTGGGATGCTTTAAGCTACTCACCCCGAGCACTTTATAATTCTTGCTTAACTTGAGCTTGAAGTTCACCAGGTTTCCAGAGTTCTGCCTCCACCCAACAACCTAATCAGCCAATTTCCTCTATGTATCTTTTCACTGACTACCCAAGACGACCACTGTAATACACGTTTCGATCTGCTCCGCCCCACGACTGCCCCCGCGCCACACCCTAAGCATACAAATTTTCAGGCCCATCATCAATACACTCATTAGCATCTATACACCACTGCAGTAGTTTAGAACATTCTAGGCTTTAGAAAAATAGTTAGATATTGTCAGGAGATTTGCAAGGACAAGGTAGACATGACTGATAAATGGTTATGGTACTAAATCTTACGGCATTATCTTATGATCTAAATGAGTTTTCAGTGGAAATGAATTCAAATTAAATTGCAAAATTCAATTCAAAGATGAAGTAATTGATGAAATGATGTAGGTCTACTAGAAAATCTAAACATGCAGCTATCTGCAAAGCTCCCTTGCAACTCCAACTGAGTCGCTATTACACATGCACTTCTCTGTTACCAAAGCATGCATAAGAGCTCACATGGAATCTCATGAAGATTCAATCCCTTTCATTGCTGAGCATTCAAAAACTATTAAAAATGAATAAATGATTTTTCAAAATAAAAATTTGAAAATAATCTAATATCACGCAGTCACTTGGATTTAAAAAACAATGCAAACACAGGCAAGTTAAAAAATGTAATTTTCCCATGTTCTTATCTATCTGCTGAAATCTGTAAAAATCATCGTTGAAGAGAATGGGCTGAAAGATCATGAGGGTAGGATCAAACCTGTTTGGGATCCATGTCTTCCATCAGAATTCTCAAATGCAGTGTGCAGTGGTGGAATGCACTGACACGCTCACTGTCAAGATTCTAAGTTCAAGACTTCTACATTTAGATATGTTTGCACAGTAAACTACCAACTGCATGCCATGAACAATTGGTATTTATCAACAAGATTTAGCCCAAATTTTCCTAATCACTGTTTTCTATCAGATGCCCAGAAAGAGAACAGTACATATATTCTTTACAGCAAACTACATATTGATTCACTCATTCACCATGGAAACACATGAAAATTAGACTAAAGAGATTCAAATATAAAGGGCATGATAATTGGTTAGGCAGGTAACCAAACTGATCCAGACTAAAAGTTGATAACAATAAACAACAAGTATGAGATTGTAGGTGAAGAACATGATTTTTTTTTGCTGTTATTGATACTGGCTATCATTGAAAATGTGTGAGATATTTGTGTAGCTAAAAACAAGAGAGCATCAACATACACACAGCATTTCTAGCTTGGCATTTCTAGCTTGGAGGTATAGTTGAAAATGCCAAAGACAGTAAAAAAATTATACAATTTGTAGAACAGTCAAAAGCTGAGGAAAAAGATAACAGAGATTCAGAATGAACTGGGAAAGAGTGGAAAAGATACTGAGTTTTTGATAAAAATCTGTTGGGATAAAAAAACAAAGGCATGGCTGATTCTATAACAATGACAACAACTGTAGAAAAGTAAACCATCACTACTCATGCCAGATGGCATCATTAAACTAAGAAGGGGGTGAGGAGGAACTGTTAAAATTATTGCCACAGCAATTACTGAGACAACAAAAGACCAGACTAAATCAACATTTTCATGAACTGAAATTACAAATGTAAATAATACTTTTTTTAAAACCATGTTTTTAATCAGAAATCCAACTTACAAGAGAAAGTGCTTCTTGTGTTTGATGTAATAGAGGCTCTGGCAACTGAGAGAGATGAATACATTCTGGTATTTTAATGGTACCTCCATCCAAATCAGCAATAATAACATCCAACTAGAAAAAGAAAACAGTTAAAAGAGGATCTCTGAGATCTAAAAAATTCATATTAAAAATTAATAATGACATCTAAAAATTAAGCCACTGGTGATAGATTATTTAAAAACTTAACAGGACTTTACAGGATTGCTTTAGTTGACAGCCAGCGTCTTTTCCCAAGGGTGAAAATGATTAATACAAGAGCGCATAATTTTAAGGTAACTGAGGGAAGTATGTGGAGAATATCAGAGGTAAGTTTTTTGAAGTAGAGAGCAGTTGGTCCATGGAACATTCTGTCAGGGTGGTGGTAGAGGCGCATACATTCAGAACATTTAACAGACTCTTAAAGATAGGCAGAGACTGGATTCTGCTGTACTGTTCTATGTTCTAACCACATAAGTATTACACTGTGGCATGGGAATTACCAAAGTTAGATAGACCTATCAGTCCAAACCATCCACAATGCCATTTATTCTCCACACAAGCATGAATATAATTCCTAAATGTCAATCTTCACCTCATATGCTTCATCCCCATTTTTCCTGATGTGTCCAAATTCTTTTTCAATACTTGTAGTTTTTACTATAGTGTCCATCTGTCAGTGTAGGTTTATCTAACTGTCTTAACGGACTTGTATTCAACTGTGTATAATGTCCCAAACCTGCCCCAATATCAATATCTGACTGAAATATACAATTTTATTAGTGTAATCCCAATCGTGAAGATTAATATTTTCAGAAAATTTCAAGGCTTTCAAATCTGCTTCCATATCCATTGTGGTGCTATAGTGTATCATCTTCACAATGTTTAGCTACTAGCTCTAGATCATGAAAATATTAGATCTCAAAATGGACTGAGACACCATTGGTAATGCTGGCTATAAAGGTATGATGGTTGAATTATTGGAACAGCAACAAGGATCTGGAAGATTGATCTAAAACAGCAGTTCCCAAAGTAGGAAATATTGTCCCCTTGGTGGCATGGGGATTTCTAATGGAATGATAAATATAAAGAGGCAGTGAAGGGGTAGCAAGGAGGGCAGCTGAGGGATTACAGGCTTAATTTAAGAAATGAATTACTTTTTATGAGCATTTGATCCTCAATGCCTCAATATTGATTACAATGATCAGGTAAAACAGATTATCTCTTGCTAACCCACCATTCTCTTAGACTTTTCCCAAAGTCTGTTATAGCTTTTGAAAAACAATGTGACACTTCTGTATTTGGCATATCACAAGAAATCTGGACCGAAAAAATTGTGTTATTTCTGGGCCCAGCCTCAGCATTATTGCTGTTCACTACTGCTGTATAGTGTAAGCTAGTACAATTCCCGTATCGTAATCATGCAGTGATGCAACTCCTGTGAATTAGGACATGGCGTTTAATGGGGTGAAGATCAGAATCAGCCCTTTAAAATATTCTTGACCACATTTATCTAGCCCACTGCCCAACAGGGATATTGCTGTCCTACTTGATGCACCTTCAGGCAGAGTCAGGTTTCGCCTCAGCTTTCACACCATAACCTTCCCCTTTATTGATTGCAGCACTTGAGGTTGGACTTAAACAATACATGATTGACAATGATCATTATTCCATAAAGAAAATAGCAGAAGCAGACCAAACAAAACGAAACGAAAAGTATAGACAGTATACTGTAGAGTATCTAAAATTTGGATTTACACCAGCACCAAGCAACAACAGCAGCCAACATGCCTGTTATGTAAAAAAGCTTTTTATCCCCCCCGCCCAATGAGGAAATGAAACTGTCCAGGCTTCTTGAACATTTGAAAAGAATACACACTGATAAAGAAAACAAGAACTTGGCTTATTTTCAGTCACTTTGTGAAAACATTTAGAAACAGAAAACATGCTGCGCATCATGGTAGCGTAACAGTTAGCCCGATGCTTTTACAGCTTGGGGTTTTCCGGAGTTCAGAGTTTAATTTCAGTACCCTTCTGTAGGGGATTCTATCCATTCTCCCCATGGAATGCGTGGCTTTTCTCAGGGGTCCTCTGGTTTGCTCTCACAGTCTAATGATGTAATGGGTAGGTTAGCTTGTCACTGTAAACTGTCACATGCTAGGGTTAATTGGGTTTGATGGGGCAGAATGGTTTGAAGGGCCAGAGGGGCCTATGCAACACTGTATTGCTAAACAAATAAATAAATGTTTGCCACCATTTCACAACAAAACACTGAAGGCTTGCATCCTTCATACACTTATTTGCTTATTACTGGAAAGCCCTATATAAATGGAGAAGAACTGATTCTGCAAGCAATCAGTACGGTCCTAAGTATGGTTTTGCAGAAGTCAGCAGATCAAATAATTAAAGTGATTCTGCTCAGCAGCAACGTTGTTTCAAGATGAATGGTTGAAATGTCTGAGAATGTGGAAAGCACGTTGTGCAACATACTTAGGACAGCAGAATTTGCTCTGCAGTTGGACGAGTCAACTTTGCCAGGCAATAAATCTTTGCTTCTTGGTTATGTTTCCTTCATAAAAGATAAAAGCATGGTCCAAGAGTTGTTACTTACAAGGGGACTACAACAGATATGAAAGAGGAATCAATATTTCAGGCTGTTGAGCAATTTTTCAAAAGAGAAGGATATTCCGCTCACCAATATTCTTGTACAACATCACTGACAGGATGCCACCGTGAGGTTATTATTACTCCCATGAAAAAAAGCTGTACCTAATGTATCTGCCATTCACTGCGTAATTCATAGATAACAACTTGTCGCAAGAAATTTAAATGATCAGCTGCAGAAATGATTATATACTGTTATCACAGCACTAAATAAAATCAAATAGCACGCTCTCAATTCTCAACTATTTTGAGAGCTTTGTATGAGAAATATGAAAAATGTGAATACTTGCTGTTGCACACAGAAGTCAGAAAGGCTCTCAAACTGAAACTGCAGGAGATGCTTGTATCACAGTTTCAAAAAAAGCATAAAATTCCTTGAAGACTTGAATACTTCATTCTTAATCAACTGAAGATTATTAGGCATGACATTGCTTATTTTTCAGAATTATTCGCAGAAGTTTAATGAAATCAATCTTCAATTACAAGGAAATTATATGAATCTTATCAAAGTCAAATCAATTAGACATCTCCTTATTTCTATCCAAGATACCCCTATTTAAGTACAACACTGGCCGTCACAACCTTTCTAGTTTCCAAGCCACTACGAGTTGGAAGAGACTGTTGCTGTGTACATACATCTACTGATGCTTCTGGACACATCTTCAGTGATGTTCCTGGAATCATCGGGTGTTTCGGGTCTTTCAACATCATACAACCTCCTCCAGGTGACCCCACCGGGGCTGATCAGACCCCAGCTTGTGTCCAGATGGCTAGCTACTTATGACTCCATGGCTCCCCTCTTTTGAGCCACAGCCATCTTGAGGCCCTCTCTGCTGCATCGGTGGTACTGCGGATGGGTCTCCTCTTCCTCTCTCCCTCGATGCCCAAAACGCTGAAGGCCTCTACTAAAGAACGGGCTACGAATCCCATACAACCAACCTCCACTGGGAGACACCTCGCTCTCCATCCAGCCTGCTGACAGTTGCTGACCAGTCCTGTGTACTTGGAGAGCTTCCTTTCAAAGGCCTCTTCCAAGCTATCTTCCCATGGGACTGTCAGCTCCAGCAGCACCACTTGCTTAGTAGACTCAGACACTAGGACAATGTCTGGTCGCAGGGTGGTGGCTGCGATATGGTTGGGGAACCTCAGCTCCCTTCGAGGTCCACCAACAGCTGCCAGTCCCTTGCACAGGTCAGAATGCCAGCAGATGTTCTTTTGGCAGGTATTGGCTGCTCCCTTGCTCTGACAAAGGCAATGGTCTGCTTGGAGGGTCGGGACCGCTTCGCCCACTCAACTCCTGCACTGATGGTCTTCAGGACCTGATCATGCCTCCACCTGTACTGTCCCTCACCAAGTGCCCTTGCACAGCCGCTGAGGATGTCCTCCAGGGTTCCTCGCTTGGAGCATAGTGGGCACGCAGATGACTCTGCCTTGCCCCATGTGTGCAGCTTTGATGGGCTTGGAAGCACACCGTACACTGCCAGGATGAGAAATTGGATACGGTGTGGTTCGGCTTTCCAAAGATCAGCCTAGGTCACTTTCCTCTCAACCACATTCTCCCATCTTGTCCAAACTCCCTGTTGCTTCATTCCCACTGCCTTGCAGGCTCTCATCTCCTCCACTACTGCTCTCACCTCCTCCTGAACTAGATGATGCCTTTCCTTCCCTCTGGTGTCCATTTGGGGAGTTGGAAAGGATCCTAGCCCAGCTCGGCCTCGTGTGACCACTCCCACCAGCCTCCTATGACGCAGCCTCGCCTCTGCCTCCTGAACAGCTTCCTCTGCCCTCCACTTCCTGCCAGTACTTACTTGGATCCCTGGTCTAGCCACCTTCAAGTCACTTGAGTCCCTATACTGTAGCACTTCTCTGGCTCTTGTTACCTTGAATTCTTCCTCCAAGGATTTGAAGGGCAGTTGCAGTTTGTTGTGGTGTCCATAGAGTGCGATGCTGCTCAGGCTCTTTGGCAGCCCCAGCCATCTCCTGAGGTGGTTGCTAACCCTCCTCTCTAAGGTTTCGACTGTCGAGATCGGAACTGCTTAGATGAGGAGGGCCAACAGGATTCTGGGAAGAATGCCATGCTGATACACCCAGGCTTTAAACTTCCCCGGTAGGCCAGACTTGTCTACAGATTTCAGCCAGCCAGCCATCCAACTCGGTGCAGGTTGCCTGAATGGATGTTGTGTCCCTTAAAGAGCTGTCAAAAACTTTGCCTAAGCTCTTGACTGGCTTTTCTGTGATGGTTGGGATGGCTGTGCCTGCGATGCTGAACCGGAACTTGTTCTCCACCTTCCCTTTCCTCAGCAGCATCGATCTTGATTTGGCAAAGAAACAATACCAGCTGATGATCTTCATGAATACTGTGCCCACCTGGGTAAGCTGAAAGACATGTCAGAGAGATTTCAGGATCTTCTCTCGATCCAAATTCCAGATTGGGAAATAAATCCATTTCTGAACACTTGCAATGAGAAATTAACAGGAAGGACAGAGGAAGAACTGGTGTCACTGCAAAATGACTTTGAACTGAAGCAGAGGTTCAAAAAGTCGTATCAAGACTTTGCTTGCAGAAAGAAAACTCTGAATTCTATCCGCCACCATAGAAAAAGGTCAAGATGTTCTTTATTGCCTTTCCAACATCATATTTAGAGAAGCATGGTTTCAATGTGGTTGTCCAACTTATTTCAGAGAAACTGAACAGACTACAAATGACTGAATATCGGAATCTGAGACTCCTGTTGAGAGACATTCAGCCTGAAGTTGAGAAGCTGGTATCACTGCTCTAAAACGTTGATGAAAATTATTTTTACTGTAATTTAAGAAATAATTTTATTTGTCATTTTAAATAGATTTGAATAACATTTGCAATTATTTGTCACTGCTTTGAATTTGCAGTGTCTATTTTCTTTCACTGTGCACTGCAAATCAAAATTCTTTATAGTTTTTATGTGATGGCCAGAAAGGGAGAGGGTGGCAATGGGGATGTGGTCTGGGAGCCAAAGGGGCAGCAACCCAAAAAAGTTTGGGAAGCACAGATCTGCAGCAATGATTCCGAATCTATGGCAACTGGGGAATATAAATTCAAGTAATTAAATAAAGTGCAATTCAAAAAAGAAGCTAATCTCAGATTGGTGAAATTAACGGCTTGGCTTTTGAAAGCTTATCTGGTTTGCCTAACTAGTAAATTATATGGTCAGGTCTCTAGACTTACTAAAGTGATTGAGACTTAACTACCCTGTTTAGGGGCAATTATCGTTGAACAGCAAAAGTCCACTTTCTGTGAACAAATAACAAAAAATCTCGCAGGCTGATGATCATCGTGATCCACTAACATCTTCCTCCAATTACTCAACCAAAGTTTCTGTTCGATTCCAGTTCCAACTTTTCCAGAGGAACTGCATTACTGTCATGTGATTTTATCAACTGCTGACTGAACCAAGTCCAATGGCATGTGGAGCATTCCAAGACAAAGATAACATATCAGTGAAAATATCTCTTTAATGAATGTTAAAAGCTCAAGGATCAAAAGTGCAAAATAATATAAATGAACGTAATTACACATCTAATAAATTTCCTAATAGTATGCAATTTAAATCCAGAAAGAAGTATCACACCACAAAGGTTTACTAACAACACATACTTGAGCTGTGTAAAATCTGACAAAAGCTAAACTGTTCTTCTAAACATACGAATGGGCTACACATACCAGTTCATGAATTTCACTGTGAAACATGGAGTGTACACCAATGATAAATGGAGTTGGTGAGCTTAGAACTTCCAAAAGCTGTGCAGGGAGAATCGGAATGTAAGGGTAACTGGGGAAAAACAAAAAGGAAACAGTAGTGGCAGCATTAATCACAACTTGCAGAAAAAAAAAATCTAGTCAATTTATTTTCCTCTGTGTACACTTAGTCAGTACCCCCAAGGGCTGTTCTATTGACAGATTTTAATAAATAACAGATCTAAAAATATAAGCTCAGCTCCTTCATGGAATTATGGCTAATAAAATGATTTGCCGACCTACAATTTTCATATTTAATTTTAAATACATGCAAATAAGAAAGCAACTGCAACATTCTTGGCTCAATTAGTTAAGCTTATAGCTTATAACTAAAATTAAAATGAAACCATTTAATAATGAAAACTAGAATTTAAGCTAAAGGAAATACTAGATTGCCTGACATTCTCCTATAATAACAGAAAAGTAAAAACATATCTCATTTAATTGACAGCCAGGACTGGAACAACTAATTTCTTTCTTTAAAGTTGGTAAAATACTACAGTGAAGTTTTTGAAATTAAACATTGCTTAATTCTTACAAAATTTGTATTTTACAACAAAACAGACTGCCTTCACTCTCTGTTTAACCTCAAGGAATTTCAGATATTTACCTGATCTAATTAGTATCAAGGCTGACTAGTTCCAATACAAGAATAGCAAATGGGGAAGCACTGCATGTCATGAGGCAACTGTGTTGCAGGATGAGAGTCAGAGGATTGGATGAGCACCTTTGGTGATATCTACTATGACCTTGCCCAATCACCCATGGCTCCACACACGAAGATATCCACAATGATCCGTAAGGGGATCTATTCTCTTCTGAGTTACCCCTTATACTTAACAAAACTTTTGGATTCTCCTTTACCTTATCTGCCAAGAATGTATTCTTTTGGCCCTCCTGACATCCTTCTTTGGTGTGCTCCTATATCCCTTAAATTTCACAAGGAATTTGCTTGATCACAGCTGCCTATCCCTTGACAGCTCCCTTTTTTTTTTCCTGACCATAGTCTCAATATCCCTTGTTAGGCAAGGTTCCCAAATCTTGATGAACCTTTCCCTTCACTCTGAGCAGAACATGTTGACCCAGAACTCTCCCTATCTCACTATTATAAGCCTGCCACTTATCAGATGTGATTTTACCTGCTAACAACCTCTCTCCCAATCTTAGCCTCATCCTAATTTAGTACTTCATCCTATCTTTTTTATAATTTTTAACGTATTTTTACTTAGAGATGCAGCATAGAAACAGGCCCTGAGCCCACACAAGCCAGTTACACCCATGCGACCAATTAATCTACTAACCCTCATGTCTTTGGAATGTGGGAGGAAACCAGACCACTTGAACAAAACCCAAAAGTCATGGTAAGAACATACAAACTCCTTACAAACAGTGGCAAACTGAACACAGCTCGTTGGTGCTGTTGTACAGTATTAAGGACTACACTGTCTTTACATAACTATTTAAGAAACAATAGAATTATGGTTACTGATCCCAAAGTGCTCCCTGATGACCCTTCAGCCACTTATCCAGCCTCACTTCCCAGAAGATGAAGATGATTGCTGCCCCTGCTCTGTTGATGGGAGCACTGGTTCCCCTCCGTACGACACTTTAGTTCAGTTCCCAGTTAAACATTTCAGCCCTAAATTCACTGCCTTGATAAATGCTGTAAACTAAATTATAGATAAACTGGATCTACAAATTATGTTTTAAGCATGTACAAGGACGTGTACAAAGACTAAATTGCATGCAATTTACAGATATAATAAGAATTAAGGTCTCACCTATACTTCAAAGGGAATATTAAAGCCTCTAGTGCTCTAGATGCTTCACCAAGCCTCTGATAGCTAGTTGAGTGAAAAATAATTTTGTTTTCTGTGAGCACGGCACAGAAAAGGCTGAACACTTGCTGGATTCCTTTAAATAGAAAAATAAGTCAATTAAAATGACATTGCAACCCAAAAACTTTTCATTGGTTTATGGCCTAACTTAGTATCAGGAATATTAAGTAAATTGAATACCAGTTAACTTTCATGAACCATTACACACTTATACATTAATAAGTATATTTTGTAGGTTCTTTAATGCAACCCATACAAGATTAACAATCAGCAGTTCATTTGTTCACTTTAGCTTTCCCAATTTCATATACTTCATAGAATATATAGTGTACTAATTATTATACTGTACTCCAACACTAACATTCACTTAACTCAACTGGTTCAGCAAATTCAATCTACTCAAAGCTTGTCTGGCCAACATATGACTATTTCTAAAATACATGTATTTTACTTAATACCCTTAAGTTGATTATGAATTAGCTTTAAATGTTGTCTTAGCACATTCACCCAGGTTCCAAGAGGGGGCATTTAGGAAGCAAAATAAATAATGCAGGGCAATAGCAGCGAAAGTGTATTGAAAATGGGTAGCGTGTACAAGCATAAGAGCGCACCAGCAAAGTGACAGAGTTAAGAACATTGTTAACATAAAACTAAAAACAAAAAAAAACAAGAAATGGCAAATACAGCTCACACAAAATTTGCTTTGTATAATAATTTTACTGAGGTGAGTGAAAATAGAAATAATTTAACTACGTTTATTGTATCATGTATGTATGTGAATGTTCAAGTACAGCAAGTTTCCCGCCTCTTCTGGGAAATTCTGACTCATAACTATGAAAAGCAAGAGTATTTATGATGAGAACCTCAACATCTTACATCAGCATGGTAGCAGCACACTACCTGACAAATTACCCCACACCCCGTCTGTGAAAGAATTTGTAGTTCTCACCTGGCCTCACTAGCAATGTCAGAACTCACAATTCTGAAGTGGAATTATCATCCTCTCTCCTGCAGGACTGGGCTAAAAGTTAAATAAAATTATTGCACCCTCATCCAAAGTAAAAGTGAAAGAGATAGTAGAGGAACTAAATTCATAAAAAAATGATAGCATGGAGTTAATAGAAAAGTTGGCTGCAGGTAAAGTAGTTGTATCATCAGGGCTCGTTGGAAACCATCCTAGAATTCTGAGGGAACAAAAGGGAAAACTGTGAGAGTACCAATTTCCCAATGCTCTTTAAATAGAGGTAGACTGGTGGATGATTAAAGTATGACAAATATTACTTTCTTGTTCAAAAAACAAGTGAGATTAAGCTCAACGATGCAGGCATGTTACCTTACTTTCAGCACTAGGAAAGGTGTTAAGAAGGAAGAAGCAAGAAGAAACAATGCGGAGAAAAAATGTTGCTCTAAATTGGCTACACAATTAGCAGCATCTGCTTGAATGAATGTAAAAGTTAATGAAACTGACAGGTGGTTGAGAAAAGAGTTAATGAAGTGTGCACAATTCTGGGCTTTATCAATAGAAACATGGTGTACAAAAACACAGTTGCACTAAAATTTCATAAAACACTAGTCCAGTCTCAAGTGAAGTATGATGTTCAATTCTGATTGCCCCATTCTAGAAAAGTTGCGAATACCTTAGATAGAGTACAGAAAAGATTTAAGGGAACAGTTCCTGCAAAGAGGGATCACAATTCCAAAGACAGAGCATCTGGGACTGTTTTATTTATAGAAGGCTGAACTGTAACATGAAATGATGAGGGATCTGAATAGAGTGAACAGTCTGAGGTCGTTCACATTGGTAGAGGAATCACAGACTAGAGGCCAAGATATAAACTAAAAGGGATGAGAATTAAAAGTAACATGAGTAATTTTTTAAATTTATATACACCATGCAGTTACGTCTGGAATGCACAGCCTCAGATTTCATCGTGGCCTTCAAAAAGGAACTGAGTAAATCATGGTAAGGAAACATTTGCAAAGCTAAGTGGGGGGGGGGGGGGGTAGTGGAAGAAACAGCCGGGGGTGGAATTGATGAGGTGCTTGAGAGGAGAACTAGTAAGACGATAAGACCTAATCAGATTTAGACCATTCAGCCGATTGAGTTTGCTCCACCATTCGGTCAGGACTCATTTATTTTTCCTCTCAAGCCCATAACATTTGATGCCCTTACTAATCAAGAACCTATGAACCTCAACTTATAATACACCCAATGTCTTGGCCTCCACAGCCGTCTGTGACAATGAATTCCACAGTTTTGTCATCCTCTGGCTAAAGAAATCCCTCCTCATCTCTGTTCTAAAGGGACTTCTTTTAGTATTGATATGATGAGCCAAATGGCCTCCTTCAGTGCTGTAAACATTCTATGGTTAGAGATGAACAGAGTTATATTTAGGGTGTTATTTCTACTTACAATACCAAAACCAACTGGATACAAATAAATAACACTAAGAAAAAACAAAACTGTGATACTAAACATAAATGATTTACTTTCAGAGAAAAAATAATATTTGCATTTTTGCATTAAAAGATGATCACTTTATTTAAAGGCACCTATTTTGTGCTTTTTAAATTTACCTCCATTCGAAAGCAAACTATCACGGAGCTCAGATTTGTCTATGCTGTAAATTGAAATGAATGCCAGAATTCATCATTACACACATTCCATTTAAAGTATGCAGAGAACTACCCACAGATCCCTTGAGGCAGCTTTTCCTATGTTTTGAATAGAATCCAATGTGTTTTTAATTATATTCTTAATAGTGAAAATACAAAATAAGCAATGCACAAAAACAAACCTGGCCAAAACAAAATATCATTGGGCTACCTTTTAAAGCCATTGTTCACAAATGTTATTTTGAAAAGTATTGATCACAGTGTCCTTAGTTCACATTTCCTGAAGCATATCATGTGATCTGGCATTGATCATGTGTGTTTCCTGTTTTGCTTGCTGCAGCTGACACAGTAGAGCAGCCCATTCCATGTTAAGTGAATAATACACCTAAAAATGATCCTCCTTACTGACCAGCAGCATTTTTTAATCACCCAATACAACATATTGGAGAATTTTCTAAAAGATTTATAATTTGGCATTCAAGTGCAGTATGAAAAAATACTATAAACCAAGTGATACTACACAATTACAATCATTCTTGTCAACAGAATCACCTTGATTGCCATTTGTTTTACCGTAACCCAAAACTGCTTGTGATAGAAGTGACAGCAATTATTTGAGACTTTTTCCAAATAGGAACAATGAGCAATTGTACATCAATTGCTATTCAATTTCTGTCAGAAATATTTACATTCGGCTCTGAGTATCAGTCATTCTCAGGTGTTGTGGTGTGTTGCCCAGTCTTATAACCCTAATTTATTGATCAGTGTCCCATTTCATATCAAACAAGACAGATCACCTTTTAATTAATTTCATTTTCAAAAAGGTTCCGAAGAGACCTATAACCAAATAACTTTTTCTGCACACATTAATTACTCTGGTATGCAAAACTCTTGATTTCGACTATTTCACAGTAACAGATTGTTTACCACTTGTGTTGATAAAGAAAATAAATCATGTTTTTAAGGTTATTAACTTTCCAATTTCCCTGTTGTCACAGTACTTTTAGCATATTGTACAATATGCAATTCTACATTGTACATTCTGCAAGAGTAATTATAAATATACAACTGCCAATATACAACACTACAATATAGAAATGTACTTTGATGCTATAAAGTTGGAATGTCTATTATTAATCATATTCTATTTTAAATAGTAATAGAGGGCCTATGGGTATACCTAACATTTTGAAGTCATGAGCCAACATTGCCATCAAACATGTTTGCTTCTTCAATGTTTACTCAACCTCTTCACGTTGCTGAAAGGGCAATTAATTTCCTGTACTAAATAACATTCATCCATAACAATCATCAACAAAACACTACAACCCATCAACAGATCGAATTTTTCATCTTTAAAAAAAGTAACCACATCCTGCTGATAACAGAGGCACACAGATATATCCACAAAAAATTTATTTGGAAATAACTTCCGTTTCCTGGCTTCAATGTTAAAAATCTACAGGACATGAAATAAATTTATAATTTGCCTGAACAATTTCAATCACTTTATGAAGTATTTTTATGTACCACATTTTAACATTATTTGTGAGCATAGAAATTGTTCCATCTTATTAATGTAACAAGTTATAAAAACATCTTAAAAGGAGATTTCTAAAGGCATAACTTCCAAAACCATAGCCTAGAATTAATAACTTTAAAGAAAAATTTGTGCAATCTTAAAAAGTTTCAAACTGAAGAATGTTCATCTGATAATTTAAGAAAAGCTTGAAGTGAGATAACAACATTCACCACAAAGCAATAAGAATCCAATCTAACCAACACAATTCCAAATCATATGAGCATCGCACTGCTCATGGCTGTAGTTGTCCTTATATGACAGAAAAGGAGCAAAAACGAAGTAAACAGCTTGAGCAGGAGAAATTAGCCTTTTCTACATATGTAACTTATCAAAAATGCTAGGAAATATCTCAAATAAGGCACATTCAATAGATGTGCAAACAATTATAAAAGGTTTGCCAAAACAATCTAAGAACAGTTCAAGATCTCAGAACAACTGACCTCTAAGAAGGAACTCAAACACATTGTATGAAACAACCAAGTATAATTTATGGTTCAACCACTGACACCATCCATCTCTCTGGCAGCTGCCTGAGGCAGATGCAGAATATTCACAGGTTTACTGCATTTTTTTTGTCTTGGTGTTGATCCCTTCTTATTCACTTCATCAGAAGACTGCCTGCTTCCATTTCAAAACATCCAACTTGTGTATCCTACTTTAGTTTGTGTTGGTAGTTAAAATTTGGGCAAAGTTTTCTAATCCCATTCACACATCACCTCTGCCTCACTAACCTCATCCCTCTCTTTCCGTATTATTCTGATCTTGCTAGCCTTCATAATATCTAGATTCAATTAACTCACAACTTGGCTTTCATTATTCTATCCTTAACAACCTTGGCTTCAGTCCTAAGGCCTAAAGCGCAATAATTCTGCTCCTAAGCTATCACCTTATTTTCCTTAAAAATGTATCTTTTAAATCAAATTGTAATTTGGTAAACCAGGAATATGAAACTAAAGAGCGCTCAGAATAAGAAATATATTTATTCTTGTTTAGTAGGCTTCTCATGAGAGGAGAAATTCACAAGGTTTAAACTTTATTTGAGTTTAAATGAATGATATATGACTGCATTGAAACATACAAATTTCCTGCAGGGCTTGACAAGATAGAAGTAAAGTTCTATTTCCCCAGCTGAGCTGTTAGGTACTAAGAGGTCATAGCAGCAAAATAAATGGATGGCTACTCTGTGCAGAGGTAGAAAGAAAATTGTTTTAATCCAGATTCACTAACCAAGTCAGTTGCAAAGCCTAAATTTGGAAATTAATAGAATCAGGATATATAGGGCTCGAGCAGGAAAGTGGCAGTGAGATAAGAAGAGATATAACCTCACTGTACAGTACAACCAGTACAGGTGGTCAAAAGGCCAACTTCTTTTTTCTTGAATTCTGATGTCACTGCAGTGCAAGCAGATAATAAGGTGCAAAGCCACAATGAGATAGACTGAGGTCAAGAGTCTATCCTGATCATACTACAGGACTTTTTATAGTCATGATAGTGAAATTGAAGCTTCATTTGAGCCAGGTAGACATAACTTTAAACCTTCGTATCTTCTCCTTGAGGTGAAGAGAGAACATCCAAGATAGGCTTGCTTATGTTGGTTGCTTTATCGAGGCAAAAGAAGTGAAGACAGAGTCCAATGATGGGAGGCTAGTTTTCTTGATATGCTGAGATGTGTCCACAACTCTGCAGCTTCTTGTGGTCTCGGGCAGAGGAATTGCCATACTAAGGCATAATGCATCTGGTTAGGATGTTTACGTAGAACACCACAGCATGGTACAGACCCTTTGGCGCACGATGTTGTTCCCACCACATAACATATATCACTGTCCGTTGGCACTATGTTTTCGTTATATAACCATATAACAAAAAGTTGGCACCAGCAGACAATACAACCTACAGCGATTTCCTGCAGACAGTTCACGAAACTACGTCATTTACTTCTTTTTCTTTTAAATACAATTCTACTATTAAGCTGTTTGTGGTTAGAAACTACAACTTAGATTTGATGGTGTGTTTTCGGGTCGATTGACTGATCTGGCGCTTTGCGGTCTCCAAGGGAGGTTGCTGAGGTTTGGAGCGGAGTGTGCAGCCTGGAGGACGGGAAGCCTGGAGGCGGGGCACGAGGCCATGATCAACTCCACTGCTTCTCTCTAATCAAAGCATCAAGCAAGGTTGAAGTCTATAAGACCATAAGACATAGGAACAGAATTAGGCCATCTGGCCCATCAAATCTGCTCTACCATTTAATCGTGGCCGATCATTTTTTCACTCTTTTCAGCCCTACTCTCAGGCCTTCTTTCCGTAACCTTTGATGTCGTGTCCAATCAAGAACCTATCAATCTCTGCCTTAAATACACCCAACGACCTGGCCTCCACAGCTACCTGTGGTAAGAAATTCCACAAATTCACCACACTCTGGCTAAAGAAATTTCTCTGCATCTGTTTTAAGTGGAAGCCCTTCTATCCTGAGCTTGTGCCCTCTTATCGCAGACGTCCCCCATCAGGGGAAATATCCTTTCCACATCTACTCTGTCTAGACTTTTCAACATAGAAGGAAACATAGAAAACTTACAGCACGATACAGGCCATTCGGCCCGCAAAGCTGTGCCGAACACGTCCCTACCTTAGAACTACCTAGGCTTTACCCATAGCCCTCTATTTTTCTAAGCTCCATGTAGCCACCCAGGAGTCTCTTAAAATACCCTATTGTTTCCACCTCCACCGGCAGCCCATTCCACGCACTCACCACTCTCTGCGTAAAAAAACTTACGCCTGACATCTCCTCTGTACCTACTTCCAAACACCTTAAAACTATGCCCTCTCCTGCTAGCCAATTCAGCCCTGGGGAAAAGCCTCTGACTATCCACACGAACATGCGAAAAGTTTCAATGAGCTCCCCCTTTATCCTTCTAAATTCCAATGAGTACAGACCAAGAGTCAAACTCGTATATGATGATCCTTTCATTCCCGGAATCATCCTTGTTAACCTCTTCTGAACCCTCTCCAATACCAGCACATCATCTTTTATGATGATGATCGGGGATCAAAAGTTCTACTGCTACTTTTTTCCAAACTAAGACATAACATTACTTGGGAAAACAACAGGAATTCTGCAGATGCTGGAAATTCAAGCAACACACATCAAAGTTGCTGGTGAACGCAGCAGGCCAGGCAGCATCTGTAGGAAGAGGTGCAGTCAACGTTTCAGGCCGAGACCCTTCGTCAGGACTAACTGAAGGAAGACTGAGTAAGGGATTTGAAAGTTGGAGGGGGAGGGGGAGATCCAAAATGATAGGAGAAGACAGGAGGGGGAGGGATAGAGCCAAGAGCTGGACAGGTGATAGGCAAAAGGGGATACGAGAGGATCACGCGACAAGAGGTCCGGGAAGAAAGACAAGGGGGGGGGAGGGGGACCCAGAGGATGGGCAAGAGGTATATTCAGAGGGACAGCGGGAGAAAAAGGAGAGTGAGAGAAAGAATGTGTGCATAAAAATATGTAACAGATGGGGTACGAGGGGGAGGTGGGGCCTTAGCGGAAGTTAGAGAAGTCGATGTTCATGCCATCAGGTTGGAGGCTACCCAAACGGAATATAAGGTGTTGTTCCTCCAACCTGAGTGTGGCTTCATCTTTACAGTAGAGGAGGCCGTGGATAGACATGTCAGAATGGGAATGGGATGTGGAATTAAAATGTGTGGCCACTGGGAGATCCTGCTTTCTCTGGCGGACAGAGCGTAGATGTTCAGCAAAGCGGTCTCCCAGTCTGCGTCAGGTCTCGCCAATATATAAAAGGCCACATCGGGAGCACCGGACGCAGTATATCACCCCAATCGACTCACAGGTGAAGTGTTGCCTCACCTGGAAGGACTGTTTGGGGCCCTGAATGGTGGTAAGGGAGGAAGTGTAAGGGCATGTGTAGCACTTGTTCCGCTTACACGGATAAGTGCCAGGAGGGAGATCAGTGGGGAGGGATGGGGGGGACGAATGGACAAGGGAGTTGCGTAGGGAGCGATCCCTGCGGAATGCAGGGGGGGGGGAGGGAAAGATGTGCTTAGTGGTGGGATCCCGTTGGAGATGGCGGAAGTTACGGAGAATAATATGTTGGACCCGGAGGCTGGTGGGGTGGTAGGTGAGGACCAGGGGAACCCTATTCCTAGTGGGGTGGCGGGAGGATGGAGTGAGAGTAGATGTACGTGAAATGGGGGAGAGTCAGTAGGCTTATAGTAGACATCAGTGGATAAGCTGTCTCCAGAGACAGAGACAGAAAGATCTAGAAAGGGGGGAGGTGTCGGAGATGGACCAGGTAAACTTGAGGGCAGGGTGAAAGTTGGAGGCAAAGTTAAGAAAGTCAACGAGTTCTGCATGCGTGCAGGAAGCAGCGCCAATGCAGTCGTCAATGTAGCGAAGGAAAAGTGGGGGACAGATACCAGAATAGGCACGGAACATAGATTGTTCCACAAACCCAACAAAAAGGCAGGCATAGCTAGGACCCATACGGGTGCCCATAGCTACACCTTTAGTTTGGTGGAAGTGGGAGGAGCCAAAGGAGAAATTATTAAGAGTAAGGACTAATTCCGCTAGAGGGAGCAGAGTGGTGGTAGAGGGGAACTGATTAGGTCTGGAATCCAAAAAGAAGCGTAGAGCTTTGAGACCTTCCTGATGGGGGATGGAAGTATATAAGGACTGGACATCCATGGTGAAAATAAAGCGGTGGGGGCCAGGGAACTTAAAATCATCGAAAAGTTTAAGAGCGTGAGAAGTGTCACGAACATAGGTCGGAAGGGATTGAACAAGGGGTGATAAACCCGTGTCGAGGTATGCAGAAACGAGTTTGGTGGGGCAGGAGCAAGCTGAGACAATAGGTCGGCCAGGACAAGCAGGTTTGTAGATCTTGGGTAGGAGGTAGAAACGGGAAGTGCGGGGTGTGGGAACTATAAGGTTGGTAGCAGTGGATGGGAGATCCCCTGAGCGGATAAAGTCGGTGATGGTGTGGGAGACAATGGCCTGATGCTCCTTAGTGGGGTCACGATCGAGGGGTAAATAAGAGGAGGTATCCGCGAGTTGTTGCTGTGCCTCGGCAAGGTAGAGGTCAGTACGCCAGACTACAACAGCACCCCCCTTATCGGCGGGTTTAATAATAAGGTTAGGATTAGTGCGGAGGGAGTGGAGAGCGCAGCGTTCCGAAGGAGTGAGGTTGGAATGGGGACAAGGTGCGGTGAAGTCGAAACGGTTGATGTTCCGTTGGCAATTAGCGATAAAGAGATCCAGAGCAGGCAGAAGACCAGAGCGGGGTGTCCATGAAGAAGAGGAGGGTTGAAGATGGGAGAAGGGGTCATCGGTGGGGGTGGAAGAGTCCTTGCCGAAGAAGTAGGCTCGGAGACGGAGACGGCGGAAGAAAAGTTCCGCATCATGGCGAACACGGAACTTGCTGAGGTGTGGGCGAAGGGGAACAAACGTGAGGCCCCTACTGAGAACAGAGCCTTCTGCCTCCGACAGTTGAAGGTCGGAGGGGATGGTAAAGACACCTTCCTGATGGTGTCCATCACAGCTATCTGGACTATTCCTCTTCTCACCCTGTCTCTTGCAAAAACGCCATCCCCTTCTCGCAATTCCTCCGTCTCCGCCGCATCTGCTCTCAGGATGAGGCTTTTCATTCTAGGACAAGGGAGATGTCTTCCTTTTTTAAAGAAAGGGGCTTCCTTTCCTCCACTATCAACTCTGCTCTTAAACGCATCTCCCCCATTTCACGTACATCTGCTCTCACTCCATCCTCCCACCACCCCACTAGGAATAGGGTTCCCCTGGATCTCACCTACCACCCCACCAGCCTCCGGGTCCAACATATTATTCTCCGTAACTTCCGCCACCTCCAACGGGATCCCACCAGTAAGCACATCTTTCCCTCCCCCCCCCCGCTTTCCGCAGGGATCGCTCCCTACGCAACTCCCTTGTCCATTCGTCCCCCCCATCCCTCCGCACTGATCTCCCTCCTGGCACTTATCCGTGTAAGCGGAACAAGTGCTACACATGCCCTTACACTTCCTCCCTTACCACCATTCAGGGCCCCAAAGAGTCCTTCCAGGTGAGGCGACACTTCACCTGTGAGTCGATTGGGGTGATATACTGCGTCCGGTGCTCCCGATGTGGCCTTTTATATATTGGTGAGACCCGACGCAGACTGGGAGACCGCTTTGCTGAACATCTACGTTCTGTCCGCCAGAGAAAGCAGGATCTCCCAGTGCCCACACATTTTAATTCCACATCCCATTCCCATTCTGACATGTCTATCCACGGCCTCCTCTACTGTAAAGATGAAGCCACACTCAGGTTGGAGGAACAACTCCTTATATTCTGTCTGGGTAGCCTCCAACCTGATGGCATGAACATCGACTTCTCTAACTTCCGCTAAGGCCCCACCTCCCCCTCGTACCCCATCTGTTACTTATTTTTATGCACACATTCTTTCTCTCACTCTCCTTTTTCTCCCTCTGTCCCTCTGAATATACCTCTTGCCCATCCTCTGGGTCGTTTCCCCCCCCCCATCTTTCTTCCCGGACCTCCTGTCCCATGATCCTCTCGTATCCCCTTTTGCCTATCACCTGTCCAGCTCTTGGCTCTATCCCTCCCCCTCCTGTCTTCTCCTATCATTTTGGATCTCCCCCTCCCCCTCCAACTTTCAAATCCCTTACTCACTCTTCCTTCAGTTAGTCCTGACGAAGGGTCTCGGCCTGAAACGTTGACTGCACCTCTTCCTACAGATGCTGCCTGGCCTGCTGCGTTCACCAGCAACTTTGATGTGTGTTACTTGGGAAAACCATTGAATTAGTGTAAGAGCAGAGGTATCTTTCCACTTCAATAAAATAGCCCTTCTTGCCAACAATGTAACGTATGCAATTACATGTTGGTTTGAAAATGAAATACCCTGAATATGATGCGGAACTATTCCAAATAGAACAGTCAATGTATTAGGTTGTAAATTAATTTTCAAAGCTTTAGAAATTGCAGAAAATAAAGATTTCCAAAAAGATTTCAATGAGGGACATGACGAGAACATACGTGACAAAGTAGCTACTTCATTTTTGCACCTATCATAATAATTATCTACATTAGGAAATATTTTGGATAGCCTCTCCTTTGTTAAATAATAACAGTGAACAATTTTAAATTGAATTAAACAATGATTGGCACATATCGAAGAAGAATTAACCAATTTCAGAACTCATAACCAATCTTCATTAACAAAAGTCATATTAAGTTCTCTCTCCCAATCTTGTTAATCTTTAGTGAGAGGTTATCTTTTTGTAGTAAACATCTTCTTTTAGATGAGGAGCCCAAGACTGTTCACAATACTTAAGGTGATTCCTCATCAATGCCTTATAAAGCCTCAGCATCACGTCCCTGCTCTTGTATTCCAGACCTATTGAAATGAATGCGAACATGGCATTTGCCTTCCTCACCACCAACTCAGTCTGCAAGTTAACCTTTAGAGTGTTCTGCACAAGGACTCCCAAGTCCCTTTGCATCTCTGATTTTTGGATTTTTTTTCCCCGTTTAGAAAATAGTCTGCACATTTATTTCTACCATCAAAGTACATGACCATGCATTTTCCAACATTGTACTTCATTTGCCACTTTCTCCCCCATTCTCCTAATCTAAGTCCTTCTGCAGTGTACCTGTTTCCTCAACACTACCAGCCCCTCCACCAATTTTCATATCAGGTGCAAACTTGGCAACAAAGCCATCTATTCCATCATCTAAGTCATTTATATACAGCATAAAAACAACACCAACCCCTGCTGAACACTGCTAGTCACTGGCAGCTAACCAAAAAAGAATCCTTTTATTCCCATTCACTGCCTCCTACCAATCAGTCAATGCTCTAACCTTGCCAAAACTCACCTTGTCAAAAGCCTTCTGAAAATCCAAATATACAACATCAACTGCATCCCCTTTTATCTATCCTACTTGTAATCTCCTCAAAGAATTCCCAAAGGTTCATCTGGCAAGATTCTCCATTAAGAAACCATGCTGACTTGGTCATATCTTGTCCTGTGTCACCAAGTACTCAATAATCTCATCTTTAACAATTGACTCCAACATCTTCCCAACCATTGAGGCCAGGCTAACTGCTCTATAATTTCCTTTCTGCTGCCTTCATCCTTTCTTAAAGGGAGTGGAGTGACATTTGCAATTTTCCAGTCCTTGGGCACCATGCCAGAGTCCAATGATTTTTGAAAGATCATTAGTAATGCCTCCACAATCTCTACCACTACCTCTTCAGAACTCCAGGGTGCAGTTCATCTGGTCCAGGTGACTTGGGTCTTTCAGCTTTTAGAGCAGCTTTTCCCTTGTAATAGTAACTGCACTCATTTCTCTTCCCTCACACCCTTCAACATCTTGCACACTGCTAGTGTCTACCACAGTGAAGTCAACAAGGACGAGGGTAAAGGACAGGCGGGTTTTCTGTGCTGCCAGACTGCGTTTCACCGGTCTTTCTTTCCTTTTCACTGGCTGCTCTCGGAGGAAAGTGCAGGAGTCTTAGGATCCACATTGCAAGGACTGATCGGCAAGGCTGTGGACTTTTTTTGGGGGACTTTGAGGTTTATGTTGCATGCGTTCCTGGATTCCGATTACTCCTTTTTTTTTGCTGTTTTTGAGTAGTTTGATTCAAACAATCAAAGTGGACTGGGGCGCTTTGGTGAAGAATGCCCATGCAGCAGCAGCAGACTAGCCACTGAATACTACTCGACTCCTGGTTTGATATTTGATATTCTATGTGTTGTTCAATTACTTTATGCCATTTGCACAATTTGTTCTTTATTCTTGCATTGGGTATTTGATAATTTTTTGAACGGGTTCCATGATGTTTCTTTCTTGCCTGCAGGAAGATGAATCTCAAGAGTTGTATTCTGTATACATACTTTGATAAGAAATGTACTTTGAATCTAAGATAAATCTATCCCTTCCCTCCTACATAGCCCTCCATTTTTCTATCATCCATGTGCCTACCTATCTAAAATACCCCAGATGTACCTGCCTCTACCACTTAGCAAGGCATTCCACACACCCACCACTCTCTACAAAACTTACCTCTGACATCTCCCCCTGTACTTTTCTCCAATTAATTCAACATTATGCCCCCTGGACTAGCCATTTCCACAGTGGAAAAAAGTCTCTGGTTATCCACTCGATCTAATTATCAAATCACCTCTCATCCTCCTTCACTCCAAAGAGAAAAGCCCTAGCTTGCTAAAACATCCTCACAAAATCCTCTCCAGGCAGCATCCTGATAAATCTCCTCTGCACCCTCTCTAAAGTTTCCATATTTTTATTATGAGGTGACCAGAACTGAACACAAACTAAGCTTCCAGTCAATCACTTGACAATTTTACAGATTGAATTCCATCTGCCACTTCTTAGCTCAGCCCTGCATCCAATCAATGTCCTGATGTAACCCACACCAACCTTCTACACGATCCACAACTCTTCCCATCTTTGTGTCATCTGCAAACTTACAAGCATACCATTCCACTGCTTCATGGAAGTTATTTATAAAAATCTGCAACAGTAGGGTTTCCAGAACAAATCCCTGTGGAACACCACTGCTCACCGACCTCCGGGCAGAAAATGTTTCATCTCCAACCATCCTCTGCTTTCTATGGGCAAACCAATTCTACATCTACACAGCCAAATTTCCATGAATCTTACTCTTCCTAACTTTCTGAATGAACCTACCACAAGAAGCCTTATCAATTGCCTTACTGAAATCCATTTACACCACATCTAGTGCTCTACATTCATCAATCTGCTCAAAGAATTCAATCAAGCTTCCGGTTAAGATGGTGTTAGCAAGCAACAATTCCTTATATATCTTGCAGATAGCCAATCTCTTAAATTATTTCACTTTTTCTATGCTTCTGCTTGCTCTTTTTGTCTTGATTACGCTTCAGACACTGTTGGACCTGTGACATGCAGTTTGGAGTTCGATCAAGTGATCTGGCGCTCTGCTGTTCCTGAAGAGGACTGCGAGTATGGCTGCCTCATGTAGAAGACCAGAAACAGGGCATGGAGCTATGATCAACTCCATTTCGAAGCTTCGAGGAAGATTGAAGCGTCAAGGCGAATGTGGAAGTGGTCAGCATTCATTCTCCATGGAGGTCACCGGTCGACAGCGTAATGGTTGGAAGACCGTAGGACAGGGTCACAGTGTTCATTCTTCGCAGAAGGACCGAGCTCGAGTGAGCATTCTCCTTGGTTCTGGTGGAAAGATGTTTTTGAAATTCTGAGACTTATACGATTATTGGACTGTAGTTTACATTGCTCTGCTTCAGTTTTTCTATGTTTTATTTCTTGTTGTCAATTGGCAGGTTGAGGTGGGTTTTTGTGTGAGGGAGAGGTTAGGGATTTGGGGTCTGATGTTCTTGTTGGCTTTTCTGTGTTGGTGATTGTTGGTTTTGGCGTGTGGGAGGAGGGTTAGGAGTTTAGTGCTGTTAGCACTGTTCTTTATTGCAGGGGAGAGGGTTGGGGGTTTGATGTTGCTTCTTTTTGCAAGGGAGGGGGTTGGGGGTTTGGGGTTTTTGATGTTCAGGCTACTATCTTCTGGGTGGGTGATCTGTTGGTTTTTGTGCGAGGGAAGAGTTGGGTGCAGGGTTGGTGTTCCAGCTGCCATTTTCCATGTGGGCAATCCATTAGTTTTTTGTGTGTGGGAGGGGGTAGGAGGTTTGTTTCTTTTTCCTTTTCTGTGGGAAGGGGTGTTGATACCTTTTCTTTCAATGACTCTCCTGGTTTTTCTGTATTTAATGGCTATCTGGAGAAGACGAATATCAGAGTTGGATTGTACATGCATCCTTTGACAATAAAATGAACCTTTGAAGCTTATGAGACATCACCTACCCCTCACTAAGCAATGCTGACGATATCTAATCGTGACTTTTGGCTGTTCACCCTTCCACTTTAGAATGCTGTGGACCCGATCAGAGATGACCCTGACCCTGAAACCTGAAGCAATAAAATACCCGACAGCCTCTTTCATGCCCACAGAATTTGCTCTCTGCTCCCCTAACTACTGAACTATTGACTACACTAGTGTTGCTTCATGCTTGTCAATTCCATCAACTTTGCCTCTAACTGCCACCCTACCCTGCACTTGATCCATTCCAGACACCTTCCTCCCCTTTCTCGATCTCTCTGTCTCCATCTCTGGAGACAAACTGTTGGTTAACATCTTTTATACACGTACTGATTCCCACATATTCTTGACTATACCTCTTTCCAGCCTGTCTCTTGTAAAAATGTTATTCCCTTTTCTCATTTCCTTTGTCTCCATCCCATCGCATCTGTTCCCAGGATGTAGCTTTCCTTTCCAGGACAGCAGAAATGTCCTCCTTCTTCAAAGAATGGGTTTTCCTTCCTCTACCATTGATGCTACACTCAACTACATCGCCACCATTTCCCGAACATCCACGCTCACCACCCCATCTTCCCACCCTCCTTAACAATGATATAGTTCCTCGTTTTTATCTACCATCCCATAAGCCTTTGCATTCAGCACATCATCTTCTGCCGTCCTACCATCAAACATATCTTTACCCCTCCCCCCACTGGCTCTCCGAATTTCCACAAGGATCGCTCCTTCCATGATTCCCTTGTCTATTCAACTCTCTCCACTTATCTCCCTCCTGGAATTTATCCCTGAAAGCAGCCAAAATGCTACACCTGCCCACTCACCTCCATTCAGTTATTCCACATGAGGCAACACTTCACCTGAGAATCTGCTGGGGTTGTCTATTGTGTCTGGTGCTCATGATTTGGCCTTATCCACAGTGCCAAGACCCATCATAAGTTGGGGTCCACCTCATCGAGCATCGCCGCTCCATCCACCAAAGATGGAACATCCCAGTGGCAAACATTTTAATTCTGACTCCTATTCCAGGTCCAACATACCAAGATGATGCTGTCCTCAGAGTGGAGGAGAAACACCTTCTATTCCATATTGGTAGCCTCCAATCTTAAAGCATGGATATTGATTTCTCCATGTGATAAAAAAAAACTGCCTCCCCCTCCCCTTTTCTTCTATTTCACACTCTGGCCTCTTACCTCTCCTCGCCTGCCTACCACCTCCCTCAGAGTTCCCTCCTCCTTCCTTTTCTTCTATTATCTGCTCTCCTCTCCTATCAGATTCCTTCTTCTCTAGCCCTTTATCTGTCGTACCCACCCAGATTCACCTATCACCTCCTTCCCCCACTCCTACCTTTTTTATTCTATATTTCCCCTTCCTTTCCAGTCCTGAAGAAGGGTCTTGACCCAAAACATCGACTGTTTATTCATTTCCACGAATGCTGCCTGACCTACTGATTTCCTCCAGCATTTTGAGTGTTCTGCTTCAGATTTCCAGACTTTCTCGTGTTACTGAATCCCCTATCACCACTGCACTCCTCTTCTGCCCCACTCCCTTCTGAGTCACTGAGTCAGACCCACTCACCCACCCCTTCCCTCACCTATCCTATGTGGAATACTTGTATCGAAGGAAATGGCCACAGAGATACCCTGCACTGTCTGCCTATTCCCTTTCCCTCTCCTGACAGTCATCCAGTTACCTGCCTCCTGCAGCTTAGGTGTGACTGCATGTTTTCACAAATAAAACAGCGTGGAGCTGTTGTAATGAGGGCAGTCTTCTTTGCTGCTTTATGTTGGTGGAGCAGCAGTGCTGGTGATGCAAAAAGACTAAATAAGCTTATAAAAAAAGGCTGGATCAGTCCTTGACTACAACCTAGACTCTTTTCAGTAAGTGGCAGAGAGGAGGTCACTGAACAGACTGTTATCCATTATGGACAATCTGTACACCCTCTCCATGACCTACTGAATAAGCAGCAGAGCACCCTTTTGAACAGGCTCATTCAGCTCCACTGTCACAAGGGTCATTACAGAAAATCTTTCCTACCAAATGCAATAAGCATATACAATAGTTCATCTCTGTGCGACAGGACAACACACATCATAGTACAATAGTCTCTGCTTTATTTCGTACATTATTATTGCACATTGGTACATTGTGTATATTATTATTCTGTACTTTATTATTAGTTAAGTCTACACACCGCTAAGTGTGTTTTTAAATGCTGCTGCTCTAACGAAAGAATTTCCTACTTGAGATCAATAAAGTACTTATTATTATGTTTCAAGAAAAACCTTCTCAACTCATTTATTGAAATCGAAACACTGAACATAAAGAGCGGTACCAGTATATAACGTAATTACATCATCACGGCAGACCAGCCTCTTAAAGTGAACCCCAGCTTAACGCCAATGGTTGTGAATTATGTATGTTTCCACCAATTAGATTACCCTACATGACCTCCCTGTAGCTCTTATCTATCATTTGCTCATTGTCCCATACGAGCCACAGTGCATCCAACTGCAGTTCCAGTTCCTAACATGGCTCGTAAGGAGCTGCAGCTGAATGCACTACATGCAGATATAGTTATCAGGGAGACTGGAGGTCTCCCAGATTTCCAACATCTGGCAAGATGAACGCACTACTAAACCTGGACTAATTCTCACTGTGCACTAATAGACAAAGAAAGAAAGAAAGAAACTTGCCTTCGACTTTGTGTCACCTTGCTGAAGTCTCTTGAGCCAAAGCCTGAACAGGCTTCAGCAAAACAAAATAGCTGGTCATTGACTACAGGAAGGGTTTTGTTTACATCAATGGTGCTAAGACCAAGAGCGTTGAGAGCTTTATATTCCTGCAAGTGGACATCACCAATAGCCTGACTTAGTCCAACCACTTGGACACCATGGCCAAGAACTCTCGTCATTGTAATAATGGCCCACTCACACAATGGCCGCTCTACTTAAACCTAACTTCTTTTTATAGGTCCTTGCCAAGTGTCTAAAAAAACCACAGTATCTCAAGCCCATTGAAAAGTTCCAGAAGGCTCCGATCACATTTTAATTCTCAGCTCATTCACCTCAAAAACAAGCAATTGTTCATTATATCTCAAGCCTGCCGAACAATTCCCAAAGGCCCCACTCTCGTTTTAAATCTCATACACAGCTCAATCATCTCAAAACAAGCAGCTACTGTCAATACTTCAAGTCCACCAAAACGTTCTGATAGGTCCGACTCGCGTTTTAAATCTCGCACACAGTTCACTCACCTCCAAGCACACAACTGCTTGTCATATCTCAAGCCCACAAAAAAGCTCAGAGAGGAATTCCATGGTGCAGAAATAAAAATATGTGACATGCCAAATTTCTTTAACCTCCAGAGGAAGTACAGGTGCTGGTGCACTTTCTTGGCCATGATGTCTAAGTGGTTGGACCAGGCCAGGCAATGTTTAATCATAGGAACTTAAAGCTCTCAATCTTCTTGACCCTCAGCACCACTGATATAAACAGGACCCTTCCTGTAATAAAATGACCAGCTTTTTTGTTTCACTGACATTGAGGGAAAGGTTGTTTTTGTGACACCATGCTATTTTCTCTACCTCTTTGCTGTACTCTGAGATATCATTATTTGAAATATGGCCCACTGTGATGTAAACTGCAAACTTAGAGATGCAATTAGAGCAAAATCCTGCTGCGTGATTGTGAATATACAGGCTATTCCTCTTGTTTTTTTACAATGAAGATTTTGAAATCAACTGGAGTCCAATTGTAGATCCGTGTCTCATACATTTCAAATTTTTAAGCCAGTCTTAACTTAATCTTCGCAAAGATTGAATTAGAAGTTTCAAACTATCATTTCTGAACTTTTGATGGAGAGTTTAATAAACGCTTTTTTCAAATAGAATTTTTAAAACCTTACCAGTTGAGCATATCAAGCATGGTATCTTTATACTGCTGCTCAATGCAAATTGCAAGGAAATTCAAGCAACACACATCAAAGTTGCTGGTGAACGCAGCATGCGTTCACCAGCAACTTTGATGTGTGTTGCTTGAATTTCCAGCATCTGCAGAATTCCTGTTGTTTGCAAGGAAATTCTAAGCCTTTTGCTAGGCTTTTCAGGGTTTTGTTCAAAAATTGGTTGAAACACTAATTCAGGACTTTTGAACACGATCATGTTGTTCCTTAAGTATTTGAATAAAACTTCCAAACTTACCTAAATTGGTCTAAGGCACTTCAGGATAACTTGACTAAGTAATAGACTCTATTAATACAATCCATTTCTTTGTAATCCTATTAACATGTTTGCATCGCAGTATAAAAAATGTTTACTTCAAAAAAGTCATCTGAATTCAAAAGAAATAGACAACAATGGAGAAAGATGCTCTAAATGAATTGATTTTCTCTGTATCAAGTCATTTTATGAAGTTCAACAAACTATTTTATTACAACTTAATTGCAAACACATTAAGTTACCCAAATCAGCATGACTCACAAGCATTCCTGAGTTACAATTTATGGTACCTTTAAAATCACAGCTCTATCTTTCTCCAATATTGGAAAAAAGTGTGTTTATTTTTAAAATTTTGGTTAACCAATAGAGCATATTCAAACATTCCAATAAAATCCCAGAACCTACAGAAAATAACTTTAATAGTGCTGGAGCCAGCCAACTCCACAAAATCACTACCTACATTGCCACTGTTCCCACCCAAGATTTAGTTTCTCTGGGTGTATAAATCAGGTTAACCCATTGCATCCAGCAAGAATCTAGTAAAGCAGAGCAGGCCTCAGGCAGCATACTGCTGATAGCCTGCACCTAGACAAATTTTGACAGCCTTTTGAACAAAGTTTAAACTATGAGACATTACACATGTTCACAGATGTAAATATTTAAAAACAAAGAAATTAAAATATAAAAAATAAATCACCATTAAAAAGCAATAAATAAATGGAAAAAGTAAAATCTCACACAAAATGCTGGAGGAACACACAGCAGGTCAGGCAGCATCTGTAGAAAAAGAGTAAACAGATTTTGTCTGAACTGCAGAGTTTCTCCAGCATTTTGTGTGTGTTGATTTGGACTTCCAGCATCTGCAGATTTTCTTGCGAAAGTAAAATCTCTTTTCTTCCCTCATAGGATCAGCTTTAATTTTCCCTACAAACTTATTACCATGCTCTATTCTTTCTCCTCTTAACTAAACTGCAGTTCCTCTTCTACTGCATTCCAGTCCTCATATCCATAGCCTTTTTGGACTAATTTCCTTGTCTTTTCCTACACACTATTACTATTCCTCATTTCCCTTGTTAACCACAATCGAGCCTCCTTTGCAGTTTTATTTTTGACCAGATAGGAGGAATATGTTGCTGTTATAGTTCACATACTTTCTCCTTCTCTTCTGGAGTATGGGTGACCTTTATATGGGAGATAGATTGCAACTTAACTGGAGGGGAGCCAAGGTCCTTGCCAGCAGGTTTGTTAGTACAGGTTTCCCCCGCCATCCGAAGGTAGAGCATTCCTATGAAACGGTTTGTAAGCCGGAATGTCGTAAAGCGAAGAAATAATTACCATTTATTTATATGGGAAAATTTTGTGAGCATTCGCAGACCCAAAAATAACCTACCAAATCATGCCAAATAACACATAAAACCTAAAATAACAGTAACATATAGCAAAAGCAGGAATGATATGATAAATACACAGCTTATATAAGTAGAAATACTTTTCCACAATCATTGCCTGAACTGTTCTCTGTGGCGAAAATCTCACGCAAGAGCCGTCGGCAAAAACACGGCGCAAGCGCTCTCCAGTAACCTTTAAGCTATGAAGCTGCCAAATCATACCAAATAACACGTAAAAATACACAGCTGATATAAAGTAGAAATAATGTACGTACAGTGTAGTATCACTTACCGGAATTGGAAAAGTGCGGAGCATACTGATGGTGGTGTGTTAGACTGAGTCGTCGGAGTTTGGGTGATGCAGTGGCCCCCACCCTCCGGGCAGCGAACTGATACCGATCCACGAAGCATACAATGGTTGCCGGGAGGCACACAGCACATCCTTAAGAAAAAAGCCCAAACAAACATGCTAATTAATTAGGTGCCGCCCAGCACATAATTAATTAGCATGTTTATTTCGGCTTTTTTCTTAAAGATGTGCTGTGTGTCTCCCGGCAACTGCTGCATTCTCCACGAATCGGTATCTGTCTGCGGCCTGGGTGTTGGGGTGGTGGGACACTGGGGTGTAATCTCGTCGTCTGTTCCCATTACAGCAGGCAGCTCATCGTCTCCTATGACTGCCCGCCTCAATGTCAAAGGTCTAGGTTCATCGTCTGCTGTGGCTGATGTGGAAGGCTTGCTTGACTGCTGAGCCTCGCACATTTTTCTATCATACAGTTCCTTGTAAGCACTCAAACCATCCTGCAAATATCCTCTATACCGACGTGCCCTTTCAAAATTGAAGTCGTACTTTATCATTACTCATTCAGTTTCGATTATTATCCTTTCCATCTCCAATTGCATCAGCTCTTCATCTATCAGTTCTTGGTCATGGGATGCCAAAACCTCTTCAACATCATCTTCGTCAGCTTCCACAAGCCAAACTCACTTAGCCCTTACTTCGTTCACCACGATCAAAATGCTTAATTATGTCTAGTTTTACACTAAGTGTAACACCCTTACGAGCTCTTTCAGGCTTTTCCGATACCATAGAACTCATCTTGCAAACAGCTACTCACAGACACGTGCTTAAGCAATGCCGCCTAGAATGCAGTTCCGAATCTGGGGGAGAGCGGTTGCTCGGGGCGCGCGCTGCCTTTTATCACGTGCTGATTTTTTCGTAGCAGTGAAAACACCTTCTATTAGCGAAAACAGGGTACTAATGTAGGTCTTTCGTAACAGTGAGGTTTCGTGAAGCGAACGTTCGAAAAGTGGGGGACACCTGTACTACTCAGGAGGGTTTAAATTAGTTTGACAAAGGAATAACAACTAAAGCATCAGGTCAGAGAGTGGAGAGATTCAGAGGAAGGTTCTTGCCATGATCAGTAAGAACAGACAGGAGCAAAGTAATAGGCACAATGGGATAGTCAGGTTGAAGTGTGTGTATTTTAATTTTGGGAGTATTATGATGAACTTAGATCATGGATCAGTACAGGGAATCATGATGTAGCCATATCGAAGACTTGGTAGAGAAAGGAGCAGTAATGCCAAAGGGGATTTGATAGTTTAGAAAAGATAGAGTAGATAAAAGAGGTGGTGGTAGGGTCACATTGTACTATTAATCAGTAACAACAGCACACCTCCACAAATTCAGCCTACTAGATGGCTCGCCTACAAATAGGACTCAAAAAGTAAGAAAGATGGAATTACTCTGATGAGGTTATACTACAAACACACCCCCCCCCCCCCACCACCTCCCCAAAAGCCACCGGGGCACTGAGCAACAGATAGACAGGCAGATTAGGGAAAGATGTAGAAACAACAGGGTTGGTATAATGGGTGATTTCAACGTCCCCAACATTGACTGGAACGTTCAGAGTGCAAAAGGCTGAGACAGAGCAGATTTTGTTTGAGTTTCTTAAATGAACATGTAGGTAGTCCAATAGAAGGACGGCTATACTGAACTTGATGTTCAGTAATGTGCTTGACCAGGTGACTGATCTTTCACTGGGAGAATAGCTAGGGAACAGGGATTACAACTCCTTAAGTTTTAAGATAACTATAGATAATTAAGGACCTTGCGGGAGAAAAGGTTTGCAGGATAAGACATGAGGATGTTCTAAGCAGGAAGGATGAAGGAAAGCTTGAGGGGGAAGATACAAAGTAGTGCTGCAAAAAGAAAAGGGTAAGACATAAATAGACTAAGACCTTGACATATGCAGAAGAGAAGGGCTGGAAAGACAGTGGGAGAGAAGTTCTGATGACAGGTCTTTTCTTTCACAATGAGTGCTCTTGACCTTCCAGGATTTTCAGATTTTGTTTCCCATAACTTTTCAAAAACACTGACTTAACTACTTAACTGCTAACATTCTCAAACTTCCATATCAAATTTGGTAACTTCAATCAATTGCCTGAGTGTACACTAGTTTCAATATAACTAATGACCTTTTAACTCTGCAACATACACTCAGTAGCCACTTTATTATGTAACGTACCCCTGCACATTAATTCAAATATCTAATCAACCCATCATGTGGCAGCAACTCAATACATAAAAGCATGTAGACATGGTATAAAGGTTCAGTTATTGCTCCGAACATCAGAACGGTGAAGAAATGTGATCTAAGTGACTTTGACTGTGGAATGATTGTTGATGCCTGATCGGGTAGTTCGACTATATCAGAAACTCCTGATCTCTTGGGATTCTCACACATAACAATCTCTAGAGCAGGGGTTCACAACTTTTTTAAATTGCCATGGACCAATACCATTAAGCAAGAGGTTCATGACACTAGGTTTGGAACCCCTACTCTAGCGTCTATAGAGAATAATGCGAAAGACAAAAAAAAAACACTCAGTGAGCTCCAGTTCTGTGGTCAAAGGAGAATGGCCAGATTTGTTCAAGCTGACAGGGAAGTGACAGTAACTCAAATAGCCATGTATTAGAACAGTGGTGTGTAGAAAAGCATCTCTGAACGTGCAACACATTGAGCCTTGAAGTGGATGGGTACAGCAGCAGAAGACCTCGAACATACAGAACATGTACAGAAGGTATCTACCAAGTTTATATCTATATGAACTAAAACAAGAGAAAAATATCATGGAATCAGTTAGACCTACCTAGTTGTTGAAAGAGAAGGGCTACACTTGTGCTCGTCACAGGAAGACCATCGTACAAAGGAGTTTGAATCAACTGTCTATCTCCAGCTCCCAATGAGAAAAGTTTCTACGGGTAAAATGTCATAAATATTCATAAACTTTTACAGCAAGTGATGCCAGTGGCTATTACCTAGCTTTTTTCCCCAACTTGGGACTGATCAACCTCTTGTGCTTGCATGAAATTTGTACTTTAAAATACCCCATCATTGCACAAGATCTCAGGGAGCAGATTCTCCCCACAATTTCCAACAGAGTGAACTACAGAAGGGATGTCCAAATTTAAGTTAGCTGCAAATGTAATTTTGGCACATTATTTCAGCAGGTGAACAATGAATCTATGGAACTAGCAGTCGGAGAAAATGCACCAATTCATTTAGTGTTAACTCTTTCAATCAACATAAAATGAATTCCACCCCCCACAAGTTTAAAAAAAGGGTACAGAACTTGAGTGTATTTGAGAGGTAACTTCAAATTAACAAATGCTTGATAAGATCAGATGACATGTGATTCACAATTCCAAAAGTTTTCATTATGTTTCAGTCTTTTAGACCATGGTACATTTACTCCCATAATTAGTAACAGTCATTATCGCAGTACACATCAAACAGAATAGTGTGGATGAACTGCATAGTCATTAACTAACATTGCCCAGCAAATTCTATGTTACTCTGAAAAATTGCTGTTTTCAACTGTTACCACCTAGTTAGGATGTAGATATTTCATGCATCCCTTTCAAGTGCACGAGACAATTTGTACATACAGACGAACCCTGTGTTAAAAGGGGATGATTAGCCTGTATCGTGACTTAATGACAGTTGGATCTGGCATAGAATCAGAGTATCCGTTTGTTTGAATAGGGATATTCAACCTATACTTTTGCAGGGCTTACGCTCATCATGAATCATGTCACTACCAAGCAGCATACAGATTTATTACTCTTCCCATTTTTTTTTTCGAAGTTTTAGATTTGATCAGAAAGTCTTTCTTTTATTTTTGGTCATATCCTCAGCATGGACTGCCAGTCCCTTTTTTTTTGGTTTTTCTTTGTATAGTGTTGTGGGGGTTTTTTCTTCTTCATTTAACCTTCAAAGTTTTTTCTTTCCTCTTCACGAACTGATAAGAAGAGAATTGCTGTTTTCTTTTTTATTATATATTATATACTAGCTTAACACTATGCATGATTTTGATAATGTCTATCTCAATCTCGGTTTGTATTGTTATTGATATATATATTTGAGATAATTCTCCTCTTGTTTGTATTTATGTTCCTTTTAAATCAATGAAAAGATTAATAAACAAAGATAGAAAGCAGTTCTTTAAGTATAAATGGCACCTGAGAAAATAACATTGGAAAACTTGGAAATCAACAATCACCACTGACTGAAATGGCGTGACTACAGTAACGGTAATTAACTGCTAGCAGCTTAGGTGAACTGATTAGTGAATAAAGAATAAATCCCTAGCAAATTTATGAGCAATGTAAATGAAACTTCATACATTATACTCTGGAAAATAGTAACACCATACCCTATTAATACATCATTGCTTTGTCTCAAAATCTCAGAAGCTTCAGGCCCACTTGCTAAGTCTCTAAACAGAATGCCACAGCAAAGAAAGAGTAATTTATTCATATTTTAAATTATCTGTAAGGTAAGATATTTGCCTTACCTGAGATCCTCCAGCAACAGGCACAAGGCACGTGAAAAGATTGGTAATCACATTTTCCAAGTTTACATTGAGACTGTCAACATACACAGTATAAATGAGGCCCAGGCATGCCTAAAATGTGAGGGAGATAATTATCATTCAGTTAATTTAACAAAATTCTCTGAAAGAACATCAATGGATTTCTCTCGTGTCCTGACCAATTTTATTCATCAATCAGCATTATAAAAAAAACTAACATTACTGTTTATGCTTGTTTTCTGTTTACGAATTAGCTGTCCAAATTAAAATACAACAAAAATGACAAATTTAAGAAGAATAGCTTTGTTATAAAACTGACCTTGTGCATTTACAAGGCTGCCTGCGTGTTCTCAGATTTACAGAGTCACATTGCATGGAATGGGCTTTTTGGCCCACTGCTTCTACACCAACCATAAAACACCCAGTTACACATGTCTTATTTTATTGGCCCACATTCTTACCAGTTCCCCTACCCTCCCCCAGAGCCTACCAACCAGTTAAACTTAGGGCCTAGCCAATTAACCCTCGAGTGTGCACATCTTTGAGACATAAGAGGAATTTGGAGCATCCCGAAAAAACCCTAATGAGCATAATAAGCACAGGCTATTACTGGGAGCTGGCAACAATAGTTCCATGAAATGACAGACCACCAGATCTTGCAGTCTCTCTCATCAACTCTGACCAAAGATCTCCAAGCTTGTTCCTATGGAGTAATCACCAGCCTACAGAGAATTCTGCAGCTAAAAGAAAGACAGCAGTTATCACAAGAAGGTAACAGGAGGAACTGCATAACATAGGTGGTCAACACAGGAAGTAGGTTGGGGGTGCAGGAATTCACATTAAAAGGGTTGCTGGGCATAGGTGAGAGAGCACTGGTCAGGGCATCTGTAGCTTTCTTAAGGGGTACCGGGTTTTTTTAATAGGATATGATGGGTAAGCAGGAATAGGGTACTAGGATGGCCAAAGATGGGAGAATAAAGTGTGGGTTAGGGTATGTGTGTGTGTGTGATTAGGTGAAGGGATTTAAAATGTCAGTCTATTGCACACTCCGGAGCAGAAGGTGGTGGTAATGCCCCATTAAGCTGGGTGCCAACCACCGTAAAACAAGACGGAGAAGAAGAGGAGGAAGTAGGTTATATCACTCCCCAACAATGAACACTAAAGTCCGGTATTGCAGCCAGTTTGCTCACCTGGGCCAGCCCAACATCAGCCTCTCCACACCGAGCTGTGCAATGATTCATTGTTGCCAGAACACCAGTTGAGGTTGGGGTGGGTGGGGTAGTGAATCTGCACCAGGTTCCCAGGAGAGCAGCGAGACACTCAAGTAGATATATTATTTAAATTTAAGGGAGAGGTACTTATTCAGATAGCTGGAAGTTTCAGCAGGAAGATCAAGAATGCTTTGGTGAATCAATGGTCTGTGAATTCCAGTGTACAGGTCTAAGGCTAACAATCCCAATATTCAGTGATTAGACATACTTTTACTATTAAATAAAGTTATAAAATTGATAACTCTGAGTTCCCATTTTTCATAACCCTAATGCTCTAATTTGACTTTCAACTTGCAGTGTTTCTTCAGAATACAATTCCTGCATTGCTTGTAGATTAACTCTATTTGCAAGTCAAGATGAAGATGGTGTGTGTTCCTATGTACCTGCTGCTCTTGACGCTTAGATGTCAGTGGATGCACATAGAGATGCAATCCTAGAAGCTGTGGTATGTTACTTGTACTCCAATCTCATACTTAGTACATATAAAATATATAATTTTATGAAAGGGATAGGTAAGATAGAGGGAAGAAAGTTGTTTCCACTGGAAACTAGAACAAGGGAATATAGACTCAAGATTCAGGAGAATCGATTTGGAATGGAGTTGAGGAGTTACTGCTTTTTCTAGTGTGATGAATTTGTGGAATTCTCTGCCAAGGCTATATATTGAAAACATACTCAGCCCCAGCAACTATTTTCATATTTTACTGTGTCATTTTCTAAATTTAAATATATATTGAAATAGGATTTTTGTGCTAATTTGCAAAACTATGTGCATCATGTCAAATCAAAAGGAAAATTCCAAAACTTGTCCACAGTTTACTAAACAATAAACACTAAAATTTTGAGACTAAAGAAGTATTCATCCCCTTTGTAATTAATACACTAACAATCCTCAGGTACAATTTACAGTATCATCATACCAACTCACCCAATTTGTTGATTTAGAAAATTGGAGGATCGCTTGTTTTCACTGCATGGTACAAAAACTGCTCTGCAACAGACAGGCAGGCTCTACAATGGGCAGGCAAAACTGCCCAATGCGAGACCGGTGCTAACCTACACACCATCAAGGGCATATATACAGAAAGGTGCCTGAAAAAGGCCAGTAACATCATGAAGGATCATACCCACCCTGCTCGAGGACTGTTTGTTCCATTCCCATCAGGAAGGAGGTAACGTAGCCTCCATGCCAGCACCACCAGACTCAAAAACAGTGACTCTCCCCAAGCAGAAAAAACTGTTCAACACCTCCACCCCTCCACACACACACATGCTATCTTATGCATATATAGTGTATTTTTTATTATTGAGTTTTTGAGACACAGTGGCAAGTTTTTTTTGTGCTGCAGTGGATCAGATTTAACAAATATTTCATACTCCTTTACACTGTGTACTGGAAATGACATTAAACAATCTTGAAACAATCTGAAATGTTATCAGCCCAAGTCTCTAAATAAGGCACATGTAATTAATAAGGCAAGTGAACACTTATTAGCTCAAACCTGAACATTGTTCAAGTCTTCCAACATGCAAGTGGAGAATGTCTATTTTTTGTGAGAAGTTGCAAACACTAAATACCTGCCAAGGTTGCTTTGCTGACTGTGGGCAATAAACAAGAAAAAAGTTTTATCCATAGGATAAAATCACACTCCTAAGAACTTTTACAGGTCTTGAAAGAAAGCAAGAAGTTATGATCCTGTAAGGTTAGCTTTCCTAGCCATTACTTAACTTGTCTGCGATCCAGCTAGCCCAATTCTGACCTGCCAAATAGTTGAGATGCATTTTCCCAACTTGATGATATTCTTTTGCAATATTTTTCAGTAACCTTTCAGAGAAGCTGCCTACTAGACAAAGACCAGTCTTTCATAAACAAGTAACACAATTATAGAGACACAAGAGACTGCAGATGCTGAAATCTAGAGCAATAAAGAACCTGCCAGAGGAACTCAGCTGTTACTGATTACTTTTCATTTCCACTTGATGCTGTGAACAATTTAAATTTCATATTCTACAAGTCATTAATTCAGCCCTCTAGGATACCAGTCCAGAGCACAGTTATTTCAACAGTGGAAAGCAAAATTATCACAGAATGTTATTTTTTTCATCCAGTACACATTGTGCAGATTTAATTCCATTTTACCTGAATTAGTTTGAGATTTGCAAGCTACTGTTCCTTTTTGCGCAGTCTCTTGAAATTGAAAATGATATATACTCTGATTCAACACACACAAAATACTGGACGAGCTCAGCAGGTCAAGTAGCATCTATGGAAATGAATAAATAGCCAATATTTCAGGCCGAGCTCCTTGTTCAGGACTGAGAAGGAAGGGGGACGATGCCAGAATAAAAAGGTGGGTGAAGGGAAAGAAACTAGTTGGAAAGTGATAATGTGAAGCCAGGAAGGTGGGAAAGATCAAAGGCTGGAATCTGATTGGACACGAGAGTGGAACAAAGGAGAAAGGGAAGGGGGGGGATCCGGGAGAAGTAATAGGCAAGTGAGATGAAGTAAAAGGAACAGGTATTGGAATTAAAATGTTTACCCACCGAGAAGTCCCACTTGTAGCGGATGGTGCGGAGGTGCTCGATGAAGGGTCCCCCAGATGGCCTACCCTTGTCCTTTTTTTTGTTTTTATGATGGGTCTCACCAATGTAGAGGAGGCCACATAGGAAGCACTGGACATAATAGACTGACTCTGTGGATTCCAAGGTGACTAATTATGTCAAAATGTGACTCCTCCTCAATAAAGTCAATGTGAAAGGGATGTTGTACTTTCTCAAGAAGGCTTTTGGAACACACTTGAATCTTTTCCATCTTTTCCTATGATAGGGTTCAGAACAGAATGTCCATTTGAGAAGTCCAGTGTCAGGACTGCGAACAACCAAGCTTGCTTAATGGAGGCAACAAAGTAAGTAATTAAGGCTCTAATCCTAGGAATACTGGCCTGGGAAAAGGCGCTAACATTGATTTACTATTTTCCAGTTGATGTGGAGGATTTTGCAGAGATAAGTGTACTGGAAAAGCTTCATGAAATTAAGTACTGCTGTATGTAGCACAAAACTCAGAAGGGCAGGAATCACTGTGGCCTGGTAGGTAACAAGCTTAATACTGGATTTGAAGACTTGTGCTTAATCTTCAAACATCCCTTTAAACAACCAGCTAAGATCTATGCTGGCACATAAAAGCAATAATGAATGTCATCACTAATCTCTGCCTTCGCTGAGAGGTAGCCCTTGAGATATTGAAAGTGGTCTAACTTTTCCAGAACTTCACCACGAACCTTTAAAGTTGAGAGTGGCATGCATAGCAGGCTCAGCTTACAAGAATTGCAGTCATTAAGGTCCATCTTTTTTTTTTTATGCAACTTGATGATGACATGGGGCAAAGCCTCCAAAAGACTGCAAGCACACATGCAATGTGCCAGTTCAACTTGGTTCTGGAGTGAAGGCATCACAGGCTGAACAGTTTCTAATATTAGTCCTTGGGTTAAACTCCAACAGGAAACTTGTTGGCGATTAGGTTCAGCACTGCAACAAAAAAAAGGTTTCAAGTGTGAGGGCAAAGAAGCAGCCTTGCTTGATGAGTCATCACTTACTCTCAAAGATATCATCAAATCTATGGTTTACATTGCTCTACATTTTGATTTCAGCCATAACCTTCTAGAGGTTTACAAAAGATGAAGGACTGCCAACATTCTCTCCAACACATAACGGTGTCAGGCCATAGAAAATATTGTCTCCACAGGAAATAAAATTGAATATCGTGGTCACCAGGTGGTTTGCAAGCTAGAATGCAATGGATGTGCTGAGCAACACTCACAACATGCTGGAGGAACTCAGCGGGTCAGGCAGCATCCATGGAAACGATCACTCAACGTTTTGGGCTGGAACCCTTCGTTAGGGCTGAAGAGGGAAGGGGCAGAGGCCCTATAAAGAAGGTTTATAAAGGGTTCCAGCCCGAAACGTTGACTGATCGTTTCCACTGATGCTGCCCGACCTGCTGAGTTCCTCCAGCGTGTTGTGAGTGTTGCTTTGACCCTAGCATCTGCAGATTATTTTGTGTTATGGGTGTGCTGAGCTTGGTCATCTCCATTTTTGGAAGTAATTGGGTTCCTTTCTATCCATTTTGTCTTACAGTTACTAGAGTGTCAAATATCCACTCAGTGGTCACTTTTCTTCTGCAGTTGTAGCCCATACACTTCAAGATTCAACATGATGTGCATTCAGAAATGCTTCTCCGCACACCACTGTTATAATGTGTGGTTAGTTGAGCTACTGTCATCTTTCTGTTAGTTTGAACCAGTTGGGCAATTCTCCTCTGACTTCTCTCCTTAGCAAGCTGTTTTCACATACAGAACTGCCATTCGCTGCATTTTTTTTTGTTGCTTTTCGCACCATCCACTGTAAACTCCATAGACTGTTGTGAGAATCCCAGGAGATCAGGAATTTCTGAGATATTCAAACCACCCTATCTGGCACACACAATCATTCCACGATCAAAGTCACATTTCTTCTCCAAACTGATGCTTGGTCTGAACAACAATTGAACATCTTGACCATGCCTGCATGTTTTTAGGCATTGTGTTGTTGTCACATGATTGGCTGATTAGATATTTGCATTATTAGGTACACCTGTACACCTTGTTAAAGTGGCCACTGAGTGTGTAATCCATTGTTTAAGTTGGGGATTTTAGCCACAATTCAGTCGTGACCTCCTTGTGTACTGTCAGCAAACCAAGCTTGATGGGCACTGCAGTTGTCATTTCTTTGGCAACAATATGATATTGATGGCAACTCGTCTTTCAGGTAATGTAAACTTAAAACTGAAGAACTATTTTACATTCTTAAATGGTGATTAAATAGTAAATTTTCAAACTCAACTAATTCTATAATTTTGACAATTACTACCTTTCATCATACACTGGGGTGCACTCTTCAGTTATCTGATGATGTAACAGTAGCTTTTGGCCAGAGGCAGATGTTGTCAGGTGGTGCCCAGCCTTCATAGAATGCTTCTGCCCATAACCACTACACTCTCCAGCTGGCAGGTCAGCAGTGGTGGTCAAGTCACTGCCCATCTGCTCCTGACTTCCTGCTCAGCGCCTCTCGCCTGCTCCAAATCCAGTAAGAGGCTCTTTCTGCTTCCTCCCCCATCCTGCGAGCTGCTTGGTTCTTGCACTTTTCATTAAGGCCCAGCACAGACAGCATCTTCCATCTACAGCTGATGTCTATGGGGAATAGCCATGTCTACTATCCTTTGACCCTGCTCTCCTGGACTTCCTCTTATAAGCCTCCTTGCGTCCTTCCTCCCATGGTACTGTGAGTTACACTAGGATGATTTTCTTGCCTTCGGTGGACCAGAGTATAATGTCAGGCTGAAGTGTGGTTGCCACCACCTCCGGGAAATGCAGCATCCTCCCCACATCGACCCTCATCTCCCATGATTTGACAGTTTGCAGCAGATTGGATTTAGGCCTCTTTTGTATGACTGGTGTGGTCCTCTCCTTGATGAAAATCAACCCCTCTTTGCCTCTCTGCCAGCTGGTCTCCTTTTAAACCTCTCCCGCTCCAGTGTGTCAGTTCCGTACCCCTGTCTGGACCACGTCTCCCCTATCCCTTGCACTTGCAGTCCTGCATCATTGGAAGTGTGCAGAGCTGAGGCCTTGCCATCTAAGGCACTGATTGCTGATGTTCTTCAGTCATAGGGAGCTCACTGCCAGGTCTATGGCCGAGATGGTGGCTCACTTTCAGTCTTATCTTGTTGTGACTCCTACTTGATTTATTAGCTTGTCATTGGAGACCCTTAGTGTTAATGCAACTCTACACTTTGCCACCTTGAAATCCACCACTACAAATGATAATGGGAGCCGGTATGACCTTATGTAGAGCCCCACTGAAGAAAAACTTGGGGGGGGGGGGGATCCCCAGTCACCTGCATAGGTGCTTGTTAACTTTCCTCCCGATGCCTTCTACAGTGGTCATGGGGAACTTGCACATCATGAAAAGCCAGAGCAGTCTTGGTAGAAGACCATGCTGGTACAACCATGTCTTAAATTTAACAGGTTGTCCAGTTTTGTCGATCGTCTTCAGTCTACATTAGTGTTGGTGATGTTGGCGCTGTCATTGCTGCATTAAACCACTTTCCAAGTCATTTGACTGGATTGTCCTCTATGGATGGAATGACTTCTCCCTGTACTTGAAGACTGAACTTGCTGGTAACCTTGCCCTTCTTGATGACTATGCATCTGGACTTCCTGGCCTTGAAGATCATCCTATCCCAGGTAGCTACATTGTCCAGGGTTTCCAATACCCATTTTGCTTGGTCATGGGTTACAGTAGTTACTGTGATGTCATCCGTGAACACCCGTATAGCAGGCTGTCAGATCCCGGGTTCCAACACTGGACCTCGGGTTACGTCTGCTGTTGCTGATATGAGGAGGTTCATACCCATGACAAACAAGGTGGAGGAGGTATCTATCAAGTTTCTTAATCCTGATAAATGAGAATTTTAGGATCTTGGCGAGCCCAACTTTTCAGCTTTACATTAGAGATACAATTTAAATGAACGGATACAAGAGGCTGAATCTGCCTCCCAACTAAAATGATTAAAATTTCTACTGTTCCATTATTAGCTTATTTCTGTTCTCAGTGCAATTGCTACCCTTTCAGAATTCAACTTTTGGTATTTGTTTTGCAGTGTTAAACTTATCTTTGTATTTAGCATTATGAATTTTGAATTATTCGCATTCTCATTAATATACAAGTAAATACAGAAATTATTGAAGCAAATAAATACTTCCCAAGCTCACAAAAGAGATAATATCAATCAGAATGAGGGTGGAAACTGAAGGTGAAGCAAGCAAAACTTCTACTTGAGAAGCTTTCTATAAGATTTTTGAGTAACAGGTTGCAACAACTTGCAGAGAACAGTTCAGTGTTGATCACAGGAAGTACTAACAGATCTACAGCAGATGCTACTGTATCTCTTTGGCTCCTCACACAACCCCAGAACATCTGGGCAGCAAAGATGCATACATCAGGATGCTCTTTATCAATTATAGTTCAGCATTTAACACTATCATCCCCTCAAAACTAGTCAATAATCTCCAAGACCTACGCCTCAATACCCCTTGTGCAATTGGATCCTGAACTTCCTCACTTGTAGCACTTGTAGATGTTTTTGGATTGGCAAAAACATCTCCTCCACAATCTCCATCAGCAATGGACCACCCCACGCCTCCTGCTCTAATCACCTTACACCTATGAATAGGTGGCTAGGTACAGTTCCAACACCATATACAAATTTGCTGACGACACCACTGTTGTGGACTGTATCAAAGGGGGTGATGAATCAGCATACAGGAGGGAGACTGAAAACTTGGCTGAGTGCTGTAATAACAATAACCTCTCACTCAATGTCACTAAGACCAAGGAACTGATAGTAGACTTCAGGAGAGGGAAACCAAAGGTCCATGAGCCAGTAATCATCTGAGGATCAGAGGTGGAGAGGGTCACTAATTTTAATTCCTGGGTGTTGCCATCTCAGATAACCTGTCCTGGACCCATCATATAAATATTACTGCAAAGAAAGCACAACAGTGCCTCTACTTCCTCCGTGGAGATTTGGCATGTCATTGAAAACCTTGGCAAACTTCTATAGACATGTGGTGGAAAGTGTGCTGACCGGCTGCATTACAGCCTGGTACAGGAACACCAATGCTTTTGAGTGAAAAATCCTACAAAAGGTAATGGATTCAGCCTAGTATATCACAGGTAAAACCCTGCCAACCATTGAGCATGTCTACATGAAATGTTGCACTAGAAAGCAGCATCAAAGATCCTCATCACCCAGGTCATGCTCTTTTCTCACTGCTGCCATCAAGTAGATTGTACAAGTGCCTCAGGACTCACACCACCAGGTTCAAGAACAGTTGCTACCCCTCAACCATGAGGCTGTTGAACAAAGGGGATAGCTACACTCATTTAGGACTGTTATCTTGTTATTTCATACTTGTTATTTATTGCTTTTTAGTTATAACTGCATTTGCACAGTTTGTTTACAGTTAACAGTTCTATAGAACAGAAAAATAATCTCCTGGTTGCATGTGGTGACAGGTATGTACTCTGACAATAAACTTTACTTTAAACTTTGAAGTGGAGCTCAGGTATAAAGTTAAAGCTCAAGATGAAGACAGCCAGTCTAACCAGATTTATAATTTTTCTCTATATTGAAAATGACAAGGCAATAAAAGTTAATATCAAGAGAATCACTTTTGGACATGCATCAATTGCCCAATATCTCCTGTATTTCAGACTGGGAAAACGCCTTGCTGAAAGATAACTGGTGTGTTTCAGCTTGGCAAAGTACTGAGCAGCCCCAGCCCTACCTGAATCTGATCCATATTTCCTTTCATGTCCAATTCAACATGAACCCCACATACGTAGTCAGTTTACAAGTAAGTATGAGAAGGTTTATGCTTCGCTTTCACATTTTTAATCTGACTTTATCACATTATAATCTGACTTTTTGGGACAACTTTTTTCTATTTGCATACATTACCCTTTTACCATGGTAACTCTAATGTCAAAAGTACAAGACATAGAACATTGAAATTTTTAGCCTCCCTACTTAAAAACAACCTACTTCAATCAACTTTAACCAGTTCCCATCTAATCCCATTAAAATCACCCATGCTCCAATTTAGAACGTTAAATAGTTATGAAAAAACTATAGAAATTGTCCACAAGTTAAAGACGAATAAAACTGTAGTCACTGGTCACAAAGTACTCCTCACTGACACCTCAGTCATTTCTCCTCCCCCATTTCCCAAGATTAGGTCAAGTTTTGCCATCTCAGTTGTAGGGTCTGCTGTATATACAGCCACAGGAAACTTTCTTCAACACACATAAATTCCATTTTACCAGAATCCTTTGTACAATGGTAACCCCAGTCTACATTTGGAAAGTTAAAATCCACTAATCTGACACCACCATTATTCTTGCAACTCTCCTCAAACTCACAATAAATTTGTTGCTCTAATTCACTATTTGAGGACAACCCAAAGGAGGTAATCACTGCCTTTATTTCTCAGCTTCAGCCATAAAGCTTCACTGGATTAACTATCAGAAACTATCTTGAATTTCCAGCATCTGCAGAATTCCTGTTGTTAACCATCAGAAATTTCATTTTTGTTTATTGCTATGATGATCTCGTTAATCAAAAGTGCAACTCTCCCTTTCTTTCGTCCACCCCTATTTTGCCTATAGCTGACAGTACTGTCCCTCCCTTAGCCATAATTCTGTAAGTGACTATAATAACCCACTCACACATATCTATCTCTGTCCTGAGCTTCTCCACCTTCCCTTTCATGCCTTTAGTACTGAAATAAACACACTTTAATCCAGCAGTCATTTGTCACTCCCTGCCTGTATGGTCAACTGAAATTGACTTTGAATCATTTACCACTTTACTCTCCTGTTAATCTAGTTTAAACCCTCCCTGGCAGCACTAGCAAATCTGCTTGCCAGGAAATCAGTCCTCCTCCAGTTCAAGTGCAACCAGTCCTTCTTTGTACAGGTCACTGCTGCCCCAGAAGAGATTCCACTGGTCCAAAATTCTGAATGTCTGCCCTCTTACACAAGCTCTTTGGCCACGTATTCATCTAGCCTATCCTTCTCTATTTCTGCTCTCACTAACACATGGCACTGGGAGTAACCTCAAGATTTCTAACCTTGAAATCCTGCTGATTAACTGTTTGCCTAACTTCCTATTTTCACTCCAGAGAATCTCAGCTCTTGGTTTAAACCTATGAAAAACTTTTAACTGCTCAGCTTTTCCCATTGAGAATGTTCTGTAACCGCTCAGTGGCATTCTCTACCTTGGCACTAGGGAGGAAACAGGTCATCCTGGAGTTTCATTTGGAGCCACCAAATCTCCTGTCTGTCCTCCTAACGCTCAATTCCCTATCATTACAGCCATGTCTAACTCTACCTTTTCCCATAGTGCCTAGAACCAGTCTTGGTGCCAAAGACTCTACTGCTGCTTTCTCATGGGCAATTCCTGCACTCATTTTACTTTTCCTTTCATCCAACAACTAATGATGTATACCTATTGTCATTGATCACATCAATGACACTTCTAGCATTCCAATGATGCACAGGATGTCCCGCTCCTTTGTATGGTCAGTCAGGAACCGCAACTGGACATACAGTGGCATGCAAAAGTTTGGGCACCCCTGGTCAAAATTTCTGTTACTGTGAATAGCTAAGCGAGTAAAAGATGAACTGATTTCCAAGAGGCATTAAGTTAAAGATGACACATTTCTTTAATATTTTAAGCAAGAAAACTTTTATTTCCATCTTTTACAGTTTCAAAATAACAAAAGAGGAAAAGGGCCCGAAGCAAAAGTTTGGACACCCTGCATGGTCAATACTTAGTAACACCCCCTTTGGCAAGTATCACAGCTTGTAAACACTTTTTGTAGCCAGCTATGGGTCCTTCAATTCTTGTTTGGAGGATTTTCGCCCATTCTTCCTTGCAAAAGGCTTCTAGTTCTGTAAGATTCTTGGGCTGTCTTGCATGCACTGCTCTTTTGAGGTCTATCCACAGATTATCGATGATGTTTAGGTCAGGGGACTGAGACTGCCATGGCAAAACCTTCAGCTTGCACCTCTTGAGGTAGTCCATTGTGGATTTTGAGGTGTGTTTAGGTTCATTATCCTGTTGTAGAAGCCATCCTCTTTTCATCTTCGGCTGTTTTACATACGGTGTGATGTTTGCTTCCAGAATTTGCTGGTATTTAATTGAATTCATTCTTCCCTCTACCATTAAATGTCCCCCGTGCCACTGGCTGCAACACAAGCCCAAAGCATGATCGATCCACCCCCATGCTGAACAGTTGGAGAGGTGTTTTTTTCATGAAATTCTGCACGCTTTTATCTCCAAACATACCTTTGCTCATTGCAGCCAAAAAGTTCTATTCAAAAGGTTCAAAGGAACATCTAAACAAGCCTGATGCATTTTGGAAACAAGTCCTGTGGACTGATGAAGTTAAAATAGAACTTTTTGGCTGCAATGAAACTGTAAAAGATGGAAATAAACAAGTTTTCTTGCTTAAAATATTAAAGAAATGTGTCATCTTTAACTTCATGCCTTTTGGAAATCAGTTCATCTTTTATTCACTTAGCTATTCACAGTAACAGGAATTTTGACCGGGGTGCCCAAACTTTTGCATGCCACTGTACTTCTTACAGGTGTAGGGCTCAGGGACACTGGACGTTTCCCTGATCTACTACATCCTGAAGGAGGTGCACACCACAGTCCTAACCGCCATTCTGACTACATTAAAGTTAAAGGAAGCTGAAAATAGCTTGCCCTGATGTTCCTCCTCACTGAAGCCCCTTGAGTGAAAGCCTCAGCACTTGCCCTCAATCATAGCACATAGATCTCAACAACAGTCACTCCCAAATATGGCTGTTCCAAAATGGCTTCAAAAGAGCCTTTGAGCATTTTCCCCCCAGTATTAAAGATGCTTTCTAACCACAACATATTAATGTTGTATAACTAGCCTAACAATTACAGTGAAATATTACTGGAGTTGACTATTTACATCAAGAATATTAAAGTTACATCAAACAAGAGATAACACAATCAATAAACTTCTATTAATGAACAAGTGCTGCCACAGTCTTTCCAGATAAAATGCTCTACAGGAAAAGAAAATACTTCAAAAATGTTGAATGGTTTCCATACGTGAAGGTTAATGTTAACAGTATGTTATCGTAGTTATTTTATAAAAGGAATGTGTGCTGAATGATCTAATGAAATCAATGCTGGCAATACTTTATCATCTTTATCACTAAGATTAATATCAACAACTTAATCAATTAGAGAGGCACAACACCAACAATCACTGATTGGAGTTTGTTTCCTGGAACTGTCTGTCAGGAGTTTATATGTTCTCCCCTTAACCGTGTGAGTTTCCTTTGGGTTCAATGGTTTCATCCCACATTCCAAAAGACGTACGGTTAGGGTTCATGAGTTTTGGGCATGCTATGTTGGCGCCAGAAGAATGTTGACTCTTGACGTGTGCTCCCAGCACATCACAAATTATACAGATGATGCATTTCACTTTATGTATGTAAGGTGGTTTTGATTTTTTTGTTACTGCGGAGGCTAATTAAAATGGCGTCTTTGTTATGTTAATCTGGGGAATGCGGCTTTGTTGTCTTAAACGCTGAGAAAGTTTGCGCTAGCAGCTTGTTGTGGTTTAGAGGGTGATAAGAATTACGTTATTAACCAATTGGGATAGTTGTTACGGTTTTGGTGTAATTGAAGATACTGTTTGCGAGGGGGTTTTGGGGGCAGAAGGCGGGAGAGCGAGACAGAGGATGGACGAGGAGCTGTGAGTCCGCTAACGGGGTCGGACCCCAAGCAGGACGTTCGGCAAGGAGACGGAGACTGATTCGTGTGGAGTGTCTGGTCGACCACCGTTGTTGGTCCCAGGCGGCCGGTCGAGGTGGTCCGAGGGGGTCGCAGGGTGAAGAAGAAGGTCCTTGAGCTCCAACGGGTTTGTTTGTGCACGAAGAGATTGAACTTTGATAAGTGTGGCGCCTTTTATTTTCCTTTTATATTTTATTCTCTTTTAATTATATAGTTCCAGTAATATCTATAAACTATAAATCATTTAATTGCATCTGGTGTATTGTCTGTTATTTGGGCGGGGTGGGGTACCTCACACAGCATCCACACAAACTAATTACCCAGTTTGGCGGGGCTGAGGCTGTTTCCCTAGACGACAGCGAGCCGAGCGGCCCTGAGAGTGGCCAGGGGGCTACATTGTGGGGGCTTTGTCCGGGATGCTTGAGTCTGTTGGTATGCTGTATGGGTGCCCTGTTTAAATCTGTAGCGTGTGTCTCTGTGGGTTATTTGCTGTTGATTGCTGTATGCGTTGTGGGTGCGGTCTTTGTTCGAGTTCAGGCTGGCATTGACGAGTTGGAGGTGGCACTCGGGGCTGTCCATGCAGTTGGGAGAGAGAGGAAAGAGTGGTCTGATTTGGAGGTAGAGTCTGCGAATAAATGTTCTAGCTCTGGCAGGCTCCGCCTGGCACTTGGGATAGTGTCCACCCCAAGGGGGCGGAGACTAGCAAGACGTGGGCGGAGCGGATCTCTCAGTTGTTAGTTGAGTGGCAGTGCTCGATTGAGGGAGAGCGACAGGGATTGGTTGAAAGTTTGAGTAGGCGGGCTGGTGATGGTATTAGAGCTGTCAGGTTCACTTACACCGTAGTGACAGCTGTCAGTTATTTGAAAGAGGGGGGAAAGTTTTCAGTGTGTCTTCTCTGGCGAGGAGGGCGGCTAAATTGCTTGCAGTGGCAGGGGGATCATTTCAGGGGATCAGTTGTTCAGCTGATCAGAGAGGTGTCGGGAAACTTAGTGGAGGCCCAGTGGGGGAACGGCCTGAGGTCTCTGGGGAAGCACGTTCCCAGCAATGTACCAATGAACTTCCGAAAGGAAAAGACCCTATTCCTGAAGGCTTAGAGGGGCCACGCCCCAGGGTGTCGCTATGGATAGAGGGAAGCGATGCTAAAGCTATCCTCGACCCCGGGGCACAGATCAAGTTGTTGTATAGTTCGTTTTACAACCGGTGTCTGAAGCATTTATCCTTGACAACCGCAAGGGCACCGGAGACTTTGGGTACTAGTGGCAGTAGTTATCCAGAAGACGATGATTGGTTAATGACCCTGGAGTTCATGGAGGCATTTTCTGGGCACCCAGCATGTCGAGTTGCTTCTGAGGACGTGTGTAGCAGCCTTGAGCCGGTACCGAATTTAAACCAGACCCAGCGGTGGTACGGCTTGGGGAAAGTAGTTGAGGGTGAGACCCTCTTAGTAGATGCTCCGAACTACCACGAGGGAGGGGAGTTGAGCGCTGAAGACACCTCAGTGAGAGAGAGGTCGCGGCAACTGGACCCTAGTGGCGTGGAAGATGAAGGCAGCGAGTGTGTGGATTATGCGATGTGGTTTAATGTGCTGCATCTGAGGAGTGGATGTTGCCAGATCCTGAGGAGTGCGGCTGTTGAGCTGAAGATGGCCTTTACTAGTTCCCTAGGATTCTTCCAATCCGAAAAGATGCCCAACGGCATATCCGGAGCCCCTGCATCCTTCCCGCGGGGCATGAGGAAGACCATGGGGGAAGTGAAGGTGTGTGGAGTTTTGACGTATGTGGATGACTGCCTAGAGCTTGGATTCGCCTGGGGGGACTATGAGGCGAGGCGAGTGGCTGAGCCTGGGCGACTGAAGCGAAGTGTCAAATGTGGAGGAGTTTTTGGCCGGAGGAGTTTGGTGCAATGTGAGGAAAATGACCCGACATACCAGTTGAACTTCCTGGTGTTGGGACAGACGGTGGTGGACCGGGGGATGGAAACCCAGGTCGTCAATCTGAATGAGACACAGGGAAGAGAGGAGATTTACACCGCACTGCGGTCATGTAATGATGAATTAATCCAGCGACAAGAAACGATGACCCACCTTCGAAGGGATCAGCAGAAACTCAAGACGTCGATTCGGAGCAGATTGGAAGATGTGCAAGTTGGGGAAGATCATGGAAGTGTTCTGACTAAGGTCAACAGAAAACCGAGAGCCCAGGGAGGGGAGTTTGACTATGCTCCCAAGGAGGTAAAGAAATGGAGGACAGATCTCGGAAAGCGGAGGCGGACGCTTGAAAGGAACCTGAAGATGACTATCGCGAGTTTAAATGCAGTGGAAAAACTGAACGTTGACCTGGAGGACACCCTCAGGAAGAAACAACCGGAGGCTGAACATTCTAAACTGCTGCTTTTCAGGTCAGGGCGGAAGAAGCTGGTGGGGTAACTGTGTCCCAGATTGAGATGGGCAGGAACCCTGAGTCAGAACTGCGGAGGCTGTGGCGAGAGTTGAAGGACTCCCCGAAGAAGCTGACGTCTTGACTGCAGGAGGCTGAAGGGGTAGCCCCGGCTAAATGTTTCAGTTTGGAGAAACTTAACCAGCAGCTATCGATCGAGGGAATGAGGAAGGATACGGATTCGAAGGATGATGTGCTGCACATGTGGAACATGCTGCCTTTCGCTAACTTCCCCGTGATTGAGGAAGAGATCTTTGGCCCTTCTCCCACTGAGTCAGGTGTAGTGGGGAGGGCTAGCTGTGGGCAGTCTGAGTTGTGGCAGGATTGGGAAGGAGGAGAGGCGGGGCCCTGGACACGGGACTGGGGGCTCCGAGCTGTAGTGGTGGCCTGAGTGAGAGAGGAGTTGGCAAGCAGGCCCGAGGTATCCCCAGTAGTGTCTGAGCCTTTTGGGTTTAGGTGAGGGGGTACGGAGGTCTCAGAGGGTTAAGAAGCTCCCAGATAGGTTGGCCTATTTAGCGCCCGTGGGACGGGAGTAAGGTCCACTGTTTGGGGAGCACTGTCACTGTGTGTATCTGTGTATGTGTGTGTTGTGTGTCTGTAGGATTGGGTGGCGAGTTATTTAGAAGTCATGAGGACATGACTTTATTTGGTGGGGGGAGAGTGTAAGGGGGTTTCGATTTTTATGTTACTGCGGAGGCTAATTAAAATGGCGTCTTTGTTATGTTAATCTGGGGAATGCGGCTTTGTTGTCTTAAACGCTGAGAAAGTTTGCGCTAGCAGCTTGTTGTGGTTTAGAGGGTGATAAGAATTACGTTATTAACCAATTGGGATAGTTGTTACGGTTTTGGTGTAATTGAAGATACTGTTTGCGAGGGGGTTTTGGGGGCAGAAGGCAGGAGGGCGAGACAGAGGATGGACGAGGTGCTGTGAGTCCGCAAATGGGGTCGGACCCCGAGCGGGACGTTCGGCAAGGAGATGGAGACGGATTCGTGTGGAGCGTCTGGTCGACCACCGTTGTTGGTCCCAGGCAGCCAGTCGAGGTGGTCCGAGGGGGTCGCAGGGTGAAGAAGAAGGTCCTTGAGCTCCAACGGGTTTGTTTGTGCACGAAGAGATTGAACTTTGATAAGTGTGGCGCCTTTTATTTTCCTTTTATATTTTATTCTCTTTTAATTATATAGTTCCAGTAATATCTATAAACTGTAAATCATTTAATTGCATCTGGTGTATTGTCTGTTATTTGGGCGGGGTGGGGTACCTCACACAGCATCCACACAAACTAATTACCCAATTTGGGCGGGGCCGAGGCTGTTTCCCTAGACGACAGCGAGCCGAGCGACCCTGAGGGTGGCCAGGGGGCTACATGTACATGTGACTAAAATATTTGCACAGTACTGTCATTTTATACATTGCATTGTACTGCTGCTGCAAGAGAAAAAGCACATTTCGTAGTATGTGAATGATGATAAACCTGGTCCTAATATGGGTCTCTACTGTGGAATGACAGTGGGAAACATCCTTTGCTCCCGTTAGAATTACAAACTCCCTTTATGCTTGAAGTTGACTAATACAGTACTGTGCAAAAGTGTTAGGTGCCCTAGCCATATATGTGTCCAAGACTTTTGCACAGAGCTGGCCTGAGCAACATTTGACAAAACTTAAGTTCTCCTAATAGTAGCAGCCTCCATGTGAAATTTTGGTATGTACAGATAACACTAATACAATGAAAATCTGCCGTGTTAAGATGTTTTACATTCAAACTGCAGTAGTGATTCTCAAATCACTTTATTTCTATGCCCAAATTCTGTGTTTGATGGAGAAGAAAGGGCATTTGTTTCTGTCCTACAGAATGGTCACTCGCAAATTTTTAAGCAACCTCCCGAGCATAAATTTAGTACAGGTTTCCCCCGCCATCCGAAAGTACAGCGTTCCTATGAAACGGTTCGTAAGCCGAAATGTCGTAAAGCAAAGAAGCAATTACCATTTATATGGGAAAATTTTGTGAGCGTCCGCAGGCCCAAAAATAACCTACCAAATCATGCCAAATAACACATAAAACCTAAAATAACAGTAACAAATAGTAAAAGCAGGAATGATATGATAAATACACAGCCTATATAAAGTAGAAATACTTTTCCACAATCATTACTGAACTGTTCTCCGGAGCGAAAATCTCACGCAAGCGCCGTCGGCAGAAAATCTCACGCAAGCGCTGTTGGCAAAAACACGCAAAAGTGCTGTTGGCAAGAACACTCTCTCCAGTAACCTTTAAGCTATGAAGCTGCCAAATCATACCAAATAACACGTAAAAATACACAGCCGATATATAGTAGAAATAATGTATGTACAGTGTAGTATCACTTACGGGAATTGGAACAGCGCCGAGCACACTGATGATGGTGTGTTAGACTGAGTCATCAGAGATTGGGTGGTGCAGTGGCCCCCCACCCTCCAGGCTACTGAGGGATACATTACCGCGAAGAACGCAGGGGTCCAGCGGTAGCCGGGAGGTACACAGCACATCTTTAAGAAAAAAGCCGAAACAAACATGCCAATTAATCAGGTGCCACCCGTAATTGTCGGCCCAGATCAGTGCCCATTTCCGATTGTGTTGTCTTTGATCTGGGCCGACAACTGCGTGTCGGCGGCACCTAATTAATTAGCATTTTTATTTCAGCTTTTTTCTTAAAGATGTGCTGTGTGCCTCCCGGCTACCTTTGCATTCTCCGCGAATCGGTATCTGTCCATGGCCTGGGGGTTGGGGTGATGGAACACTTGGGTGTCATCTCGTCGCCTGTTTCCATTAGAGCAGGCAGCTCATCTTCTCCTATGACTGCTCACCTCGATGTCAAAGGTCAAGGTTCGTCGTCTGCTTTGGCTGATGTGGAAGGCTTGCTTGACTGCTGAGCCTTGCGTATTTTTCTATCACACAGTTCTTTAATAAGGACTCAAACCATCCTGCAAATATCCCCTAAACCAACGTACCCTTTCAAAATTAAAGTCGTACTTTATCATTACTCATTCAGTTTCGATTGTTATCCTTTTTTCTTCCAATTGCATCAGCTCTTCATCTGTCAGTTCTTGGTGATGGGATGCCAAAATCTCTTCAACATCATCTTCGTCAACTTCCACAAGCCAAACTCACGTTGTCCTTACTTCGTTCACCATGATCAAAACGCTTAATTATGTCTAGTTTTATGCTAAGTGTAACACCCTTACAAGCTCTTTCAGGCTTTTCTGATACCATAGAACTCACCTTGCAAACGGCTGCTCACAGGCTCGTGTTTAAGCAATGCCGGTGAGAATCTGGGGGAGAGCAGCTGCTCGGAGCGCGCTGCCTTTTATCGCGCACTGATTTTTTTGCACGCTGATTTTTTATCGTGCGCTGAATTTTTTTTTCGTAACAGTGAAAACACCTTCTGAAAGCAAAAATAGGTCTTTCATAACAGTGAGGTTCTGTAAAGCGAATGTTCGAAAAGCGGGGGACACCTGTACACAGCACTTTGAATTTGGCGCCATCTGTAGGGAATCAATGTGAATAACAAAAATGTTTATTACCTTGTAGGGTACTCAACCAGTAATAATTTTTTTTTTGAAACAGGAATGAAGGAAGTTTTTAAATACAAGATAAAATTCACATTATTAAAGTGACATTACTAAATCAGTGAATTAGAACTTCTGTTTATACAACGTTTAACAAGACTAAGTTCCATGCAGTTTACATTAAAGCACTGCACATATCAAGCTTCCACAAACATCAATACGATAAATACATAATCTTCTTCTGTAACAATGATTCGAACATATTACATTGTAAATAATTATCCTATTTTTCAAAAAAGTGTTATAAGATCAGTTATCAACTGCACAAAAGGATCGGGTTATGTATATTGGATTAAAAGATCAGCATAAAGTTTTAAAAATATACAAGGTAATGTTTCTGCAGACCCAAACAACAGTGAAAAATTAGATATTCCAGGGCTAACTATTTGGCAATTTAAATATGACAGTGTGACATCATGACATTTGTGATATTAAAATCTCAGTTGCTCATAATTAATAAGACTCAATATGTTTATTTTGCTTTAAAAACAGCAAGCAAGCAAAAATAAGTTCATATTAAATGTGTCTTTAGTTGATTCCATTTATAACAGCACTAACTTTTGTGGAGGAATAGTATAATAACAGTAATTTGCAGATTTGCAAGCTTATCTATGCTTGTATGGAGACCAGAAGTTACTGGAAGTTATTGCGAGCTTCACAGAACTATAATTCTATAAAAGCACTATTATTAAAGACTGCTGAACGGATCCTGACCCGGATCTCGGCTGTACTCTTCAAATATCCGGACCTGCCTCTCAGTTTTTTTGCACTACCTTACTTTCCATTTTTCTATTTTCTATTTATGATTTACAATTTAAATTTTAATATTTACTTATTTTTACTATTTTTAATATTTAATATTTGTAATCCAGGGAGTGGGAAGCGCAGAATCAAATATCGCTGTGATGATTGTACGTTCTAGTATCAATTGTTTAGCGACAATAAAGTATTTTTGCACCTATCACAGAACCTGTAGTAAATTATGTAATACAGTTGAGTATGCATTAAGGATTGATTTTGACCACATGAATGAACAAAGGTTTCAGAGAAATTTACAGCAATAAAGGTTGAATTTTAAAGGCCCAGTGAAACGGCTCTTCAAGCCAGCTGGCATAAAGAGTCAGCAATTCACAACATATCCTACCCTGGTCTGTGACAGTAAAATAATATGGCTTAATTAAACACCTGCTAGTTCAAATATTATTAGCTGGACAACTTATGGCATTATATGAAAGAGATGGGAAGTTATCCCTTGCACTCTGAACTATTTCTCACATTCAGTATTGCAGAAATGGAATATTTAGGCCCACCTGTACTGGGCAAAATATTATGGGCATTATGTTTCCAAAATTGCAACGCTCACTACATTTCAAAAGCACCAAGCTGGTTATAAAATAATTCGGAACAACCTGAAAAGGGACATGAGAGATAGTATCAAAATGGTAATCTTCCTTATTCTTAATAAGACAGCATATTTATTGTGAATAAAAGAATATTAACAGAAATATTACAATGACGAACAAGCATAGATGGGCACAAAATACATGTCCAAATATACATAAAGCATAGTTGAATGATATGTTGGTGTAACACTTCATAATCATTGTATTAATTTATTCCTTGTATCTTAACTTTTCATGACAAGCAAGGAACACTCAAACAGCCAAGAAGAACTACACAGGAAACTGGGGACAGAAAGGCCATTTGGTCAAAAAGTCCATACCAACCTTTATAATTTGCTTTAACCTCCTCGTTTTTTCTCATCAAATTTATTGGCAAGGCAGTCGATTCCTAATACATTTCGAATCTCCTCAATATCTTTTTAATAATTATGGTGACCAAAATTGCACACAATACACCATGTGCAGATGAGGAAGGTCCAATACAAGTTTATTAAAAACCTTTCAAGTTCTCTATTCCATTCTTTTAAAAATAAACCACCGTGTTTAGTTTACTCTCTAAACAGCTCTACCTATAGTATAATCTTTAGGTTTTTTAAAATTTATTTTGAGATACAGCACAGACCCTTCCAGCCTAATGAGCCCATGCTGCCTAATTGCATCCATGTAACCAATTAACCTAATAACCAATACATCTTTGGAATGTGGGAGGAAACCCACATGGTCATGGGCTGAATGTACAAACTCAGACCAGACATTGACGGAATTGAACCCAGGTGACTGGCTCTGTACTGGCACTCATGCCACCCCCAAATTGACAATGAATTGTCCAATTTCAGATAGCCCTCATCCCCAGTATTCTCTTCCATACACACTCACTTGTCCACCTAGGTTTCTTTTTCCTTTGTTCACCTTTCCCTTCTCTTTCCTTAACTTACCTTGTTCTATGTTCTCATCATCTCCTTCCACCGCGCCCCCCCCACCCCAATCCATCTGGTTTCATGCATTACTTATAAGCCTCTGTCCCACCCCTCCTTAATACTGCTAATATAGTGGCAATTTTTCCTTTCAGTTATGATGTAGGATATTGACATTGGTTAATATCTTTTAGCTCCACAGATGTTACTTGACCCATTGAATACAAAAATCTGGGTTTTCCTTGTTTCAGATTCTAACATGTGCAGTCCCATTTGTATTCAACTTTGAGTGTTTGCTGCATAATGTACTCCAATATCCCTTTGTTTCTCTATTCTACTTGGATTCAAACATTCCTATTCTTCCCAGTGGTGCAGCCAGTAGAGGTTCACAACTCTAGCAATCTGACCTCAGATGTGGCATTTACACACATTTCTTGAGAGCATTTCATCTAATTGCTCTGGGGAATTATAGACCAGTAAGCCTGACATCGGTGGTGGGGAAAATGCTAGAGTCAGTTATCAAAGATGTGATAACAGCACATTTGGAAAGCGGTGAAATCATCTGACAAAGTCAGCATGGATTTGTGAAAGGAAAATCATGTCTGACGAATCTCATAGAATTTTTTGAGGATTTAACTAGTAGAGTGGATCGGGGAGAACCAGTGGATGTGGTATATTTGGATTTTCAAAAGGCTTTTGACAAGGTCCCACACAGGAGATTAGTGTGCAAACTTAAAGCACACGGTATTGTGGGTATGGTACTGATGTGGATAGAGAATTGGTTCGCAGACAGGAAGCAAAGAGTGGGAATAAACGAGACCTTTTCAGAATGGCAGGCAGTGACTAGTGGGGTACCACAAGGCTCAGTGATGGGACCCCAGTTGTTTACAATATATATTAATGACTTAGATGAGGGAATTAAATGCAGCATCTCCAAGTCTGTGGATGACTCGAAGCTGGGCGGCAGTGTTAGCTGTGAGGAGGATGCTAAGAGGATGCAGGGTGACTTGGATAGGTTAGGTGAGTGGGCAAATTCATGGCAGATGCAATTTAATGTGGATAAATGTGAGGTTATCCACTTTGGTGGCAAGAACAGGAAAACAGATCATTATCTGAATGGTGGCCGATTAGGAAAAGGGGAGGTGCAACGAGACCTGGGTGTCATTATACACCAGTCATTGAAAGTGGGCATGCAGGTACAGCAGGCGGTGAAAAAGGCAAATGGTATGCTGGCATTCATAGCAAGAGGATTCGAGTACAGGAGCAGGGAGGTACTACTGCATTTGTACAAGGCCTTGGTGAGACCACACCTAGAGTATTTTGTGCAGTTTTGGTCCCCTAATCTGAGGAAAGACATTCTTGCCATAGAGGGAGTACAAAGAAGGTTCACCAGATTGATTCCTGGGATGGCAGGACTTTCATATGATGAAAGACTGGATCGACTAGGCTTATACTCTCTGGAATTTAGAAGATTGAGGGGGGATCTGATTGAAACATATAAAATTCTAAAGGAATTAGACAGGCTAGATGCAGGAAGATTGCTCCCAATGTTGGGGAAGTCCAGAACGAGGGGTCACAATTTGAAGATAAAGGGGAAGCCTTTTTGGACCGAGATGAGGAAAAACTACTTCACACACAGAGTGGTGAATCTGTGGAATTCTCTGCCACAGGAAATAGTTGAGTCCAGTTCATTGGCTATATTTAAGAGGGAGTTAGATAAGGCCCTTGTGGCTAAAGGGATCGGGGGTATGGAGAGAAGGCAGGTATAGGGTTCTGAGTTGGATGATCAGCCATGATCGTACTGAATGGTGGTGCAGGTTCGAAGGGCCGAATGGCCTACTCCCGCACCTATTTTCTATGTTTCTATGTTTCCACCCTAAAATACCTATTGGCAACTGTAAAATTGTCCTAGGTGGAGGTGCTTGGTGGAATTGATGGGAATGTGGCGAAAATAAGTTACAGTGAAAATTCAGTAGGGGAATGGTACTGCTGTGAGCCAGCACAGACTGATTTGGCCAATTAGCCTCATGAATTGCCAAAACGAAATATAGGAATGTACTACTTAAATTTACCTATGTTAAGGTTCAACTGCAAGTTATTTGCCCATCTGCAGTTTATTAATACTCATTTCAGTTTAGTTGTTCTAAATATCAGCTTATGCACCCCTCCCCCCATTACTTGGTATTGGCAACATTTATAAATTGCATTCTTGATTCCAAACTGTAAACTACTAAGGCAACTTGCAAACTGGTCTTAGTGTTGATCCTTATGGAATACCTATTTCACACTGAACAGCTAACTCCTCATTCCATTTTACTTTATCTGTGGACAACAGCCAGCAATCCATCTGCTATTTGTCCTCTAACTCCCTGCTCTTTGGCAGAATTCATTTCTTTGCTATCTAGTACCTTGTAAAAGAATAAATAAGTGAAGTAAGTGAACAAAATATAGAGTATAACATGGAAAAGTGTGATATTTTCCATTTTCGCAGGAATTAATTTTAAAAAGCATACAAAGAAATGGCTGTTGTACAGAATGATCTGGGTGTCTTGATCTATGAAGCAGCTAAGATTGACATGCAGGTACAGCAAATAATTAAGGAAAAGGACTGCTGGCTTTATTGGAAAATGGGTCAAGAATAAAGTATGGAAGAGACAAAGAAAGACTAATTTGTGTAATGTGGGGGAGTAGGGTTACAGGGTGAATCACGAAAATTAAATTAACCCTCGATCAGATCAGCCACAATGTTACCAAAAGGAGGAATGGTTTAACATGTCTGCGAGTTTTCTTTTACTTTTTCATGTGTATTTCATGGCTATCTGGAGAAGACAAATAGAGTTGTACTGTACATGCATACTTTGACAATAAAATGAACCTTAAACGTGTCACAAGTTTAATACTCTTTTTCAATTATGTTTTTATGATAACTTATTTGCAAAGGAACATCTAACCAGGTGGGGTCTAATGACAACTGATATCACTGCATCCTGACTGGTTTGGTGGCACTCTTTATTTCAATTAAATTTAACTAGATTTTGTTTTCTCCATGCCATACTGGAGCAACAGGATCTGAAATGATAAGGGTAAAAAGGACATCAACATAAATAAATGCAGATTAAACTCTAGGAAATCTCAGGCAACATGTCCAATAGTTCACACAAAAAATGCTGATGAACGCAGCAACCCAGGCAGCATCTATAGGAAGAGGTACAGTCGACATTTCGGGCCGAGACCCTTCGTCAGGACTAACTGAAAGAAGAGATAGTAAGAGATTTGAAAGTGGGAGGGGGAGGGGGAGATCTGAAGTGATAGGAAAAGACAGGAGGGGGAGGGATGGAGCCAAGAGCTGGAAAGTTGATTGGCAAAAGGGATATGAGGCTGGAGAAGGGAGAGGATCATGGGACAGGACACCTAGGGAGAAGGAATGGGGGAAGGGGGGGATCCCAGAGGATGAACAAGGAGTTATAGTGAGAGGGACAGAGGGAGAAAAAAAGAGGGAAAAAAGGGGAAGGAAAGGTAAGTAAATAAATAAATAAGGGATGGGGTACGAATGGGAGGTGGGGCACAGTGCCCCACCTCCCCTTCGTACCCCATCCCTTATTTACTTATTTATTTTCTTTCCCCTTTTTTATCCCTCTGTCCCTCTCACTATAACTCCCTGCCCATCCTCTGGTACTCCCCCCCCCCATTCTTTCTCCCTAGGCGTCCCGCCCCATGATCCTCTCCCTTCTCCAGCCTCATATCCCTTTTGCCAATCAACTTTCCAGCTCTTGGCTCCATCCCTCCCCCTCCTATCTTCTCCTATCACTTCAGATCTCCCCCACCCCCTCCCACTTTCAAATCTCTTACTATCTCTTCTTTCAGTTAGTCCTGACGAAGGGTCTCGGCCCGAAATGTCGACTGTACCTCTTCCTAGAGATGCTGCCTGGCCTGCTGCGTTCACCAGCATTTTCTGTGTGTGTTGCTTGAATTTCCAGCATCTGCAGATTTCCTCGTGTTTGCGACGTCCAATAATTGTTAAGTGGGTCCACATTTCCCACGTATTGGTAAGGAAGAGACTGAGGAGTTGGAAAGTTCTCTCAAGATCTGCACTTAATTGGCAGGGAAATTTTTCTAATATTAACTTACCATGACGATGAAAGGCACTCAAGATGGAAGTCTGAGGAAGGCATTGTTTGAGACATACACATTCCAGGCAAACAATATCATCACTTCACAACACTTCCTACTTAAGAGATACTAAGATTTAATCTTTTTGAAGGTGAATAGCTATACTTATACTATATACTTTATTGTCGCCAAACAATTGATACTGGAACATACAATCATCACAGCGATATTTGATTCTGCGCTTCCTGCTCCCTGGATTACAAATCGATAGTAAGTATTAAAAATTTAAATTACAAATCATAAATAGAAAATAGAAAATGGAAAGTAAGGTAGTGCAAAAAAATCAAGAGGCAGGTCCGGATATTTGGAGGGTACGGCCCAGATCAGGGTCGTACTTGAGGATGCTAACGTTTTTTGATGAGAACAATAAGGAAACATTCTTGTCACAGCTGAATGGCAAGACTTTCATCCCTGTCCTTCAAATCCTGATGGATTGTATGTTCAATATGCACAGACCAGCTGTCGCAAGTGTCCTTGCCTTTTTCAGAGGTGTATTGAAAGGGTAAAAGGATGCACAGTCACCAGATTTTGTACGAATCTGGACAAATAAAAGTCAAGCTGAGAACAGGCATGTGTGCTGAAGTTGTCTACTAGCTATTATGTTTCTCCACTGTCATAAGTTGCAGCTAGTAATTAACCAGGGTAAACACAATGGGTGTCAAATTGTAGCAAACCTAGGTATAAGACAGCCTCCAGCAGAACTGTCTGCTAAAACTGCAGAAGGGTAGACAAGTAACTTAGAAGCAGAGGACAGCAGTTACCATTACACCAGCAATCTTCTACATCTAACATCATACCACACAACAAGCACCAAGTCAAGGAAAGAGAAGTAAAAATAGGAATCGCAGAGTAACAGAATATCATGGAAAAGTTATGATACAAGCCTCTAAAAACCAGAAATGAGCCAAGTCAAAAAGGCCACAGTCAAGTTTGAACGCAACCCAAAAGCAGGCCAGGTGGATCACTTAATGCAGGAAAATGAAAGCCGATAAAACTACAGGGATGCATGAGGGAGGCTGTCTGGGGGGTAATAGCTCCAAGGAATGAAGAATCAGCCCAGCCATCATTCGAGACAGTAAATTCATAGAAATCATTAACGCAGATGGCTGATCCATTAGAGACATCAGTACACAATGCTGCATCCAAAGTCCTGATTTGAAAGATAAAAGATCCAAAAGTTGTGTAATGTCTTCAGGAATCCTGTAGATGTCAACTGCAACTATACATAAAATATTGTTATATATTCTTAAATCTCACAACCACAACACCATGAATGTGTCCTCTGACCATGGCTTCCTGCTAGATGACTGCCACCTACAGGAAAATGCAAAAATAGGCAGAAGGATATGGAAACTGTTGTGCATTTAAAATTTTAACAATATTTAAGTAATCTTGTAAATATGTTGTTGATTATGCATTCTTTGTTTGCTTAAATAATTCATTATGGATTATAAGTAAAAAAAAATAAATGAGTTGTATACATCATGATACAACCACATGATATGTGAGCTTAAAGTAAAGAGTAAACTAAGTCTCACAATTATTGGCTTGCTTGTTTTCCTTTGAATTAATTTAACTTTTTTAAATTACAAAAGATTACAGTGGCGACGACATATTTTTAAAACGAACTCGAGATGACCACCTATCCATTGAAGCACAACGAGAGACGAGTTTTTTTTAAAGCAGCGCAAGTGTTTTTGGAGGGGAAGACACAATAGTTTTGAAAAAGGCAGTAAACAGAGGTGTCCCCAATGTGTGAGAAATTAAAGTCCTTGAAGGCAAATTTGTTACATAGTTATGCTTTATGTCCCAGGATATAAGAGTATTGGAAGCAAATATTTGAGGTCCTATCAAAGGTTGTAAAGGTTCAGATAATACCAGACCCCATTTTAATAATTTTTGGAACTTCTGCGAGGTCAAATAAATTCCAGGCTACCCAGCAACAACTCCTGACCTATGGCATACTTAATGGAAAGAAACTCATACTGATGTTCTGGAAAAAGGAGGAAACTCCATCACTCAGACAATGGCTGGCTGCATTAATGGATACTCTGCATCCAGCGAGGATAAGATACGTTATCAAGGACAGACTCAAGGAATTTGAAAAAATCTGGCAACCATTATTGTTGTATTTATAAAAGACTGACAGCTGAACTAAGTGTGGGGGGCCGTAGGACCTAAACAGCACATACGGGAGGGGTGAGAGGAGGGTAGGGCTGGGAAGGGGAAAGGAGACGGGGTGGTAGGGTTTCCTTTGCTTTTTGCTTGTTTACTATACATACATTCATTTGACTTTCATTATGCTGTTATAAGAAAGAAAAAAAGAAGCATTGTACTTTAGGATATTGTTGTTTGTGGTTAAGCTGATGTTGCTTCACACTAAAAACATTTGAAAACAGAAAAAAAAGGCAGTAAACAAAAGAGTCCACAGGTTCATTAACAATGAGTACCAGGAGATGATAATAACATTAAAAGAACAAATGTCTGGCTACATCAGAAAGATAGATGCGTTCGATTACTCAATGGGAAACTGGTTCATGTATAATAAGCAAATTGAGCAGTACTCTGAAGGAAATGAAATAGATAAGGAAAAACATGTACAAAATTTGCTGCCTGCATTAGGTTCAAAGGCATACAGTTTGTTTTGAATTTTGACTACACCAACCAAAAGAGCCAAAATGAATTTTGTTAATATAGCGAGAATAATACAGGATCATCTGGGACCAACACCATTGTAGACTGCAGAATGCTTTGGGTTTCATAAGTGAAATCATAAACGGACCATTTCAGCATACGTTGCCAAATTGAAACAGTTGTCTGAGCATTGTCTGTTCTGTAATGAGCTTAACAATGCACTGAGAAATTGTTTAGTTTGTGGAAATTTACAAGAAAGCATTCAAAAAAGGCTCATAACTAAAGCATAACCTACATTTAAAAGAGCAGTTGAAATAGCTGTATCAATGGAAACCACATCCAGAAACGTAACTGAGTTGCAGTCAGGAATGAATGCGAGCCTGAACAAATCTGCAAAGCCTAAACAGAAACTGGTCTGTTTGAACAAATCCTGTTACCGTTGTGGCAGGGACCCATATACACCACACCAATGCAGGTTTAAAGGTGAAATTTGTGGAAAATGCAACAAAATAGAATACATAGAGTATGTCGGGCAGACAAAAATAAATAGACTGCAAATGAAAGAGAAAAAGATAAAAAGTCAAGTTGCAGTTCCAAAAAGAGTGCTGAACTGCATGCTGTTGATGAAAACTCCGATAATGATGTAAGTGACACAGGACTGTGTAGCTTTGAGACTTACAATGTGAAAACTGACCATAGACAAGCAATATAGATTACACCAAAGGTTAACATCAAATTAATTAAAATGGAATTGGACAGTGGTCTGGTTCAATCATTCTACAAAATGAGTTTGAATAACATTTCCAAGATACTAAACTGAAGCCTGCAGATATCCAAATAAGAGCTAATAGTGTAAAAAAGATAACTCCTGTTTGAATGACATTCGTAACAGTAAAATACAACCACCAACAAGCCACAATAAGCTTGTACATGGTTAAAAATAGGAGGACCAGCATTGTGGGGGTGTGACTGCATGAGGCAACTATAACTTGATTGGAGATATATCCACTATTTGCATGCCACATCCCACGAAATGAAGCCAAGTGAAATAAGAAAGACATTGGATGATTCCACAAAAGTATTCAAGGATGGCATTGGAATACTCAAACATATCAAGGGTAAAATAGTGTTAAATGAAAATGCCACAACCTATCTACAGAAAGAGATTCTAAGAAGAATCCAAAGTGTTTCTCTTATATTCACAAGGTGCCCTAATGTTATAACAGGCATTTTTGGAGTTGCAGTTGCACCTGCACTCTCGTAGAAAGCTACGGTCCAGGTACTGCAAAGTTGCCAACGCACTCAGTGTTACCTGGATGACAATGAACATCTCCAAAATCTCAAGATAGTGTTAAAAAGGTTAACATATTATGGGCTCAGAGCATGATCCAATCAGTGTGAATTCTTTGCAGAAGCATCATTTACTATGGTCACACTACTGACGCACAAGGATTACACAAGTGTGTTGAGAAAAGGGTCCTTGCCAAACCTGGCTACTGTGCTCTACCCCTTGAACTTATTGTTGCAGATCAGGAAAAATAGTAATGGACACAGTAGTGCGAGGTGCCTTTCAAAAAGATAAAGGAAATAGTGACATCAGGCACTTTCACACAGTATGATCCATATCATCCAGTGCAACTTGCTTGCGTTGCCTTGCCTTATGGTGTAGGTGCAGTCATATCTTATGTTATGAGTGATGGAAGTGAACGCCCCAAAACCTCTGCGTCACATTCCCTTACCACTGCAGAGAAAAATTATGCACAAATTGACAGAAACTTTGCTTCTGGTTTGGCGTGTAAAGCATTTTAACCAGTACTTATATAGGAGAGAATTTACCCCCATTACTGATCATCGAGCATTAGTGTCCACTTCCAATTCAAAGAAGGGTGTACCACTAACAGCAGCACAAATGCAGAAACGAGCTCTTTCCTGGACGACACAATTACAAGATTGAATTCAAGACGATGACTAAGCATGGAAATGCTGAGGAATTGCACTATTTACCGTTGGAAAAAGAAATACCAAAAGAATTTACAAAAAGACACTCCCCTTGACATATTCTTCCTAACACAAATCGAAAGAGTCCTTATTACGGCAGAGAAATCTCCAAAAGGAAACCAGAAGACCCCACACTGTCTCAGATCTACATGGTCACCCAAAATGGTTGGAATGGGCCGCAGAAACTCCAGTTCCCCCAATTTTACTAACATAGAAACACAGAAATCTACAGGCCCTTCGGCCCACAATGTTGTGCCGACCATGTAACCTACTCTTAGAAACTGCCTAGAATTACCCTACTGCATAGTCCTCTGTTTTACTAAGCTCTTAAAAGACCCTATTGTATCTGCCTCTATCTCCTTCGCTGGCAGTGCATTCCACACACACACCACTCTCTGCGTCAAAAACTTAACTCTGACATCTCCCTTATACCTGCTTCTAAGAACCTTAAAACTATGCCCCTCGTGTTAGCCATTTCAGCCCTAGAAAAAAGCCTCTGGTTATCCACACAATCAAGGCCCCTCATCGTTTTATACACATCTATCAGGTCACCTCTCATCCTCCGTTGCTCCAAGTAGAAAAAGCCAAGTTAGTTCAACCTATTCTCATAAGGGCACACTCTCCAATTCAGGCAACTTCCTTGTAAATTTCCTCTGCACTCTCTCTATGGTATCCACATCCTTCCTGTAATGAAATGACCAGAATTGAATACAGTACTCCAGTTGGGGTCTAACTAAGGTTTTACATGGCTTTAACATTACCTCACGGCTCTTGAACTCAATCACACTGTTGATGAAGGCCAACACACCAACAAATCACAAAGAAGGCTCCCAGAACAGATCCCTGCAAGACACTACTGGTCATCGTCCTCCATGTAAGATACAAACCATCCACAACCACCCTTTGCCTTCTGTGGGCAAGCCAATTCTGGATCCACAAAGCAAGATCTCCTTGGATCCCATGCCTCATTACTTTCTGAATGAGTCCAACATGGGGAAACTTATCAAATGCCATACTGAAATATACACTACATCCACTGCTCTACCTTCATCAATGTGTTACTCCGAGATTAATTGGCCCTAGACTATGGTTGCCTTATGTAGGGATTGAGAGTTATCGTACCATCCAAGTTGAGAGATAACGTGTTCAAGGAGCTACATGCCAATCATCTAGGCATTATTAAAATAAAAACATTGGCTCAAATCTTTGTCTGGTGGCCTGGGATTGACCAGCATATCAAGCAGCTAGCCATGTATCATGCAGGATGGCAACACTTTCAGAAGACGCCAAGAGCAGCACCTCTCTGTTACTGTGAATGGCCTGCATTACCCTGACAGAAGATTCATGTGGATTTTGCCGGACCATCATGGGCACAAATTGCTTGGTAGTAGAGGATGCAGCTACAAAGTGGCCAAAAGTCTTCTCAAAAGCTTCCACTACAGCTTCACACACTGCTGATGTGTTGAGAAGCCTCTTCACAAGGACTGGTGTCCAATAAAACTTAGTCAGTAACAATGGATACGCAGTTTGTTGTGGAACAATTTCAGTCATTCCTGAAAATGAATGGAATAAGAAAAGTTTCATCTGTATTGTATCACCCAGCTGCAAATAGCTTGGAAGAAAGATTTGTCCAGAGTTTAAAGAACACATTGCGAACAAAGTCAGAGGAACGCACTAAACTGACACTGAATCAGAAGCTCGCCAATTTTCTCCTTGCATATCACAATGCAGAACACTTCCACAACCAACTACTCACCAGCTACTGTATGCTGATCCTGGGTTGTCCCTTGCCTTTACACTTGGATCTCCTCAAACCCAATCTCAGGAGTACGCAGTACAAACAGCTAAAACAAATTGAAGGCTCCTCAAACAAGGGTGTTCAATGTTTCACTCCTGAACAAGCAGTCCTGCCAGGGACCACAGAGATGATCAAAAGTAGGTACTCAGAAAGATTAAGGACAGAACTGGCCCACTCTCCCACACAGTGGAGATTACGTTTGATACCATCTGGAAGCCACACATCAATCAGTTGAGGAGAGTAGAGTCAATTGTTAGTGAAGAAATATGTCAGAACTACTTCCTGCAGTCTCAGAGTCAACTCCTACAACAACCACACAGGAGACCCCAGAACCTGAGATTGTTTCACAGCCACCTGTTTCACCTACCAAGCAGAATAAACCTCCTTGTCAGGAAAGACATTATTTCACAAGATTAAGTAATCTATCACAATAATTAAATCTTTAGACCTGGATGGAACAATTTAGAATTGACTATGCTGTGGATGCCTGTATACTAGTTGTATTATATTGTATGTTGTGTATACAGTCCAAGATGCATTCTATATTGAGTTGGAGTTTATAGCTAAGCTAGGTAGAGTGTTGTGTATTTAATATTTCTGTAATACTTGAGCAATCTTCAAAGGTTAATTTATTATCAAAGTATGCATTTAGTATACAACTCTGAGATACTCCTCCTCCAGACTGCCACGAAGCAAAGAAAACCATGGAAGTCAGTTCACAGAGAAATAGCAAACACACCCCCCCACCCAAAAAAAAGGACAGCAACACGATTATCACCACTGAAACCTTCCTCTCCCCCGAATGAAGCTCGAGAACATCGGCTCCCAAACCACCCCCCCCCCGCCTGCACGCAAGACAACAAGAACAATGGCCCCCAAATCCCCCTCCTCCTGCACAAAAAAAAACAAAACATAACATGAAACATTGAACTACTTCACCCTGCACAAAAACATGAGAAAGAATGGGTGACAACACAGAATATAAAAACCGTAAGACTTAAAAAGTCCATAAACACAGAACCTCAGAAACATCCTCCAACATCGTCAGAAAAGAGAGAGACTCTGCTCAAGTGCAGAGGCCTACCCTCTGGACACAGTGATAGGCTCCTTCTCTAGCAGCAGCTGCTTCACAGTGAATGGAGCCAAAAGAAACTGCAGATGCTGGAACTGGAGCAACAATGGTCTGCCAGAACTCCACAGTTCAGACTGCATCAGTAAAAGGAAAGAAACTGACAATGTAACAAAACCCTGTAACAGGATTCAGAATGGATAGGCAAGGTGACCAGTATAAAGAGCAGCAGGGGTGGCAAGAAAGGAAAGACACCCTCTGACCTGCGCAAAACTCACTGGCAGTCCAGAGGAAAGTAATGTTCATGATCTAGTTGATGAATTGTTTTTGCGCAGGGTGAGGAGGGTTTGGGGCTTGATGTTTTGGGTTTTTTTTGTGTGCAGGAGGAGGGGGATTTGGGGGCCATTGACAGTTGATCATGATAACTGGCAGTTCTGTGGTTCAGGCCTACTTTTTAAGCTGGGTTCAAAAAAAGGCTATTTTGGTCTAATGTGTCAGTAGGGACCATCAATGCCAAGACTCTGTTGAAGAAGGCCAATTTCAGGAATTCCCACCATTGCTCATTAATTTGTGTATTTGTGTTCAACCGGCATGAACTAATTTGGTTATGGGCTATATATAAATAATAACTAAAGTGGTGCAAATATAAAATAATTGTAATAACTTGATTTGCAATGAAAATACTAACTTGAATGTTCAGATGGGTGTGTGCGTGTATATACACACATACGTATACATACACACACGTGTGTGTGTATATATAAAATATTTAAATATGAATATATACATTAGAGTGTCAAAATGTTGTTGTGATGCGTCTAGTGGGTAGTGCTTACCACTCTCACTTTCAGCTTCCACCACTGGTTACAGTCTTGCGAAAAGGAAAGCTGAATGTATAAGTCTCTCCCTGCCAGTAATAGCCTCTCCAACAGCAAGCTTCATGTAGTGCCTCCTCACTGGCAACACATGGAAACTAAACTCCTTTTGGACTCGGGCTGCACTACAAAATATGGAGAGGATGTCTGGTCCCTGCATACGTGTCACACAGGCCCAGCCATGTGTAGACACACCCCGGTGCTTGTGAATCAGATTTCCAGCTATGGGTAAATAACCCCACTGCTTTGTGGGCAGCCTCGGCAGGGACGAAGGCTATGAGAGTAAACCCAGATAGCAAATCTGGAGTGGAGCCACGAAGGTGGCTGGACATCGTTGAACATCCTCCCAGCAGTTCCTGCAACCAAGCTGGTGCCAAACATACTGCTTCATAAGCTTTCCTTCAGAATACACTGGTGAGGTAGAGAGGGGAATTCTTGATGACTGGCCACCTAAGGATCTCCATACCTTCCACCCAGGCTTTTGATGATGATGCTGATGATCACCCATTGTCCTTCAAGACAGACTGATGCAAACTATAATCTTTTAATGAATAAAGTAACAACAAACAATTCACTTTCTTCAGCACAGTTCATGGATTCCGTACAATGCATATAAACATTGTGATGACATATTTCAGTCGCCAGGAATAAATTATATCCTTGTATTAATAACATGGATTAATATATTAATTTGTTCGTTTGTCCGTTTCCCACAGCAATGACTTCTGAACCACTTGTAATTATTCACATTGTCAAAACAAATCTTTGCCCTCTCCTTGTGACATCAAATACACTTTATTTCAATTTGAGAAAATGTCAGCCAAATATGACAATGTTATTAATGAACTGCCTCCAACAGATTTGCCAAATTAGACTCACTCTCTTCCAGAAAAACATAAATCTCTATCCCGATTTGGTATCCCCTGCTCCATGACTACAGTGTGAAAGAGTAAATGAGTATTCTTTATTCCCATTTCTCTTCACAATCCTTCAATAAGCCTGCCATGTAGTGGATGTACCTTTAATAAAATTTAAAATGTTAACTGCTTCTTTCAGTTACTGGCATAAAAATTAGAGGACATAGTATTGGATTGCCTTACAGTAAATAAAACAATAATTCCAGATATCACCAACAGCTACCTCAGACAGCTTAGTTACAAGTCCTCTACTTCTATTGTCAGAGAGTAATGGAACACAGAAAAAGGCCTTTTGCCCCCAGTCAGTACTGACCATCAAGCAACCTTCTACAGTAATCTATAACAATCTTATTCTTTTCCTAATTCTCCTACTCACTGACAATAGTAAGCCATCTTCAATGAGACCCTACAACCATACACATCTTTACCTCCACCCCACTTTCCACAGGGATTGCACGCTCTGTGATTCTATTGTCCATTTGTCCCTCCTCACTAAACCCCTGCTCATGTCACTTCCTCCCTCACATCCATTCAGTGTGCCCAAACAGCTCCTCTAGGTGAGGCAACACTTCACCTGTGAAACTGCTAGGATCATCTACTATATCCGGTGCTCCCGATGCTGCCTGCTCTACATAGGTGAAACCTGACTGGGGGACTGCTTTGTCAAGCATCTCAGCTCCATCAGTAAAAAGCAGAATCTCCCAGTGGCCTACTGCTAATCCCATTCCCGTTTTAACATGTCAGTCCATGGCCTCTTCTTCCTCCACAATGTGGCTACTCTCAGGCTGGAGGAACAACATACTGTACTCCACTTGGGTAGCCTCCAACCTGATGGTAGAACATCAATTTCTCCAACTTCCAGTAATTTTTTCGCTCCCCCTTCTTTATTTCCCCACTTTGGCTGCTTACCTCTTCTCCTCACCTACCAATCACCTCCCTCCGATGTCCCTCCTCCTTCCCTTTCTCCCATGATTCACTCTCCTCTATCAGATTCCTTGTTCTCCAGGCCTTTGCCTCTTCCACTTAACAGTTCCCAACTTCTTACTTCATCCTCATCCCCCTCCCCCACCCACCTGGCCTCATTTATCTCCTCTAGCTTGTCCTTCTTGCCACCTATTTCTTCTAGCATCTTTCCCTTTCCTTTCCAGTGCTGATGAAGGATGCTGGCCTGAAATGTTGACTGTTCATTTCCAAAGATGCTGCCTGACCTGCTGAGTTCCTCCAGCATTTTGTGTATGTTGCTCTGGATCTCCAGCACCTGCAGGAACTCAAGTTTAGCAAGTTACAGAGGCCAATTAACCTAGTAACCCACTTCATTAGGCTGTGGGAAGAAACCTAGGGGGAGTCACACATCCATGCAGATGAGGTATTCAGCGTTTGAGACTCACAAGGTCCCAAGGTTCCGTCTCTGGCCTGTCTGGTTTGGACTGGTTGTCAGTAATATTTGCTGAAGGCAGGCAGGTGGAAGTCAAGATCTGGCAAGAGAGAACCAATCACTCTGCAGCTGCATTGTTCCACAGCCCATGTCAACTCAAGTCACTGCTTCTATCAGCCATGATTATAGGTTCAATGCCTACTCCAAGAGTGCAAGATAAAAACCCCAGATGAACACAAACTATAGGGGTGCTGCACCGTTAGCAGTATCACCTTTCAATGCTCCTCTTGTTACTACTTGGCAATGAGCCCAGTTCAGTGTGTATTTTCCAACAAAGTCAATAAGAGTTTCAACTAACAGAGTCAATTACTGGTTTTTCAATTGAACCTACCAACCTTCTACTTCCAACCCTCCCCCACCTTCTTTATAGGGCCTCTGCCCTTTCCCTCTTCAGTCTTGACGAAGGGTTCCGGCCCGAAACATCGACTCATCATTTCCACGGATGCTGCCTGACCTGCTGAGTTCCTCCAGCGTGTTGTGAGTCATGCAGAATTTACAGGTAAAGTCAGTTTACACATAAAATTCTCCAATCATCTTTCATAGGCATCTCTATTAACTAAGAGCGTTGCACAATTTGAAATATCATTATTTGCTTTGTGGTAAAAACAAAATTTCTGAATATAACTACACTAATAGGTTGCTTTCAAATATTCTACATTTTCATTTACCAAAACACCATGTTATCACTCAGAGGAATATTTCCGAATTTTCTCATCTGCTTATAGAATTTGCATAAGACATTGGAAACAAACTACACTAATATGAAATATTCCAAAAACACTACAATGTCATGCCACCACAGTCAAGAAATCAGGGGAAGCTTGATTAGATGTAAAAAGTGCATTTTTCAAATCAGCTATACAAATCCCCAGTTTTTTAAAAAATATCGAAATGATCTGAAATGATAAATTAAGACTACCATTAATCTGAAATCAGTTCCACTTATTTGCCATTCATTACCATCTGAAATGTTTTTACAACAAAATGCTACTGGACTTCTACATATTAACCTCTCCATGTAACATCCCGCTCTCATTTCAAAATAATAGAGAATGTATCCTATAGGCTATTGTTTGTGACAGTTAAAGAGACACCCAGCTTAATCCCATCATCAAATTAGTTCAGAAGGAGCGTATGGCCAGGGCCCCGATTAGCTTAGAGGAACACAGGAAGAGGAGCACAGGAAAAGGAATCCTGGCAAAGTCAAAGGGAGAGAGGGGAACAACACCTTATGAGCCAGCACCAGATGCTGAACTATTAAGAATACTGACAGGAAATTATCAGGCTTTTAAATTACCAACCCTTCCAGTCACAAAAACACAGCAATTGTTACTCTTGACTTCTTATCACCAAACCAACTCTCCATTCCCTCTCACAACCCATAAGCTTTTACTTATTCAACCAAAGACATGCTGAGCACTGTAAGCATATTAAATAGCTGGGAAGGAACATCCAAACATAAAATAAATAGCACTGGAGTCTTCCTATTTTCTTTTAAAAATATCTTACTACAAATAAAATGTGAACAAGGCTAGAAAAAAATTAATCAACCTTATTGAACTCTGAGGAAATATTTTAGTTATCACTCATGAGAATCAGATTTGCATTTGCTGCACAACCATGAAAGATTCGATGTGCATTAATTCAATATTTAAACGCAGTAGCTTTCCATCAATATATAAAAAAAGGAATAATTATTTAATCATATTTAACTTACCTTGAAAATTTCAGGATAATCCAGTTGAGACACTAGCACCAAGCTTTTAGGTGCAAACACTTGTGCAGGTTGGATTAACCCTGTATCCTCCTCCTCGCCTTCTATTTCATCGCGTTTGCATCCCTAGAGCATGTTTCAGAGATTGAAAACAATTTGAGTCACACACAAAGAAGCTCTGTGATATAGAATACCAAATTGTATTTTCATGCATTTGAGAACTACAAATTCAAAATTTTAAGTTTAAATAAAAACAAAGAATATTACATGTTCTGACTCCTGAACTATAATGTAGACTGCATCAAAATTTCTATAGATGTCCATATAGCAACAACAGTCTTTTCAAATTAATTTCTAAAGCCAGAAATTTTGTGGTATTTCTGAGGACAGTGGTACAGTGCTTGCCACTGATCTCCCTTTTTTTTAAAAAAGGTTCCCAATTTTCTAGTGCCTGGTGCTGCAAACATCGATGGATTCAAAAGGATCCCTTGATGTCCAGAAGTTATAATGCATACTAATTAAATTAGTAATCAATCATAAGAATTCTTGTTCAGTATACTAAGCTTTTTGATTTTAATTAACTACTTTTCCATCAAACTGTGTACCTAATAACTATTAGAACCTGCACCTGTAATTAATTTGGAAAGTGAAATATTGAATGCCAGATTGCTTAAGTTAAAACGTTTCAGAATTGTGGCAAAACATGATGGACTTGCAATAGAATAATCAACTTCTCTTACATTTCATCTTCCATTAAATACTAATCAAACCATAAACAAACTAGTTGATAACCAGTTTAACTTTATACTTTTTCTGGTGGTTTGTCCCAATTTCAGTGGAAATAGCTGCAAACATTATCAATGGAAAATCGTAGCGATACTAATAACAACTTCAATATCGCCTTGGTTCATTAAGCAGGTGTAGAAATACTAAGTTCTGAATCAGTATCAGGTGAATTATCACCTTATATGACATGAAATTTGTTGTTGTGTGACGGCAGTAGAATATAAGCATAACATTACTACAACTTGCAAAATAAACAAACAGTGCAAAAAAAAATAATGAAGTAGCAACACACAAAACACTAGAGGAATTCAGCAAAGTCTGGCCAAAGGGTCTCAGCCCAAAATGTCACTGATACTTATTTCCATGGATGCTGCCCAGCCTGCTGAGTTCCTCCAGAATTCTGTGTTGCTTGTACTTCCAGCATTTGCAGATACGCTCGTTTGTAATGATGTAGTAGTATTCATGACCCATTCAGAAACCAGATGGTGGAGCGGAAATAAGCTATTTCTGAATAATTGAGTGTGGTCTTCAGGTACCTCCTCCATCATGGTGGAAATGAGAAGAGGGCACGTCCCAGATGATTGATGCCACCTTTTTGAGGCACCACCTCTTGAAGATATCCTTGATAGTGGGGATGATTACGCCCATGATAAAGTCAGCTGAGTCTACAACCCTCTGTAGCTTTTTATGTTCCTGTGCATGGAAACCTTCACAGCATGTGGTGATGTAACCAGTTAGAATACCCACCACCTTACATCAATAGACATTTGCAAGACCTCAACTTCAGGGTACAATGTCAGAGAATGATTTCACTGACCTTGTTGCTACCAAATCCACGCCAATATATTGGTTCTGCTGACAAGTGCAAAGTGTTTTCATATAGCAAAGCAGTTTGTTAGGCTAGCCAAAGGCCTATTAAAGAATCAACCACATTGCTAGTGACCTAGAATAACCCACCGCCAAAAGAAATTAGCAACATTAATTAACAGAGCTAAGCAATCCCATAACTGACAAAGGGTGCCACCACATCCCATTGTAAATGATGGGATAAATTAAAAATTCACAAAGGATGCAGAACACAAACATCAAAAGCTGAATAATTTGTAGCCAGATTCAGCCAGGAATGCTGACTACATTATACACCGTGGCTTTAACCTGAAGAACCCATCATCACCGTATTCTATTTTTAAGCAATGCAATTTGTTCTACCTCATATGTAAAGACACACAACAGCATCAAATATAGCAAAGGCTAACCATGACTAAATAATATTCTGGTCTTAATGTTTGAGAGACGCATGTTTCAGAACTAAAAATATCATCTGCTAAATTGCTTCAGTATAATTACAACATTGCCAAAAGTACCCAAAAATAAGCAAGGCCAATCTAGATTTCCCCACCAGACACTGACACTGCAATTAGCAAGCAACTACCCTCAGTAAAATTTCCTCATTCAATCACAGATATCTTGTGTTCCCCTAGTGGATGCTAAGGAACATTCTCCTTGTTTTTCTATAGCCATTTCAGAAAAATAAAGGAGGGCTTTGTTTTTAGCTCTCTGCTAAAGTCTAAGTTTTTAGCTTTCTATATTCAATACATGCAGCTGACAAAAGAAGAGTAAAGCTTTTTGGTCCCATCCTATGTCTGGTGCTCCCGGCGTGGACCCCAGTGATGAGACCCAATGTAGATTGGGAGACCGCTTCGTCGAACGCCTACACTCTGTCCACCAGATGTTTCACCACCAGACGAGCTCAACACCTTTTATGCTGCCTTGAAAGGGAGAATATAACTACAGCTGTGAGGATCCCTACTGCAGTCAGTGACCCTGTGACCTCTGACTCGGAGGCCAACGTGTCAGTTGGGTGAATCCTTGCAAGGTGGCAGGCCCTAATGGAGTACCTTGTAAAGCTCTGAAAACTTGTGCCAACCAACTAGCGGGTATATTCGAAGACATAATCATCCTTTCACTGCCACGGTCGGAAGTTCCCACCCGATTTAAAAGCGCATCAATTATACTAGAGTCCAAGAGGAATGTGAGCTGCTTCAATGACTATCATCCAGTAGCACTCATATCTATAGTGATGAAGTACTTTGAGAGGTGGTCATGACTAGAATCAACACCTACCTCAGTAAGGAAATGGACCCACTGCAATTTGCCTATTGCCACAATAGGTCTAAAGCAGACATAAATTCAATGGCTCTTCACATGGCCTTGAACAGCATCCGAACATGGGTGATTGTATTGTCCAGATGATCATTGACTATAGCTCAGTGTTTAACTCAATTATTCCTACAATCCTGATCAATTAGCTACAGAACCCGGACCTCTGCACCTCCCTCTGCAACTGGATCGACTTCCTAACCAGAAGACCACAATATGTGCAGATTGGAAATAACAATTCCACCCCGCTGACAATCAATACTGGCACACCTCAGGGATGTGTGCTTAGCCTACTGCTCCACTCTGTCCAAATCCATAATTTGTGGCTAGGCATAGCTCAAAATTGCTCTCTATAAATTTGCTGATGAATACAACCATTGGTGGCAGAATCTCAGATGGAGACGAGGGGGCGTACAGGAGCAAAATATATCAGCAAGTTGAGAGCTCTCACAGCAACAACCTTGCACTCAACGTCAGTAAGACTAAAGAGCTGATTGTACACTTTAGAAAGGATAAGACGAGGAACACGAACCAATCCTCAGAGGGATCAGAAGATGAGAGTGAGCAATTTCAAGTGCCTAGTATCAAGATCTCTGAAGATCTAACCTGGTCCCAACATATGAAAGTGAAAAAGAAGGGAGGACAGCAGCTACATATCATTAGGAGTTTGAAGAAATTTGGTTTGTCATCTAAAACACTCGAAAACTTCTACAGATGTACCATGGAGAGCATTCTGACAGGCTGCATCACAGTCTGGTATGGGGGACTTGGGGGACTACTGCATAGGATTGTAAGAAGCTGCAGAAAGTTGTAAAATTAGTCAGCTCCGTCATAGGTACTAACCCCCATAATATCCACATCTTCAAGGAGCGATGCTTCAGAAAGGCGGCATCCATTATTAAGGCCCCTCATCACTCAGGACATGCCCTTTTCTCATTGTTACCATCAGGAAAGAGTTACAGAAGCCTGAAGGCACACACTCAGTGATTCAGGAATAGTTTTTTCCCCTCTGCCATCCAATTTCTAAATGGACATTGAACCCATGAACACTACCTCACTTTTTTCCCGTTTTTGCACTATTTTTAATTTAACTATTTAATATACATATACACTTACTATAATTGATATATTGATTTTTCCTATATTTATCATGTATTGCACTATACTGCTGCCACTAAGTTAACAAATTTCATGACATATGCCAGTGGTATTAAACGTGATTCTGATATACAGATTGAGGATTTATTGTCTATATAAATAACAGCTTCAGGTTCTAGACCACTTGTCTTCTACACACTGTATTAATAGAGAGCTATCTTTGATTACAAGCCGACATAGCAATCTTCAAAATCAATCAATTCTGTTAAGTTTCGGTGTAATCAATAGAACTAGATTAGTAGCCATGACATTTTCTTTTCAGCATTTAACAATTTCAAATATATTTATCAATGTATAATAAATTAGAGTATGAGGTGAATGTGGAATGAGCTGCTAACAGAAGTGGTGGATACAGGTTTGATTACAGCATTTAAGAGGAGTTTGAATAAGTACTTGAGGGGAATGGTACAGAGGGCTGTGATCAGGTGCAGGTCAATGGGAGTAGACAGAGTAACTGCTCAGCATGGCCAAAGGGCCTGTTTCTGTGCTATAGTGCTCTATGACTAACACTGTGAAAGCCTGTGAAACATGGGGCAAACATGTGCTTATTCAGGATCAAGCGGAGAGGATCTTAGTTGCATCAACATTTTTGTTATCCACTGGAAGTTCATGCCCTTATCCTTCACTGATAATAAAGACTTGGTGTACTGCATTTGTTTTTGGACACATGTTGCTTAATTAATATAAACATGATTTGAGATAATCGAAAAGGTATGTTTAAGATGGAAGGAAAAGGAGCTATTGATCCACTGGGAGATTAAGGGATTTTCAAGTGAGGTTTCTATTAATGATCTCTATTCTTGAGCACCACCATTAGCACTACCATTCCTCTATGCTTTTCTTCTGAACCTGATCCATTTGCTGTTCCTTTTCCAAGTCATCCAGCTGTGAAAATTCCAGGGCTCGTGCCTTACAAAATGGTAAGTTAAATAACATGCAAATCTTGCAAATCGCTTTGCCATAATGAAGCGCATTCCAACAGTAAAACTATTTTTATTATCCCAACGGTCTGATTCCATTAGAGATCTGGTGGAAGCCTGGTTCCCAATGTAGTATACTTCTGAAGCTTTTCAAGTTCCTACCAGGTCAAAATGCAGATAATAACCAGATATTCCTCACTCCTAACAGCCAGCTTAATCTCCAATAGTCTGGATGAAGGAATGTTCAATATAGTTTATGAAATCTCAAAACTCACCAGATCTGCTACTAGGGATTACCTGAGCTGCTCATTCAAAGAATCTGTTACAGAAACTGCAATTCCTGCAGGTGGTTATTCAAAGAAAGAATGCAGGGATATGAGAGACCAGACTATGATCTCTACACCAGAAGAAAAGCTAACAATTCAGTCTAACTCCTCCATGTATCCTCCGTGATGGTAAAAGTAAGGAGAAAAGGAAAGACATCCTGCCATTCAGTAATACACTTATGATGGAAAGAAGCATGACTATGGCATTTGCAGAGTCTGAATTGAACCAGAAGAAAATTTGAGAGTAATAATGACATTAAGGGCAGCAAACTGACTATGAGCTGAAATTTACCCTCTTGGTACTTCCAAGTTCTCCTCAATCTTACACTGGCTACTTTTAGGTTATGCCTTTAAGTATTCAAAATATAGAACTTAAATACAGTATAAGAAATACGTTCTCACTAACTACAAGCAACTATTTATCTGATTGTTTTTTGAAGTACATTCCACTGTTCTGACAAGTTTCAATAAATTTGTATAGCTTCCTGTCTTTTTATATGGCCTGTCTTCAATGGAAGGTGACTCACAGCAAAAAAGTCGGAAATATTTTTCATTAATTCCCAGGTAAATAAACTAAATAATGGAAAATGTGCTTTTGGCAAATAACATCCATTGTATAATATATAAATAAATGACACTGCATTTGAACCCTGTCCTCCAAGCTCCACAATTTAACCTCCAGCTATAAGTTTTCTGTTATACTGGCTCAAATTTATGCAATGCTTCTAACTTAAAATTTCCGTCTATTAAGTTGATGTGTATTGCTTAAATAATTCATAAGTTTATTGTTTTCTTTTTATTAAGTCACAGTTCTGATTGCATACTTGCACATGTTCATCATTATGATTGTTGCTCATGTTTCATGTGAGATATTCTTTTCATGCAAATTAAGGACAACAATACAGCCTGCCAGGCCATTTGATTAATAGAATGGAATTCAGTACTTCTTCATTATCTATTAAATTCATAACTCTGGAGTCAGACTGGAGGAACCTTGAACTTTAACTGTTCAACAACTGATTTCCATAAGACTGATTGTCCAGCAAAAATAGGAAATGACAGCAATCTACAAAGGTTACCACAATGCCAAAATTCCTGGGCAACTGCACAAGGATAATCATACTGGGAATAATTTGTCAATTTCAAAATGCAACTTTGGCATTATATGGGTTTACATTTGAAAAACACTTTACATATAAAATCACTATATGAAGAAACATTCAGACATGATCATTTCAACCTTAGCATATTTTGCTTTTAATGCAATGTAATGAGTTATTAAATGGCTGTCAAAAGATGTATTATTGAACAATAATGAAAATGTATGGACATTTGGAACTTACTAACATTTGACTGACTGAAAAGCTATGTTGTGGCTAACCATCTGTAATTGTAGCGCCTTCAGTAACAGTGGGATTGTAGCCTCTGGGAATTCTATTTACTTTTCTCTATCTAAAGTGTACTATTTTTAATGGAGCTGAGTACTTTTCAACAGACAATGAGATCATTTTTTAAAGTTCTGTTGCTGTCTCCCAGTTACAAATGCCTGGTTTGTAGTTAGACTCTGGGCCAAGTGCTGTCATACTGGAATGATAAGGCACATCAGATTGTTCCTTAGCACCACATTTAGCAGCTTGATCATACTGTCCAGCCAAACACACACTCTCTCAGAGTAATAGCAGAACCACTGAAATTACTCCATGAAACTTCAGCTTGGAGGTCTTATCCAAGGCCATTTGGGTGAAATTCAGAAATAAGAAAGGTGCAAACACTATGATGGGGATTATACAGAAGGCCTCCCAATAATCAGTGGGGGACAGAGGAACAGACAAGCAGTCATATCATGGGAAGATGTCAAAACAACAGGGTTATTGAAATGGGTGATTTTTAACTTCCCCAATATTATCCAGGCTTCTGTTAATGCAGCAGACTTAGATGAGGCAGAATTTGTTAGAGGCAGAATTTGTTAGATGCATCCAATGAGATTTTTTGAAGCTATATGTAGACAACCCTACTATGGATGGGGCCACACTAGACCTTATATTAAGAAATGAGCTTAGCCAAAAGATCAAAGTGAGAAGGTATTTTGGGAGCAGTGACCAAAATTTCATGTTTTAAGATCATTATGGATAAGGATATGATTGGTCTTTGGATGTAATAGCTAAATTGGGGGAAGGTTAATTACAATATTATTAGGCAGGAACTAGAAAAAGTAGATTGAAAGTGGCTGTTGGAGGGTATATCAACACCTGACATGTAAGTGTCTTTTGAAGGCCACTTGATTAGAGATCATAACCAGCATGTTCCTAGGAGGATGAAAAATAATTGTAGAAAGTTTCAGGATCCACAGATAATTTAAAAAATTGAAAACAAGTCAAATTTAAAAAGGAAATATATGTGAGATTTCAGCTTTCTAAACTAGGCGAGGCCTCTGAGGAAGATTAAGGAAGCAGGAGTGAACAAGAAGTGCTAAATGAGGTTCACGCAAGAATAAAGGAGAGAAATAATGTCTAGTCCAGAGGACATGAATGAGGTCCTCAGTGAGTTTGTCGCACTGAGAATCATCGAGGACATAGATAATGTTGAAATTCTAGTGCACATTGATATTAAAAAGGGTAAGATATTTGGTAGCTTGAAAAATATTAAGGTAGTTACGTCCCAGGGCCCAGTGGAATCTTCCCACATTCTGGGGAGGAGATTGGTGGGACCTTGAAGCAATTTTGATCAGTGAAATAGCATACAGAGTTTAACCAGGCAAGAAAGAGGTATCACACACTGGGAGGTCAAACGCAAGCGGAAAGTATACAATGGAAGGAACTTTGGGAGTACTGATATATAGAGGGATACTGGGGTTCAAGTCAAAACTCCCTAAAAGTGGCAACACAAGTGGACAGGGTGATCAGGAAGGTGTATGGTATTCTGCGGCAGTGAGTACTGAGGGTAGTAATTTGTGCTGCAGCTGAATAACATTCTGCATATGCCATATTATCAGCATTGTGCGCCAAATTGATCTGACTCGCTGGCTGTCAGTTCTGGACTTATTTTTTGGGGACTCTGCAGCTTGACATTTAATACTCTGTGTGTTATTTGCTGTTGGCTTGATTTGCCCCCCACCACCCTGCATGCTGGATATTTACTTTAAATGGGTTCCAGGGTGTTTGTTTCATGACTGCCTGTGGAAGGACAAATCTAAGGGTTGTATATTATATACTTTGATAATGAATGTACTTTGAAACTTACAATTGGCACACAAACGGATGTGGAGGCTTTAGAAATGGTGCAACAGAGATTCACCAGGATGTTGCTGGATTGGAATGCATAAGCTATAAGGAGAGGTTGCATACCAGCCCCTGCGTCTCCTTCCTCACCAATATCTAGGAACCTAAAAAGCCCTTCAAGGTGAGACAGATGTACATGCATTTCTTCCACCTTTGTCCGTAGCATATGGCATTCACTATGTGACCTCATTTACATGGGTAAACCACAACCTTGCCAAGCACCTACACAATATATCTAGAATGGCCATTCTGAGCTCCCAGTTGTGTGCATTTGAATGCCCTTGCCCAATACCACACCAACTTGTTGTTGGCATTCTCCACTGCCAGAGTGAGAACAAAAGCAAATTAAAAGCCCGGGCAACAGCTTCGACAGGCCGGCTAAACCAGGTGGGGGTAGCCAACAAGTCTGAGACCCTTGGTGAGGTAGGAATTTGCTCATCCCAGCATGCGAAGACTGTTTCAGTAGATCAGGCGGAGGAAACCCCGGGGGGTTCAACGGCTGAGAAGGTGTTGCAGCAGCACATTGTGGAGTGTGTAGGGCGTGGCACAGCACTTAAGAATTTAAGAAGACGCGGCCATCCAATGCAGCCAAGGAAGTTGACAGACGTAACGATTCTTCGTGCCACTAGATCCTGACTTCTCAGGCTGAGAGAGTGGGATCGTCCCTGTGCAAGGCTTTTCCACTTTAATATCTTTCACGCACTGGTTACATTGTGCAACATTCATCTCCCAACTTTCAATTCCTACCAGTCTTCTACAAGTCCTACGGCGATGGGGGAGTGGTGAAGCAACAGGTGGAGGTGACCATTGGGAGTTGCAGTCACAAACCTGCACGTAGACAGCCTTTGGACAAGTGGTCGTTCTTCTCTGTACCCCGGGCAGCAGAGGAGTCAGTCAGCACCAATGGCGACTGAGCAGCCCTTTTCAGGATGGCACTGCTCACCCTTCGATAGGGAGGGGCCTAGAAAAGGTGGCATAAACATTGCCTACCCTACAGACAGATAACTGGCCAGCTTGCCTCAGCTGGCAGTTCATCTGCCAATGCGGTTACACTCAAAGGAGAAGAAAGAAACTTCTGTTAGGATCACGGAATGTCCACACACTCATGGACAGAGAGAACTCAGCAAGACCCCAAAGAAGAACAGCCCTTGTTGCCAAGGAACTTTCACACAACATCGACATCGCAGCCCTAAGTGAAACCAGGCTTGTGGAGGAAGGATCCCTGACCAAAACCACCAGCGGCTACACTTGCTTTTGGAAAGGAAAAGCGCAAGATGAAGAGAGGATTCATGGAGTTGGATTTGCAGTCAAGTCCAGCTTCCTGAAACAACTCTCCGACCTGCCCTTGGGGATCAACAAAAGGATTAAGTGGCTACGTCTGCCCCTCAGCCACAAACATCATGTAACAGTCATCAGCGCTTATGCCCCCCACCATGCCCAGCAAATACAAGACCATTGAACAGTTCTACACCGACCTTAGCTCTGTTCTGTGCTCAGTCCCTGCCAACGACAAACTAATCCTGCTCAGTAACTTCAATGCCTAAGTAGGCTGCGATCACAGTCTCTGGGAAGGGGTTCTAGGCAAACAAGGTATTGGCAATATGAACAGCAACGGCCTCTTGCTCCTTAGCAAATGTGCAGAATACAACCTGCTCATCACAAACACAGTGTTCAGGCTGGCGAACAAGACAACATGGATGCACTCAAGATCAAAACATTCGCACATGAACGACTACGTTATAGTACGTCGCCGAGACATCCAGGATGTCATCACCAGAGCCATTCAAGAAGCGGAGTGCTGGACTGACCACAGGTTTGTCTGCACCACACTGAAGCTACATATTGCTCCCACCATCCCAAGCGCTCTAAGTTCATCAGAACAGCTTTTAACACAGCCAGACTCCAAGAGCCGCTGCATCTTCACAAGTTTCAGACCACCCTTGATGAGAAGCTGTCTGCCAACGGACCACTAACTGGTGGGCCAACCCAGAAGTGGAATCAGTTTACAGAGATAGTGACGGAGACAGCAAAATCAGTCCTCGGCCCCAAGGGCCAGAACCACCAAGATTGGTTCGACGAGAATGACAGTGCCATCAAAGATCTCTGGCCAGGAAGAACAAAGCATTCATGGAGTGGCAAAATGACCCAAGCTCCATTCCCAAAGAAGAGCAGTTCAAGTCCCTTCAGGCCCATGCCCAACGGGAAATTCACAAGATGCACGACATGTGGTGGGATAGGAAAGCTGAAGAGCTGCAACGCTTCACCGATATGAGCTTCAACTCAAAGCTGCTCTTCAACTCCATCAAGATGATCTTCGGCCCCTCAAGATCTGGCTCATCTCCACTGTTGTCCGCTGATGGAACCACACTGCTAAAGGACAAAGAGAGCATCCAACGCAGATGGAAAGAGCATTTCAGCCAGCTCCTGAACCGCCCTTCATCGGTCAACCAGTCTGCTCTGGACCAAATCCCCCAACAGCGTATTCACGAGGAACTGGATGATCCTCCCTTGATAGATGAAGTCAAGAAGGCTATCACACAGATGAGCAGTGGCAAGGCGCCCGGCAAGGATGGAATAGCTGCTGAACTGTACAAGGCACTCAGCAAGGAATCATTTGAGGCTTTCCACAGCACCCTGACTAGCATTTGGGAAGAAGAAGAGATGCCCCCGACCTCAGAGACGCAATGATAATCGCCCTCTATAAAAATAAAGGTTCAAGGACCGACTGCGGGAACTTCAAAGGCATCTCACTACTTTCCATTGCCGGAAAACTCCTTGCCCGTATCATCCTCAACAGAATGATTCCAACAGTGTCAGAAGAGAACCTTCCCAAGTCGCAATATGATCTTCACAGTCAGACAGATACAGGAGAAGTGCCTGGAACAGAACATGACATTATACTCGTCTTCATTGATCTGACAAAGGCATTTGACACAGTCAACAGAAACGCACTGTGGATCATCCTTAGAAAGCTTGGCTGCCCGCAGAAATTCACTTCAATCATCCGCCTGCTCCACGATAGCATGATAGGAGAAGTGTTCTCAGACGGTTCCCTATCTGAGACTTTCAATATCTCAAATGGCGTGAAGCAAGAGCTTCTAGCACCTCTTCAACCTTTTCTTCACCCAAATGCTGAAGCATGCTGTTAAGGACCTAGATATCGCCTAGATGGATTGATGTTTGACCTGAGACACCTTGCTGCAAAGACCAAATATGTTAAGGAGGCTCATCACTGAAGCCCTGTTTGCTGATGACTCCTCATGGGCACAGTCATGAACCAGCTGGTCAGCCTGACAATCAGCCTCGGTGAGAGAGAAGTTGTCCTACAACTGCACCGAACAGTCACCCTCCTCAGCCATGCATCACCACCGACGGCACTATCCTGAAGAATGCGGAGAGCTTCAAGTATCTAGGAAGCATCATCTCCAGTGATGGACTCCTTGACAAAGAGATCATAGCAAGGATCCAGAAAGCCAGCCAGGCACTCGGGAAACTCTGTGACAAAGTTCTGGAGCACAAGGACATTCAGCTTTCAACCAAGCTCAAGGTGTACAAGGCTGTGGTCCTCACCTCTCTCTTGTACGGCTGTGAAACCTGGAACCTGTACCGCAGGCACATCAAACAGCTGGAGCAGTTTTACATGCGCTCTCTGCGGTCGATCATGAGGATTCGACGGCAGGACTGAATCACCAACAAGGAAGTCCTTAACAGAGCCAACATCACAAGCATTGAGGCAAGGATCTTCCAGGCCCAGCTACACTGGACTGGCCATGTAATCCTCATGGGTGAAACAAAAATCCCCAGGCAGCTGCTCTATGGTGAGCTTGAGCAAGGCAGACGCAATCAGGGCCGCCCAAAAAAAGGTTCAAAGACAATCTGAAATCGTACATCAAATGGGCAGACCTCCAGCCTCGACAACTTGAGGAGTCCGCAGCCGACAGGGCTGCGTGGCGTGCCCTGACCAGAAAAGCTGCATCCAACTTTGAGGATGACCAAAATCAGCACCTTGCAGCAGCACGAGACCAATGCCACAAAGCTGTATGTGCACCTGTTCCAACAACCGCCATTCTATGTCCAACCTGCAACCGCATGTGTGCTTCGGCCTTCGAAGCCACATGTGTATCCACAGATGACCGCACAATGTTTAGTCTTCCTCGGACCCCGAGAGACAACCACCATAACCTGAAATCATCCTCGTGAACCTCTTCTGGACTCTCTCCAATGACAATACATCCTTTCTGAGATAAGGGGCCCAAAACTGTTAATAATACTCCAAGTACAGCCTGACGTGTCTTATAAAGCTTCAACATTATCTCCTTGTTTATATATTCTATTCCCCTTGAAATAAACGCCAACATTGCAGTTGCCTTCTTTACCACACTCAACCTGTGAATTAACCTGCTGGTGTCTTGCACGAGTACTCCCAAATGCCTTTGCACCTCTAATGTTTAATTTTCTTCCTACTTAGATAATATTGTTCCTTTTACCAAAATGCATTATCATACATTTCCCAACACTGTATTCCATCTGCCACTTTTTTGTCCATTCTTCCAATTTGTCTACATCCTGCAGCAATCGCATTGCTTCCTCAGCACTACCTACTCCTCCACCTATCATTGTATCATCTGCAAACTTTGCTACAAAGCCATCAATTTCACTACTTAAATCACTGACAATGTGAAAAGTACAGTCCCAATACCGATCCAAGGAAGACCACTAGTCACTTGCAGCCAAGCAGAAAAGGCCCCCTTTATTCCTACTCACTGCCTCCTGCCCATCAGCCATTCCTCTATTCATGCAAGTATATTTCCTGTAACACCATAGGATTTTATCTTGTTAAGCAGCCTCATGTGTGGCACCTTATTAAATACCTTCTGAAAGTCCAAGTAAATGACTTCCACTGCCTCTCCTTTGTGCACCCTGCTTGTTACTTCCCCAAATAATTCTAACAGTTTTGTCAGGCAAGATTCCCCTTTGCAGAAACCATGCTGACATTAACTTATTTGATTAGTCTCCAAGAACCCCGAAACCTCGTCCTTAATATTGGACTCCAACACTACCTCAACCACTGAGGTTAGGCTAACTGGCCTGTAATTTCTTTTCTTTTGTAATTTCCTTCCTCACTTCTTAAAGAGTAGAGTGACATTTGTGATTTTCCAGTACTCCAGGACCATGCCAAAATTAAGAGATTCTTGAAAGATTATGACCAATGTATCTGTTATCTCTTCAGCAACCTCTCTCAGGACTCTGGGTTGTTTGTGGTCCATCTGGTCCAGGTGACTTACCCTCCTCAAGACCTTTCAGTTTCCCTTGCACTTTTTCTTTGGTAATAGCAATGACACTCACTCTTGCTCCCTGATGCTCTGGCATACAGCTAGTGTCTTCCAAGTGAAGACTGATGCAAAGTACTTATTAAGCTCATCTCAAACAACAGGAATTCTGCAGATGCTGGAAATTCAAGCAACATACATCAAAGTTGCTGGTGAACGCAGCAGGCCAAGCAGCATCTATAGGAAGAGGCGCAGTCGACGTTTCAGGCCGAGACCCTTCGTCAGGACTAACTGAAGGAAGAGTGAGTAAGGGATTTGAAAAATGGAGGGGGAGGGGGAGATGCAAATTGATAGGAGAAGACAGGAGGGGGAGGGATAGAGCCGAGAGCTGGACAGGTGATAGGCAAAAGGGGATACGAGAGGATCATGGGACAGGAGGTCCGGGAAGAAAGACAAGGGGGGGGGTGACCCAGAGTTTGGGCAAGAGGTATATTCAGAGGGACAGAGGGAGAAAAAGGAGAGTGAGAGAAAGAATGTGTGCATAAAAATGAGTAACAGATGGGGTACGAGGGGGAGGTGGGGCCTTAACGGATGTTAGAGAAGTCGATGTTCATGCCATCAGGTTGGAGGCTACCCAGACGGAATATAAGGTGTTGTTCCTCCAACCTGAGTGTGACTTCATCTTTACAGTAGAGGAGGCCGTGGATAGACATGTCAGAATGGGAATGGTATGTGGAATTAAAATGTGTGGCCACTGGGAGATCCTGCTTTCTCTGGTGGACAGAGCGTAGATGTTCAGCAAAGCGGTCTCCCAGTCTGCGTCGGGTCTCACCAATATATAAAAGGCCACATCGGGAGCACCGGACGCAGTATATCACCCCAGTCGACTCACAGGTGAAGTGATGCCTCACCTGGAAGGACTGTTTGGGGCCCTGAATGGTGGTAAGGGAGGAAGTGTAAGGGCATGTGTAACACTTGGTCCGCTTACACGGATAAGTGCCAGGAGGGAGATCAGTGGGGAGGGATGGGGGGGACGAATGGACAAGGGAGTTGTGTAGGGAGCGATCCCTGCGGAATGCAGAGAGAGGGGGGAGGGAAAGATGTGCTTAGTGGTGGGATCCCGTTGAAGGTGGCGGAAGTTACGGAGAATAATATGTTGGACCCGGAGGCTGGTGGGGTGGTAGGTGAGGACCAGGGGAACCCTATTCCTAGTGGGGTGGTGGGAGGATGGAGTGAGAGCAGATGTACGTGAAATGGGGGAGATGCGTTTAAGAGCAGAGTTGATAGTGGAGGAAGGGAAGCCCCTTTCTTTAAAAAAGGAAGACATCTCCCTCGTCCTAGAATGAAAAGCCTCATCCTGAGAGCAGATGCGGCGGAGACTGAGGAATTGCGAGAAGGGGATGGCGTTTTTGCAAGAGACAGGGTGAGAAGAGGAATAGTCCAGATAGCTGTGAGAGTCAGTAGGCTTATAGTAGACATCAGTGGATAAGCTGTCTCCAGAGACAGAGACAGAAAGATCTAGAAAGGGGAGGGAGGTGTCGGAAATGGACCAGGTAAACTTGAGGGCAGGGTGAAAGTTGGAGGCAAAGTTAATGAAGTCAACGAGTTCTGCATGCGTGCAGGAAGCAGCGCCAATGCAGTCGTCGATGTAGCAAAGGAAAAGTGGGGGACAGATACCAGAATAGGCACGGAACATAGATTGTTCCACAAACCCAACAAAAAGGCAGGCATAGTTAGGACCCATACGGGTGCCCATAGCTACACCTTTAGTTTGGAGGAAATGGGAGGAGCAAAAGGAGAAATCATTAAGAGTAAGGACTAATTCCGCTAGACGGAGCAGAGTGGTGGTAGAGGGGAACTGAATGGTCTGGAATCCAAAAAGAAGCGTAGAGCTTTGAGACCTTCCTGATGGGGGATGGAAGTATATAAGGACTGGACATCCATGGTGAAAATAAAGCGGTGGGGGCCAGGGAACTTAAAATCATCGAAAAGTTTAAGAGCATGAGAAGTGTCACGAACATAGGTCGGAAGGGATTGAACAAGGGGTGATAAAACAGTGTCGAGGTATGCAGAAACGAGTTCGGTGGGGCAGGAGCAAGCTGAGACAATAGGTCGGCCAGGACAGGCAGGTTTGTGGATCTTGGGTAGGAGGTAGAAACGGGAAGTGCGGGGTGTGGGAACTATAAGGTTGGTAGCAGTGGATGGGAGATCCCCAGAGCGGATAAAGTCGGTGATGGTGTGGGAGACAATGGCCTGGTGCTCCTTAGTGGGGTCACGATCGAGGGGTAAATAAGAGGAGGTATCCGCGAGTTGTCGCTGCGCCTCGGCAAGGTATTAAGTTCATCTGCCATTTCTTTGTTCCTGTTTACTACCTCACCAGCATCATTTTCCAATGGTCCAATATCAACTCTCACACCTCCCACTTTAATTACTTATATAAATGAAAAAACATTTAGAATCCTGCTTTATATTATCAGCTAGCTTACCCTCGTATTTCATCTATTCCCTTCTTATAGCTTTTTTAGTTGCCTTTTGTTGGATTTTAAAAGCTTTCTAATCATCCAACTTCCCACTCACTTTTGCTACCTTATATGCCCTTCCCTTGGCTTTTACGCAGTCCTCAACTTTCCTTGTCAGCCATGGTTGCCTACTCCTGCCATTTGAAAACAACTTCTCCTGTGGAACATATCTATCTTGCGCCTTGTAAACTATTCCGAGAAACTTCAGCCACCTGTGTTTTGCCTCCATCCCCACCAGTATCCCCCTCGAATCCACTTGAGCATGCTGCTCTCTCATGCCTCTAATTCCCCTTATTCCATTGGCTATTGATACATCTGACTTGGGCTTCTCCCTCTCTAATTACAGTATGAATTCAATCATATTATAATCACTGCTTCCTAAGGGTTCCTTTTAAGCTGACTAATAAAATCTAGGTTATTACACAACATCCAATCTGAGATAGCCTTCTCCCTAGTAGACTCAAGCACAAGCTGCTCTTAAAAGCCATCTCATAGACCTCCAACAAACTCCCTCACTTGCAATCCAAACCTGACTTTCCCAATCCCCTTGCATATTGAAGTCCCCATAATAGATGATTCCCATAATGTTTTCTTTTACCCTTGCAGTTTCTTAACTCCACCCACAAAGATTCAACATTCTCTGACCCTCTGCCACCTCTTTCTAAAGATGCAATTCCATCTCTTATCAAAAAGAACCACACCGCTGCCTATGCCATCCTGCACGTCCTTTCGATCCTTTGATGTTAAGCTCCCAACTATGACCTTCTTTCAGCCACGATTCAGTGATGCCAACGTCATACCGACCAATCTCTATTTGCGCCACAATTTCACCCACACTGTTCCAAATGCTACGTGCTTCTAAATACAGCACCTTCAGTGATGCACTCTTTGTCCTTATGAACTTTGCCTCTGTGGTACAACTTAACTCTTTGCTCCGTCTGCAGTTGTACCCAATCATTGGCTTGTCCTTCCTTGCATTCATATTACATCATCTACTTGAAGGCTCAACCTCAGCTCTATCATACTGGTTTCCATCCCTCTGCCATATTAGTTTAAACCATTACCAATAACTCTAGCAAACTTGCCTGCAAGGATATTGGTCCCCTTCGGATTTAAGTGCAACCTGTCCCTTTTGTACATTATCTGGTTTTCTGCATTAATTACTCAAAATATGGTCTGAAATTCATCTAAGCGACAATAATAGACAAACACTGCCTAAACTAATAACACACTGACAGTTGTGCTTTTTATACCTTTATTGAACACACCATTTAATCATTCACAGAACTAGCTGGACAAAGTATGTGAACCCTTGTAGAACCTCCTTTAGCAGCAATAATCTCCACCAAATGTTTCCTGCAGCTGCTGATCAGACTTGCACAACAGTGAGGAGGAATTTTAGACCAATCTTTTTCCATATAAAACTTCCAGTTAATCAATATTTCTGGGATAGCTTGCACAAACAGCCCTCTTCAGGTCATGCCACAGCATCTCATTTGGGTTAAGGTCTGGACTCTGACTTGACCATTCCAAAACAATGATTTTTTTTTAAACTATGCTGTTGTTGTTTTACTCGTGTTTCAGATCATTGTCTAGTTGCATCAACCAACTTCTAGTAAGCTTCAGGTGATGGACCGCTACCCTGACATTCTCTTGTAAAATGTCTTCATACAATTTTGCATTTATTATTCTCTCAATAATTGGCAGCTATCCAGGCCCTGAGCAGGCAAAGCAGTCCCAAGCCATGATCAACACACACAATGCTGGAGGAACTCAGCAGGCCAGGCAGCATCTCCTTCCACCATGCTTCACAGTTTGGGTTGAGGTTTGCTGTCAGTGTACAGTGCTCTTTTTCCTCCAAACACAGCAATGTGCATTTCTGCCAGAAAGTTCAACTTCGGTCTCATCTGTCCACAGAACATTATCCCAGCAGCACTCAGGTGGTCTTTTGCAAACTTGAGATATACAAATTTTATTTTGGAGAACAATGGTTTCCTTCCATTAACACCATTCTTGTTCACTGCTTTTCTTATAGTGGACAAATGAATTGAGACTTTAGCAAGTTCTAGAGATTTCTGCAGGTCTCTCGCTGTTACCCTTGGGTTCTTTTTCACCTCCTTCAGTATTGCACATTGTGCTCTTGATGTGATCTTTGCAGGAAGCCCATGCCGAGGGAGAGCAGCAACAGTACTGAGTTTTCTCCATTTCTAGACAATGTCTTTTACTGTGGCCTGATGAACACTCATGTCTTTAGAAATGCTTCTGTAGCCTTTTCAAGCTTCATGAACCTCTACAATTTTTCTTCTAACATGGTCGTAGCATGGCGCACATAAACAGATGTTTCTTGAGAAGAGCAAGCTCTGATAGTAGTCTGTTAGTATTAACCAAAAGTAGTACAATTGTTTCTCTATTATAGTGACTTAGATGAAGATCAGACTACATTTTATAAGCAATTAATGCAGAAAGCCAGGTAATCGCAAAGGGTTCACAAACTTTTTCATGGAACTGAACCTGTAGAAATTATAAAGGTAAGGCTTCTGAGCATTCAAGAGAATTGTCTTGCTCAGCATGTGGAGCAGCATGGTGGTGCACAGGTTAATGCAGCTGCCTCATGGCTCCAGGGACCTGGCTTTGAACCCATCTTGGGTAATCTCTGTGCAGTTTACATTCATACTCAGTAACTGCTTGCACTTTTTCCATGTTCTCTAATTAGCTTTCACATCCCAAAGACACACTGATAGATTCATTGGCTACCTTAATAACCCTTAAGAGTTAGTTCATGGCAAAAAAAATCAAAGGGCTGTGTAAGGACATGAATGAGAGAATAAGTTGTAGTGTCACAGGGAATTAAAGAGTGAGAATAGGACTATTGGAACTGTCATGTCTGCAGAGGCAAAGTTGACTCCTTTGACATCGTACATACAGGTCCTCCCTAGTTTGCGAATGCCCAACTTGTATACAGAACATGCAAATGAGCTTTTTGGAGACCATGTTATGGATTTGCCATCTGCGGCTGTCATCTTCTGTTATCTTGGAATTCACTGTCATCCTCCATCTCCTAAATCAGGGGTCCCCAACCTTTTTTGCACTGCAGACTGGTTTATTATTGACAATATTCTTGTGGACCGGCCAACCCCGCGGTGGGGGGGGGGGGGGGAGGAGGGGCAGGGCTGCCAACTGACAAGAGTAGCAGTCAAATACGTTGTGTTTACCCAGAGAAAGACTACAATGACCATGAAGCCTTGCGCAGGCACCTGTGTGCGCATGGGTGTACGTGCCGATTTTTTTCTACAAGTCGTTTTTGGTCATTCTGTTTGGGAGAGGGTGTTAATCACGACTGGAATATAGGTGATAAGTGGCTAATACATTCAATTTTGTTTCTAAAAGGGTTTATCTAACGAATTTAATATTAAACACACAGCGCATATTTTCCTCGCATGAATATAGTGATACTGTAATTATCAGGGGAGGACAGGGGAGCTTGAAGTAAGTGTTGAACGAACTTCCCGTAGAAGTGGTAGAGGCAGGTTCGATATTATCATTTAAAGAAAAATTGGATAGGTATATGGACAGAAAAGGAATGGAGGGTTATGAGCTGAGTGGAGGTCGGTGGGACTAGGTGAGAGTAGCGTTCGGCACGGACTAGCAGGGCAGAGATGGCCTGTTTCCATGCTGTAATTGTTATATGGTTATATAAGTCAATTATAAGTCAATAGCATCATAACATTTTAAGTAACGCTTGGATATTAAACACACAGCACATATTTTCCCCATGTGAACATATAAAATCATTGCAACACACCAATATCGCTGAATCAGTGGGAACCCTGGGCTTGTTTCCCTGCAACGAGACAGTCCCGTCGAGGGGTGACGGGAGACAACGATACTCGAAGGGGGTTCCTTATGTCCAGTCTATTCTGCAATTTAGTTTTCATTGCATTCGTTGCAGAGATATGTTGGAAATGGAAGCAACATTTTCAGTGCTTTCGTGGCTATCTCAGGATACTTAGCCTTGACTTTGATCTGGAATGCCGGCAGAGATGCTATGTCAAACTTACTTTTCAGCCCGCCATCATTTGCAAGCCCAAGGAGTTGATCTCCTTCCCGTGCTGACATGGATGACACGCAGGTAATGACCTCGCGTGCGTAATGGCTCAACGGTGAGTATGACAGGGAATGAGGAAGGGTTTCCTCGCGGCCCGGTAGCTCACGCTTTACGGCCTGGTACCGGTCCGCAGCCCGGTGGTTGGGGACTGCTGTCCTAAATGTACCCTCAGTGTTAACCATTCCTCCAGCACAAACACACGTCTCCCCACACCAGTGGCAGTGGTTGTATTTTCAGCTGTCTGTGCTTTTAAGTAAACTAAATCAGAAAATCTTTAAACGTACTTACCTGCAGATTAATTTCTGCTTCATAAAATGTTAGACATGCGCAGTAATGGCGATCTGAGTCAATGTCAGTCAGAACCACAACAAAATACGTGGGTTGTTTTCGTTCAGTAGACAGCTGCCAGCCAGCAGGTTGACAAAACTAGAGATAAAAATAATGTTACAATTAATTAGGATACAACTTTTTATTTCCTAACTACAAAAAAGTTTTAATATAAACTAAATATATTAAAACTTGTCAAGCAATTTATAATAAAAATTAAAAATATGAACACGTGGATAATGCAGCCATTTATAAACATAGTTAAACTTTCAGTGCAAGTCTTTGTTCATGTAGCAGTTACTTGAACATACTAAAACCACTTAGAGACTAAGCTGGGGGGCGGGAGAGGAGATTGATCCTGTAATCTACACTATCCAATCCAATCATGAAGTCCTAAAGTCAAAGAATATGTTCGAACTTTTATTGAGAAACCAGCAAAACAATCTTGAAACAATCATAAACAAGAGAAAATTTGCAGATGTTGGAAATCCAAGCAACACACACAAGACGCAGGTGGAACTCAGCAGGCTAGCCAGTATCTGTGGAAAAGGGTAGAATCGACATTTTGAGCTGAGACCCTGTATCAGGACTCGATGAAGGGTGCTGATAACATTTCGGCCTTGGATTAGAAACTGTGTGCTTAGCCCACTGCTCATACTCACTCTACAACTATTAACAATAAATTCACTGATGACGCAACTGCTGTTGGCAGAACTTCTAAAGATGACGAGCCTGCAAATAAAAGCGAGACAGATCTACTGGTTGAGTCATGTCACAATAGCAACTTTGCACTCCAAGTTAGTAAGACCAAGGAATTGATTGTGGACTTCAAGAAAGGTAAGTCGAAGGGTGAGTAGTTTTAAGTTCATGGGTGTCAACAGCTCTGAAGGCCTATCCTAGGCCCAACGTATCGATGCAATTACAGAGGGCCACCAGTGAGAAGCTTAAGGAGATTTGGTACGTCACCAAAGACTAGCAAATTGGGCAGCATTCTATCTGATTGTATCACCGCCTGTTATGGAAGGACCACTGCACAAGGATCAGAAAAGGTTTGAGGGGGCTATAAACACAGCCTGCTCCATCATGGACAAGAGCCCCATCATCATGGTCATCTTAAAAATGCAAAGCCTCAAAAAAAAAGCAACGTCCATTATTAAAGACCCCCACCACCCAAAACATGCCCTCTTCTCATTACCAACTTCAGGGAAGAGGTACAGGAGGCTGAAAACACATGCTCAACATTTCTTCCCCTCCACCATCAGATTCCTGAATTGTCCATGAATCTATGACACTACCTCGCTATTTTTGCTTCTTGGGCCCACAAGAGTAATATCGTGTTGATCATGCCAACCAGAACATCAACTATAACAGCCATGTAAATGTGGTTTTAAAAAAAAGGGTTAGAAGGCAGTAAAAAAAATTCCAAAATTTAACCATCATCTAAACAGCCCATATGAAATGCAACGGAATATTTTCAGCCTTGTCTGGATGAGTGAAGATTCAACATTCAAAGTGCTTAACACCAAAGACAAAGTATTCATCTCCTCCAACGTTGGTGCATAATAACTGCAGTATATGCCAGCTATAAAACAAACATGCAGTTACTTACATAGGTTTCTCTTTTTGGAAACTTTTGTCAGAGACGATAAGGGAAGAATATTGCCTTGAGGCTCTTTTCCAAGTCATGCACCATTCTGAGTCCAAAATATATTAACACTTCTTTCTTATTGCTGAGTTACAATTCTAGACTCCCTACCTGAAAACAATCTAAACTAATCCAAGAACTCAGCAACATATTTTCAAAGGCAAATATGAATGGACAATGTATGTTCCATTTCCAGTGATAATCATACCCCCAAAAATTAAGACGACTAGAGCTAGCTGTACATGGTTAATAGGCAAATACTCAAGTATTTTATGAAAAAGTTGGTCTTTTGGATTCCAATTCTATTGTTTTTATAAAGGCACAAAGCTGGGTTGATGCATATTAATCAAATAACTACATTTCAGATGCTTTTGACGATAAAATTGCTGTCTACTAATAGCTCACACAGGACACTGAAAGTAAATAACACTAAATTTCACAAGGAGCAAAAATTTAGAAATCTGACCACTCCTCCATAATAAATATATATTTTAAATTTCTATCCAGATTGACTGGCTGAATTGTACTAATTACAGTAAATAAACTATCAGCCAAATATTTATATCTATATCATTAAAATTTTAATTCAAGCATTTTGGTAATAAATATGCAAGATTTATCAAGATCCTACTAGTTTCATAAAAAAGTGTTTCATTATTGAGTTAAAAAGACATATAAGTATATATCCAAACTATTTATCAGGCACAAATGGAAACAATACATCATACATATAATTCATTAATAACAGTAGAGAGCATTTCGCATTAGTATTAAATCAATAAATCTTAAAGAACTGCACTGAAAAATAGCACAAAATGGACCTTAATATAGGTTATGTTTCCAAAAATAATAAACAAAAAATCTTCAATGTAAGATCACGTTTCATTTTGTTTTGTATTGGCTACTCCATAGAAACAAAATACTGTAATCATCTTGTACCAAATTGACATTTAAAAATATGCAAACAATGCAATGAGTTTACATGCTGGCAGATCTGGGAGAATGATAGGACCCAGGTTAAGATAAGAAGGTCTCAGTGTTTTCCTTATTTAACCAATGTTTGTAGCTTTTTGAAAAAGGTGGTTACACAATAACAGCAATGTGCATACATACATACATACATACTTAAAGGAAATAAAGCTCAACTTTTTTTTTAAAAATCCCTTAAAAATTTAGAAATAAGCAGCAGTAGCCTATTTTGCCTGTTTTGTTGAATGACATTTAATTAAATCACTGCTGCTCTTTAAAATTGTGCCACTTTCCTGCACTAGCCCCTCATTCTTGTTTCTCTTAATAATTCATAGGAAGTCCTGGAACGTGGACTGTTCTACATAGCCAACGGAAAGGCAGACAAGTAGGTGACCATGGCCACCCCTCAAGTCTAGAGAAAGTGGGAGAAGCCAAAGGAGAAACTGCTGGCAGTGAAGATCAGTTCTGACAGACAGAGGAGGGTGATTGTGGAGGGGAACTGGTTGGCTCTTCAATTGAGAAAGAAGTGGAGAGCTTTGCAGCCTCCTTGATGAGGGATAGAAATGTGAATGGACTGGACATCCATGGCAAAGGTGAGGCTATCAAGTCCAGGAATTCACTGGCTACATAGAACAGTCCATGTACCTCCCCCAGTAATGCTCCCCAACTCTTCCTTTAATACACTGATGACTGCATTGATGCTGCTTCATGCATCCATGCTGAGCTTGTCAACTATATTAACTTTGCCTCCAACGCACCCTGCCCTTGAATTCACTTGGTCCATTTCCGACACCTTCCTCTCCTTTCTCAGTCTCTCTGAATCCATCTCTGGAGACAAACTGTCGATTGACATCTACCAATTCCAAAGGCTATACTGACCCTGTCTCCTGCAAAAATGCTATTCCCTTTTCTCAGTTTCTTCGTCTCCATCACATCGCTTTCCAAGATGATGTTTTTCTTTCCAGGACATCAGAGATGACTTCCTTCTTCAAAGAACCGTGTTTCCCCTTCCTCCACCATTGATGCTGCCCTCACCCACATCTCCTCCATTTCCCGGGCAACAACGCTCACCACATCCTACCACCCCATAAGCACGCACATCCAGCACATCATTCTCTGCAACTTCTGCCATCCCCAAAGGGATCCTACCACCAAACTTTTTGGCCGCAATGAGCAAAGGTATGTTTGGAGAAAAAAGGGTGTAGATTTTCATGAAAAGAACACCTCTCCAACTGCTAAGCACGGGGGTGGATCGATCATGCTTTGGGCTGGTGTTGCAGCCAGTGGCACGGGGAATATTTCACTGGTAGAGGGAAGAATGAATTCAATTAAATACCAGAACATTCTGGAAGCAAACATCACACCGTCTGTAAAAAAGCCAAAGATGAAAAGAGAATAGCTTCTACAACAGGATAATGATCCTACACACACCTCAAAATCCATGATGGACTACCTCAAAAGGTGCAAGCTGAAGGTTTTGCCATGGCCCTCACAGTCCCCCGACCTCAACATCATCGAGAATCTGTGGATAGACCTCAAAAGAGCAGTGCATGCAAGACGGCGCAAGGATCTCACAGAACCAGAAGCCTTTTGCAAGGAAGAATGGGCAATAATTCCCCAAACAAGAATTGAAAGACTTTTAGCTGGCTACAAAATGCGTTTACAAGCTATACTTGCCAAATAGGGTGTTACTAAGTACTGCCACGCAGGGTGCCCAAATTCTTGTCTCCGGCCCTCTTCCTTTTTTGTTATTTTGAAAATGTAAAAGATGAAAATAAACAAGTTTTCTTGCTTAAGATATTAAAGAAATGTGTCATCTTTAACTTTATGCCTTTTGGAAATCAGGTCATCTTTTAGTCACTTAGCTATTCACAATAACAGAAATTTTGATCAGGGGTGCCCAAACTTTTGCATACCACTGTATCTTTTTGGATATCGCAGGGGGAGATGACCTACCAGGGCACAGCATCAGTAGCAGCAGCCAGATTAATCGCACTGTGGCCAGCTCTAACGCTCAGCAGGGAAGGGTAAAGTCAGACAGTCCAACAGTAACAGAAAGCCCAACAGTTCATGGAACAGACAAGAGATTCTTTGTCCATGTAAGAAATGCAAGATGCTGTATTGCCACCCAGGTGCTAAGATCGAGGATTTCTAAGAGCAGCTGTAGGGTGAGCAGCCAGAGTTTGTGGTGCACATTGGCACCAATCATAGGTAGTAAGGGAGAAAAGATCCTATGCATCGAGTATAGGGAGGAAGGAAAGAGGCTTAAAACCCGGATCTCGAAGATAGTAATCTGTGAATTACTCTTGATGCCATGAGCTATTCATGGCAGGAATAAAAAGAGAGAACAAATGAATATGTGGCTGAGGAACTGGTGCAATGGCAGGGTTTTAGGTTCTTGAGTCACTGTATCCTGTTGTGGGGCAGGAGTGACCTGTACAAGAGGGACAGGTTGAACCTTAACTGGAAGGGAACCAATACTCTGGCTAGAAGATTCACTTGGGTGGGTTTAAACTAGATTTGGTGGAGGATGGGAATCAGAGCACCAGGTCAGAAAGTGGAGAGATTGAGAAGCCAGCCAGAAAGAACAGGAAGAAGCAATGCAAGAGAAAATGAGAGAGACAAGTTGAGCTGTGGTTGAGAAAGGACAGGAATACATGCTTCATGATCCAGGTTTTCGATGTTTTAGAAAAGGTAGAGAAAAAGATAAATGGGAGAGCATAGGAGTTGCACTATTCATCAGGAATAATATCTTATAAATAAGAACAAGATACATGGAGTCAGAGGAAGTATATTGGCATGGATACTGGATTGGTTAACCAATAGAAGGCAGAGAGTTGGTATAAATGGGTGTTTCTCCGGTTGGCAGTCGATGGTGAGTGGGGTGCCGCAGGGGTCGGAGCTGGGCCTGCAGTTGCTTACCATTTACATTGATGATTTAGAACAGGGGACTGAGTGCAGCGTAACAAAATTTGCTGATGACACTAAACTGAGTGGAAAAGTAAATTGTACAGAGAATGTGGAGAGTCTGCAGAGGGATATAGATAGGTTAAATGAGTGGGCCAAGGTCAGGCAGATGGAATACAACATTGGTACATGTGAGATCATCCACTTTGGAAGGAATAATAGAAGAGCAGATTATTATTTATGTGGTGAAAGATTGCAGAATGCTGTTGTGCAGAGGAACTTGGGAGTGCTCGTGCATGAAACGCAAAAAGTTGGCTTGCAGGTACAACAGGTTATTAAGAAGGCAAACAGAATGTTGGCTTTCATTGCTAAAGGGATTGAAATCAAGAGCAGGGAGGTCTTGCTGCAACTATACAGGATACTGATGAGGCCGCACCTAGAGTACTATGTGCAGTTCTGGTCTCCATACTTGAGAAAGGATATACTGGATTTGGAAGGCAGTGCAGAGGAGGTTCACCAGGTTGATTCCAGGGATGAAGCGGTTAACCTATGAGGAGAGATTGAGTCACCTGGGACTATGGAATTCAGAAGAATGAGAGGGGATCTTATAGAAACATACAAAATTTTGGAAGGGATAAATAAGATAGAAGTAGTAAAGTTGTTTCCATAGGTAGGTGAGACTAGAACTAGGGGACATTACCTCAAGATTCAGGGCAGAAGATTTAGGACGGAGATAAGGAGAAACTGCTTTTCCCAGAGAGTGGCGACTCTGTGGAATTCTCCGCCCAGGGAAGCAGTTGAGGCTTCTTCACTAAGTATACCTAAGATACAGTTAGATAGATTTTTACATAGTAGGGGAATTAAGGGTTATGGGGAAAAGGCAGGTGGATGGAGTTGAGTTTACGGACAGATCAGCCGTGATCTTATTGAATGGCGGGGCAAGTTCGATGGGCCGGATTGCCTACTCCTGCTCCTATTTCTTACGTTCTTATCACAGCTGCATGCAGGGGTAACATAATAATGCATCCACTGAGCATATATTGGCCGAACTCAAAATTAAGAAAAGTGCAATCTTTCCGATGGGATTATACTATAACCACCTCCCTCACCCCTACTGTATATCAAAGAACAGAAAACCACTAGACCATACAGGAGCAGAATTTCAGATAGTGATGAAAGGGTATACAGGGTATACCAGGCGGAGATACGACCAGTCAGAATGCTCTCCATGGTATATTTGTAGAAGTTTGAGTGTTTTAGTTGACAAACCAAATCTCTTCAAACTGCTAATGAAGTATAGCCACTGTCTTGCCTCCTTTCTAGCTGCATCAATATGTTGCATCCAGGTTAGGTCCTCAAAGACACTGACACCCAGGAACTTGAAATTGCTCACTCTCTCCACTTCTGAACATCTATGAGGATTGGTTTGTGCTCCCTCATCTTAATCTTTCTGAGATTCAGAATCAGCTCTTGTTGACGTTGCATGCAATGTTGTTGCTTCAACACCACTCAACTAACTGTTATAGCTCGCTCCTGTACACCCTTTTGTCATCATCTGAAATTCTGCCAACAATGGTTGTATCATCAGCAAATTGATAGATGACATTTGAGCTATGCTTAGTCACACAGTTGTATGTGTATGGCGTGTCAGGGAGGGGTAGCACCTCTGGTGGGGGAACATGTCGCATCCTTTTCAGGGCAGTTAGTCCACCTTTGGTCCCCACCTGGCACTCAGCTCTCACCTGTGGCTCCCTGTAGCTGTTTGCATGCGACAGCGGCCACACCCCGAGCAACAGCTTTGACAAGCCGGCTAAACCAGGTGAGGGTAGCCGATGGGTCTCAAACCCTCAGTGAGATAGGGAGTTGTCTATCCCAGCATGTGAAGACAGACTCCGGCGGATTGAGCGGACGAGACCAATGGAAGGTCCAACGGTCAAGAAGGCAGTCTCTGCAAGTGTCGTGGAACGTGTAGAGCAGGACAAGACACAGAAGACGTCCTGGTCATCCACTGCGCCTAGTCCCATCTCCAGCCGTCTAGACTCTGTCTTGCCACTGGATCCAATGGGAATTGGGAAGAGAGAGTGAGGCTGATGCTGCGCAACTCTCCTTCACTTAAATCCAAATCACGCGCTAGTCTCGACACCATCATTATGGTGTCGAGGTCCTCATCAACGTCAATGATGAACAAACAACAGTCACACAGTTATAGATGTAGAGAGCGTACAGCAGTGGGCTAAGGACACATTCCTGTGGTGTGCCAGTGTTGATTGTCAGCTAGGTGGAATGGTTATTTCCAATCTGCACAAATTGTGATATTCCATTTAGGAAGTCGAGGATCCAGTTGCAGAGAGAGGTACAGAGGCCCAGGTCCTGTAGCTTTTAGATCAGGACTGTAGGAATGATTGTGTTAAATGTTGAGCTATAGTTAATAAACAGTATCCTGACATAGGTATTTGCATTGTCTAGGTGATCCAAGGCCACATGGAGAGCCATTGAGATATTGTCTGGCATAGATCTATTGTGGCAATAGGCAAATTGAAGTGGGTTCATGTCCTTCCCGAGACAGGTGTTGATTTTATCCATGACCAACCTCTCAAAGCGTTTCATCACCGTAGATGTGAGTGCTACTGGACGACAGCTGTTGAGGTAGCTCACACTGCTTGGGAACTGGTATAATTGTTGCCCTAAATCTACAACATAATTTGCTAACTATTGAACTCAGATTCTTGACTAACAAAGACAATTGTCCCATATGGCTTCTTAACCACCTTATCAACGTGTGTAGCCACATTTTGGAAGCTATGAATGTGGTCCCCAAATTTCTCTGGACATCACTGTAAAGGGTGCTGTCATAAACATGCGTTGTCCCTTTACATTTGATTTCTCAAAGTGAAGCACTTCATGTGGCTGTGTTAAACTCCATCTGCCATGTCTCCACCCTTATTGCTTACTGACCTAAATTAGTTTTGTTGAGCGAATCAGCAACAATCTTTCACTCAACATCAGCAAAACAAAAGACCTGATTATAAACTGCAGGAGAAGAAGCCAGAGGTCCATGAGCCAGTCCTCATTAGGGCATTGGAGGTGGAGAGGATTGATAACTTTAAATTCCTTTGATTTATCTTATCAGACATTCTTCCTTGGACCAGCACACAAGTGGCATCACGAGGAAGGTATGGCAGTGGCTCTATTTTCTTATTAATTTGTGTAGAATTGGAATGTCATCTAAAACTTAGACAAACTTCTATTGATACACAGTGGAGAGTATCATGACTAGTTGCATCACTGGCCTGGGAATACCAATGCTCAGGAACAAAAAGGTCCACAGAAAGTGGTCGATCCAGTCCATCACAGGTAAAGCCCTCCCCACCACAGAGCAAATTTACAAGGAGCACTGCCACAAGGAAGTAGCATCAAATACCCCCACTGTATAAGCATGTTCTCTTCTTGCTGCTTCCATCAGGCAGGAGATACCAAAGCCATGGGTCCCACACTCAACAGGTCCACCCCAGCATTAGGCTCCTGAATCAGCATGCATAACTTCACTCACCTGAAATCTGCCCTGATTCCACAACCGACAGACTTACTTTTTAAATATCCCACAATTCATGTTGTATTATTTATTTGTGTTTTTATTTTAATTTGCGCAATTTGTCTGCTCTTGTTGGTGGTTCATCAATCTTTGTTTACATATAGTTTTACATAAATTCTATTGTTTATTTTCCTTTAAATGCCCCCAAGAAAATTTATCTCAAGGTAATATATGGAGGCATATACATCCTTTGATAATAAATTTACTGAGTTTGATCTATATTCCACCCTATCTTCAGCCAGTCTTCTGTGTATGTGACGCGTGGGTTACTAAGTATGTAGACAATATGTACTTATTAACCCATACATCACATTTTCAACCAGTATGGATTCCTGTTCCACATCACCTGTTACAGGCCTCCAGCCAGAACAAGTTCCATCAATCACTACCCTCTATTTTCTCTGGATGAACCAATTCTGAATCTAAGCAGCCAAATCACACGGATCCCTTGCATCTAAAACTTTTAGACCAGCCTCCAATGAGAGACGACGTCATACACCTTGCTAAAATATCAGTCCTTGGTTAAATAAATCTTATCACTCATCCTCTCCAATAACTTGCCTACAACTGTCGTGAAGCTCAGCTGTCTATCATTTCCTGTCTGCCTTCTTGAACAAATACACCCCAGGTTACTGAGGGGCACAGGTGATGAGGCCTTTATCAACATCATCTTATCCCCTCCAGCCAAAGGAGAGGTCCCAGAGAACTGTTCTCCCTATCCGCCATGGCCTTTTCCTTCGTAGTCAGAAGTCAAGAAGGGATCAGCTTAGTTAGATATTTGATTTAATTAGCTTGGCACAACACTCTGGGCAGAGGGATCTGTCCATATGCTATACTGGTTTACGTTTTAACCATTCAGGGATAATTTGATCCTTTTCAAAACAGACTATCAGAGCTTGCTTACAAATTTTTAAAACTTCTTTTTTACCTGAGTCTGTCTCACAAGACACAAGAATTCAAATACAGTGGTATTGGAAAATTTGTGAACCCTGTACAATTTTCTCTATTTCTGTATAAATATGATGTAAAATGTGATCAGATTTTTCCTGCAAGTCCCAAAGCTAGGTAAAGAGAACCCAATTAAATAAATAACACAAATAACATTATACTTGTTCATTTATTTAGTTATTGGAAAAAAGATGCAATATTACATGTATTTGCTGGGAAAAGTATGTGATCCTCTGGGGTAATGCCTTATACAAAAGCTATTTGGAGTCAGGTGTTCCAATCAATGAGATGAGATTGTAGTGTGGGTTGTAGACATGACACACAAACTCAGGATACTGACTGAGCCTGCCCACCCTTCAAGAAACATCTGCTTATGTGAACCACGCCTTGATCAAAACAATTTTCAGAGGACCTTAGAAGAAGAATAGTACAGATGTATGAAGCTGAAAAAGGTTACAAAAACATTTTTAAGACCTGAGAGTTCATCAGTCCACAGTAAAAGAAATTGTCCACAAACGGAAGAAACATAGTACTGTTGCTACTCTCCCTAGGAGTGGGATCACACCAAGAGCACAACATGCAATGCTGAAACTGGTGAAAATGACCCTAGAGTAACAGCAAAAGAATTGGAGAACTCTAGAATTTGCTAAAGTCCTGTTTGCAAACTTACTGGAGTTCTTTGAGGACATAATGAGTGCAGTGGATAGAGGGAAACAGGTGGATGTCGTATACTTGGATTTCCAGAAAGCATTCCATAAGGTGACACACAAGAGACTTATAAATAAGATACGGATGCATGGAGTCGGAGGAAGTGTATTGGCATGGATAGTGGATTGGTTAACGAATAGAAGACAGAGAGTTGGTATAAATGGGTGTTTCTCCGGCTGGCAGTCAGTGGTAAGTGGGGTGCCGCAGGGGTCAGTGCTGGGCCCGCAGCTGTTTACCATTTACATTGATGATTTGGAAGAGGGGACTGAGCGCAGCATAGCAAAATTTGCTGATGACATAAACTAAGTGGAAAAGCAAATTGTACAGAGGATGTGGAGAGTCTGCAGAGGGATGTCGATAGGTTAAGTGAGTGGCCAAGGTCTGGCAGATGGAATGTGAGATCATCCACTTTGGAAGGAATAATAGAAGAGCAGATTATTATTTATGTGGTGAAAGATTGCAGAATGCTGTTGTGCAGAGGGACTTGGGAGTGCTTGTGCCTGAATCACAAAAAGTTGGCGTGCAGGTACAACAGGTTATTAAGAAGGCAAAAAAAATGTTGGCTTTCATTGCTAAAGGGATTGAATTCAAGAGCTGGGAGGTCTTGCTGCAACTATACAGGGTACTGGTGAGGCCGCACCTGGAGTACTGTGTGCAGTTCTGGTCTCCATACTTGATGAAGGATATTCTGGATTTGGAGGCAGTGCAGAGGAGGTTCACCAGGTTGATTCCAGGGATGAAGCGGTTAACCTATGAGGATAGATTGAGTCACCTGGGACTATGGAATTCAGAAGAATGAGAGGGGATCTTATAGAAACATACAAAATTTTGAAAGGGATAGATAAGATAGTAGTAAAGTTGTTTCCATTGGTAGGGGAGACTAGAACTAGAGGACATTGTCTCAAGTTTCAGGGGAGAAGATTTAGGACGGAGATCAGAAGAAACTGTTTTCCCAGAGAGTGAATCTGTGGAATTCTCTGCCCAGGGAAGCAGTTGAGGCTTCTTCACTAAATATATTTAAGATACAGTTGGATAGATTTTTACATAGTAGGGGAATTAAGGGTTATGGGGAAAATGCAGGTGGATGGAGCTGAGTTTACGGACAGATCAGCCATGATCTTGTTGAATGGCAGGGCAGGCTTGATGGGCCAAATGGCCTACTCCTGCTCCTAATGCTTATGTTCTTATGTCCATGTGTCCACTATAAGAAAAACGCTGAATAATAATGGTGTTCTTGGAAGGACACTACACAGGAAACTGCTGCTCTCCAAAAATAAGCATTGCTGCATGCCTTAAGTTTGCAAAACACAACCTGGATGTTCTACTACATTTCTGGGACAATGTTCTGTGGACAGATGAGGCAAGAGTTGAACTTTCTGGCAGAAATGCACATTGCTATGTTTGGAGGAAAAGGGGTAATGCACGTCAACAGCAAAATTTCACCCCAACTGTGAAGCTGGTGGAAGGAGTACATGGTCTGGGGGCTGCTACGAGCGCCCGCTAGCTTCAGCAGTGCCGCCTAGGAGAACGTCCGGAGCGAGTGGGTGCAAGAGCGTGCCAGCTAAACGCGCATTCGAGTAGCGGAGCTGAGCAGAGGAGCTGACGAGATGCAACACAGAGTGTCAGAGGAAGTCATTCCTGCCTGTGGCCATCAAACTTTACAACTCCTCCCTTGGAGGGTCAGACACCCTGAGCCAATAGGCTGGTCCTGGACTTACTTCCTGGCATAATTTACGTATTACTATTTAACTATTTATGGTTTTATTACTATTTATTATTTATGATGCAACTGTAACGAAAACCAATTTCCCCCGGGATCAGTAAAGTATGATTATGTCTATGATTATGACTTTGCTGCCTCAGGGCCTGGACAGCTTGCAATTGTTGAGGGAACAATAAATGCAAAATTGTACCAAGATATTTTACAGGAGAATGTCAAGGTAGCAGGCTGTCACCTGAAGCTTAATAGAAATTGGATAATGCAGCAACACAATGATCCAAAAGATAAGAGTAGATCAACAACAGAATGGTTTAAAAGGAAGAAAATTGGTGTTTTGGAATGACCGAGTCCAAGTCCTGACCTTAATCCTATAAAATGTTGTGGAAGGACCTGAAGCAAGTAGTTCATGCAAGGAAGCCCACCAACATTCCAGAATTGAAGCAGCTTTGAAAGTAAGAATGGCCAAAAATCCTTCTAAGCCAATGTGCAAGACTGATCAACAGTTACCGGAAATGTTTGAAGTTACTGCTGTACAAGAGCATCACACCAGTTACTGAAAGCAAAGATTCACATACTTTTTCCAAAAAATACATGTAATATTGGATCATTATTCTCAAAAAATAAATGAAGTATAATGTTCTTGTGTTATTTATTTAATTTGATTCTCTTTAACTGGTTTTAGATTTATGTGAAGATCTGATGACATTTTATGTCATCTTTATGGAAAAATAGAGAAAATTCTACAGGGTTCACAAACTTTCTAGCACTACTGTACACTCCAATGATATTATGACACCATTCACATTGTTAGTGACTTTATCAAATATGCTATTAGACTGCTGAGCACGAGTTCCTTCTTAAAGTGTATCTATGCTATTAACTAATTTACCTTTGATAGTCAATTTTAGAAATTTCCCTTGTGTCAACGTGAGACAACATATATTTCATGAACACGAAGAAATCTGAAGATGCTGGAAATTCAAGCAACACACATAAAAAATGCTGGTGAACGCAGCAGGCCAGGCAGCATCTCTAGGAAGAGATACAGTTGACGTTTCGGGCTGAGACCCTTCATCAGGAGGGTCCTGACGAAGGGTCTCGGCCCGAAATGTTAACTGTACCTCTTCCTAGAGATGCTGCCTGGCCTGCTGCGTTCACCAGCATTTTTTGTGCGTTACATATATTTCATGAATATTATTTTAAATAATGCCATGAGTTTGGCTTTACTTTGTCCTTCAACATTATGGTTTAATATCAGTCACTATTTGTTAAGAACACTAGTTTATAAATACAGGCAGCCCCACCACTACCTCCATTTGGCTTAAAGAAATTTGTCTTGCAGAATTCACCAAACGATAACTCAAAATTTGAGACACAGAATAAAATTTGCTCTCAGAATTTATATGGAAAACATAAATAAAAACAAGGTTTTTTTCACAACTTGGGGTCACCTGTGATATTCAAAGCAATGTACGTCTAGCTTTATTACTTAAAGGGCATTTATACCTACCAGAGACATATTAACTTCAGAATTGCCTGTTCCAATTCTCCTTTTAAAATTGCAAAAGGAGCTGCCAAACGAAGTTGTAGAGGCAGGTAAAATTAAGATATTTAAACAGAATTTGATTAGTTATTTGGATAGGAAAAGTTTAGAGCAATATGGGCCAAAAAGCAAGCAAATGGGACTAGCTCAAACAACTTAGTCCTGATGAATTAGGCTGAAGGACCTGTTTTTATGCAATTTTACGCAATATTTCTTTCAACAAAGCTTGCTCTATCCTGAATACAGGTTTCCCCTGCCATCCGAAGGTAGAGCGTTCCTATGAAACGGTTCGTAAGCCGAAATCTCGTAAAGCGAAGAAGCAATTACCATTTACATGGGAAAATTTTGTGAGCATTCGCAGGCCCAAAAATAACCTACCAAATCATGCCAAATAACACATAAAACCTAAAATAACAGCAACATAAAGTAAAAGCAGGAATGATATGATAAATACACAGCCTATATAAAGTAGAAATACTTTTCCACAATCATTACTGAACTGTTCTCTGTAGCGAAAATCTCACGCAAGCGCCATTGGCAGAAAATCTCACGTAAGAGCTGTTGGCAAAAACATGGCGCAAGCGCTCTCCAGTAACCTTCAAGCTGTGAAGCTGCCAAATCTTAACAAATAACACGTAAAAATACACAGCCTATATAAAGTAGAAATAATGTATGTACAGTGTAGTATCACTTACCGGAATTGGGAAAACAGCGCCGCACACACTGATGATGGTGTGTTAGACTGAGTCGTCACAGGTTAGGTGGTGCAGTGGCCCCCACCCTCCAGGCCACCAAGCGATACATTGCCACGAAGCATGCAGGGGTCCAGCGGTAGCCAGGAGGCATCCAGCGCATCTTTAAGAAAAAGGCCGAAATAAACATGCTAATTAATTAGGTGCTGCCCGGCACGTAATTGTTGGCCCAGATCAGTGCTGATTTCTGATTGCGTCGTCTCTGATCTGGGCTGACAATTACATGTCGGCTGCACCTAATTAATTAGCATGTTTATTTCAGCTTTTTCCTTAAAGATGTGCTGTGTGCCTCCCGGCTACTGCTGCATTCTCCGCGAATCAGTATCTGTCCGTGGCCTGGGGGTTGGGATAGTGGGACACTGGGGTGTCATCTCGTCATCGTCTGTTTCCATTAGAGCAGGCAGCTCATCTTCTCCTATGACTGCTCGCCTTGATGTCGAAGGTCAAGGTTCGTTGTCTGTACTTGCAGAGCTTTATTTTGTTAAAGATTTTAAGCATTTCCCATATTGTGAATTTTGGTGGAGAAGGCAAGGGAAGAAAAGCTCGATTTTACCCACAAAAATATGAAAAAGCGATGTTTCAAAAGTCTGTGTTTAGTACAGACTGCCCTAATGTATTGTGGGAGAATATTTAATAATTCCGGAATCTCTACAAGTAACTAGAATTATGTAAGATATAATTCAACTTGCAAGTCACAGAACCTATTTTCCATTGCTCTATAAATGAAAATGAATGGCAACATCAATGAGTGTTCAGGCACAAGATTCCAATGTGGACATTTATTAGAAAAAAATTACAGAATTTTACCACTACTTAGGGAAATTACAAGTACGCGTTTCATGTTCCTCTGAGCAAGTAATTATAGTTGCTGAATAGAATTCAAGAAAGCAACTGACAATATATTGCCACATAAGACCAATTAATATATGCAAGACTATTTAAAAAGCCAGTCATTTGCCACATTAGATAAATGCCAAATTCTTTGACATTATATCCAGTAACTATGGAATATCATGGAACAAGACCAGTTAAGTCATCTTGTTCTAGAAACTTGTATGGTCATGTCAAAAGCATCAGCCAAAGATGTAGCCCTGTTAAGATTAAGAGAAGACAAAACACTGGAAATTATTAAAATAATTGTGAGAAACAAAATGGTATTTCACTTGCACTGTACTTCAGGGTAGAAATAATTGGGATCTGCCATAATATGAATGCAATGTTTTCAGATTTGAGTTTATGATTTCATGAAGCAAGGGAAGCATAAAATCAACTATAAATTTACCTGCAGTAGCCTCTAACAGTTTTGTGCAAGTTTGTTAACAATGAAATTTTCTTGTTGAGAGAACTCAGAGCATAACAAAATTTGTAGAACAATATTCACATAAAGGCTTTTTGTCATGTCAATTTGGAGAGGGAACTTTCCAGCCTTGAGGTATTCATCAGGTCCCTTCAAATACATCTCAATGCTCCAGTTAAAACCTGCATCAATACAAGAGACTATAATACCATAAGAGAGAGGAGCAATATTAGGCCATTCTGCCCATCAGTCTGATCTCCATTCAATCATGACCATATTTTCCCTCTCATTACCACTCTTCTGACTTCATAACAGCCTCCATTTTAAATATACCCTCTGGCTTGGCCTCCAGTCATCCGTGGTAATGAATGCCAGATGCACCACACTCTGATGTGAGGAAATTCCTCAACTAAAGGGATATTCTTCTAGTCTGAGGCTGTGCCCTCCAGTCCTAGATTCTCCAACTACGAGGGGTGATTGATAAGTTCGTAGCCTAGGGTAGAAGGAGTCAATTTTAGAAAACCTAGCACATTTATTTTTCAACATAGTCGCCTCCTACATGAAGTTAATAACTCATCTCCTTCTAACTTAGGCCACAAACCTATCAATCACCCTTGATGAGTTAACTTCAAACTTTCTGCATAATCACTCAAAGAGGCGAACTGCATGTGCATGCAACGAGAGCTGTATAACTCATCCCCTTCTACCTGAGGCCATGAGCTTATCAATCAGCCCTGCTGTGGGCACTTTCTGGAGGTCCAAGATCCGTATGTTGCACGACTGCTGGACTAAGTGTGTAAATGTTGGAGGGGGCGATGTTAAAAAATAAATGTGCTAGGTTTTCTAAAATTGACTCCTTCTACCTTAGGTCACAAACTTATCAATCACCCCTCATAATAGAACATCCTCCCCAAGTCCACCCCATCTAGGCTTTGCAAAGCTCTCAGGAACACCACTAGTCACCGGCAGCCAAAAAGAAAGGGCCACCTTTATTTCCACTCTTCGCTTTGGCCAGACAGTTCATGCTAGTTTCTTTCCTGTAAAACCAAGAGCTATTATCTTGTTTAGCAAACTCATGTGCAACACTTCATCAAGGCCTTCTGAAAATCTAAGTAAACGACATTCACTGACTCCCCTTTGTCAATCTTGCCTGTTTATTTCTTCAAAGAATTCCAACAAATTAGTCATGCAAGATTTCCCCTTAAGGAAACCATGCTGTCTTCAGCTTATTTTATCATATGCCTCCAAGGATACGCATCCCCATAATAGTCTCTAACATCTTGACAACTACTAAGATCAGGCTAATTAGCCTATAATTTGCTGCCTTTTTCCTCTATCCCTTCTTATAGAGTGGGTTTACATTTGCAATTTTCCAGTCCTCTAAAATTACACTTACATTAAAATCCTATTTAGTGACTATAGCTCTGCCTTTAATGTCGTAATTCTAAACAGAATCATCTCCAATCTCTTAGACCTAGGATTCAGCACCTCCTGCTCCTGACTAACTGACGGTTATCAGTAGGGATAAGCAGCAACATCTCCCCCATAATTATTTTCAACACATGCCCTGCAAGGCTGTGTTCTCAGCCCCCTTACTTTACCCCCTAGTGATTGTGCTTTTACTGCATCTACAAGTTGACACCACCACAGTGGACTGGATTCAAATAACAACAAGGATAGAGTACAGCAAGGAGATAGGGGAGCTGATTGCATGGTGTCAAGACAACAACCTTTCCCTCAATGTCAGCAAAAGAGTTGGTCATTAATTTCAGGAACTGGAGCAGAGAACACACCCTTGTCTGTATCAATGGCAATAAGGTGGATAGCTTTATGTTCAAAAGTGTGTCACCTACAGCTTGTCCTGGTCCAAGAAAGCACACTAGCGACCATTTCCTCAAAAGGCAAAGGAAATATGGCATTTCTTCATTGACTCTCATCAAATTTACAGCACAGAAAGCCATCTGGATAGGTGTCTATATGTATCATAGTTTGGTATGGCAACTGTTCCGTTCAAGACTGCAAGAAATTGCTGAGCTGTGGACGCAGCTGAGTACATCACACAAAAAACAGCCTCCCTTCATTGAACACTGTCTATACCTCCTGCAGCCTCAAGAAAGCAGCCATCATAATCAAGAACTCCTCCCACTCCAGTAATTCTCTCTTCTCCCCTATTCCACTGGGCAGAAGAAACAAAAGCTTTAAACCATGTTGTAGACCTTACATCTTACAGTCAACCTGCACTGCAATTCCTCTGGAATCATAACATTTCATTCATTACATACAAACATTTGTATATATGTATGGCATAGGGTGGAAACAGCTGGAGGATTATCAAGTTTAAATAATTGAGCAGGTGGGATCAAAAGATTGGGGGCCCTTATTGCAAGAATAAACTCTAACCCCATAGCTGAATAGGGGGCTCTGCATACCTGAAAACAACCAGAATGTATTACAGCCCTGTTCGTGGTCAAACATGTATTCCTTGGGGAATTCACTGTCCTTGGCCATATCAAGCATCGAAAGGATGTGTTGGAGATGCAGGTTGACAAGGGAAGCTTTGACCTATGTACTACATTGATGTACTTGTGTTTTGAAATAATCTGAAATAACCTTTCTCACCATTTCAGCAAGACCAAGGAACTGATTATTTACTTCAGGAGGAGGAAACTAGAGGTCCATGAACCATTGTGGGATCAGAAGTGGTGAGGGTCAGCAACTTTAAATTCCTCAGTGTTATTATTTCAGAGGCCCTGTCCACAGAACAGCACACAAGTGCAATTACAAAGGAAGTTCAGCAGCACCTCTATTTCTTTAGGGGTTTGCTGAGATTCAGCGTGATATCTAAAACTTTGACAAACTTCTATAGATGTGTGGAGAGTATATTGACTGGTTGCATCATAGCCAGATATGGAAACACCAATGCCCTTGAACGGAAAAATCCTAAAAAGTAGTGAATGTGGCTCAGTCCATCCTGGGTAAAACCCTCCCTGCCATTGAGCACAATTATATGGAGCGCTGCCGCAAAAAAGCAACATCCAGCTTCAGGGACACCACCACCACCCAGGTCATTATCTCTTCTCATTGCTGCCATCAGGAAGATGATACAGCAGCCTCAGAACTCTCACCACCAGATTCAAGAAAGCTATTACACCTCAACCATCAGGCTCCTGAAACAGTACGGATAACTTCACTCAACCTCACATGCCCCTTCATTGAACTGTTCCCACAACCTATGGGCTCAATTTTCAAGAACTCTTCATCTCATGTTCTCGATTTTATTATTCAATTATTATTATTTCTTTTTTTCTTTTGTATTTGCAGAGATCTTTGTCTTTTGCACGTTGGTTGTTTGTCTGCCCCATTGGGTGTGGTTTTTCATTGATTCTACTGTCAGTGATGAATTGATTTAACCCATGGAGCTAAGAATACTTATTCAAATCCCATGACAATGCGTTGAAGACAAGTTACAGAGAAGAACTGAGGGTGAAACAGATGAAAGTAACTCTAATTTCTAAGTTAAACTGTGCACGGAAATTGCACAGTAGTGATTACATTTCTTCAGTAACGATGGTGATCCTGATCATTTCTCCATTACAAGCACCACAAAATCTGGGCCACACACTCAAAAAGAATTTGAAGGAAGTATTTTTTTAAATGGAAAACACTGTCTCTTGTGGATATGAAAAATAGAAAACTTGAGAGGCAGTAGATTCCCAAAATGGGAAAATCAGATTTGTTGTTATCACATAATCCTAATAGACAGAAAACAGCACTCATGCTCACAGTACATCTGGTGCAAGAAAATTGTTAGCTCCCTCAAGCATTGAAGCATGCATTTGTAAATTATGTTTTGTAAGCATTGCTAAATTGAAACAACAGCAACCTGGCAATGAAAGTAACTATGTAAATGTTTTGTACGATTACTCGCTGCTTTGGGATTAAGGAGGAATGCCAACATCTCTTAAACAGACAAAATACAGGACAGGAAGTAGGGAAATCTGGAATTGTACAAAAAATCTGAATTTGGACGCCAATTATCATAAATACTCGACTGAAGATGTGGTCAAATGTATTTATGACTCAAAATATGTTGATGACAGCACACTCCAAACTGGAAAATGAAATATTAGAAATGTAGGAGATCATGTCTCACAAGCTAGACTTACAGGGCTTAACTTATTTTTCACTGTTAATGCTGGACAATACCAGACAAGTACATGTCTGGAATGACTATCCACATTTGACATACTTTTAGGAATTGTCCAGGTCTGCCTTTATGGATAAAAATAAAAAAAATGGTGAACCCCCTTTGACACCCTCAACATTGTGGCTGGGATTTCACATACAAATCATAACAACAGACAAACCGGAAAGAGTTCAAGAACTATTTTTTTTGAAAGTAGCAAAGCCGAACATTTCGGCAGCAATTTGAGTAACAAATGTGAGTAAGGCAAGTTATTTTGTGTAGGCAAAGATGAATGAAGATGGTAATATACTGACAGAAGAAGGAAAAGAACAATACCACTCAAATTAGGTGAAAGCAAATCAAACAGAATTAATGAGCAAGCATTACTTAAGAAACACATAACAGCATTAGCCAGTGCAAAGGTGAAAAATTGTTAGGGGACAATACCACCTATTGAATACAAATGTACCTCCACAGATTTTCCTCCCATAAAACTTTATTTTTGACCAAGTTTTATTCTAATCACATAATCTGTGGTGTTTCTATATCCCATTTGACCCTAATCCAATATGCGCAGACCTTAGCAAAGGTCAGCATCAGTCCTTGAACTCACTGAACTCAATTACTTGGAGTTTTCCCCCACTACATTCTTTCAAATGTCCACACATCTTTTCCCACTGTTAGTCATTGAATACTGCAGCACAGAAACAGAACCTTTGGCCCAGCTAGTCCATGCTGAACTGTTATTCTGTGAGTTTCATCAATCCATAACTGGACTATAGCCATCCATACCTTTTCCATCCACGTACTTATCCATTCCTCTCTTAAATATCGCAATTGAACCCACTTCCACTGCCAGCTTATTCCACATTCACACTCCCCTCTGACTGAAGTTGTTCCTCTTAAAAATTTCACTTTTCACCCTTAACCAATGACCTCTAGCTCGAGGCTCAATCAGCCTCAGTGGAAAAAGCCTGCTTGCATTTACCCTATCTATATTCTTCACAATTTTGTATACACCTATCAAATCTCCTTTGATTCTCCTACACTCTAGGATAAAAGGTCCTAACCTATTCAACCTTTCCCTATACCTCAGGTCCTCAATTCACGACAACATCCTTGTAACATTGAAGAGGGGAGAACAGGGAAGGAAATATGTGGAGGAGCTTTCGGAGCAGTGTAGTGCATGACTCAAATGAATATGCATATCTATATTCCTATAGATCCACATCCTTATAAATGATTGAATTTACTGTGCATCATCCGGTTCCTTCCAACATCATAAAAGGCATGTGGATTTATAGGTTAATTGCCTTCTGTAAATTACCACTAACCTGCATGAGTGGTAGAATCGGCAGGGAGAGGGACGGTTGGTGGAGTCTCCATGGCCAATAAGTCAGTTTCTGTCCTGTAACATGCTACGCGTGCAGATCAGTTTTAAGTTCCCAATTCATCCTCAAGAGGTGGTATTATACCGCAACACTGTTTTCCAACCCTTTTCACCCTTCTTGCTCTAGGTGTCACTTTTCAAATAGAGCTGACTTTTTGATTCCATCCCTTTTGCTCACAGTTAAATCCAGCAATGCTGTTGTTTCTTTCCTTCCTCTGTCAATATCTATCATCCTGCAACCTTTCAAAAACTCCTCTATCTTCAGAATTCCCAATTCATATGACTAATCCCTCTAACTTTATACCCTTGCCATTCCTTTACACTGCCAACTACCAGCACAATACTGATATTCTCACTAACCTTCCCATTTTAAACTGGAACCACTCCTTTCACTAAAAACTAACCCCAGCATTATCAGTAAACCAGGTAATAAAGGTGATATTATTCCTTTTCGACAAAGTGCCTCCAACCTGCAGAAGCTGAATGCTAGCTTTAACACCTCATTATGTGCCATTAGACCATGACAATACCACTGAACATCAAGCAAATATTGCTCATATGACTAACAAGCTCATCTCTGCTGGAAATCTCTCCACAGTTTCCAATCTCGCCTAATTATACCACTTCTACCACCATGCTTAAGAATCACAGATGCAGCTAACCAGCCATTTTAATCATTTTAGTCTCTTTTGGCCCTACAGAATTTCAACAATTTCCATTTTCATGTTCCTGTCCCATTTTCACAATGGCTTCTGGCGTCTCTTCATTCTTAGTTGAAGAGGCACACAACTAAACCCCTGTGGGCAGAACAACCTTTTATTCACACTGAACAATGTAGCTCAGACCCATTACTGCATTTTTAACTCCGAGTTGATGAGAATTCCAGCTTTTATTTCATACCGCCAGCATGCAGACTACTTTCCTTTTAAAATTTCTGATAATGGCTCTATTTCTCCGATTTCCACCTCTTTTATATTTGCACATGTTAATACCTTCATAAACAGAGAGTACGCTCTCTAATATAGAATGTAGATATTCTGACTTTTCTAACCTTTTCCTCAGGCCCTCCTTTCACTTTCCCATAGGCTCCATACCTACAGAGAATTTCTCCTTCACCCCCCTGTTCCTTCCAGCTTCTTTCTCTTTCCCTCACCACCTTCTTGTTTTGTTATGCTCTATTTCATTCTCCTGTCCTCCATCTTCCCTACACTGAAAGCAAAAATGTAGTGGTAACTAATCATCAGTTTCTCACACATAAAATCACAGCCAGTCAATAATGTCCCCATTCTGTCAATACATTTTTATTTCAAAAAGGAGCATACTGAATTCCTAATTCATTTTCATTTCACAAGTTTGATATAAACCATTGGAGAATAAATTAGAAATGAAATATAATACTCATAAGACTAAGCCAAATTCTAAAATAGTTTTAAGCTTTACTTGAATAGAGTAAAATGAGGACAGCATGGAAACAGTCCCTTTAGCCTAAATGGTCTATAGTAACAAGTTGCCCCATCCAAGCTAGTCCTATTTGTTATCATTTGGCACGTAATTTTTTCTTTAATTTTCCAATCCATGTACTAACAAATGGGCTTTTAAAAGTTGTTCTGGTACATACGTCAACCACTACCTCTGGCAGTTTATTCCACATACATACTACTGTGTGTAAAAAAAACAAGTTGCCCCTCAAGTTCCTATTCAATCTGTCTCCTCTCACCTCAGATCTGTACTTTCTGATTCCTGATTCCCCAACCTTGGGAAAAAGATTGTGTGTATTCACGCCATCAATGTCCATCAATATTTTTTACATCTCAATAAGATGCTGAAAATTCCTGTGCAACAGATCCACAAAAGGCATCAGAGGTGCCAGGAGAGAGCAAAAGAATTTGAGAAATGATTAGGCAATATATGGCATGAAAATGAAATCTAATATTTAGGATTTAGAGTTCATTACGAGCAGGCTATAAACAATACAATTTCAAAACCAACTTCATAAACAAATAATATATACAAGCATTTGCTTATTCTTCATGCTTTTGATCATCTGATTATATTTAGCCAAACTTAACTTAGTACAAGATAACATCCATATGTTTATTATTGTAGTTCAGTTCATATGAAATCTGTGTTCAATACAAGAGAGAACGAAATTCTCAAAGCTTGAAACAATCAGAAACAGCTTTAATATCACTGGCATATGTCATGAAATTTGTTGTTTTGCAGCAGTAGTACACCATCTGAAAATCTGCCAACAATAGATGTGTCTTCGGGAAATTTATAGCTGGTGTTCAAGGTGTGGCTAGCAATATAGTGGTGGGAAGAGAAAGAACAGAGCAGTGGGTAAGCATGCATCCTTGAGGTGCACCAGTGTTGATTGTCAGCAAGGTGATGTTATTTCCGATCCACAAAGACTGTGATCTCTGGGTAAGGAAGTCAGAGATCCAGTTTCAAGATCAAGCACTCTATGCAAAAGCTACTGAAATTGCCTGGAAGCACAAAGAGTGCTTCTCCAACATTCTTCTCAGGATGGGGACATTCCGTACCATATGTAATGCCTTAGCCATTCTAGGAAAGCGATTTCAGGATGGTGGTCTAAAGGACGTATGCATAGAGGCTGGAATTGTTGCAGAGGGGTCCATCAATGGAGTCCTTGATGGTAAACACTACAACCATGCTGTCAGGGTCCACAAGTACATCTATGAAGCACTGATGAGACTCGCATGGGCAGAGTTCAAACCGTGGGTTGAGGACAATGTTCCAGAGAGGAGTGGGATGATCAAATCATTCTTAGACCATGTAAATGACATGGCCAGTGACTTGAACCAACAGAAGTTGAACAATCTGCTGCACAGGCCACTCTTAGCTGAGCTGATAACTCTGTGGACAGACTTTCTGGAACACCTCTGTCACAACGATGGAGAGCTATCCGCATTCTGGATATCACAGATTGACATGGTAGAGAATGTAGTACCTGGGCTTCTGTGCGCCTCTCGTGAGGGGGACTGGGAGTTGCAACTCCATTCTATAAGAACCATGATCCCATGGTGCTTTGCCTATGATCAGAGCTTTGTCATGCGGAGCTTCAGCGGCCAAGCATCCAGAAAGATGAGGAAGTAGTTTCAGCAGAGGTTAGCCTCATACATGAATGGGTCAACCCATTTGCAGAGAAGCGGAACCTCATTAGCATCTCTACGGCAAAGGCAGCCCCCAAGGACATTGCCTCCAACCTGATGAAGGCATATGAGATAGGTGAGCAATGCTATGCAACCTTCAAGGATGAGAGACTACAGGAAGACCCACCAGCAAAGAAATTCCATGACCCAATGAAAACCAATAAGTTGAAAACATTCAGTGATATGTGTAAGAAGAGAGAAGTGAAATCAAATGGGGAGGGGGGGGGAAGATCATCTTGAAAGCAGACAGGTCTATGTTTGGACGCATCATAGTGATGGCACAAGGGCTCAGAATACGTATGGACGATATCCTTTCTTATCCCCATGGACCATTGCCCTGGGCCCTGTCACACCAGAAGGATTGCTGAGAAAGACAAATAAAGCTACTTTAGCCACAACCTTACAGAAAAATGTAACAGTAGAAGAGCAACTCCCAGGAAACTCGACTACAGTGGCTGATGGAATGAACTTGGTTCAAAGAGTGAAAGGTAATCAAGTTACTTTCAGAGATGTTGCCACAACAATTCTGGGTATGGCTCTGAGGGATGGCAGTCAGAGTAGCAGAACAGATGTTGTGTTCGACATATACAAGGAGAACTCTATCAAGAATACTGAAAGATCTCTATGGGGTGAAGAAACTGGTCATGAGTTGCAAGGTATCACAGGCTCACAGGTGGTGAGGCAGTGGAGGAGCTTCCTGACCAAAGTCAGTAACTGAAATAGTCTCATTAGCTTCATAGTCCATGAATGGAGGAAGGCGGAGTACAGAGCAAAGCTACAAGAGAAGATTCTGTCTGCAACTGTGAATGACAAATGTTACAGAATCACATCTCAAGACAGTGAGGAGGTGTCAGCTCTTCAGTGTCAACAAGAAGCAGGTGGCCGCCTACTTCTCAATGCTGCCCATGCCACAAGAGAGGGATACCAATCTATAGTGATCTGCTCAGAAGACACAGATATCTTTATCATGTCTTTAGCATTTTGTGACAAGATTGAGGCCCCACTGTTCTAGAAGTGTGGCACTAGAACCCGTACAAGGCTTGTAGACATCAGGAAGGTTGCTGCCACTGTTGGCACAGAGGTTTGTAGAGCTCTCACCGGGCTGTACGCATATACAGGATGTGACACTGTAAGCACTTTTGCAGGCAAAGGGAAGACAAGTGCCCTAAAACTTCTGACCAGCAACAGGGAAACTCAGGACACATTCTTACAGTTGGGTCAGGAATGGGACCTCTCCCCAGAACTGATGGACAAACTGGGGGCTTTTACATATCTCCTGTATGCCCCAGAAGCATCGACCACCAAGGTCAATGAGCTCAGCTATCACCTTTTCTGTGCCAAAAAAAGGTGAAATCGAAAGTCATCAACTCCCACCATGCAAGGCCTACTTAACAGAACATACACAGTAAGCTAACTACAAGGCTAGTATATGGAGAGTGATGTTTAGAGAAGGATCCACAAGTGCCAAGCCCTATTGGCAGAGGATTGAAGATGGAGAGAGAAGAGGAAGCTGAACAGTCGGTGGTGCACTGGATGGAAGGTCAGCCAGCACCCAATGCCGTCCTGGATCTACTGGCCTGTAATTGTCCAAAACAATGTTCACTCCCAAGATGTATGTGGGTTGCAAATGGCCTCAGGTGTACTGACATGTATAGACTGGCAGACTGTGAGAACCAGGCATCCACCTCAGAGTGTGTGGAAAGTCAAATGAAGACATGGAAGACTTGAAAAATTATTATGATTATTAATAGGTTATGAAAGTATGGAAAGCAGACTTTGATTAAATATATTCATTTTACAACTAAATGGGGCCCAGGTTATGGCCATGTGGAACCCCACATTTGAATTACTGTACTGTAATTCTATATGCTGTGACAAAAGCTTAAGACTGTTTTGATTTGATATAACAATATGGAAAATATGACATTGATAAAACTCCAGAAATCTCTCCAAACAAGGTTTTTTACCTTTTGGGGGGTGGGATAACATTTTCTGCTGTACTGATGTTAATATGGAATATATACAAAAGTGATTACTTATTTGAAGTAATAAAGCTACCACTGGTGCAATGCTATCACATATTTTCTAACTCTAGAGATGTATACCTTGCCAAAAATCACTATGAGCATTAGTCCCCTCAGATAGTACCGACCAACCCTACTGTCTCACAGACTAAGGTTTTGGAGCTTGTTGATTAGAACTAACAGTGTGATGGTGTTGAACGCTGAACTGTAATCAGTAAACGTGACTATTCAATAAGTGTTCAAATGTCAAACCATAAACTCATCCATGTAAAGGATCACACAAGTCAGCACATTTTAGAAAACATAGATCCATTTGTTTTAAATTGATATATTTAAATTAATATTTTGATGCCAAGTTATGGATAGGTAATGCACATTTAGTATCTAACTTCATTGATGTTCTCTTTACTATCAGAGATGCAAACTAAAGGTAGCCAAGCATCATAAATCAGAGAAGTTCAATAACAGGAAGTGATTTATAAACTTATCATACTAAATGTTCTATTTACACAGGTGGCACCATATCCTCAAAACTGTTATGATTTCAACTTTGCAATTAGCTGATGAAGAGAATCGACATCAACAGAGCCAAGCAAATAAATATTGTTGGGACTAAAATTTGGATCAACAGGAGCCTGGTCTCTTCTGACCAAATTTTATCAAACCATAAAAAATATTTTTACTGATGTAATCGTTTTAAAAAGGAGATCCAAATATTTACTCATGATTAATCTAAGCAGGCAATCTGCAATACAGAACATTATTCACTAGGACTTTACCAAAAGCCAAAAGAAAACTAGTACAATTGACACAGCAGTGGTTGCATCTTTCCAGTGCACTGATAAGTCTCCTATGCTTCGTTGAGACATTAGAGGCAAATAGAAGGGCAGAGATCACTGCCACCAGTTAGACATGCTATCAAATTTATGATCTAAGGTACAGATCTTCAAACACCCTTCGCCTTAACATTTCTTCACAAAATCTTCCAAGGACAACTAAACAAATTTCAAGATCATCTACCAATTGAACTTTCCAGATCCTAATTACATTAAATCAGCTTGTTCAACAGGCCAAGTCAATACATGTTCAATACTGGACACATACAGTAGGCAGAAACTTGATTCTGAGCTCTGCAAGGGTAAGAGACTACTGGGCAGACAGACAAAGGCAAAAGTTCAAGGATGTGGGGACGGTGGGGGGAGGGGGCAGGGGGCAGGGGGACACGGCATCCCCACTTTCTCTTGGAAATCCTTGGCCCACAAGCACTCAAAATGCAGGAGGATGGAAAATGAGAATAAAATCTATGCATTTGGATCACACAGAAGCCCTGAAAAAAAAAATGCTGGAAGAGCCCAACACACAAAAGAGTCACCTAATTGTTAAGTCCATATAACCCATATAACAATTACAGCACGGAAACAGGCTATCTCGGCCCTTCTGGTCGTGCCAAACTCTTACTCTCACCTAGTCCCACCAACCTGCACTCAGCCCATAACCCTCCATTCCTTTTCTGTCCATATATCTATCCAATTTAACTTTAAATGACAACATCAAACCTGCCTCAACCACTTCTCCTGGAAGCTTGTTCCACACAGCTACCACACTCTGAGTAAAGAAGTTCCCCCTCATGTTACCCCTAAACTTTTGCCCTTTAACTCTCAACTCATGTCCTCTTGTTTGAATCTCCCCTACTCTCAATGGAAAAAGCCTATCCACATCAACTCTATCTATCTCCCTCATAATTTTAAGTACCTCTATCAAGTCCCCCCTCAACCTTCTACGCTCCAAAGAAGAAAGACCAAACTTGTTCAACCTTTCTCTGTAACTTAGGAGATGAAACCCAGGCAACATTCTAGTAAATCTCCGCTGTACTCTCTCAATTTTATTGACATCTTTCTTATAATTCCTATAATAGGTACTTTTGTTTCATATGTGGAAGATCGAGTGATTGCTACATTTGACTCAAAAACCTCTGTACCCACATACCCAGAGTAGAAGCAAGTTACTCTCCATGCCAAGGCAACAGGAAGAAGTACAATTAATGTGGACAAATTAAATACTTATATTATTTGTTCTCAGGATGTGAGCATCACTTAACGCCAGCCCTAATTGCCCTTGAGAAGCTAGGTGTGACTGGATTCTACAACAATTGCAGTTCTTCTGGTGAAAGCATACCCAGAATACTGATTGTTAGTGAGATCTAGGCTTTAGATCTGGCAATGATCAAAGTATGGCAATATACACTCAGAGGTCACTTTATTAGATACAGGAGTGGAACCTGGCATGGTCTATATTCTGCACACTAACTTCAAGATTCTACATGTTATGTGTTCAGGCATGCTAATCTGCACACCACTGTTGTAACACATGGTTATTTGAGTTAGTGTCACCTTCCTGTGAGCTTGAATCTGTCTGGCCACTGTTCTCTGACCTCTCTCATTAGCAAGGTGTTTTACCAACTTAGAGGAGTACACGGCATCAGTGACAAGCTACATCAGCAAGTGTTTTGATGATGTCACTGTGTCCAAGACCATCACTACACGCACTAACCCAGAAGCCATGGATGACCGTGGAGGTGCGTGCGCTGCTGAGGACCCGTGACTCTGCTTTCAGAGCAGGCGACAAGGCAGCCCTAACAACAGTGAGGGCCAAACTGTCCTGGGCCATCAGAGAGGCAAAGCGTGCACATGTTCAGTGAATCCACAGCCACTTCCAGGACAGTGGAGACACGTAAATGCATGTGAAAGGGCATTCAGGACATCACCAACTTCAGGACAACATCACCTGACTGTGCGGGTGATGCCTCCCTCCTAGATGCGTTGACCAACTTCTACGCTCGGTTTGAGGTGGATAATGATGTGGTGGCGAGGAAGACCACCCTTCCTCCAAATGACCAGGTGCTATGTCTTATTGTGTTCGATGTGAGGAGAACCCTGCACAGGGTCAACCCACGGAAGACTGCTGGACCAGACAATATTCCTGGCAGAGTGCTTAGAGGATGTGCAGACCAGCTAGCAAATATTCTCACTGACATCTTCAACATCTCCCTGAGCAGCACCGTCGTTCCTACGTGCTTCAAGGCCGCCACCATCGTCCCCGTGCCGAAGAAGTCTTCAGTGTCTTGGCTCAATGATTACCGTTCTATTGCACTCACATCCATCATCATGAAGAGTTTCGAGAGGCTTGTCGTGAGGCACATCAAGACCCTGCTGTCCCCCTCACTGGACCCCCTGCAGTTCACGTACCATCCCAACCGTACAACAGACGATGCCATTGCCATCACCCTCCACCTGGCCTTAACCCACCTGGACAAAAAAGACACGTATGTTCGAATGCTGTTCATAGACCTCAGTTCAGCATTCAACACAATCATTCCTCAGAAACTGATTGGAAAGCTGAACCTACTGGGCCCGAACACCTCCCTCTGCAACGGGAGACCTCAGTCAGTCCGGATTGGAAGCAGCATCTCCAACACCATCACACTGAGCACGGGGCCCCCCAGGGCTGTGTGCTCAGTCCACTGCTGTTCACTCTGCTGACTCACGACTGTGCTGCAACACACAGCTCGAACCACATCATCAAGTTAGCCAATGATACGACCGTGGTGGGTCTCATCAGCAAGAATGATGAGTCAGCATACAGAGAAGAGGTGCAGTGGCTAACGGACTGGTGCACAGCCAACAACCTGTCTCTGAATGTAAACAAAACAAAAGAGATGGTTGTTGACTTCAGGAAGACACGGAGCGACCACTCTCCGCTGAACATCGATGACTCCTCCGTAGAGATCATTAAGAGCACCAATTTTCTTGGTGTTCACCTGGCGGAGAATCTCACCTGGTCCCTCAACACCAGCTCCATAGCAGAGAAAGCCCAGCAGCATCTCTACTTTCTGCAAAGGCTGAGAAAACTCCACCTCCCATCCCCCATCCTCACCACATTCTATAGAGGTTGCATCCTGAGCAGCTGCATCACGGCGTGGTTCGGAAATTGTACCATCTCAGATCGCAAGACCCTGCAGCGGACAGTGAGGTCAGCTAAGAAGATCATCGGGGTCTCTCTTCCCACCATCACAGACATTTACACCACACGCTGTATCCGCAAAGCAAACAGCATTATGAAAGACCCCACGCGCCCCTCATATAAACTCTTCTCCCTCCTCCCATCTGGAAAAAGGCACCGAAGCATTCAGGCTCTCACGACCAGACTATGTAACAGTTTCTTCGCCCAAGCCATCAGACTCCTCAATACCCAGAGCCTGGCTTGACACCACGCTACCGCCCTCTACTGTGGCTACTGTCTTGTTTATTATTTATTGTAATGCCTGCACTGTTTTGTGCACTTTATGCAGTCCTGGATAGGTCTGTAGTCTAGCTTTTTTCTTGCATAGTTCAGTGTAGTTTTTGTATTGTTTCATGTAGCACCATGGTCCTGGAAAACATTGTCTCATTTTTACTATGTTCTGTACCAGCAGTTATGGTTGAAATGACAATAAAAAGTGACTTGTCTTGACTTGCCAACAGAACTGCCAATCACTGGATGTAATTTTGTTTTTTGCACCATTCTCTGTAACTCTAGAGACTGTTGTGCATGAAAATTCCAGGAAATCAGCAGTTTGAGATACTTATGCCATCCTGTTTGGCACCCACAATCATTCCAGTCTAAGTCACTTAGATCACATTTCTTCCTCGTTCTGATGTTTGGTCTGAACAACAACTGAACCTCGTGACCATGTTTGCAGGCTTTTATCCATTGAGTTGCTGCCACATGATTGGCTCAGTAGATATTTGCATTAACGAGGTGTGCTGATAAACCTAATAAAGGCCACTCTGAACTTCAAAGATGGTGCACGAAAGCTGAAGACTAAGGTCTTCTCAGGCAGATGGTGCATCTGGTCCTCTTGGTCAAAATCACAAATTTCAGAAATATTTTCTGGATGGATCATGCTGTGGAGTATTAAGTTGGAGCAGGGTAAATTATGAGTGCGTTAGGCAGCAGCTGGGGAAGAATCAAAGTACTACAGCACAGAAACGGGCTCTTTGGCCCATTCAATCTATATCAGCCTGATCACCTCCCTAATTCCATCTACCTACACTGAGACCATATCCCTACAAAACCCTACCATCCATGTACTTATCCAAACTTCTTTTAGATGTTACAGTTGAACATCCATCTACCACTTCTACTGGCAGCTCATTCCACACTCACACCACCTTGAGTGAAGACACTTCCCTTCAGATATTTCCCCTTTCAACCTAGATCTATGATCTCTAGTTCTCATCTCATTCAATCTGAGGGGAAAAACACTGCATGCATTTGCTCTATCTATATCCTTCATAACTTTGTTTCCCTCTACAAGATCTCCCCTCATTCTCCCGTGCTCCAGGAAATAAAGTCCTAATCTATTCCACAATCAGAGATGCTCTGCATGGATCCAGAGTAGGACCTCTGCTGTTGCGAAAGAGGCTGCACAAATTAATACAGCGGTGAAAGTCAGAATAGAGAATGCTGCCTTTACTGGTCAAGGCACTGAGTTCAAGAGTAAGGAAACTACGTGCCATTTTTATAAAAATCCGGCTAGGGCACATCTGGTACATCGCATTCACTTCTCGTCGCCCCATATTTGGAAGGATGTCAAGGTTTTGGGGTGGATGCAGAAGAGACTGACCCACATGCAGTCTGGCATATGCTATAAGAAGAGGTTGACAGCCTTAAGGGTTGATCATTGCCTCACACTTTAGTAGGTTGAACGTTACTTGTTACTTCTTAGCTCATATTTGAACATTGTCTTGCTGAATACAAATATGGAGGCAATAATGTACCTCAATTACGACTCCAAATTTACCATTCAACTGCACCACCAAATCTTCATATTTTCCATTACTTTGTACCTCACACCCTATCACACATTTTGCATACTTGCAGCAATTCAACAATGGGTATATAATCACACAGGTACAATTATTCATTGATTTGCCCTCTCTTACGATGTGGCATTCAATCAGTACTTGCAACATTCTAATTAAATGTGAAATATTTCTTTGCACGCTTGGCTTGTGGCTTTTGGATTATGAATGGAATCACTCTACTAATAAATATCCAGCTTCTGACCTGCTCCAGAAGGCACAGGTCCAACTAAATTTCTAGTCAATTGTAACTTTAGAATGTTTATGATGGGGATTTGTCAAAGAATGAGCTTCTGAATACAAAGGAGAAACGCTTACACTTTCTCTTATTGGAGATGGCCTCAATAATGGTTGCACCCCTCTTACGCGTCTGTTTCTAAATGTTGTCTGGAGTATTAATATTCTGCTCAAAAAGCTAAAATACAAGCTGAACCAAACTTGACCAGTCTTAAACATTCCAAACGTTTCATACACGCCTGCATCTTTCTAATGACAATTCCATTCAGATTTATCCTTAAAGCATAAGCCTGTAAGTCTATGTTTTTTAGTTTAGCCAATGAGTCCCTGACCATCCTTCAAATCCACATGTCTGCCCTGTATGTTGCTCTCCAGCCGAGGAAGAGATGGACTCTGTTCACAATAGACAATAGGTGCAGGAGTAGGCAATTCAGCCCTTCGAGCCAGCACCATCATTCACTGTGATCATGGCTGATCATCCACAATCAGTACCCTTTTCCTGCCTTCTCCCCATATCCCTTGACTCTGCTATCTTTAAGAGCTCTATCTAACTCTTTCTTGAAAGAATCCAGAGAATTGGCCTCCACTGCCTTCTGAGGCAGAGCATTCCACAGAACCACAACCTTCTGTGTGAAAAAGTTTTTCCTCAACTCCGTTCTAAATTGTTTACCCCTTATTCTTAAACTGTAGCCTCTGGTTCTGGACTCCCCCAACATCAGGAACATGTTTCCTGCCTCTAGCTTGTCCAATCCCTTAGTTCAATCAGATCCCCTCTCATCCTTCTAAATTCCAGTGTATACAACCCCAGTCACTCCAATCTTTCAACATATGACAGTCCCGCCATTCACATTGAGTAGCAATCATCAATGCACCACCGTACTGCAAGTTTAAAGTTTATGACACATCAGCCTTGATTGAAAGAGCCACAGACACGGAAGTTCAGAGCAATGCATACTTTACTTGTCTTTGGTAAACTGGTTCTGACCCTGAACTCTGGCTGCAGCAGATGGTAGAGCTCAAAAAGAAATTTCATTAGAGGAGGAAGGTCCTCCTCAGCAATTTTTCTCTCACTTCAATGTTAAAATGTTCCCCAAAAACCTTCTCAGGATATCCTCTCTTAACCTTGTATCTCCCCAATCACAACTTAGATGAAATATTATAAGTAAGTCAATCTATACTAACATCGACAAAACAAGGCCAAAGGGCCCAATTATGCATAGCTGTTATGTCTTACAATGTGTTACATAATCTTAAATTGTTGCTGAGCATTTCACTGGGGTATTGCGCAGATGCTTCCATACAAACTGGAAAAGGAAGAACACTATTGTATAATGTTGTAAACAACTGTATTATAGTAATTATTTTTCAAAATAATTTACTACATGTGAAGAATACAAGAACTTTTACAGGAATTGAAGGCAAGACCACTTTTAAAATTTTTATCCTATTTCTTGATACCATAACTGAAAATATGTTCATATTCCATGCTCAACTGGACACTTGTTTCCATGGTTGTATCAAAGCAGTTGTGAAGAATTTAGGGAATGTTTTGTCATAATAGTTTAATAGGCTGAACTTTGCTTGCTCTTACTGTAAACATTTCTCAAACACGCATGAGAAGGGGCCTTCCTTTGCTGTTCTCTATCAGTTATTCAGAATATTTATTGTTTGTTTAACTAAAACATCATATTACTGATAAATGAAGATTAAGAATAACTGCAAACATTCAAAAATAAGTCACCATTATTTCTAAGTAGCAATAAACAAAGAACATGATGTTCCTATCAAACAGGCATCACAGCAGAAGCCTGGGACCATTTATTTCCTCAAAGAAATAGTTTTGGAATATTAAATAACTTCAAAAATTTCATAACAAGAGATAGATTTTTCTAGTTTCTTTTTCATGACCTCAACAGACTCCTCTTGCTCCCATGTTAAATTACACTGTTGATGGTAACGACATCTCATGAACTACTATCTCCCCCCCCCCCACCAGAATAATACTTTAAAAAGAACTTCGTTCTTTCAAACTCCCAACCATTCTTTATCAACATACTTCACTGCTAAATGCTTTGGGGTGCTGTGGCCTCCCAACTCTGTACCCAATTAACAAATGCCATTGATCCCTTGTTGCCCTTCACAACCTTATTGCAAGTTGCTGACCCTCTCCACCTCTGATCCCTCAATGAGGACTGGCTTATGGACCTCCAGTTTCCACCTCCTAAAGTCAACAATCATCTCTTTGGTCTTGCTGACACTGAATAAAAGGATGTTGTTATGGCACCACTCAGACTCCCTCCTATACGCTGATTCATCAGCACCTTTGATTCGACAGTGGCGTCATCACCAAACTTAAATACAGAATTTGAGTTGTGCTAAGCCTCAATCGTAAGTATAAAGTGAGTAGAGCTGGTGGCTAATCACACAGCCTTGAGGTGCACCTGTGCTGATGGAGATTATGGTGGAGATGTTGCCAATCCAAACTGACAGAGGTCTGCATATGAGGAAATAGAGGATCTAATTGCACAAGGAGATATTGAAACATAGAGAACATACAGCACAATACAGGCCCACAAAGCTGTGCCGAACATGTCCCTACCATAGAACAACCTAGGCTTTACCCATAGCCCTCTATTTTTCTAAGCTCCATGTAGCCATCCAGGAGTCTCTTAAAAGACCCTATCGTTTCTGCTTCCACCACCGTCACCGGCAGCCCATTCCACGCACTCACCACTCTCTGCATTAAAAACTTACCACTGACATCTCCTCTGTACCTACTTCCAAGCACCTTAAAACTATGCCCTCTCATGCTTACCATTTCAGCCCTGGGGAAAAGCCTCTGACTATCCACATGATCAATGTCTCTCATTAATTGTACACCTCTATCAGGTCACCTCTCATCCTCCGTCATTCCAAGGAAAAGAAGACAAGTTCACTCAACCTATTCTCATAAGGCATGCTCCCCAATCCAGGAAGCATCTTTGTAAATCTCCTCTGCATCCTTTCTCTGGTTTCCATGTCCTTCCTATAGTGAGGTGACCAGAATTGAGCACAGTAGCCCAAGTGGGGTCTGACCAGGGTCGTATATAGCTGCAACATTACCTCACGGCTCTTAAACTCAATCCCACAATAGATGAAGGCCAATGCACCGTATGCCATCTTAACCACAGAGTCAACCTGTGTAGCAGCTTTGAGTGTCCTATGGACTCAGACCCCAAGATCCCTCTGATCCTTCACACTGCCAAGAGTCTTACTATTAATGCCATTTTGCCATCATATTTGACCTACCAAAATGAACCACCTCACATTTATCTGGGTTGAACTCCATCTGCAACTTCTCAGCCCAGTTTTGCATCCTATGAATGTCCTGTTGTAACCTCTGACAGCCCTCCACACTATCCACAACACCCCCAACTTGAGGCCAAAGTATTGAAGTTTATTCATCAGTTTTATGGAGATGATAGTATTGAATGCTGAGCTGCAGTTGATAAAGAGCATCTCTGCTATCCAGATCTCTTCAGGTTCAGTGAAGAGACAATGAAATGGCAAATGCTGTAGACCTATTGTGACTATAGGCATATTGGAATGGATCCAAGTCGCTTCTCAGGTTGAAGTTGATACGTTTCATCACCAACTTCTCAGAGCACTTGATCACAATGAATGCAAGTGAAACTAAATGATAGTCATTGAGGCAGGTTACCATGTTTTTCTTTAGCATCAGTATAATTGAAGCCTGCTTGAAGCAGATGGGTACTTCCAAAGTGAGAGTTTATAGATATTGGTGCCACCACGCCTCAGTTACCTCTAAATTAGGCTATTGAAGGAAGAAGTGAAAATACTCAGGGGTTGGTGCAATGCACCCATCTGATCTTTTTCCATTTTGCCCTACAGAAATTTAATTTAAGCTCACTACAAGCATTCACCTGCATTCACCTCATTCAAGATAACAAGTTTTTAAATTCTCATCCTCTTTGTCAAATATCTCAATGGTCTTTCACCTCTGCATCTCTATAACCTCCTCCAAGCTTATAATCCTCCAACTGGCAACTACTCATTCTGGCATGATATTTTGAAATGTAATCATCTGCCATTGGTGGCTGTGTATTCATTTGCCAAAGCCATAAACATTCTCTAGCTGAACCTCTTCATTTTCATTCCTTCCTTCAAGGAACACATTTTTCTCAACAAATGCTCAAATATCTCATGTGGAGTGATGTCATGTTCTATTTACTGACTCTCCTGGTTCATATGGACCATGAGGTTTTTATGTGCTACAAATGCTATGCACAAGGCCCTCGAGTCTAACTTTGCAAATCATTTTAGTGCAAAAAAAAATGCTGAAAGCTTTACTCATCAATTTAGGTAACATTTACAAAGGCACTTATACCTGCTAGTCATTATGGGAGACACAGGAAATTTACCCAGTTATCTTTCCAGACAAGACCATGGTACAGTCTTCCTTAATATATTTATAAGATGCATGATTATAAACTATCTTCTGCTGCCTCGTGAATAATTCTTGGTTGAATTAAGGATCTCATCCAGACAGAAATGCACATACAATGAAATAGTTAGCATCATTATCCAGGTAGCTTTGAAGTGCCAGCATGGTGGCTATTTACCAACTTAGTAAAAACTGCATTACAAGAATATGTAAATGCCAAAATGTTGAAACAACACAACAGACAAAGCATTGCATCTCAAGCCAACAAATCAGATTGGAGTTCTACTCCATCATTGTATGAATAGTTACGCACAATGAAACAGTGAAGAGTAAGCGCTCTGTCCTTTTTAATCACATGGGGCCCAGCATGTCAGTGCAGAAAAATGAATTGAAACATTTGCATCCATACTTAAACCAGATTTGCCAAATAGATAATTGAGTTAAAAATCATAAAACCTGGGAGCAGAATTAGGCCACTCGGATGATCCAGTCTACACCACCATTTCATCATGGCTGATTTATTATCCCTTTCAACCTCACTCTCCTGCCTTCTCCTCATTATCCTTCCACCAGCTGACTATCCAAGAACCTATCAACCTCCCCTCTAAATATACTGAATGACTTAGCCTCCACGGCTGCCGTGGCAATGAATTCCACAGATTCACCTGCTTTTCACTATAGAAATTCCTTCCTATCTCTGTTCTACCTGGATGTCCCTCTATTGAGGCAGTGCCTTCTTAATCTAGCCTCACCCACTATAGGAAACATACTCTCCACATCTACTCTGTCTAGGCTCTTCAATTCAACAGGTTTCAATAAGATCCAGCCCCCCACCACCCTTCTTCTAAACTCGAGTACAGGTCCAGAGCCATCAAACATTCCTCACATGTTAACCCTGTCATTCCCAGCCTCATTCTCTTGAACCTCCTCTGGACCCTCGGCAATGCCAGACCTCTTTTCTTAGATAAGAGGCTCAAAACTGCTCACAATACTCTAAGTGCTGTCTGACCAATGCCTTGTAGAGCGTCAGCAGTATACATCCTGGTGTTTATATTCCAGTCCTCTCAAAATGATTGCTAACAATACATTTGCCTTCCTTACCACCCTCTCAACCAGCAAGTTAAACTTCAGGGAATCCTGCAAAAGTACTGCCAAGTCCTTTGCGTATCTGATGTTTGAAATTTCTCCGCAGTTAACAATTAGTGAACACCTTGATTCCTTCTAGCCAAGTGCATAACCTTACACTTCTCTACACAAGATTCCATCTGCCACTTGATTGCCCAATTTGTCCAAATCCTGTAGACTCCCTGCTTCCTCACCACTGCCTGCCCCTCAACCTATCTTGTATGATCTGCAAACTTGTCCAAAAAGCCATCAATTCCAACATCCAAATCACTGACATATAACATAAAAGGCAGTTCCAATATCAACCCCTGCTGAACACCACTTCTCACTATTAGCCAACCCCGTTACTCCGACTCTTCGCCTCCTGCCAGTTAGCCAATCCTCTATCCGTGCTAGTATCTTTCCTGTAATACCACTGGCTCTTATCCACTGACTCTTTCTCTATTCTGCCTGTAATTTCCTCAAAGATTTCCAACAGATTTGTCAGGCAAGATTTCCCCTTAAGGAAACCACGCTGACTTTAGCCTAGTTTATCATGCACCTCCAAGAACCCCGAAACCTCAACTTTAATAATGGACTCCAACATCTTCCCAACCACTGAAGTCAGGCTAACTGGCTTATACTTTCCTTTCTTCTACCTTTCTCCCTTCTTAAAGAGTGGAGTATTATTATTAATTTCCAGTCCTCCGGAATCATTCCAGAATCTAGAGATTCTCGAGATATCTTTACACAATCTCTTCAGCTACCTCTTTCAGAACTGTAGGGTGTTGTCCACCTAGTGCACGTGACACATCAACCTTCAAACCTTTCAGCTTCCCAAGCACCTTTACCTTAGTAATATCAACTACACTCACTTCAGCCCGACACACTCAAATTTCTGGCATTACTGCTACTGTCTTCCACAGTGAAGACTAACATAAAACACAATAATTCATCTGCCATTTCTTTGTCCCTCATTACTACTTCTCCAGTATCATTTCCAGCAGTCCAATATGCACTCTCATCTCTCTTTTACTCTTTATGTATCTGAAAAAGAGTTTTGTATCCTCTTATATTATTGGCTAGCTAACCCTCATAGTTCATCTTTTTCTTTTCTTTTTTTTAAGTTTGCCTTCTGTTGGTTTTTTAAAGCTTCTCAATCCCCACTAATTTTTGTTTATATTATATGCCCTTTCTTTTGCTTTTATGCTGTCTTTGACTTCTCTTATCAGCCACAGTTGCCTCAATCTCCCTTTAGAATACTTCTTCATCTTTGAAATGTATCTATCCTGCACCTTCTGAATTGTGCCCAGAAACTTCAGACATTGGTGAAAAGTCATCCCTGCTAGTGTACCCTTCCAATCAACTTTGGCCATCTCCTCTCTCATGCCTCTGTAATTCCCTTTACTCCACTGTAACACTGATCCATTTGACTTTATCCTCTCCCTCTCAAACTGCATGGAGAATTCTATCTAATTACTGGATTCCTTGAAAACCCAAGGATTCCTTTACCTTAAACTCCCTAATCAAATCTGGTTCATTACACAACACCCAATCCTGAATCACCTTTCCCCTGGTGGGCTCAATCACAAGCTGCTCTAAAAAGCCCTCTTGTAGGCATTCTATAAATTCTCTCTTGGGATCCAACACCAACCTGATTGTCCCAATCTACCCACATATTGAAACCCCCCATCACTTTCGTAACATTGCCCTTTTTACATGCCCCTTTTATCTCCCATTGTTATTTGTATCCCACATCCTGACTACTATTTGAAAGCCTGTATATAATTCCCAGAGTCTTTTTACCACTGCAGTTTCTTACCAACAAGGATCCTACATCTTCCGATCCTATGTGATGTCTTTCTAAGAATTTGATTTTATTTGTTCTTACCAACAGAGCCACCTCACCCCCTCCGCATAACTACCTGTGCGTTTGATACAAGGTTTTATCTTTGAATGGTTGGCTCCCAACTATGATGTTCTCTCAGCCAGGACTCTGATGCCCATAACTACATGCCTGCCAATATCTAACTGCACTACAAGATCATACATCAGGATGCCCTTTAGCTATTTTTTTTTTAAATAGGCATCCATTAGTCTCATCAGACCATGGATTTGCGCCTTGGAAGGTTTCCAGGGCACAGCCCTGGGCAAAGTTGTATGGAAGACCAGCAGTTGCCTATGCTGTAAGTCTCCCCTCTCTACGCCACCAATGTTGTCCAAGGGAAGGGCATTAGGACCCATACAGCTTGGTACCGGTGTCGTCGTACAGCAATGTGTGGTTAAGTGCCTTGCTCAAGGATACACATGCTGCCTCAGGCAAGGCTCGAACTAGCAACCTTCAAATCACTAGACGAACGCCTTAACCACTTGGCCACTCGCCAACCCTATCTATTATAGCTCAGCATTTAATATCATCATCGCTTCAATACTAATCAGTACACTCCAAGATCTGGGCCTCAATACCCCCTCATGCAATTGATCCTGGATTGCCTCACTTGTAGACCCCACTCAGTTTGGATTAGCAAAAACATCTCCTCCACAATCTTCATCAGCATAGATACACCACAGGGGTATGTGCTTAGCCCCCCCCCCCCACCTCCCGCTCTACTTGCTTTGCACCTCTGACTGTGTGGCCAAGTACAGCTCCAAATCATATACAAGTTTGCTGATGACACCACTGTGTGGGCTTTATCAAAGATGGTGATGAGTCAGCATACAGGAGGGAGATTGAAAATTTGACTGACTGGTGTAATAACAACAACCTCTCACTTGATGTCAATAAGACCAAGAAGGTGATTGTAGATTTCAGGAGAGTGAAACCGGAGGTCATTAAGCCAGTACTCAGAGGATCAGAAGTGGAGAGGGTCAGTAACTTTAATTCCTGGGAGTTACTATCTCAGAGAACCTGTCCTGGACCCACCATATAAATATAATTGCAAAGAAAGCACAACAGCGCTTCTCCTTCCTCAGGAGGCTATGGAGATTCTGCATGCCATGGCCTTGGCAAATTACTATAGATGTGTAGAAGAAAATGTGCTGACTGGCTGCATTTCAGCATGGTACGGGAATACCAATGCCTTTGGTGGAAAATCCTACAGAAATAGTGGATTTGGCCCAGTACATCATAGGCAAAACCCTTCCAACCATTGAGCACATCTACATGAAACATTGCCATAGAAAAGCAGCATCCATCAAAGATCCTCACCACCCAGGCCATGCTCTTTTCCCCATTGCTGCCTTCAGGTAGAAGGTACAGTACCTTGGAAGTCACACTTGCAGGTTCAAGAACAGTTACTACCCCTCAACTATCAGGCTCTTGAACAAAAGGAAATAAACTACACTCATTCTACTTAAGATGTTCCCACAACCGATGGTCTCACTTTAAGGACTATCTTGCCATTTCATGCTCTCGTTATTTATTGCTATTTATTTATATTTGCATTTACACAGTTTGCTGTTCATTGATCCTGTTTACAGTTACTGCTAAGCATGCCTGCAGGGAAAAGAATCTCACTGTTGTATGTGGTGACAGTATGTACTTTAATACTAAGTTTGACTTGGAAACTTTGATCTACCTTGTTCAGTATACAGCATGCATTCAAATATAACACCTTAAGCTCTGCACTCACCCTTTTTGATTTTGCCCCCATATTACATTTCACCTCATCCCACTGATTGCAATTTTGCTCTATCATCTGCCTGTTCTTCCTCAGACCCTCACAACATATCACATCCACTTATCCTCACTGCCCCATCCTCAGCCCCATTACTTGGGTTCTGATTCCCCTGCTAACTTTGTTTAAACCCTCCACAACAACTCTATCACACCAGCCCACAAAAATATTGGTCCCATCAGGTTCAGTTGTAAGTCATCCTTTTTGTACAGGTTATATCTTCCCCAGAAGAAATCTTAATGATTCAGAAATGAGACATCCTAGACCCTAGCACCTGGGAAGCAACACATTATCCTGATTTCTTTTCTGCAGCCACATAATCTGCTGTCCGTCCCACTAACTATCAAGTCTCCTAACTATCACTCTGCCTGACTTTTAACCCTTCCCTGTTGAGCCTCAGAGGTGGCCACAGTGCCATTACCCTGGCTGCCACTGCTGTGTCTGATAGGTCATCTATAAAGAAAGAATTAAAGGTGATTCCTCCTTGGTATATGCTAAAATAAAATGGAAGTCTGTAAAACAAAATGGTGTTAGCTTGGAGTGGGATTGTTTTGAGAAAGCACAAGAGAACCAGTTCACAGCCTTAAACACATGTGCAGTGCCCCCTTTGTTTACAAATGTGTATGCAAATACCGAGCTGAATAAGAAAACAATGCAGAACCAATTTTAAAATAATTTTCATGACATCATCTTCCCCCCCTACACCCCCAGCAATATCCAAAGAATTTACTTGTTACTAAGGGGAATGGCTAACTGCTTACACCCCTTACCTCTTCTGGGGATCACCCATCTGCACTCTGGGTGCGACCACCTCAGTAAAAGACTCATCTATGAAGTTTTCAGCCTCCCGGATGATCCTGAGTGCATCCAACTCCAGTTCCAGGACCTTGTCAGTCAGGAGCTGAAGTTGGGTGCACTTCCTGCAAGTGTAGTCATCAGGGAGACTGTTAGGTACTCTGAAATCCCACATCTCACAGGAGCACTCCACTGCCTGAACTACCACCATGCCTTCACTTGTTTGGTCTCCTCACTGCTGCAGAAGCCTGCCATCAGCTAATTTGATTCAGATCATGTGACATCAAGAAACAGTTGAAAACAATGAATAAAGCAGTTTATGGAACAAGACAGTGTCTTAGATATAGAATTGAAAATGTCTGCTCCAAAACATAATGTAACTCTTGCCAAGTTATAACACTGGCATCCACCTGACAAAGTGGAAAACTGCCCATCTGTGACCTACTCATAAAAGCAGGATAAATCCAATCCACCTGATTAGTGCATAATCAGTCCACTCTCAATCAAAGTGATTGAAAGTAATGTGAACACTGCTGTCAAGTAGCACTTACTCACTAATAAACTCACTGATGCTCATTTGCTGTTTTAGCAAGTCTACTCAGCTCAAACTTGATTACAGCTTTGGTCGAATATGGCATATCAATTCACTATCCAGCAGCAGATATTCAACTAAATTTCAGGCAGCTTGCTCCCCACCTTCAAAAGACTGGGTAATCAAAGCTTGGAAGAAAATTGGAGAACTGACCAACTATTAATCAAGGTTTTGTATTTGAATTTTTAATCCATTTATGAGAAATCATTTGTGGTACATTATGGCTGTAGTAATTATTCACTGATGCTGAAAGTGTCCCCTGTTATTATTAACACAGTGATTACAATAATGTCTGCCTTAACTCCAGCTGCTGATAATCCACAGGAAAAATGCAACGAGATTCCACTTGACTTGTGGACTAAGAAGGATGTGAAGTTTGGAAGACACAAATAATAATGAAAACAATGATGCCCCAAATAAAACAACTAGATACAACAGGAGAGCGCCTAAAAATGACAGTTGAATATGTTTGCCTGACTTTGGAAGCAGGTATCGGACACAGAACTGTTCCAATGCTTTTGGCAAAGTCAACTTTTAAAGGAGACGTGCAGAACTGGAGCACACTCATTAAATTAAGATTACACTTAAGGTTAGAGGTAGGAAGTTGTTTTGAAAATCTATTGCATCTAAATCTAAAACATCTTTTGTTCTTGAATGTATTAATTTCATTTAAATTTTCTGACGTTGCAGTGGTTAATAATTTTCATAAATAGAGTAATTCTACATGTCAAGGAAATCTGTATTTTTTCCCCATGGTGTTAGCTTAAGAGATGCTGCTTTGCTAGTCTTGGAATTACTTGAAGACATTAAGAAATATTGCATTTTTGGCAGGGCTTTTTAGATAAATCATGTAAACTTACGTTCTATGAGACATTAATGAGGATTGAAAAGATTCATCATTCATTTCAGAGGAGCAGGGTTGATCTGAAGTCCACATTTACTTACCAGTATCAAAATAAAATTGGTTACTCATCAACTACTTTTATTTACATTAACACTTTTGGCTGACACTTCCACATAGAAAATAAGTAACTTAAAACTCTTCAAAAATCTTCAACAGCAAAGATGCTCTATATGTAATATATTGTTATTGTTCATGCCTGTAAGTTGAGAATCATCTTTGCTGCCCTGGTGACATTTTGAATCACTTCAAGAGTGATACTTGTTATAAATTTGCACATAATATATAACTATGACAGCAGGACTCCTGCAGGTAGGTATGAAACAAAATAGGCCAGAAGTAGATGAGAAAGCGTAAGTCCTAAGGTAGATTTAAGGTTTTTATGTAAAAATATACAAGAATATTAAATAACAAGGGCAAACTGTAGATACAGTTAACAATATAGGATTACAATATCATGACAAATGGCAAGAATAGCTTCTAGATGTTGCTGGACACATGGTGTTCCAGAAATAGGGAAAGGAAGAAAGAAGGGGGAAATGGCAGTATTGCTTAATAGAATACTGCACTGCTGGAAAGAGTGTATCTGGGAACATTTGACAAAATCTATCAGTTGTGAATTGTGGGACTGAGTATAAGAGCCAAGAGGTAACGTTACAGCTTTATAGGACCCTGGTCAGCCCCTACTTGGAGTATTGTGCTCAGTTTTGGTCACCTCACTACAGGAAGGATGCGGAAACAATAGAAAGTGTGCAGAGGACATTTACAAAGATGTTGCATGGATTGGGGAGCATGCCCCATGAGTATTGATTGGTTGAACTTGACCTTTTCTTCTTGGAATGATGGAGGATGAGAGGTGACCTGACTGAGGTGTATAAGATGATGAGAGGCATTGATTGTGTGGATAGTCAGTGGATAGTCAGAGGCTTTTTCCCAGGGCTAAAATGGCTAATACGAGAGGGCACAGTTTTAAGGTGTTTGGAAGTAGGTACAGAGGAGATGTCAAGGATAAGTTGTCGTTGTGTTTTTTTTTAAAAAACACAGAGAATGGTGATTGCATGGAATGGGCTGCCAGCGACAGTGGTGAAGGTGGATACGATACGGTCTTTTAAGAGACACATGGATAGGAACATGGAGATAGAAAAATAGAAGGCTATGGGTAATAGAAGGCTAGGTAATTTCTAAAGTAAGTACAAGTTCAGCACAGCATCATGAGCCGAAGGGCCTGTATTGTGCTGTAGGTTTTCTATGTTTCTAATTATTCTGTTGAATTTTAAATGTCCTATCTACTCACCCATGTCAACAGACAGCTTTTATTACTTCTTAATGAACAATATTTTTGTGGATATAACTGTTTTTATTCTGAAAAGTCTTAAGTAACTTCACACGATGAATTGTTTTGAAATAAACTGATTACAAATAGTTTCATTTGCTCTACAAATAATATTTTTAATATTGAAATGGCAGGATATGTTTCTTTGACACGTCTTAACAAAGAACAGCTCCAAGCTCTCTCAGCTTTCTAATCAGTTGCATTCCCTCACTCAATTCTCTGCAACCAATATTTTCTCACATACTCATCAACCCACTCCAATACTCCTGCTACCCAGCTGCACTAAGGGTGATTTACGATTACCAATTTAGTCACCTGCAGGACTTTAGAATGTGAACAGAAAACTAGAGCAGCTGGAGGAAACCCAAGCAGTCCCAGGGAGAATACGCAGAGACTGCACCCAAGTTCAGGATCAAAGTTCCTAGAGTTGTAAAGCAGCAGCAGCTCTCAACTGCTGTGCACAACTTTCAATAGATTCAAGATTGTTTCATGTAATTTCCAGTACATAAATGTAAAGGAGAACAAAATATTTGTGACTCCGGATCTAATGCAGAACAAAAAAAATCTAAGTTAAAGAACACTATAATAAATAAAATAATAAATATAAATACATAAGATTGCCTCTCTATGTAGATTGATCATATGTACGCCCATAAAGTGAGGCCAGTTACAGGAGCAGCTACAAATAAGGCGACTGACAGGATATGATAAAGTAGTGGTAGTGGGGGGCAGGGAGGGGTAGGTTACTGGGTGGAGGTTTTGATCATCCGTTTAACTTGGGGAAAGTAATTGTTTTTGAGTCTGGTGGTCCTGCTGTGGATGCAACATAGCCTCCTCTCTGATGGGAGTGGGACAAACAGTTCATGAACAGGTTGCGTGGGATCCTTCATGATATTACTGGTCCTTTCCATATACATGTCGGGTAGACTGGTGCTGGTGATGCATTGGGAAGTTTTGACTACCTGTTAAAGAGCCTTCCTTTCTGCCACAGTGATGCTGTGATGTAGCATGTTAGGACAGTCTCTCCTGTGCATCTCCAGAAGGATGCAAGTATAGATGTGTATAGTCCATCTCCTCAAGGTGTAGAGGCACTGATGAGCTTTCTTCTTTGTGTAAAATGTGTTCTGTCACCATGACAGGTTGTGCGAGATGTGCACTCCCAGGTAGTTTTACTTAAAACTACCTTAAGTAATGTCATTTTTCACTTTTTAAATCTTTTTTATTAATTATTAAAGATCAACAAAAAATACATTAAAGTAATCAAGTCAACATGTCAATATGTACAATAAGAATTAAATTATCAATTAACTAATTAACAAAGCTAAACAATATATCAATAAGAAGAAGAAAAAATAAAGTGTTAAAACTATTTTTTTGGAAAGAGAGAGGAAAAAAGAGCCCCTATTAACTAAAACAAAAAAAAAAGCCTACTAACTGAAAAGAAAACAAAAAAAACCATTGGGAGCACAACCCCGGAGCTATACGCCATACAAGCTTCCATAAAAGAAAAACATCAATCCGCCAACTCAAATCCATTTAAACAAGAATCAGAAGGGGACCACCTTTATTAACTCAAATCAAATGATAGTAGCGGGCAAAAGAACCCCATCTTTTCTCAAAGTCAAATCGAGGATCAAAAGTTCGACTTCTGATTTTCTCCAAACTAAGACATAACATCACCTGACAGAACCGTTGCATCAAAGTGGGAGCAGAGGCATCTTTCCATTTCAATAAAATAGCCCTCCTGGCCAATAATGTAACAAATGCAATTACATGTTGGTCTGATATAGAAATACCATGAATATATTGAGGGATTATACCGAACAAAACAGTCAATTTATCAGGTTGAAAGTTAATTTTTAAAGCTTTAGAAGTTGTGGAGAAAATAGATTTCCAAAACAGTTTCAGTACAGAACACGACTAAAACATATGTGTCAATGTAGCTGTCTCAGTTTTACATCTATCACTCTGACTATCAACATTAGGAAATATCTTAGACAGTCTCTCCTTTGTCCAATAGTAACGATGTACAATTTTAAATTGAATTAGAGAGTGACTGGCACAAATCGAAGAGTTAACCAACTTCAAAATTCGCAACCAATCCTCTGTTATCAAGGTCATGTTAAGCTCTCTTTCCCAATCTTGCTTAATCTTAAGTAAAGGGTAATTATATTATAATTTTACCAATAAAACCTTACACTAAAGGATTCATTTTTTAAAATAATGTCTAACAGGTCAGAATCTTGTATATATGGAAAATTATTTAAACATTCTTGTAAGAAATGTCTGACCTGAAGATATTGCAAGAAATGTGAGTACAAGAGAGAGTATTTTGTTACTAATTTCTCAAAAGACATCAATCGGCCTTCTGGGAACAGATCCATGAAGGAATAAACTCCTTTATTCCTCCAAAGAAAAAAGGTAGGATCACTAAGTGAAGGTTTAAATAAATAATTTCGGTAAATTAAACTAAGAAAGTTAAATTTTTTGAGATTAAAAAAATTACAAAACTGGCACCAAATTCGTAATGACTGCTCAATCATAGGATATAAATTTAGATTAGAAATTTTGGCTAGTTGTACAGGTAAAGAAGCTCCTAATAACGAAGTTAAGCAAAATTCTTTCACAGCTTTCAATTCCAAATCAACCCAAGGTGGTCGTTCATTTTCATCCGTCCAATATAACCAAGAACACACATAATGTATATTAACAGCCCAACAATACATTCTTAAATTAGGCAGAGCAAGACCTCCATCCCTTTTTAATTCTTGTAAATGATATTTTCCAATTCTTGGTCTTTTATTATTCCAAACAAAAGATGAAATAATAGAATCAAGCTGATCTAAAAACTTCTTAGTTTTTAAAAAAAAAGGAATATTTTGAAATACATATAAAAATTTTGGTAAAATCATCATTTTAACTGCATGAATTCGGCCAGCTAACGAAAGTGTAAGTGGATTCCATCTACAAAATAATTGCTTCATAAAATCCATTAAAGCAACCAAATTAGCTCTATAAAGGTCTCTATAATTTTTAGTGATAATAATACCTAAATATTTAAAAGAGTCCGTAACTTTAAAAGGAATGTCATCATATATAGAAGCAGAATCATTTAGAGGAAATAAATCACTTTGATAAAGGTTTAGTTTATATCCCGAAAACTTTCCAATTTCATTTAATAATTTCTATAAACTAGGAATGGATTCTTCAGGATTCGAAACATAAACTAAGAGATCATCAGCATAAAGGGAGATCTTATGAATAGGCCCATTTATGGAAATTCTATGAATATCTTTAGCTTCACAAAGTGCAATGGCCAAGGGTTCCAACACCAAATTACATAACAGGGGACTTAACGGATATTCTTGCCTTGTAGCCCATGAAAGTCGAGAAAAAGGAGATCTGTAATTATTAGTAATAACAGTAGCAATGGGGCTTTTATATATCATTCTAATCCACTTATTAAAATTAGTACCAAAGTTGAATTTCTCGAAAACATTAATTAAGTATTTCCATTCAACTCCATCAAATGCCTTTTCAGCATCAAGAGAAACAACACATTGGGGAGTCTTAGAAAGGGATGAGTATATAACATTTAACAGTCTCCAAGTATTAGAGAAGGAATAACTGCCTTTCATAAAACCTGTTTGGTCCTGAGAAATAATTTTAGCTAGCATATTCTCCAGTCCATAAGCCATTATTTTTGAAAGAATTTTAGCATCCACATTTAATAATGAAATAGGTCTATATGAAGCGCAGTCAGTAGGGTCTTTATCTTTCTTAAGAATTAAAGAAATAGAAGCTTCATAAAATATGGGAGGTAACTCTCCTAACAAAAAAAATCTTTAAGCATTTCCAACATGTATGGAGAAAGCAATTTTTCAATTTTTTTTTATAAAATCCTACAGAAAAACCATCCAATCCAGGAGCTTTACCAGATTGCATTGAGAGAATAGCTTTCTGAATTTCTTTTTCAGTAATAGGAGTATCAAGAGTTTGTTGATCTTCAACAGATACTCTGGGAAAATCAATCTTTTGTAAAAAGGCATTCATTTTAGAAGGATCAGCTAGAAACTGAGATTTATAAAGTTCACTGTAAAAGTCCTGAAAAATTTTATTAATGTCTTCATAATTACAAGCTAAACTACCGTCTCCTTTACAAATTTTAAAAATTTGTCTTTTAGCTCTAGCTGCTTTTAATTGGGATGCTAATAGCTTATTATTTTTATCTCCAAACACATAAAATTGACTTTTCAATTTAAGCAAATTTCTTTCAATCAGATAAGTTAATAGTAAATTATATTGTTTAAATAAATCAATGTTAGGAGAGACTGCATAAGTATTATCCAAGTCTTTAATTTGTTTTGAAATCTTATCTAACTCTATTTCTGTCTGTTTCTTAAGCTTAGCCAAATAGGAGATTATCTGACCTTGCAAATATGCTTTAAATGTATCCCATATAATCAATTTCGACATATCTGCCATATTGCTAAAAAGTCTCAATAAATTTGACAAAGTCCAAACTTCGTAATAAATTTTCTGGAAAACGCCAAGGCAAGTTTGCAATACCGACATCATTCAATTCAAAAGCTAAACTTAAAGGCGGATGATCCGAAACAACAATAGCGTCATATTCACATTTCTGGACTTTGAACAAAAATTGGAAATCAGCTATAACATAATCGATTCTCAAATTTTTTTATGAACATGTGAATAAAAGGAATATTCTCTATCATTAGGATGTAGATATCTCCAGATACCAATCAAACCATAATCAATTAAAAAAGAGTTAATAAGTGATGCTGAACAACTCGGAAGCCGCTGATTGGTTGAACTCTTGTCAATCAAAGGATTTAAACAACCGTTAAAATCACCACCCATTAACAACATATATTCACTTAAGTATGGCAATAAACCAACTACATTTTTTTAAAAAAGGATCATCTACATTAGGTCCATATAGATTAACCAGGACAATTTTTCTATTACAAATTATTCCTCTCACAATTAAAAATCTACTATTAGTATCTGACACAATGTCTTCTTGGATAAATAAAATATTAGATTTAATAAAAATAGATACTCCCTTTGTTTTATTTTGACAAGTGGCATGATATTGAAGGCCCTTCCATGTTTTAAAAAATCTATTTTGATCACCCGTTCTGATATGCATTTCTTGAGCAAAATTATATCGGGCTGGAATCGATTACTAATTTTAAAAGTCTTCTTTCACTTAATAAGGTGATTCCGGCCACGTAATAATGCCTATCTATTTAACTACCATAAAATATTTTTTTACCACATAAATACACGCATACCAATGTGGGCTAATCAAAAATGGCGGTGATAAGTATAACCATTTTGAAAACACGCATGCTCCAGAACTCAGTAATAGGAAAAAATAGAAGAAAAAACTGGAAAAAATTAAATTAATCCTACAATGTCCAGGTAAAAGCTTGTCAATGCAATGTGAGTTCATGAAAGTTCACTTTTTCATTACGTTTTCACAAGCCTAGTAAAAATGATAATCAAACTCAAAAATGCAGAAATTAAAAAGCCAAAAGAATGCAAGTTCTGAAGATGTAAAGTTAAAAACAGAAAATGATGGCTCAGCAAGTTTGGTATCAGAAAAAAAACAATTAATATTTCAAATGAAAGACATTTAAGAAAATAAAATAGTTTCAATATGCAGCAAAGGTGGTGGAGTGCACTGGATAACATAAATATCAGATACAGTGAGGCCAGATATGCTGAGGTGATTTTGCTGTTCATAGAGCTAAGATGATAGGTTGTTGAAGGAGAGAAGAAAAGAGGACATGCTAAATCTTTGCAACACAGAACAGAGGGGGAAAACTGAAAACATATTACAGATGAAAATGTTATGGCAGAACTATCCACTAATCATACAAGCTTTGAATGCAAATACTCTGAAATTGGTGAATTAACTATAAAGTTGCAAACTACACTGAGAAGGCTGCAATATCCCAGGACAGAAAATATGATGATTATTCCTCAAGCTAATATTGAGTTTTATTAGAGCAATGCAGATCACAATAAGGTAAGTCAGAATAGAGTGGAGAATTAAAATAAGAGACCACTGTGAGCACAGAGTCACACATTTGTCTTCAGCCATTTGCTTGACCTGCTGAGGATTTCAAGCATTTTATGGCTTTATCCCATGATAAAGAACTTGTTTTGGTAACCGCTAATTATCAAAAAGAATTCATAGAATGTTACAATGGAAACAAATCTGATCAATGTAAACACTGTTCTTTATTCCAGCACAATAAGGAACATCCATTTAGGATAAACATTTGTCACTGAATTCAATGACTGTACCCAAATGCTTTAAAGCACCCACCCACAGACACACATTGTTTTTTCTAGAAAAAAAGCATGGCCAAACATTCAAAATGTTTCAAGTACATTTGATTTAGTTACTTATTTATTCATAGTTACCTTAACAAAACTTGCTTTTAAAATTGTTTTTGTCATCCAAGGCTTTATGTTCATTACATATTCAAATGTTGTGGTTTTATGTACACACATTCATGAATTGAAGTAAAAGTTTTACATTTGTACACAAGGTATGTTGACGTAACATGTGTAGCCCCCGGCCAGCCTCAGGGTTGTTCGGCTTGCTGTCATCGAGGGAAACAGCCCTCGGCCCTGCCAAACTTCAGCCAGAGGGTGGTGAATCTATAGAATTTGTTGCCACAGGCGGCAGGGGACGCCAAGTCATTGGGTGTATTTAAGGCAGGGATTGATAGGTATCTGAGTAGCCAGGGCATCAAAGGTTATGGTGAGAAGGTGGGGGAGTGGGACTAAATGGGAGAATGGATCAGCTCATGATAAAATGGCGGAGAAGACTCAATGGGCCGAATGGCCGACTTCTGCTCTTTTGTCTTATGTGTCATCTTTAACTTCTATGCCTTTTGGAAATCAGGTCATCTTTTACTCGCTTAGCTATTCACAGTAACAGAAATTTTGACCAGGGTTGTCCAAACTTTTGCATGCCACTGTAAAAGTATTCAGCCCTCACCCCTTTGTTTACATAAATGAGTATTACAACCAGGGTTTTTCATCAACTTAACTGCGAATTTTTAGATTATGAGAACACCCCCCCCCCACAGTAGAACCTAAAATTCAGAGGAAATTGTAAGGCATGAAAATCTAACAATTCAAGAACTGAAATATCAGTAGTTTAAAAATATTCATCCCCCTTTGCTCAGTACTTAGTTGAACCACCTCTCGCAAGTAATACAGCTAGTAGTCTTTTTGGATATGTCTCTATTTGCTTTGTACAAGCAAGATTTGCCTATTCATCCTTGTAAAATTGCACAAACTGTGCCAGGTTAGTTGGGAAGCAATGGTGGACAGGAATCTTGGTCTTGCCAGAGGTGTTCAACCGGGTTAAGGGCAGGATTCTGACTGGGCCACTCAGATACCAATTTTCTTCATTTGAAGCCACTGGCAGTGTGATTCATTGTCGTGCTGAAAGACAAACTTCCTCCCCAGATTTCCAGTCTCTGCTGCTGAAAAGCACCCCTGCAGCATGATAAGACCTACACCAGTAGGGATGGTGTTACCTGGCTGATGTGCAGTATCAGATTTACGCCACATGTACTGCTTCATGTTGAGGCCAAAAAGTTCCTAGTAACATCTAACCGAAAAACCATAGAAACATAGAAAACCTACAGCACAATACAGGCCCTTCGGCCCACAAAGTTGTGCTGAACATGTGCCTACCTTAGAAATTTCTAGGCTTACCTATAGCCCTCTATTTTTTAAGTTCCATGTACCTCTTAAAAGACCCCATCGTATCCGCCTCTACCACCGTTGCCGGCAGCCCATTCCACACAATCACCACTCTATATAAAAAAAACTTACCCCTGACATCTCCTCTGTACCTACTCCCAAGCACCTTAAACCCGTGCCCTCTTGTGGCAGCCATTTTATTCCCTGGGGAAAAAGCCTCTGACTATCTACACGATCAATGTCTCTCATCATCTTATACACCTCTATCAGGTCATCTCTCATCCTCCATTGCACCAAGGTGAAAAGGCTAAGATCACTCAACCTATTCTCGTAAGGCATGCTCCCCAATCCAGGCAACAACCTTGTAAATCTCCTCTGCACCCTTTCTATGGCTTCCACATCCTTCCTGTAGTGAGGCAACCAGAACTGAGCACAGCACTCCAAGTGGGGTCTGATCAGGGTCCTACATAGCTGCAACATTACCTCTCGGCTCCTAAATTCAAATCCACAATTGACGAAGGCCAATACACCATACACTTTCTTAACCACGGAGTCAACCTGCGCAGCTGCTTTGAGCGTCCTATGGACTCGGACCCCAAGAACCCTCTGATCCTCCACACTGCCAAGAGTCTTACCATTAATACTATATTTTGCCATCATATTTGACCTACCAAAATGAACCACTTCACACTTATCTGGGTTAAACTCCATCTGCCACTTCTCAGTCCAGTTTTGCATCCTATCAGTGTCCCATTGTAGCCTCTGACAGCCCTCCACACTATCCACAACACCTCCAAACTTTATGTCATCAGCAAACTTACTAACCCATCCCTCCACTTCCTCATCCAGGTCATTTATAAAAATCACAAGGAGTAAGGGTCCCAGACAGATCCCTGAGGCACCCCACTGGTGACCGACCTCCATGCAGAATATGACCCATCTACAACCACTCTTTGCCTTCTGTGGGCAAGCCAGTTCTGGATCCACAAAGCAACGTCCCCTTGGATCCCATGCCTCCTTACTTTCTCAATAAGCCTTGCATGGGGTACCTTATCAAATGCCTTGCTGAAATCCATATACACCACATCTACTGCTCTTCCTTTATCAATGTGTTTGGTCACATCCACAAAAAATTCAATCAGGCTCGTAAGGCAAGACCTGCCCTAGACAAAGCCATGCTGACTATTCCTAACCATATTATACCTCTCCAAATGTTCATAAATCCTGCCTCTCAAGATCTTCTCCATCAGCTTACCAACCACTGAGGTAAGACTCACTGGTCTATAATTTCCTGGGCTATCTCTACTCCCTTTCTTGAATAAAGGAACAACATCCGCAACTCTCCAATCCTCCGGAACCTCTCCCGTCCCCATTGATGATGCAAAGATCCATCACCAGAGGCTCAGCAATCTCCTTCCTCACCTCCCACAGTAGCCTGGGGTACATCTCATCCAGTCCCGGCGACTTACCCAACTTGATGCTTTCCAAAATATCCAGCACATCCTCTTTTTTAATATCAACATGCTCAAGCTTTTCAGTCTGCTGCAAGTCATCACTACAATCACCAAGATCATTTTCCATAGTGAATACTTATGTAAAATATTCATTAAGTACCTCTGCTATTTCCTCCGGTTCCATACACACTTTCCCACTGTCACAGTTGATAGGTCGTATTCTTTCACGTCTTATCCTCTTGCCCTTCACATACATATAGAATGCCTTGGCGTTTTCCTTAATCCTGCCCGCCAAGGCCTTCTCACGGCCACTTCTGGCTCTCCTAATTTCATTCTTAAGCTCCTTCCTATTAGGTTTATGACCTTCTAGATCTCCAACATTACCTAGCTCTCTGAACCTTTTGTAAACATTTCTTTTCGTCTTGACTAGATATATTACAGCCATTGTACACCATCTTCCACATTATTACAGTATCTTCTACGTAACACTTTGCAAAGCCTTTATGGACAAGGATACACTTATTTTTAGCTAGAGCTTCTTACTTGCCAATGTTCCATAAATAGACTTTTCATGCAGCAAGACAGGGGAGAGGGGGTGGGGGGGGGAAGAGGAGCAAACATGGGCAAGAGAAGATAGAGCGAGCGAGAGCAGGGTGAGCGGGGGCGGGGATGGCAAGCTGGAAGGGGCCGGTTGAGTGAGGGGGGGCTGGGTGAGTGAGGGGGGGCAAGTGAGCGGAGGGGGTCGTGAGCGGAGGGGGGCCAAGTGAGTGAAAAGGGGCAAGTGAGTGAAGAGGCGGTGGAAAACAAGTGGGAGGGGGTGGAGAGCAAGAAGAGGAGGAAGAGGAGGAAAAAGAGCAAGAGAAGAAGAATGCAAAGTTAGAGCTCTTATTTTCACCCCTTTATTTTCTAGTACTGTTATAATACCATGAAATGTACTGACTACAATTGAAATTTTGGATTAGGTTATCAATGTAAAGGTAGATTGTTTGGTCTTTAACACTGCATGAAATGCTGGTTTTATTTATTCTTTAACACCGCAAACCATGCTGCATGTATTTTTCGTTGCCAACTTTCATTTTAGTTTTCCAATGGTACCATATATAGATACCGCACAAAACATATGTCAATTGGGTATTTTTCTCCGAAACAGTCCAAATAGATTCCATTCCACACATTCCAGTTTGAAAGCAGAGATGATGGAAGATGCTTAATTATTGTGCTTTGATCATTTTACTGGTCATTTAGTTCCCAACAGTACCTCAACAATTATACAATGTTTTAGCTAAGGAATGCTCACCACAAGGTAAAATATGTCATGAAGTATTGGTATTCATATGTGTTTTCACCACTTCCTAATTCTTTCTAGATTCCTTACATACTACAACACTAAATAAGCAACAAACAGAAATACTTTAAGCTTATCTGTGTAAATAAACTGGCGCAGCAATTATTATTGCAATAGAAAATTAGTTATTGTCAACTACAAAATAGATCTTGTCCAAAAATGCTATGGGGCCTTATATGAATGGATGTGGAAAATGTTGTAATGTTAAAGAGGGGAAAGGTGATGAATGGATTCAAAACACAGCGAACACAACTCGGCATTATAAGTCCTAAGTACAAGAGATTCTGCAGATGTTGGAAATCGGGAGTAATACAGACAAAATGCTGAAGGAATCAGCAGGTCAGGCAGCATCTATGGGAAAGGAATAAACAGTCGACGTTTTGGGCCGAGACTCGATGAAGGGTTTTGGCCAGAAATATCAATGGTTTATTCCTTTGCACAGATGCTGCCTGAACTCCTTGAGCTCCTCCAGCATTTTGTGTGTAGGCACTGTGAGAATGGACGCCAGCGGAGATTATATATAGTCAAGTTGTTAATGAGTTGAATTTTACAGAGCACAGAGGATGGAAAGGTAACAAGAGAGGAACTGGCAAGATTGCACCACAAAACAAATTACTTGGGATTGAAATCACAATACTGTTTTTGTGCATACCGTGAGCTCGCAACCAGAATGGGGATAGTACAATAACAAGTGGACACTTTATTAGTTGCCTCCTGTACCTTAATAATATGGTCACTGAAGGCATGTTCTGCAGCTGTAGCCTATGCAGTTCAACGTTCAACATGTTATGCATTCTGAGATACTTTTCCGTACACCACCACTGTTCTAATGTGCTGTTATTTGAGTTACTGTCATCCTCCTGTCAGCTTGAACCAGTCTGGACATTCTTCTCTGACCTCTCTCATTAACAAGACGTTTTCAGCCACAGAACTGCCACTCGCTGGACTTTCTTTTTGTTTTTCACACCACTCTCTGTAAACTCTAGAGATTGCCCGGTGTGAAAATCCCATTGGATCAGTAGTTTCTCAGATACTCAAACCACCCTGTCCACCACCAAAATCATACCACAGTCAAAGTCACTTAGATCGCATTTCCTCTCCTTTCTGATGTTTGGTCTAAACATCTTGAGCATGTTTGCACGCTTTTATGCTGCCACATGATTGGCTAATTAAAGGCATTAATGAGGTGTACAGGTGTACCTAATAAAGTGGCCACTCAGTAAATCGTGTTTGTTACGTAAAGAAACAAAGTTGACAGCTTCAGCCTCCTTTGTATTTAGCTACAGGAAAGTGAAATCAGAAAGTGTTTTTAAACTTGAAAGCAGGTCCACTGCAAGACAACTAGCAAGAAACTAAGCTATGAATTGAAGTGAGTAACTGCTGTTTAAATAGAATGCAAAAACATGGAGCTCATTCTGCTGCATACGTGAATGAAGAGCTCTTTGCTATTTAAGGGCAAGATCAGAATGGTAATCCATGTGTGGGGCCAAAACAGAATGGGGGAGATCTTCAATATATTTTTTTTGCGTCCATATTTACTCAAGAGTCGGACACAGGGTCTATAGAAATGGGGCAAAGCTGCATCAACTTCATGGATTCCTGTACAGATTACAGAGGAGGAGGTGTTTGCTGTCCTGGGGCACATCAGGCTGGATAAATCCCCAGGGCCCGGCAAGATGTTCCCTCAGACCTTATGGAATGCAAATGCAGAAGGGGCCCTAGCAGAGATATTTAAATCATCCTTAGCAACGGGAGAGGTACCAGAGGACTGAAGGATAGCCAGTGTTGTTCTGCTATTTAAAAAAGGCTCTAAACATAAACTGGGAAATTATAGTCCAATGAGTCTGACAACATTAGTGGGAAAGTTATTGGAAGGTATTCTAAGGGGCCAGATATACTACTATTTGGATAAACAAGGATAGTCAGTATCGCTTCGTGTATAGTAGATCATGTATAACCAATCTTAGCGAGATCTTTGAGGAAGTTACCAGGAAAGTGGACGAAAGACAGTGGACATTGTTGACATTGTCTTTAAAAAGGCACTTGACAAGGACCCACATGGGAGGTTGGTCAATAAGGTTCAATCACTCGGCATTCAAGATGAGGTAGTAAATTGGATTAGTCATTGCCTTTGTGGGAGAAGCCAGGGAGTGGTAGTAGATGGTTGCCTCTCTGACTGGAGGCTTGTGACTAGTGGTGTGCCACGGGATCAGCGCTGGATCCTTATTTGTTTGTCATCCATATGAATGATCTGGATGATAATGTGGTTAACTGGATCAGCAAATTTGTGGATGACACCATGATCGGGGGTGTAGTGGGCAGTAAGGAAGGCTACCATGGCTTTCAGAGGGATCTGCATCAGCTGGAAAAATGGCAGATGGAGCTTAATGCAGACAGGTGCAAGGTTTTGCACTTTGGTCAGGCCAACCAGGGCAAGTCTTACACCATGAATGTTTTGAAGTCTGAGAAGTGTGGTAGAACAAAGGGATCTTGGACTACAGGTACATAGTTTGTTGAAAGTGTCATCACAGGTAGATAGGGTTGTAAAGAAAGCTTTTGGCATACTGACCTTCATAAATCAATGTACTGAGTACCAGAGATGGGATGGTATGTTGAAGTTGTATTATAACTTGGTGAGGCCTAATTTCGAGTATTGTGTGCGGTTTTGGCCACCTACCTACAGGAAAGACACAAGCAAGGTTGAAAGAGTACAGAGAAAATTTACAAGGATGTTGTCAGGTTTTGAGGACCTGAGTTATAAGGAAAGATTGACTAGATTAGGCCTGTATTCCTTAGAAAGTAGAAAATCGAGAAGAGTTTTGATAGAGGTATACAAAATTATGAGGGGTACTGATAGGGTAAATGCAACCAAGCTTTTCTATTGAGATTGTGTGGGACTACAACCAGAGATCACAGGTTAAGGGTGCAACGTGTAAAGCAAGGGGAAGATCAGGGTCGTGAGAGTGTGGAACGAGCTCCAGCAGAAGTGGGGCATGCAAGCTCGATTTCAAAGTTTAAGAGAAGTCTGCATAGGTACATGGAGGATAGAGGTATGGAGGGCTATGGTCCCAGTGCAGGTCAATGGAAGTAGGCAGTTTGAAAGGTTTTGACGTGGACTAGATGGGCCAAAGGGCCTGTTTCTGTGCTGTATTTCTCTATCTTACAATAAATACATTTCAATGGTTATGGAGTGTTTGAGATGTCACCAAGTTTCTTATTAAATGCTGATTGAAAGTGACAACCTCCAGATAATCTGTCACCCCCGCAACAGCATTTTATAATCTTAGCCTTGATAATCAACTTAAGCAAGGGGTCCATATCGTCAGGGACCCCCACAACCTGGCCATGCTCTCTTCTCCCTGCTGCCATAAGCAAGAAGCTACGGAAGTCTCAGGACTCACACCCAAGAGAAAATCTGTAGATGCTGGAACACACATAAAGTGCTGGAGGAACTCAGCAGGCCAGGAAGCAAAACTGTACAGTCGACATTTCAAGCAGAGCCCTTCCATCAGGTTCAGGAACAATTATTACCCCTCAGCCATCAGGCTTTTGAACCAGTGGGATAACATCACTCAATATATTGTACTGCCTAGGCCTGCGTATTTAGACAGCTAAGACGCAACATCCATGGGCGACCCTGACTGACAGAGGCCTCATTTACACATATGTACTTTGATAATAAATTCATTCTATAACTGTCCAAGCTTCCAAATCAGGAGAGAAGAAAATGTACTATTAAATCAGCTAAACTGGCTGTCAGTTAGAAAGTAACTTAATTTTGTAAATTCTGGTAAACTTGAGTAATAAATCCAAAAAGCAAGGAAGCTGTAGTGAAAATGTGAACAATATGGAATTTCCAGTAACCCCACTTGACATTTCAAGGAATTTTAACAAAGCCTGAGAAATCCCAAAAGAGTGGGGAATTCCAGGACACTTGCAGTTAGTTTAAGTTTTATAAAGTTAACACAAGTAATTCACAGGATATTTTCCAATTTCAAATATTTCATTTCCCATGACAGATAAATCTTAATACAAATATCACTTTGGGAGGAAGTGATGTTATAGGTCAAAAATTTTCATTCTTAAATGCCCCTAGTTTAAGATCATTAAGGCAACTAACATCCCAACCATTCATGGTGGTAACGTGCAAATCCACATGTTAAACACAATGCAAACTACTTACTACAGCAAGTGCAGTCTCTCACCAGCTGTCTGCAAAACAAAAGAAACAAACAATCTCTCCACACTTCCTGCTCCATTTTCTTCCAACAATGTTTCACCTTCCCTTCCACCTCTTGATGGACACATGCCAAGAGTATGCTTTATCCGATGACAGGATCTTTGGGGACCGAGTCTCAAAGATCATATCAGACTCCTCTGTCAATATCTGACTTCTTTCCTATTTAAGAATATTTTAGTGATATTTATGTCCTTCCCGGAAATTTAAGAATGCATTTCTTATTTCATCAGGGACTACAGAATAACAAAACTCAAAAGAATCCAATTGAAATTAAATATTATATCTATAGGTGCACCAAGTTTTTTTGACTAAAGGAAATGAGTTCAATTATTCAAGGGGAGGAAGTCGAATGACTTTCTTCAAAAGTTATACATTGCTGTGTACCTAATAAATTAAAGCTAAAGTGCATCAGTAAAATCTTTTCTATTTTCACAAGCTGTCCATCATTCGTGGACAGCTAACCCAAACAAACATTTAATGCTTCACGTGCCATTCAGTTGTGCAAAGGAAAGCCCTGACTAGAACTCATGAAAAATTCATTGACAAAATCTCAAGGCAGCTATGAGAAGTCAAATAAGAATTTAGTAAATAAAAATTCAAGCAGATAATGCCAATGTCAGGAACAAATATTACAAAAAAAACCTCAGTGCCATAAAACTGAAATAAAAGCAGAAAATACTAGAAACACTCAGTAGGTCCAGCAACATCTACGGAAAGAGAAACAGTTAACATTTCCGGCATGATCCTTCATCAAACCTGGGAAAGGGAGACAATATTTAGTTATCTTTAAATTGACGATGCAGGAGAATGGAGAGAACAAAGTGCCCATCTCTAATTTGGTGAGACCAAATGAGTAAATATAGCTGTAGGAAAAGCAACACAAAATGCCTGAAGAACTCAGCAAGTCAGGCAGTATCTATGGGAGAGAGTAAACAGTCAATGTTTCGGGCCAAGACTCTTCATCAGGATTGGAAAGGTAAGGTGCAGAAGCCGGGGATGGGAAGTTGGAGAAGGGGATGGGAAGTTGGAGAAGGCGATAGCGGGTGAAGCGCAAGGTGGCTGGGTTTGGTGGGGGGGGGGGAGAAGAGAGATGAAGTAAGAAGCTGAGGGGAGTTCAGGTGAAGTGGTAAAGGGCCAAAGAAGGAATCTAAAAGGAGATGGCAGTGGGCCATGGACAAAAGGATATTAGGAGAGGAACCAGAGGGAGGTGATGGGCTGCTGATTATGCTGCATAATACATTGCTCATTGCAAGGCTGTAGAACATGCCCATTAGACACGAGATTATGCCAATAGAAACAGAAAAACTAAAACAGAAATGGCCTGCTCAGAATCAAACAGAAAGAGTCATGTACCCAACAGTGGAAAATTTGATACAAGACCTGAAGGCTGTAACCTGCCCCACATAACGTAAAGTTCATACTTAAACTTATTTGTATTGGGCATCAATACAGCAGCCCACGGAGAGGATTGTCAGAGTGAGAGATGAAAAGTGAATTTAAAAGGCAGGCAATCACAAATGCAGGCTCACTATCGCCAACTGAAGACAGGTAATCCACAATCAATCACCCAATTTGTGCTGTGTTTTTTGTGCAAAGGAAGCCACCATATGAAAACCACATACACCTAATAAACAAGAAGCTGCTTTAACTAACGGTTCTGCTAGTAATCAAAGAAAATTAAATAAATAGATAGAAGGTCCTGGGGAGAAAGCAATATTCTATATTTCAACATTTGCTTTAATTTCTTGTTTGTTTTTAATTTGCATTTTATTCCCTAGGTACTGCTTGAACAATAATAAAAATAAAAGGTATTACCCTCTGTTTTATGATCTGAGTGAACTCTTTAGCTTGATTGGGTGCTCACCCAATCTGATAGAAATTGCTAAGCAAAAACTGGGATCAACAGAATAAATGCAAACCAGCAATTAATGCATAATAAATGAATGTTAAACTCATTAGATTAGATTCAACTTTATTGTCATTGTGCAGAGTACAGATATAAAGCAAGTGAAATGCAGTTAGCATCTAACCAGAAAGACAGAGAATAGAGTTATTTACAAAATAACTGCAATTAAAAAGTAAGTGCTACAGCACACAAATATAAAAGTACTGGGACAGTACAATATGGGTGCAATACTGCTTAGCGCTGTGACGTGAGGTTCAGCAGGGTCACAGCCTCAGGGAAAAAGCTCTTCTTGTGCCAGCTGGTGCGGGAGTGGAGGCTCCTGTAGCACCTACCAGGTGGGAGGAGAGTAAAAAAAATCCATGGTTAGGGTGAGATGCATCCTTGATAATACTTTTTGCCATGCCCAGGCAGCATTTATGGTATATGTTCTCAGTGGTGGGTAATTAGGTGCCAATAATCCACTGGGCAGTTTTCACCACATGCTGTAGTGTTCTGAGGTCCGATAAGGGACAATTGCCATACCACATTAAGATGCAGTTGATGAGTATTCTCCCAATGGTACAGCGGTAAAAGCCCCTCAGTATCCTGGGGCAGAGGTGAGCTTTCTTGATGCTCCGCAGGAAATAAAGGCACTGTTGCGCCTTTTTGATCATTCTCCACAGATAGTCAATAGTAGTTAAGGGTGCATTTTAGACATATAACTTCCTGGACTAGCATTTAATTTGAATCCATAGCATAAATCTGGATCAGGGCCTGACAGACGACTCTCTGATCTATAAATTATTCCCAGAGACACACACACAGATGGACATCAAGTGTTGTTGGCAGATCATCAACTCTGTGAAAGATGCCCTTTTGTCTACCAGCACATTGAAATGTCCGTAGAGCAATGCTTTCAGCTGGCTCATTCCAAGTTGTGGGAATACATGCGGAGGGATGCACTGAAGCTTGGTGAAGCCAATGCAAGTGCTTGGTGGGGAAGGGCGACTTTGTAGGTTTCGTCCGCTACTAGACAGGAAGGGACCAGGTTAGGTGAGGAAGCCCTCAATTAGTTCAGTACTGTATCACCCCAGGAAGCTACACAAGTGGAAACTGTCCTATTGGTTTTAAGGGAAGTAAAAGAACTCTACTTAAAACATTGACTATGAATGTAATAATGAAAAGGCATTGCACGGTTTATTCTTGTAAATATTTTTTTATTATGAATAAACTATTCAAAATTAATTAAGATCTGCCATACCCTTCCATTGCAACTTTCACCATTTCAGCTGACAGTGTTTCTGACTTACTAACATAACTCTCAGGAATGGAACACTCATATAGTCTTTAAAAAACTTCTGTTCAGAGGATGATGATCGGGGCTATTTTGGACTCGTCAGGTCCAAGGGTGCTGGACTAAGTAGTTTCAGCCTGTATCAGATAATTAACCAATACACAAAAGCAGGCTATTTGGCCCATTATGTCTGTGCTGACCATGCCAATCTAACCCCACCTGTCTACACCTGGTCTGTAGACCTTTGTTGCTGCCTGTCAATGTGCCTGTCTAAACATAACTTCATTACTATTGCATATGCTTCTATCACCTCCTCTGTGTATAAAAAAACTTCGCATCGTACTTCCTTTAAACTTCCTCCTCTCACATTAATGCTATGTCCCTAGTACTTGACACTTGCACCTTGGAAAAAAAGACTGATCATTTACAGTATCTATGCCTTTCAGATTTTGTATACCTCTATCATGCTGCCTCACAGCCTCCAGTGCTTTAGAAGAAATAATCCAACTTTGTCCAGCCTCTAGTCCTTGCACTAGTTGAAATATCATGTCTCTTATAAATATTTAGGTACTGTGTACATACACCTACTGATTCTTCTGGACACATCTCCAGTGATGTTCCTGGAATCATCGGGTGTTTCCGGTCTTTCAACATCATACAACCTCCTCCAGGTGACCCAGCCGGGGCTGATCAGACCCCAGCTTGTGCCCAGATGGCTAGCTACTTATGACTCCATGGCTCCCCTCTTTTGAGCCACCGCCACCCTGATGCCCTCTCTGCCTCATCGGTGGTACTGCGGATGGCTCTCCTCTTCCTCTCTCCCTCGATGCCCAAATTGCTGAAGGCTCTAACTAAGGAACGGGCTGCAAATCCCCTACAAACAACCTCAACTGAGACGCACCTCGCTCTCCATCCAGGCTGCTGACAGTTGCTGACCAGTCCTGCGTACTTGGAGAGCTTCCTTTCAAAGGCCTCTTCCAAGCAATCTTCCCATGGGACTGTCAGCTCCAGCAGCACCACCTGCTTAGTAGACTCAGACACAAGGACAATGTCCAGTGGCAGGGTGGTGGCTGCGATATGGTTGGGGAACTTCAGCTACCTCACCTGGAGGAGGTTGTATGATGTTGAAAGACCGGAAACACCCGATGATTCCAGGAACATCACTGGAGCCTATACAAAGGCAATGGTCTGTTTGGAGGGTCGGGGCCACTTCGCCCACTCAAGTCCTGCACTGATGGCTTCAGCGATGGTCTTCAGGACCTGATCATGCCTCCATCAGTACCGTCCCTCACCAAGTGCCCTTGCGCAGCCACTGAGGATGTGCTCCAGGGTTCCTCGCTTGGAGCATAGTGGGCACACAGATGACTCTGCCTTGCCCCATGTGTGCAGCTTTGATGGGCTTGGAAGCACACCGTACACTGCCAGGATGAGAAATTGGATGCGGTGTGGTTCGGCTTTCCAAAGATCAGCCCAGGTCACTTTCCTCTCAACCACATTCTCCCATCTTGTCCAAGCTCCCAGTTGCTTCATTCCCACTGCCTTGCAGGCTCTCATCTCCTCCGCTACTGCCCTCACCTCCTCCTGAACTAAACGACACCTTTCCTTCCCTCTGATGTCCATTTGGGGAATTGGAAAGGATCCTAGCCCAGCTCAGCCTTGTGTGACCACTCCTACCAGCCTCCTGTGACGCAGCCTTACCTCTGCCTCCTGAACAGCTTCCTCTGCCCTCCACTTCCTGCCAGTTCTCACTTGGATCCTTGCTCTAGCCACCTTCGGATCACTTGAGTCCCTATACTGTATCACTTTTCTGGCTCTTGTTACCTTGAATTTTTCCTCCAAGGATTTGAAGGGCAGTTGCAGTTTGTTGTAGGGTCCATAGAGTGCGATGCTGCTCAGGCTCTTTGGCAGCCCCAGCCATCTCCTGAGGTGGTTGCTAACCCTCCTCTCTAAGGTTTCGACTGTCGAGATCAGAATTGCATAGACGAGGAGGGGCCACAGGATTCTGGGAAGAATGCCAAGCTAATACACCCAGGCTTTAAACTTCCCAGGTAGGCCAGACTTGTCCACAGATTTCAGCCAGCCATCCAGCTCAGTGCAGGACACATGGAGGATGTTGTGTCCCTTAAAGAGCTGTCAAAAGCCTTGCCTAAGCTCTTGACTGGCTTTTCTGTGATGGTTGGGATGGCTGTGCCTGCGATGCTGAATCAGAACTTGTTCTTCACCTTCCCTTTCCTCAGCACCATCGATCTTGATTTGGCTGGTTTGAAACGCATCCAGGCCCACTCCACCAGCTTTTCGAGCCCCTGCAGAAACCACCAGCAGCCTGGGACTGATTCTGTGGTGACTGTGAGGTTATCCATGAATGCCCTGATAGGTGGTTGCCGTTGAGCAGAATTCATTCTGGGCCCTCTGCGCTCTGGTTCAGCAAGACTTAGTCAGCATGTTCATGGCTAGGGAGAACAGTGTCACTGAGATTGTGCACCCTGTGATGATGCCGATCTCCACCTTGTACCAGGTTGCTGTAATTGCTCCTGAAGAGACCCTCATCCTGAAGTTGCTGTAATAGTCAGCAATAAGGTCTTTGATTCTGCTGGGGATGTGATAATTGGTCAGTGTGAACTGCACCAGCTTGTGCGGAATGGAGCCATATGCATTTGCCGGGTCGAACCACAACACTGACAGGTTGCCCTTGTTCTCTCTGGCCTCCCTGATGAGATGTGTCACCACACCGGTATGCTCCAGACAGCCCGGCATCCCTGAAATGCCGCCCTTCTAGACTGATGTATCAATATAAATGTTCTTTGCTAGGTAGGTGCACAGCAGATATGAAACGGCACTGAAGAAGATCTTCGCCTCGACACACAGCAGGGAGATGATGTGAAACTGGTCTATCTAGGTGGCATTTTCTCCTTCGGGATCCACACCCCTTCAGCCACTCCCCACTGTTCTGGGATCTTCCCCCTTCTCCAGAAGATTCTCAGGATCTTCCACAGGCACAGCAGGAGTTTGGGGCAGTCCTTGTACACTTTGTACGAGGTGCTGCTTGGTCCTGGAGCCGAGCTTGCCCTTGCTTTGCGGACGACCTCTCTGACTTCCTGTAGCTGCAGGTCTGACATGTCCAACTGCACATCCAGTTCAGGTGGGTCTATTAGGATGTTGCACTCTCCCAACTCCTGCTCTCTTTCAGGATCATTATATATCTTCTTCAGATGTTGGTCTATGTCTTTCTGCGAACAGGCCAATTTCCCACTGTGCTTCTCCCTCAGCAACTCCTTGGTGAACTTGAAGGGGTTGGTGATAAAGGCAGCACATTTTCGGGCCCTTTCACGAATATTATTGTATAACATTATCTGCTTATATTTCTTCCCATTGAATTGTTTGATTTCGTGCCATTATACAATTTTCTATTTCACAGTGTTTTCAAATGAAGTGCATTGTCTTGTCCTCATCTCTGGAATTATTGACAAGGAGTCCTGGAAGCATTGACTACTTATTCCCCTCTTTAGATGCTGCCTGACCTGCCAAGTTCCTCCAGCATTTTGTGTGCCTGCCTCTGGATTTTCAGTATTTGCAGAATCACACGTTCATGTACCTAAAGCTGTAGAATTCAATACGGAATCCAGAAAGATTCAACATGCCAGCTAGAAGATGAGGTGCTATCTCTCCAGCATGTATTGAGCCTGAATGTAATAGTGCAAGAGTCTGCAGACCAATTGGTCAGAGTGCACATGGGATGGAGAAGTAAAGTGACAGGCAACCAGAATCTCAGAGTTATTCCTGCAGACAACACAAGTTCTCAAAGTGGTCACATGATCTACGTTTCTGTAATCAAGTATAGAGGTGGCCACAAATATCCATTAGGCTTCTACCATACTTTATAAACTTTTTAAATAATCAAGCTGATAATTATACTCCAGTCAACCACATGATAATACTGAATCCAAATTGGTAGATTGGGTCTTAAAATTCTTGTGCCAAAGTCTACTGCAAGGAAAAAATAAATATCTAGTTCAGATTATTATATATAAAAGAACTGCTATTTACACAGATCTGACAATATGCCTACACCCTGTCTTACAATAATATATCCAATGCACCATCACAAACTTTCTCCTTCAGATAAGACTCATTTGTGCATAATCTCAAATATAAAAGCCAATATAAACCATCTAGAACAAAAATAGCAACAAAAGGGTCCCTCTTACACTTCTCCTTCATGTCCAAATGAACATTGTTTTCTTTCTATACAATAGATACCTTTTTCTAACTTTTTTTAATCTGTTCATTTTGCTACAAAACAGTATAAATTTACAGATGTACAAATCATCTGCTCCACTATTCAGCAAGATAAAGGGTGATCTGATTGTAACCTCAGCTCCACATCCTGATCTATCGGCATTAACCCTTTACCCCTTGCCTATCAAGTGTCTGTCTCCCACTGCCTTTAAAATATTTAGACTATGCCTTCAATGGCCTTTTTGAAAAAGAGACCCAAAGTTCATGATCCTTTGAGGAAACTATTTCACCTCATTTGTGTCTTACATGAGTGACCCATTGTTTTTAATTAATGACCCCTAGATCTAGATTATCACATAAGAGAAAGTATTTGCTCCATTTCCACCCTTGGCTGACCCCTCAAAATCTTGTGCTTCCACCTAAGCCCCTCTCGCTCTTCTAAACTCCAGCACATGAAGCATGATTAACTTTCCCTCATTAGGTAATATGACCATTCCAAATATTTGGAACAAAAAAATGCAGATGTTGAAAATTAGAAAGAAAACAGAATGCTGAAAATATTTAGCAAGTTAAGCAGTGTAATGGAGAAAGAAACAGTCAGTGTTTTGGGTTAAGGATACTATTCAGAACAGCACTTGCCATTTTTTTGGTGTTTGCATTCTCATTCCAGGCATTAATCTCATTACAAAATTAAACACTGCTGTTAAAACAAGCCATCCTTTTACAGTTCCATACTTACAGACATCACCTGATTTGTTAGAAACCACAGAAACCATAGAAACTACAGCACAGAAACAGGCCTTTTGGCCCTTCCTGGCTGTGCCAAACCATTTTCTGCCTAGTCCCACTGACCTGCACACGGACCATATCCCTCCATACACCTCCCATCCATGTATCTGTCCAATTTATTCTTAAATGTTAAAAAAGAACCCGCATTTACCACCTCGTCCAGCAGCTCATTCCATACTCCCATCACTCTCTGTGTGAAGAAGCCTCCCCTAAAGTTCCCTTTAACTTTTCCCCCCTCACCCTTAACCCATGTCCTCTGGTTTTTTTCTCCCCTTGCCTCAGTGGAAAAAGCCTGCTTGCATTCACTCTATCTATACCCATCATAATTTTATATACCTCTATCAAATCTCCCCTCATTCTTCTACGTTCCAGGGAATAAAGTCCTAACCTATTCAACCTTTCTCTGTAACTGAGTTTCTCAAGTCCCGGCAACATCCTTGTAAACCTTCTCTGCACTCTTTCAACCTTATTTACATCCTTCCTGTAATTTGGTGACCAAAACTGAACACAATACTCCAGATTCGGCCTCACCAATGCCTTATACAACCTCATCATAACATTCCAGCTCTTATACTCAATACTTTGATTAATAAAGGCCAATAATATAGGCTCTCTTTACGACCCTATCTACCTGTGACACCACTTTTAGGGAATTTTGTATCTGTATTCCCAGATCCCTCTGTTCCACTGCACTCCTCAGTGCCTTACCATTAACCCTGTATGTTCTACCTTAGTTTGTCCTTCCAACGTGCAATACCTCACACTTGTCTGTATTAAACTCCATCTGCCATTTTTCAGCCCATTTTTCCAGCTGGTCCAAGTCCCTCTGCAGGCTCTGAAAACCTTCCTCACCGTCCACTACACCTCCAATCTTTGTATCATCAGCAAATTTGCTGATCCAATTTACCACATTATCACCCAGATCATTGATATAGATGACAAATAACAATGGACCCAGCACTGATCCCTGTGGCATACCACTAGTCACAGGCCTCCACTCGGAGAAGCAATTCTCTACTGCCACCCTTTGGCTTCTTCCATTGAGCCAATGTCTAATTCAATTTACCACCTCTCCATGTATACCTAGCGACTGAATTTTCCTAACTAACCTCCCATGCGGGACCTTGTCAAAGGCCTTACTGAAGTCCATGTAGACAATATCCACTGCCTTCCCTTCATCCACTTTCCTGGTAACCTCCTCGAAAAACTCCAATAGATTGGTCAAACATGACCTACCATGCACAAAACCATGTTGACTCTCCCTAATAAGTCCCTGTCTATCCAAATGCTTGTAGATTCTGTCTCTTAGTACTCCCTCCAATAACTTACCTACTACTGACGTTAAACTTACTGGCCTATAATTTCCCGGATTACTTTTCGATCCTTTTTTAAACAACGGAACAACATGAGCCACTCTCCAATCCTCCGGCACCTCACCTGTAGATGGCGACATTTTAAATATTTCTGCCAGGGCCCCTGCAATTTCAACACTAGTCTCCTTCAAGGTCCGAGGGAACACCCTGTCAGGTCCTGGGGATTTATCCACTTTAATTTTCCTCAAGACAGCAAGGACCTCCTCCTTTTCGATCTGTACAGTTTCCATGATCTCACTACTTGTTTCCCTTAATTCCATAGACTTCATGCCAGTTTCCATAGTAAACACAGACGCAAAAAACCTATTTAAGATCTCCCCCATTTCCTTTGGTTCTGCACATAGCCGACCACTCTGATCTTCAAGAGGACTAATTTTATCCCTTACAATCCTTTTGCTCCTAATATACCTGTAAAAGGTCTTTGGATTATCCTTCACTTTGACTGCCAAGGCAACCTCATGTCTTCGCCCTCCTGATTTCTTTCTTAAGTATTTTCTTGCACTTCTTATACTCCTCAAGCACCTTATTTACTCCCTGCTTCCTACACATGTCATACAACTCCCTCTTCTTCTTTATCAGAGTTGCAATATCCCTTGAGAACCAAGGTTCCTTATTCCTATTCACTTTGCCTTTAATCCTGACAGGAACATACAAATTCTGCACTCTCAAAATTTCTCATTTGAAGGCTTCCCACCTACCGATCACATTCTTGCCAGAGAACATCCTGTCCCAATCCACACTTGATTACATCCACAAGTTGGAAAGTCCCAAAGGTAACCATAGCTCCATAGTATGAATGGTATCAAAAGCACACAAGAATAATAAAAAGAAACAATCACTGAAAGCAGAGGGAGCAAAACCTAGTTCTGCTGAATAAACCTATCTACATATGCCAGACTTTTCTGGTTCCATTCTTCTCTGACATAACTTTTTGTCCAAAGCTATTCCAATCTTGCATGAAAGGCCTTAGCCTGGCAGCTGGAGAACTGCGCATCAAAATACTGTCATCTGGATGGGGTACAACTAGCTCAGACTATGAAACTTCTTGACTGTAAGGAGTTTATATGGTCTCCCCGTGATCTCGAGGGTTTCCTCCAGGTGCTCCGGTTTCTTCCCACAGTCCAAAGGAGGGCGGGCTACCAGGTTAATTGGTCATTATAAACTGTCCCGTAGTTAGACTAGAGTTAAATTGGGGGTTGCTGGGCGTCTCAGCTTGAAGGGCTGGAAGGGCAGTTCTGCACGATAAATAAATAAATAAATTCCATTGCACTTTTCTTCATTTTGAGTACTCTAAAAGTCAGAGGGGCTTCAAATTAGATTTGCTAGATTTAATGGTGAGTCAGAGTATAGGAAGGAAGTAGAGATCCTAGTGGCAAGGTGTCACGGTGATATCAATTTCTTCCATCTCAGCAAAATAAAAGAGCTGGCTATTGATTTTCAGAAGGGGGTGGGAGCAGTATACATGCTCTTGTTCACATCAGTGGTGCTGAGATCAAGAAGGTTGATAGCTTCAAGTTCCTCAGAGTGAACTTCACTGTTAACCTGTCCTGGTCCAGCCACGTAGGTGCCATAGTCAAGAAAGCTCAGCAGTGCCTTTACTTATTCAGGAAGCTAAAGAAATCTGGCATGTCTTCGTTAACCCTTGCCAACTTTTACTGATGCACCATAGAAGGTATCCTATCCAGATTCTTCACAGCTTGGTATGGCAATTGATTTCCCAGAGATCACAAGAAACTGCAGAGTTGTGAACATAGCTTGGCACATAATGAAAATAAGTCTCCCCTCCATGGACTTCATCTATACTTAATGCTGCCTTGATAAAGCAGTCAACATAATCAGAGACTTCACCCTCCCCGAACATTTTCTCTTCTCCCCACTCCCATTGGGAGGAAGATACAACCACCTGAAACCAAGCTCAAGCTCAGCTTCTATCCCACTCTTATAAAAAACTACCTTACAGTCCCCTAGTATGATAAGGATGGACTACTTATCTCACATCTACCTCATTACAGACTTGCATCTGACTGTCTGACTGCACTTTCTCTACAACTTTAACACTTTATTCTGCATTATTTCCTGTGTAATGGCTCAGTCCACAGTTGAAATTATCTGACTGGATGACATGCAAAACAATTGTTCCACTTTACTTCAGTATGTTGACAATTTATCAGATTCTTTGAAAATATAATAGCAGGATGGATAAAGAAAAATCAGGTGACCTGAATTTCAAAAATGGCATGCATGACACAGAAGTCAACTGCACAAAAGCTCCTGGAACAGAGAGCTGTACATTAACATGAAAAGGGGACTAGCTAAAATACAGAAAACATGGAATTTCAGATTGTCAGGTTGTAATTAGTGGAGTGCCATAGGGATTACCAGTGGAATCTGAATTATTTACAATTTACAATGATGATTTAGCACAAAGGATTAAATACAGTGCAGCTAAATATAAAAAAGGCATGAAAGTGAAAGCAAAATGTCAGAGGGAGTGTAGTAAAGATACACTGGAATAATTCCAAATGTGACAGAATTGCCAAATGAAGAGAATAAATCAACCAGTCATATACAGGTCTCCCCCACCATCCGAAGGTACAGCGTTCCTATGAAACGGTTCGTAAACCGGAATGTCGTAAAGCGAAGAAGCAATTACCATTAATTTATATGGGAAAAATTTGTGAGCCTTCGCAGACCCCAAAAATAACCTACCAAATCATGCATAATAACACATAAAACCTAAAACAACAGTAACATATAGTAAAAGCAGGAATGATATGATAAATACACAGCCTATATAAAGAAGAAGTACTTCTCTACAATCATTGCCGCACTGTTCTCCATAGCAAAAATCTCACACAAGAGCTCTCAGCAGAAACACAGTGCAAGCGCGCTCGGCAGAACCACTCTCTCCAGTAACCTTTAAGCTACAAAGCTGCCAAATCATACCAAATAACGCATAAAAATACACACCCTATATAAAGTAGAAATAATGTACAGTGTAGTATCACTTACTGGAATGGAGAAGACAGCACTGAGCACACTGATGATGATGTGTTAGGCCGAGTCGTCGGAGGTTGGGGTGGTGCAGTGGACCCCACCCTCCAGGCAGCGAACCGATACTGATCTGTGAAGAATGCAGTGGTGCAGCAGTAGCTGGGATGCACCCAGCACATCTTCAAGAAAAAAGCCGAAATAAACAAGCTAATTAATTAGGTAACACACATCAAAATTGCTGGTGAACACAGCAGGCCAGGCAGCATCTCTAGGAAGAGGTACAGTCGACGTTTCAGGCCGAGACCCTTGGTCAGGACTAACTGAAGGAAGAGCTAGTAAGAGATTTGAAAGTGGGAGGGGGAGGGGGAGATCCAAAATGATAGGAGAAGACAGGAGGGGGAGGGATGGAGCCAAGTGCTGGACAGGTGATAGGCAAAAGGGATACGAGAGGATCATGGGACAGGAGGTCCGGGAAGAAAGACAGTGGGGGGGGGGGACCCAGAGGATGGGCAAGGGGTATATTCAGAGGGACAGAGGGAGAAAAAGGAGAGTGAGAGAAAGAATGTGTGTATAAAAATAAGTAACAGGTGGGGTACGAGGGGGGCATTAGCGGAAGTTAGACAAGTCGATGTTCATGCCATCAGGTTGGAGGCTACCCAGACGGAATATAAGGTGTTGTTCCTCCAACCTGAGTGTGGCTTCATCTTTACAGTAGAGGAGGCCGTGGATAGACATGTCAGAATGGGAATGGGATGTGGAATTAAAATGTGTGGCCACTGGGAGATCCTGCTTTCATTAGGTACCGCCCAGCACGTAGATGTCAGCCCAGATCAGAGGGAACTGCCGATTGCGTCACCTCTGATCTGGGCCAACATTTACGTGCCAGGCGGCCACCTAATTAATTAGCTTGTTTATTTCGGCTTTTTTCTTAAGGATGGGCTGGGTGCGTCCCAGCTACTGTTGCATTCTCCGCGGCAATGTATCGGTCCGTGGCCCAGGGGTTGGGGTGGTGAGACACTGGGGCGTCACCTCATCGTCGTCTGTTTCCATCAGGGCAGGCGGGTCATCTTCTTCTATGTCTGCCTGCCTCGATGTCAAAGATCGAGGTTCGTTGTCTGCTGTGAGTGATGTGGAAGGCTTGAGAAATGACAGTATGCTTGACTGCTCAGCCTCTCACATTTTTCTATCATACAGTTCTTTGTAAGCACTCAAGCCATCTTGCAAGTATGCCATAAAACGACGTACCCTTTCAAAATTAAAGTCGCACTTTTCTGCAATTATTGCAGCGAAAATCTCACGCAGTTGCTTCACGTTCAGGTCCTGGACAATTTCACTTTCGGTCCGTTCGCTACTCCATTCAGTCGCGATTGTTATCCTTTCCTCTTGCAATTGCATCAGCTCTTCATTTATCAGTTCTTGGGGATGGGACGCCAAAACCTCTTCAACATCATCTTCGTCAACTTCCACAAGCCAAACTCACTTTGTCCTTACTTCGTTCACCACGATCGAAATGCTTAATTATGTCTAGTTTTATGCTAAGTGTAACACCCTTACGAGCTCTTTCAGGCTTTTCTGATACCTTAGAACTCATCTCGCCAATGGCTGCTCACAGGCACGCATTTAAACAATGCCAGCTAGAATGCAGTTCCGGGGGAGGAGCTTGGCTGCTCGGGGCGTGTGCTGCCTTTTTCCGTAACAGTGAAAACACCTTCTGTTAGCGAAAACAGGTAACTAATGTAGGTCTTTCATAACAGCGAGGTTTCGTAAAGTGAATATTCAAAAAGCGGGGGACACCTGTATTATATAAAGTTTAGAAAATCGAGATCTCCCATTGAAACATACAAATTATAAAGGATATCTATTGGGCCCTTCAAACCTAATTTGCCTTTCATTAAGATCATAGATCCGCCTTTACCTCAGTGCCACTTTTCAGAACTATCAACATTTTTCTCAATATCTAAAAATCTATGAAACTTTGTTTTTAATGAATATAACAACCCTTATTTCCAAAGATTAGTCATTGGGACTAATTGGTCATTAGTCCCAAGTAGCCTTTCTTGTTATCAAAATGTGTCCAACTGGTGCAACAATCCCCAAATAGGGGAAACATCCTCTCTGCATTTAGCCTTTCAAACACCAAGAATGTTGTAAGTTTTGGTGAGATCTCTATTTATTCTTCCATTTTCTAGAGGAAAACAGTCCTGCTCTCTCCTCAAATGAACTGCCACTCCTGGGTCTAGTCTAGTTAACTTTCACTGCACTTCTTCTGTGGCAAGTACATTCTTTCTTAAATAAGAAACTGTTCACCATACTCCAGGTCTGGAGTTACCACAATAAAATATCCTTATTCTTGTAATCAAACACTTTTACAATTTGTTTCTCTAATTCTCTGCTGCAACTACATGCAGACATTAACTGACCTGTAGACAAGCATGGCCAGGTCCCAATGAACACTAACTCCAATCTCTCACCATTTAATAAACTCAGTTTTCCACCCCCTCCCCAGGTGACCAAACATGATGATCTCACAGTTTTCCACATAATGTTATATCAGCCATGTTTATATCCAGTCCCTCAGCTTGTCCATAATCCTCTACCACCACCTCCCTATTCACTATCCCACAAAGTTTATCAACCATGGAAATACAACATTTGTTCCCTCTGCTAAATCGTCATATAATTATGTATAAATGGGGCACACACCCAGATCCCTACTATAATCCAATCGACACAGCCTACAAACCAAAGGATCTGTTTATCTGAATTTTACTTTTGCTCTTAGCATTAATATGCTTTTATCCATATCAGCACGTTTTTTCCATTTCCACATGCTCTAAACTTACTGAGCAATTTTCTGTGTGAGATTTCCAGAAATATAAATACAACATAACCAGTGACTCCCCTTATAAACATCCTCAAATTCCAACAAACATGATTTTCCTTTCATAGATCCAGGCAGACTCAATGCAATCAATCTTTTCACATGGTTCCGCTATTACATCCTTTGAATCGACTCCAATGCTTTCCCGTCACTTATATTTGACTCACAAGTCAGTACTTCCCTCGTTACTTACTCCCTCATTTCTTAAATAGTGTGGTCACATTTGCAACTGCACAGGAAGAAAAGTCCCTGAATATTTACAACTGTGGGAAGATGAAACCAGAGCATCAAATTTCTAGAAAGCTACCTAGAATTTTGAAGGTGTATATACATTATTGAGCCCTTAGGATTTATCTATTTTCCAGTTCATCAGCTTCTTTTCCTTATTATTTGTGATTGCTTCACTTGGCTGAAGTGTCTAAGACCAGAAAACAGTTTCAGAATACTGTATGGGGGAGATTAGGGTAGGCTGCTTCGAGCCAAGATAAGAGAAATTATTTCAAAGGTCAGTGAACCCTTGAAATTCTGTGTAACAGACAACAACACAGGTGAACACCAGCAACATGATGGCATACCTGGCCATGTTCTTTCCAAGAAACTAACAGTCAGGGTTATTCTTTGTCTGTTCACTCCTAACCCAAATTCACATATCAAGAAAGCAAACAATGGAGAACTGGGGGTCTGCCCCTGCCTACTACATGCCTTTCAAGCTTTACATTCTCTGGGTGGTGGAGAATGGAGAATTTTTGTTTTAAAAGCACAAGATCTCAGCATGAAACTGAACAGGAACTTTACAACACTTTCAGCAAATGAAAACATAAATGGTGACATTTTTATACTACCATACATTGTTTCTGAAGCTACCACCAGATTCTCAATCACAACAGACTAACTAAGTAACTACCACTTTTCAATCATGGAAATACCAATAAAACAAATTGCCAAAATTTGTCTCTATCCTTTTGGCAGGGAATCATGCTGATTGTTTTTTTTTGTTTAATAGATGTCATTCACATGCTCATGACCATTTATCACAAACTTAAGCAACACACATCAAAGTTGCTGGTGAACGCAGCAGGCCAGGCAGCATCTCTAGGAAGAGGTACAGTCAACGTTTCAGGCCGAGACCCTTCGTCAGGACTAACTGAAGAAAGAGCTGGTAAGAGATTTAAAAGTGGGAGGGGGAGGGGGAGATCCAAAATGATAGGAGAAGACAGGAGGGGGAGGGATGGAGCCAAGAGTTGGACAGGTGATTGGCAAAAGGGATATGAGAGGACCATGGGACAGGAGGCCCAGGGAGAAGGAAAGGGGGGGGGGCCAGAGGATGGGCAAGGAGTATAGTCAGAGGGACAGCGGGAGAAAAAGGAGAGTGAGAGAAAGAATGTGTGTATATAAATAAATAACGGATGGGGTACAAGGGGGAGGTGGAACACTAGCAGAAGTTAGAGAAGTCAATGCTCATGCCATCAGGTTGGAGGCTACCCAGACGGAATATAAGGTGTTGTTCTTCCAACCTGAGTGTGGCTTCACCTTTACAGTAGAGGAGGCCATGGATAGACATGTCAGAATGGGAATGGGATGTGGAATTAAAATGTGTGGCCACTGGGAGATCCTGCTTTCTCTGGCGGACAGAGCGTAGGTGTTCAGTAAAATGATCTCCCAGTCTGCGTCTTTTACAGTCTTAACCCACCATGGGCAATAAAAAAGTCACTGTTGCGAACAGTGCAGCGAGCAACACTGTCATTATTTTGACCCCTATTATGCAGGGGTACAGTTTAGGGTAGTCTGAGGTGACGTACATTTTATATGTTTTTTGGAACACTCTGCCATGGCGCTCTCTCTCTCACGGTCACTCACGCACTCTCAAGCGCTCTCTCTCTCGCTCGCTTTCTCTCGCACTCTTTCTCGTGTGCCCTCACTTGCTTTCTCTCGCTCGCTCTCAAAAAAATTGATTTCCATGATATTGTATATAACTTGCGGGTATCAGGGAGCCACTTTTCATATGCGGGAGACTTATGAATAGTGAATTTCCAGCATCTGCAGAATTCCTCGTGTTTGTGATCACAAACTTAATTTGCTTTTCTTAAATCAATTATACCAAGAGATGCTTGCTTTATATATCCCTTTATCGAGTCAGTGAGTAACAGACCTCTTCATGCTAACTACACAGCAGCATTTTGCCCCACAAAATATGCCAAAGCTGTAAACTCTCAAAAACCCACAAGAACACCATTTACCATTACCTATTGGGAAACAAAATCCTGCATTCAATGCACTGTTGATTAACTGTATAGTGCAAGGTGCTGCACAAGAGCATCAAACAACATTTGACAGCATGTCACTATAGTTATTAAGTCTAACAATCAAAGCATAGTCAAAACGACAAGGAATGTTTTAAAAGGATAAAAAGCCAAAATACAGAGAAATTTAAAAGATGTAATTCCACACCAAAAATAATGGATTAATGAAATTAACATTATGCACACACCAAGATTGAGCAAAACAGCAACCTGAAAATTGTGGGGCTGAAGAATGAGGATTTAGAGATAGAACAGTCAATAGCACAAGGAAAAACAATGGCTATTCTGACATTATTAAATTCTAGCTCTCAATTTAAATTTTTCTAAAATTTGATCTTTTGGGTGACAACATTTTTTGACCCACCAGTACTACCTATGATAACTTGATGAGTATATTATCCTCACCTGCTTCAAAAGGCATCAATTAAACCAGTGCCCGAGAAGACCAGGGTGAACTACCATAAGTCTCACCCTGTAGTGCTCACATCTACTATGATTAAGTGCTTTGAGATGTTGGCCATGGCAAGAGTTAACTGAGCAAAGGACCTGGACTCACAGCAATTTGCAGACCACCACAATGGGTCTACAGTAGAGAGCTAGTGAGATATTGACCATATAGCCTTGATCCACCGGGACAAAAGCAATACCCATGTCCAGCTACAATTTATTAATTACAGCTTACTAATCAACACCATCATCTTCTTAGTACAAATCAACAAGCTTCAAAAAAGGGCCTACGTACTTCCCTCTGCAATTGAATTACTGATATCCTCATAAGAGTACAGTCAATGCAGATCAATAATATCTTATCACTGGCAATCAACACAGGCGTACCTCAAGAGTGTGTGCTTAGCTCACTGTTCTACTCACTCTACATTCATAACTATGTGGCTAGGCGCACCTCAAATGCCATCAATAAATTGACAACATTGATGTTGGCAGAATCTCAGACTGCATGAGGAGCTATATTGGAAATATATCAGCTGGCTGAGTGGTGTCACATCAACAATCCTGCACTGAACATCAGCAAGACCAAGGAATTGATTGTGGACTTCAAGAAGGGGAAGATGGGAGGGAACACACACAGGGATGAACAGCCTCAAATTCCTGGGCGTCAACATCTCAGAGGATCTATCCTGGGGCCAAAAAATTGATGCAATCATGAGAAAGTTGAACCTGCAGCTGCATTTCATAAGGAGTTTGAGCTTGAGGAGATTTAGTATGCCACCAAAAAGCCTCTAGAAAATTACTACAGATGTACCTTGGAGAGCATTCTGACCAGTTGCACCACCAACTTGCATGGAGTCATAATGCACAGCATCAGAAAAAGCCCCAGAGGATTGTAAAGTTAGCCAACTTCATCTTGGGCACTAGTCTCCCACCCAACTGAGATATCTTTTAAAGGTAGTGCCTCAAGAGGGTGGCATCCATCATGAAGGACTCTCATCATTTTGGACATGCCCTCTTTTTATTACTACCATCAGGTAGTTGGTACAGCAGCCTGAAGACGCAGACTCGACATTTTAAAAACAGCTTCTTCCCCTCCGCCATCAGATTTCTGAATTGTCCACGAACCCATAAAATCGACCTCTTTTACACTATTTTTTATATTGTAATTTGCAGTAATTTTTTAAAAAATATTTTGCACTGTATTGTTGCCATAAAACAGCAAATTTCATGACATATGTCAATGATAATGAACCTAAATGATTCTGAAGATAACAGCAGAGGACACATGATTGAAGAATGCATAGATGCAAAACTCTACTGAAAGATATTAGTATTTTTTTTCCTTTCACCGATAAATGCATTAACTGCTAACTGCATTGCTACACTTAATTAAGTTTAACAACAGACCAGCTGTTTACTCAGACCATTTTACAACTGATAACCTTAAATAACATGCAATGTACCACTGTTGTTACCATTTGAATCTCTACAGAGTCCATTTCATATTGTAGCACATATGGCTATGCTCAAAATGCTTTGGTATGAGAAAAGCTAAAGGTAGAGCAGATGACAGTATCAATGCCAGCTTCCTCAGTGAAAAGGCAACCTTAGTAAATATTTAGAGTCACGGAGTCAGAAAAGTACAGAACAGACAGGCCTTCGGTCCATCTAGTCCATGCCAAACTATTTAACCTGCCTACACCCAACCAACTGCTGCAGATCTTCACTCTAAAGTGCTCCGAATACCAACTGTTATAGTTCCAATCCTTACCTCCCAAGACCCCACCTTCCACCAATTCCCCAGTCATCGTGGCCTCACCTTCACTACTGAGCAGGTGAGAAGGGCTCTGAGGAAACTCAGACACGGCAAAGCATTGGGACTGGATGGTGTGGACCCCAAGGTCCAGAAGGAGTGTGCTGAGCAGTTGTGTGGAGTTCTCCAGCACATTTTCAATCTGAATCTCAACCCAGAAAGGGTCCCGACTGTATGGAAAACATCATACCTGGTCCTAGTACCCAAGAAGGGCTAACCAAAAGTCTTGAATGACTACCGTCCAGTGGCCCTGACCTCACACGTCGTGAAGACCCTACAGAGGCTGGTTCTGGCTCACCCTGATCCCTGGTCAGATCAGCCCTCGACCCTCTGCAGTTTGCCTACCAGGAGCACACTGGAGTCGACGATGCTGTCATATACCTGCTGGACTGAGCCTACTCCCATTTGGATCATGTTATTTGATTTCTCAAGTGCCTTCAATACCATACAGCCCTCATTGCTGGGGAGAAAAGCTCTGTTCAATGCAGATTGGCACTTCCATTGTATCCTGGATAACGGACTACCTGACTGGCAGACCACAGTACATGTGGCTTCAGAGCTGTGCGTCAGGCATGGCTACAATCAACACTGGGGCCCCACGGGGACTGTTTTGGGTCCCTTCCTGTTTACCCTGTATACCTCAGACTTTAGATACAACACTAGGTCATGCATCTGCAGAAATTCTCTGATGACTAAGCGACAGTTGGGTGTTTAAAGGGAGGATGGGGGGAGTGGAGAAATGAATACAGGGCCCTGGTAGAGGTTCTTGTCAAATGGTGCAAGCTAAATCATCTTCAGCTTAAAATTAGTAAAACAAAGGAGATGGTGATGGACTTCAGGAAGACTAATTCTGCTCTGTTCTGTTACTATTGATGGTGAGGACATGGATGTGGTGAGGACCTACAAGTACCTAGGGTGCATCTAGATGACAGACTTGAGTGGAGCACCAACACAGAGGCTGTGTACAAGAAGAGCCAGCGTCGCCTCTATTTCCTGAGGCAACTGAGGTTCCTTGGAGTAGCAGGCCTCTTCTTCAGATGTTCTACCAGTCTGTTGTCATTAGTACAATCTTCTATGCGATGGTGTGCTGGGGCAATTCTATCAACATAGATAATGCCAACAGGCTCAGTAAACTGAGTAGAAAGGCTGGCTCTGTTATAGGAGTCAAACTGGACACACTGGAGGCTGAAGTAGAACAAAGGACCCTACAGAAGATCCTGGGAACTCTGGACAATGTTTCTCACCCTCTGCATGCCACTTTGGCTGAACAGAGGAGCACTTTTAGTAGTAAACTAAGACAACTACGCTGCTCTAAAGAGCATTGGATGAGGTCATTCTTATTCTCGGCCATTAGGCTCTATAATGAGTCAACCTATAGCTGGGGAAGTAATAATCCCCTCCTGCTAGACTATGGTAACTTTTTTTTAAATTCTTACTACTTCTCATCTAATATTTATATCTGTGCACTTGTAATGCTACTGCGACACTGTAATTCCTTCTGGGATCAATAAACTATCTATTGTGGATACTGTCTCCCTTCTCTACATTCTCAAATGGCAACTACTCCTTTCCATTCCTGCTTCCTTTATGATTCCCATCCTCCAGCTCGAACATAACTTTGCAAGACCACCCATGACTACAATAGAACTATTTGAGGCAGCCAACAAGATAACACCAGCAAAATTGTGCTCTGTTTAGTTAAAGTGAACTTTCCAGAATGATAAAAAAACAAACAAAAATACACGGAGAAATTGATGAGCAGACTGAAATGATAAACTAGTAATTAGCCTGTATACACTGAAAGATCACTTTAAATAGAGCCAGTGAAGATTTCTTCCTGGCAGCTAATGTCAAATGGCAAGCTGTTCTGTAGGAACAGGAGGGCTTAATTCAGCTTCATATTCATTTATTTATCTCATATACAGTGAATCATACAATGAAAATGTGTCCTTTGGATTAACAAAACAACCCAAAGATGTGGGGGGGGGGGCAGCCTGCAAGCACTGTCTGACATTCCCATACCAACATAGCATGCCCACAATGTAATTGACAAACTGCAATATTTAATTTACAGACATTAGCATTTTAAATATTTCAAATAATTCATTACTAACCCAATTGCCTACATCAGTAAAAATCCCATCAACAAAAAAAATGAATAAGTCCAATCTAGTCAGCCAGCAAACAATTAGTAGGAAGAATAGGAAGTGCTACTGAGGCACTTAGATGTACCATTCAGTTAGGGTTTAAAGAACACTCTTAACAGGATGAAATTGTAATAATATTCATTCATTGTTCTTTGTTTTGCTTTTCCCCTATATATACACACCACTTGCCCAATTGCTGTCTTCATGTTTGTTTGATTGGCAAGTTGTTTTTGGTGCACACTATATTATACATTCAGTTTGCAAGGCAATCTCACACCTTTTCAGGTTGTATGGAGAGGTACTGAAACAGCATAAGGCATGCTAGCTCAATTTCATTTATTTTAATTTATACTTTGTATCTCAATAGAGCTGACTAAATACAGTCTGATTGAGTTTACACTTAAACATCACACACACAGACATCCCACCCTGCAAAAACTCATTTCAGGGAGGTAGCACCATCAATTTGCGGGAGACTTCCGGGAGAGGTGGGATGTCTGCAATAGAGTAGCTCCTTAGCAGCTAGCCAGCTAGTTTAAATAACGTTAGCTATGCTAATGAACGAATGACACCTGTTAAACACCTCAACACATCTTTTACAGTCTTAACCCACCATGGGCAATAGAAAAGTCACTGTTGCAAACAGTGCAGCGAGCAATGCTGTCATTATTTTGACCCCTATTAGGCAGGGGTACACTTTAGGGTAGTCTGGGCTGATGTACGTTTTAAGCAACACACATCAAAGTTGCCCACCGACCTCCTGTCCCATGATCCTCTCATATCCCCTTTGCCAATCACCTGTCCAGCTCTTGGCTCCATCCCTCCCCCTCCTGTCTTCTCCTATCATTTTGGAACTCCCCCTCCCACTTTCAAATCTCTTACTAACTCTTCCTTCAGTTAGTCCTGACGAAGGGTCTCGGCCTGAAACGTCAACTGTAACTCTTCTTAGAGATGCTGCCTGGCCTGCTGCGTTCACCAGCAACTTTGATGTGTGTTGCTTGACGTACGTTTTATATATTTTTTGGAACACTCTGCCATCTCCCTCTCCCTCTCCCTCTCCCTCTCACTCGCGCGCTCTCTCTCTCTCGCTTGCTTTCGCTCTCACTCACGCGCTCTCTCTCTCTTGCTTGCTTTCGCTCTCACTCGCGCGCTCTCTCTCTCTCGCACTCTCACGCTCTTTTTCTTGCGCGCTCTCGCTTTCTCTCGCTCTCTCTCGCTTGCTTGCTCTCGCACTCTCTCGCTTGCTTGCTTGCACGCGCACGCTGTCTCTCATAGTCGCTCTCGCTCTCTCTCTTGCTTTCTCTCGCTCGCTCTCAAAAAAATTGTTTTCCATGATATTGTATATAATTTGCGGGCATCAGGGAGCCACTATTCATATGCGGGAGACCCCGGAACTTCCCGGAGAGGTGGGATGTCTGCACACATTAAGAAACTGTAAATAAAAAGTGTACTGCATGCAGATGCATACTTTACACTTAAGAAATCTTACCCCCCCAATGTATTTTAATAACCCATGTGGCAGAGCATCAAATGTAATTTCCCAAGAACTAACCAATATCACATTTACTTAACTACAATTCTATATTTGTATTGCTCCAACTATTAATGAAACCTCACAATTAATTGTATGACAATATACTGTAGCAAATTGGGTAATATACTGGCCCAAAGAGTCCATGCCAGCCACGGCGGCCACTCAACTAGTTCCAATATCCTCCACTGGCCCATACTCCTCTGACAACAGTTTTAAATATATTTTGAAGTATCTAATAAACTAGTTGCCTAGCAACTTACACAGTGCATTGGATGAGCAGGCATTAATGCAAAGCCAATTTATTTCAAAACCACTTCTGTGAAATCAGTTTTTTCAAAAAAAAATCTTACATAATTGAAACACCATATTTAAAATTTTGCAAAACTGAACTAAATAAATACCACAGACACATTTAGGAACTTACTGAAATTTAGCAAAAATGTATCCATCATACACTTGAGGAAAATGAAGTACATCAACTTTTAACTGGAGATTTTTTTTGTCTATCCAAACATTTATATTGCTAGCCAAAATGCTTACTTTAACGTGGTTGATGACCTACCAGATCTCAAACTGGTCAGGCTATTCACTGCCTTGCCTTTTTACACTTGCAAGCTACAGGGGGAATTCACCTTTACAGCATTTATTTTATAATCCTTGACAACTTAACAATAAGTGCTCACTAATTCTAGATAAATGGATGTAAAAGGGAAAAACAGAATACAGTAAAAGGGAATAAATATGCAAGGGACTAAATGTTTCTATTGGAAATAATCAATAAAATTCAGTGTTGTTTGAGAAGAGCAATTTCTAGAGCTGGTATTAACAGCTCTAGTATAACTTTGTCTGGTCTTGACTACGCCAATGAATGATGCACATAAGTTTACAAATCCCTAGTCCACTTTCTTATACATGAAATAATGTTGTCTCTTCAAATTCCCATGCAACAGGTCAGTTCTACCTTAACACCCTGCATATGTTCACTTCCACATGCCTTTAATCAGTCCTTGTGTATATTTTACAAAAGTTATTTCTGGAAATCTCAAAGTTTTATTCTCAGATTTATTAACTTCTCTTATTTAGTATCATCACTGAGGTTGCAAATTGAGGACACTCGTATACATCCAAAGCCAGCTTTCAGCACTGGCCATTGCACCTGTAGAATACATTTTAACTAAACAGACCTTTCTTTTCAACTGGTCAATGTTGGTGTTTATACTTTAAAGATGCACTGCACACAAATCATTATTTCTGCAGACTGCCGAAGTTAACCATTTTCTTCTTATTCTTGTATGCATCACATTTCATTTTAAAGCAGCACATACCACACAGTAACTGAGTGTGTAAATTATGTTCTTTAATAAATTTGTCAAAGAGGCCAGAAAATATTTATGACTGCTTGTTCTATGGGTCAAACATAAACTGAGAAAACTGTTCCACAAGCACCCAAAGTTTTTAAGCATTTGATAAGCTTAATTTAAGAGAAAATAAAACAAAACCACAAATCAACCATGCCAGTGATAAAAAAAACTTGCATTGTTACCAACAGGTAGGAGGTACAGAAGCCTGAAGACACACACTCAGCGATTCAGCTTCTTCCCCTCTGCCATCCAATTCCTAAATGGACATTGAACCTGTGAACACTACCTCACTTTTTTTAATATATATTATTTCTGTTTTTGCACAGTTTTTAATCTATTCAATATACATATACTGTAAGTTATTTATTATTCTTCTATATTATACATTGCATCGAACGACTGCTGCTAAATTAACAGAGTTCACGACACATGCCAATGATAGTAAACCTGATTGTAACTCTGAAATAAATCAATTAGTAATAATAGTGTTGCCTGACTTACTGAATTAACATTTCAGGTTGAAACCCCTTACTCAGAACTGAGGATTCATTGAGACAAAAGATCTTTGACCTGAATTGTTACTCTGTCCCTCTTTCCACAAATGCTACCTGACCTGCAGTCTGTTTTCAAAATTTTCTCAAATAATTTCAGGATTTGCAGCAATTATATTTTCTTATTTCCTCATCCAATTAGTGAACTGAGGAGGCAAAAAGCTATAAAATATGCAAAGTTGTAGGAAAAATGGAAGCCAAAATGTGATTAGAAACTGCAATACCCAAGTCCTCAAAGAAGTTTTTTGTAAATAAAAGCATTCGGAGAAACAGTCTGTCTCTTACCATCTCCTCTTTCAGTTAGTCCTGATGAAGGGTCTCGGCCCGAAACGTCGACTGTACCTCTTCCTAGAGATACTGCCGGGCCTGCTGCGTTCACCAGCAACTTTTATGTGTGTTGCTTGAAATTCCAGCATCTGCAGATTTCCTCATGTTTGCGTTTTTAAATTCACTACTGCAAAGTCTCTTCCGGTGATGCCTACACTGAAGTAGTTTAAATCTTCTCTTCGACGGGAGTTCAGTGAAACCATCTCTCACTGCTCCCCATCTGTAATTTCTTCAGTTCTTCAACTTTGTGACCACATTTTGACTCAGACTCACTATCACAGCCATATATCCTTTCTTGGAACATGTCTCTGCCACCAACTTACTCCAGTTGGCTTTAGGATTCGTTTTTGAGCCTCTTAATTTGAACCTTCTGAGGATCCCAGGTACTCACAATCTGCAGACGCCAGAGCCTGCTGGCCCCAAAGCTGGCAGGCATGAACTTCAGATTGCCATTGATCTCGTCAGCTAAAACACCCCAGGGCATATTCAAAACCCAGACTCCAGCAACGACCATGGACACCTTCAAAGCGATTGCGCAACAACCAACTGTGACTCCAGCTTTGAACTCCAGGCCGGGTCTTTATGTGCTGCTATTGTGACTCCCGTCTCCCCTTCCCCCACCACCACTCTGCAACCCCATCTCCCTCAGATCCCACCGTCAGCTCCTGGGCCCTCAGAGGCTCCATCTTCCTCACACCCCAACCCTCCCCTCTCTACTGACACCCCCAGCCTCCCTCCCTCCCTCCCCCCCCCGATCCCACTTCTCATCCATGCCGGGTCTTTACCATCCCTTCTGACCTTCAACTCTCTGAGGCAGAGCGCTCTGTCCTCAGTAAGGGCCTCACCTTTGTCCCCCTTCGTCCACACCTCAGCGAGTTCCGCATTCGCCATAACGCAGAACTCTTCTTCCGCCAGCTGTCTTCGAGCCTACTTCTTCGGCAAGGACTCTCCCACCCCCACTGATGACCCCTTCTCCCGTCTTCAACCCTCCTCCTCTTCATGGACACCCCACTCTGGTCTTCTGCCTGCTCTGGATCTCTTTATTGCTAACTGCCGACGGGACATCAACCGTCTCGACTTCACCGCACCTTGTTCCCATTCCAACCTCACTCCTTCCGAACGCTCTGCTCTCCACTCCCTCCACACTAATCCTAACCTTACTATAATTCAGTCTCTTACTAGCTCTTCTTTCAGTTAGTCCTGACGGAGGGTCTCGGCCCAAAACATTGACTGTACCGCTTCCTAGAGATGCTGCCTGGCCTGCTGTGTTCACCAGCAACTTTTATGTGTGTTGTAAAGAAATGGAAGGGTGGGATGACACGAAGATCGGGGATAATGTGGAGGGTTGCTGTAGGTTGCAATGGGATATTGACAAGATACAGGGCTGGGCTGAGAAGTGGCAGAAGGAGTTCAACTCAGAGAAGTGGGAAGTGATTTCCTTTGGAAAGTCGAATTTGAAGATAAAATACAAAGTTAATACAGGATTCTCAACAGTGTGGAGGAACAAAACGATCTCTGGATTCACATCCGTAGATCTCTCAATGTTGCAGCACAAGTTGATAGGGTTGTTGACCTATGCTGTGTTGGCCCACATTTGGACCAGCTCAAGTACTCAAGGGCATGCTTTTACGCTGCATGTTTTATGTAGCCATTAAAATGTCCAGTGACTAAAATGTAAAGTATCCAGTATGTAAGGTTGGCTTCTATGCTGGAGAGTACCTCTCTGTATAGCAAATGATATTGAAAAAAAACTGTTACTGAGTCTTTCAGAAGTACACCAGACCTCTGCTGCCCCAAAACATTACCTCTAATTCATTTCAAGAAGATGCTGGCGAACCTTCTAGTTAGTACTCCTTCCCCTCCCCCCCACCCCCACAATCACCCTATTCTGGATGATTCCTTCTTTCTTTCTAACCCTGATGAAAGGTCTCAGTCCAAAACATTAACTCTATTCCTTTCCACAGATGCTGCCTGACCTACTGAGTTCTTCCATCATTTTGTGTTGAGTTTACTGGATTTCCAGTATCTGCAGTATCTCTAGTTTTATACTTTTTAACATTCTCAAATAATCTTGGCCTGATGTCACTGAAGATGGGAAATCATAAAAATTTAATTGTTCAACACTATTCGCAACTAAATGTGGCAGGCTTTGATACAATTTATTGACTTGGGATTACTTAGCTCTATTACATGGTAGTTTTTGCTGCTTAGTTTGCATGGCGACCTTTGCTGCAGATTCTTAAGTTAGCACATCAGACTGCTCATCTGTACTTCTCATTGAGCTGACAGGCTACAATTATGGCATTTATATCATTATCGCACCCAATAAAGTTTTCAAGTTTGCTTCTGTCCAGACTTCCAGAGGGCCATGGCAACAGTAGCAGCCAAATCAGGCTGCAAACTTCCTTAAACTGCACTGTGCTTACAGGTAGACAGACACACAATTGTTCAGACAGGAAGATCATGAATTTTTGAACAAATCATTGATCTATGGGCAGCACAAATCAGGGCACAGAGCCAAAAAGAATATAGGCATCAAAAATGCTGATTAAAAAGTCTTAAAAAGTGTAATCATCATAACTAATCTATTTCTCTCTTGTTTAAATATATTTACCAGGGAAATAAATAAGTCATTATGGACAGTCATTCTCTAATGTAACTGAACAGCAGCAGAGAAGTTGTAGGTCACAAGGGGCAAAATTAATGATCTGGAAACACTAAAGAGTGTCCAAACACTGCTATCAGAACACTGCGGCATGTGCTAATGGCAATGTGGAAGCTAGATAATAATGCTTTAAAAGTTTACATTAAAAACAGAGCATGACAGGTTACTGTAGCCTCGTGTATCCTCATACTCAATTAAAGTTGAAAATTTGAAATGACCACATATTACAATAATTAATGAATAAACATAATTATGCTCTTACAGACACAGGAAATACCAATGATAGTTTCCAATTAATGGACTGCACTAGTCCTCAAATAACTGACATACTTTCTAATGAAGCAATTTTGCTTTTATATCTGGCTATTCCATATTGTAAAATAGCAATTATAATTAAAGCATTTATATATTTGTATTTTGGACCATTTGCAACAGTTCATTTTCAAAATCTTAATTTTCAGTCAAAGTGTGATTTTTTAAATACATGAACTGTGCTATGAATAGGTGACCAAGTTAATTCTACAGAATGAAATATGTTCTTAATTATTTTAAGGTATTAAGGTTGAACATTTCCAGATTAAAATCTATCCATGTTTCAGGTCATTCTGATCAAAGGTCACTAGTTGGAAAATGTTAATTTAGTTTTTCTTCCAGAAATGTTGCTTGATGCTTTGAGACGTTCCAGCACTTTGTTCTGTTTCCTTCTAAATATTATCAGCTTATTACTTCCTAAAATATTACATCTTTACTTTTCCTCACTGTGCATTGTAAATTCACTGTAGATGCTTTTCTGAACAAGATTAAAGGATTTAACTCAAGTTCTTCTCCCAGTTGTGAAAACAATTGAAGTCTTCTTTCTGATCAATTCTGAATGTCAAAAGGGGCTTTCCTGTCAGAGAAAGAATTATACTAGAGGGTCAGATAAACTCTGCTGAGCCAAGTGGATAGGATAGCATATTTCCTTCCCCGAACATCAGAAAGTTCAAACTTCGCACCTCAGTATGATTAGATTACCCAGCATATATATATTACCTATATTAACTAGGAATGTAGAATTTCCTGCTTGCTATAGAGTTCTGTTTTCTGGGGGAAGGGCAAATATCAGCTGAACAGCACCACAGTGCCTTTCAAAGCATAGCTCCATCCCTGATGCCAATGAGCCTTCCCTCCAGCCTGCTACACAGTTATATCCCTAGGATTTGGCACCCAATCTTTTAGCATTTTGAGAGAACTATAATATAAAAGCAAGGATGTAATGCTGAGGCTTTATACAGCATTGGTTAGACCACACTTGCAGAACTGTGAGCATTTTTGGGCCCTTATCTAAGAAATGATTTGTTGGCATTGGAAAGGTTCCAAAGGAGGTTCACAAGAATGATCCTGGGAATAAAAGGGCTAATGTATAATGAGCATTTGATGGCTCAGGGCCTGTACTAGCTGGAATTTAGAAGAATGAGAGGGATCTCATTGAAACCTATTGCACATTGAAAGATCTAGATAGAGTTGATGTGGACAGGATGTTTCCTATAGTGGGGGAGTTTAGGACAAGAGGGCACAGCTTCAGAATAGAAGAATGTTCTAAAGGAACAGAGATGAGTAATTTCTTTAGTGAGAGGAAAATAAATATATTTATGGTGGAAGTTAATAGGTTCTTGATTAGTAAGGTTATCAAAGATTATGGGAAGAAGGCAGGAGAATGGGGTTGAGAAGGATAATAAATCACTAATGATGGAATTGACGAGAAGGGTCGATGGGCCAAGTTGCCCAATTCTACTCCCATGTCATATGTTTTTTTCTTCACTCTGGGTCATCCTCAAAATTACTTTCAGCATATCCCTTGTCAATTTCTCCAGGCAGTTTCTAAACAGATCACTCTCTCATCAGATCTTAGTCTCAACGGTTTGAACAGGTAACATGCCTAGCACCTTATTCCTTGAACATCTAGTTGCCTTCAACACGCCAGAAAATCCAAAGCAAAGAATGGTGGCTAGGTTGTTGAAAGGAGAGAAGATTCGAGCTCTCCCACTCAAGCCCAAACTCAGTTACCAGCCCCTCAAACTTTGTTTTCCTGCTCTTGGTTACAGTCAGAGAATTGGCCACAATCGGTCAGACCTAATTGTCTCTACAATATTTCTTGCCCTATACTTATTTGATAAATGGAATAGGAGAACAAGACAAGTCCATTATATATCAAGAAAGATGAATCTTGAATTTCAATTTGATCATTTTTCTTACTGGCCCCTTCTACAACTGGCCAAGTGTGTTTCCACCCATTCAGTTAGTCTAAAAGTATCCTCATTTGCTGTCAATAGAGGCCATCTGTCAATGCAAATATGGAAGATTCCACTGACGTTTTATCCCCCCATTCATTTACCGGATGTGGATGTCGCCAGCTAAGCCGGTATTTATTGCCCATCCCTATTTGCCCTTGAAAAGGAAGTGATGAGCTGCCTTCGTGAAACACTGCAGTCCCTGACGTGTAGGTACACCCACAGTGTTGTTAAGGAGGGAATTCCATGATTTCGACAATGAAGTAACAGAGGTATGTTTCCAAGTCAGGATGGTGAGTGACATGGAGGGGGATTTCCAAGTGGTGGCGTTCCCAGGTATTTGCAGTTCTTGTCCTTCTAGATGATGGTGGTCGTGGATCTGAAAGTTGCTGGCTTAGGAACTTTGGTGTGTTGTTGCAGTACATCTTGTTAATAGTACAACTGTTCGATGATGGTGAAGGATTTGGATTCTTGTGGAAGAGGTACCAATCAAGTGGGCTGCCTTGTATTGGATAGTATTAAACTCCTTGAGTATTGATGTTGTTGCACTCATCCAGGTGAATGGCGAGTTTTCCATTACACTCCTGCCCTGAGCCTTGCATATGGTGGACAGGCTTTGGGTAATCAGGAGGTCTATCCCAGCATGTGAAGACAGACTCCGGCGGATTGAGCGCATAAGACCAATGGAAGGTCCAACGGTCAAGAAGGCAGTCTCTGCAAGCGTCGTGGAAAGTGTAGAGCAGGACAAGACACAGAAGACATCCTGGTCATCCACTGCGCCTAGTCCCATCTCCAGCCATCATAATGGTGTCGAGGTCCTCATCGACGTCAATGATGGAACACAGTCGCAGGATTCCTAGCCTTTGACCTGCTCTGGTAGCCACAGTGTTTATAAGGCTAGACCAGTTCAGTTTCCTGTCAACAGTAACCCCCAGGATATTGATAGTAGGAGATTCAGTGATGGTGATGCTACTGAATATCAAGGGACAATGGTTAAGGCCTCTCTTGTTGGAGATAGTCATTGCCTGGCACTTGCATGGCTCAAACATTACTTGCCACTTGTCAACCCAAGTCCCAAATTCGAGGATAAGCTCTGACCCACAGCAGGGATCCTGCTGAATCAACCAGATAAAAGTTCAAAAAACAGATAAATAATCTCTCAAGGCTGCTTTCCTATCATCTGATGAGTAAACTGTAGTAGCTAGCAGATCTTCAAACAATTCTGCCCTGGAGGAGGATTAACAAATTGCATTGTTGTTTTGGTCTTCTGACAAACCAGGTACAAATGGCCAATCAGTTGATAAAATGCTGCAAACTGAGTAACTTGCAATTTCTAAAGGTAATTATATTTAGAAGATGACTACATGAACAATCATGTTTCATAAAGTAGTAGTGAAATTCTGGTACCTGATGCTGTTCATAGCATGGCTTCTAAATTATGCCGCTCCAAATGCCAGATAGTAGACCATAGGACACAGGAGTAGAATTAGGCTATTTGGCCCATCGACTATGCTCTGCCATTCCATCATGGCTGATTTATTAACCATCTCGACCTCATTTTCCTGCCTTTTCCCCATAACTGTTGACACCCTGCCTAATCAGGAACCTATCAATCTATGCTTTAAATATAATCAATGACTTGGCCTCAACAGTCATCCATGGCAATGAATTCCATAGATTCATTATCCTCTCACTAAAGAAATTACTCCTCATCTCTGTTCTAAAGAAATCCCCTCCAATTCTGAGGCTGTAACCACTGGTCCTAGAGACTCACCCACATCCACTCCATCTAGGCCTTTCAATGTTCAATAGGTTTCAGTAAGATCCCTCTCATTCTTTTAAACTCCAGCAAGTACAAGCCCAGAGCCATCAACCACTCATACATTAACCCTTTCATTCCCAGAATCATCCTTGTGAATCTCCTCTTGACTCTCTCCAATGCCAGCATACATTTTAGATAAGGGGCCCAACACTGCTCACAAGACTCCAAATACAATCTGACCAATGACATATAAATCCTCAGCATTACATCCTTGATCTTGTATTCTAGTCCTCTTGAAATTAATACTAATATTGCATTTCACTTCCTTACCACCGACTCAACCAGCAAGTTAACCTTTAGGGAATCCAGCACAGGGACTCACAAGTCCCTCTGCACTCTGGATTTTGAATTTTTCTCCAAGTCTACACCTTTATTCCTTCTACCAAAGTACATAACCATACATTTTCCTACACTATATTCCATCTACCACTTTGCCCATTCTCACTATTAACTTACTTTTGGGGTGTGGGGGCAAGTGGGTTATAAAGAAAGAGGAGAATTGCTTAAGCACAATGCAAATCATTAATTGCCACCCCCTAAATAACTAAGCAATGTATTTTGCCTTGATAACGCTGTAAAATATATAACTACATTTATCTTTCCACTGAATTAATAGATCACACTGGACTGCTCACTACACTTCAGACATAAAAAAAAATTGCTGCTAGAAAATCGAGGTGTTTCTCTAAATAACCAAAATTAACATAGCAGAACTAAGAATTCTATGAAACTAGGAAGTTAAAAGACTCAAGAAATCTTAAAAGTTTCATTGCCTGAAACTCCTCTGGAACCTTTCTGCACTGTCAAAAAGAGCACAAACAGAAAGTTGCATCTTTCAACTTGCTGCAGCGTCTGGAAAATTGGTAATGATAAATCACATGCTAATGACCCAGAGAAATCAGAGACGGCTTTATCAGAGGGGTATGAGTCGCTGCTGTGTACTCTGTTTCACAAAGACATAGCTCACTCAAAACTCCACTGACACAGCACTCTAGCCTGAGGGTTTTTCAATCAACCGCATGGACCAGACAACAGAATCAGGCAAGGGGGAAAAAATCAGCATACTCTGATTTATGATAAATTCTATCAACAATGTAATGGCACACTCCATTGCTTGTACATGGTGGCAGGAAACTTCAAATCAGATTAATTGAAGTCTCTGCCTAACTACTATCAACACAGCACCTGCAATACTAAAGGACTCAAACACACTACTACACCACCAGGAATGCCTACTGTTCCATCTCTCATTTGCACTCTGGTAAATCTGACTACTTGACTGTGCTTCTTCTGCGTATGTATACCCAGAGGGTCATGAGTGTGGCCTCAGTGAAGAGGACAATGAAGAGCTAAAGGGCAGAGGAAGAAATTCCAAATTGCTTTTGAGTCAGTGGACTGGACTACATTCGAGGATTTGCTTCAATTTGCCTACTGCTAGAATGAGTCAAGCAGATGCTGTTTCTTTTGCTCTTCACTCTGCTCTGCACCATTTGAACACATGAATTTGTACATCAGGCTGCTGTTCACAGACTACTGCTCAACATTTAACACAATCATCCCATCTAATCTCATCATCAAGCTTCATGACCTGGGATTTATACTTCCCTCTGCAACTGGATACTCAGCTTCTTCATTAGTAAACCTTAAACTGGAGGATTAGTAAAAACATCTCCTCTTCACTGACTATCAACACAGTGCACCTTAGAACAGTGTGCTTACCCCCCTGCTCCACTCTCTATTCACTCATGACTGTGTGGCTAAGCAGAGCTCCAATGTCATATACAAAGTTCACTGATGACAACACTTTTGTTGGACAAATCACAGGTGATAAGTCAGCTTACCGATGTGAGATAAAACATCTAGTTAAATAATACTGCAAAAACAAACCCTTGCTCAACATCAGTAAAAATAAAAAGCTAATTGCTGACTTTAGGAGGATAAAAGTGCACTAGTCCAGGTTGAGGGATCAGCAGGGAAAAAGCCAGAGCTTTAAATTCCTGGTGTTAACATATCAAATGACATGTCCTGGGTTTAGCACAGTGGTCTCCAACCACCGGGACGCAAAGCATGTGCTACCGGGCTGCAAGGAAACGATATGATTTGGCGACATGAAACGATATGAGTCAGCTGCACCTTTCCTCATTCCCTGTCACGCCCACTGTTGAACTTGAATGCACGCGAGGTCATTACGCACGTGAGGTCATCAGTGGGTCATTACTCATCAAGCAGTTGTAGGTTAAAAAACAAACGTCGCTTGAGAGTTTCTTTGGAAGAGGTGGTAAGGGACATCAAAAGCCTAACGATGATTACGCAGAGACAGCTGAGGTTGAGACTGCAAAAAAAAATGAAAGCTTCCTTCAACAGGAAATACGAGTTGTACATAAAATATGGCTTTATTGCTACTGGTGACTCGCACGCTCCAAGTCCCGTGTGTGATATGTGGAGACAAGCTATCTAATGAGGCAATGAAGCCCTTAAAACTGCTTCAGCACCTTGAGTCCAAACATCCTGCACTTAAAGACAAACCCGTTGAGTTTTTTGAGCGGAAAAACCGTGAGCAAGCGAGACAGAAGCAAGTGCTAAAAGCCACCACCTCCACAAACGCTGCTGCTCTGAGAGCGTCGTACTTAGTGGCTAGCCGTGTTGCTAAGGCTAAGAAGCCTTTCACTGTTGGTGAAGAATTGATTCTGCCTGCTGCCAAGGACATGTGCCGTGAACTGTTGGGAGAAGCTGCAGCTAACAAGGTGGCACAGGTTTCTCTTTCAGTTAGCACAGTTTCAAGGAGAATCGATGACATAGTGGAGGATATCGAAGCACAGCTGTTGGAACCGCTAACAAGTCACCATGGTATGTTATCCAGGTTGACAAGTCTACCGATGTTGACAACAAGGCAATACTACTGGTTTATGTGCGATATATATTTCAAGACCATGTGCACGAGGATATGTTGTGTGCACAACTGGGGCAGAACTATTCAAGTCTTTGAATGACTACATGTCAGGCAAACTAGACTCTGGTCATTCTGCGTTGGAATATGCACAGACAGGGCTGCAGTTATGACTGGACGGCTGTTTGGTTTCACTACCCGAGTCAAAGAGGTTGCTCCTGAATGCCAGTCTACACACTGCTAGTCGAAAAATGTCATCTGATCTTAACAGCGTATTAAGTGACATTGTTGAAGTTATCAATCACATCAAAGCAAAAGCCCTTAACTCACGTCTGTTTGAGCAGCTTTGCGAGGAAATGGATGCAGAGTACAAACGCCTTCTCTTACACACTGAAGTCAGGTGGCTATCAAGGGGGAAGAGCCCTAGCCAAGGTTTTTGCGTTAAGAAAGCAGCTACAGAGATTTCTTTCAGGAAAAGAGTCCACCACTGGCAGCACACTTCAGTGACGAGGAGTGGATAGCAAAACTCGCTTATCTATGTGACATCTTCAACATGCTCAATGAACTCAATTTGTCACTTCAGGGGAGAATGAAAACTGTCTTCAAGTTGGCAGATAAAGTGTCTGCTTTCAAAGCCAAGCTGGAACTGTGGGGACAGCAAGTGCACAGGGGTATATTTGACATGTTCCCAACATTAGCTGAGATTTTGGGAGAGACTGAGGCTGCACCGTCCTTCTCACAGCTGGTGCGTGATCACCTATCTTCACAGTCGATAGAATTCGAGCGTTACTTTCCAAATGCAAATGACCCAAGACGTGCAAAGGAATGGGTCCGTGACCCATTTGTGAATGTCCCCGGTGAATCACCCACATCAGCGCGGGAAGAAGATCAACTCCTCGAGCTCCTCAACGGTGGGTTGAAAAGTATGTTTGACATAACATCTCTGCCAGCATTCTGAATCAAAGTCAAAGTCAAGGCTGAATATTCTGAGATAGCCACAAAAGCACTGAAAACATTGCTTCCATTTCCAACATCATATCTCTGCGAAGCAGGGTTTTCTGCAATGACTGCAACGAAAACTAAACTGCAGAATTGACTGGACATAAGGAACCCCCTTTGAGTATCGCTGTCTCCCATCACCCCTCGACGGGACCATCTTGTTGCAGGAAAACAAGCCCAGGGCTCCCAATGATTCAGCGATATTGATGTGTTGCAATGATTTTATATGCTCATATGAGGAAAATATGTGCTGTGTGTTTAATATTAAATTCATTAAATAAGCCCTTTTAGTAACGAAACTGAGTGTATTAGCCACTTACAAGTGACTTATAGTTGACTTATCACCTATATTCCAGTCGTGATTAACACCATCCCCCCACCCCCCGTCAGCCAGTCTGCAAGAATATTGTCAATATTAAACCAGTCCACGGTTCAAAAAAGATTGGGGAACCCTGGTTTAGCATATAGATGCAATCATAGCAAAGGTGCACCAGTCTTTACTTTCTTAGGACATTGAAGAGGTTTGGTTTGTCATCGAACAATAACAAATTTCTAGAGATATGCTATTGTAAATTATGTTGAGTGATTGCATCATGGGCAGGAATAGCAATTCAAATGTAAGGAACACAAGAAGCTACAGAGGCAAGTGGTCTCTGCCCCCTACATCATGGGCACATCACTCCCCACCATTGGTAGCATCTATAGGAGGCACCATCTTAAGGTGGCAACATCTATCGTCAAAGACCCTCCACCACCCCAGCCATGTGGTTTCAAGTTATGAAGCATGGTGTTCACAAATATTTAGCAATTGTTCTATCAAGCTGCAGAATGCAAATTTTTTGGTGGCCCAATACGGCCTCCTCTCCATTGGTGAGCTTCCGATGCAGCCTCCTCTACACTACAGAGACCAGGCTTTGTGGAATATGTCCAATTCATCTGCAAAAAGCAGCGTTTCCTAGTGGACAACCATTCCCATTCCGAAATGTTGGTCTGTGACCTCTTCTGCCATGACCAGGCCGTTCTCAGGTTGGAAGAACAAGACCTCATATTCCGTCTAGGTAGCCTCCATCCTGATGGCATAAACATCGATTTCTCCAACTTCTGGTAATTTCTTTTCCCCCCTGCCCCTTCTGTCCTCTATTCTCCAATCTGGCCTCTTGCCTCTTCTCCTCATCTGCCTATCACATTCTCCTGGCACCCCTCCTCCTTTCCTTTCTCCCATGATCCACTCTCCTCTCCAATCAGATTCCTTCTTCTCTAGCCCTTTGCCATTACCACCTATCACCTCCCAGCTTCTTACTTCATTTCCCCCTTCCCCCACCCACCTGTCTTCACCCATCACCTAGCTTGTCTTCCTTCCCCTCCCCCCATCTTCTTATTCTGGCATCTCCCCTCTTTCTTTTCATTACTGATGAAGGGCATCTGCCCAAGCCATCGACTGTTTATTCATTTGCACAAATGCTCCCTGACCAGCTGAATTCATCCTACGTTTTAAAGTAAATTTATTATCAAAGTATATATATGTCACCATATGCAACCCTGAGAGTTTCTTGTAGGCAAACTCAATAAATCCATAGAATAATAACCATAACAGAATCAATGAAAGACCATGCCAACCTGGGTGTTCAACCAGTGTGTAAAAGACAACAAACTGTGCAAACGTGAAAATAAGTAAATAAATACAAACCAATAAATATCCAGAGTGTGGGATGTAGAGTCCTTGAAAGTGGGTCCATAAGTTGTAGGAACATTTCAATGATGATGGGGTAAATGAAGTTGAGTGAAGTTATCCCGTTTGGTTCCAGAGACTGATGGTTAAGGGGTAATAACTGTTTCTGAACCCAATGGTATGTATCCTAAGGCTCCTTTACCTTCTTCCTGATAGCAGCAGCAAGAAGACAGCATGTCCTGGTGGTAGAGGTCCCTGATGATGGATGCTGCTTTCCTGCGACAGTGTTTCGTGCAGATGTGCTCAATGGTGGGGAGGGCTTTACCCGAAAATCGAGGCACTGGTGTGGTTTCGCCATCATTGCAATTAGGTGCTGAGCCCAGGACAGGTCCTCCAAAATAAGCTGCTGACCCTCTCCACCTCTGATAAGGACTGGCTCATGGACGTCTGGTTTCCTTCTCCTGAAGTCAATAATCAGCTTCTTGGTTATGCTGACACTGGGTAAGAGGTTGTTGTTACAGCACCACTCAGCCAGGTACTCAATCTCCCTCCTCTGTGCCGTTTCATCACCACCTTTGATTCGGCCTACAACAGCGGTGTCATCAGCAAACTTGAAAATGGCATTGGAGCTGTGGTTAGCCACAGAGTAATAAGTGTAAAGCAAGTACAGCAGTGGGCTTAGCACCCAGCCTACTGGTGCACCTGTGCTGATGGAAATCATGAAGGAGATAATGTTGCCAATCCAAACTGACTGGAGTCTACAAGTGAGGAAATAGAGGATCCAATTGTACAAGGAGGTATTGAGCCCAAGATCTTGGAGCTTGTTGATTAGTATTGAGGGGATGCTGAGCTGTAGCCAATAGAGAGCATTCCGATGTATGCATCTTTGCTGTCCAGATGTTCCACGGTTGAGTGAAGAGCCAATGAAATGGCATCTGCTGTGGACCTGTTGCTCCAGTAGGCAAATTAGAGTGGAATCGAGTTACTTCTCAGGCAGGAGATGAATTTTTCATCACCACCCTCTCAAAGTACTTCATCACAGTGGAGGTAACTGCTACTAGATAACAGTCATTAAGGCAGGTTACCATGTTGTTCTCAGGCACCAGGATACCTTTCGAAGAAATCCTGAGGTGAAATCTGTGAGTACATTAACAAAGATTGGTGCACAGCTCATCTGTAGTTAGCAGTCAATGTTCTCAATCATGCTAATCTCAGCATACTGACTGCTGCTGAAAATGGAGAAACCAATCAAGAGAAGCATCACTGCACGAAGCAACTTCCATGCTTTAAGACTATCACAAACTTGTTTTAATCTATTCAATATACATATACTGTCACTGATTTACTTGTTTATTTATTATTATTTTTATATTTTTCTCTTCTAGATTATGCATTGCATTGAACTAAATTAACAAATTTCACATCACATGCCGGTGATAATAAAACCTGATTCTGATTCTGGGTGACGTGGGCAATGAAAAGTCCAATGTTCAACAATCAACATAATTCCTGACAAATACTCCCAGTAAAATGTGTTCCTTGGTCAGAGTCAATGTGACATGGCAATCCCTACCAAGCAATATAGTCCTCGAACAAAGGTTTGCTGCGTGTGGCAGTGGCTTTATTTGCTGGAAAAGCGTCCACCCATCTTGAAAACTTACCAGTAGATCTGAGTATCCTTGACATTTTGGTAAAGAAATGTAGTCCATTTGTAAGTGTAAAGATGGACCAGGTTGGGCAGGCACACTTAATTGTGGCAGCTTTTCATGCTCCAGGATTTGTTTTCTGGCATGTCATGCATTTTTCAAAAGTTTGCCATGCTTGTTGCTGAACTTTGGATTCCATCACCATTGGAAGAATCTGTTGACCACCTTTTGCACTCCAATGTGTCCTAGAGTGTGTATTTGCTGTGTCAGATAAGAAAGCAACATGGTTGGGGCTACCAGTCTATGACTATTGCCATATCTCCATACTCTTTCGCTGTTTAACTTCCTACCATTCTTCATCCAGAACTACTTTTCCTGTGGCGGGTATTGAGCTTGCATCTCTCTAATAACTTGCATGTCCGTCTATGATACAGAGTTCAACTTTGTTTCCATATTTCTAGATGTCGGGTTAACTGCACATGCTATTAGTAGTCATTTTATTTCTTTCACTCCTTCCTGTGCTGCCCTTATTGCAATTTTATTCACAACTGCATTTCTATGGTTTTCAATTGGAGTCATTCTAGAGTAACTTTTACATTTTAATACAGCAACTTCTGACAGCATGACACTGAAGTTCTTGTACTAGTTGGCCATCCTTGATCTGCTTTCCTACAGAAATCCTCTGTCGATAGCTTTCCAAAATCGTGAACAATTTCAAAAGCATATCAAGAATCAGGGTAGATATTAGCTGATCTTCCTTCTGCTTCCTTCAGTTAAAGCTTTCAGTTCTACCAGTTGCACAAGGGTACCAGGAGCCATGCTTCCTGCTGCCAGCACTTCAGTTCCTGACACAACCATTCTAATTCCTCGCTCAATCATTGAGGAGCCATTAGTGTACAGACCTTTGGCAGAGTAATAACTAACAATAACCACTGTTGTCTCCATGTTCTTGAGTTAAGACTACCATCATGTGTTTTTTGTTAACATACAGGACAAATAGTTTACATGTATCAGGAATTCTTGATGCTGGTGCAGTACAGAATGTCACCTTTAGAGTCCTGTTAACTCTTTCAGTTGCTCACACATTAGATCAAACCAACCACAGTCTTAACTCTAAACCAGTAGCAGGCATTTTCTGGAGCTTGTCCCATACTTTCACAATATCATCTAGCAGCCATGTTTCATTAGATTCAACATTAATAATGCATTTTTCCCCAGATTGTCTCATTAAACTGAAATGTTTTACTCAAATATATTTTATGACCTTGACCATGATCTCAAAATATTAATAATTTGCAGCTGAAATTTTAATAGGTTGTCCTGCAACCCAAGTTTAATTCATTCCACCCCCACTTCCACCAACTACTTCCCCCCACCCCCGCCATTCTCTGCTGAAGTGCATATATGTTTAAGCTTTCTCGTGCATTCTACTGGCTCAAGTGAATTTATCATCTTTGTATCTGTGCTACACTACTGGTATGAATTTAATTTAATTTAATTGGCACTCTACCAGCTTGTGCACACAATCCATACTCCACTAGTTTTCACTTGGCTCTACCAGGTTGCATTTCTTTTTTACAGATCTGTTTTTAAAATAGCAACGTAGCAGCTCCTCACTTGCAATTCCCATCTGATATTTGAAGAAAGAACACTTACTCTCAGACAGAGGAACAGGGAAATTCTTATCCCTTTTGTTTTGGTGCTGAAAATTCCCTCTTGGTCTTCGATTATTTCAAGTGACTTTGAAATCTTCACCAACTATGCCACTTATTAGATTCTGATGTTTTTGATCCAAGGTTCTTTTAGAAGTTAGGAAAGAGGCACAGAACTTGTTGTGCCATGACCATTTTACTAAGAGTTGACAGAACAGAGGAAAGTTGAACAGACACTGATAGTGGTCTATTAGCAAAGAGAAAGCCAAGATTAAAGATAGCCCCTAGCATAGAACAGCTTTTTAAAAAAAATATACCAAATGGTAAAGAAAGTTCCATTCAAATCTACAGACAAGAATTAAACAATTAGAAAGTGCTTATTCAATACTGTTGTACTATGTTAATCAATGAGAAAGCATTTACTCAAGTAATGCAGAACAAAACAAAGTGTTTTCCAGAATTATACTCCATATAACCACTAGAGGCAAATTAAAAATGTTACACATGTATAAAAATCACTTAAAATACAAGCACATAATTGTTAAACTACAAAGAAAATATCAATTAAACAGTCTAATCTAAGAATTCAATAGTCAGATCCAATAGCTTAAAAAACTCAATTCACGCAGCATTTTTATAATTTGTTGGGTTATAAAACAAGATAAAATCTTATAAAATAAGATATATTTTTAAAACACCCACAATGAACTTCCATTTGTCCTCTGAAGATGATTCTATATTAAAAAAATATACCTGAAATAATCCTGGACTGCAAGAGTCACCTTGTTCCATTTCCCACACTCCTTTGAGACTTACTTGGTTTATTTCCCCTACGCTCCCTTTAAAACTTACCCAAATGTCATTTCCTGAACTCTTAAGTTTATCAAATCATCTAGAAAATGTATTATTCTGAGTACCAACCAAAAAACTGAATTGAAATTGTATTTGAACATTAATACAGTAACATCAAACAGACCAGAATAACAGCCAGGTCAGCAAAGTCCCATGTAGCAAATTAGCACCATTTTATTGTAATTAAGAAAATTATTATGCACTTCCTTCAAAACTCTTTATTAATTAAATCCCAGACTTGAAGTTGTCTTGATATCATTGCTTTTTAAAAAAAATGGGATACATGCAACTTGATCATACGTTTTTACATTCTAGCACATCTACACAATGGCATTCTTCACTCTAACACATTCCCACAGGATCAAGTAAGAATTGATTCCACTCCAGTTGTATGGATTCTGACGTGGCTCATGGGGATCTATAAACTTTGCCATAAATACAGTAAAGCACAAGTGTGCATGTTAATGCAGGAGTTTGTGCTGAGTCTGTATACTCCTGAGAAACAGAGCCAATGTTCTCACCCCAAACGCTGCTTCACCCACTTTCAGGTGGCAAGTTCATGGAAATCTAGCACTTCTGCATTCTTCTGTTTTGCATAGTTAGATGCCTCTGAAACATTAAAAACTTAGTAATTATATCTGAAATATCTACCTTTCACATAAGTAAGTAATCCTGGACAATAAAACAGTAAGTCAGTTGCCATGGTTTTATAAGAATACATAACCCAACTGACCCAAACCGCATATACACACTAGGCAAAGACAAATTATGCTATGTGTTGAAGACCAAGGCATGGGCACAGTTGAAAGGACATCTGCTTGATTTCCTTTTGGGACCAATGCACAATATCAGCCCCAAAAGGAAATCAAGCAGAATTGACTGGCATGGTGTTTATAGGTTCTAAAAATAAGAAACATAGAAATGCCTGCATGCCTCTTACATTATTTGAGTACTATTTGTACAAGTATAAAAACAATAATGATGCATTGTATACACAAGGCCAGAAAATTACGGTAGAAAATATTTGTATATAAATAATATATTGTGCCCAATCTAGCAATGCTGTCACTGGTATAAACAAAGCATATTTCTTTGCACATTAGTTCAGAAGTCTATAAACCATGGAGAGTTGCTTAACTAGATCTTGCTACTGAGATTCAAAGCCAAATTTCCAACTTCATGTGCACATTTTGCTTTTAGAAACATAGAAAATCTACCGCACAATACAGGCCCTTCAGCCCACAATGCTGTGCTGAACATGTACTTACTTTAGAAATTACCTAGGATTACCCATAGCCCTTTATTTTTCTGAGCTCCATGTACCTATCCAGAAGTCTCTTAAAAGACCATATCATTTCCGCCTCCACCATCAACGCCAGCAGCCCATTCCGCACACTCACCACTCTGCATAAAAAACTGACCCCTGACATCCCCTCTGTACCTACTTCCAAGCACCTTTAAACTGGGCCCTCTCTCGTGTTAGCCATTTCAGCCCTGGGAAAAACCCGTCTTGTTTGTTATGCAACTATATCTAACTAGAACATGTATACAATCAGGCTAAATTTCTTCATATGTGTTAAGTGAAGACAATGATATGTGCAAGTTCATCAAATTTAGATATCCAACTTAAGTGTAAAGATTGAAACAGTAGAAAATACCATTTCAGATTATGCATAGTTGAAACATGAAGAATGTTTTACAGTTGCACTTTAGGGTGTCAGGAGTGAAAAAGTAATGGAACAAGGATGTCTTGTCTGAGGACAGAGGAACTGTTTTAAGTACTTAGCAATTATATTGAATTGGTGCTCAAAAAAGGAAGGAATGCTAGAATTAGACTCCTGCTTGAAGCTACATGTAGACAGCAAAGTCAAAATCCTCTACCTACCCATCCCATCCAATGATTAAAAGCATCAGCTTCAGATCATGCGTCTATTCTGGTGAAACTTAGATTCATGATATCCATGAAAGAATAAAATTGCTTAATATTATCAGAATGAGAATAGCATGCTTAACATTTTTCTATTTACAGCAATAGTAATGCTGATTCTTGAATAATTACAAGTAGTGATACCTAAAATAGTTCTCAGGGACAAACTTTCCATTCATAATATTTATGAGAACGTCTGCTATTAAATGAACAAAAGACATTTCACCACTTAAATTGGTTTCCATGTTAGTGAAAGAATGCTACACATTAAGGTAAAATATTGTATACTTTTTCCAAAGGTAGTACAGGTCGACCTTCACTAATCCAGCACCACCTCGTGTTTACCATTGGACCTGAGGAGTGCCAGATAAGTGAAAATGCCGAATTACAGAAGGATCAGATTAAGCATAATCAATGCCAGATTATCGAAGGAACCGGATTACAGGTAGTTGGATTAGTGAAGGTCGACCTGTACCTATAAATATGCACAAAATCGTATCAGGATCAATCTTAGTTAAATTAAAAATACATGGAATTGCCAGCTTGTACAGTTTACAGCTACACACTTCTGTATTACAACACAAAAATACTGATTCAAAGGGCAACCCCATCCAGAAAATGTAAGATTGGCCACTGTAGTCCCAGACATATTGCTTCCTTGTTAGCCTCCTGGTTTCAGTTTTTATTTGATGTTAGTTCAGTGCCCTCTTCAGCCAGAAGGATACAGTTATTATAAGCAGCTAAGTTCTGTGATATTTCTACTGAATAAACAAAATGCATACTCAAAGAGAAATATGCAACATCCTGCGATAGTAACACAGTAAGAAACAACACTGGAAACACCGGAAAGTATCAAAAGGTATCAAAGTATTAATAAACAATTGAATTCAACTGTTAAGAGAAGCTCGAATGAGTTTAAGCTTTACTACAGTCCAGAGAAATAACTACTTATTATTTACTGCTAATCCAGAAAGTATTTAGGTTTCATTCTCAGTTGCATCATCTTTAACAATATGTTCCCTACCAGGAAGATCTTTGGATTTCTCTGCAGTTATCAAAATATCTTTCATCTATCTGACATGCTAATTTATTCACAAAAAAACATGCTAATTTATTCACAAAAAAAGTGTTCGCCTGCTATCACAATATTGTAAAATGTTATCAGAGAGAATGGGTCGCCAGTGCAAAGTCAGCCATAAAAAAAAATGGAACCATTGCAAGGTTAGAAGATGGACCAATTCCAAAACCAAATGCAACAACTTGTATACCATACACCCCACAAAACACAGTGGGATTTACCAATAGCTAAACATAATGACGTGAATTTAATCCCTGGAAATAATTACTGTGAAACTAAAAGGATTACAAACCAAGCTAATAAAGTGTAATCCATTTCAAGTGATTAGAAGGGTTGACACCAAGATTATTCTTGCAGACAAGTTTATTAGTTACATTTTATTAATAACCTTGTCACAGGGTTTAACAGCGTCAATCATATTTCTAGAACTGTTTTCACTAATTTATATATTAATGTACAAAACTGCCTGAAATGCAGATAAAGCATTTTTAACTTCAGTTGGCTCCTACAAAATCATTAAAACAAGGGATCATTGCATAAAAACCTGAAGATCATTTATCCCCAGTTTTCTTTGTTAAATTAAGCCCAATACAAGCATCTTTCACCATAATATTATTTCCATTCCAGAACAGCTACAAAACTCAGTTCAAAAAAAGCCAGGAACAAATTCACCAATTAATATTTGACACAAAATATTGTCAGAAAACCTTAATTTCAATCATGAAAAGTAAAATAAAAGCTAGGATACTCACCAACTCTATTCCTTGTGGAAAGGGTGCATCATCCCAATCTTTTCGTGGAAAACGCTGAATTATTTTCCCTGAGCCTTCAACAGATCCTAAGCACAAACAAGGTTAACACATTACCACATACATATATATAGGACTACTACTTAGTACAGAAAAAATGTAGCAATGAACCTTGCACAACAAAACGTAACCACGAGTAAAATCGAAGAATTTAAAACCAGTCTCCACCTTCCAAAAAAAAATCTCATTTTAAGTTCCAGCAACAACAATACATCATCCAACTAGACACATTAGTTTTCTGGGCTCAACAGCAATTGCAACACAGATATTGCTTGACTAACTATTTTATATAATCCCAGATTAATTTCACTAATAAAAATCTGAAAACTATTTTCCCCATTTTCTCTGATATCTTTAATGAAGTTTTAAGGGAGCAAGTCATTGTGATCAGTCTGAAGTCTCCAGTTCAACTCTCAGTGCCATATCTATCCCTTCCTTTAGTTCACTTAGACACAACTCCTCTAACATTCACCCTCATGACAGCCTTGAAATTAGATCTCTCTTCAGTTTCAAATCCATGACGCTCATCACTTTCTCCCCCAACATGATTCATATAAACAGTTGACCACTTAGCTTCTCTTTCAGCCTCCACGTTTACTGATATTGCTGAAAAGAACCAACTGGCTTTCTTCAGGTCTGTCATTGTATCTTACTTCAAAATAAGAAGAGCAACATTTACAGCCTCCTTTACTTCCTCAATAAAACAAAATCACTGAATATGCCTCACCGCTAGCAGGTTTTCTCTGCTTGTATATTCCACCCATTTTGCAATGAAGCTAATGTTCTATTTGACTTGCTAATTATTGTTGTTGTACCTTCATACCAAGAATACCTTGATTTATAAATGCAAACACGAGGAAATCTGCAAATGCTGGAAGTTCAAGCAACATACACAAAATGCTGGTGGAACACGGCAGGCCAGGCAGCATCCATAGGAAGAAGCACATATATTCACATGTAATCTCTTTGTTTAAATAGTCTGCTTTTGTATTCTCCATATCAAAATGGATCAACTCACATTACCATTATAATCCACATAATTTTTTTGCCTGCTAACTTCAACATCTACATCAATTTGCAGACACTCTGCATCCTCCTCACAACCTGTGAGACTTCTCATCTTTGTGCATTCACCAAATCTGGCTACAATAAATCCACCTCTTCATTTAATTTAGTGATGTATATAGTTGAATATTCTACAAAAATCATGTTGCACACCATTACATCCAGTTTGGTAATCTGAAAATGACTACATACTGTACACTACATACACTATATCTATTGGACCACCTTTAAGCAATCTAGTTGTTACATATTCAAAGTTATCCAGTAAATTCATCAAACACAATTCCTTTTTGTGAAACCAAATTGACTTTCTCTGAAATTACAATTTTCTAAATATACAGGTACTCCTTCCTTCACAATGGATGCCAACATCTCCCCAATGATAGATGTGAAAAGACAAACTGAATTAACATTTGGAATCAATGACTCATTTTCTTTCCACAAATCTTTCCTTACTTGCTGAGAATTTGCAGCATTTTTTACTTTTATTTCCCATTTCAAACATCTACAGTTTTCTGTCTTTGATGCTGATAGTTTGTTTCAGTTCAGTGCTAAATATCACAAAATAGCGGAGATTAAATAGTTAGAAGCATTGGTAGAGAGAACAGTGAGTTAAGGCAAAGTTTACTTCAAGACTTACTGTTGACAGGATTAGTAGACCTCAGTCTACCTAGACTCCTTCACCACCCTTATTTTCTCAATCTTGTCTTCTTGCTGAAATCCTTTCCCTAAGTAACACCTATACTTTTGGTCAGTTGAGTGGTATTTCAATGTGCTCAATGAGGGATTCAGTAGACAAAGGCTTTCACTGTTTCTTATTTCAACATTTGTGTGGAAGCTCCTGGTGAGACTCACAAGGCTTTGTCCTCAACCAGCAAGTCCTTGCTCTCACAGTATGGAAAGAATTCAAGAATACTTGTAGGGTGAAGACACTACCACAATAGCTAGAATAACAGGAACAGATACAATTCAGTTCAGCCACTGAGTTCTTGCTGCATATTCAAAACTTCCTGAAATCTTATTCACATCTAAACCAAAATCTCTATATATCCAATATTGATTTGCTTTTGTCAATATACTTAGATGATTTTAGGCACAGCCAAAGGATTTATTTACTTGCTCCAAAACCTCCAAAAGGAAGATGAAGTCACTCATATGAGTAAAGTGCATCACAAGTATGCATGCCAAACTAAACTGTGTTACAGATAGCACTTGCTGTAAACCGGATTAATTCCAAAGCACAGAAATTCTGGGACACAGTCAGCATCCGAGACACATCAATGATTGAGAGCAACCTGAAGCAAGGCTGTTGCAGTACTGCAAACAAAATGTTTTCACTACATTTTCCCTCATGATACAATTTAGCCTTTAAGCTCCAGTCCTTCTTCCTAAAACTCCAGTTTGAGATTTTCTCCTCATTTAGCCACAGTCAGAAATGTGACAAATATGAAAGCCTGACAAATAAACAATGCACGACCTTGCACTCAAGTCAGGCAAATTCATGGTTGTATATTTTGATTAAAAGACAGTGGAAGGAAATACTGCAAATAGCCAGATTCAACATTACAGAAAACCAAACAGAAGCAACTATTTTGTTTATAGAGGCACTGAACTTAAATCAATGCAAGACATACAACAAAAGTGAACAGCAGTCCTGGGTAATGACACTGACCAAAGAGACCAAGAGCTACATGTACACAATTGCCTGAAAGTGTCAACACAAGCAACAAGGCACTGGAGTATCGCATACTTACCTTCACTGGTCAGGGCACTGACTAAAGGAGTTAGAGTATCAATGTTATAGCTAGACAAGACATTGGCTAGACCACACAGGAGTACTGAGTGTGGATCTGGTCATGCCAGTAATGAAAGTATGTAATTAAGATGGACAGGGTGCAAATTTGTAAGGATATTGTCAGGACTGGTGAGTCTTTATACCTGGGTAGGGAAGTCTAAAATTAAAGGGCATAGATTTAAGGGCAAAAGGTAGAGATTTCAAAGGGATCTGAACATCAAGATTTTCCACACACAAGGTGGTGGGTACACAGTGTGATTTGCCACAGCAAGTGGCAATAGCACGTACAATTATAACATTTTTTTTTAAATTTGGATAGGAACATGGATAAGAAAGGTTCAGAGGGATATGGGCAGAATACAAGCAAATGGGATAGCTAGTTTCCATAAAACACAATGCAATTATGCACCAGATTACGGCAACATCTTCAAAACTCAATGTTAGATCCTAAATGACAAGGATTTCAAGGATCACTACCATCTGTACAGTACTGTGCAAAAGTCTAAGGCACATGTTAAAAAAAATTGTAAAGCAAAAATGTTTTCAAAACTAATCAAAAGGTTTCAAATTATCAAAAAATTCAATAAAAAGCAGTAAACAGTATAAAAAAAATAAATCAAATCAATATTTAGCGTCACTCCTCCCTCCCTTTGCAGGAGGAGTACTGGTGAGCACAACATTTACAGAACAGGCAACCCAGGTTCAAATCCCGCTGCCGCTGCTTGTAAGGAGCTTGTACGTTCCCCCTGTGACCACGTGAGTTTCACCCGGGTGCTCCAGTTTCCTCCCACAATCCAAAGACGTAGGTTAACTGGTTACTGTAAGTTGTCCCACAATTAGGCTAGGGTTAAATCAGGGATTGCAGGATACTATGGCTCGAAGGTCTGGAAGAGCCTATTCCAAGCTCAATGAAAAAAATAAATATTTTAAAAACTGCATCAATTCTCTAAGATAAACTGCCGTGCAGTTTTATAAAAAGAAATTAGCTGATAGGTTGTTCCAAGCATCTTGGAGAACTGCCACAGTTCTTCTGCAGACTTTCACTCCCTTGCTTGCTTCTGTCTCTCCAGGTAGCCCCAGACAGCCTCGATGATGTTGAGATCAGGGATCTGTGGAGGCTATGCCATGTGGCCAAACTCCTTGTTCTTCTTTTCACTGAAGGTAGTTCTTTATGACTTTGGCCATGTGTTTTGGGTGATTGTCCTGATGGAAAATGAACCTGGGACTGATCAGACACTTCCCTGATGGTTTGCGTGATTGACGATAATCTGCTTGTACTTCTCATCATTCAGAATTCCATGATGAGAAGTCATCACCTGCCTCCTGTTTGAGCTAAAGGTTTCCCAATTTGACTCATCAGTCCAGAGCACTTGCTGCTGTTGTTCAGTACCCCAGTCCTTGTGCTTTCTGCATAGGTGAGTCTCTTGGCTTTGTTTCTACTTCAGTGGAATGGCTTTTTGGCAGCAACTCTTACATAAAGATCACTTCTGACACACCTTCTCCAGACTGTCGAAGAATGTACTTGGGTTCCAATGATTTCTGTGAACTCAGAGCAGATAGCAGTGGACTTCCTCCAATTTAAAGGTGACGTCAGTTTGATGTAACTCTCGTCTGCTGACGCTCCCAAGGACCACTCCATTTCTGGTCCTCAACCTTGCCCATTTCTTTCTGCTTCTTCAGAAGAATTTGAACAGCACATCTTGAAACTCCTGTCTGCCCATGAAGTTTCTGCTTGGGAGACACCTTGCTCATGTAGGATGACCACCTCCAGTCTTGTTGCTATACTCACTCTTGCCATGCCAATTGTTATATGTAACCATATAACAATTACAACACGGAAACAGGCCATCTCAGCCCTTCTAGTCCATGCCGAACTCTTACTCTCACCTAGTCCCACTGACCTGCATTCAGCCCATAACCCTCCATTCCTTTCCTGTCCATATATCTATCCAATTTTACTTTAAATGACAATATCGAACCTGCCTCTACCACTTCTGCTGGAAGCTCATTCCACACAGCTACCACTCTCTGAGTAAAGAAGTTCCCCCTCATGTTACCCCTAACTTTTGCCCCCTAACTCTCAACTCACGTCCAAGATAATATGAAGATCAAACTGTCATAACTGCCACACCTTAACCTTTTTGTTTGGTTGTCAAAGTAAAATTTATTATCAGAGTTCATAACGTCACCACATACAACCCCGAAATTCTTTTTCCTGTGGGCACACTCAGCAAATATATAGAACAGTAACAGTAAACAGAATCAGTGAACAACAAACTGTTCCAAAGCAAACATAAATAAATAGCAATAAATAACAAAAGTATGAAGTAACAAGATAAAGTGCTTAACGTGAGACCACCAGTAGAATGAGTGTTGTTATCCCCTTTTGTTCAAGAACCTAATGGTTGAGAAGTAATAACTGATCTTGAAATTTGTGGAGTCCTGAGAGTCTTGTACCTTCCACCTGATGGCAGCAGCGAGAAAAGAGCATGGCCTGATTGGTGAGGATCTTTGATGATGGATGCTGCTTTTCTCCGGTAACAGTTCATGTTGATATGCTCAATGGTTCGCAGGGCTTTACCCGTGATGTACTGGGCTGAATACACTACCTTTTGTAGGATTTTACACCCAAAGGTATTGGTGTTCCCGTACCAGGCTATATTGCGGCCAGTCAGCACACTTTCCACCACACACCTATAGAAGTTTGTCAAGGTTTTTAATGACATGTTGAATCTCCACAGACTCCTGAGGAAGTAGAGCACCGTCATGCTTTCTTTGCAAATATATTTATATGATGATCCAGGAGAGGTCCTCTGAGATACAGGATTCCCCCACTATCCGAAGGTAGAGCATTCCTATGAAACGGTTGGTAAGCCAGAATGTCATAAAGTGAATAAGCAATTACCATTTATTAATATGGGGAAAAAATTTTGAGCGTTCCCAGGCCCAAAAAATAACCTACAAAATCACGCCAAATAACACATAAAACCTAAAATAACAGTAACATATAGTAAAATCAGGAATGTTATGATAAGTACACAGCCTATATAAAGTAGAAATACTTTTCTGCAGCACTGTCTAGCGCAGTAAATATCTCGCGGAAGCGTTCTTGGCAGAAACACTCTCTCCAGTAACCTTTAAGCTATGAAGCTGCCAAATCATACCAAATAAAAATACACAGCCTATATAAAGTAGAAATAATGTATGTACAGTGTAGTTTCACTTACCGGAATCGGGAAGACTCCAATAAATTGCAGTTTCATCACAATTAAACACGTGCTTATACGAATAACTACCTGATGCAATCGGCAATCGCCTCTGATCTGGGCCGACATTTACATGCCGGGCGGCACCTAATTAATTAGCTTGTTTATTTCGGCTCTTTTCTTAAAGATGTGCTGGGTGCGTTCCGACTACCGCTGCATTCTTCACGATGATGTATCGGTCCGCGGCCCGGAGGTTGGGGACCACTGCTTAAACTATGAAGATCAAACCACCCATGACTACCTTTAAATTCCACTTTCGCAACACTTTTATCACCATCGTCCAGTGTTTTCTGTTTCAGCTTATTAAAAAGACTGACTGATTTCTCCTGAAGTATAAGAAAACTTAACGGAACACCACGCTTTGTACACCCATCAATCCACTCAAGCAATAGACTTTCCATCTTATCCATAATTGGATGCTGACTAAGAGAGACCACTTTGCCACAAGCAGAACCAACAGTAACATCGGCAGCTTTCAAAATTCTTTCTCTCTGTGTATAGATGGTGCGAATGATGGATGCAGGCAAGTTCAACATGCGGATAATGTCCTTACTTCATTTACCATGATCAAAACGCTTAATTATGTCTAGCTTTACGCTAAGTGTAACACCCTTATGAGCTCTTTCAGGCTTTTCCGATACCTTAGAACTCATCTTGCTAACTGATGCACAAAATAAATTGAGATAAAGCACATGTTTAAGCAATGGCAGCTAGAATGCAGTTCCGGTGGAGGAGCTTGGCTGCTCGGGCACGCACTGCCTTTACTTGTAACAGTGAAAACACCTTCTGTTAGCGAAAACAGGTAACTAATGTAGGTCTTTTGCAACAGCGAGGTGTTGTAAAGTGAATGTTCGGAAAACAGGGGCCACCTGTAGTGACACCCAGAGATAGTTACTGAGCCTCTCCATCTCTGATCCTCCAATTAGTATTGGTTCATGGACCTCTGGTTTCCCCCTCCTGAAACTTACAGTCAGTTCCTTGGTCATGTTCACATTGAGTGAGAGGTTATCATTAAATCACTGTCAAATTTTCAATCTCCCTCCTAAATGTTGATTCATCACCACCTTTGATATAGCCCAAAACAGCGGTGTTGGAGCTGTGCTGTAGGTGTAAACCCAGTCTGATTCCTTCTAAACCCGTTTTTGTTTCAGTTAATCAATGACAACTCATTAGGTCATTGATCATTAGCACCCTGTTTGTCATCCTTGTTTAATCACACACTGGGCTATATACCTGTAAAGTAATCAAAAAGTTTTATTTGAAAAGTGGTTTAATAGTGTTACTTTCTTGAACGAAATACAAAAAAAAACTAACATTTAATTTTTTTTGGAAAGTGAATGTTAGAAATCTAGAATTCGCTCTTTTCCACTGATACACTAATGCAGAAGACAAAATGTGATTTTGTTTAAACACAACAACATAGTAGAGAATGAATTTTCTGGGTGTTATACACAGTAGAGAAATGGGTCTTGTAACAGTAACATTAGGTTAGACATCAAACTGAAAACTATTCTTCTGTGTTATAAATGATTAGTTTTCACATATTTATGCAAGAAAAATGAATTTCACTTGGCATCCAGTTTAAGATGGCGCTGAAGTCCAATGACTACTTACTGACAGCAAGCAAAAAGAATACAACTACTTTATTAATAATACTTTTCCTTGTAAAATTTATGGTAAATGATCACCACAAGCAATGGAGAGATAAGCAAAGGCGAGGCAGAGCCAAGGGTTGAAGCGGGCAGGTGTGAGGTGAAGTCAAGGCATATTTGAACAAAGTCAGGGTGAGCAGAGCAGGAGAAGCAGACTCCAGGTCTATCCACCTAAACCTAGAGCAAGGTTTGATCAACTTAAGTGCTAGACAAAAGTGGGGTATAGGCCGAAAAATGGTGGTGGGGTCCAGGCCTAGAACATACTGATGCGATAAGGCCCAGGTTCTAATGCAAGAAACAACCTGATGTTTGGATGATTTAAATGCCGGGCCAGATGTATTAATAAGGGAAGGTGTTTGGACAAGAGGTGAGGTGGGGCCAGTTCTGCTTTCTGTCATATGACATTTATTCAGCTCTGCACTGAAGTGTGGCGGAGGCCTGCTCTGGGCTCCGTGTCTGAGTGCTCTGTGATGTTTATTCGGCTCCGGGCTCCACGTCTGACCGCTCTGTGATGTTTATTTGGCTCCGGGCTCCATGTCTGAGTGCTCTGTAATGTTTATTTGGCTTCGGGCTCCGTGTCTGAGGGCTCTGTGATGTTTATTTGGCTTCGGGCTCCGTGTCTGAGGGCTTTGTGATGTTTATTTGGCTCCGGGCTCCATGTCTGAGCGCTCTGTAATGTTTATTTGGCTTCGGGCTCCGTGTCTGAGCGCTCTGTAATGTTTATTTGGCTTCGGGCTCCGTGTCTGAGCGCTCTGTGATGCTTATTTGGCTCTGTGCTGAACTGAGGCTGAGGCCTGCTCCAGGCATCGTGCATAAGGACTCACTTTTGTTCTGAATGCCATTTGCTTGCTTTTATTGTTTGCATGATTTGCTTTTTTACCTCTGCACCTTCGGTGTTGACAGTGTATACATACCTTAATAATAAATGTACTTTGAACATCCAGACAGTATTGTTTTCTCTTTAAAAAAGCAGAAGCAATCTTAAAATAAAACTGAATAATACCCTTTAGCACACTCTAGTGATACTCTCAAACAGCAGACAGTAGACAAAATGACAATCCAATCTACATTCACTGGCCACTTTACTTGGTACACCTGCTCATAATGCAAATACAGGTGTCCCCCACTTTTCGAACGTTCGCTTTACGAAACCTCACTGTTACAAAAGACCTATATTAGTACCCTGTTTTCGCTTTCAGAAAGCGTTTTCACTGTTACAAAAAAAAAGCAGCGCGCAATAAAAAATCAGCGCACGATAAAAGGCAGCACGCACCCTGAGCAGCTGCTCTCCCTGGATTCGGAACTGCAATCCAGCCAGCACTGAAGAAAGAAAGAGATTTTCTCTGCAATGATAAAGTACGACTTTAATTTTGAAAGGGTACATAGGTTTAGAGGATATTTGCAAGATGGTTTGAGTCCTTACAAAGAACTGTATGATAGAAAAATGCGCGAGGCTCAGCAGTCAAGCAAGCCTTCCACATCAGTCACAGCAGACGATGAACCTCGACCTTCGACATCAAGACGGGCAGTCATAGGAGAAGATGAACTGCCTGCCCTAATGGAAACAGATAACGAGATGACACCCCAGTATCCCACCACCCCAACCCCCAGGCCACAGACAGATACCGATTCGTGGAGAATGCAGCAGTAGCCCAGAGGCACACAGCACATCTTTAAGAAAAAAGCTGAAATAAACATGCTAATTAATTAGGTGCCACCCGACACGTAATTGTCGGCCCAGATCAGAGACGACGCAATCGGAAATCGGCACTGAAATGGGCCAACAATTATGTGTCAGGCAGCACCTAATTAATTAGCATGTTTGTTTCGGTTTTTTTCTTAAAGATGTGCTGTGTGCCTCCCGGCTACCGCTGTACCCCTGCATGCTCCGCGGATCGGTATCGGGTTGGTGGCCCGGAGGGTGGGGGCCACTGCACCACCCCAACCTCTGACTCAGCCTAACACACCATCATCAGTGTGCTCGGCGCTGTCCCGATTCCGGTAAGTGATACTACACTGTACGTACATTATTTCTACTTTATATACGCTGTGTATTTTTACGTGTTATTTGGTAAGATTTGGCAGCTTCACAGCTTAAAGGTTACTGGAGGGAGCTTGCGCCGTGTTTTTGCCAACAGCGCTTGCGTGAGATTTTCGCTACGGAGAACAGTGCAGTAATGACTGTGGAAAGGTATTTCTACTTTATATAGGCTATGTATTTATCATACCATTCCTGCTTTTACTATATGTTACTCTTATTTTTGGTTTTATGTGTTATTTGGCATGATTTGGTAGGTTATTTTTGGGTCTGCGAACGCTCACAAAATTTTCCCATATAAATAAATGGCAATTGCTTCTTCACTTTACGACATTTCGGCTTACGAACCATTTCATAGGAATGCTCTACCTTCAGATGGCGGGGGAAATCTGTATCTAATCATCCAATCGTATGGCAGCAACTCAATGCACAAAAGCATTGTCAAGGAGGTTCAGTTGTTCAGAGTAAACATCAAAATGGGGAAAAAATGTGATCCAAGTGACTTTGACTATGGAATGATTGTTGGTGCCAGACAGTGTGGTTTTATCTGAGAAACTACTGTTCTCCTGGGATTTTCATGCACAAAAGTCTGTAGAATTTACAGAGAATGGTGTGGAAAAACAATAAACATTGCATGAGCTACAGTTCTGCGGGAGAACTTGTTAATGAGAGGTCAGAGGAGAATGACCGGATAGGTTCAAGCTGTCAGTAAGACAACGATGACTCAAATAACCACACGTTATGACAGTGGTGTGCAGAAGAACATCTCTGAATGCACAACACGTCACACCGTGAAGTAGATGGGCTACAGCATTAGAAGACCACGAACATGCAAAAACACACTCAGCCACTTTATTAGGTACCTCCTGACCCTAATAAAGTTGCCACTGAGTATTTAATGTAATAAAGGTTGAGTGTCCTTTAACTGAAATGCTTGAGGCCAAAGGTATTTTAGATTTCAGATATTGGAATATTTGCATCTATACAAAGAGATACCTTGGGGATAGGACCCAAGTCCAAACACAAAATCCATTTACATTACATGTACAGCTGGTGTGAGGCTCAGAGTGAACAGTCCACAGTCAGAGCACTGTCTGACATGATGAAGCAAGGTTCTCCACAGACTTGAATGACCACCCCCATCCATGTTATCAGATTTTGGAATTTTGGATAAGGGGTATTCAACTTGTACTAGTTGAAGTGACAAGGATTGTGTAACTCAGACAAAACCAATTGACTCAGTTGGGTCCGCACTGATACCTATGTGCAACTTGAGCTTTCTCCCTTCCTTGGTATAATCGTCTGCTCTTCTCCATCACTTGTTTATCTGGCTTCTCCTTAAAATGTATCTGTACTATAATCTCAACTATTACTGCAGTCTTGCAACATAAAGCATCTGCTAAATTCAGTTTCATCTTTTTGGTGATCTTTTCATAAACAGGAGTATGCATGAGGATCTCATGGAAATCTATCGTATGTTGAAAGGACTAGATAAGGTGGATGTGAAGAGAATGTTTCCTCTGTTGGGAGTATCCAAAACTAGAGGGCACAGCCTCAAATTTGAGGGGCAACCTTTTAGAACAGAAGGGGGATTTTTCTTTTTTAGCCAGTGGTGAATCTGTGGAATGCTCTGCCATGGACTGTGGTGGAGGCCAAGCTCATTGGTATACTCAAAGTAGAAGTTGACAGATTCCTGAATGGTTGGGCAATCAAGGGATATAGTGAAAGGGCAGGTGTGTAGGGTTGAATGGAACTCGGCATCAGCCATGATGAAATGGTGGAGTGGACTTGATTGGTTGAATGGCCTAATTCTGCTCCCATGTCTTACGCACATTATAGCACACTGAAAAAATGTGGCTGTACTCAAGTTGATTTCTATCTGTGTGTGTTCACTCTAGTAAAAAAAATTTACATGAGTTTTAAATACCAACAATGAAAATCTACAGATGCTGGAAATCCAAGCAACACACACAAAATGAAGAAAGAACTCAGAAGGGCAGGCAGCATCTATGGAAAGCAGTACAGTCGACATTTCAGGCTGAGACGTCTTCCTCAGGACTGGAGAAAAAAAAAGATCAAGAGTCAGGGTTAGAAGTGGTGGGGGGGGAGAAGAGAGGAAGAAAGAAACACAAGGTGATAGGTGAAACCGGAAGGGGGAGGGGATAAAGTAAAGAGATAAGAAGATAATCAGTGAAAAAGATACAGGGCTGGAGAAGGGGGAAATCTAATAGGAGAGGACAGAAGGCCATGGAAGAAAGGAGGAGCACCAGAGAGTGCATGCAAGAAGCTACAGTGAGAGGAGGAAAGGGGAATGGAGAATGGTGAGGGGAGGGGCTGGTGGCCATTACCCCAAGTTCAAGAAATCAACGTTCATGCCATCAGTTTGGAGGCCACTCAGACGGAATACAAGGTGTAGCTCCTCCAACCTGAATGCGGCCTCATCACAACAGAGGAGGCCATGAATAGACATGTCAGAAAGGGAATGGGAAGTGGAATTAAAATGGGAGGGCCACTGGAAGATCCCACTTTTTCTGGCAGATGGAGCATAGGTGCCTCAAGTACCTTAATTAAACATCTTTAGCCCTTGCTTTTCCAGGGGAAAGAATCTGAGTCTATTCATCCTTTAGTTACAAAATCATTTCTGCCTTATCCATGCAAACCTTTTTGTATCCCTTCTTGTACCTAAATTTCCTTTTTAAGACATAGCAACAAGAGTAATCCAAAGCACCCAAAAGTTTGGTCTTACTAAGATTATTAGTATCTTCTCTACTTTCCTATGCTACCTATGCAAATCACAACCACACATGCCCGATGCATTGCAAAGTGCTCTTCCAATTCCCATAAACAAGAGGTGACTGTGCATTTGCTACCAAAGTCCTTCTTCATCAAGATTGCGAACATTAGCAGGGTTACCTCCTTATTCTCAATTTTAGCAGGTAATGGCATATAAGGAAATAAGGTGAGATAGGAAAACAGGAATGAGGAAATGGTGAATGGTGAAGAGAGGAGGGGAGCCATTACCGGAAGCTCAAGCAGTCAATGCTCATGCCATAAGTTTGGAAGCATGAACATCGATTTCTCAAACTTACGGTAATGTCATCCCCCCGCTCCTTCATCATTCCCATTTCCCTCTCTCACCTTATCTCCTTACCTGCCCATCATCTCCCTCTGGTACTCCTCCTCCTTTTATTTCTTCAATGGCCTTCTGCTGTCTCTTATCAGACTCCCCCTTCCCAAGCCCTGTATCTCTTTCATCAAACAACTTCCCAGCTCATTGCATCACCCCTCCTGGTTTCACTTATCAACTTACGTTTCTTCCTACCTTCCCCCAATGTTCTAACTCTGACTCATCTTTTTTTCTCCAGTCCTAACAAAGAGTCTTGGTCCGAAACGTTGACCATACGTACTCTTTTCCATAGATGCTGCCTGGCCTACAGAGTTCCTCCAGCATTTTGTCTAAGCCTTTGATCATCTCAGTTTAAAAATGGAGCAAACAATCATTCAGATAGGAAATTACAACCAAATCATTTTCATTGCACACATCCAGAAAATTAAGAACCTGGGAAAAAGGAAATTGCAGAGCTTATATCAAGAATTTAGGGTTGTATAGATAGCTAATTCTAAACTTTTCTTGAACTATTTCAGTTACTCTGAACAAACAGTTCTCAAAGATTTTGTTTCTGCATGTGAGGAACTCTTCACAATACTCACTGTAAGCCACACGGTTAAAATTCTGATTGCCAACACAGACAAAGCTAAATATTTTTTTAAAAGTTAACAAACTAAATATTGCATTAGAATCTAGTACTGTATTTTTCACATTCAGAATACGGGAAATAAAGTTACATAAATGTTTTCTTAACTATGCTGCATGTTTTGAAAGGGCCAGATTTCTAGATAAGCACAGCTAATCTAACACTTTAAAGAATTCAGTGCATTCAGGATTGTTAGAATTTTGAAAATGTCATGTCAAAAGGTAAGAACTATCTATGCTATGTCACATGGAATGCAAAGTCAAGTAAATATTTAACGGTTCTTATTTTTACCTCTTTTTAGGGAAGGAAGGAAGATGACAGAAGCAACAGGAGTTCTCTTATAAATTAAATGTATTTGATAAAATTCAGAGCTAAATGCATATGGATCTATAAAAGGAATATACTTGACCTTAATCTTAGCTTCATGATTTTCGGTAACAGGCAAATTAGATATTCCTAGAGCAAACTCATTTCAGGAAATCAAACAAAAGTTAGCAATCATTGACCATAATAGAAACACCCATTCACACCACCCACTGCACAGCAGTTCAGCCATTAGTAAATTAAGCAGTCTTCCATTTTTAAAGATAATAAAAACATACTACTCCTATACAAAGATGTGACAAGTTTCAAATTAATAAAAGAGCTCTTTAAAAAAATGCAAAAGCAGACATCATAAATGAGCGGAAGAATCAACCACTGCAAACTTCTATGTGATTCTACAGCACTGTTGTCAATCATAGGGATAGGATTCTACAGCACTGCTGTCAAAGGATACAGGAGTTTTGCTGTGAAGAAAAGCTACTCTCCTCACCTAGCTTTTTTTAAAAAACTACCTTGTCAACTATCATGAAGTACAAATGAATGACAGTGCAAAAGTTCAAAGTAAATTTATTATCCAAGTATATATATGTCACTATATACAACCGAGATTAATTTTTGTGTGAACAATCACAATAACAAACACAACAGAACTAATTTACCAACCCAAGAGGATAGAAAGGACCAATGTGCAACAGATGACAAACTGTACAAATACAAAGGTGAAATAAAAGAAACGATAAGCAATACATATCAAGAACATGAGATGAGGAGTCCTTAAAAGTAAGTTCCTAGGTTGTGGGAACAGTTCAGTAATGAGGTGATGAAGTTGAATGAAGTTATCCCCCCTGATACAAGAGCCTGATGGTCGAGGGGCAATTACTATTCCTGAACCTGGTGCAGTGGGTCCTGGGGCTCCTGTACCTTCTTCCTTATAGCAGCAGCAAAAGGACAGCACGGTCTGGATGGTGGGGGTCTCTGATGATGGGTGCTGCTTTGCTGCAACAGCAGTCCATGCAGATGTGCTTAATGGTGGCGAGTACATTACTAGTGATAGACTGGGCCATATCCACTATTATATTTTATAAGCTGTCCAAGGTCATTGGTGTTTCCATACCAGGCTGTGATGCAACCAGACAACATTAGTCTCCACCACACATCTATAGAAGTTTGTCAATGTTTTAGATATCGTGCCAAATTGTTGCCACCTTCTAATTACAGGTGCTGTTGTACTTTCTTCGAAATGGCACGTGGACAGATCCCCTGTAATGATCACACTGAGGAATTTAAAGTTGCTCACCCTCTCCACCTCTAATACTCTGATGAGAACAGACTCATGGACACCTGGTTTCCTCTTCCTGAAATCAATAATCAGCTCCTTGGATTTGCTGACATTGAGTGAGAGATGTTGTTGTGGCACCATTCAGCCAGATTCTCAATCTCCCTCCCATATGCTGTTTCATCACTCACCTTTGATTCAGTCAGCAAACTTAAATGTGACACTGAAGCTGTGCTTAGCCTCACAGTTATAAGTACAAAGTGAGTAGAGCAGGGAGCAAAACACACAGCCTTTATGTTCCAGGGTGAGTGAAAAGATAATGAAAAAGCACCTGCTGTATACCTGCTGTGACGGTAGACAAATTGGAAAGGATCCAATTCACTTCCCAAGCAGGAGTTGATGTGTTTCATCACCAAGCTCTCAAAGCACTTCATCACAGTGGATGCGAGTGCTACTGGATTAAAGTCATTGAGGCATAGTCTTCTTAGGCACTGGTATAATTGAAGCCAGCTTGAAGCAGGTGGGGACCTCAGACTGCCGAAGTGAGAAGGTAAAAATATCAGTGAACACATCACTCAGCTGATCAGAACAGGTCTTTAGTACTCAGCATGTACCTGCCTGGGCTGTATGCATTCCATGGGTTCACCCTCCTGAAGGACGCTCTCACATTAGCCTCAGATACTGAAATCACATGGTCTTCAGGGGCTATGGTAGTCATGAAGGTGCCTTCATATTCTGACAGTTAAAACAAGCACAAGAGGCATTGAGCTCCTCTGGGAGCAAAGCCTTGGTTTCACTTTATAGGAGGTGACAATATTTAAAGCCTGTGACAGCTGTTGACAATTCTTCAGTAATTCAAGTTTCGTCCAGAATTTTCCAGAGATCTTATCTGGACCTCTTGTATTTAACTTGGTCGTCAGATCCGAATATCATTGATCTAGCCCTCAGTAGATTACTGATCTTACAGTTCATCCAGGCTTCTAGTTAGGAAAGATTTTGAGTGACTTTGTGGAAACACACTCATCTATGGCTGTTTTATAAAGTCTGTGGTATATTCATGCAGATCCTCTAAAAGTCCTTGAACACTGCCCTGTCCACTGACTCAAAGCAATCCTGTAGCCACTTCTCTGCCTCCTACAACCACCTCTTTGCTGTCCTCATCTCTAGAGTTTTGCTCTTTAGCCTCTGCCTGTTTTCAGGCAGGAGGACAGCCAAGTGATCAGATTCCCATGAAATGCTATCTAGGCATGGAACAGTGGGCATTCCTAATCGTAGTATAGCAGTAGTCAAGTGTGTTGGGAACCTGGTGCTGCAGGTGGTATGGTGATAATAACTGGGCAGAGATTTCTTCAAACAAGCCTAATTGAAGTCCCCGACAATGATTTGAAAGGTGTCGAGATAGGTTGTTTCTTGATTGCTGATGCCTTCTCTCAGTATCTCAAGTGTCTGCTTAACATCAGCCTTTGGCAGTATATTAAGTGTGGTTAAGATCACAGAGGAGAACTCTCTTGGTAACTAGAACAATGGCACACAATCATCACATGTTCCAGGTTGGGGAAACTGGAGTGCAACAAGACCGCGACATCCAAGTACTGCAAAGAGTTTATCAAGAAACACAAACCCCACCTTTTGCCTTTTCCGAATCAGCAGTCCTGTTCATTCAGTGTATTGGGTCTTACCAATGTATCCAGTATGTCCAGAGTGAGCCATGACTCCTTGAAACACAGGACAGAATAATCCCTCTTCTCCCTCTGATATAGCAATCTTGCCCTTAGGCCTTCAATCTTGTTCTCCAGCAACTGTACATTTGCTAACAAGATGCTGGGTAGAGCAAGTTTCATTCCTTGGTGTTTCAGTCTGACGTGGAGTCCTCTCCTCTTTCCTCTTTCAGCCACGGCAACGTACCTTCATCCGCTTTAAGGTACCATACCTGCACACTTGAGAGTTAAGTCAGCCAAATCATTAAGATTGTGAAATCACTAGCTCATGAAGGCAGTTAAAAAATCCATTACTTAAAGGGAAATTACAGGCTACAGATTGCAGTGAGAGTAGTTCCAAAGTACATTTGGAAATTTTGTAAGTTGCCCGCAACACATGTGTTTTACCAGTTTCTGAGTATTCATTTTCAAAGGAAAACAAATTGTTGAAATCCCAAAGTTCACATTAAAAAGTCCAAAATGAAAGTTTGAAAGATCATATCCCTAATGAAAGAATGTCAAACATTTGGTATCTGCAAAAGACATTGAACAGTTTCCAAAACATTGAGCTACTAATCTACTTCCAATACTTCCAAGAAAACTCAAAATAACATCGTCACTTCAGATCATCACCAATTTAATCTATAGTGACATCTTACGAAACAGAATCTATTAAAACTAAGAACAAATTCCAGGACCTAACCAATTTTATCCCTCATTAGCTTACAGTTCTTAAATTTCAAAAATCTTTTGATTTTTTACTCATCAGCACTTACTGTCTAAGAGCCATAGACAAATTACTCTGTCCCCTCTCTGCCCCAATGAATGTTAAAGCATTGATCGCAGTTGCAGAATTGCACTAAATATTTAAGAACTAGGTTACAATGGAAATCATTATGTATTTTGTTTTTCGAAGCATTTCTGAAAATTTAGAAGATCAGTGAATTTTGTCAGGATTCCAAACTAATAAGAAATACCTGTGCCTTCTTGGGGAAGAGGGAGAAAAGGCAAAAATGAAGTAGCTTTAAGTATCACCCAAATATGATAGCTCATGGAAGAAAAGCTTCCACACTTAGCTATGCAACTGCCTGGGCTATGCAAGATCTTCAAATGTTTTGACTCAGTTGAACCATGACCACTTTTTAAAAAATTTGTAAATAAGGTACAAGGTTACTGCCCAAAGAACAAAAGTGAAAAAGACGAAAAAGGAAAAAAAAAAGTGTTTAACGGGAAGCTCAGAGATGTACTTACAACAGTAACTGAAACAAAAAAGTCTTTGCATGATGGAAAAAAGAAAAAAAACTAAATGGTGAGTAAAGTCAATGTGGGAACACCTGAAAAGACTAGTCTGAAGGAGAGTGGTCAAGAAAGAATGTTGCAAAGAGGTTTTCTTATCACCATTCAATGGCAGAGTTAGAGCAGCAGTTTCTTGGAAACATTACGAAAAGGCAGATCTAGATTATAACATGCACTAAAAATTAGGAGAGAGAAAACAAAATGGAAAAAAGGAGAATTCCACAACAGTAGTAAAAAAAGAGGAAACTTAAGGATTGGGAAGGGAAATGGAACAAAATGCAACACACAATCTGCTGGAGGAACTCTGAGTCAAACAGCATGTTGGACAGAATGGAACAGTGAACATTTTCAGTCAAAACATTGCATTGGAAGAGGAAAGGCAGCCAGTATAAAGAGGAGAGGGAAGGTATTGAGACTGGAGCCATTATACAGAGTAGGTCAAGCAAAATCTAAGAGTTAAACTTAAATTGGCATTTTCTATGGCATCCGCACCCAATAGGTCTACACATCCTTTGAAAAGGGTAGGAAAAGAACTAGGAAATATAGTAAGTGTATATTAATGCCTGTGTGATATCCCAAACAAAATGAACCAAATAACCACAGGTGAAATCATCAGGCAACTCAATTCTATCATTAAGTTGAATTCATACCACACAACAAAAAAAAATTCAGCATTTCTATTACTACTATTCAAAGCTCAATAAGTTCAAATGCAATATTCAGCTACATTATTGTTTATTATGGACTTGATACCGAGAAGCGGTACATTTGGGAGTCAAAGTATGTACTTACTGGAAAGTTGCCATATACTGAAAATACAGACAAATGTATAACACAGTAATGACAGAATGCACACCAACAATCACAATGAATATAGAACATTATATTTAAGTTTGCCTTTTCAAAATCTTGCCCAGGGTAGGGGTAGGCTGTTGTGAGCCTAGTGCTGAATAGTGATTATTTAAAAAATCATTAGCAAAATGTTTGATTTAAAAAAAACTGCTTTTTGCTTCAGCAAAATTTTGCAGTCCATGCAAAATCAAAGTAGTGCAAGACTGCCTCCTTGAGATGGATTTTGTATCTGGCAATTTCTTGAAGGCCTTTTTGATACAAAAACTGAATTTTTCTTTTGAAATATTACTCAGCTAGATCCCAAAATACACCATTACACTTTTCTTTTAGAAATTAGAACTTATTCCATTATTTTTCAAAAAGTTCCACCATGCAACCAGTTCCAGAATAATACATAAAACATCTTTTATTTCACTACAGAATTATGAAATAGAATTCAAAACTAGCCCACAAAAGATATTAGGAGACATAACCAGAAATTAGGTGAAAAATGTTTTACAGAATCTTGAGAGGTATAAGACTTAAAGACTGCAGGGAACTCCACAATGTGTCACAGAACACAGAACAGTACAGCATAGTACAGACCCTTCAGTCTACAATGTTGTAATGACCTTTTAACCTACTCCAACATCAACCTCACATTTGCCTCCCACATAGCTCTCCATTTTTTTCTCATCCATGGGCCCATCTAAGAGTTTCTTAAATATCTCTAATTACCTGCCTCTACCACCATCCTTGGTAGTTTTTCCAAACACTCATCACTCTCTGTATAAAGAGCCTACCTCTCACATCCCACCTTCAAACACATTAAAATTATGCCCTCTCATTAGTTATTTCCACCCTGGGGAAAAATGGTGCTGGTTCTCTACTCTATCCATGTCTCTTATCATCTTGCACACCACTATCAAGTCCCCTCTCATCCTCCTTTGCTCCAAAGGGAAAAGCCCTAGCTCATATAACCTTTCTCCATAAGACCTATTTCTAATTCAGGCAGCATCCAGATAAATCTCCTCTGCACCTGGTCTAAAGCTTCCACATCCTTTCTATAATGAAATGACCAAAACAATACTCCAAGTGTGATCTAACCTTTGTGTTATAGAGCTGCAATATTACCTTATAGCTCTTAAACTCAATGCCCCAAACACTGGGCTTAAGATTGCATCAGACTAAACTCCATGCATATACAAACTTCCTCAAAAAAATCTTAAATTATCTTTGAAGTATCTTAATCAGCATGCGACACATTAGTGTTGTTTCACATCCCTCCATGTTAATAGATTACCAATTCAAATTGTTTGAAATAATTGACTCTCCGTCATTTCCGACGATGACAATTAGATTTGCTCAGTTCTGCTGTGTTCGTAGATGGCTGTTGAGTCCAAGTTGTGGGTGACATAGACATCCACAATAAAGACATGAAAACTGTGCTGGATCTAGAAGTGGAGCCATGCTATTGCTCTCCTCCTTTGTTGGGCAGCGATTAGTACCACTCATCGTCTCTCCTCCAGGTTGTTGTGAGAGATTCTAACTAAGGCTCACCAGCCACTCTGGTCTTGCGCACTCTGTTCCAACCCAGTGTGTGCAACGCTAGCTTCCATGCCATCTTTGAACCTCTTACGGAGCCTACCTTTACTCCCTTTGTCCAGCAAAAGCTCACCATATAGTTGCTGTTTGGGGATTCGGGGATCATTTATGTTTATGACATGCCCTATCCATTGAAGCTGTGCTTTTACAATCACGGCCTCAGTACTCGTCATCTCTGCCCTGTCGATGACCTCTATTTAGCACTAAACATTGATTTCATAAATGCTAAAATCTTACTTCAATTGCCAGCCCTGTGGTATAGGTAGCATTTTATTTAGTACATATATCACATATTTTTTCTCCTCTCTGATCTCTTTTCCAAAATAATCCCTTAATGTTGCACAGATAATCAGTCACACCTTGATCTTCTCTAATCAAAGTCACTCTCCAAAAGAAAAAAAACTTGATACTTGCATAAAGCTTCGATTGTGGCATAGTAACTAAGATTGAAAATTTTCACATGAACAAATCAAAGCAGCCAACTCATGCTTTATTACTCCATGACAGCACATTGGTATTTCAATTTATTAACCATGCTGCCTTGAGTATGTTTGTTCAACAGGCCATCCAAGAAAATTTTATGTGGTAGTATGTTGCTTTCCAGGTGGACTTTCATTAAAGATATAAGATTGTTAGAGCCAAGAAGTTTCTATAACCATCAGGAAAACACAATTAGAAGTTATTATTTGAGGGAATAACAACAAATTGCTTATATATACTGTACATTCTGCCAACTGGTTTACAGAACCATTTTAACAAAGCTATATCAAAAGACCTTTGCAAGATCCAAAAAAAAACAAGTAATAAAAATGTGCCTTGTTATTACAACTTCTGAACTACTTTTAAATGTTTTGCAAATGCCTGCATGGTGCATTATAGATTTGAGTTTGATTATCTGGTACAACTAAAATGGCTCCCTAGACAACCATCTCATGGCAAAACATCTATTGAAATATTCATGAAGCTATAGAAGAAAAATTGTTTTTGCAGAGCTATTTATGAAAAATCTGCTGCATCGTTTTGTCTCTACTTATATTAAGATTCAATATTGTTTTATGTCAATTCCTGTACACATGTAAAGAACAAAATAATTGATACACCAGTTCAGATGCAGCACAAAGAAAAAAGAACACAGATAAAGAATACAATAATTTTAAAAATCAGATACAAATTTAAGATAGCTTATATACATAGATTGATTATATGTCCACAAAGTGACACTAGGTTGTACACAGGAAATAAAAGTAGTAGTGGTGTTAGTGGGTGGAGGCAATTGTTTTTAAGTCAGGTGGTATTAATGTAGATGCTACTTGGCCTGCTCCCTGATGGGAGGGGGACAAACAATCCATGAGCAGGCCAAATGTGATAGTTGATGATGCTCCTGGCCCTTTTCCAGCACTGTTCCGTATATGCCATTCATGGCAGGTAGGTTGGTGCTGGTGATACATTGTGCAGTTTTGAACACCCGTTGTAGACCCTTCCTATCTACTACAGTGCAGTTTCTGTATCAAGTAGTGATGTAGCTTGTGAAAATGCTCTTGTCTGCACATCTGTCGAATGACACGAGTATGGATGTGCACAGTCCCGCTCTCTTCAGCCTCCTCAGAAAGTAGAGAGGTGCTGGTGAGCTTTCTTGGCTGTGCAGGATGTGTTCTGGCACCATCAGGTTCTGTGTGATGTGTATTTCCATGAGTTTGAAACAGCTTGCAGTTTGCACTGCTGTACCACGGTTGTTAAAAAAAGGGGGGCGGAAGGTATCTGAATGGTACACGTTCTCCAAAAATTAATAATCATCTTCAAGCCTCAAGCTCTTCCACTTCCTCTCTATAGGACGTCCCATTGTTCTTGGTGATAAGAATGTTCCTTCTAATTGTAATGAACAGTGCACACAAAAATCTTGTGCTATGCAATTTTTTGTCCAGTGACAACATGCGTGCACTGAATTTTCAAGTGGAAGTAAATCTGAAGCTATTCTACGGATAATAAACTACCAAGTTCAGTTTGTTATTCATTGTTTAAAAGAAATAAAATAACTATCAATAAGAACGATGATCTCCTTTGGGTTTGATCGTTTTCGCTATCGTTCATCTGCATTCACAAAGCATATATAGGTCTGATGTGGGTAAAAATATGAAGGGTTTTCTTGCCAGAGGTTTTGCACACTGTCCATAGGTTATTTGTCTGCTATATGACATTTTAAAAAGTAAAGTTTCAAAATATCACTCCACTTCTTCCCATTTGCAAATTCCCCAGCAACTTTTGCATCATGACACTACAAGATACATAAATATTTCTCGTAGCTACACATTCCTGACCTCATGCTTTTGGTGCAGTAGTCTGCACTGTTTCGTTAAGCTATTATACTTTAAATGAACTAGTTCTTTTGCACTTCACACCTTCTACTTCCTTGGAATTCGACATAGTTAATCAATATCTTCTTCAATTTAAAATAATGTATAAATAAGCCAGTTCTAAACTCTGAAGACAAAATCATCGCACATTCCATATTGTCAACATCATTTCTATCAGAAAAGGAAACTTGATTGCATACAATTGTGAAATATACTTAACATACCAATGCAGTAGAAGGTGACAAGCTTTTGTGCGCAGTTTAAATTCCTTTGTGTGCTAGTAGTAAAGGATGTGCGCACCTTAAGGGGAGCATTGGTGATGAGCCCTACTACTGTTGTGTCATTGGGGACCTTGACAACACAATTGCTCAGGTGTTTGGCTGTGCAGTCATGTGTGAGCAGTGTGTATTGCAATGGGCTTAGCACACAGCTCTGCAGGGGCATCTGTTTTGAGGTTGATAGGGAGGGAAGAGTGGTTGAGGTCTGCTCATTAAGAAGTCCAGAAATCTGTTCTTTCGCAGGTTAAATAGCGGTCTATTTAGACGAGGACTCCTACTCCTTGGAAAGATTACATATTGAACAATTCATCCAATTTATATACAAACTATTTTAACTGTAAATACACTATAGCCCCCCCAAAGGAAAAATTATCCCTGAATAATTCATACAAACTGACATACTTTCTCTAACTTAGTAGGATTTGTTCTACAGACAGAGTATTCATTTTGTTCACTTGATAATATCGAAGCAGTATTTGTATTAACAAACACAGTTAAAGATGGAAATAACAAATTTAAGAATGTCAATGCCTTTGTAGATGTCATACAACGTTTGGGACAAATTCCATCCCAAATCCACTTGTTTCTGGAATAATAGCTATGTTCCATAAAGTACCAAGACACTATTACAGATAATATGCATAGGTTAAAAAGTAGTTTTAAGTATTTTACTCTTCTGAAAATATCTTGTAATCTTTATAATTACATGTCTGGGTGTACAATTCATAAACATCAGAACATGAACCTTATTGATTATTGACTAATTATTACTGATCATTCCCACTTCTGACAAAAAAGGGAAAATATGTCACTGATATGAAAAGGGAAAAAGAGATATTGGGCCCTGAACTTCCTCAGCATTTCCTTAGGGCTGTGATTGTCTCTTCCAATAATCACGGCCGTTTTCTACTGGACTAGAGACACAGTGAAGAGGTTCACCCTCATTCTCACTTTATTAAAACTCCTTAATGTCAAGTCAAATACTGCCATATTGCAAAGGAGCAATTATTTCACTTTATCTTTAAAATTTAGTTATGGCTTGAACATAAAGTAAATTTAAGTGCTGAGATCCTGTGAAAATCATTGTTGGAAATGCCATCTATGAACAAATGTCACTTGATGGTACTTCCAATGAAAAAGAGGACAGAAGTGGGCAAAAATGTTTGTAAGATTGGGACTAGATTTATCCAGTGTCTTCTGAACAGCACTCACACGCTAATTTTCCCGGTTTTTTTTTATTGCCATTTGTGCAGCTGTACCAAAGCAACATGGCTGTGATGTCAGCAAGTTTGCCAGCACAAAAGCCAATATGTTATTAAGGCTTATAGCCTCCACGGCAGAGTGCACTTAGCCATTCCTTGTGAAGAACACCAATGGTTCTTTTGTGTCTGTTTTCCCATTCAATGAGATCATGGCAAAATTGTGACTCCACAAATATTTATTCTCATTTACCATTTAAGAAAAGTTTCAGACTTAAAGATAACAACTAACCATCAGCAACTGCCATTTACAAGAGCCAAGTTTTTAAGCATTATAAGACCATAAGACATAGGAGCAGAATTAGGCCATTCAGCCCACTGAGTCCGCTCCGCCATTCCATCATGGCTGATCCTGGATTCCAGTCAAACCCATACACCTGCCTTCTCACCATATCCTTTGATGCCCTGACCGATCACCGATCAACTTCCGCCTTAAATATATGCATGGACTTGGCCTCCACCACAGTCTGTGGCAGAGAATCCCACAGACCTGCTCCCTGGCTTAAAAAAATCCTCGGTTTAAAGGACCGCCCCTCAATTTTGAGGCTGTCCCCTCTAGTTCTGGATACCCCCCCACCATAGGAAACATCTTCTCCCACATCCATCCTCTCCAATCCTTTCAACATTCAGTAGGTTTCAATGAGATCGCCACACATTCTTCTAACTTCCAGTAAGTAAAGGCCCAAAGCTGTTCATATGTTAACCCCTTCATTCCTGGATTTATCCTCAAGAATCTCCTCTGGACCCTCTCCAATGACAACACATCCTTTCTAGTTTGAAATCACCAGTAGAGGGAAGCATTTTCCGATTTCTCATAGATAAGTGTAAATTACATTTGGCATGTGCCTTAAATTTAATAATATTTGGTGGCACGGTAGTGTAGTGGTGAGTGTAATGCTTTACAGCGCCAGCCACCCAGGTTCAATGTCCGTAACTATCTGAAAGGAGTTTGCATGTTCGCCCTGTGTCCATGTGGGATTGCTCCAGTTACTCCATTTTCTCCAATATTCAAAAGACGTAGATAGAGGTTAGTAGGTTTATTGGTCACATGAATGTTAATGGGTAGCACAGACTCATTGGTCTGGAAGGACCTGTTACTATGCTATATCTCTAAATAAAATAAACATAAGATAATATCAAAATGAACCTCATTTATTACAATTGTGCCAGCTAATGATTTGGAAAAACTGCTAACAATCATTCATTACATTTTCATTTCATTGGAATTACGTGAGTTAACAGCTCATGGAATGCAAAGAATCAAATTACACCATTGTGTTCTGCAATATCATAAGATTAAACAGGATCAATTTTGATACATCTATTAATTGTTTACAATATTCCTCAAGCAATATTAATTGCATAAAGATTATAGCAAAAATTTGCAACACACTGTATGGTTGCAAGCAAGCCAAAATATTTTGCTGGGCCTTTTTGCTAAGAACAGCTAACACAATGAAAATGAACTAAAAACATCTGCTGTTAATAATAAGTATAATAAAACAAATCGTGCATTTGACAAATAGCAGACAAAAGTTATTGACCACAATCTAGAAAAAAAAATGATGCAATAATCTGACTGGTAAAGGAGGTGTCTGATTGTAACACAGAGATATAGATCAGAATTGTTTTAGCAAGAAAAGCAACTACACTCAGTGCTACAGAAATGGCACATTCTAAGGCATCAAGCAATCTTAAAGTACTACTTCTTATTACTTCCCTTATTAGAGATTGCATACTGCACAGAAAGTTACCAAACAAACCTAGAGAATTAAGTCTGGCAAGATTGTAATTCCAATCTGCGTCCCAATTTGAGCAAACTACTTCTCAACTTGGAAATCCAAGAAGTTAACAACAGAATGCTGTGAGCTGCTGGCAGGCAGATACCATTATAATGTTCAAAAGTCATTTGGACAAGGACCTGGATAGGAAAGGCATAGAGGGATATAAGCCTAATGCAGACAAATGAAATCAGCAGAGTGAGGCAACATGACTGGCAGCAATAAGGTAGGCCAAAAGGGCCCATTTCTGTCATGAATAATGCAGAACATCCCCAGATTATGTAATCTGAATGGCGCATAAATCGGAATTGTGGCCACAAACCTCGTTTCCAGGCAGCATCTGGCAAATGAATACTGCCAGTCTCCCAAACCCTACTCAGATGTAGGGGCAATACACAGGTTAGGAGTTTATAATCTTGAAAGGATCTATAGTACTTTAATTCCTAAAGATGAAGGTGAAAACAAAATGTTTTCCATTTATAGTTTTGCATTACAGATATGAATTTTTAAAAAACTCAGTTAACTAGACAAATAATAATACTAAATTTTTTTTAAATTATTACAGATACTGGAAAACTGAAAATGCTTAATATCAGATCAATCTTAAACCAGTGACTGTGTTTCTCTCTACCCATCTTGCCTGATCTACTCAGCATTTCCAAAATATTCTTTGGTTAAATTTAAACTAAAGTAAAACTGATCATCTGGAATCCTTGGTACTCTGCCTTGTATATTTTCTGGACTATTTCATTTTATTATTTTATTTCATTCTTTTGATGTTACACAACAGAACAATAAATATTGCGGAGAACCAGCTAAGTTTAACTGGAACATGGGCCTGACAAGCCACACACTGAACTACTGGAATTTCCAAACAATGCAACAGCATTTTAATACAGCTTGTAAATTTGATAAATACATTCTTTAAAAAGTGCAGTTACTAATTTTTTTTGGCCAGTGGCAAAGAAATTCATGGACTATTTTGTCCCACTCCCATGGGGGAGGCAACATTCACGCCAGGACCACCACTCAATAACAGTTACTTTTCTCAAGCCAAAAAGGCTGATCAGCACCTCCATCCAGTAACTCCATCACTATTTTATTATTTGTCAGTCACCTTGTGTACAGCTTAGCATTATTTTACAAAAATACAATTAATCTGAGTACATATGCCATCTTATGTATTATTTATTGTGTTTTTTAAATTATTGTGTTTGTTACCTGTCCCGTGAGTATCTCGTGAATATGAAGTAAATTGTCTTATGCCATTGGAATGATGTAATTGTCTTGTGATAATTGTCTTGCGGCTTTTAGGTCCGGGGATACCAGTCGCTACACGGAATCCAGGGGTGAACTCCGGAAAGCCATTAAGGGCACCAAGAAGCAATATCGAGCCAAGTTGGAAGCCCAGGCTAACCAGAGGGATACCGGTAGACTATGGGGGTCTAAATGAGGTCACTGGGCGCAAAGAAAAGGCTGGGAATATCAATAACTGTGGCGCTTCTCTTCCTGACGAACTTAACATATTTTACACAAGATTCGAAGAGAAGAGGAGCGTCCCGCTCCCTCCAGATGAACCGGACCTGGTGGCGTCGAGATTCATTGTCACCGAGGAGGATGTTGGAAGGGCCTTCCTGAAGATAAATCCAAGGAAGGCGACGGGCCCAGATGGTGTCCCGGGACGGGTTCGCCAGGCCTGTGGAAGCAAGCTAGCTGGCGTGCTTGCTGACATCTTCAACTGCTCCTCGCTTCAGTCTAAGATCCCCTCGTGTTTTAAGAAGGCAACGATAATCCCGGTGCCAAAGAAGAGAAAGGTGGCATGCCTGAATGACTATCGACCTGTGGCTCTGACATCAATTGCTATGAAGTGCTTCAAGAGATTGGTTATGGCACACATCAACCACAGCCTACCAGTCAACCTCGGCACTTTGCAATTCGCCTACCGGAGCAATGGGTCAATGGCAGATGCCATCTCTCTGGCCCTACGTTCCTCCTTAGAACACCTGGAGAATAAAGACACATACGCAAGGCTCCTTTTCATTGACTACAGCTCTGCCCCTAATACCATCATTCAAAATATACTGATTCCTAAGCTCCGGAACCTGGGCCTTAGCACTCAGATCTGCGACTGGATCTTCAACTTCCTCACAGACAGGACCCAGGCTGTAAAAATAGGGGACAAGCTCTCCTCTACAATCACTCTGAGCACCAGTGCCCCACAAGGCTATGTACTCAGCCCCCTGCTGTACTCACTGTACACCCATGATCGTGTAGCCAAGTTTCCATCAAACTCAAAATATAAGTTTGCTGATGACACAACAATTGTAGGCCATATCTCAGGTAATGTTGAGTTTGAGTACAGAGAAGAAATTAAGAACCTGGTGGCATGGTGCGAAGACAATAACTTATCCCTTAATGTCAACAAGACAAAGGAATTGGTTGTTGAGTTCAGAAAGAGTAGCGGACCGCACGACCCAATTTACATTGGTGGTGCACAAGTGGAACAGGTCAGAAGCTTTAAGTTCCTTGGGGTCAATATCACAAATGACCTGACTTGGTCCAACCAAGCACAGTCCATTGCCAAGAAGGCCCACCAGCACCTTTACTTCCTGAGAAAGCTAAAGAAATTTGGCCTGTCCCCTAAAACCCTCACTAATTTTTATAGATGCACTGTAGAAAGCATTCTTTTAGGGTGCATCACAACCTGGTATGGAAGTTATCCTGTCTCCAAGACCGAAGAAGCTGCAGAAGATCATGAACACAGCCCAGCACATCACACAAACCAATCTTCCGACCTTGGACTCACTTTATACCACATGCTGTCGGAGCAGTGCTGCCAGGATAATCAAGGACACGACCCACCCAGCCAACACACTCTTCGCCCCTCTTCCCTCCGGGAGAAGGCTCAGGAGCTTGAAGACTCATACGGCCAGATTTGGGAACAGCTTCTTTCCAACTGTGATAAGACTGCTGAACGGATCCTGACCCGGATCTGGGCCGTACCCTCCAAATATCCAGACCTGCCTCTCGGGTTTTTTTTGCACTACCTTACTTTCCATTTTCTATTTATGATTTATAATTTAAATTTTTAATATTTACTATCCATTTGTGCTCCAGGGAGCAGGAAGCGCAGAATCAAATATCGCTGTGATGATTGTACATTCTAGTATCAATTGTTTGGTGACAATAAAGTATTAAGTATAAAGTATAGTGGGGTGATGTGATGTTATCTGATGGCATGTTCCAACTGGTATATCAGAGGAAACCGCAGTTGTTGCGTAGCTCGTTTTGTTGGGAGTCCACCGTTGGTAGTTATGCCATCAGAGAAGAGTGAGAGTGAAGAATCCCCAGCTCCGAACGAACCCCAAAAGGATTGGGGTTAACCAGTGGCATTCGGCGCATTACGGGTGTGACTGACATCTGGAACTGTCCATATGCGGCACGCACGTTTCGTTAACCCTGACACAGTTTGGGTATTATGTGATGATCACTTTGTTGAAAGGTCAGTTACTCTGAGAAATCGTATTCTGCGTCATAATTTTGAACAAGGCATTTTAGCTGGGAGCTGCATCAGCAGTGACGTCTTTACTTTGGGAACTGTTCCAAAGCTGGTTTGGGAAGTCTCTCCTCTCGAATATTTCTGGAATCATTTGAACTTATTAAATTACCACCTTAAGACTGGGCTTAAATAAGATCTGTTAAGAATTGTCAATTGTTTGATAACTATGCAGGTTTCCCCCACTATCCGAAGGCAGAGCGTTCCTCTGAAACTGTTCGTAAACCAAAATAGCTTAAAGCAAAGAAGCAATTACCATTAATTTATATGGGAAAAATTTTTGAGCATTCCCAGACCCAAAAAATAACCTACCAATCATACATAAAACCTAAAATAACACTAACATACAGTAAAAGCAGGAATGATATGATAAATATACAACCCATATAAAGTAGAAATAATGTACGTTAGTTTCACTTAACAGAATCCGGAAGATTGAGCCAAAACCGATTTGTAGAGAAAAAAAAAATTGGCACGTACACACATGCGCACACACCTGACTGTAAAAGGCTTCACGGTCGTGGTAGTCTTTCTCGGGGTAAACACAAGTTTAAAGAGGCAGCTTTTTTCGTAAAAGCGAAAATCCTCTTTCGGTTAGTGAAAACAGGTACTAAAGTAGGTCTTTCGTCAAAGCGAAATATCATAAAGTGAGCGCTCAGAAAGCAGGGGACACCCGTAGACGCATACGCTGCTAACATCCATTTAAGTTCATCGTTTGTTTACTGTCCTATGCTTATTTTTTAGTAGAGGTTAATAAATGTCATTTATTTTATAAAAACTCCACTCAAATTCATCTCTATTGCTACTGGTTCATAACATATGTAGGGGCTCGACCAGATTTGAACAAATTTAGAGCTTTATTGGTTGTTTAATTAACAATCTGATTGATAAAGGGGAAATAATCGAATCCTTTTTGTTTTTGGTTTGTGTGTGGTTATCAGCAGCAATGGATGTTGGGGACTTTCTGGAATCACCAATCCCTGCAGCATTAGTGAATGCGAAAAAGGGTGAGGTGTGGGAAATTGCTGAAAAACTGAAGTTTACAGGGATAACCACGGTCACGACAAAGTCAGTGATTCAGAGAATAGCAGCTGAATATTATGTAGCTATGAAAGTGTTTCATGATGAGGTGTTAGAGCAGTTTCCTATAAGCAAAGATATGATCCGGTTACAGCTGGAACAAATAGTGTTAGATAAATTTAAAATAGAGGCTGAGTTGGAACGAAGACGATTAGAAGCTGCAGAAAAACAGGAATTTGAGCTAAAAATAGAGAGGTTAAGGCTCAAGAAGCAAGATGGTTCGAGGAAACCAGGTATAAATTGCTAGTCAGGAAGTTAAACTGGTTCCTCCATTTAATGACGCAGATGTTGATAGATACTTCCAGCAGTTTGATAAGGTTGCTCTGAGTGCACCGTGGCCAAAAGAGCGCTGGCTTGTCCTGTTACAAAGTGTATCTAAAGGTAAAACACAACAAGTTTATATGGCTTTAACCAGTGAACAGGCAGCTGATTATGATACTGTGAAGCAGACTACATGAAGCTTATGAACTGGTTCCAGAAGCTTATAGACAGAGATTTAGAAATCTGAAGAAACATGTGAACCAGACTTATGTGGAATTTGCCTATGACAAATCTGTATGTTTTGAGCACTGGTGTACCTCTAAAAATGTGAATGAGGATTATGACACATTAAAGGAGCTGGTTTTGATTGAGGAATTTAAAAAGGTGCATCCCTGATGGCATAAAAGAATATTTGAATGAAAAGGACCCTGCCACATTGCCCGAGTCTGCTAAATTAGCAGATGAGTATGCTCTAACCTATAAGAGTAAGTTTACTCTGAGTAAAACTTTCCAAAGGAGTAGCCTAGATAGTCAGGGTAAACCAGAAATTAAATCAGAAGCTAGTGATAAAGGTAAGAATGAAGGGAAGCAAGTGAAGGAAAAACAGTTTGGTCTTATTTATCACTATTGTAAGAAACCGGTCATGTTATGGCCAACTGTTTCCATCTGAAGGAGGAAAAGCAGGCAGATCCAGATGCCTGCGTGAAACACTTTGAAACGCCCATAAAACCACAGGGTTTGGGACATTCAAAGGAAGCTCTGTCAAGGTCTGACCAGGTTAAGGGATACGATCCTTTTATGTTAGACGGATTTGTTTTGGTGAATGCAAGGACCACTTAAGTACCAATAAAAATTCTTCGGGATACTGGTGCTTCTCAGTCAGACAGTGTTCTAGAGTTTAATAATGAGACTGACACTGGTGAGGTAAATCTTATACGCAATATTGAGGGCAACCTTATGTCTGTACCTCTGCACAAAGTAGTTTTAAAGTCAGGGTTAGTTTCAGGAACTGTTACAAGTAGGACTGCAACCCAGTTTACCAGTGGCTGGTGTTTCCTTATTGTTAGAGAATGACCTAGCAGGAGGAAAAGTTGTTCCTGCAGTGCAGATGACAACTAAGCTAATTGTTGATGATCCAAAGATGGATTCTCACATATATACCTCCTGTGCAATAACCCGAGCTATGGAACAAAAGTCTGCCGAGGCAGAGGGTTCTGTGCAGCATGGGTCTGCACCCAAGACAGTTCAAATCAGGATTCAGATTTTGATGATTTTTCAGTAACTTTTCTACCTCCATTATTTGATCAGGATCCTTATAATAGTCCTGACCTTAAAGACTTGTCCTTGTCTAGGAAGGAGATTATAGTGGAGCAAAGCAGAGACCCTGAGATTGCCACCTTAAGAGAACAAGGTCTCCCAGGTAATGAGATTGCGAAGGTGCCTGTAAGGTATTATTTCAAGAGTGGAGTATTAATGAGGAAGTGGAGACAACCTAAGATTCCTACAAGCGAGGATTGGGCAGTTATTCACCAGGTAGTGGTTCCTAAAGTTTACTGGAATTAAATTTTAACTTTGGCTCATAATATACCCTTGGGTGGCCATTTTGGTGTGAGAAAAACTGTGAGCAAGGTTTTTAAACATTTTTATTGGCCTGGGTTGAGGAAATATGTGGCGACATTTTGCCAAACTTGTCAGGTTGTGTGTAAACCTAATCAAATCACCCCAGTGGCCCCATTACAACCTATTCCTGCATTTGGTGAGCCATTTTCTAAAGTTATTGTAGATTTTGTTAGTCCATTGCCAAAAATTAAAGCTGGCCACCAATATTTGTTGACTATCATGTATACCGCATCTAGGTTTCCAGAAGCGATACATCTTAGGAATATAAAAGCCAAAACTGTGATGAAGGCTCTCATAAAGTTCTTGACTTTATTTGGGTTACCTAAAGAAATACAGTCTGATTAAGGAAGTAATTTTATGTCTGGATTGTTCCAGCAGGTAGTTTATAACCTGGGAGCCAAAGAGATTACATCGTCTGCTTATCATCCAAATCACAAGGGGCCTCAGAAAGTAATAATACAGATATATAAAATTTGTAATGTCAATTATTAATGTAATCCCAATCTCTGTTCATCGATATTATGTCTATAATTTTGAAAATTAATAAAAAGATTGGAAAAGAAAGGTTCCATTCTACCCTTAAAACCATGATTAGGAAGTTTTGTGTTGAAAATGAGGATGATTGGGATGAGGGAGTTCATTTGTTTTTCTTTGCAGTACAGTGCAGGAGTCCCTCGGCTTTAGTCCGTTTGCACTTATGCCTGGGCACAGTGTCTGAGGACTTTTGGCATTATTAAAAGAACAGTGAGTTAATAAAGAAATACCAACTAACTTGCTGGATTATGTCTTAAAATTTAAGGAGAGATTGCATAAAGCTTGCAGCTTAGCAAGGGAAATTTTAAAATCTGCTCAGGAAAGGATGAAAACTTGGTATGACAAGGGAGCTACAATGAGGGTATTTAAGCCGGGAGATAAGGTATTGGTTCTATTCCCTGTGCAAACGATCCCTTTACAAGCTAGATTTCATGGTCCTTATGAGATTATATCTGAAGTTAATAATGCGGACTATGTGGTAAAAAACACTAGATCGACGAAGGCCAACACAACTTTGTCATGTAAATATGATAAAGCCTTATTATGGGAAACAGTCTGCCGGTATGACTGTTGTTGTCAGTGACAATGAGTCTGTCCTCCCTGGGAACTTGGTAGCTGATCCATCTGAGGCTTATTTTAAACCAAACATTATATCTGCCAGACTAACAAATTCGACAATTTTGGAAAATATTGATGAGAAATTGATTCATCTACAGCCACAGCAGTGACAGCAAATGAAACAGTTAATTATGAAATTTGGGGATGTTTTTCCAGACATTCCCAAAAGGACAATAGCCTCACATGATGTAGATGCTGGAAACGCCAACCATATCAAATGAATGCGGAAAAATGTACACTTGCCGAACAAGAAATTAAGTATATGTTACACCATGATGTTATTAGACCCTCTACTGCGGATTGCAGTTCACCTTGTGTCATGGTGCCTAAACCAGATGGTAGTATTCAGTTTTGTACTGATTACAGGATGGTGAATGCTATAACAAAAACTGATGCATATCCAATCTCTAGGGTAGATGATTGTGTGGATAAGGTTGGAAAAGCTAAATTTCTTACAAAGATTGATTTATTGAAAGGGTTCCATTAACGAATAGAGGTAGAGAAATGTCTGCATTTGTGACGCCATCTGGGTTATACGAGTACAAGGTTCTGCCATTTGGGATGAAGAATGCTCCAGGAACTTTCCAGAGAATGATTAATTCTGTAATTCGAGGGTTAAAACATTCAGATGCCTATATTGATGATTTAGTCACAGGGAATGACACTTGGGAGGCACATATTTCTTCAGTGGAAAAACTGTTTGACAGGCTTTCAAAAGCTAACCTAACTATTAACTTCACCAGAAGTGAATTTTGGCATGCCACTGTGACCCATCTTGGTTACGTTGTGGGTCAAGGCAGGTTGGCTCCTGTTCAGGCAACCTTTGGAGGTTCCCACTCCAACTGGTACAAAAGCTCTCAGAAGATTGTTGGGAATGGTAGGGTATTACTGTAAGTTTTGTAAGAACTTTGCCAAGATTGCCCTTCCATTAACTAACCCCCTGAAGAAAGGTGAGAAGTTTGTTTGGACAGAGCCTTGTCAGGAAGCATTTGATAAATTGAAAGCTATCCTACGTCACCAACCTGTGCTCAAATCACTTGATTTTGAAAAGGCATTCTCCCTAGCTGTAAATGCTAGTGACGAGGCTGCAGGAGCAGTGTTACTACAAAGGGATAATGATGGTGATGCTGACCATCATGTGGCTTATTGTTCCAAGAAATTTAATGGGCATCAAAGAAATTATTCAACCATAGAAAAGGAATTATCTCTTATTGTGGCTCTGCAACATTTTGATGTATATGTTGGCACAACTCAGAAACCACTCCTGGTTTACACCGATCATAATCCATTGGTATTTTTGAGTAAACTGAAAAACAAAAATAGAAGGTTACTGAATTGTTCAATTTTACAAGAATATGATCTCTTAATACGTGGCTGAAGACATGGTGCAGGAAGGAGGGCTTCAGATTTATAGATAATTGGGCAGTTTTCCAGGGAAGGTGGGACCTGTTCCGGCTGGACGGTTTACATCTGAACTGGAGGGGGACAAATATTCTTGCAGGTAGGTTTGCTAGAGAGGCACCGGTGGATTTTAACTAGATACGGGGGGGGGGGGGAACAGAGTGTAGGAACAGATGTAGGGGAGAAGGAAGAAAAAGAAAATAGTAAAGTTGTTTGCATCATTAGTGATAAACCGAGAGTAAGAGGTGGAAAATTTCTTAGATGCATTTATTTTAATGCTAGGAGCATAAGAAAGGTGGATGAGCTTAAAGCATGGATTGATACCTGGAAGTATGATGTGGTGGCTATTAGTGAACCATGGTTACAGGAGGGGTGTGATTGACAACTAAATATTCCTGAATTTAATTGCTTCAGATGTGATAGAATCAGAGGGACAAGAGGGGGAGGTGTTGCATTACTTGTCAGAGAAGATATTACAGCGGTGCTCTGGCAGGATAGATTAGAGGGCTCGTCTAGGGAGGCTATTTGGGTGGAATGGAGGAATGGGAAAGGTGTAGTAACACTTATGGGGGTGTATTGTAGTCCACCAAATGGTGAGCAAGAATTGGAGGAGCAAATTTGTAAGGAGATAGCAGACATTTGTAGTAAGCACAAGGTTGTGATTGTGGGAGATTTTAATTTTCCACACACAGACTGGGAAGCCCATATTGTAAAAGGGCTGGATGGTTTAGAGTTTGTAAAATGTGTGCAAGGTAGTTTTTTGCAGCAATACATAGAGGTACCAACTGGAGAAGGGGCAGTAGTGGATCTCCTGTTAGGGAATGAGATAGGTCAGGTGACGGAGGTTTGTGTTGGGGAGCACTTCCGGTCCAGTGATCACAATGCTATTAGTTTCAATATAATTATGGAGAAGGATAGGTCTGGACCCAGAGTTGAGATTTTTGATTGGAGAAAAGCTAACTTTGAGGAGATGCGAAAGGATTTAGGAGGAGTGGATTGGGACAATTTGTTTTATGGGACGGATGTAATAGAGAAATGGAGGTCATTTAAAGGTGAAATTTTGAGGGTACAGAATCTTTAGGTTCCTGTTAGGTTGAAAGGAAAGGTTAAAAGTTTGAGAGATCCATGTTTTCAAGGGATATTGGAAACTTAGTTTGGAAAAAGAGAGATATCTACAATAAATATAGGCAGCATGAAGTAAATGAGGTGCTCGAGGAATATAAAGAATGTAAAAAAAAACTTAAGAAAGAAATTAGAAAAGCTAAAAGATATGAGGTTGCTTTGGCAAGTAGGGTGAAAATGAATCACAAGGATTTCTACAGTTATATTAATAGCAAAAGGATAGTGAGGGATAAAATTGGTCCCTTAGAGAATCAGAGTGGATGGCTATGTGAGGAGCCAAAAGAGATGGGGGAGATTCTGAACAATTTCTTTTCTTCGGTATTCACTAAGGAGAAAGACATTGAATTGCATAAGATAAGGGTAACAGGTAGAGAAGTTATGGAAACTATGATGATTAAAGAAGAGGAAGTACTGGCGCTTTTAAGGAATACAGAAGTGGATAAGTCTCTGGGTCCTGACAGGATATTCCCTCGGACCTTGAGGGAAGTTAGTGTGGAAATAGCAGGGGCTCTGACAGAAATATTTCAAATGTCATTAGAAACAGAGGATTGGCGTATTGCTCATGTTATTCCATTGTTTATAAAGGGTTCTAAGAGTAAACCTAGCAATCATCAGCCTGTGAGTTTGACATCAGTGGTGGGTAAATTGATGGAAAGTATTCTTAGAGATGGTATATATAATTATCTGGATAGACAGGGTCTGATTAGGAACAGTCAATGTGGATTTGTACGTGGAAGGTCTTGTTTGACAAATCTTTTTGAATTTTTTTTGAAGAGGTTAATAGGAAAGTTGACGAAGGTAAAGCGGTGGATGTTGTCGAAATGGACTTCAGTAAGGCCTTTGACAAGGTTCCACATGGAAGGTTAGTTAGGAAGGTTCAATCATTAGGTATTAATATTGAAGTAGTAAAATGGATTCAGCAGTGGCTGGATGGGAGACGCCAGAGAGTAGTGGTGGATAACTGTTAGTCAGATTGGAGGCCGGTGACTAGTGGTGTGCCTCAGGGTTCTGTACTGGGACCAGTGTTGTTTGTCATATACATTAATGATCTGGATGATGGGGTGGTAAATTGGATGAGTAAGTATGCAGACGATACCAAGATAGGTGGAGTTGTGGATAATGAAGTAGATTTTCAAAGCTTGCAGAGAGATTCAGGCCAATTAGAAAAGTGGGCTGAAAGATGGCAAATGGAGTTTAATGCTAATAAATGTAGGTGCTACATTTTGGTAGGACTAATCAAAATAAGACATACATGGTAAATGGTAGGGCATTGAAGAATGCAGTAGAACAGAGGGATCTAGGAATAATGGTGCATAGTTCCCTGAAGGTGGAATCTCAGGTGGATAGGGTGGTGAAGAAAGCTTTTGGTATGCTGGCCTTTATTAATCAGAGCATTGAGTATAGGAGTTGGGATGTAATGTTAAAATTGTACAAGGCATTGGTGAGGCCAAATTTGGAGTATTGTGTACAGTTCTGGTCACCGAATTATAGGAAAGATGTCAACAAAATGGAGAGAGTACAAAAGAGATTTACTAGAATGTTACCTGGGTTTCATCACCTAAGTTACAGAGAAAGGTTGAACAAGCTGGGTCTTTATTCTTTGGAACGTAGAAGGTTGAAGGGGGACTTGATAGAGGTATTTAAAATTATGAGGGGGACAGGGTTGACGTGGATAGGCTTTTTCCATTGAGAGTGGGGGAGATTCAAACAAGAGGACATGAGTTGAGAGTTAAAGAGCAAAAGTTTAGGGGTAACTTGAAGGGGAACTTCTTTACTCAGAGAGTGGTAGCTGTGTGGAACCAGCTTCCAGCAGAAGTGTTTGAGGCAGGTTCGATGTTGTCGTTTAAAGTTAAATTGGACAGCTATATGGACAGGAAAGGAATGGAGGGTTATGGGCTGAGTTCAGGTCGGTGGGACTAGGTGAGAGTAAGAGTTCGGCACGGACTAGAAGGGCCGAGATGGCCTGTTTCCGTGCTGTAATTGTTATATGGTTATATAATAACTCACATTAAAGGCAAAGATAACGTAATTGCCGACTGTCTGTCCAGACGTTGAACTTACAACGTAATTCTGATATTTGCTTACACTCTTGTCATGTTATATTAGTTGTAGAGTACTGTATGATAATTGTATGTGTATTGTGCATTTTGTAAATTTTATACATTTGTATATTTTGTTAATTGTAGTTTTTTTTATATAATTTTTATTAAATTTTCAAAAAGAATACATGAAAAGATAAAATCTGAAAGATAAAACCCCCTCCCCTTAACCCACCCCCCCCCATATATAGTCCTACCTAAAAGAAAGAAAGAAAAAAAAAAGCCGCCTGGGTATTGGAAGGTTTCCACATGCTCCATGGGATTCAAAATAAATTTGGTATAATTATTCGTTACTTTCCCCAAGTAACCAAATTCTTTGTCGGAGCACTTATATATGACATCCTATCTTTTGTAAATAAGGGCGCCAAATATTCAAGAATGTTACATAACTATCTCTTAAATTATAAGTAATTTTTTCAAGTGGAACAGAACTAGCCATTTCATTATTCCAACGATCCATACTTAAATACGAATCAGATTTCCAAGTAACTGCTATAGTCTTCTTAGCTACTGCCAATGCAATTTTTATAAATTCTTTCTGATATTTATTCAATTTAAGTTTCGGTTTTATCCCTTCAATATCACCTAATAGAAATAATACAGGGTTATGTGGAAGTTGAATTCCAGTAATTTGTTCCAATAAGATTCTTAAATTTATCCAAAAGGGTTGAATTTTAAAACAAGACCAAGTAGAATGTAAAAAAGTACCAATTTCTTGATTACACCAAAAACATTTATCAGATAGATTTGAACTTAATCTATTTATTTTTTGTGGTGTAATATATAATTGGTGTAAAAAATTATATTGTACTAATCTAAGTCGAACATTTATTGTATTTGTCATACTGTCCAGACAAAGTCTTGACCAATTTATTTCATCAATATTAATATTCAGATCTGTTTCCCATTTTTGCTTTGACTTATGGGTTCCTTGTTTAATTGTCTGTTCTTGAATCAAATTATACATACAAGAAACAAATTTTTTAATTTTTCCTTTTTGAATTAAAATTTCAATTTCATTAGCTTTTGGCAAAAACATTGTTTGACCCAGCTTACCTATTAAGTAAGCCCTTAACTGAAAATAAAAAAAGAAATTATTAGATATTTTATATTTATCCTTTAATTGTTCAAATGACATCAATATACTTCGTTCATAACAATCTCCTATAAATTTAATCCCTTTTTGGTACCAATTATATAAATGTTGATTGTCCATTGTAAAAGGAATAAGTCTGTTTTGGAACAAAGGTCTCCTTGCTTATAAAGATTTCTGTATTTCATTATCAACATTTATCTTATTCCATAGGTCAATCAAATGTGTTAATATAGGAGATTCTTTCTTTTCCCGTATCCATTTAGATTCCCATTTATATATAAAATCTTCAGGTCTATTTTCTCCTATCTTGTCTAATTCTATTTTAATCCATGCTGGTTTTCGATCATCGAAGAAAGATGCAATAAATCTAAGTTGAATTGCTTTATAGTAATTCTTAAAGCTTGGAAGTTGTAACCCTCCTAACCTAAATTTACATGTCAGTTTTTCCAATGATATTCTTGACATTTTACCTTTCCAAAGAAATTTTCTCACAGATTTATTTAACTCTTGAAAAAATTTCTGTGGCAATTGTATTGGTAATGTTTGAAACAAATACTGTAATCTCGGAAATATATTCATTTTTACAACATTGACTCTACCTACTAATGTTATTGGTAGTATCATCCATTTGTCAAGATCTTCTTGAATTTTTTTCAATAGTGGTAAATAATTAAATTTATATAAATTCTTTACATCACTATCAAGTCTTATACCTAAATACTTTATACCATTTACGGCCATCTAAATTGGGTTACTAATCGACATTGACTATAGTCTCCTTTCGTAAGAGATAAAATTTCACTTTTATCCCAGTTTATTTTGTAACCTGATACCTTCCCATATTCATCCAATCTAAAAGATAATTTATGTAACGAATGTTGTGGGTTTGTTAAATAGATCAAAACATCATCGGTAAAAAGATTAATTTTATATTCCTCTTGGTTAACTCTAAAACCCATAATATCTGGATCCAATCTAATTAGTTCTGCTAATGGCTCTATCGCCAATACAAATAGAGCAGGTGATAATGGACAACCTTGTCTAGTTGACCTTTTTAGCTGGAATGGTGTTGAAATTTGAGAGTTTGTCACTACTTTAGCTTTAGGGTTAGAATTTAAAGTTTTAATCCAATTTATAAAAGATGTTCCTAACCCATATTTTTCTAATACTTTAAATAAAAAATCCCATTCTAATCTATCATCCCTTTTTTGTGCCAAATGAATTATACTGAGTAGCCGAGTTACATTATCTGCCAGTTGTCTATTTTTAATAAATCCTGTTTGATCCATATGTATTAATTTTGGTAAATATTTAGATAATCTATTCGATAAAATTTTTGCTATTATTTTATAATCCGTTTTCAATAAAGAAATAGGCCTGTATGATGTTGGTTTCATAGGATCTCTGTCCTTTTTTGGCAATACTATTACAATCGCTGTTGAAAAAGATTCTGGAAGTTTATGTATTTTTTCTGCTTGACGTATTAGTTCCATAAAAAAAGGAAATAATAAATCTTTAAATTTTTTTTATAAAATTCAGGTGGAAAACCATCTTCTCCTGGAGATTTATTACTTTGAAGTGATCCTAAAGCTTCTTCAACTTCTTTTAATGTAAAAGGCATATCTAATCCCCTCTGTTCTTCCAAATTCAATTTTGGAAGAGAAACTTGTGATAAAATCCTTTCTATCTCATTAACATTGTTTTGGGATTCTGATTGATGTAATTCAGAATAAAAATTTTTAAAGGTTTCATTTATTTCAAGAGGTTTATAAGATATTTTATTTGCCCTTGTTCTAATTGCATTTATTGTTTTGGAAGCTTGTTCTGTTTTCAACTGCCAGGCAAGAATTTTATGTGCTCTCTCACCTAACTCATAATACCTTTGTTTAGATCTCATAATTGCTTTTTCCGTTCTATATGTCTGAAGCGTATTATATTGTAACTTCTTATTGACAAGTTGTCTTCGTTTTTCTTTGTGATTCTTTTTCTATTCTTGTAATCTCTTTTTCCAATTGATCTAGTTCTGCCATATATTCTTTCTTAATTTTAGACGTATAACTTATTATCTGTCCCCTAAGATATGCTTTCATCGCATCCCATAATATAAATTTATCCTCCACTGAATGAAAATTTGTATCCAAAAAAACTTGAATCTGCTTTTTCATAAAATCACAAAAATCTTGATGTTTTAATAATGAACTAAATCTCCATCTATAAGCCACTTCTTCCTTATCAGCCATTATTATTGTCATTAATAAAGGAGAATGATCTGATAATATTCTTGCTTTATATTCCATATTTTTCACTCTGTTGAATATGCATTGATAATAGAAAAAAATCTATCCTTGAATAAGTTTTATGTCTATGGGAATAGAACGAACAGTCTCTTTCTTTAGGATTGATTCTTCTCCATATATCAATCAAATTTAAATCTTTCATCAATGATAAAGTTAGATTTACTACCTTCGATTTTATAACAGCCTTGGTTGATCTATCTACGACTGGGTCTAAGCAAAAATTAAAGTCTCCTCCAATTAATATTTTTTCATGTGCATCCGCCAAATTCAAAAATGTTTCTTGTATGAATTTTGCATCATTTTCATTTGGTGCATAAATATTCATAAAAGTCCATAGTTCGGAAAAAAGTTGACAATGTATAATCACATATCTCCCCGCAGAATCAGTTATTACATTTTGTATTCTAATTGGTAACGTTTTTTGATCAAAATTGCTACTCCCCTCACTTTTGAATTAAATGAGGCCGCAACAACATTACCCACCCAATCTCTCTTTAGTTTCTCATGTTCTGTTTCTGTTAGGTGTGTTTCCTGTAAAAAAGCTAAATCTATCTTCATTTTTTTAATATATGTTAAGATTCTTTTTCTTTTCACTGGTCCATTAAGCCCATTAACATTAAAACTCAAAAAATTCAATAAATTAGTCATTATTCTTAACAAAGTTACTCCAATCTAAAACATTACTCATCTTCTCAACTCTCATAGTTCCTTGGGGAATCTCTTTAAACTTCACCATGATGCTATGTGTTCCCCCCCCCCCCAACCTTCCAGGCAAAAAGAGAAAAAAATAGGAAAAAAAAAGAAAAAACAAAATACCCCCCCACTAATGTTGTGAATGAAAAGATACACAATCCATTTTACGGGTCGCGGCAAAAGCCACGCTTGCACACATGATTAACGTAGCAATCGATCAGTGCTTCTTCCAGCTCCCCCACAACAAAAAAAGTTATATATATATATAGACAAAATTAGTATTATTATTCCCAGCTAATTTCTTCCAGTATTAACCTTTCTTACCCCCCTCATATAATTAATACTATATTTATACATTCATCCAGCTTCAAAAAACCAACAAATCCATTCTTAAGCCCAATCTTCATCTTCAATCTATCTCGCCCTCCTGAGTTTGTTCTTGTATCTGGTGAATATTCAGAGAATCTTGCACAAACTGCTCTGCTTTCTGGTAGTCATCAAAAAATCTTTTTTCTCCACCAGGCAAAAAAATCTTCAAAAAGTTGCAGGATAACGCAGTATAAATTCATAACCATGCTCCCATAGGGTTTTTTTCACTGGATTAAACTTCTTCCTTTTCTTCAAAAGTTCGTAACTTATATCAGGGTAGAAAAAAACTCTTTTCCCTTTAATTATCAATGGCCCTTTTCTATCTTTGGCAGCTCGAACAGCTGCCTGAAGAATCCTTTCCTTATCTTGAAATCTTAAGAATTTTATTAAAATCGATCGTGGACATTGGTCATCTTTTGGTTTTGGTCTTAAAGCTCTATGTGCCCGCTCAATTTCAATTGGTCGAACCTCCTCTCCTATTTGCAAAACCTCCGGGATCCATCTTTGAAAAAATTCTATTGGTTTTTCTCCTTCCATACCTTCTGTAAGACCAACAATTTTAATATTATTACGTCTACTGAAATTTTCCAACATGTCCACTTTCTCCAAGAGTCGGTTTCTTTCCTAGTTCCAGACAAGCAAACCATTTTCTGTTTTTTCCACTCTATCATTCATAAGCCCCATTTCTCTTTCCATCTTCTGAAGCTTCTTTTCCATTTTGCCCTGTCTTTCCATAACTTTATTATAGCATCTCTTCGTATCTCTAAGCTCCTCTCTTACTTTCCTTAATTCAGCCGTTGATTGCAATACAGCCTCTCTTATGTCTCTATCATCTCCTTTACTTCCACTCGCTTCCAATTCTTCCTCCTCTTCTTCATCTATGTTCTCTGCAGAATCCAGTTCTGACTCTGAGTCACTTTCAATTGCAGTGGGTGTCGGTTCTTGTAGTTTGCGTTGTGTCGATTTGCGCATGCGGTCTTCTTTGCGCATGCGCAATTCCGTTGTCTTCTTCGGAGCAACCGTTGCCACCGCCATCGCTCCCTGTTCTACCGAAGGAGATCCAACCTGAGTCCGAGGCTCCATCGTTGCAGTAGGCCCTTTTTCCTTCCCGTCTCGCGGCTGCTTCGCAACAGCAGACTTCTTTTGTTGCGGTTTAGGAGGCATATCGTAAAGTGATCTTACAAAGTTTATAAATAGTTTTCAAAAAATATTTACCAACTTTGTTTTATTTAAACGGTACTTTACTGATTTGTTGCGGGAGAGCTGAATTTACACGTCTCAATCCCACGTCATCACGTGACACCCCCCCTTGTTAATTGTAGTTAAAATTTTGCTCTTGATAGATCAAAATTTTCTTTACTTGGGGTAAGGTGTTATCTGTCCCGTGAGTATCTCAAGAATATGATGTAAATTGTCTTATGCCATTGGAATGATGTAATTGTCTTGTGATAGTGGGGTGATGTGATGTCATGTGATGGCATGTTCCAACTGGTATACATGGGGAAACCACAGTTGTTGCGTAGTTCGTTTTGTTGGGAGTCCACCGTTGGTAGTTATGCCATCAGAGAAGAGTGAGAGTGAAGAATCCCCAGCTCCGAACGAACCCCAAAAGGATTGGGGTTAACCAGCAGCATTCGGCACATTACGGGTGTGACTGACATCTGGAACCATCCGTACTTAGCACGCACGTTTTGATAACCCTGACTCGGTTTGGGTATTGTGTGATGATCACTTTGTTGAAAGGTCAGTTACGTTGAGAAATCGTATTCTGCGTCATAACTTCGGACAAGGCATTTCGGCTGGGAGCTGCGTCAGCAGTGACGTCCTTACTTCGGGGACTGTTTCAAAGCTGGTTTGAGAAGTTGCTCCTCTCGAATATTTCAGGAATCATTTGGACTTAGTAAATTACCACCTTACGTAGTGTTCTCGTGCAGTGTGTTGAAACGCTGACTAAACACCAAGTTAGACTGGAGCCAATGAAGACAGAGTCGTAGTAAGGTTAATCATTTACTGTGCACTCTTCCACATTAACATCGTATGGTGAAAACTGTTGATAAAAAAATACAAACATATACAGTGTCTGTTTCATTCTGGAGACCACGCACGCTCTCTGCTTTTAGCGAGTGTCTCCAGCCGCCCCGAGTAGTGGGCGAGGGGGTCGCGTCAAGCCACCATCGGGCTTGAGCCGACCCGCATTTGAAATTGAAAAGCCAGCACGCGCGCCGCCCCAATCGCCACTTCTTTAACAGAAACCGTGTTAATATTCTTACTTCAAATACATTCTTACGAACTTACGGCGTTGCTTCTATAAATGTTTCTTTGTGGGTAGAAACAGAGCTCTTCACAATCGTGCCGCACGCATGGCACCCACCTTCACACCTTCTCCGAACCAGAGGTTACACATAAGACGCGGCGAAACCAGAGGTGACGTCATCGCATGCCGCGATATACCACAGACAATGAATTTACCTTTGTTATACTGCAACTTAATTATCAACCTTTAACTAGAAGATAGTTACAAACAAATCATTTAAAACGTAAACCCAAAGTCAAATAAATGCCTTAAGGGCAACACACTGGGCTTAAATAAGATCTGTTAAGAATTGTCTTTAAATTCAACTGTTTGATAGACGCGTAACGCTGTTAACATCTGTTTAAGTTAATCAAGTTAATCATTCATTTACTGTTCCACTTTTTTTTTAGCAGAGGTTAATAAATATCATTATTTATTTTATAAAAACTCAACTCAAATTCATCTCTATTGCTGCTGGTTGATAACATATTCCTTAAGTCATTTTTTTGTGCTGCATCGGATTAGGAGCAGTAATTATTTTTTTCTCCTTTACACTTCTGTACAGGAAATGACTTTAAACCAATTTGTATTTTTTTGACAATTTATGATGTCCACTAAAATATTGTAAAGTATAGAAACTGAATTTTAATTTGTAAGTATCCAATTCCAATAAAGGGATGCTATAGTTCTTCTCCAGGAGGCTAGGCATTAAAATAAATACAAAGATGCAAATCTGCAGTAATATTTATATGATCTTATAAAATTGTTGGCAAAAAATGAAACCAAATCCTCAGGAAGAGGAACAGGAGATGTAGAATCCTTATAGGTAGAGTTAAGAAGCTGAAAAGGTAAAAAGATCCTGATGGGAGTTATATACAGGCCCCCGAAAAGTAGCTAAGATGTGGGATACAAGTTATAATGGGGGTAGAAAAGGCATGTAAAAAGGGAAACGTTATGACGTTATGGGGAATTTCAATACACAGGTAGATTGGGGAAAATCAGATCGGTGCTAGATCCCAAGAGATTGAATTTGTAGAATGCCTGTGGGATGGCTTTTTAAAGCAGCTTGTGATTGGACCCTCTAGGGGAATGGCAATTCTGGATTGGGCATTGTGTAATGAATCAAATTTAATTAGGCACTTAACGTAAAGGAATCCGTAGGAGACAGTGATCATAATATGATGGAATTCACCATGTAGTTTGAGAGGGAGAAGATAAAGTCAGATGTATCAGTATTACATAGGAGTAAAGGGAATTACAGAGGCGTGAGAGGGGCGCTGGCCAAAGTTAATTAGAAGGGAACACTAGCAGGGATGATGCCAGAATAGCAATGGCTGGAGTTTCTGGAAACACGCAAATTAGGTACATCCCAAAGGTGAAGTAGTATTCTAAAGGGAGGATGACATAATCGTGGCTGACAACAGAAGTCAAACACAGCTTAAAAGCAAAGGACCACAAGACATAGGAACACAATTAGGCCATTTGGCCCATTGAGTCTGCTCCGCCATTCAATCATGGCTGATCCTATTTTCCCCTTCCTCAGCCCTACTTCCCAGCTTTCTCCCCGTAACCTTTCATGCCGTGTCCAATCAAGAACCTGTCAAGCTCGGCCTTAAATACACACAATGACCTGGCCCCCACCGCTACTTGTGATAACAAATTCACCACCCTCTCGCTAAAGAAATTTCTCCACATCGCTGTTTTAAATCGACACCCCTCTATCCTGAGCCTTTTCCCCCTTGTCCTAGACTCTCCCACCATGGGAAACATTCTTTTCACATCTACTCTGCCTAGGCCTTTCAACATTCAAAAGGTTTCAATGAGATCCCCCCCCCCCCATCGTTGACCCAGAGCCATCAAATGTTCCTCATATGATAAAACCTTCATTCCCAGAATCTCCTCTGAACCCTCTCCAATGCCAGTACATCTTTTCTTGGATGAGGAGCCCAAAATGGTTTACAATACTCAAGATGAGGCCTCACCAGTGCCTTATAAAGCCTCAGCTTTATATCCCTGCTATTTTATTCAAGATCTCTTGAAACGAATGCTGATATTGCATTTGCCTTCCTCACCACTGACTCTACCTGCAAGTTAACCTTTCAGTTGTTCTGCTCAAGGACTCCCAAATCCCCTCGCATCACAGACTTTTGGATGTTCTCCCCATTTAGAAAATAGTCTGCACATTTATTTCTACCACCAAAGTACATGATCATGCATTTCCAAGATTGCATTTCATTTGTCACTTTATTGCCCATTTTCCTAATCTATCTAAATCCTTCTGAAGCCTATCTGTTTTCTCAACACTCCCTGCCCCTCCACTAATCTTCATATCATCTGCAAACTTAGCAACAAAGCCATCTATTCCATCATCGGTAACATTGATATACAGCATAAAAAGAGTGGTCCCAACACCAACCCCTGTAGAACACCACTCGTCATTGGCAGCCAACCAGAAAAGATCCTTTTATTCCCACTCAGAGCCTCCTACCAAGCAGCCAAAACTGTAGCCATGCCAGTAACGTTCCCGTAATACCATGGGCTCTTAACTTGGTAAGCAGCGTCATATGTGGCACCTTCTGAAAATCCAAATATACAACATCCACTACATCCCCTTTATCTATCCTACTTGTAATCTCCTCAAAGAATTCCAACCGGTTCATTAGGCAAGACTTTCCCTTAAGGCACGGGTCCCCAACCTTTTGCGCACCGCAGACCGGTTTAATATCGATGATATTTTTGCGGACCAACCAACGGGGGGCGGTGTCCAAGTTCAACAGTGCATGACGGAATGAGAAAAGGTGCAGCTGACTCATTCGTTTCATATCGCCAAATCACATTGTTTCCATGTGGTCCAGTAGCACATGCTCGCAGCCCAGTGGTTGGGGACCACTGCCTTAAGGAAACCATGCTGACTTTGTCCTGACTTGTCCTGTATCACCAAGTACCCCATAACCTCATCATTAATAATTGACTCCAACATTTTCCCAACCACTGAGGTCAGGCTAACTGCTCTATAATTTCTTTTCTGCTGCCTTCCTCCTTTCTTGAAGAGTTGAGTGACATTTGCAACTTTCCTCTGGCACCAGGCATCATTACTAAAGCCTCCACAATCTCTACCACTGCCTCTTTCAGAACACTAGGGTGCAGTTCATTTGGTCCAGCTGACTTGGATCTTTCAGCTTTTTGAGCATCTTCTCCCTTGTAATAGTAACTGCACTCATTTCTCTTCCCTCACACCCTTCAACATCTGGCACACCGCCAGGGTCTCCCACAGTGAAGACTGATGCAAATTACTCATTCCGTTCATCTGCCATCTCCTTGCCCCTTGTTATTTCTCTGTCCTTATTTTCTAGTGGTCCTATATCCACTCACATCTCTTTTTTTTTCAAAAAAAACATACTTGAAAAAGCTTTTACTATCCACTTTGACATTGTTTGTTAGTTTGCTTTCATATTTCATCTTCTCCCTCCTAACAATTCTTTTAGTTGCCTTCTGTAGGTTTTTAAAAAGCTTCCCGATCATTTATCTGCCTGCTAATTTTTGCTTTGTTGTATGCCCCTTTTTTTGCTTTTACATTAGCTTTGACTTCCCTTCTCAGCCACGGATGTAATATTTTGTCATTTCAGTATTTCTTCGTTTTTAGAATACATCTATCCTGCACCTTCCTTATTTTCCTAGCAAGTCACAACATTACTGCTCTGCTGTCAACCCTACCAGCATCTCCTTCCAATTCACCTTGGCCAACTCCTCTCTCATACCACTAATCTCCTTTACTCCACTGAAATACCGCTACATCAGACTTTACTTTCTCCTTATCAAATTTCAAGATAAAATCAATCACATTGTGATCACTGCCTCCTAAGGGTTATTTCACCTTAAGCTCCCTAATCAACTCCAGTTCATTACATTAACACCCAATCCAGTATAGCTGATCCCCTAATAGGCTTAATGACAAACTGCTCTAAAAAGCCACCTCAGCAGCATTCAACAAACTCACTCTCGAGGTCCAGTAACAACCTGATTTTCCCTAATCTACCTGCTTATTAAAATCTCCCATGACTATCATCACATTGCTCTTTTAACATACCTTTTCGATTCCCCATTGTAACCTGTGGTTCACATCCAAGCAACTGTTAGGAGGCCTGTATATAAATGCCGTCAGGGTTCTTTTACCCTTGCAGTTTCTTAACTCAACCCACAAAGAGTTAACATCATCTAATCCAGTGTTGATCTTTCTACTGATTTGATGCCATTCTTTACCAGAAGAGCCATGCCACCTCCTCTGTCTACCTTCCTATCCCTCTGATACAATGTATAACCTTGGACATTCAGCTCCCAACTACAACCATCCTTCAGCCATGATTTAGTGATGGCCACAACATCATGCCTGACCATCTGCAATAGTGCAACAAGATCATCCAGCTTATTTCTTATACTCTGCGGGAGCTTGTCAAAAGCCTTTACTGAAGTCCATGTAAATTACAACTATTGCCCACAAACATTGCTCAATATATTGATACCTCTTCAAGTGCCACGATCTGGGTTCCAGTCTGCAACCTGGGTGGCAGAGTACAGACTACTGCTAGGGACCAGCAAAAACCATTTGTGTGTTAACAGGCCACCAGGATCCTATAGATTACCTTATCGCGTGTTAGCTCTAACTGGAACAGCTATTCCATCCCTCTCCTTATAACCATGAAGAAATCTCTGAGCTGGAGAGAGATATGCAGTCAAAGAGAGTAGAAAAGCATTTTCCAAAGCATTCAACAAGTGATGATGAGAGGGCTCATAAATTCCAGGTAACACAAAGAGCAGGTTGCTGGATCCCAGCGATAGCCTACATTTCTGCAGAGTGGCCATACTGCTCACACTAATCCAATGAACACTAGCCTATACAGGCAAGCTTCTTCGACAATACGTTCCTGAATTCAAAGCAGGATCTTAGAACAGCAGCAACAGGGAGGGAGGGGATCGTGACACTGTTGATGGACAAGGTAGACAGAATTAAAAGAGGTCCTGAGAGGTAAGCTTTTCCCACAATAGAGAATAATGGAAAACGCCATCACAGAAAGCGATGGTGTGGCAGGGGTAATCACACCATTTAAAAGACATTTGGACTGGTATGTGGATTGGAAAGGTTTAAAGTGATATGGGCCAAATGCAGCAAATTCGTTCAGAAAGATGCCTTAAGTCAGCAGAGACAAGCTGTGCCCTAGCACCTGATTCTGCGCTTTTCTTGTTATTTTGTCAGAAATGCTGTACTGATCCTTTCTAACCTTGATTCCATTAATGTTGTTCCTGGAAATTAATTTTAGGCACTAATCAAGCCACTTCAGCTCTGAAGTGATTCCACAAACTACAGGCTTACTTTCAAGGCCACTACAACTCATGTTCTCAGTATGTATTACTTACTTGAATATTGGTTGTTCGTCTTAATTTATATATAGTTCTTTAAATTATTTTGTAGTTATTTTACTGTAAATGCCTCCAAGAAAATGAATTTCAAGGTAGTATATGGTGACATACATGCTACAGAGATTGGTCCATTTCTGGCTATTAAGGGAATCAACAGATGTGAGGATAGTGCTGGAAAATGGCATTGAAGTAGATAAATCCCGACTTTGATGAATAAAGTAGGTTCAAAGGGCCATTTGCTCTAACCCTAATTCTTACAGTACGTCTTCTGAAGTTGACCAGAGGTTTGACAATGTAAGCAGGAAATTAAGTGCACCATTAATGTGTACATTTCTTCTGCAAAATTTCGAACCATATTCTGAAAATTAAGAACCAAGTTAACAAACATCCACATGTGATCAGAAAGAATACTAGATCAGACATGCTAATTACATTGTAGCTACATACCGCATTTAATAGGTGCATGGCATCGGGTGTCAAATACAGTCACTGCTCTGATGCACTACTTGAGAAATATATTGTGGAAATAATGTCACAATATAATCATATGCATGTAAACTTGGCTTTCTAAAGCAAAAAAATGCCAGCATTCTCCTCCCCAAATTTATGCTGGCATTACAGATCCCAAATGGCAAAAGATACCTGCAGCCCAACAGCAGGCAGCAATTTCATCCCACTGGTCTCCCAACCACGTGTTCATTATGTATGGGTGGTACAGATTGGGAATTCAGAACTGGTGAGGACCTGTAATAGCTTTCTTTTAAAGTGGTTACAAAAATGGATTAACCAATAAAATGCATTTTAAACCACAGGTTTAAAAATTTGCTTAGGGAAAAAAGTGCTTTGTAGAAATCATATTCTGTGGTGCCATGCTCACAAGTAAATATTGGGCTTTGGCACCAAAGTACCAAGATTTCATGGTTTAGACACTGAAACTCCTGAATTCACAACCATCTCAAGTGCAATTAATCCAGCTTGATCCTGTCAAGCCAAAAACTCCTTGGACAAGGTCACCCTGACTTGGAGACCATATTTACAAGCAGAAAAAGAAAATTTTCACAATATACTTAAATAGAAATGATTAATAATAATATTTCTCTTATAAAGCATTTGCATGTTGGAGGACTGGAAATGGCACCCAAAAATAACAACCAAATCATGCATCTCTTATCCATATCATGTTTCTTTAAGACACACGTGAACCTGTTCATCAATCTCACTTGTCCTGGCACATCACCAAACCTGAAAACAAAGAGTCTCCTCCCCAAGTTTATGCTGGCATTACAGACCAAGTTATTTATTTCACTAGTGGCAACTACTTCTAAGATTTTGAGCATAACATACTAGACTTTATGGAGAATTCAACATATTCTTTGTAATTCTTGGCATTTCCAAAGTGATGTCACTACCAGAGACAGATTTCCTTCTTTCCCAAAAAAGTTATGCAGTAATTCTAAAACTTCTACCAAAGTAGAAGGGCACAGCTACAATACTCTGTACAGTTCAAGTCACCATTCTACATTCAAGATAACTAAAGATAATGCAAAAGAGATTTACAAAGCTGAGCTAGACTTGGAGAACTTTAGTTATGAGGAGAGACGTGCTAACTTCAAGTTGTTATGTTTAGATCATAGCTCCCACAAATTGAAATGTGAAATAAAAATTCAATATCCCACAAATATTTAGGAGGTCAAGATTTCTGGGAAGGGAGGGGGAATCTGGTAGTGGAATCACTTTGGAAGTGCCAAGAATATGCTGAGTTCTCTATAAACTCTGGTGCTTGCAATATAATGACACCACCAGACATATCTTCCCCTCTCTTTTTGGCATTTCTAAAGGACTTCCCTAAGCGATGCTCTGAATCCTCTAAAGCAAAATACCCATTCTTTTACTCAATATGCCTATAATCAGCTTTTCAGTCTTGTATCCCACATTTCCAGCATTCTTTTCACCATTCCCTCGCAACTTCTGGTATTTCAGGTTTCTTTTGACTTAATTTTACCTCCTCTTATTTTTCACCAGTCTTTACAATACCCTTTCAGCTGGCACCACTGCCACCACACTACAATCAATTTCTCTCAATCTCTCTCACTAGTGATTTTTTTTTTTGTTTTCTCCATCACCTCTATTTCCACCAAAACTTCAAACCTATCCCTAACTTTAACAAACTCTGATGAAAGGTCATTAACCCAAAGCATTAATTCTATGTATATTTTTTCCTACAGATGCTACCTGATCCATTACACAATTCCACCATTTTCTACTTTTCACGAACTGGAATGTGTTATTATTGTCACATATACAGAAGTTTGTAAAAAGCGCGTCATTCATACTGTTCGCACAGATCAAATCATTACAAGATGCATTGGAGTGTAACAAGATAAATCAATAACACAACAGAAAACAACGATCAATAACAGCTACAGAGAAAGTGTAGTGCAGGTTAATAATAAGGTACAAAATCATAATGAAGTAGATGGACAGGTCAAGAATCCTTCTTTTCATATAGGGAGTCATTTAATAGTCATACCAGCAGGGTAGAAGCTGACCTTGAACTTGGTGGCAGGTTTTTAAATCTTCTGCCTGATAGGAACGGCTAGAGGACAGAATGTCCAGGGTGGGTGGGCGCTATGATTTTGCTGGCTAATTTACTGAACTAGCAAGAAGTATAGATCAACTGCATAGAGGGAAGGTTGGTTTTGGTGATGTACTGAGCTGTGTCCATCATAGGCAAATCAGTTGCCATATCAAACCATTATGCATCCAGATAGGACACTAAAGTGCATCAACTTAAAAAAAATAAAGATTTAAGTGGTTACAGAATGGGAGATTTGGTGACAATTTTGAAAATAAAAATAGTAGGAAGGAATTGGAATTCACGGCCTGAAAGTGGTTTTCTTCTTCTGCCGTCGTATCATTTTAAACAGTATTTGGCTTGAAGTATATAACCCACAAGATTATGGATCAAGATCCAGGATTTGGGGTTGCTGTTTTTAACCAATGATACAAAGTTCTATTGTCCTCCTAGACCCCAATTTTCCGATTCCAAAATTCTACAAGTCATCACAAAGGGTATTCGTTGGATATTCCTTACTCAGAGTGGTATGAATGCAGATCTCATTACTATAGGGAGCTATTGGAATGCATGATGTAGATACAGCAGTTAAGGGGAAGACAAGGACAAAATTCTGCTGAGAATCAACGAGGAATGTAAGCAGTAGTTAGAGAATATAGTGATATGGTCAAGTTAGGCCAAATGGCCCGCTTCTGTTCTTTTTCTAAAAAAAAAGTTCATAGTCATCCTAAATACTCATTTCTTCTATTGTCTTATTGTCTACTGTCAATTCCACTTGAAATGCTGGAGTACAAAAATGTGCCCAACTCTCCTGTGCAGCAATGGGAAGTGCTGCATTCAGTGATATTGTTCTGTTGAGAAATCAAACTTAAGGGCTCAAAGATTTTCTCAGGCAGATTAAAACACACCCATTATGGAGACTAGCTCCTTAACCTAGTTCCACCGAGACCAACTACATGTGTCAGGTTTTGGTTGGATCAAATATGTTCTTGGGCTAAGACTGGCTAGCAGGCAAGCTCCTTATAAACTATTTTTAAAGAAGCACACCATTCTATATGACAATAGAGATCTCTGTTGGCATCTTAATGTCTCCAGTTTTAAAGAGGCATACACAGTTCTATGCCCAATTCAAATTCAGCCCTATAGCCACAATCCAGGCCCAGCAATTGAGCTTCCGACCTCCTGGGTGCAGAACAAACTGACTACATAGAAATAGATAAAAACCAAAGGCTTTGCCCAGGTAAACTGGTTTTGGGCACCTGTCTATGGCAAGGAATTTCTGGGATGTGATTATTGTCTTAAATTGCACTTCAAATGGTTTATCAAAGTCAATACATAATAACGTTAACCACATTTTCCCTATCAACTCTCTCAGTTTCTTTATTACACAGTTTCATCAACATACAGATAATCTACTTTTAGCAAGTACATGCTAGCACTCTCTCTCACACACACACATCAGCTACACTACAAGTCACTAATAGTACCATCCTTCATTAGGTTTTCCAGAATTTTCCCTACCAACTATTTTAAACGACTGAACAAAATCAAAACCATTTAAAAATAAATCAAGGCATTATTCCAACTGTGGCTGCAACAGTCAAAAAGCAGCTCTCCCAAAGTAATCCCACCTTCCAGCACTTGTTCTGTAGCCCAACATGTTCTGGCTCTCCAATTACATTTCCAAATATTAAGTACAGCAAAGGCTTCAGCTTTACTATCCTTTCGCACAGCACATTCCAGACACCTAGCACCTTTTTTTTTACAACTTTCCCTATCATTTTGCTAACAATTACAGTAGCTACTCAATTTATGAATAAACTGATTTATCAAAATCTAACTTTGTGCAAATTCTACCATACAATTGTAAAGCATTTTCTAAGACAGTGACAATAAAGCATTTCATAGTGCTCAATAATGACTGGATACATTATATATCCCATTAATTTAATAAGCAGTGCTGGGGTGATTATTCGATGAAATGAAAGTATAATAGCAAGTGTCTGTAGAATAATATAAATTACTACTCAAAACAGGTATTTGACTTGTGGAGAAATTAGCGTATGGACAGTAAACAGGAATGGATCACTGCATTTCACAGGGATTTCTGTACTTTAAATCTTTGTCCCCTAGTTTTTAAAATCATACCACTCTTCTCCAGGTACACATGTAATACTTGTTAATTTTACAGTCCTTGGGCACCTCCATGAATCTTTAGATGGTTGGAAAAAGCACAGCCAGAGCCTTTTCAACAAAGGACAGTACTGTTGAAGGGTCTCAACCCAAAACATCAATGGTTTATTTACCTCCTTTTGAGTTCTTCCAACTCTTTCCAGCATCTTCAGTATCTTGTGTCCCAGTGCTCTTTCAATTTCCATCCTTACTCCTTTGTGGAATCTCAGATATTTTGCATCTGTTCTAGGAGCTCTTCTTCAACAATCCAAAATCTCCAGCATATTTTCCTTTGCCAAGACTCCAGCAGCAGTCTTCAACAAGCAGAATGAAGCACTCTTTTGGTACCTTAGCCATGGCTTCTGCCTCTTGAAAAGATTTTTCTTTGCTCTGATGTTGGACCCACCTCCCCTCTTACAATATTTTTCCTGTTTACATTCCATGAGAATATTTTTGGATTGCTTTTTATGCTTGTTGCCAAACGTTCTCATCTCTCTTTTTAAACTTCCTCTCTGATTTCTCTGCTCTAATTTATTCTCCTTTTGGTCATTCAGAGAGTTCTGGCTTTAACTCCTTTGCCCCTGTCCCTCACACAAATGTACCTAGACCAAGATGACAAACTGCAGCTAAAATATCTCTAAGACATCCCATTATTTAATTACATCTGATGCCCATTTACCAAGGCCAAATTTGTACTCATCTCATTGAAATTTGCCTTCTCAATGAATTATTTTTAATCTTGAAGGGATCCATATACTTTCCATAGCTATGCTAAATACTGCTGATATTAAAATTACTTTCTTAAATGTTCTCTCAATGAAAACTGCTCCAATTAACAAGGATGAAACACGAGCAGTCCCCTTGAACCCTACAACATGGCTCCACTCTTGAGAATTGTTTGTAATCTGAATGGTTTACGTCAGAAATGAGCAAAAACAATGCATAGCAGAAGATGACGGAAACAGTTCTGATTTAAGTGTGACCAAGCACAGGAGAAGGGGCTGCCAGCAGACCTCACTGAGTGAGAGTGTCTTCTCAATTATTACAGCTCTGCTCAACACATCCCTGATTACTGCGGTTTGACAGATACAGGGGGTATAGGAAATGCTGAAACACCAAATCTCAACTCCAAGTTGCATTTTTGTTTTGAGGAGGTAACTAAGAGAACTGATGAAGGCTGGGCATTAAGACAATTTACAACGACTTAGACCAAATTGCACAAGTTAGACTGTCCAGAATTACAGGTTCAGGGTGCGTTGGCAAATGAATCCAAAATTGGTTTTGGAATAAGAGCCAGTGAACAGTGGCTGTGAAAGAAGACAAAAGTATACTTCAGTTGTAGGCTTGGATGATAAACTGGTAGATGAAATTTAATCTAAACTAGTACAAAGTAAGGCATTTTGGGATATCGAAGGATACATTATAGTGATTGGAGGGATATCAGGAATGCTAATGTACATAGAACACATAACAGTACAAGTCCTATAGCCCACTATGTCTGTGCAGAACATGCTAAATAAAAACAAAATCACTGCTGCCTGCACACGATCCATGTTCTATTTCCTGCATACTCATTTGCTTATGTAAAAGCTTCACTTACATTCCTTCATAAGTCAAGGCACTGAGTATAACATTACAAAGTTTGGATGATGGAAATCTGTTCTTACAATATTCAGTAATTACAATAAAATATGAGATACGGAATAAAAATTTGCTCTTAAGGAATTCATGTGAAAAAATGGAGACCACTTAAGGGAATTTACTTTGAAAACTGATAAGGCTTTTTTCTATTAGTTCTACCTTATAAACAACGTAACGTCAATTTCCAGTTAATTAAAACAACAGAACTTTCTCTTCTACCTACAGTATAATCATAATTCCATTGCACACCCACAGAGACATTGCTTTTGGGGGAAAAATCTTCCTGCAGGAATACACCTCCACTTGCAGTACTGGGGGGCGGGGGGGGGTGGTTGTGTTAGATCATGACACAGCCTTTTTTTCTAGGAATGTGATCCTTTTGCAATATGGGGATAAACTAAACAAGAGGAGGAGTGTCACATTACAGCTGTACAAAATGCTGGTCAAGCCACATGGAGTTAGAGTAATACTGCACAGAAACAGGCTCTTTGGTCCAACTTGACCATACTGATCAAGATGCCTATCTAAGCTAGTCTTATTTACAAGTTGGAGATTTGTCTACAATTCTGATTGCCACATTACAGAAAGGATGTGACAGCATTAAAAGTGTGCAGAGAGATTAATCAAGATGTTGCCTGAAATACAGGGCTTTACTGACAAGGAGATTGGCCAGGCTGGGTTTATTCTCACTGGACTCAGGCAGACAGTGAGCACAAGTTGAATTCAGTATAATCCAGGCCAAGGAGAGACTAATTAATTTCAGATACTAGAATAGATGGTTACCTATTCCTTCTCCAAATCATTTATTTGGACACAGATGAAGCAAACACAACTGTGCATGTATTCATCAAAAAAAAACGGTTTCTAATCTGTTAGTTTGTTTAGAAATGCATTATTTCTAAATCTATTTTTGTTAACATCTTCACAAAACAGACAGGGTCATGGACATATTTAATCATGATGGCAAATGAGGGGTCATAGTACATAGCAGAACAATTGACATGCATTAGAACACTGTGTTAAGCAAGAATTCCAGTTTGCACCTCTAAACTAGTTAAATAATAAAAGTAAATTTTTCATTAAGGGTCCCTTATAAAAACAAGATATGAAAATATTTCCGACAGATTCATGCTCCTGTTCAGTACCTTTATAAACAGCAGGCTCATTTTCCCAGAACCTGAGCACATGCAGGCTCATTAATTTTATGAAACAGCGTGTGCGCGCACGCGCACACACACACACACACACTCTTGCCTCATTCCTGCCCCATCCAATACATACCTTTTCCCAACCTACACTAAAGGTTGCTGCCTACATACTGTAATCTCATCTTCCCCCAAAACCCTTCAACCATTTTCATAGAACATAGAATAGTATAGCACAGTACAGGCCTTTCGGCCCACAATGTTGTGCCAACCCTTAAACCCTGCCTCCCATATAACTCCCCACCTTAAATTCCTCCACATACCTGTCTAGTAGTCTCTTAAATTGCACTAGTGTATCTGCCTCCACCACGGACTCAGGCAGTGCATTCCACGCACCAACCACTCTGAGTAAAAAAACCTTCCTCTAATATCCCCCTTGAACTTCCCACCCCTTACCTTAAAGCCATGTCCTCTTGTACTAAGCAGTGGTGCCCTGGAGAAGAGGCGCTGGCAGTCCACTCTATCTATTCCTCTTAATATCTTGTATACCTCTATCATGTCTCCTCTCATCCTCCTTCTCTCCAAAGAGTAAAGCCCTAGCTCCCTTAATCTCTGATCATAATGCATACTCTCTAAATCAGGCAGCATCCTGGTAAATCTCCTCTGTACCCTTTCCAATGCTTCCACATCCTTCCTATAGTGAGGCAACCAGAACTGGACACAGTACTCCAAGGTGTGGCCTAACGAGAGTTTTATAGAGCTACATCATTACATCACGACTCTTAAACTCTACCCCTCGACTTATGAAAGCTAACACCCCATAAGCTTTCTTCACTACCCTATCTACCTGTGAGGGAACTTTCAGGGATCTGTGGACATGTACCCCCAGATCCCTCTGCTCCTCCACACTACCAAGTATCCTGCCATTTATTTTGTACTCTGCCTTAGAGTCTGTCCTTCCAAAGTATACCACCTCACACTTCTCCGGGTTGAACTCCATCTGCCACTTCTCAGCCCACTTCTGCATCCTATCAATGTCTCTCTGCAATCTTCGACAATCCTCTACACTACCCACAACAGCACCAACCTTTGTCCTGTCTGCAGACTTGACAACCCACCCTTCTATCCCCACATCCAGGTCGTTAATAAAAATAACAATCCTCCAATCTGAATGTACTCCCTCCACCATGACCCTCTGCTTTCTGCAGGCAAGCCAATACTGAATCCACCTGGCCAAACTTCCCTGGATCCCATGCCTTCTGACTTCCTGAATAAGCCTACCGTGTAGAACTTTGTCAAATACCTTACTAAAATCTACGTAGATCACATCCACTACACTACCCTCATCTATATGCCTGGTCACCTCCTCAAAGAACTCTATCAGGTTTGTTAGACATGATCTGCCCTTCACAAAGCCATGCTGACTGTCCCTGATCAGACCATGATTCTCTAAATGCTCATAGATCCTATTTCTAAGAATCTTTTCCAACAGCTTTCCCACCACAGACGTAAGGCTCACTGGTCTATAATTACACGGACTATCCCTACTACCTTTTTTGAACAAGGGTACAACACTCGCCTCCCTCCAATCCTCCGGGACCATTCCCATGGACAACGAGGACATAAAGATCCTAGCCAAAGGCTCAGCAATCTCTTCCCTCGCCTTGTGGAGCAGCCTGGGGAATATTCCATCAGGCCCCGGGGACTTAGCCGTCCTAATGTATTTTAACAACTCCAACACCTCCTCTCCCTTAATATCAACATGCTCCAGAACATCAACCTCACTCATATTGTCCTCACCATCATCAAGTTCCCTCTCATTGGTGAATGTTGAAGAGAAGTATTCATTGAGGACCTCGCTCACTTCCACAGCCTCCAGGCACATCTTCCCACCTTTATCTCTAATCTGTCCTATGCCTTGAGGTTTTCCTTTACCCTACTCGCCAAGGCCTTCTCATGCCCCCTTCTTGCTCTCCTCAGCCCCTTCTTAAGCTCCTTTCTTGCTTCTCTATATTCCTCAATAGACCCATCTGATCCTTGCTTCCTAAACCTCATGTATGCTGCCTTCTTCCACCTGACTAGATATTCCACCTCACTTGTCATCTATGGTTCCTTCACCCTACCATTCTTTATCTTTCTCACTGGGACAAATTTATCCCTAACTTAGGAGATCCCTAAACATCGACCACATGTCCATAGTACATTTCCCTGCAAAAACATCATCCCAATTCACACCCGCAAGTTCTAGCCTTATAGCCTCATAATTTGCCCTTCCCCAATTAAAAATTTTACTGTCCTCTCTGATTCTATCCTTTTTCATGATAATGCTGAAGGCCAGGGAGTGGTGGTCACTGTCCCCCAGATGCACACCTACTGAGAGATCTGTGACCTGACCCGGTTCGTTACCTAATACTAGATCTAATGTGGCATTCCCCCTAGTCGGCCTGTCAACGTACTGTGACAGGAATCAGTCCTGGACACACTTAACAAACTCTGTCCCACCCAAACCATTGGAACTAATCAGATGCCAATCAATATTAGGAAAGTTAAAGTCACCCATGATAACAACCTTGTTATTTTTGCACCTTTCCAAAATCTGCCTCCCAATCTGCTCCTCGGTATCTCTGCTGCTACCAAGTGGCCTACAGAATACTTCCAATAGAGTAACTGCTCCCTCCCTGCTCCTCACTTCCACCCATACTGACTCAAAAGGGGATCCTGCTACATTACCCACCCTTTCTGTAGCTGTAATAGTATCCCCGACCAGTAATGCCACCCCTCCTCCCTCTTCCTCCCTCTCTATCCCTTTTAAAGCACTGAAATCCAGGAATTTTGAGAATCCATTCCTGCCCTGGTGCCAGTCAAGTCTCTGTAATGGCCACTACATCATAATTCCATGTATGTATCCAAGCTCTCAGTTCATCACCTTTGTTCCTGATGCTTCTTGCATTGAAGTACACGCACTTTAGCCCCTCTACCTTACTATCTTTATACCCTTTATTCTGCTTCTCTTTCCTCAAAGCCTCTTTATATGTTAGATCTGGCTTTACTCCATGCACTTCTTCCACTGCTCTATTGCTCCGGGTCCCATCCCCCTTGCAAATTAGTTTAAACCCACCTGAACCATGTTAGGAAACCTACCTGCAAGGATGTTGCTCCCCCTCAAGTTCAGGTGCAACCCATCCAATCTGTACAGGTCCCATCTTCCCCAGAAGAGATCCCAATGATCCAGAAATCTAAAACCCTGCTCCCTGCACCAACTCCTCAGCCATGCATTCAACTGCCATCGCCTCCAATTCTTATCATCACTGTCACATAGAACTGGCAGCAATCCTGAGAATGCCGTCCTTGAGGTCCTGTTCTTCAGCCTTCTGCCCAGGTCCCAAAACTCACACTTCGGGACCTCATCGCTCTTCCTGCCTATGAGTTGGTGCCAACATGTATCAAAACTTCTGGTTGCTCTCCCTCTCATACCAGGATGTCATGCACCCGGTCAGAGACATCCCGGACCCTGGCACCCGGGAGGCAACAAACCATGCGGGTGTCCTTCTCACATCCACAAAATCTCCTGTCTGCTCCCCTGACTATAGAGTCCACAGTGATAACAGATCTCCTCTTCTCTGTCCCACCCTTCTGCACCACAAGGTCAGACTCAGTGCCGGAGGCCCTGCCACCGTGACTCACCCCTGGTCGGTCATCCCCGCCAACAGAATCTAGGATGGTAGACTTGTTATTCAGGGGAATGGTTACAGGGGTGCTCTGCACTACCTGTCTACTCACCTTCACTTCCGCCCTCTGACTGTCACCCAAAGACCTGCTTCCAGCAGCCTAGGTGTGACTACCTCCCTGTAGCTCTCATCTATGACTGCCTCATCCTCCCTTATGAATCGAAGGTCATCCAGCTGCTGCTCCAGATTCCTTACACGGTCTTCCAGATCGCCCAGCTGCATGCACTTCTGGTAGATGTGACTCTGCAGGAGAAGGAAGTTCCCCCAAGACTGCCACATCTCACATGAAAGGCACATCACCGTCTCAGGAGGCACTGTAAAGTCTAACTGGGAGCAAGCTCGTCCTCCGCCTCTTCTCGTCGAACCCTCTCGAGTCAAAGCCTCAAAGCTCCACTCCTTCACTGACCCACTCACTCACGGCCCTCCCTCACACTTTCCCACTATAACCTTTTCAAAGGCTGCTTCCTATCTGTTTACAGTAAGAATTTCCAACCTTTTTGCCATGGACCCCTACCATTAACCGAGGAGTTCATGGACCCCAGATTTGGAACCCCTACTCAAAAGAATTCTCTTCCTCAAATAGCCTGGTAACAGCACGAGAACAAGAGCTATCCTTCCCAACCACACACTCGTCCGCTGATCTTAATCTTCCTTCCAAGTCCCAACTACTGCTGCAAAAGTCAAAAGTCCTTTCAATTAGCCCTCTCCTGTACCCAAATAACCAGAACTCATAGTTAACAACCCACGAATGCAGCAAATGCATATGTCATTCCAAATAATGAAACCTGCCAGTTGTAACAATTGCAGGCATATCTTTTGTCCAGTGTACAGTTTCATAATTGCAGTTGTCTAAAATGGGATCCATTATAAAAATAATTAAAGGTCTGACCTGCATTATTTGTTCTCTTTCCTCTTCATAGATGCTGTCTTTCATGCCAAATAATACAGCATTCACTGTGTTGATTTCAGATTTCCAACAATTGCAGCATTTTATTTTTAGATCAGAGATCCAAGGTTCAGTGCTGCTGCTGTGTCCATGTGAATGACAGGTTCAAAAAAGTTGCTTCAACGTGATGCAGAGGGATGGAGACTGACACTTATTGCCTCAGTAAATTTAATAGAGTTCAGTTTTGTTGTGTTTCTAATTTATTTCTGGAATGTAGGAGTTGCTGGCATGATCAACATTTACTCCCTATCCCTGGTGTCTCTTGAAATGATAATGATCCTTTCACTCGAGCAGTTACAATCCACATGAAGATTCCCTCACAAAGATTTTGGGTAAGAAGTTCAAGATTTTAACTGGTAATGATGCAATGTATCACAATTTGTGTGCTATTCAATTTGGTATTTCCATGCACCACCTACAGTTGGGTGATGAGATTCACTTCACTACATCTTAGTTCAATTAAGAACACAGAAGAAATGCAACATATTCAAGAACAGATAGCAAAAGGTGACATGCAAACTAAAAACCAAAAACTAGCATACTTTTCCAAAAGCCAAGCAATCAATAACTGTTATATAATGCAATTACTAACACAAATGTATAGTTTAACAAATAGCAGAAATCTCCATGTCCAGAGGAGACAGCAAAAACACTTCAGTGTTTCTGACCATTTTCAGTACTTCTCAGTAACATATTTTCATTTGTTTCTTGATGAAGACCACAGGATAGTTTTCAAATGATTCGATTCATTCTTTTAGGATTTAGTTGCCTTCTTAAGGGAGGGTATGGAAAGCAAATCCCCCACAGTTGAGCCAAAATTATACAAGGCTGTTATATAAATATATTTCTACTTTAAAGTCAGCAGACCTTACAAAGCATCCAATTGAAATCTGCATCATAATTGCCTCTTAAGGAGAAATGTTTCTAACTAGAATGACGCAGAATATCTTTAATAATCAAATATACATTTATCATGATTTATGAATTAACAATAAAACCAAATAGGCTGCTGAATCTGCTTAGCTGATCATTCTGAAAAGATCTGTGTCCATTTCAAAATAGGAAACCTGTTGTACATTTATGTTGCAATATCCTAGTTATACATATATAAAGTTTATTGCTGTCTACATTTTATTATTAATAGCTCCTCATAAAAGTATGAAATATTCTTGTATGCCGTGGTGTACCCAAAACTGAAAGTGACTGGACTAAAAAAATCTGTGTCTTTCATGCCATTCCCAGTATAGTACAAAAAGAGACCCATATTGATATAATCACTGTTGGCTCCGAATGTTGCACCTGTATTAAACTCACAATTTGAGTACCCTTTGCTGTCAATTTCCATTTGGAAAATGTATGATAGTTAGGAAGGATCATACTTTGAACAGCCAAAGGAACAAAGTTGGGGAAACGTAGAAAACCTACAGCACAATACAGACCCTTTGACCCACAAAGCTGTGTTGAACATGTCTTTACCTTAGAAATTACCTAGGGTTACCCACAGCCCTCTATTTTTCTGAGCTCCATGTACCTGTCCAGGAGTCTCTTAAAAGACCCTAGTGTATCCGCCTCCACCACCGCCAGCAGTCCATTCCATGCACTCACCACCCTGCGTAAAAAACTTACCCCTGACATCTCCTCTGTATCTACTTACAAGCACCTTAAAACTGTGCCATCTTGTATTAGCCATTTCAGCCCTGGGGAAAAAGCCTCTGACTATCCACACGATCAATGCCTCTCATCTTATACACTTCTGTCAGGTCACCTCTCATCCTCCGTCGCTCCAAGGAAAAAAAGGCAGAGTTCACTCAAACTATTCTCAGAAGGCACGCTCCCCAATCCAGGCAACATCCTTGTAAATCTCCTCGGCACCTTTTCTATGGTTTCCAGACCCTTCCTATAGTGAGGTGACCAGAACTGAGCACAGTACTCCAAGTGGGTTCTGACCAGGGTCCTATATAGCTGCAACATTACCTCCTGGCTCCTAAACTCAGTTCCACGATTGATGAAGGCCAATGTACCATATGCTTTCTTAACCACAGAGTCAACCTGCGCAGCAGCTTTGAGTGTCTTATGGTCTCGGACCCCAAGATCCCTCTGATCACACTGCCAAGAGTCTTACCATTAATACTATATTCTGCCATCATATTTGACCTACCAAAATGAACCACCTTACACTTATCTGGGTTGAATTACATCTGCCACTTCTCAGCCCAGTTTTGCACCCTATCAATGTCCCACTGTAACCTCTGAATGCCCTCCACACTATCCACAACACCTCCAACCTTTGTGTCATCAGCAAATTTACTAACCCATCCTGCCACTTCCTCATCCAGGTCATTTATAGACATTTTGGATATTGCATAATATCTAAAATATCCTTGCATAATATCTCGGCGCTAGCCAGGCGTCAGAGAACATTTCGGGAGTGCAGTGTTATGTGTTTTACTGGAATGGGGCTGCATGAGGACATACCCGATCAAATCTTTCCCCTGGACGGCTTCCAGACTGTTCCGGCTGACCGGAAGTGCACTGAGAGCGGTAATCGTAAAGGAGTTGGGTGCTTACTGATCTGGTTAACAACAGATGGTGTAATCCGGGTCATATTACGATTGACGAACGTGTTTGTAGACCGGATATTGAACTTTCTGCTGTTGGACCCCGGCCATATTCCACTGAGATATAACACTGGGAGGTTGTTCCTGCCTGTAGCCATCGAACTTTGCAGCTCCTCCTGTGGAGGGTCAGACACCCTGTGCTAATAGGCTGGTCCTGGACTTATTTCCATCTGGCATAGTTTGCATTTTGTTGTTTGATTATTTGTGGTTTTTGTATTGCTATATTTATGCTCTATTCTTGGTTGGTGCGGCTGTAACGAAATCCAATTTCCCTCAGGATCAATAAAGTATATCTATCTATCTTTAACTGACTGCTCTTTCCACAGTAACTGCTTGACAGGCTGAGTTCTTCCAGAATTTCTGTTTTTGTTTCTTATTCTAGAATTTAATTTGTTTTCCCTTGATAAAGTTTAAGGGAATAGTGGATTCTCAGATCCCTGTAAACAATGAATTAAGTACTGACTATGTCTGTGACTGCCGTGTGTTTGAATAATGTCTCACAGCTGCCTTCATTAGAACAAGATGATTAAAGTTCGCCCAGATCCACACAAGATGTCTCTGGGCTTTTCACACCTTTTGATTTTGACAAAAAGCAGTACCTGATGGAAATTAGACATTCCTTTCTTAATTAAAGCATAAATTTGACAGATGTTCTTATCTTTATAATTAAGTTGTGGCTCCAGCAAACCAGGTAGGACATTCTTTTCTTTAATTAAGGTGGCTGGAGTGTCTAACAAATTGACTGTATTTTTGTATCAATTGTCCATTGATTTGACTGGAATAGTTATCAAACTCATTGTTCTCTGTATCAATAGTCCAGTGACTCTTCCGGAATGGTTATCAAACTGATTGTTCTTTCATATCGGTGGCCTTATAACTTCTGACAATTCTGACATCAGGCAGTGAACTTGTAGAACCACCAGGGAGATGAGAAAGGGTCTCTCCCTGATGTCGGGTCCAAGTTCACTCGTCGGCTGAGCTCAAAGAAATAAACAGGTGAAAAGATAAGTAACGATCTTTTTGTGCTGTCGTTATCTGATCCAGCAAAGTTACATTCACACCCTTATTCAAAATTTCATAGAGTTTCCACCACAAGACATTTCTTCGCCATCCTTCCCCCTTTCCTCATTCCAAAGGGACTATAAGCATGTTTGCTTCTCCACCATCATCCACATTTTCACGACATTTCCCCACGTAAACACGGGATAAAATCTTGCACATTTACTTCCCACTTTTCAGGGACACCACAACTCCTTTATGGTGAAGCAGCAATTCACCTACGCTTCCTTCAATTTAGCAAACTGCATTTAGTGCTCATGATACTACTGTCTCCTTTGAACTGGAAATACCAAAATACATTCCTCTGGATTCAATACTGAATTCAACAAGTTTAAAAAACCACTTTTCCTATTTGTCAGAACACACCAGTGACCTGAAAAGTAAATCCCACTTTACATCCCATTCCCATTCCGATATGTCTATCCACGGCCTCCTCTACTGTATAGATGAAGCCACACTCAGGTTGGAGGAACAACACCTTATATTCTGACTGGGTAGCCTCCAACCTGATGGCATGAATATTGACTTCTCTAACTTCTGCTAATGCCCCACCTCCCCCTCGTACCCCATCCGTTATTTATTTATATACACACACATTCTTTCTCTCTCTCCTTTTTTTCCCTCTAACTATACCCCTTGCCCATCCTCTGGGTTTTTCACCCCCCCCCCCTTTTCCTTCTCCCTGGGCCTCCTGTCCCATGATCCTCTCATATCTCTTTTGCCAATCACCTGTCCAGCTCTTGGCTCCATCCCTCCCCCTCCTGTCTTCTCCTATCATTTTGGATCTCCCCCTCCCCCTCTCAAATCTCTTACTAGCTCTTTCTTCAGTTAGTCCTGACGAAGGGTCTCGGCCCGAAACATCGACTGTACCTCTTCCTAGAGATGCTGCCTGGCCTGCTGCATTCACCAGCAACTTTGATGTGTGTTGCTTGAATTTCCAGCATCTGAATTCCTCATGTTTGCTTCTTAACCTGACCTGTTTCTATTTTAGATTTCCAGCATCCACAGATTTTCTCTGTTTTTCAGAATACTCTATAGCCCCAAGCCTACATCTACAAAATTAAATTTTCCCATATTCATTACCTTCAATGAGACTTCTCAATAAAACCCTTCACCTTCCTCCACTGTTCCCAGGGGACTGCAGACACAATTCCTCTTCTCTTACCTATTACTATTCTACCAGGTTCATATAACATGGAATTCACAGGACAGAAGGAAGTCCAATCAAATCAGGTTGATCCATGCCAGTACTTTCTTATCTGTATCATCTCCACTCTATTCCAATAAGCATATATATTTGCTACCTCTTGTACGTTATTTCACCCTAAATGCATATATACACGTTATTCTCTACAGCTGTTCCATGCAACACACATATCACATTCTAAACATAGGTGATGAAGTACAATGTTACAACTTTAAGGAAATTAAGACTGGGCAATAAATCTGCCATTACCAGCACTGCCCAAATCGTTAAAAGTAAACAAAACAAATCAATAGTCCAAGGCCCTATCATCTCTGTAATGAAGCTAAGCTCCATTTAAAGACAGTATGACAAAAGGTCTGCAAATATTTCTGAAGAACAGCCATACTCTGGAGATATCACATACAACAAAAAAAATCCCATTTAACTGACCAAGAATTTCAGGCATTTACAGCTTTAAAGATGAGGCTACTGCAGATGTGAGAAAATAACATTCTAGAAGAGAAAGTGAAGAACTGTGAATTTTGTGGTTAAAATGGGCGATATTCCCAAAATAAAGATTAAGCTAGATAAAAAAGGTAGATATAAGGATAAGATCCAAAGAATGGATTTTTCTCCTCTACTGTTTAACAAAACTATAGACCCCGAAACAAAATAATCTCATCAAAACTGAAGGATACAAAAATAGTTTCACAGATCCTGTGTAATGAGCAACATTAACAGGTTGTAAAGCAATCTCATTTATATTAGCACTAAAATCATTAAACTTTCAGAATCTAAAATAGTTTCTTTTGTTTGAGAGATGTTAAAATGGCAAAAATAACCTTAAGAAATAATTCCACAATCAAAATCTTTTTGAGGGACAAAGGAAATGATTTTGGGTAACCTTGTTTAGATCCTGATAGATGTGATATTTCTTCTATGATACTGATAGCTGAAAAACACAAATGTGCCTGAATGTTGCCATTTCTAAAAAACTTCCAAAACCTCGAATTACATTGAGATTTTCCAGAATATTCCTTCCATTCCTAGGTGACAGTATCAAATTATCATATTTCACAAAAAAAACTTGCTTGACTAGGTATTAGAAACATCTAATAATTTTAAAAAATATTCTGGTCCTCAAAGGAACAAAAATATTAAAAGGTCAATATTCCTGGTTATTGTCCTGTATTGTCAGAAAAAATGTTTGCTAACTCAGTGTTGCTACTTACTACACCTTAGAGAAACATACTGTATACTTGATGCGATTGAAAGAAATGAAAATACACTCCCAGCGATGTGATTAAATCCATGAGTTGCCAGAAGAGACAAATATATCAACTAATTACTAAGTATCCTCCCTTTGTAATTGAATCCTTGACTTACTGGCCAACAAACCAACATCAGTAAGGATAGACAGCAACATCTCTGTTACAATTACCCTCAACATTGTTGCCCCAGATGGCTGCATCCTCAAACCCATTCGATACACTCATGACAGCGTGGCTAAATTCTGCATTAACTCCACCTCTGCATTAACACCCCGCTCTGGTCTTCTGCCTGCTCTGGATCTCTTTATCGCTAACTGCCGATGGGACATCAATCATCTCGACTTCACCGCACCTTGTCCCCATTCCAACCTCACTCCTTCGGAACGCTCTGCTCTCCACTCCCTCCGCACTAATCCTAACCTTATTATTAAACCCGCTGATAAGGGGGGTGCTGTTGTAGTCTGGCGTACTGACCTCTACCTTGCCGAGGCACAGCGACAACTCGCGGATACCTCCTCTTATTTACCCCTCGATCGTGACCCCACTAAGGAGCACCAGGCCATTGTCTCCCACACCATCACCGACTTTATCCGCTCAGGGGATCTCCCATCCACTGCTACCAACCTTATAGTTCCCACACCTCGCGCTTCCCGTTTCTACCTCCTACCCAAGATCCACAAACCTGCCTGTCCTGGCCGACCTATTGTCTCAGCTTGTTCCTGCCCCACCGAACTCGTTTCTGCATACCTCGACACGGTTTTATCCCCCCCTTGTTCAATCCCTTCCGACCTATGTTCGTGACACTTCTCACGCTCTTAAACTTTTCGATGATTTTAAGTTCCCTGGCCCCCACCGCTTTATTTTCACCATGGATGTCCAGTCCCTATATACTTCCATCCCCCATCAGGAAGGTCTCAAAGCTCTACGCTTCTTTTTGGATTCCAGACCTAATCAGTTCCCCTCTACCACCACTCTGCTCCGTCTAGCGGAATTAGTCCTTACTCTTAATAATTTCTCCTTTGGCTCCTCCCACTTCCTCCAAACTAAAGGTGTAGCTATGGGCACCCGTATGGGTCCTAGCTATGCCTGCCTTTTTGTTGGCTTTGTGGAACAATCTATGTTCCGTGCCTATTCTGGTATCTGTCCCCCACTTTTCCTTCGCTACATCGACAACTGCATTGGCGCTGCTTCTTGCACGCATGCAGAACTCGTTGACTTTATTAACTTTGCCTCCAACTTTCACCCTGCCCTCAAGTTTACTTGGTCCATTTCCGACACCTCCCTCCCCTTTCTAGATCTTTCTGTCTCTGTCTCTGGAGACAGCTTATCCACTGATGTCTACTATAAGCCTACTGACTCTCACAGCTATCTGGACTATTCCTCTTCTCACCCTGTCTCTTGCAAAAATGCCATCCCCTTCTCGCAATTCCTCCGTCTCCACCGCATCTGCTCTCAGGATGAGGCTTTTCATTCTAGGACGAGGGAGATGTCTTCCTTTTTTAAAGAAAGGGGCTTCCCTTCCTCCACTATCAACTCTGCTCTTAAACGCATCTCCCCCATTTCACGTACATCTGCTCTCACTCCATCCTCCCGCCACTAGGAATAGGGTTCCCCTGGTCCTCACCTACCACCCCACCAGCCTCCAGGTCCAACATATTATTCTCCGTAACTTCCGCCACCTCCAACGGGATCCAACCACTAAGCACATCTTTCCCACCCCAGCCCCCCCTGCATTCCGCAGGGATCGCTCCCTACGCAACTCCCTTGTCCATTCGTCTCCCCCATCCTTCCCCACTGGTCTCCCTCCTGGCACTTATCCGTGTAAGCGGAACAAGTGCTACACATGCCCTTACACTTCCTCCCTAACCACCATTCAGGGCCCCAAACAGTCCTTCCAGGTGAGGCAACACTTCACCTGTGAGTCGACTGGGGTGATATACTGCGTCTGGTGCTCCCGATGTGGCCTTTTATATATTGGCGAGACCCGACGCAGACTGGGAGACCGCTTTGCTGAACATCTACGCTCTGTCCGCCAGAGAAAGCAGGATCTCCCAGTGGCCACACATTTTAATTCCGCATCCCATTCCCATTCTGACATGTCTATCCACAGCCTCCTCTACTGTAAAGATGAAGCCACACTCAGGTTGGAGGAACAACACCTTATATTCCGTCTGGGTAGCCTCCAACCTGATGGCATGAACACCGACTTCTCTAACTTCTGCTAATGCCCCAAGCTCCCCCTCGTACCCCATCTGTTACTTATTTTTATACACATATTCTTTCTCTCACTCTCCTTTTTCTCCCTCTGTCCCTCTGAATATACCCATTGCCCATCCTCTGGGTTCCCCCCCCCCCCGCCTTGTCTTTCTTCCCGGACCTCCTGTCCCATGATCCTGTCGTATCCCTTTTGCCTATCACCTGTCCAGCTCTTGGCTTCATCCCTCCCCCTCCTGTCTTCTCCTATCATTTTGGATCTCCCCCTCCCACTTTCAAATCCCTTACTCACTCTTCCTTCAGTTAGTCCTGACGAAGGGTCTCGGCCTGAAACGTTGACTGTACCTCTTTCTAGAGATGCTGCCTGGCCTGCTGCGTTCACCAGCAACTTTTATGTGTGTTTCTTGAATTTCCAGCATCTGCAGAATTCCTTGTTTGCATTTAAATTAACTCCACCTACAAGTTTTAGATTATGAGAACACTCAGTCCTCTTTTATTGTCATTTAGAAATGCATAAAAACATTAAGAAATGATACAATGTTTCTCTGGAGTGATATCACAGAAAACAAGACAGACCAAAGACTAACACTGACAAAACCACATAATTATAACATACAGTTACAGCAGTGCAAAGCAATACCATAATTTGATAAAGAACAGACCATAGGCACAGTAAAAAAAAAAGTTCTCAAAGTCCCGAGTCGATCGACTCCCGAGTCCCCGACAGCAGGCGGCAAAATGGAGAAACTCCCTGCCATAAACCTCCAGGTACTGACAACTTGCCAATACCTTGGAAGCAGCCGACCGAGTCCATCCGTCCGAAAACTCCGAGCTTCCGAGCAGATGATACTAAGACATAGAGGCCAGTATTTCAAATAAGTGAGCCAGAGTACAGTAAAGAGAGAGCCTCATGACATGGTGTCATGACAACAACCTTTCCCTGTGTCAGTAAAACACTGACAGAGCACATGCTCCTGTTTACATGAATGACACTGTGAATCGAATTGACTTATTACTGGCATCCTTCACATACATGAGTAAAAATCTTTACATTACATCTGTCTAAATGTGCAATGTATAGCAAATTATAATAAATAGTACGTACAACAGGACAGTCATTTTCAACCTCTCACTGCTAAGAATGGAAGTTACCACTTGCTTCAAAAAGACAATTATACCAGTGCCTAAGAAGAATAACGCGAACTGCCTTGATGACTGTCGCCCGGTAGCATTCACTTCTACAGTGATGAAATGCTTTGAGAGGTTGGTCATGACTGGACTGAACTCCTGCCTCAGCAAGGACCTGGACCCATTGCAATTTGCCTATCGCCACAATAGATCAATGGCCAACACAATCTCAATGGCTCTCCAAGCAGCTTTAGACCACCTGGACAACACAAACATCTATGTCAGGATGCTGCTCATCAACTATAGCTGAGCATTAAACACCATCATTCCCACAATCCTGATTGAGAAGTTGCAGAACCTGGGCTTCTGTATCTCCCACTGCAATTGGATCCTCAACTTCCTAACCGGAAGACCACTATCTGTGCAGATTAGTGATAACACATCCTCCTTGCTGATGATCAACACTGGCACACCTCAGGGGTGTGTGCTTAGCCCACTGCTCTACTCTCTATATACACATGACTGTGTGGCTAGGCATAGTTCAAATATCATCTATAAATTTGCTGCCGGTACAACGATTGTTGGTAGAATCTCAGGTGGTGACGAGGGGGCGTACAGGAGTGAGATATGCCAACTAGTGGAGTGGTGCCACATCAACAACCTGGCACTAAGTCGAAAGAGCTGATTGTAGACTTTCGGAAGGGTAAGACAAAGGAACACATACCAAACCTCAGAGGGATCAGAAGTGGAGACAGTGAGCAGTTTCAAGTTCCTGGGTGTCAAGATCTCTAAGGATCTAACCTGGTCCCAACATATTGATGTAGTTATAAAGAAGCAACACCGTGGCTGTACTTCATCAAGAGTTTGAAGAGATTTGGTATGTCAACAAATACACTCAAAAACTTTGAGAGATATACCATGGAGAGAATTCTGACAGGCTGCATCACTGCCTGGTATGGGGGGGTGGGGGGCAGCTACTGCACAGGACCAAAAGAAGCTGCAGAGGGTTGTAAATTTAGTCAGCTCCATCTTGGGTACTAGCCTACAAAGTGCCCAGGACATCTTCAAAGAGCGGTGTCTCAGAAAGGCAGCGTCCATTATTAAGGAACTCCAGCACCCAGGGCATGCCCTTTTCTCACTACTACATCAGGTAGGATGGTACATAAGCCAGAAGCCTGAAGGCACACACTCAGCAATTCAGGAACAGCTTCTTCCCCTCTGCCATCCGATTCCTAAATGGACGTTGAACCCTTGGACATTACCTCACTTTTTTTAAAAATATATAGTATTTCCATTTTCTTGCACGATTTTTAATCCATTCAACATACATATACTGTATAAAGTACACTGAATAAGATTTACTTACTTTTTTCCCTTCTATATTATGTATTGCATTGAACTGCTGCTACTAAGTTAACAAATTTCACATCACATGCTAGTAATAGTAAACCTGATTCTGGTTACATAGAAATATCAGCATGATTTAATCAGACTGCTAGCCTGTGGAAGAAGCTGTCCCAGAGCCTGTCGGTTCTGGCTTTTATGCTGTGGTACCACTTCCTGGATGGTAGCAGCTGGAACAGTTTGTGCATGGGGTAACTCGGGTCCCCAATGATCCTTCGGGCCCTTTTTACACACCTGTCTTGGTAAACGTCCTGAATAGTAGGAAGTTCACATCTACAGCTGTGCTGGGCTGTCCGCACCATTCTCTGCAGAGTCCTGCAATTGAGGGAAGTAGTTCCCACACCAGGCGGTGATGCAGCCAGTCAGGATGCTCTCAATTGTACTCCTGTAGAAAGTTCTTAGGATTTGGGGGCCCATACCAAACTTCTTCAACCGTTGACAACTTCAAATTCCTGAGAGCGAACATCACCAATATAGCCTGTACTGGTCAAACCACATTGACACCACAGCCAAGAAAACTCACTAGCTTCCTCAGGAAGCTAAAGAAATTTGACATGTACCCTTTGAACCTCCCAAACTACTATCAGTACATCATTGAGAACATTCAGATGCATCATGGAGTAGGAGAGAACATCACTAATAGTCTGTCTGGTCCAATCATCAATTCCTCCAGTTCCTCTGGTAGGTGGTTAAAGAAATTTGGCACGTCCTATTAACCCTTACCAATTTCTAAACCAATACAGAATGGAAAGCATCCTACTTAGATGCAGCACAACTTGGTATGGCAATTGTTCTGTACTTGACTGCAAAAACACTGCACAGAATCAGGAAAACAAACCAGAAGTCCAGAGTTCCAAGTAAATCTATTATCAAAGAACCCTAATGCCACTATATACAACCCTGAGATTCATTTTCTTGTGGGCATACTCAATAACAGATAATAACCATAATAGAATCAATGAAAGACCACAGCACAACTTGGGCATTTAACCAGTGTGCAAAAGACAACAACCTGTGCAAATACTAAAGAGAAAATAAAAATAGTAATAATAATAAATGCACAATAAATACAGAGAACATGAGATGAAGAGTCCTTGAAATGTTCCTACAATTCACTTTCAATGATGAGGCAAGTGAAGTTATCGCTGGTTCCAGAACCTAATGGTTGAGCGGTAATAACTGTTCCTCAACCTGGTGGTGTGATTTCTGAGGTTCCTGTACTTTCTTCCTGATGGCAGCAGTGAGTAGAGAGCATGACCTAGGTGGTAGGGATCCTTGATGACAGATGCTGCTTCCAACAACAAAGCTTCATGTAAATGTGCTCAATGGTGGGGAGTGCTTTAACCGTGATAGAGTGGGCCATATCCACAACTTTTTGTAGGGTTTTCCATTCAAGAGCAATCATGTTTCCATAGCAGTCTGTGATGCGTCCAGTCAACGTACTCTCCACCACACATCTATAGAAGTTTGTCAAAGTTTCAGATGTCATCATGCTGAATCTCAGCAAACTCCTAAATAGAGGCACTGCCATACTTTCTTCATAACCGCACTACATGCTCAGCCCACGACACTTCCTCCGAAATGACAACACAGAGGAATTTAACGTTGCTAACACTCTCCATTCTGATCTTCTAAAAAGGACTAGCTCATGGACCACTGGTTTCCTCCTCCTGAAGTTAATAATCAGCTCCTTGGTCTTGTTGGCATTTTGAGTAAAAGGTTGTTGCTGTGGCACCACTCAGCGAGATTTTCAATCTCCCTCCTATATGCTGATTTATCACCACCTTTGATTCAGCTTATCAAAGTGGCGCCATCAGCAAACTTGAATACCGCATTGGAGCTACGCTTAGCCACACAGTCATAGGTGAAAGTGAGAACAGGATATGGGAAGGCAGGGAGAGCTCCAGTGTCCCTGACCACTACAACTGTAAAAGTGTATCCAGCTGCAGCTTCCAGCAAACCATGTTAAGAGTTGGAGCTGGAACTGGATGAACTCTGGATCATTCGGGAAGCTGAAGGGGTGATAAGACATATATAGAGGTAGCTACACCCAAGGTTCAGGAGAGAGGGAACTGGGTGACAGGAAAGGGAAAGGGGTGAAAGCAGCCAGTGCAGAGTACCGCTGTGACCATCCTTCTCAACAGCAGGTATATTTCTTTGGACACTGTCAGGAGGAGTGGGGGGGGGCAGGGGGGAGGGAGACTTAACTCAGGAAAGTCAGTGGTTGGGTCTCTGGCACCAAGTCTGCTTCTAACTCTGACAGAAAGGGGGAAAGAAGAGACATGCTAAGGTGACGGTGATTCGTTAGGGGAACGGACAGGAGGTTCTGTGGTCAAGAACAAGATTCCTGGATGGCATGTTGCCTCCCAGGTGCCAGGGTCCAGGATATCTCAGATCAAGTCCTCAGCATTCTTAAGTGGGAGGTGAAGAGCCAGAAGTCACAATCCATAGTCCAATGACATGGGTAGGATGAGTGACAAGGTTCTGCAAAGGAAGTTAGCTGCTAAGTTAAAGGGTAGGACCTCCAGGGTTGTGATCACAGGATTGCTAACCCTGCCATATGCTCATGAGGATAGAAATAGGAAGATTATACAGTTTACTATGTGGCTAAAGATTTGGTGTAGGAGGAAGGGCATAAGATTTTTGGATTATTGGTCTCTCTTCCAGGGAAGGTGGGACCTGTACAGAAGGGACGGTTTGCACCTGAACTGGAGGGGGACTAACACCCTAGTGGTAAAAGTTTGTAAATACTTCACAGTGGGGTTTAAACTGGAGTTGCAGGGGGATGGGACCCAGAATGCCAGAACAGTTAGGGGAGAGGTTATGGAGGCAGATGTTGGTAAAACCTCAAAAGTTAGGAACCAAAAGGTTGAACATGGTGTGACAAAATCGAAAGAGATGAATACAGATCGGAAGTGCTACATCTGAATGTGTGCAGTATATGGAATAAGATAGATAAATTTACAGCACAGTTGCAGATTGGCAGGCATGATTTCGTAGGCATCACCGAATCATGGCAGAAAGATTATAGCTGGGAATATCCAAAGATACACATTGTATCAAAAGGATAGGCAAGAAGGCAGCGAGGGTGGTGTTGCTCTATTGGTAAAAAATTAAATCAAATCATTAGAAAGAATGACATAGGGTTGGAAGGTATTGAATCATTGTGGATAGAGCTAATGAACTGCAGGGAGTTGTATACAGACCCCCAAATAGTACGGATGTTGCCTACAAACCACAACACGAGGTAGAAAATGCATGTCAAAAGGACAATATTACAACAGTCATGGGGGACTTCAAAATGCAAGTATATTGGGAAAAATCAGGTTGGTGCTAGATTACAAGAGGGGGAATTTCTAGAATGCCTATGAGATGGCTTTTCAGAGCAGTTCTGGATCAAACCCACTAAAGTATCAGCTATTCTGGATTGCGTGTTGTGCAATGAACCAGAATTAATGATAGCTTAAGATAAAAGAACCCTACTGGGAAAGTGATCACAATATGATTGAATACAACCTGAAATTTGAGAAGATGCTGAAGTCAGATGTATCAGTACTCTAGTGGAGTAAAGGGAATTACAGAGACATGAGAAAGGAGTTAGCCAGAATTGACTGGAAAAGAATACTGGCAGGGATGACGCCGCAGCAGCAAAGGCTGGAATTTCTGGAAGCAATTCAGAAGGTACAGAATATATACATCCCAAAGAGGAAGTATTCTAAAGGAAAGATGACACAACCATGCTGACAAGAGAAGTCAAAACCAACATAAAAGCCAAAGAGAGGGCATATAATAGAGCAAAGGTTAGTGGGAAGTTAGAGCATTGGGAAGCTTTTAAAAACCAACAGAGATAAAACTAAAAAAGTCATTAGGAAGTTAAAGACAGAATATGAAAGTAAGTTAGCCAAAAATATTGAAATCTCTAAATTTTATGGGGACACACTTGTCTACAACTGTTTTAACAAACCATGGAGACAACCATGGTGTATTCATTCAGATTCACAGATGAGTACTTGAACATGGCCCAGTCCACCGACTCGAAGCAATCCCACTGTCACTCCCCTGCCTCCCTGCAACCACCCCTTTGTTACCCTAATCTCTGGAATGTTGCTTTTTAGCCTCTGCCTGTATACAGCTAGGAGAAGAATAGCCAGGTGATCAGATTTACCAAAATGCAGTCTGGGCATGGAACAGTCGGCATTCCTTTTCTTAGTATAACAGTGGTCCAGTGTGTTGGGACCTCTGGTGCTACAGGGTTATATACCAATGTGTTCAAACAAGCCTGACTGAAGACCCTGTCCATGATTTGAAATGTGTGGGGATGGACTGTGTCTTGTTCGAAAACATCACGCAGTGTTTCAAGTAGTATCTCAACCAACCTCCTCTCTCTCTGCTCCATTTAATTTTTCTCGGCCTCTGTAAAGCAAGCAGCATAACCAAAGTCCCGACCTAATCATGGACATACTTTTTTTCTCCATTCCAAACCTCCAGACACAAATCAGGTAGAATTTACAAAAGCCTGAAAGCATGTGCCACCAGGCTCAGGGACAGCTTCTATCCTGCTGCTATAAGACTACAAAACTTACCTCAGTACAATAAATTGGATTCAACTTCACAATCTAACTCGACGTTACACCTTACTGTCTACCTTCAATGCACTCGCTGTAACACTTCATTCTGCACTCTTGTAATAAAACTACCAACTTAGTTTACCTCTACTACTTCAAGCATTCACCATTTGAACGGTACTCAATACATTCCAACTGTAATATAGTCCAATTCTGCATTACAGGGGGCTTGTTAGGTGTTTCTTGAAAACAGACTGTATTGCGATTTTCATCTGTAGCACTAAGCTGCATCACCTGCGCATGTGTAAAGAAATGCAAATTGAAAACAAAATATGCTATGTTGATTTATTCTCTCAACACACACACAAATTATACTCTGCATCTCAAAATTCTGGATGGTCGTTTGTGAATTCTGTTCACATGAATTTCCATAATCTAAACAGTCTGACACAGAAGTTACCGCTAAGGTGAATAACTGTGCTCTCAACACAGACCCTTGAATGCCTTTGCCACTTCCTTTACCACAGAAATTATTTCTCCCAGCAAAGAGGTCAACAACTAAGTGACACAAGTTTACACTAACTGTGGGAAGCAGTGGAAGGAAAACGTCACAGGAGACCAGAACATCGAGACAGCAGGTGCAGCTGTCAGAAGCCTCTGCACGAGCGATCGCTCTCTCCGATGGGGAGAGAGTTCGCCGTCAATTCTCAAGTCAGAGACACTCAAAACATAGGGACGCTGCAGACTGTAACATCAAAACAGCCAGCTGTTGGTCTCCTCTCTTGCTATGGCAGGGGTGATACCACTCTCTCTCCCTTGTTAGAGAGAGAGCCTATGGCATGTCAAACTGCTGGGATGAACAGTGGTTTTTTAGTGGACTCTAGATCATATTTTTGAGGCCTTGGTTATTGCTTGCATGCAGGGTGGTGGGGGAGGAGCTGATTTTGCAGGTGAGGAAGGGGGCTGATGCTTGTTGCTGTGTGTATGTGGGAGAGGGGAAGGGAGGGCTTTGGGGTTCTACTATTTTTTCCTGTCATTCATTCTTTGGGTTTTTTCTTCTGTTTCGTGGATGTCTGCAGAGAAGAATAATTTCAGGTTGCATACTGAACACATTTTCTGATATTAAAATGGAACCATTGAAAGCTTCTTGCTCAAAGAATGGAGAGATCTAGAACTGGACAGAGACATTATGTATCTTGAGGAATCATAATTTAGGATTACAAGCTAAGAGCTGGGAAATAGGATTAATCAAAATAGTGGTTTTGCAGCTGACATGGATATAATGACCCAAATAACTTCAAGATGACAGCACTACAATACCCAATTTGGATTAGTTTCCTGGTCATCATTTCTGTACAGGAATTGCTGGTTTCAGTAGGAACATTGTTCCCCAAATAGCAAATGATTTTAAGATACTTTACTTTTTAAGTATAGTATAGCTATGATGCTCAAAATTTAGATCTTATACGAGCCTGTTTTTGGTGATTATGCAAAATGCACTGACTACTGCAGGATATTTTCAAGAAACTTCAACTTTCAATGTATTTTAAAGAGCTAGTATTCTGCTTTTCTCTCCTAGCCTAACTCTAATGGGAATTTCCTACCAATTTTCATTGCAGCTGTTTATACAGATACTCTTAATTCCAACTCAAACTTTAATTTTAAAACAATAAGAGTGGAACTTAACAATTATAGCAATTGGCTGGAAACCCACTTCGTTATTATAAATATATTATAACATCATTATGAACTATTGGTTTATAACATTATTATAAACCAAGCAGAGTCCACTGCCAAGAAGGTCCACCAGCGCCTTTACTTCCTGAGAAAACTAAAGAAATTTGGCCTGTCCCCTAAAACCCTCACTAATTTTTATAGATGCACCGTAGAAAGCATTCTTCTAGAGTGCATCACAACCTCATATGGAAGCTGTCCTGTCCAAAGACCGGAAGAAACTGCAGAAGATCGTGAACACAGCACAGCACATCACACAAACCAATCTTCCGTTCTTGGACTCACTTTACACTGCACGCTGTCGGAGCAGTGCTGCTCAAGGATAATCAAGGACACAACCCACCCAGCCAACACACTTTTCATCCTTCTTCCCTCCGGGAGAAGGTTCAAGAGCTTGAAGACTCGTATGGCCAGATTTGGGAACAGCTTCTTTCCAACTGCAACAAGACTGCTGAACGGATCCTGACCTGGACTGGGGCCGTACCCTCCAAATATCCGGACCTGCCTCTCGGTTTTTTTGCACTACCTTACTTTCCATTTTTCTATTTTCTATTTATGATTTATAATTTAAATTTTTAATATTTACTATCGATTTGTAATCCAGGAAGCGGGAAGCACAGAATCAAATATCGCTGTGATGATTGTATGCTCAAGTATCAATTGTTTGGCGGCAATAAAGTTTAAAGTATATTAGGAAGGCCAAAAGAATGGAATATGGGTAATTTAAAACTAAATATGAACATCATTCTCTCATTTTATTCAAGTTACTAATTAATTTGGTCTCCTCTCTCTTAGCACGTCCTAACCATTGTGTCAGCAGCTCTTTGATAAATTTCATTAAACATTAAATCAACATATTTATCACACTATTTCTTGTTGACAAGTTGGTTTGGGTGTACCTGGTTTTCTAGACCATGCTGATGGAATCAGTTTTTCAGTCCATACTGTCACTTCCCTTTGTCACATGGATTTTCTATCTTGCCTTACTTCATCTCATCTCATTGTGCAATTTTCTTTACTCAATTGAAAAGCAAGCTTTTGGGTCACACAGATTGCTACATGCTGCCACAAAATATATACAAGGCGGCTAACATTCATAGGATGCACACTGACTTGCTGTTTGGATCCAGAATTGGCATGCCAATTGAAAAAAAAGGTTATTGGTCAATGGGTCCTATTCTTGTCAGAGTTGCATGTCTACTGGTGCTCCCCAAGGATCCATACTGGGACCTACGCTGTTTGCAGTATGTATAAATGATCTGGATGAAAATGTGGATGGGTAGGTTATTAAGTTCATTGACCATATAAAGATTGAAGATGCTGCAAAAGATTGCCAAGGGATACAGTGGGATAATGATCAGTTGCGAGTATGGCAGAGAAACAGCAGAAAGGAATTTGACACAGCCACATGTGAGGTGTGGCACTTTGGAGATCAAATGTAAAGGGACAGTACATTGTTAATGACAGGCAACAGGGAAGTAAAAGAATTTGTCATATGCACAAGTACATATATGCACAGGTGTAATGAAAACTGACTTCAGGATTCAGGATTGTACATTTATAACAGAGATACGGAGAAATTACTTCAGTCAGAGGGTGGTAAACCTGTGGAATTTGTTGCCACAAGCGGCTGTGGAGGTCAACTCACTAGGTGCATTTAAGGCAGAGATAGATAAGTTCTTGATAAGCCGGGGCATCAAAGGGTATGGGGAGAAGGCAGGGGAGTGGGGATGACTGGAAGAATTGGATCAGCCCATGATTGAATAGTGGAGCAGACCCAATGGGCCGAATGGCTTACTTCTGCTTCTATATCTCATGGTCTTATGGGCTTGTAGCAGCATTGTAGGAATACACCATAAGCAGCATTCACATGAAAAACAGATTAAACAAAGTATATCAATTACAAACAAGAGAAAATCTGCAGATACTGAGTTCCACCAGCATTTTGTATGTTGCTTATAAAGTGTACTTTTTTAAAAAAGAAAAACACAAGAACAGAAAAAAAAAGTCCACTGTAATGTGAAGTGACCATAGAAACTAAACTGTAGTGATGAAGGTTGTGCCAGTAGCTTCCAAATAGTTGAAAGGAAGTAGCTGTTCTTGAATCTGGTAGTGTGACACTTCAGGATTCTATACCTTCTCTCTGGTAAATGCATGAGTGGCCCAGACCATGTATAATACTGATGATGGGCGTTGCCTTGTTGAGGGAGAATCTGCTGTTGATACTACCTATGATGGGGAGGGACATACCCACGATGTATCCAGCAGAGTCCACAACTCTGCAGCTATTTATATTCCTGCACATTTCAACAGCTATACCAGACCAGGATGCGACCAGAGGGATCCAAGTCCATAGCTCACTGAAAGTGGCTGCACAGGTTAATTGGGTGGCAAGGAAGGGATACTGCATGCTTGCCTTTATTCGTCAAAGAATTGAGTTTGAGTCAGGAAATTATATTGTACGTAATTCTGAAGTATTGCATTCTAGTCACTCCATTATCGGAAGGTTATGGGGCTTTGGAGGGGCTGCAGAAAAGGTTTACAGGATGCTGCTTGGATTAGAGGGCATGAGCAATGAGTAGAATATGGAGAAACTTGGGTTGTTTTCTCTGGCATAGCAGAGACCAAGGAGAAACCTGATACAGAAGCTTACAAAATTGAGTGGCATAGGTAGAGTAGATAACTGGCATCCTTTTTCCCAGTGTTGAAATGACTAATATTAGAGGACATACTTTTAAGACAAGAGAGGACATTTTCAAAATGAATGAGAAACATAGAAAACCTACAGCACAATACAGGCCCTTCAGCCCACGAAGTTGTGCCGAACATGTCCTTACCTTAGAAATTACTAGGGTTACCCATAGCCCTCTATTTTTCTAAGCTCCGTGTACCTATCCAAAAGTCTCTTAAGACCCAATCATATTCATCTCCACCACCGCTGCCGGCAGCCCATTCCACACACTCACCAGTTTGCGTAAAAAACTTACCCGACGCCTCCTTTATACCTACTCCCAAGCACCTTAAACCTGTGCCCCTTTGTGGCAGCCATTTTGTTCCCTGGGAAAAAGCCTCTGACTATCCACACAATCAATGCCTCTCATCATCTTATACACCTTTATCAGGTCACCACTCATCCTGTTTTCATAAGGCAAGCTCCCCAATCCAGGCAACATCCTTGTAAATCTCCTCTGCACCCTTTCTATGGTTTCCACATCCTTCCTGTAGTGAGGTGACCAGAACTGAGCACAGTACTCCAAGTGGGGTCTGACCAGGGTCCTACATAACTGCAACATTACCTCTCGGCTCCTAAATTCAATTCCACGATTGATGAAGGCCAATAGACTGTATGCCTTCTTAACCACAGTCAACCTGCACAGCCTACGGACTCGGACCCCAAGATCCCTCTGATCCTCTACAGTGCCAAGGGTCTTGCCATTAATACTATATTCTGCCATATTGACCTACCAAAATGAACTACTGCATACTTATCTGGGTTGAACTCCATCTGCCACGTCTCAGCCCAGTTTTGCATCCTATCAATGTCCCGTTGTAACCTCTGACAGCCCTCCACCCTATCCACAACACCCCCAACCTTTGTCATCAGCAAACTTACTAACCCATCCCTCCACTTCCTCATCCAGGTTATTTATAAAAATCACAAAGAGTAAGGGACCCAGAACAGATCTCTGAGGCACTCCACTAGACACCAACCTCCATGTAGAATATGGCCTGTCTACAACCACGCTTTGCCTTCTGTGGGTAAGCCAGTTCTGGATCCACAAAGCAATGTTCCCTTGGATCCCACGCCTCCTTACTCTCTCAATAAGCCTTGCATGGGGTACCTTATCAAATGCCTTGCTGAAATCTATATACAGTACATCTACTGCTCTTCCTTCATCAATGTGTTTAGTCACATCCTCAAAAAATTCAATCAGGCTCGTAAGGCATGACCTGCTCTTGACAAAGCCATTCTGACTATTCCGAATCATATTATACCTCTCCAAATGTTCATAAATCCTGCCCCTCAGGATCTTCTCCATCAAGTTACCAACCACTGAAGTAAGACTCACCGGTCTATAATTTCCTGGGCTATCTCTACTCTCTTTCTTGAGCAAGGAAACAACATCCACAACCCTCCAATCCTCCGGAACCTCTCCCATCCCTGTTGATGATGCAAAGATCCATCACCAGAGGCTCAGCAATCTCCTCCCTCGCCTCCTACAGTAGCCTGGGGTACATTTCATCCAGTCCCGGCGACTTATCCAACATGATGCTTTCCAAAAGCTCCAGCACATCCTCTTTAATATCTACATACTCAAGCTTTCCAATCCACTGCAAGTCATCACTAAGATCATTTTCCACAGAGAATACTAAAGCAAAGTATTCATTAAGTTCCTCCGTTATTTCCTCCAGTTCCATACACACTTTCCCACTGTCACACCTGATAGATCCTATTCTTTCACGTCTTATCCTCTTGCTCTTTACATACTTGTAGAATGCCTTGGGGTTTTCCTTAATCTTGCCCGCCAAGGCCTTCTCATGGCCCCTTCTGGCTCTCCTAATTTCCTTCTTAAGCTCCTTCCTGTTAGCCTTATAATCTTCTAGATCTCTAACATTACCTAGCTCTCTGAACCTTTCGTAAGCTTTTCTTTTCTTCTTGACTAGATTTACTACAGCCTTTGTACACCACGGTTCCTGTACCCTACCATAACTTCCCTGTTTCATTGGAACGTACCTATGCAGAACTCCACACAAATATCCCATGAACATTTGCCAGATTTCTTCCATACCTTTCCCTGAGAACATCTGTTCCCAATTAAAGCTTCCAAGTTCCTGCCTGATTTTACTTTATTTTATTGTCACCAAACGATTGATACTAGAGCGTGCAATCATCACAGCGATATTTGATTTTGCGCTTCCCGCTCCCTGGATTACAAATCGATAGTAAATATTAAAAATTTAAATTATAAATCATAAATAGAAACGATGAGTCTTAAATGAGAAGTGTTATATTTGGTAAACGTCAAAGACTGCATTCTAGCACAAGGACCTCATTCCATCTGTGAAACATGGTGGTGGCAGTGTCATGGTTTGGGCCTGCTTTGCTGCCTCAGGACCAGGACAGCTTGCATCATAGACGGAACTATGAATTCTGAATTGTACCAGCAAATTCTATAAGAAAATGTCAGGGTACCTGTCTGTGAACTGAAGCTCAAGAGAAAGTGAGTCTTGCAGCAGGACAACAACCCTAAACACACAAATCAGTCTACCAAGGAGTGGTTAAAGCAGAAGAAATCTCACGTTTTGGAATGGCCGAGTCAAAGTCCTGACCTTAAGCCTATAGAAATGTTGTGGAATGACCGGAAGCAAGTAGTTCATGCAAGGAAGCCTAGCAACATCCCTGAGTTGAAGCAGTTTTGTAAGGAGGAATGGCCTAAAATTTCTCCAAGCCGAAGTGCAGGACAGATTAACAGTGGCTAAAAACATTCGGATGAAGTTATTGCTATACAAGAGAGTCACACTGGTTACTGAAAGCATAGGTTCACATACCTTTTTCCAACAAATACATGTAATATTGTATCATTTTCCTCAATAAATAAGTATAAAGTTCTGTGTTATTTGTTTAATTAGGTTCACATTTGAGGTCATATCTATGCAGGAATAGATAAAATTCTAAAGGGTTCACAACCTTTCTAGCACCACTATATGTTCAGCCAGAAGAGTAATCCATGTTCCATCTGAGGTTCCTCTTGAGAACTGAAACAAATCTTCAGTTAGATTGATTCATTCAATATGATAAAAATGTCTGACAGCCCTGAATGCAGCAAAGGCATTTCTTCCAGCTGAATCTTTAACTGGGCAAGTTTTGTAAACCATTTGCAATTGGTCATGAAGTCATTATTAAAGTAATGATAAAAGCTCTTTGGGCCTGAAACATCAACTTTGATTTCCTTTCCACAGTTCTTACCTAACCTACTGAGTGTTCTCAATATGTTCTCAATATTTTCTGTATTTTACTTCAGACTTCCAGTACATGCAGTTCTTTTCTTCCAATTCTCAGTCATCATTAAAGTGTGCTACCTAGTTTAACTGCAATTTCAGTTTCTACACAGGATACAATTTTAATTGCTAGAACTGGCAAGACAAATGCAGCAATGAAATTTGTTCATTGGGTTCCTTTTCAAGTTGGAGCTGCAATGTTGTCTTGTACACTGTTGTAGAAGCAAGGATGCTGATGCTTTCTGTTTAAAGAGAGCTTGGTTTAATTCGTTGCCAAGAACAGTATGCAACTTTTTTTTGTGGACCAAGGCTCTTCTAAACTGGAGTCTATAAATTCTTTTAAAAATGAATCATTGTGGCTAGATGATTGGGTGCTTTCAGGGGAAAAGCACTAATATAGATAGAATTTAAATGACTGGTTCTATATTGCTGGCTTCTGAAATACATTAATGTATTCTGTGGGGAGAATAGCAAAGTATTGTTATTAAGTTTAAGTTCATTTATATCAACTTCAGTTTTACTGATTATATAGCAATTGGACAAATTGCACAGTATTTTTAAAATTTTGTCGGCAGTACTGAAAAGCCTTGATTTTACGAACCATGAAGTTATAATCTTGAAATGTTTTGACCACAGCTTTCTTTTTTTAAAACAAGCTGTACAAGACTGATCATGTAATTTATATACTTGGATTACTTTGAGTAAATTGGCAGTTTTCCATTCCTACATTTAAAAAAAAGTTCCAGCAAACCTTTGTATCTACATCTAAAGGTTGTTATCTAGCCAAGCTTGGAGATGAACTGGCTTGTTCAGAATTTAATATCTAAAGTATATTTTGTGGTTATGATTTGTCATGTTCATAATTACCTTAGTGCTATGTCTAATCAAGACTACCAAATGCACTATTCTCTTCATATTCATATAGTATTAATGGTAAGACTCTTGGCAGTGTGGTGGATCAGAGGGATCTTGGGGTCCGAGTTCATAGGACACGCAAAGCCACTGCGCAGGTTGACTCTGTGGTTAATAAGGTGTATGGTGCATTGGCCTTCATCAATCGTGCGATTGAGTTTAGGAGGAGAGAGGTAATGTTGCAAACCTTTGTATCTACATCTAAAGGTCAGACCCCACTTAGAGTACTGTGCTCAGTTCTGGTCGCCTCACTATAGGAAGGATGTGAAAACCATAGAAAGGGTGCAGAGGAGTTACAAGGATGTTGCCTGGATTGGGAGCGTGCCTTATGAGAATAGGTTGAGTGAACTCCGCCATTTTCCCTTGGAGCGACGAAGGATGAGAAGTGACCCGATAGAGGTATATAAGATGATGAGAGGCATTGATCATGTGGATAGTCAGAGGCTTTTTCCCAGGACTGGAATGGCTATCATGAGAGGGCACAGTTTTAAGGTGCTTGGGAGTAGGTACAGAGGAGACATCAGGGGTAAGTATTTTTTTTATATAAACACAGAGTGGTGAGTGCGTGGAACGGGCTGCTGGCAACAATGGTGGAGGCAGATACGAAAGGGTCTTTTAAGACAGCGGTCCTCAACCACCGGGCTGTGGACCAGTACCGGGCCGCAAAGTATGTGCTACCAGGCCGCGAGGGAACGATATGATTTGGCGATATAAGTCAGCTGCATCTTTCCTCATTCCCTGTCACGCCCACTGTTGAGCTTGAACGCACGCGAGGTCATTACCCGCGCGTCATCCACGTCAGCGCAGGAAGGAGATCAACTCCTCAAGCTTGCAAATGATGGCGGGTTGAAAAGTATGTTTGACATAACATCTCTGCCGGCATTCTGGATCAAAGTCTAGGCTAAATATCCTAAGATAGCCACGAAAGCACTGAAAACGTTGCTTCCATTTCCAACATATCTCTGCAATGAATGCAACGAAAACTAAGTTGCAGAATAGACTGGACATAAGGAACCCCCTTCGAGTATCACTGTCTCCCATCACCCCTCGATGGCACCGTCTTGTTGCAGGAAACAAGCCCAGGACTCCCACTGATTCAGCGATATTGGTGTGTTGCAATGATTTCATATGTCCATACGGGGAAAACATGTGCTGTGCATTTAATATCCGAATGTTACTTAAAGTGTTATGATGCTGTTGACTTATAAGTGACTTACATAACCATATAACAATTACAGCACGGAAACAAGTCACCTCTGCCCTTCTAGTCCGTGCTGAACGCTACTCTCACTTAGTCCCACCGACCTGCACTCAGCCCATAACCCTCCATTCCTTTCATATCCATATACCTATCCAATTTTTCTTTAAATGATAATATCGAACCTGCCTCTACCACTTCTACCGGATGTTCGTTCAACACTTACTCCAAGCTCCCCTGTCCTTCCCTGATAATTGACTTATCACTATATTCATGCAAGGAAAATGTGCGCTGTGTGTTTAATATTAAATTCGTTAGATAAACCCTTTTAGAAATGAAATTGAGTGTATTAGCCACTTATCACCTATATTCCGGTCATGATTAACACCGCCCCATCCCCCAAACCGAATCACCAAAAACGATTTGTAGAGAGAAAAAAAAAATCGGCACGTACATGCATGTACACGTCACGCATGCGCACACAGGTGCCCGGGCAAGGCTTCATGGTCATGGTAGTCTTTCTTGGGGTAAACACAACATAATTGACTGCTACTCTTGTTCGTTGGCAACTCTACCCCCTCCCCACCCCAGGCCGGCCGGTCCGCAAGAATATTGTCAATAATAAACCGGACCGCGGTGCAAAAAAGGTTGGGGACCCCTGATTTAGGAGACTCCTGGACAGGTACATGGAGCTCAAAAAAAAGAGGGCTACGGGTAACCCTAGATAATTTCTAAGGCAAGGATGTTCGGGTCGGCTTTGTGGGCCAAAGTGTGAGGTGCTACATTTTGGTAGGACTAATCAAAATAGGATATACATGGTAAATGGTAGGGCACTGAGGAATGCAGTAGAACAGAGGGATCTAGGATAATGGTGCATAATTCCCTGAAGGTGGAATCTCATGTGGATAGGGGGGTGAAGAAAGCTTTTGGTATGCTGGCCTTTATAAATCAGAGCATGGAGTATAGGAGTTGGGATGTAATGTTAAAATTGTACAAGGCATTGGTGAGGCCAAATTTGGAGTATTGTGTACAGTTCTGGTCACCGAATTATAAGAAAGATGTCAACAAAATGGAGAGAGTACAAAAGAGATTTACTAGAATGTTACCTGGGTTTCAGCATCTAAGTTACAGAGAAAGGTTGAACAAGTTAGGTCTTTATTCTTTGGTTGGGGGGGGGGACTTGATACAGGTATTTAAAATTATGAGGGAGATAGATAGAGTTGACGTGGATAGGCTTTTTCGATTGAGAGTAGGGGAGATTCAAACAAGAGGACATGAGTTGAGAGTTAAGGGGCAAAAGTTTAGGGGTAACACGAGGGGAAACTTCTTTACTCAGAGAGTGGTAGCTGTGTGGAACAAGCTTCCAGTAGAAGTAGTAGAGGCAGGTTCAATTTTGTCATTTAAAAAACAATTGGATAGGTATATGGACAGGAAAGGAATGGAGTGTTATGGGCTGAGTGCAGGTAGATGGGACTAGGTGAGAGTAAGCGTTCGGCATGGACTAGAAGGGCCGAGATAGCCTGTTTACGTGCTGTAATTGTTATATGGTTATATATGGCCTGTATTGTGCTGTAGGTTTTCTATGTTTCCCCAACTTCGTTCCTTTGGCTGTTCAAAGTATGATCCTTCCTAACTATCATACATTTTCCAAATTTGTTGAAGACTCCATTTAGTTTCCTTATATTAACATTTTCAAATAATTCTGAACAATGACTGAAACACCATAAACCCTTAATTTGCCCTGTGCTTTTTGAGGAACTAAAATCTTTAGTTTTTTTTTTAAACCTCAGTTTTAAATGAGCTGTGAAGTGAAACAGTTCGCCACTTGAATTTATTGCTTCAACTAACTTCAGAGCAACATTCCTTTGACTTTAATTTTTTTTGACTGAGCTGGCTTATTTGTCATATGATTGCACAAGTTAATCCTTATTAAGCTTAGAAAGCTAGTTTCTGACTTGGTAACTCAGGGGCCAGACAGCATCTATGGAGAGGAATAAACAGTCAACTTTCAGGCAAGACCCTTCATCAGGATTGGAAAGTAAGAAAGCAGAAGCCATACTACAAAGTGGAGGAAAAGGTGGTCGGTGATGGGTGAAACCAAGTGGAGGGGGAGGGATGGGTGGGGAGGTGGGATGAAGAAAGAATTTGGGAGGTGATAGGTGGTAGAGGTAAAGGGCTGAAGGAGGATGAATCTGATAGGAGAGGACAGAGGACAGTAGAACATGGAAGGGAAGCAGCAGCCACCCTTTTCAATTCAGCATTTCAAAATGTCAGTCCATGGCCTCCGCTACTGCCATGATAAAACAACTTGCAGGTTGGAAGAGTAATGCCTCATTTTCTGACTGGGTAGCCTCCAAGCTAATGACATGAGCATTAATTTCTCAAACACAGCAATTTCTCTTTCCCATCTCACCCCCCCCGCCATTTTTCCATTCCCATGATTCCCATTCCAGCTCACCTATTACCTCTTCTCCTCACCTACCCACGACCTCCCGCCGGTGTCCCTCCTACTATCCCTACTCCCAATCAGATTCCTCCTTCTTCAACTTTGTCTCTTACACCTATCACACCTATCACTTCCCAGCTACTTACTACGTTCCCCTCACTTACCAATCTCCCCCCTCACCTGGTTTCACTTACCACCCACCAGCTTATACTCCCACCAACTTATTTCTGGCTTCCCCCGCCCCCTTCCTCTCCAGTCCTGATGAAGTATCTCAGCCCGAAACGTTTATTCCTCTCCATGGATGCTGTCTGACCTGCTGAGTTTCTCTAGCACCTTGTGTGTTCAAGATTTTAAGCATCTGCAGAATCCTTTATACCCATGAGAAACCAATGGATTTAATATTGTTTGTTTTACTTGCCACTGAATGTATTATAAACATCAGAGCTTTGTAGAAAGCCATATAGTGCAGAAAATTATATAATCCAAAAATGAAGTAGTAAATAGTGCAGAAATTGAATTTTTCAATACTATATTACTTATGCATTGGATGGAAGCTGATGCAACAAATTGCATGGCTGCCTCTCAACTTCAGAGGTTTAGATTACAACTCACATACCATCCCTTCAGGAAGTGGATGCAAGAAGGAAACTCAATGGCTCTTCCACAATAATTCACAACTAAACGGGGCTGGACTACTGATCTTTGAGAAGATTGATTGATTATTGACTCAATTATGTTTACTGCACAGCATTTTTCCTGTTAGCATACATGTAGTCTTGTATCAAGCAGTGTCAAGTACACCCAGCGTGCCGGGAGCAGCAGGGTTGATCCCTGGCTTGACTGTAACAACAAAGTGGGGAAACTGTGCGGACACAAGGATGTGGTGGCCCACGTGTGATTCTGAGGACAGCCATATGAAATTTCTGCTTGATTCATCTGCGGGATTTCACTCCCAATTTGGACATGGAGGACCTGCAAGATCAACTCACTTGAAAGTTACTCTGCTGTGTCCAATTCAGTGCAAACTTTATTGCTGAATAGTCTGAGTGGGGGAGGCCAATTAAGAGTCAATCACAATTCTGTGGATCTGCATCAGGATCCCAGATCTCCTCCTCAAAAGACATTTAGTAAATTGGATGTATTTTAACAGTGTTTTTTATCACTATTTTTATGATTTAAAAAATACAGGAACTGAAATACTTAGTTAATGGTCATGGTTAACTTCTGCCTGATTATCCAGTATCAAATTGACTGAACAAAACAGAATGAGTTTAAACACAAACTGACTGGCAAACATTAATATAGCTTTTATTGAAGGCCAAAAAATTACTACTTTTGTTGAAATAAATTCCTGTTAGTACCACTCACACTTCTTTTTCCTGTACCTCTGCCATTAAACCCACCTACAGATACTCATGAAGTTCCTATTGATTCTTCTGCCACTCACCTACACTAAAAGCACACTTTACGCTAATTAATTAGCTTTCTATCAACTATTTAGGATGTGTGAGGAAACCCATGTGGTTAAAAGAATGTGCAAACCCTAGAGACAGCATTCAAGATCAGCATTGAATCTCTATCCCTGAAACCATGAGGCAGAGCTAACTGCTGAACTACACTGCTATTTTATTTTTTGTTCCTGTTTAACACTTACATATCATACATTGTCTACATTTTTTTCTCAATTTACTGCTCCTATCAAATGTAAACATTACCTTCCACCAAATCAAAACATTGTATAATGCAACATGAAAACCAAATCAAGGAGGTTGCTAAAAAGGGCTCATGATGTAGTCGGCTTTAAAGTAATATCAATGGTCCCACAAGGAAACTCCAAGAGGCTAGCCACAATATTGTTGATTTTTGCTTCTCACTATCTACAAATTTTACAATCAGGAAAACATGATAGGTTGAAGACCTTTGTGATTATTTGTACAAATTGCACCAGCCTATCCCCCTTTCTACAGTTGTCAACTCAACAACCAGCATCACTGACATCCAAACTACACCAGTTAAAACCAGGCTTATTCGTTTCTAAAGCAAAAACAAATGCAGATCTACTTCAACTGGACGACAGTCAGAGTCTAGACTCAAGTGAAAATAAGAAAAGAATGAGAATTTCTCAAAGCATGGTTCGATTTAGAAGGATCCATCAACAAAAACATCGACATAGATCTGGTATATGAACCCTTACGGAGAAAAGCGGAGAAAAGAGAAAACAACGTCAACAATTAACAAATCACCAGTAATCTCAGGATCTAGACAGCAAAGCAAACACTTCCAATGGACCTCCCTCGAAGCTAGCCAATCAGGATCTTCTACTGCTAAACAGCTCAGTGTTTTGAACCAGACAACCAGATCATGACATCTAATCAATTTCCATTCGGACCCTGGAGTATACAAGCCAGCATTCTGAGGAGACAACATCAACTGCACACTGATCAAGGCTTCTCAACTGGAGCCAAAATGGCTGCAAACATTTTGCCAAGCTCGGCAATCAACCAAACTTCCAAATGCGGATCTAGGTTAAGAAAGAAGCTGTGGCAATGGAGTAACACCGAACGAGCTCAGTTTGCTGGGCTGAGTGGTTCCCTGAACTAGTGTTCAAGCTTTAAGATCAGTATGGTTTAAAAACAGAACAGAATTGCATCAATTCTACAACATCAAAAAATAGCAAAGGAAACCACTGGAGCCAAGCCACAGATGTAATCTGGTGCCCAATACCACATAATTATCTAAAACCATATTTTTGAAGAGTAGCATCAGAAGAGTATATTTCTGTTTAATCTTTCCCAACATTATCCATTCCATTGATTAAAGCCATTTTTCCTGAACCTGAAAATCTTAGAATACTTAATGCAGAGAGAGAGAGATGTGCCTCAACGAAAGAAAGAATCATTAAAGCACTGTTTTATATTTCCTCAAAAGAAAACGGTTATGATTCCAGAATTCGCTTTTGGAACCCTTATTTACAGAAAGGTTGCTATTTCTATTGCAACCCTACCTGGTAACTGATTGAAAGTATGCATTACCAATTGAAGCAAATGCTGTTCCAACCACAAAACAAGATTGTCCTTGGACAGTCATACACTTGTTCAAGTTGAACTCAATATATTTCATGTCAATTATGACTAAAATACATAATGAAGTTGGATTCTGCACAAATAGCCAATCTCAACTATACCAAGAATGCTTCTTCAAATGTTGAGCCCAACTGTAAGCAAAAAAATTGCTCAATGCTTGTTTCCTTACCAGCAATGCATGCTGGAAGTCCATAAAAATAATTAGGCAGTAGCTGCTGATATCCACCTTCAGAGTTCATATAAATCAATAACAAGGAAAAGAACAAGGATATAATCAATTATGATACAAAAACACAGAAACACGAAAACTCTTAAAGATGGGCATGGGGGAATAGGTTAGAAAAAAGCAAAAATTCCAATGATACTGCAAGATTAGGTACACCCAAAAATAATTCAGAGTACGGTCATGCAGAGTACATTAGCTGGTCTTCATGGATCTAAAAGTATTAACAGATTTAAAACGCTGAATGCATTATTCTCCACCAGGCATTTAAACTAAATGAAGGACCAATAGTTAAAATTAGACTTAAACCATAGAAAACACAAGTTTACAGATAATATAAAAAATTACCTGGTTTTCTGCATTAATTAGTCATAAAATGTGTGGTCTGAGCTTCATCTAAGTCACAATAATAGACAAACACAACCTGTCTAAACTTATAATACACAAACTATACTTCTTCTTGACATTAGAGTACACCATTTAAACAATCACAGTCCAGGCTGGAAAAAAATATGTGAAGTGAACTCTAATATAAATTAATTGGTAGAACCTTATTTGGCAGCAATAACCTTCACCAAACATATCCTGTAGCTGCTGATCAGACTTACTCAATGGCGAGGAGGAACTTTAGACCATTCCTCCATACAAACCTGTTTCAGTTCATCAATATTTCTGGGATACCTTGCATGAACAGCCCTCTTCAGTTCATGCCACAGCATCTCAATTGGGTTAAGGTCCAGATTCTGCCTTGGCCATTCCAAAACACAGGTTTGCTTCTTTTTAAACTATTCCGTTGTTGATCTACTCTTCTGTTTTGGATTATTGTCTTGTTGCACCATCTGCTTTTGATTAAGCTTCAGGTGAAGAACTGCTACCCTGACATTCTCTGGTAAAATGTCAGCCCCAAAACATGACACTCCTTCCACCACGCTTCACAGTTAGGATGAGGTTTTGGTGTTGGTGCGCAGTGTCCTTTTTCCCCCAAACATAGTGGTGTGTATTTTTGCCAAGAAGTTCCACTTTTGTCTCATCTGTCCACAGAACATTGTCCCAGAAGCACTGTGGAACATCCAGGTGGTCTTTTGCAAACTTGAGACTTGCAGCAATGTTTCTGTTTTGGAGAGCAGTGGTTTCCTCTGTGGTGTCCTTCCAAGAACACCATTCTTGTTCAGTGTTTTTCTTATAGTGGACAAATGAACAGTAATTTTAGTAGGCTCTAGAGATTTCTGCAGATCTATTGCCTTTAGAAATGTTTTTGTAGCCTTTTCCAGCTTCATGCATCTCTACAATTCTTCTTCCAAGTTCCTCTGAGAGTCTGATTGAGGCATGGTGCACATAAACAGATCTTTCTTGAGAAGAGCAAGTTCTCTCAGTAACCTGGCTTTGCGTTATACATCAGAACACCTCAACAACCCATACCTCAATTCTCATCTCATTCATTGAAACACCTGACTCCAAACTGCTTTTGTGGAGGCATTACCCCAGAGGTTCACATATTTGAACCTAAACTGTGATTGTTTAAATGGTGTACTGTACTTAGTATTGACGAGAAGTACAATAGTGTGCAGTTTGTTTAGGTAGATAGTGCTTGTCTACTATTATGACTTGGAAGAAGATCAGAGCACATTTTATGAGTAATTAATGCAGAAATGTAGGTAATTGCAAAGGGATCACAAACTTTTTCTTGCAATTGTATATAAATGATGAAATTGCAGATGATACGAAGATTGATAGTGTATGGCATGCTTGCCTTTATGAATTGAGGCATTAAGTCAGGAAATTATGTTGCAGCTTTATAAAAATCTAGTCAGGTTGCATCAGGAATATTGTGAACAGTTCTGGTTGCACTTTTATAGTAAGGATATCAAGGCTTTGGAGAAGATGCAGAAAAGGTTTGGTAGGATGCTGCCTGGATTAGAGGGCATGTGTTATAGCGAAAGGTTGGACAAACTTGAGTTGTTTTCTCTGGAGCAGCAGAGGTTAAGGGGAGAACTTATAGAGGTTAATAAGATTATGAGAGGCCTAAATACAGTAGACAGGAAATATCTCTTTTCCATGGTGTGAAATGTCTTCTACCAGAGGACACTTAAGATGAGGGGGTAATTCCAAAGGAGATATGAGGGGCAAGTCCCCCCCCCTTCAATACACAGGCACAGGGAGTGGTGGGTGCCTGGAATACATTGTTTGGGGTGGTGGTAGAGGCAGAAACATTAGTGACATTTAGATAGACACGTAAATGTGAAGAAAGTGGAAGAATATGGACATTGTGTAGGCAGAAGAGATTAGTTTAGTCGTTTGATTAGCAATTTAGTTAGTTTAGCACAAGGGCCTGTTCCTGTGCTGCATTGTTTTATGTTCTAAAACTGTAGATCTTTGAGAAAAATTTAAAAGCACAAAATGATCCTGGTCTTCATAAACAGGAGAACACGAGCAAGTTACAAGCAAGTTTTATAAAACACCTTTGCAAATTGTCAGTTTGGCCATAACTAGAGTATTGGGGCCACACTTGTGAAAAGGTGCTAAGGCCAAAGAGAGCATGAAGAAAAAAATATTGAAGTATCCCTGGGACAAGGAACTTCAGTTTGCATAGAGAGAGAAGATACAATTGTTCCTCAAAGAGGAGTTACGGAGAGATCTAAATTAATAAGACAACACAAATAGAAGAAACTGATCCCACTTGTGGGTGCGTCAAGAACTAGAGGATAGGATGAAGGAAACAGGCAAAAGAATCTAAAAAGGATTAGTATTTTCTAACATATAAATAACAAGATCTGGAATGTACTACCAGCCAGAAAGCTGGTGGAAACAGATTCAATAACATTCAAAGAAAACAAGATAAATAAAACTACTCAAGGTGCAAACATTTGCAAATTATGAGGAAAGGGCAGGGAAGTGGGATAAACTGGACTGCTATTACACAAAGCCAGCTCAGAATCAAAGACAGAAGCATTCATTGCATACTATACAGTCTTCGATTCCACAATAATCCAATTAACACAACTCATCTGTAGCAGTTTTAGCATTTGTTTTTCCTTTCGATTATGCTATCCCACCAAAAGGGCTCACCACTAATAGCCTCCATAACTTTGTTAACCAAATGTTAATGTGACAGCTCATTCAAGAAACTTCCTTAGCTTGCCTGCATACCATCAATAATTTTACCAAATACAATTTCAATGTCACCAGTCACTTTGTCAATCTGTAGACATGCTATCTCTTATGTAAAAGAACAAATCACGGAGCAAAAATAAAGATAATTTGCCTCACTGTGCCCATTTTTTGGAGTAAAATGTTTTCAAAGCATCATTACGACGGTTATGCCCTGAAACATAAACTGTTTCCTTTTCCACAGCTACAGCCCAGACCTAAGTATTGAAAATCACACTCAACTGCAATTTTTAAAAATGATACAGGTAAAATGTCCAAAAGATAGTTAAATCATCTTTCATACAAAAATAATTTAACCAAAATTATGAAAAGTCACAAATTTCATTTTTCTACCTTGATTAATATATCCCCACTTCAGTGATCTTACAGATTCAAATTGAAAAATATACATATCATTGACGGGAAAAAGAATATACAACATCATTCCAGCATTGATTTTAAGAAAATAATGCAAGAACAGGACAATGGAAAGTGGTGTAATAGGATTAATAGTCAAAATTTTTTACAAAGCAAGGAAGAATTAAAAGCTTTTCTTCATTTAACAGGTTTACTCAATGCTAAATTTTGAATTCTCAATCTTAAAGATTTTCTGAAGCTAATTGCAGAAAAATGAATTCAAAACAATCTCAAAGATGTACTAAAAATTATATCTACTGTATTTGTTGCCATGGAGATTGAGCTCGAGTAGCAACCACAAGTCTACAACTATGAATTGTAGCTTTCATTGACCAGGCTGCACCAAAACCCTCCAGATCTTCCGGAAGTAGTCAGTGACAACCTAAAGGGAACGGAAGCAAAGGCTTTCCTTTGGGTGTTGTGGTGGCATTGATGATCAAGGTATGACAGGAAGAATACCAGTCACTCAACCACAATTGACGGCAAAACACCAGAGCGAACAAATCACAATTGCTCAATTAGTTTTATTTGCCACACCTTTTCTCTGCATAGATTTTGATGTCAAAACAATGAGTGAACAAATCACACAGGTGTTTAATTAGTTTCACTGGCAGCACACATGGTGGTTGTTACCGTTTTCACTCTGAATATAGATGTTAAAAATATGATTCCTAAAGCAGCACGGAAAGAAATAATATATTTTGTAGAGCAGAGTATAGAAATCAGTGCATCAGCTATTTTCCAAAAATTCAAAATATAATAGATGTACAATTTAAATTATAATTAACTTTCTTGTTAATTTATAGTTGTTGTATCAGATGCGTACTCCATTAACTTCCTAACCAATATTTCAGCCGTTAGTGAACAAACACTACAAAGAGCTCAAACAGAAGATTACATAGTAAAATAAGATAAAGTCAAGCCTTGTCTTGGAACTATTCAATACGATCAAGATAAAAATATATACACATGCCCAAAACTGTCCCTTTTAAACACAGCCAAATGCATTAAGGTTAATTTGAAGAAGTTTATCCCCCCAAGTGAATCTCATTTAATTTAAAAACTGTACAGTTAATCTTCAAAATACTTTCAAGTAATCTCCAAAATGATGGAATATTTTAAATTGATGAAAGGAGTGGTTTAATCTGTACACTTCCATCAATTCAAGAAAGATAGTAAAAAGGAACACAACAATTTGGGCTGCATAACGTAACTTCTGTTTTCAAATGCTGGAATCAGCAGAATTTTTTTTTAATAAGTCTAGTCATTCAAACTGATTAAAAATGTAGATGGCCCACATCCACTCAGAAAATGCTCCACAATTTAAGCTTTCTTAGAAACAAAAGTACAAAGCATCATAAGATAGTGGGAAAAGTTTGGAGGTTACAGTATTTATCAGTTTCTTGTTCTGTTCAGAGCAGAATGCTGTTGCTGTGGGAAATTTCACCAGCTAACTATGTAATAAAAAAAATCAATGAAATACTGGAGTCTCTGGATTATGCAGAGGGAAGTGTGTTATTTTATGATGCTAACACAAGACCATATTTCAGTTGTATTCGTTGAAGAGAATATATTCAGGCTGGTGTTTTTTGGGAACTACACCGTTTCTTACCCTGTAATTTATTGTATAGATAAATAAATTGTACGAACAATTTTTACTGATTACTCACGTAAACTGTTGAGAAAAGTGTAACTCAAGACTCTGACGTAGTTACAAAACACAAATATGCTTTTGTTTTTCCAAAGCTACTCTACGCGTGAATAATTAGTCATTGAGAACTGGATAGCAGATGTTTCTTTCGCTGTTGTGAATGACTCAATCACCAACGTAATAAAAACAAACATCAACATCTAGCGTATAGAGAACGTCTGAATAAAGTTTATATTAAGCATTTGTAATTTATTAACAACGAAGTTCAGTATACACCCTCTGCCCACTGAATCAACTCAGCTGCTCTGGAACCACTCACGGCCTAAAGGATTCTCGCCGACAGAAACGAGATGGACACGCATGGTTAAAGTCATCCTTTTCAATTTTATTCTTTGCTCACCCGTCTTTTCGGAGTCGTAACCGACCACCACGAAGTAATCAGCCAATCTCGTCATTCCTCGTGAATATCAGAGCTCCAAACAGAGAAGCTTAACATTTTCCTCCATAGCAAGCCTCAGCCATGTTTTATCCCAGCCAGCGCAGTACGCGTGCGCCAACACAGATAACTGGGCGGCGTCCAGGTTCGCCAACAACGCCAGTCCCTGGGCGGAGAGCCCAAGTGGCGAGTGGCTGTGGGATTCTGCAAATCATGTAAACACGGCCAGCCAGCGCTTTCTTATACACGTAATCCATACTTCTACAAGTTTATGATTTGTTCAGCTGTTTTTGCTGTAGTTTCCGTGCGACATTTTCCAATCTGGGCACTGTACTGCTATGTGTAATGTTCACAATTATTGGTCAACGCTCCCGCTGCAACTCAAAATAAATTGGATGTTGCAGTTTATGCTGATCGAAACAGGACACTTGCCATGGAGATTTTCGGCAAAGTAGAATGTTGTAAGTCCAAGGAATGAGGACCTAGACCTTAAACTCACTTCAAGACAATCAAGCACTCCTTCTACCTTAATAGGAACAGGTGAACTGATATGGAATATCGATTCCAACGATGAAGATTAGTCGCATTTCAAGCTGGCGGTGAAATCACCCGATTACCCTGCGAGAATTAACATTGCAACGGGACTCCAACATGGGGCAATGGAGAAACTCCTACAACTCAATTTAGTAATTCAGAGACGAAAGAGAGAAAGAGTTGATGGTATTTTTCCAGTGTCCCAAGATACCTGTTGTAGGTAGCCCAAGCTGTAGAGGTATATGCAACATTCCCTCTTTTTTTTACAGCTACTCGGACCTACCATTGCTCTGAACAGGAAATTTTTACACGTTCTGAAATCCGTGCAGCACTTCTAATTTTTTTTGTGATATGTATATTATAAACTTATTCTCACACGTTAATTACAAATCCATTATCAATAAACAGTGTTCAGATTAATTTTTCATCCAGAAGAAAGATGTGTCTTAATCCTCATTAGATCATCCAAATGCTTGTTCCTCTTCTAGTCTGTTTCTGGATTTACATTTGATTGAATCCATACAACTGAATTCACATTTGCAGTCAGCACTGGAAGCTTGAAATGTTCCAAAGATGTCAATAAGAAATTGACAAAAATGAAATTTTTTGACTAGACGTCAGTGTTCAGCAGACCAGTACTTTATTAACCATGAGCTACTGAATTCCATTCTGTGTTTATTGTTGCAATTTGTAACAGTTACATAACTTGAAATGCTGACAATGTAAATACATTAAAGCTCTAAAATCTTCCAAAGTAATGGCTGTGGCATGATTATTATTTAGAAAAAGTATAGATTATATTCATTAACACATAATTATAAGTATTTCACAATTATATTAACAGATTTCAAAATTATAAAAGTAAATTCCAGCTGCGTGGCAACAAAGGCTATGTGTGCAGAAGCTGTTCAGTTACTGCGCAGCCATGCACCCAGACAACTGAGAGGGAACAGTGCATATAGGAGGTAAAAGATTATTGTTGCCAAGAAAAAAATCAGTTTTGAGCCAGGTCTGAGGCCTTGACATTCAGGCATTTTGTTGTCAATTGATCACAATCCATGATGACATTAATGAAGGGTAGTTTCTGAGATATGGGAAGTAATCTTTGCCTCCCAGGTTCTTCCCATGGAGTTTTATTATTAGAGAGCAGTCCTGTGTAGTAGGAGCAGGTTGATAGAGAACCTATATGTTCCAGTTGTTCAGTACTTTTGGAGTATGGGTCAACGATGGTTTGAAGGGTTTCCTGAAGTATCAGAAACAATTTCACTAATTTAAACTCATTTTCCATATATTTTCAAATCATTAATTGTACTGTAGTGATGCAGGAATGCTTCGAAGCTGATATAGAGGCCTAGACAAGAGACCAAGATCTCACCAGCAATAGCAGACAGAATGGTGGCCACATTCTGAACAGCAACTACAGGTCTGGGTTTGTGGCAGCTAGCAGGTGAACCATTACAAGGAATAAACCTACTTAAAATCACGCAAAGTCATCTATCAGTAGCTGATTCATCTACACATAATAGCATTGTATACAACTGCTATACAGTCTTGATGAAGGCTAATCTCAGCTCCACACTAAGGATACCTTCTATCATGATGTGTTTCACTAGAATCATGTTCAGAACGGATCTGGCAGCTCAAAGCTGGACATTTGCAAGGCATTTTAGACCATCTGTAATAACGCAAGGGTCTGCCTGCACAATATGAAACCTTATGCCTGGCATATTCCTGAATCTAACATTAGTATCACGCTGGTGATCCAATCATAAATGAGTGAGCAGTGCAGAAGGGCATATCTAATAATAAGTTGTCAATGAGTGAAGATGCATTACATCAGTACTAAATGGAGGAAACAGCAAACATAAGAGCTAAATAATTTCACAATCAAAAGAGTGGATAAATAATTTTCAGTCCTACCCCATCTAGGCATGAATGAAGGTAGTCCAATTACACAGCCAACAAGAGGTTTAAGCTCAAAGAACATCCACAATGTCAACAATGGGAGGACTGAGTTGAGCACAAGACTGGCATATTCTCAATCATCTTTTGTCACTTCCACCTATCACCTCTCCCCTTCCCCACATGCCTATCACCCCCCTCACATGGACTCATTTCTTGCCAGCCAGTTGTTGCTTCACCCATTCCTTCTATCTTTTCACCTGGCTACAGTATTTCCGCTCTATGGGCTGCGCGGTTGTGTAGTGGTTAGCACAATGCTTTGCAGTACCAGTAACCTGGGTTCAATTGCTACCACTGTCCATAAGGCATTTGTACGTTCTCCCCATGACTGCATGGGTTTCCTCCGGGTGCTCCAGTTTCCTCCCATAGTCCAAAGACACACTGGTTGATAGGTTAATTGGTCATTGTAAATTGAGGGGCAGTGTGGCCTTAAGGGCCTATTCTGTACTGTATCTCAATAAATAAATAATTTCAGTCCAGATAAAGGGCCTGAGCCTAAAAATGTCAACTGTCCATACCCCTGCAAAGATGCTGCCTAAAATTCTGAGTTCCTGCAGTTCTTTCTGTGTTGCTCCAGATTCAAGCATCTGCAGTCTCTTCACACTTAGTCAGAAGCTGCTGACTGAATGAGCCATATCAGTTTCTCCTGACATTCCCAACATATGGAAGCTAGACAACACAGACAAAATGCTGGAGGAATTCATTAGGGTTGGCAGCATTTATGGAAAAGAATACAGTCGACATATTAGGCCAAGGACCCTTCATCAGGACTGATGAAGCATTTTGTGTGTGTTGCTTGGATCTCCAGTATCTGCAGGTTTTCTCTTGTTTGTGGTAAGGAAGCTAGCTTGCAGCGAATTTGACTTGCTCCTTACAACACAAAGAAATGGCTGAAAGCATAGGATATAACAAAAGCTTATAAAACAGACAATATCCCACTTACAGTGCTGAACTAGCCATGTCTCAATCCAAGCAATTTCAGTACAGATATAACATTGTCGTCTACTAGATAACGAGCAAAATTGTCCAGATATGAATCATTCACAAAAAACAACACTAACCCAGTGCCATTCATTACCACTCAAGCAGTCAGGTCACCATCATTAAAGTGAATCATTTTTTTACCAAGTGGCACTTACCAAGAAGCTGCCACCCAATATTCACTTGCCAGGACCTTTGGCCTCTAGACTCATCACAACCTTGATCTAAATACAGATGAAAGAGCTAAACCAGACAGGAGGTAAATATGACTGCTTTAGGTTTCAAGGCAACATTTGTCTAGGACATCAAATCAATTGGTATCAAGAGGAAATCACTCCAGTAAATGGAGTCATACCTCATACAAAGGAAGATAGTTGTGGTTGTGGACTTTAAAATAGTCTCAGTTCCACAATACTACTTCAGGACAATATCCTTGGCCTAGCCACCTAAAGTGGTTTCATCAAAGACTTTCCTTGCTTCCATCATCAGGACAGAAGTGGAGATGTTTGCCAATTATTGTAAACTGTTAAAGTCCATTTGCAATTTTTCACCAAACTCAGCAGTTCACACCTGCATGCAACAAGACCTAGACAACGTTCAGGCTAAACTGAGAATTGGAAAGCAACATTCAAGCCATAAAAGTGCCACACTCTGGCCATCTCCAACAACTAGCCACTCATTCTTGATACGTGTCACAGTCAAAATCCTTGGAGCTTACCACTGACCACAAACTTCAGAAAATCAGCTGCATAAATACTGTGACTACAAAGTAATTAAATATCCTGTAGCTAATATTTCACCTCTTGACACCTCAAAGCATTTCTACTACCAACAAGGCACACCAGGAAACAAATGGAATAAACTTCAGTTGCACGGTTAAGTGCAGCGTCAACAGCGCTCGACAGCTTCCAGGATGAAACTTGAACGGCACCTCATCTACCACCCTAAATATAGACTGCAGCCTATGTCATCTACAATATCCTTACGCTCTGCACTTACTTCCTTAAGCTACTCCTACAGCACTCCCAAATCCATGGCTTCTACACTAGGCGAGGAAGGACAGTAAGAATATGGGAACACCACTACCGTATGTGCAGCCCCCAACTGTCTAGCTAAGTTGCTAGAGGGGATTCTGAGGGATAAGATAGACATGCATTTGGAAAGATGGGGATTGTTCAGCAATAGTCAGCCTGACTTTGTGCCTAGGAAATCATGCCTCACAAATATGACTGAGTTTTTTTGAAAAAGTAAGCCAGAAGGTCAATGTTAGCAGGATGGTAGATATAGTTAATATGGACTTCAAAAAGGCTTTTGACAAGGTTCCGCATGTTAAGCTGCTACAGAAAGTTAGATCTCATGGAATCGAGGGTGAGTTAACTAATTAGATATACAATTGGCTTGAAGGGAGGAAGCAGAGGGTGATAGTGAAAGGCTGTTTTTTAGACAGGAGGCCCATGACTACTGGAATTTCCCAGGGGTCAGTTTTAGGCCCATTGCTATTTGTCATCTATATCAATGATTTGGGTGAGAATATACAAGGCATAGTTAGTAAGTTTGCGGATGATATTAAAATAGGAGTTGTCATTGACCATAAAGATGGTTATCAGGATTCGCAGAGGGGTCTTGACCACCTGGGTATATGTGAGCTGAAGAATAGTAAATTGAGTATAATTTGGATGAGTGTGAGCTGTTGAATTTTAGGATGAAAAATCAAGTGAGGCATTCATGGTCATTGGTCTGGCCCTTGTGAGTGTTGTAGAACAAAAGGATTTAGGGTTACAAGTACACTGTTCCGTGAAAGTGTAGTCAAAGGAGACAAGATGGCTTTTGGCCTTCATCGTTCAGTGTAGAAGTTGGGATGCAATGCTGCAGATGTACAAGAGATTGATGAGGACATATTTGGAATGTTGTGTTCACCTTTCTGTAGAAAAGATGTCATTAAGCTAGAAAGAATACAGAAGCAATTCAGGAGAGTGTTCCTGAGACCCAAGGACTGAGTTATGAAGAGAGGTTGAGTAGAAAAGACTATTTTCATTGGAGCATAGGAAACTAATAGGAGATGTTTTTCAGGTATATAAAATCACAAGGGGCATAACTAAGATTATTGAACATAGTCGTTTTCTCAGTGAAGGAGAAACAAGTCCTAAAAGACACAGTTTTAAGGTGAGGGGAGAAATTTACTAGGAATCTGAGGGGAAAAAATTTCATCCAGAGGGTGATCAATATATCGAATGTGCTAGCTGAGTAAGTAGATGATGTAGGTACATTAACAACATTAAAATATACTTGAACAGGTACATGTATAGGAAAGATTTAAAGGAATATGACCAAACATGGGCAAGTGTGATGAGCTTAGATGGGAATCCTGGTTGGCGTGGACCATTTGAGCTGAAGGACCCCTTTTCTGTGCTGTTATGACTCTATAACTCTATTGCTCTAGATGACAGCTATCTTGATGGAACTATATTGCTGTTTCTACACCATTATCAAGTCCAATTCCTGGAACTCCATACCTACCAGTACAGTTGGAGTACCTTCATCCAGAAGAACTACAGAATTCCACCTTTTCAAGGATAATTCAGTTTTGGCGATAAATGCTGTCTTTGCCAACTACGCCCATATCCTAAAGCGAATGAATGCAAAAAAAGTGGAAACAAAATTAAGAATTATTCAGAATTATTGGGACACATATCTTGGTATCTTAAACTAGGATTTCAAATGACAAAACCAATTTTGCAGCATAATTTCCACTGTCTCACAAATCCGCTGAATCCCCATAGTTGTACCATTCAATGACATGTTTATAGAATTCAAGAAACTAAACTTCTAGTACATGACTAAAACCAGCACCGATCACTCAGTTATAAGGAAATTGATGAGTCAGGTGACCATACAGAAGAATCTATCCATAAAATTCAGAACTGCCTCACTGAAAATGTGCTCTCTTAGACAAGTGTGTTGAAATCCAATTCTTGTGAATAAACTGGCTTTCTTTAAATATGGATATTAAGAATTTCTGCAAAAATGTAAGATGTATTGAAAAGCTGTGAGTTATAATAGAATCACCAAGTAGATTAGATTACAATCAAGTACAGTTCCAAAAATGTGACTGCCTAGGGCTTTCAAGCTACAAACGTCTGTTAATGCAACCTTTAGCCAACCAATGTCATCTCTTCTTCCACACAGCAGTCACATGTAAGGATTAGATTAGATGTTAGATAGTACAAACAATGTACCAAAACAAAAGGGAAATAATTTTGATGAAGACAAGAAGTAGAAACATCTCACACAAGTGATTCAGTAAATAAACTGAACTCCTTTGGAAATTTGTGATAAGTATTTATGTCCAGCAATTCCAAATAGAACCACCAATTTTTGGCCAATTAAGTAACAGTATAAATAAAACAAGTACACAGATTTAACTTTCCAGCACGGGAATTCCTTCTTGGATCTAGTTTAGATCTCACACACTCCATGATTTTACCGGGAGTAGTATGGCTGCAGATTAGATAGCAAGGAGGAAGGAAGTTCACTTTATTAAAAATAATTCTGTATTGGTTTAATTTTTAAAATTTTTTTTGAAGTTTTCAATGGTTTAAGTCAGGGGTCCCCAACCGTTTTTTGCACTGCGGGCCAGCCGACCTGGGGGGGGGGGCGGTGGTGGAGGGTAGGGTTGCCAATGGACAAGAGTAGCAGTCAAATACGTTGTGTTTACCCCGAGAAGGACTACCGTGACCATGAAGCCTTGTGCGGGCACCTGTGCGCATGCGTGTATGTGCCAATTTTTTTCCCTCTCTACAAATTGTTTTTGGCAATTCTGTTCGGAGGGGGGGTGTTACTCATGACCAGAATATAGGTGATAAGTGGCTAATACACTCAATTTCATTTCTAAAAGGGTTTATCTAATGGATTTAATATTAAACACACAGCACATATTTTCCTCGCATGAATATAGTGATAAGTCAATTATCAGAGGAGGACAGGGGAGCTTGAAGTAAGTGTTGAACGAACTTCCAGAAGAAGTGGTAGATGCAGGTTCGATAATATCATTTAAAGAAAAATTGGATAGGTATATGGACAGGAAAGGAATGGAGGGTTATGGGCTGAGTGCAGGTCGGTGGGACTAGGTGAGAGCAGCGTTCGGCATGGACTAGAGGGGCAGAGATGGCCTGTTTCCGTGCTGTAATTGTTATATGGTTATAAATAGTCACTTATAAGTCAATAGCATCATAACATACTAAGTAACGTTTGGATATTAAACACACAGCACTTATTTTCCCCGTATGAACATATAAAATCATTGCAACACACCAATATCGCTGAATCAGTGGGAGCCCTGGGCTTGTTTCCCTGCAACAAGACGGCCCCATCGAGGGGTGATGGGAGACAACGATACTCGAAGGGGGTTCCTTATGTCCAGTCTATTCTGCAATTTAGTTTTCGTTGCATTCATTGCAGAAAAGCTTGCTTCGCAGAGATATGATGTTGGAAATGGAAGCAAAGTTTTCAGTGCTTTCGTGGCTACCTCAGGATATTCAGCCTTGACTTTGATCCAGAATGCTGGCAGAGATGTTATGTCAAACATAGTTTTCAGCCCGCCATCATTTGCAAGCTTGAGGAGTTGATCTCCTTCCCGCGCTGACATGGATGATGCGCGTGTAATGACCTCGCATGCGTTCAAGCTCAACAGTGGGCATGACAGGGAATGAGAAAAGGTGCAGCTTACTCATATCGCCAAATCATATTGTTTCCTCGCAGCCCGGTGGTTGGGGACCACTGGTTTAAATAATTCTTCAAATTTAATTATTATAAATTTAAATGCCTGCTGAGAAAATTACATCTATCAAGTTAACATCATAACTGAAACAACAATGGGACTGAGTACAGGAAGGAAATGCATGGACAGAGTGGATGTGGCAAAGTTGTTTCCCATGATGGGGGAGTCTAGTACGAGAGGGCATGACTTAAGGATTGAAGGGCGCCCATTCAGAACAGAGATGCAAAGAATTTTTTTTAGCCAGAGGGTGGTGAATCTATGGAATTTGTTGCCACGGGCGGCAGTGGAGGCCAAGTCATTATGTGTATTTAAGGCAGAGATTGATAGGTATCTGAGTAGCCGGGACATCAAAGGTCATGGTGAGAAGGCGGAGGAGTGGGACTAAATGGGAGAATGGATCAGCTCATGATAAAATTACTGAGCAGACTTGGTGGGCCGAATGGCCGACTTCTGCTCCTTTGTCTTATGTTTTTATGGTCTTCTAGAAATAGAGAACCTGGTGACATGATGTCAAGACAACAACCTTTCCCTCAACATAAGCAGAAGAGCTTATCATTTTAGCATCATGCAGTGGGGTAGATTACACACCTTGTCTGTATCAGTAGTTCTGAGGTGGAAATGATTGAGAGTTTGAATTTTTGGGTGTAAATAATGCCAACAATTTGTCCTGGCCCAGCCAATAGATGCTGTGGCCAAGAAAGCACACCAGTACTTCTACTTTCTCAGAAAGCAAACAAAATTAAGAATAACTCCAATGACCATCGTCCACTTTTACAGATGCAGCATAAAAAGCATCCTATCCAGGTGTATCACAGCCTGTTATGGCTACTGGTCTGCTAAAGATCATAAGAAATTGCAGTGAGTTGTGAACACTGATCAATCTATCATAAAAATATGCTCCTCTTCCCTTGACTCTGTCTATACTTTCCACTGCCTCAGGAAAGCATCCAATAAAGGACCTGCTTCCACCCTAGCCATTTTCCCTTCTCCCCTCTTTCATTGATCAGATGACACAAGAGTTTGAGAACGTGTACCACCAGGCTAAAGGGCAACTTCTATCCTGCTGTTATAAGACTCTTGAATGCACATTTTAAATGAAAAAGATCAATTCTTGATCTCTCAGCTTACCTCATCACCATGGTAGCGTAATGGTTTGTGCGATGCTATTACAGCTCAGGGCATCGGAGTTCAGAGTTCAATTCTGGCACCCATTTTTAGGAATTTGTACATTCCCCCATGAACGTGTGGGTTTCCTCTGGATGCTCTGGTTTCCTCCCACATTCCAAAGATGTACTGTTTAGTAAGCCAATTGATCATTGTAAACTGTCCTGTAGTTATGCTAGGGTTAAATAGGGGTGGTTGCAGGGTGATGCGGCTCATTAAAAAAGAAGGGCCTGTTCCATGATATATCTCTAGATGAAATAAAACTAAACCATAGTGCTTGGTTTCTATTTGTTAATTGGCACTGCACTTTCTCTGTAACTGTAACACTACCTTCTCCATTCTGATTTGCCTTCCTGTTGTACTACAGCCCACTATCCACAACAGATGCATCTGTCTATGATAGCATTGTAGTCAGCACTGCAGAGTCCTTACGAAAAAGCTTCTCTTCAAATAAGCTTTAAAATCTACTCATCCAAACCTTAGTTTAATGTATCCCCTCATGAGAAGTTTCCCACCATTTATCCTATCTGTGTCCCTCACAATTTTGTATACATCTCTTCGGTCTTGCCTCAGCCTCTCTGCTCCAAGGAAAGTCCAGTTTATTCTTGTAACTGAAATGTTCCATCATAGACAATATCCTGGTGAATCTTCTGTGTACCTTCACTGGAGGAATAATGCCTTTCCTATAGTGTGGCTAACAGAGTCATCCACATTATTAAAGCTATGGCCTATCCAATGCTTTCTAAAACTGTACCATGACTTCCTTGCTCTTATGTGCTATACCATCGTGAATGAAGGCCAACTCCCAATGCCTTCATCTACCAGTGCTGCCACCTGCAGGGATCCTTTGGCTCGCACACCAAGGATCTTCTGCTCCTCAATACTCTCTGGGGCCATACCTTTCATTATATGTCTCACCCTTATTTGTCCTCGCAAAGTGCTTCACTTTATACCTTCTTCTTCTTCATGTGCCTTGCGCGTTACATGCTTGGGTGATCATGGCTTTCCACATCAAACGATCCCACGCAGCGTCAATGATATCTCCCACACTTAGATCTGTTAGTTCTTTAACGGTGTCCATATATTTTCTTCTTTGTCTTCCTCTTCCGCGTTTCCCAGTCACAGGGCCTTGTAATGTAAGGCATTCTATTTCTCCCTTTCTGATGACATGGCCCAGGAATTTACGTTTCCTCTCATTTAATGTTCTCATTAAAGATCTTTTTGTATGGGCACGTTGGAGTACTGTCTCATTAGTTACCCTATCTCTATATGATATTTTCAGCATTCTTCTAAGAAGCCACATTTCTGTTGCTTCTAAGTTTCTCTGGAGCTCTGGTGTTACAGTCCATGTTTCGGAAGCATACAGCAAGATTGACCAGATGTAACATTTTAGCAGACGAAGCCTTGTTGTCATAGAAATGTGTTATAGAAACTTTATACCTATCGGGATTAAGTTCCATCTGTCATCATTCTGCCTAGTTTAACAATTATTAATATCATCCTGAAGCTAATGACTCTATATCCTCCTCACTAATAACAACACTACTGCTTTCTTTGCAATCTACAAATGACAATCGAATTTCCATTTGAGGACTCTGATTAATTCTCTTTCTACAGCTCCCTTGGTCAGCAAATTCTCAATACTAACAACTCAGAGTTAAAAAAAAATCTTTACATCAACCTTGTCCCTTTTATCCAAAACTTTCAACTTGTTTCTATTGGTCCCTAAACCATTCAATAATGGAAACAATTTCCCTTACTTTATTCTTTCTAAACCAGTCACCTCCATGAAATCTCTTCTTCTCCTTCTTTACCCCAACTCCAGTGTGGAAACAAAATGCTGATTGTAGTCAGCAATTCAGGCAACATCTTTGGAGAGGGAAGCAGTCAATGTTTTTGGAGACCTCTCACTTGAGATGTGACCTGGCCTACTGAATATTGTCAGCATTTTCAGTTGTCTGTGTGTTTTTCATCTTCTCAGCTGATTCCAACATCCCTTGATTCCCTCAGAGTACAAAATGCTGATCTTAGTCCTGAATGTAACAACATAAAACCATAAGACGTAGGAACAGAATTAGACCATTTGGCCCATTGAGTCTGCTCCACCATTTCATCGTGGCTGATCCATTTCCCTCTCAGCCCCAATCTTCTACCTTCTCCCCGTTATCCCTCATGTCCTGACTAATTAAGAATCTATCAACTTCTGCTTTAAATATGCCTAATGACTTGGCTTGCACAGCTGCCTGTGGTAATGAAGTCCATGGATTCACCTCTCTCTGGCTTCTTCTTTATCTCCATTCCAGTGGATGCTGCTCTACTCTGAGGCTATGTCCTCTGGTCTTAGAATACCCACCACAGGAAATATCCAGTCCACATCCTTTCGAAAGAGGCCTTTCAACATTTGATAGATTTCAATGAGATCCACCACCACCACCCCATTCCTCTAAATTCCAGTGAGTACAAAGCCTTCAAGGGCTCCTCGTATGATAAGCCTTTCAATCCTGGAACCACTTACATGAACCTCCTTTGAACATCTCCAATGTCAGCCCAAAACCACTCACCATACTCCAAGTGAGGTCTTCCCAGTGGCTTAAAAAACTTCAACATTACATCCTTGCTTTCATATTCTAGTAATCTTGAAATGAATGCTAACATTCCATTTACCTTCCTGTCCACCCACTCAACCTGCAAATTAACCTTTAGGAAATCCTGCACATGGTCTCCCAAGTCCCTTTGCAACTCTGATTTTATCATTTTCCCTCCATTTAGAAGATAGTCTACAATTTTATTTCTTCTACCAAAGTGCATGACCATACACTTCCCAACACTATATTCCATCTGTCACTTCTTTGTCCATTCTCTTAATCTGTCTCAATCCTTCTATAGACTCTCTACTTCCTCAGCACTAACTGCCCCGCCAAATATCTTCGAATGGTCCACAAACTTGGCCACAAAACCATCAATTCCCACATCTGACACCCAGACCAGAATACTGGCTCTTTAGACACGCTCCCTATACTCTCAAGAAAAAAAGAAATAAGGAATGAGTTCACCTACCTACCTTGCCTCCATCTTTTCTCACTGAAGCTCTGTTGAGCCAAGCCTTACTACTCTGCCTCAGACTGCTCCCATGATGACTGCTCTGCAAGGTGGTACCTCTTACTTATAGAGACTGGGTTTTTAAGGTTCTTTGCCAGACCTGCATAGGAATGCTTCTGTTAAGTAGCCTCACGTATGGCATCTTGTCAAAGGCCTTCTGAAAATCCAAGTACACAACATCCACTGATTTTCCTTTGTCCATCCTGCTTCTTATTTCTTCAAAAAAATTCCAACAGATTTGCCAGGCAAGATTTTCCCTTGAGGAAACCATGCTGACTACTGCCTATTTTATCATATGCCTCCAAGTACCCTCAGACCTAATCCTTAATAATCGACTCCAACATCTTCCCAACCACTGAGGTCAGACTAACTGTCCTATAGTTTTCTTTCTTCTGCCTCTCGTGATTCTTGAAAGATCATTACTAATGCTGGGGTGTAGACCATCTGGTCCAGATGACTTATCTACCTTCAGAACTTTCAGTTTCCCAAGAACCTTCTCTCTAATTATGGTAACTTCACACACTTCATGCCCGCGACACCTAGAACTTCCATTATACTGCTAGTGTCTTCCACAGTGAAAAAAGATGCGGAATATTTATTTAGTCTATCCGCTATTTCCTTTCCTCCATTACTACCTCTCCAGCATCATTTTCCAGTATTCCAATATCTACTCTCGCCTCTATTTTACACTGTATATATGTGAAATTTTTGGTACCCTCTTTAATATTATTGGCCAACTTATCTTCATAGCCCATCTTTTCCCTCTTTATGACTTTTTTTTTTACAAACAAGAGAAAATCTGCAGATGCTCAGAATCCGAGTAACACACAAAATGCTGGAGCAACTCAGCAGGCCAGGCAGCATCTACAGAAAAAAAATACATTTGACGTTTCGGGCCGAAACCTTGTGTATGACTTTATTTGTTGCCTTCTGTCAGTGCTTAAAAGCTTCCCAATCCACTAACTTCCCACTAATTTTTGCTCTATTATATGCGCTCTGTTTGGCTTTTATGTTGGCTTTGACTTCTCTTGTTAATCACAGTTGTGTCATCCTGCCTTTAGAATACTTCTTCTTTCAGACGCATCTTTCCTGTGCCTTCTGAATTGCTCCCAGAATCTCAAGCCATTGCTCCTCGGCCATCATTGCTACTTGTGATATCTTCCAATCAATTTTGACCAGTTCCTCTCCCCTTTACTCCACTGTAATGCTGATAGATTCAACTTTAACTTCTCAATTTTCAGAGTGAATTCTATCATATTATGATCACTAAGGGTTCCTTTACCTTAAGCTTTCTAATCAATTCCAGTTCATTGCTCAACACCCAATCCAGAATAGCTGATTCCCTTATAGATTCAAATACAAGCTGCTGAAAAAGCCATCTCATTGGAATTCTACAAATCCTCTCTCTCTTGGGATCCAGCACCAAATTGATTTTCCCAATATATCTGCATATTGAAATCCCCCATGATTATTGTAACATTGCCCTTTTGACATGTGTTTTCTACTTCCCATTGTAATTTGTAGACCACATCCTTACTACTGTTTAGTGGTCTGAATATAATTCCCAACAGGGTGTTTTTACCCTTGCAGTTCCTTAGTTCTACCCACAACATTTCTACACCTTCCGATCCTATATCACCTCTTTTTAATGGTTTGATTTAATTTTTTATCAACAGATCCACCCCACCTCCTCTGCCTACCTGCCTGTCCTACCAATACAATGTATTGTATCCTATAATTTTCTTTCAGCCACAATTCAGTGATGCCCACAATGTCATACATGCCAATCTGTAACTGTAAGTTCATCTACCTTATTCCATATACTGCATGTATTCAAATATAAGGGTTAATAGATTCTTGGTTGGTCAGGGCATGAAGGGATACAGGGAGAAGGCAGGAGATGGAGGCTGAGAGGAAAATTGGATCAGCCATGATGAAATGGTGGAGCAGACTCAATGGGCCAAATGGCCTAATTCTGCTCCTATATTTTATGGTTTTTATAACTCCATCAGTCCTGTATTCATTATCCTTTTCAATTGTGTCTCCCTTTCACATTGTAACACATTCTGTTGACTGTAATTTTACTCTATCATCCTCCTTTCTGTCCTAGCAGTCTCACCACACACTGCCTCGGTTTGTAAACCAAACACAACATCCTGGGCCCTATCACTCTGGTTCCCATCCCCCTGCCAAGTTAGTTTAAGTGGTTGTACATCCTACCCTTAAAAAATTTTCCCCTTCTATATTGGTCCAAATTGGTTACAGGTAAAAATGGGCAAATGGGATTGCTTTGAGAGCAGGCATACACTCAATAGGCCAAATAGTTTTTCTATGTCATGAGCAATATGAAAATTTAATACATGAGATTGGATGACTGCATTGTAGAACACATTAATTCACTCTGCAAGGCTGACCTGAACTCACGGTTACCTGTCATTTTAATTCTCCTTCCCACATCCACTGTGGCTTTTTTGAATGTGGCCTCCTATCTTGCTCCAGTGAAGCATGCTGTATGCTTGAGAAGCAGCACTTCATCCAATGCTTAGACATGTTGCAACATACAAGACTCAATGCTGAATGAATAAGACAACTCACTATCTCATTTGTTCATAACTGGCCAGTTCTGCTGTAATGATTATACATCTGTAAGGTTTTTCTCTCTCTGTGAACACAGCCCTTTTGTGCTGGGTATTTCCAGTATTTATCTTTGGGTTTCATAACTTAGCAACATCTTTGACCTGCATCTCACAGCTTTTAACATGCCTGTTTAACTCTGCAATTTAAGACTACCTTGTTTTTCCACTTTCTCAATTCTGTTCAAGGGTCTTCAATATGAAGCATTAGCTCAGTTTCTCTTTCTCACAGATGCTGCATGACTTGATGAGTTTCTCTTTCAAATATTTTGTGCTTTGTCTTTTCGTGGGACAGGACCCCAAAGGGCAAACAATTCTCCAACTGTAGACTCAAGAAAAGCCCATACGATAGCAACAAGAGTACCATAATAAATACATACTTCTTTCCAACATTGAAAAGTATACTTAGTCTATATTCTAATGCCAATTTCTTGCCTGACCAACTAGGTTGCCTTCGGTGACTCTCTGCATCCCTTCTCAATTCTGATTTGATGGAGACAGACGTGAGAGTACGGAGGAACATCAAGAAAACTTCTGAAATGTCTGCTTCGCTGCTACTGTGTGGTAACCGGAATCTCCGGAGCTGAAGACCCCGAAATCCTCGGCTTTGCGTGTTTCAGCGGCCGGGGCGAGGTCGAAGGCGCTCGGCAGAGGATGGAGCTCAGGAGGCTGTATCGGAGAGGCTGGTCGGAAGCTTGAAGTTTTCGGACGGTTGGACACAGTGTCGGCTGTTTCCAAGGCATCAGCAAGTTGATGGTGCCTGGAGGTTTATGGCAGGGAGTTTCTCCCTTTTGCCGCCTGCTATCGGGGACTTGGGGACTTTTGAGACTTTATTTACCGTGCCCATGGTTTGTTCTTCATCAATTTATGGTATTGCTTTGCACTGCTGTAACTATATGTTATAATTATGTGGTTCTGTCAGTGCTAGTCTTTGGTTTGTCCTGTTATCTGTGATATCATTCTGGAGAAACATTGTGTCATTTCTTAATGCATGTATGCATTTTTAAATGACAATAAAAAGAGGACTGAGTGTTCTCATAATCTAATCACTTTGCCAACACACATTGCAGCAAACTTGAATGTATTAGAGTCTGCATTTTTATCTTTTAGTAATAGTAATTGTAAATTGCTGTGGACCTAGTATTGATCTTTATAGTGGAAGTGGTCTGCCAATTTTAAAATGATCCATTTATTCCAACTTTCTTTCCTTCAATCACAGTGGTGAAATGAGTAGGACTACTGCCCCAGTATCAGAGATCTATTTTCAACCCTGACCTCCAATGCAGAATACATAATGTTTAAACATTTTCTGGTGGTTGCATGGTGGGTTTTCTCTAAGCGCTTTTGTTTCCTCTCACATCCCAAAATGTGCAGGCTGGTAAGTAATCCTTAGTGTGCAGATGAGTGATAGAATCTCGGGGAATTCACAGGAATGTGTGGGTAATAAAATGGGATTATTGTCAATTGGTGCTTGATGCTCAGTTCACAACAGATCAGCCAAAAGTGCTTATTTTCATGTTGTGTGGCTCTCTATCTAATTGTGCTAAGTATTACCCCAATCGCAATGAGCACATGTTTCATGTGAGAAGTTAAATTTTTTTTTTAAAGAGGTGAAAATGCAAAATAACAACCAATGTACAGTTTGGTAAATTGTCCAGGGTAAATACCTATGGATGCAACAATAGGGTCTTTTAAGAGACTCCTGGATAGGTACATGGAGCTTAGAAAAATAGAGGGCTATGGGTAACCAGAGGTAAATTCTAAAGTAAGTAAACATTTGGCACAGCATTGTGGGCCGAAGGGCCTGTATTGTGCTGTAGGTTTTCTATGTTACTATGAAGCAGTGACTATATACTAAACTGGGATAATTTGCAAAAGGGAACAATGATCTTTAATTTTTGAGGAATGTGATTAATGTTCTGAATTATTGCTTTCCATCAATTTTTATGTTAGGTGATGACAACCCAATACCCAATCATAGATAACTAATGAGGGGAAACAGGAAAGTAATGGACCAGCTATTCTAACATCTGTTATTGGGAAATAAAGGAATGCATAATTATGAACTGAATCCTGAACCTTTTTGGGTTATCAGAAAGTACCGACTCAGATTTGTGAAGGGTAGATCATATCTGACATAACTAATTGAATTTTGGAGGGACTTCTAAAGTAGGGGTTAGGATTTTATTTTCATGGCCTCCTGGAAAGTATTTGATAAAGTTCTATCACAAAAACTGAACTAGTAGTAAAGCTGGTGAATTTGAAGGTAAGGAAATTGACTGAACAGCAGGAGACAGAACAGGAAATGTGGGAAAATAGTTTATGAACAGAATTGTCAACCATATTGGGAAACTGAAGACTAAGTTGATGAAGAGAAATCTGACGGGGGTCGGGGGAGTTAACAGCTAAGGGGAAGTAAAACACTACTGGCAGTCAGCTGAGAAGAATTCTGAATTGTCAGAATAAAATTAAATGAATTGGTGGGGCAGTGGATCTTTCAGAGTTATGGGGATGGTGAAAGTGAAACGCAGCAGGTGAAAACGTGTTCCCAAAAACTTAACACCATGTTACATGTCAGTGTCACTTATCAGTAAGCATTGATTAACGGAATGATTAAACAGCGAAATATCAGTGGAAATGCGGGGGACGAGAAGCACTTTATTGTGTGAAATTTTCAGCAATTCTCTTCACCTGATGATCAGTAGAAACTTCACCGACTTATGACGACAGAGAAAGCGGATATTCGGCCCATCGGACCCATACCTGCTTCCAGGGCCGCTACTCCTTCAGTCCCATATCCCCACTACTTATTTCACCGCAACTTTAACAGAAACGCTGGTAAAGTACTAATGTACTCCAGCCGCGGAACGTTTGGAATTTTCGCGTTATTATGTCTATAAAGGTTTTATTTACTTTAGTGAAATAAGTAATGACAAGGACGTGTCTCTGTGCACAATGATCACGGAACCCAGTCTTTCCGCTGAATAGATCGGAAGGCTTTGGGCAACTGTAATCCGTTCTCGCTGATTAACAGAATATTCAGTAAACACTGTAGTATGTTACAATGATACATACTACAATAGTGCATATCTTGAACATTACTAATCCATGCTATTTGGCAATCGATGTTGACTCAGTTGACCGGATTTAATGGTCTAAACGCAGAATTACACAACTCTTTCTTAAACCGTTATCATTTTAAATGGCTTTAATCCATATCATAGAGTCGTGACACACGGGGTACGCGGCGGGGGGGGGGCATCTCGGCCCGAAACGTGAAATTTTAATTCCTCTCCATAGACGCTGCCTTACCTGCTGAGTTCCTCCTGTATTTTGTATGTGTGTTGGTCTGCTTTTCCAGCATCTACAGGATCTTTTGTGTACAACAATAACGCCGCTTCTTTATTTTTTCGTGTATTTATTTAAACAAATATGTAGTGTGCAAAGTATTCCACTTCAGACACAGTTACCCATTCGGTTAAAGTGGAAGGGCCCAACGCAAACTCAAATTGTTAGTAGTTTGAAACGTTCCCTTTGCATTAAAATTGAATTCTTGCAATAGTACCAGACTGAAGTTATATTGTGGCTGCAGAAAATACTCCAATAGCCTTGTATTAAACAAAAATGCGACTGTAGTCACGCGTATTAAGCCGTATGTTTAATAGTTTGCTCAAAACGAAACTTGTAGTAAGCATTTTATACAGCCAAAGAAGGATTGGAAAGTAGAGAGGATTCCATAATTAAGTGCGTTGACCCCGAACGCAACCCCGCCAATGGTGGATAATATCATTGGAGAGCAAGAGTTTAATAAAACAGGATCAAAAAGCTCGCAGATTGGTGTGATTGTGACTGGCCTGCCCCAAGCTCACCTCGTCCCTGTGGTCCTCAACTCCATTTACTTATGGTCCTCAAACGCAGGTCATCATTAGATGACGGGTAGATAGGGCTTGATGCAGGTTAGGACCGGAGAAGAAACGCTCCGGATTTACTGAAGGCAGAGCAGAGAAAGTCAGTCAAGAGTGAATCTAAATAGAGAGGTTCAGAAATCAATGAAACACGGTTGCGATTTCCAGCACCCGCAGTGGGCTTAAATAGCTTCACAGAGATAGGGACAGATAGAGTTCATCATGGCATAGTTATCTTTGAGTCAAATATAACGCCAAGTTTAGGAGGAACCTAGTTGCATTAATAGCGATAGCTCCATCACTATTGGTGCTGGGGACTAGAATTTCTGTGGGGAAATGAATAATCAGTTCGAGGAATAATCATCAAACGTTTAAAATTCTGAGAGGAATAGATAAGGTAGACGGTAAAAGTATATTCCCCGGGATGAGAGAGTCCAAAACTAGAGGGCGCAGGTTTAGGGTGAAAAGGGAAAGATTTCAAAAATAAAGATTAAAAAACAGCGGAATAAGCTACTGGGGAAGTGGTTGGAGCGGGTGCAATAGTATGATTCAAGGAGCACTTGGATAGGTACATGGATGGGTAGGGCTTATATGGACCTAACACATGAAATTGGTCCCAGCAGGATGGGCTGGTTGGGCGGAATGACCTTTATCCACACTGTATCGTTCTGTAACTCTCTCTCTCGATCAGCCATACCCGGACAGAGAGATTCCTGCCAGGTGACGATCTTTATTTATGAGAGCAAATAATTTCAAAATGCAAGTTATTGCAACGAGTTAATCAATCGTTAAGTCAACAAAGAAGTGCTAGTTTAGTCATTACTACTGATGGCTCAAAGGACAATAATCTATTCGAAGCCGGTACTGGACTGACAGCCCAGAAGAAATCGGATCATAATCAAATAGTAAAAGCCAGCAGATAATTAGCAGGTGACTGCAACTGTTAATGATGACAGTTCAAAACAGAAAGTATCATTTATTTTGGGAAAAGATTGTACTGAAGCCTGGAATTGTTTCAGAACAACGCGGCATTCAATGAAGGAACCGCGGCGTTACAAAGGCTTCAACAAAAAAAACTTCCTTGAAGTAGTCAGGGAAATGTTTATCAAGTTGTCCATTTCAAAACTATGAAGGATGTACGTGACAATCACCCCCCATGCATTCCAATGATTGAGTAATGAATGATGGCTAGAGATACCAGAGGCATTGTCTAAGCACTACAAGCGGCTGTGTAGAGTCTCTGAGGGACAGAGAAGCTAAAATATTCATCACTTGATTACACACGGCCAATTCACCTCATATGTATTCAGAAAATGTAATTATTTTTCTAGAATTAATTCACTTTCTATTACAGAATAAAGAGTGCTTATTGCCCTATCATTAATATCACATACTTCTGATATAATTCATCATTCTTATTTTGAGATATTTATATCATTTAATAAATCGCAGCTCCTTCAAATATAAAATACCCCTCACAAGTAGAATTTTAAAAGCGACATAGGTTGCCTAAGAAATGCATTTTTCCTAAGGTATGGTATACCGTAAACTGCAATATTGAACTATATGATGAATCCTGTTTTGCATGCTTAATCTGAGTTTTATATGGGTTAAGTTATAAATTTTAGTGGGAAAATTCCCATATTTGGTAGATTTATGGACTAAAAACATATTGGCAGTTGATTGCATTTATCATACCCATCAAATGACTGTATTAGTTTTACAGGATGTACAAGTGTCACGTCTTGTCTAAGAGCTGTCCATCAATCGAATCTCCGCCCCATATGGAATCCTATAAAGAGAGGCTCCGCTGTGAGTCCGTCAATGCGAATCGAGAATAACAGTTTCGGCTGGATCTCTCTGCGAAAAGCTCTATAAGGATACAACACGGAGATACAGAATTGAAGAATTTTGGGAAACTCCTTTCAGTAGGGTTTCTAGGTATGTGTAAATTGGTATGACTGTGAAACATCGTAACGTTTATTAAGTCTACTACTATGGTTGTAAATATTTCTAGTAATTTGCGAAGTTACCGGAATTAAATGAGACTCGGGATAACAACAGGCGCTCAGCAGGTTGCACTCGCCGTGGTTTATATGTCATGCTTTTAATTACTTACTTGAAATAACTGGCTAGATTAGAAAGCGATTTTGTGATGTTCATCACTGTAGAAACATCCTCAGAAAGGAAATTGCCACATGTAGAAACATACTAACTCGACGGGGGTTTCTGCCGAACGGAGATTAAAAAATAATAATAATATATACATCTCGCATGTGAGGGGAAAATTAACCGTTAACGCGCTGCTGACACAGAGCCAGGGCAGAAAAACGCGTCAGCGGCATGGCCACCATTTCAAAACAAACAGCACTTGTCAGAAAATAGAGCCTAATGCCGGCGTGGATTTTGTTTTGTCTGGCAGGGCTTCACAATGAGGCTGCTTCAGGTAGCTCTTCTGTATTGCTGCTTCGTCTGCTCTACCTTCGTCAACGTGGATGCCAAATTGGACGTAGCATCGGAATTTAAAAAGAGGCAAGTATAACAGGACGCCTTTCGCCAGTATTAAGCGAGTTCATTGATAATACGATCAGGTCTTTACCAAGTGTGTCTGTGCGTGTACATTTAATTTATCGGGCTTGTGCATTTATTCGCAGGTTGAACGCGTGGACTTTAAGCCGAGCGAAAAGGGATTTGAAAAATTCCAAGCTGAAGACTCAGGGGGTGCCAGCGAGTAGCCAACAGTTTGTGAGGACAGAAGACGTGAAAGAAAACTTTCACGCACACTCCAGGTAATTAAGCAAATACTCGCATTGCAGACCTGAAAAATGAGATCATGTAAGTGTTTCTTTATGGAAGTAAACGGGAGCGGTCTCAGTGTACGATATACAATAGTCAAATGATTTTTGGATTAGATTCTGCTCCATAACTCTCAATAAATATGAAAGATGAGAAGAGTTTATCAAGTTTGAGATATAGGGTTGTTGGGTTGAAGAATTGGAAGAAATTTCAATCCAGATGGACACGACTCGCTTTTGCTTGTTAATTGATACAAAATTATAGGGACTCCACAGCAATGCTAATGTGTCCTATTGCAAGACCGGGGTTCGGGATTCATGACAATCACTGTAGAGTGACTTCGAACTTGGGCAGGCTCCTAAAGTACTTGCGATAAATTTTGATAGCTGTGATCAAAGACCCAAGTAAGCTCTGCCGAATATTTGAATTTTGTCACAATGTGCAGTATAACTCTTTTGGTTATTATTTACAACCTAGGTTGATTTCATGTCCATGTTTTGCTTAAACGCAAACATTTGCAAACTTAACAGATAAAGCGATTCATACAACGTACATCACGTTAGCTGAGGAATGGAGTCTATTACGTAGATTTTAGAGACCCAATCGTGTATAGTGCGGATTTCTAAACCTGTTAGTGGGATTTTGCTCTTATCATTTCTTCTTTCACCAGCTCAGATGTGCATATTCGGATGAAGCGCAACCGACACGCGTTGCCACATTTTTCACAGCTCCAGCTGAACCGGCCCAGCTGCCAACTCGGGACATGCCAGGTCCAGCAACTAAGCCACCGCTTAAATCAACTCCTCAATAACCCGGAGAAGGACAGCATGGCTCGGTGGAGCACGTGGAGTCCCAACGGCTACGGCAGGAAACGGCGGTCCGTGCGATCCAAAATAGCGCTAACTCTGCCTCGACAGCAGGACTCACTGGCAAGGACGTGATGGGTTGTCCTCTGACAGGCGCACACAGACATGCAGGACTTACAACTGCGGAACTACTGCCATCGGCTACAATAAATGTTGGATGTAGTTGGACATAGGAGGTCCGATCGTAAATTCCGCCTTGCCTTCATAACTCTTATAAGCTGCCAAATTTACCAGATTTCTGTTTGGCGAAGTTTCAGAGTGAACTGAATGGAAGAAAAGGGCGCCATCTCGGAGCATACGCTTGGGAATTAAGGGTTCATACCTTCATAGCGCCAAATTCCAGCCCATAATCTGAAGTCTGCATTTGAACCGTTGTTTTTCTTTTCTGTTTGGATTACAGGGAGTCTAAAATCCTGCTAGTAGAAAAAAGATTGCATCATACTTGAAAGCAACTTCTAATACAGAAAGTGCAATTGATGTTTAATGTATGAACTGCATTGTATATAAAATGGATTAAACTATTTAAATGTAACTTTTTATTTCCTGTACTTGTACATCTGGAAATTGAATTATTTTTATACGTGATAAAAATGTATAAGGGCATTGTAGTATCAACAATCTTTGAATCGTCTGTCCATATCTTGGAGATTAAAATGTTCACTAGTTACCCGACTTCTCTTGTACGTTTCAGACTTACAATGATTGTATATGTAGTACAATTTATTTTTTATCATAATTATTGAAAACAATAAATACCTGTCTTAATGAAGATGTTTGTGGTTATTGTATGCACCATTCTTAAGAAAAGATAGAATGAGTTTCTTAGCGAGTTCTTTTTTTCTGTTTATAGTTTTGTGTGCGATAGGTGATCCTTAAATAGTCCAAGCGCATCATTCAACGAATATACAGTATATATTGGGCATCCAGCCGCGGAGCATCACACCTGCAAGGATGTTACATATCCCGTACAGTCATGGCCAGTGCACAGAATGTCCCCAAACTCCTTTCCGAAAACGAACAGCGTGAACACAATACAAATTCCTTCTGGGATATTCCAAGTAATCTAATTCATCCTAAATACCGTAAATATTAACAACCTTGCACTAGATTAACCACTTAATCAAGATTAATGTTTAGGGATTAAAATAAACGGAACAGCCCTTTGAGACTGGGAGCGGGCAGTAAATAGGACAACTTTTTTCCTCAGAGGTGGGAGCATGGATCAGAAACCAGGAATGTGGTCAAGTCCGTCATTTTTTTACTCGTGCAGCGCCGCCTGAGACAAAATCCAGGCATGACAAGAGAAAATAAAGAGCCCCCGATTTCCACCCGAACTCCCTAATGGTTTTACACCTTCTGTCAGTCTATGCATTGGAGCATTGTTCTCAACAGTGAAATTAAACTTAGTGTTTAAAATAAAATCACTGATGCATATTATTTTACAATTAGCCCTGTACTGAAAAATGATCACCCGCAAAGGTCACCGAGTCACGGAGTGCGTAGAGTGCTACAGCGCTGAAACAAGACTTTCGGTCAACCATATTAACGTCAATGAAAATCGGTCAATGATCAAAGTCGCGTAACACACCAATCCTTCATAACTAATTTGTACAGACCAAGCACTTGGGTTTGTTAAAATGCTTCCCATTGGTTTGAATTTAAGTTTGCATAGACTTAATTAAACTATTTCCAAAATGCAAGATTTTATTTTGATAACTTTTTAATTAAATGCTTCATACATTAATCGTATTCTATTCTTTTTTGATTTCAAAGCAGCAAAATTCAGAAATATAACAACTATAAACATTTGGAACAAAAATATGAGGACTCTATGGATGCGATATAACCATGGGCTGGTACAGTTTATGGATAGTTCACAGATCATGGATGGAGTTATTCTGCCATCTAGAGTCTACAAACATGAAGTATGAATTTATCACATGGGCTGAGAAGAGGACTCAACAATATTCCAATGTTTTGTTCAATGGTATCTCCACACTTCTCAAAAGTGAAACATTCTTTATAGTTACAAAAAGTATAAGATGGAGGAAGAGAATGAAACTTTTAAATATTCCATAAAATGACTATATTGACTAAACGTTCTAAAATTCCATTAAACAACAATGAACTCAAGATTCACTCTCAAAAATCAGGGACCTCATTCATTATCTTGGATGTCAATGAAGTGGGTTACTACATATAGTATTAGAAAAGTTATAAAGTAAAACCCACGTTATTGGAAATCTGGAAGTTGAAATACATTTCCAGATATAATCAAATAATCCATTATTTCAGGTTGAAAGAAATGCTGCATATTCTCATAACAAGAAAGTCAGGTTCTTAAATCTAAGCAAACCTTCATCTTCCAAGTAATTGGCCAAATCTGATTGTGCTTTGTCATAGTTTATCACCAACATATATCAACATTTGACTAAAGCTAGCAAAAACATGAAAGTCAATGCTTAAGAGTGGCCTTCATTTTTCTCACTTATTTTTCAAGCTTGCAGAGCAATTGGAAAATCTGAATTAAAAATTAGAATTCTTATTGCTTTATAGAGATTATGATAGCACATTATATACTGTTCCTTAAAGTTGTTATAGTTGGGGTGGTAGTGGGGATAAGGTCCCACTACCTATTACATGCTCCCAATAGCATTCATTCTAAATAGCCTCTGACAACCAAGCCCAGGTCCTGGACTTCACATGTTGATTAGCTACTAATCTGGGTGGAACCATTTCTACTGACAGGAGAAGGGGAAGTTGGGCTACTGGTGTCTTAAAACTAATTGATTTGGACAGATGGGGCTTGTCAGCCATGGTTGGCAGTTCATCTAGGAAAAGGAAAACTCTGATCTCAAACCTCCACTGCCTTGCAGCTATATGCATTCATGGGGAAGACTTCGGGAGTAAACCCAGATGAAAAACGCAGAGCTGGAGTCCCTAAGGTAGCTCTACATTAAGTTCAATGCTGACTAGCAACTCCTGCGGTACCACTGGCTCCAAACTGGTTGGGTCTCTGCTGTTCCTTTGGATTCATCAGTTGCATGGGGGGAGTGGGGGGGGGGGTTGCAGCCTGCTACCTGGGCAACAGCTCGCTCTCATTAGCTCCACTGCCCTAGCTCGTATAGTTGATTGCATATCACATAGACAACAAGGATGCAACGTCCATGGATGACCCTGACCGATGGAGGGCCTCATTATAAATTAAAGTTCTTTAATTTACCTGACTCATTTAAGATAATTCAATGAAGAATAGTAAAGGAGAGGCATAGTTCAGGTGAATTTCCAGGGATGGGGAATCAAGAACTAGAGGCTTTAGGGTGAGAGCGGAGAGATTTAATAGGAACCCGAGGGGCAACTTTTTCATCCAAAGGGTGTTGCATATGAAATGAGCTGCCAGAGGAAGGATACATTAACAACATTTAAAATGAAAGTGGACAGATAAATAGATAGGAAAGGTTTAGAGAGATAAGGGTCAAACATGGGCAAATGGGATCAGCTTAGATGGGAATTTTGGTTGGCATAGATGAGTTGGACCGAAGAATCTGTTTCTGTCTCACATGACACAATAACTCTAAATAACAATCTAAAAAATAAACTGTGGATGAAAAACAGATAATGATGGGAATGTTTTTCCAGGCAAATCAGCAGTTGTGGAAAAGGAAATCGATTTCTGAGTAATTCCAAACATGCTGCCCAACCTGCTGAATTTTTCCAGCATTACCTGGTTTTGCTGCAAGGATAGCACGAGTTCAGTTGGGGTTTAATTTTCTCTTTCAACTCAAATGTCACTGTGTTAATGGCATAGTCCAGAATGATTGCATAAGGATTTGCATCCTATTCATGTCTTCAAAAACAAAAGCTTTGTACATGCACTGAAATGAACAATCAATCACAGCTGCCTTTAAAGATGCCAAATATTCTATGAAAGAACATTAGGATAGTGATTTTCATGGTTATTAGGCAAATTTGGCATCAAAGAGTGAGGTTCACTTGAATCTAAGGTGAAATAAATAAATATATGAATGACACATAAAAGTTGCTGGTGAACGCAGCAGGCCAGGCAGCATCTCTAGGAAGAGGTACAGTCGACGCTTCGGGCCGAGACCCTTCGTCAGGACTAACTGAAAGAACAGCTAGTAAGAAATTTGAAAGTGGGAGGGGGAGGGGGAGATCTGAAATGATAGGAGAAGACAGGAGGGGGAGGGATGGAGCCTAGAGCTGGACAGGTGATTGGCAAAAGGAATATGAGAGGATCATGGGACAGGAGGCCTAGGGAGAAAGAAAAGGGGGAGGGGGGAAGCCCAGAGGATGGGCAAGGGGTATAGTGAGAGGGACAGAGGGAGAAAAAGGAGAGAGAGAGAAAAAGAATGTGTGTATATAAATAAATAACGGATGGGGTATGAGGGGGAGGTGGGGCATTAGCGGAAGTTTGAGAAGTCGATGTTCATGCCATCAGGTTGGAGGCTACCCAGACAGAATATAAGGTCTTGTTCCTCCAACCTGCGTGTGGCTTCATCTTTACAGTAGAGGAGGCCGTGGGTAGACTTATCAGAATGGGAATGGGACATGGAATTAAAATGTGTGGCCACTGGGAGATCCTGGTTTCCCTGGCGGACAGAGCGTAGATGTTCAGTGAAATGATCTCTCAGTCTGCGTCGGGTCTTGCCATTATATAGAAGGCCGCATCGGGAGCACCGGATGCAGTATACCACCCAAGCCAACTCACAGGTGAAGTGTCGCCTCACCTGGAAGGACTGACTTGCCTTCCTTGCTATGTCTATCAAGCAGCATCTCCCAGTGGCCCCACATTTTAATTCCACGTCCCATTCCCATTCTGATATGTCTATCCACGGCCTCCTCTACTGTAAAGATGAAGCTACACTCAGTTTGGAGGAACAACACGTTATATTCCGTCTGGGTAGCCTCCAACCTGATGGCATGAACATTGACTTCTCAAACTTCTGCTAATGCCCCACCTCCCCCTCGTACCCATTCGTTATTTATTTATTATTATATACAAACATTCTTTCTCTCGCTCCTTTTTCTCCCTCTGTCCCTCTCACTATACCCCTTGCTCATCCTCTGGGCTCCCCTCCCCCTTTTTCTTTCTCCCTAGGCCTCCTGTCCCATGATCCTCTCATATCCCTTTTGCCAATCAACTGTCCAGCTCTTGGCTTCATCCCTCCCCCTCCTGTCTTCTCCTATCATTTCGGATCTCCCCCACCCCATCCCACTTTCAAATCTCTTACTAGCTCTTCTTTCAGTTAGACCTGACGAAGGGTCTTGGCCTGAAGCGTCAACTGTACCTCTTCCTAGAGATGCTGCCTGGCCTGCTGCGTTCACCAGCAACGTTTACGTGTGTTGCTTGAAACTCCAGCATCTGCAGATTTCCTCGTGTTTGCATTTTTAAATATATGAATGAGGTATGGTGATTAACCTAATGATCAAAACTATCCTCTACTTTAATCTGTTGGTCAACAAGGAGATAAGGAACATCCAACATGGAGTCTTGTTTGAGTCTGTGTGTGCTGGGAGTCATCCTGTTGTGCAAGAACTGCATCCCAAATTGGTTAAGAAGTTTCAAATTATTTGTAATTATACAAAACGTAGACTATACAGACTTACAAAATTTCTCATGTTTACAGATAGGTTATTCACAACATTTTGTGATATTTCCTGATTTTTTAAATTCTCTTGCATAGATTTTGATCATAGAATTGTTGGAATTAACTCAATTTCAAAATTAAATCTTACCAAGAGCAAGATCACTGGGATGATTTTAACCTCCAGTTTACGGAGTACTTAAAAATGTGTTTATTTCTCATAAACGATGTAGTTGAAGCTGATAATAACCTGCAAATTTACAACTATATGAAATGAAGTATAGGCTGTGACCACAATGGCCATCAAGCTCAACCATTCCAGCTTTTGAATAACTATGTATAGCAATGTAACATCCTCAACAGTGAAGTCTCCTGTGACAAAACAAAACAACAGAGGAAAAAAAATGTCGATAGAGCAAAATTCCTCTGACTCCCTAAGGCATTCAGCAAAGCTCCAGAAGTCTGTGGTTGCCATAAATCTTTAGAAATGCAACCAGTAACATATTCATTGCAACTGCAAATTCTCTTTTAAAGGAGAGCAGTGAATCCTACACGTTCAGATAATCTGTTCGAGAGACTAATAATACTCTGAAAAATATTTATAACTTAACAGTGCAAAAAGCAACATATCTAGCTGCCCTAAATTTGACCTAGGATTGTTTTGTGCTGACAAAGAGCACAAAAGGCATTTTAAAAAGTCATTAAGTACTTTATAAAACTAGTTGACAAATGTTAAGAACACGAAGGAGCTGTAAAACTGCATAGCTACCCAAACAGGAAGTTCATTCTTGTGTCATCTTTAATGAAGTAAGATATACTGATTTATAATAAATGAGCTCCATTGTTGGTTAGTGACAATATCAAGTGAAAAGAAGTGCCCTACACAAGCGCACTTTTAAAAAATGATATATAAAACCAACAATAAGATACAAACAATTATGAAGTTTGCAAAAAAAAGTATATAAATAAAAATTGCAGGGAATATCAAATTATTAAATATTTTATAAATATATTAATTTAGTTTGATGAAAGGAAAGCAGTTTTATCAAAAGCAAATCTAGATGAAGTTAGAATGATCAATAAGGAAGTATTCTTGTTGAATATGGACTTGGTATCCTCTTTCATGGTGGTGAGAGACCAGAACACCAGTGGCACATGGGGCATAAATAACTCAAGGAAAAGAGCTCAGGGGATTAAATATAAGTGGATTGTTAAAACTATGCAGACGTAATTTTATCAGGGATGTCTGAAATTGTTTCCTTTTGTTACAAGAAGGACAAATCAAAGTACTGTCTTAATAGTAAAAAACTTGAAGAAGAGAAAGATTCAGAAGTCCACATTTACAAGCACCTATAAACTAGTACACAGGTACAAAAAACAGTGAAAAAGATGAAAACACGAGGAAATCTGCAGATGCTGGGATTTCAAGCAACACACACATAAAATGCTGGTGAACGCAGCAGGCCAGGCAGCATCTATAGGAAGAGATACAGTGAACGTTTCGGGCCGAGACCCTTCGTCACGACTAACTGAAAGAAGAGCTAGTAAGAGATTTGAAAGTGGGAGGGGGAGGGGGAGATCCAAAATGATAGGAGAAGACAGGAGGGGGAGGGATGGAGCCAAGAGCTGGACAGGTGATAGGCAAAAGGGATATGAGGCTGGAGAAGGGAGGGGATCTTGGGATGGGAGGCCTAGGGAGAAGGAAAGGGGGAGGGGGGAAGCCCAGAGAATGGGCAATGAGTATAGTGAGAGGGACAGAGGGAGAAAAAGGAGAGAGAGGAAAATTAATAAAAAATAAATGAATAATGGATGGGGTCAAAAGGGGAGGTGGGGCATTAATGGAAGTTTGAGAAGGCAATGTTCATGCCATCAGGTTGGAGGCTACCCAGACGGAATATAAGGTGTTGTTCCTCCAACCTGAGTGTGGCTTCAGAGGAGGCCGTGGATAGACATATCAGAATGGGAATGGGACGTGGAATTAAAATGTGTGGCCACTGGGATATCCTGCTTTCTCTGGCGGACAGAGCGTAGGTGCTCAGCGAAATGGTCTCCCAGCCTGCATTGGGTCTCGCCAATATATAGAAGGCCATATCGGGAGCACCGGACGCGGTATATCACCCCAGCTGACTCACAGGTGAAGTGTCGCCTCACCTGGAAGGACTGTCTGGGGCCCTGAATGGTGGTGAGGGCGGAAGTATAAGGGCATGTGTAGCGCTTGTTCCGCTTACAAGGATAAATGCTGGGAGGGAGATCGGTGGGAAGGGATGGGGAGGACGAATGGACAAGGGAGTTGCGTAGGGAGCGATCCCTGTGGAAAGCGGGGGGTGGGGGAGGGAAAGATGTGCTTAGTGGTGGGATCCTGTTGGAGGTGGCGGAAATTACGGAGAATTATATGTTGGACCTGGAGGCTGGTGGGTTGGTAGGTGAGGACAAGGGGAACCCTATTCCTAGTGGGGTAGCGGGAGGATGGAGTGAGAGCAGTTGTGTGTGAAATGGGGGAGATGTGTTTGAGAGCAGAGTTGATGGTGGAGGAAGGGAAGCCCCTTTCTTTAAAAAAGGAGGACATCTCCTTCATCCTGGAATGAAAAGCATCATCCTGAGAGCAGATGCGGCAGAGACGGAGGAATTGTGAGAAATAGATGGCATTTTTGCAAGAGACAGGGTGGGAAGAGGAATAGTCCAGATAGCTGTGAGAGTCAGTAGGCTTATAGTAGACATCAGTAGATAAGCTGTCTCCAGAGACAGAGACAGAAAGTTCAAGAAAGGGGAGGGAGGTGTCGGAAATGGACCAGGTAAACTTGAGGGCAGGGTTAAAGTTGGAGGCAAAGTTAATGAAGTCAATGAGCTCAGCAAGTGTGCAGGAAGCAGCGCCAATGCAGTCGTCGATGTAGCGAAGGAAAAGTGGGGGACAGATACCAGAATAGGCTTGGAACATGGACTGTTCCACAAAGCCAACAAAAAGGCAGGCATAGCTGGAACCCATACGGGTGCCCATGGCTACACCTTTAGTTTGGAGGAAGTGGGAAGAGCCAAAGGAGAAATTATTGGGAGTAAGGACTAATTCCGCTAGATGGAGCAGAGAGGTGGTAGAGGGGAACTGATTAGGTCAGGGACCCAGACAGTCCTTCCAGGTGAGGCGACACTTCACCTGTAAGTCGGCTGGTGTGATATACTACGTCTGGTGCTCCTGATGCGGCCTTCTATATATTGGCAAGACCCAACACAGGCTGGGAGACTGTTTCACTAAACACCTACGCTCTGTCCGCCAGAGAAAGCAGGATCTCCCAGTGGCCACACATTTTAATTCCACGTCCCATTCCCATTCTGATATGTCTATCCACGGCCTCCTCTACTGTAAAGATGAAGCCACATTCAGGTTGGAGGAACAACACTTATTATTCCGTCTGGGTAGCTTTCAACCTGATAGCATGAACACTGACTTCTCTAACTTCCGTTAATGCCCCATCCCCCCTTCGTACCCCATCAGTTATTTATTTATTTATTATTTTTTCTCTCACCTTTTTCTCCCTCTGTCCCTCTCACTATACTCATTGCCCATTCTCTGGGCTTCCCCCCTCCCCCTTTCCTTCTCTCTCGGCCTCCCATCCCATGATCCTCTCCCTTCTCCAGCCTCATATCCCTTTTACCAATCAACTTTCCAGCTCTTAGTTCCATCCCTCCCCCTCCTGTCTCCTCCTATCATTTTGGATCTCCCCCTCCCCCTCCCACTTTCAAATCTCTTACTAGCTCTTCTTTCAGTTAGTCCTGACGAAGGGTCTTGGCCCGAAAAGTCGACTGTACCTCTTCCTATAGATGCTGCCTGGCCTGCTGCGTTCACCAGCATTTTTTGAAAAAGATGAATGAAGTATTTGTCTACATTTCTTGTTAGGAATGCAAAGGAAGGCATTTCAACAATTCAGCTGTACAAAGATTTGGAACCCCGACTTACTTTTGGGCACTACATCTCAGAAGATGCAAGTAGTTTTTGCAGATATACAATGCTGAGTCACTGGAAAGTTGGTGCAATAATTTTTCATAATAAGGCCATAAGACATGGGAGCAGAATTAGGCTATTTGGCCCAGCAAGCCTGCTCCGCAATTTCATCATAGCCAATTTATTATCCCTCTCAACCCTATTCACTTCCTCATTATCTTCAATGCCCTTACTAATCAAGAACATAGCAACCTCTGTTTTAAATATACCCAATGATTTAGCCTCCACCACTATCTGTGGCAATGAATTCCACAGACTCACCACACCCTAGCTAAAGAAATACATCCTCATCTCCGTTCTAAAGGGATGTCTTGTATTCTGAGACTATGCCCTCTGGTTCTGCATAACCCCAACCATGGGAGACATCCTCTCCATGTCTACTCTATATAGGCCATTTCAATATTCAGTAGATTTCAATGAGATCTTCTGCATTTTTCTAAACAGCTGAGTATAGGTCCAGAGCTACAAAATGGTCCTCATACATTAGTCCTTTCATTCCTAGGATCATTCTTGTGAAACTACTCTGGACCCTCCCCACTACCAGCATGTACTTTTTAAGATAAGGAGCCCAAAACTGCTCACAATATTCCAAATGTGGTCTGATCCCTCAGTATTACATCTTTGTTATTATATTTTAGTCCTCCCGAAATGAATGCTAACATTGCTTTAGCTTTTCTTACTACTGACTCAATCTGCAAGTTAATGTTTAGGGAATCCAGCACTGGGACTCCCAAGTCTGTTTGCAGCTCTGATTTCTGAATTTGCTCCCTGTCTGGAAAGCAGTGTATACCTTTATTCTTCTATCAAAGTGCATGACCATACACTTCCCTAAACTATATTCCCTCCACCATTTCTTTGCCTATTCCTCTAATCTGTCCACGTCTTTCTGCTTCTTCAACGCTGCCTGCCTTTCTACCCATCTTTGTATCATCTGCCATCTTGACCACAAAACCACCAACTCCATCATTCAGATCATTAACATATAATATAAAAAGAAGTGATCCCAAAACCGACCCCTGAGGAAAACATCTAGCCAATGGTAACCAATCAAAAAAGGCCCCCTTTATTCTCACTTGTCTTCCTGCTAGTCAGCCAATCTTCTGTCCATGCTAGTATCTTTCTTGCAATAACACGGGTTCTTATTTTGTTTAACATCCCGATGTGTGGTACCTTGTTAATGGCCTTCTGAAAATCCAAGTCAACATTATCTACTGTATCTTGCCTGCCATTCCCAAAAATAATTCCAACAGATTTGTCAGGCGAGATTTCCCCTTAAGGAAACCATGCTGACTTTGGCCTATTATTTTTATATGCACCAAGTACACCAAAGCTTCATCCTTAATAATGGACTCTAACATTTCGCCAACCACTTTATTCTGGCTAACTGGCCTATAATTGCCTGTCTTTTGCCTCCCTCCCTTCTTAAAGAATGGAGCTACATTGTAATTTTCTAGTGCTCCAGAAGCATTAAGAATCGAATGTTTCTTGAAAGATCATTACTAATGTCTCCACAATTTCTTCATCTACTTCTTTCAGAACCTTGGGGAGCAGCCTATCTGGTCCAGGTGACATCCACCTTCAGACCTTTTAGCTTCCCAAGCACCTATTCTTTAGTAATAGCAAATGAACTCACTTCTGATGTCACTCCTCTGTTTCTGACATAATGTTAGTGTCTTCCACAGTGATGACTGATGTAAAATACTTACTGAGTTCATCCACTATTTCTTTGCACCCCAATACTATCTCTCTGGTTTTATTTCCCAGCAGTTTGATATTACCAGGGGGCATTGGGAGTGGACCCAAATGCAAGACACAGACACTGAAGTACTAGGAACAGGACAAGGTTTATCAAGAAAGCAAGGGGCGTCAGGAAGAAACGACACTGGACATGGAGACAGGCCCTGGTCGAGACAAGGACACCGAGCCTGGGCTAGGCCTAAGACTAGGAAAGCGGGACCAGGACAAGGAACTTGGAACTAGGAGCCTGGGCTAGGACTCTGAACCAGAGACTGGACAAGGACCCAGAATCCTGGGTCTTGACACGGGCTTGGACCCCGGATCTAGGCAAGGACAAGACATGGCTACAGGACTGGACGTGGAACTCCTGCACAGGACAAGGCACATGGACAGGACGAGAACACAAAGCCTTGATTTGGACAGGATGAGGTTCTTGGACTAGGCTTAGACAAGATAAGGGCTGGGCGAAGGAACTCCAGGGCCGAATGTGGCTCTTGAACTAGATTTGGCTTGGCTCTGGGACTTGGCTGGGTTAGGCTCTGGGATACGGAGCCAGGACTTGGGCTCGGAGCCACTGGGACCTTTCCAGGACACAGGTCTGGGACCCTTTTTAGGACACAGGGCCGGGATGACTGCCAAGGATATTTGCCGAGGTAACTGCCGAGGATACTTGATGAGGATTCTGATGAAGAGGCAGACGAAGGTTGCAGGCGAGGTAACCGTCGGGGATTCAGAAGGGAGGGGAAGGGAACAGTCCAGCAGGGAATCCTTGGTTTGAGAGGTATTTATGTGCCAGCCCAAAACAAGAATCAGGTGCCTCAATTAAGGCACCCAATGGAACAAGGGAAAACAGGAAAACCCAGAATAAGGAATCGATGGAACGGACCGTGAGCCCGAGTGTGGATTTCATGGACCAGACCATGACATTTGATACCCTCTCTTGCCTCTCTTTTACTCTTTATATACCAAAAAACCTTTGATATCCTCTTTTATATTATTGGCTAACTTACCTTAATATTTCATCTATTCTCCCATGACAGTGTTTTTAATTGCCTTCTATTAGTTTTTAAAAGCTTGCTAGTCCTCCAGTTTACCGCTAATTTTGACTGTATTGTATGCCCTTTCTTTTACTTTTATGCTGTCTTTGACTTTCCTTGTCAGCCACCATTGCCTCATCCTTCCTTTGGAATACTACTTCTTTTTTGGGATGAACAGATCCTTTGTTTTCCGAATTACTCTCAGAAAATGCAGCTATTGCTGCTCTGCTGTCATTCTGCTGGTGCGCCCTTCCAATTAATTTTAGCAAGCTTCTCTCTCATGCCTCTGTAGTTCTTTATACTCCACTCTAATACCAATACATCTGATTTTAGCTTCTCCCCCTCAAAATGTAGGGTGAATTTTATCATTTTATGATCATTACCTCCTAAGGATTCCTTTATCTTAAGCTCCCTAATAAAATCTGGTTCAATACACAAAACCCATGCAAATTTGTTCCTCTACCTCACAAGAGGCAGCAGATGCTGAGTCTATTATGGTTTTCCTCGGTGAGGTCAGTAAATTTTGACCTGGTAAGAATAAAAGGCAGTTAAGAAACAAAACAGGTAAAAAGAGTTAAGAGGGATCTAACTGAGTGGTAGAGGTGACTCAACACCTAATGACCCACTGTTATTCATTATGATTCAAGGCACAGAAAAAATATTTAAAGAATCTTCCTGGAATTACCATCGTGCAAACATATAAATTCTTCAAGTCTAGCAACTCCTTCAAGCCTGCAACTTGATGTAATAATGTAATCAGCAGGAACCAAGCAATGTGAAAATTGCTAGGTATGTCTGATATATAGAAAGTTTGACAAATCCATTCCAGTTTCTTTTGCACATTGGTTATTTGTCAGTCTTTGTTTATCTCTTTATTTTCCTGTAAGTGCCTGCAAGAAAATGAATCTCAAGATAACTGTCATACGAGGGCACTGGGAGTGGACCTAAATGCAAGACACAGACACTAAGGTACTAGGAACAGGACTAGGTGAATCAAGCAAGCAAGTAAGTGGAGAAGAAACGACGCTGGACAAGACACAGGCCCTGGACGGGTCTAGGATACAGGGCCTGGGCTAGGACTAGACTAGGAAAGCGGGACCTGGACGAGGAACTAGGAACCTGGACAAGGACTCCAAGCCAGAGGCTGGACAGAGACCTGGAACCTGGGTCTTGACTCGGGCTCAGACCCTAGATCTAGGTGAGGACAGGATGTGGCTACAGGACTGGATGTGAGACTCCTGGACAGGATGAGGGAACCCCAGCACTGGGCTTGGCGAGGTACTCCTGGGCGGGGCGAGGCACATGGACAGGATGAGAACACAAATCCTTCACTTGATCGAGGGAGAACAGGAACGCAGAGCCTTGGTCGAGGAAGAACAGGAACATGGGACACAGAGCCGGGACTCCTCCTTGGGAACAGGATTTAGGGCCGGGGCTCTACACAGAGTCAGGACCCCTTCTAGGGAGCAGGATGCACTGCCGGGACTCATACACAGAACACTGAGAGACAGATCTCCACTCAAGGTAGCAGCAAACGGCCGGACCTACCCAGCGGAAGCAAGGGCACAAAGAGACGGTTCCCAACACAAGGTAACGGCAATTGGCCAGACCTACCTAGTGAAGGCATGGACACAGAGACAGTTCTCAACTCAAGGTAGCGGCAAACGGCCGGACCTACCTGGCGAAGGTGTGGACACAGAGACAGTTCCCAACTCAAGGTAGCGGCAAACAGCCGGACCTACCGAGCGAAGGTGAGGACACAAAGAGACAGTTCCAGACTACAAAAGACAATTCCTTATCTAGACACAGCAAGGCCCCGATCTTGCCCTGGCAGTTGAACCTGACAGCGTTACAGGCAAGGACACAGGCGAAGGTAGCAGGCGAGGCTTCAGGTGAAGGTAGCAGGCCAGGCTTCAGGCAAAGGTAGCAGGTGAGGCTTCAGAAGGAAGGGGAAGGGGAGAAAACAGTCCAGCAACTGAAGCTGAACCAAGGTGCTGTTTATATAGCCAGCCCAAAACGAGAATCATGTGCCTCAATTAAGGCACACAACAGGACAAGGGAAAACTGGAAAACCTGGAATAAGGAACGATGGACCGGACCGTGAACCAGAATGCGGACTTCACAGACCGAACCATGACAATAACATATGGTAACATATGCATAATAAATGTTATTCTGACTTTAACTAAGACTACTGTATCACCCTACACTCATTCATCTGCAAAGTGACAGGAATTATCTTTGCCAGTGCAGTGAAGCACCACTTTCCAATAATACCCAGTTTAAGCTCTGTCATGACTCCGCAGCTCCAGATCTTGTTGGGCAAAATGTGGACCAAAGAAGCAGATTTCAGAGGTGAGATGAAAGTGACTGCTTAACATCAAGGTAACATTTGACCAAATGTGACCTCAAGGAACCTCAGTAAAATTATGTCAATGTCTATAAAGAAGGAAGTTCTCCAATGATTATAGTCATACCTCACACAAAGAAAGATGATTTTTGTTGTTGAAATTCTGTTATTCCAAATCCAGAATATTACTAAGTCCTGAAGAGGGGTCTTGGCCCAAAATGTTGATTATCTATTCATTTCCATAGATGTTGTCTGACCTGCTGAGTTCCTCCAGCATTTTTGTGTGTGTTGCCCAGAATATTATTGCAGAAATTCTTTGGTGCATTGTTTATTAGTCAAGGTCATCCATATTAAAATGGTTTATCAGTGACCTCTCTTTCATCATTATGTCAAAAGCATGGGAGATAATTGCACAAGTTTTAACTCCACTTCCAGTTCTTTAGAAAATAAAGTAATGCAAGTCTTCATGTAGCAAATTCTAAATCACATTCAGACAAGGCTGAAACTAAGATTAGTGACACAAAATGCAATAACCATCCCCAACAAAAGTAAACCTTGCCCTCAATAAGCCCTTGAACAAAAACATTCTTGGAGGCACTTATGACAAGAAACTTAATTAGTCTAGCCACATAAACCAGAATCAGGGTATCCTATAGCAAATGATTCACTTCAGAAACTCTTCAAGCTGTTCCTCCGTTTACAAGGTAGAAACCGTGAGCTCCAACAGAACTCATAAATCAAAATACCATTCAGGAATCACTGCTTATTTGACTAATACCCAATTCTTCACCCTAAATATTGCCCCAGGGGTGGAGATTGTAAGTGCTTACTCATCTAGACTACTCTGACAATACCTCCCAAAGTATTTGATCTCTAAACACCAAGAAAAACAAGGGTAGCAAAAAAAATGGGAATAACCAATACCTGTAGTCCCCTTCCAATTCAAACCATTCTTATGTCAAAAATATGTTGTCATTTCTTCATCATCACTGATTTTAAATCCCTGAATCTCTCTACTAAACAAACTCCAGCATACTTTCACCAGAAGAACTCAAACTTTAAAATCTGCATAACACATTCACTTGGGCACAACTTTAGAAATTGTTGTCACAGAAAGCTGTGGAGGGTATGTCATTACGTGTGATTGAGGCAGACTGATAAGGAGGTTAAGGGTTGTGAGAAGGTGGCTGGAGAATAAGGCTAAGAAAATAACTGCCATGACTGAATGGCAGAGTAGTCTTGATGGACTGAACGTCCTAATTTTGCTTCTATATTGTATGGTCTTATGGTCTAATGATAAGTTGGGATGGGTCATAAATCATGACCTGAATTATTCTCACATTCCATAAATGGGAAAAAATTATTACTAAAGTATTTTAGGAATCCCAAGATTTATAACTAATCATATCACTAAAATTACCAGAGAGGCTCTTTGTAAAACAGCTGCATTTCATATCATAATTTAAAAACATATACAGACATTGCAATTAATTCAAATTCTTTTTGAATAAATATACACACAAAATCCTGAAACTCTTCTGACCACTAGAACAGTATCATAAAAGCAGTACTAGTCAGTCCAAAAGAAAAAATATTAAAAGATCTGCTATACATCACTAAATATGTATGAATACATGGAAGATATACATTAAATGAATCAAATCCTGTAAAACCCGAGTTTTTTGTGTGTACTTGGGGAGCTTGTACTAGAAGAACATTCTGAAAGTCTAATTCTAGCCATTCAATGGGGTAAGAAGAAGTAAGGGGATGCAAAAGTCAAAAAAACAGATGAAAGGGGTGAAATAAATAGAGGTGGTTAAAAGATAATGAGATAAATATAAAATAAATATCCAATTATATGTAAAACCTGTTTTGCTTTCTCTCCTTGGTCACCTTGAAAAGAATTCATAAGGGTCCCTAAAAGTTCGATTGTGGTTGAAGACCCAACTTTCTAACTCCACTTTTCTTTATTTTTTGAAAATTTTACCTCTTCCAGGGCAAGTCTGTAAAATTCACACATACATGAATTCCATCAACCTGGTCAGAGTGAAGCTCCACAGAGAAAACAGCTGCAGCTCCTCCGAAGCGGCTATTGATTCTCTTGGAAATTTATATACTCTGACCTTTATGAGCTTCTGTTTTATAAGACCATAAGCAACTTGGGAGAGAACATTCCTTGGAAGCTTGCCTGCCTTTTCCCCCATTTTTGAGATTGGCTTAATTCCTGCAATATGCAACGCTAATGTATTTTTTAGAGCAAAAAAAATGGTGTTGCTGCTGTAGGCCTAGCTTAGGCATTAGAAGCCATAACAATTAAACATAGCTCTTAACTTGAGAAAGAAAGGCAACATAACCAAACTATTTCACAAAGACATTAAAGTGTAAAATATTTTTTTCAGAGAGTATAGTTGACTTCTAAAAAAAATACCAGAATCGAGGTTGCAGAAATAATATAAGTACTGAATAAGTTGTTCATTTTTATAAAGGAGATTGGTGGAGTTACAAAATACACGTGGACTAAGATGTTAACTGTCCTGTGCTATCACCAGTGGGATCATCAGTTGATCTGCCACCTGTCTTCAGGAGTTTCGGCCCACTTATGATCAAGACTCCCTCGAGGTGGTGGGCCAGCAGTGCTAAAGCACCACCTCCCACTGGTGAGCTTAAAAACTTGGCATCTGCCTCTATCACTTGGTCACTTCCATCCAACAGATAGTCTGCTGTTCAGGTGTCTTTGCAACTACTGAAGGGTTTGCAAAAGATGTATACACTGTCTGACTATCTGCCCCTCTAGACATACTTGGTCCACACCCATGCTGATCCTTTCTCTGCTGCCTCAGCTACAGCCCTGCTGGTTGACTTGATCTCTCTTCTAGTGAATGATAAATATAAAATATATATCTAGTTATATGTAAAAACTGTTTTTCTTTCTCTTCTTGGTCACCCTGAAAAGAATTCATAAGTGTTCCTAAAAGTTCGATTGTGGTTGAAGACCCAACCTACTATGAATGAATGATAGGGGAATAAATGGTGGGGTAATAAATGTACTAACTAGATAATATTACAAGAAAGTCCATTAGAACTGGAAAGGTGGCATTTAGATCTAATGGCATAAATTTCAGAATACAGCAAACACTCAGCAGCAAAGTATCTGATTATAGAGGACTTCAAGTTTGCTAGGATGTGGAGGGAAACACGTAGACATGTTCAGTTTTATGGGACGAATAATTATAGTACATGTATCCATAATTGCATGGCTGATTATCTTTTGGGATTTTTTTTGTTGGGATTTATTGGGGAAAGATGTGCTATCTTACTCCCCCTTGCGTGTGTCTCCACTCTGCATATGATATTTCTCAGTCCTTCAACATACTAGTTGACTAACACTTGATAAGCCAAGTACTGAGGAGACCCCATCTTAAGGTAACAACTGCAGAATACTAAACAAAAAAAAAGGAAAGGTTAGCTCTCTGTTTCACCTCGACTAGAGGAAGTATTTGTGAAGGAAAATGGAACAAAGGTAGCTGTTGCATTGCTTTCGCTCACATGGGAAGGTGGGATACTTGCAACAGGACCTAAGAGGAATGATCCTTTTACATAACAGATAGACAATATAAGGGAATATGTGTTTGGCTGTGGACTTCTGCTGAAGTCAACCATAAAGGTGAAACATAGTATGGTGACTGTAGAAGACGATAGGATGGAAGGTGCTAACACAAGAAAGCTGATCACATTTCCGAAAAAAAAAAGGATGGGTGAGATTAGAAGTTGAAAGTTGTAACAGGTGTGATTAGAAGTCCTGCCAACATGGTGAAGAGGAATCTTCACTTAAGGACAAGGGAAGACATTGGCCTGGAAAGTGACACCATCAAGATAGAAACAATGGGTAAAAAGTTTTACCGTAGAATTCCAAGAAGTGCACTGGCTGGAGGAATAACCAAGACAGTTGTAGGAATCTGTGGGATTATAGTACACATTGGTTGACAGTATTTCCCCAGATATGAAAATATTAAGAAAATACAGTGAAAAGATTACCATGTGAGGGTGAGGAATGGGTGAAATTTTAAAATCAAGTTGGCAATTTCAGAATAAGAGCAATCAAGTTAACTATCAACATACTAGAAAAATAAATGAGGGAAGGTATTGTAACCTGCTATGTCTTACCTTGTAAATAAACAGTAACATAGAGCAAGCTGAAGAACAGTGTAAATTGGCCATGAGATGTCCCCACAACTACTTGTTTATTCAGCAAAAGCCTTGATAAAAGTTTAGTTACATTCTTGGACAATATAATGCATAACGGCATATCTCCACCATTACTAGAAAACAAAATGTTGTATTGCTTTACATGGATACAAATGAATACTGGCCAGACTAGAGTGCAGTCACACAGAGTACCAGTAAATGCTATTGTTTTCAGTTCATCCACCACTGAACTGCTCAGATGAGCTTACTTCAGTGCTTTCCTGTCATAATCTTGATTTTTGGATCTAGATGTAAATTTCATTTCATAATATTCATGTGAAGCACCTACAGTATAAATGAAAGCTTTTCTTGCTGAAGTGTTGCTTTGTTCATGCACTTCTTACTCATGCATGTCTTGAAAATGTTCTTCCACACGTTGTGTACAACTTTTGGTCAAAGGGTTTATTAAGAATAGGCCTTTCAGTTATGACCTTACATTGGGTAAGTATGTACAGCATAGAGCCATTTACACATTACAATATAGAAGAAAGCTAGAGAGTCCATGATTTTTATCTTAGCTACCAAAAGAGAAATTCTAATCTCTTCTGATTGCTTTGTAGCCCTGCAATTTATTCCCATACCTGATATTCTCTCACCTTTGCTTCTCCTGTTATTTTAATTGCACTAAGAGGCAATTTATGGCAGCCAATTAACCTATCAGCACAATTTCAGGATTTGGGAGGAAACCAGTCACTGATATGTCTCAGCAAGTGTATGCAAATTTCACACAGGAAGAACCTGTATATAGGACCCAACCTGCAGTGTAATGAGGGGCAGAGAAACATCTGGAAATTAGAGGTAGATGTATCAAGAGTAACAAAGGAATCATGGGGGAGATTAATCTATCTATAGATTCTGCAGTCAACAAGGAAACAAACGATTACACATCCAGTATAATAAAACAAGGATGAGCTTATTAATAATGTGGCAGATAAGGGGCCCTTAAAGAGGAGAAATCACACTTTTATATAAACACCGATAGAGATTTAGTTAAATTTGAAACCAGGGTCTTAAATCTAAACAAATCAAAATAAAAATGTATATGATATATGTAGAGTATGCCAGTTTGGGAACTGCAATAAATGGCATGATAGTGACTAGACCATGGCCAGCATTTAAAGAAGTAATACATAGTATATAACAAATAATATATACCCTTAAGGCAGAATTAAACAGGAATAGTAGCTCGGTTGTGGCTAACAAGTTAGAGGTAGTAGGGTTTAAAGAATAAGGCTTATAATGCAGCCAAAAACAGCAGAAAGCCAGAAGATTGGGAAAAGTTTAGAATTCAGCAAAGGATAACTAAAAACTTGATACAAGAGAGAGTAATTTATGAGAGTAATCTCGCAAGAAACATAAAAGCAAACATTATATAGATATGTAAACTGAAAAAGATTGGAAAAATAACATGCATCTATTATAGATTGAGATATGCTAAATTATGCTGAAGAATAAAGAAATAGCAGGGAAATATAACAACACACATAAAAGTTGCTGGTGAACGCATCAGGCCAGGCAGCACCCTTCGTCAGTCCTGAAACGTCGACTGTACCTCTTCCTAGAGATGCTGCCTAGCCTGCTGCGTTCACCAGCAACTTTTATGTGTGTGCTTGAAATTCCAGCATCTGCAGATTTCCTTGTGTTTGCGAGGGAAATATAACAAATATTTTCTGTCTTCACCAAAGAAGAAACAGAAGCCTTCTTGGAAATAATGAAAAATTATAGGTCTGGAGCAACTGAAAAGGTAAAACAAATTAGCATTAATGAAAAAATTATTCAGAGAAATGAATGGTACTGATAGCCAATAGATTTCCAAGACTTCACAAACTGTATTCTACTGTTTTGAAGCAGAGAGCTATGAAAATAGCAACACTTAACATATTTCAAAATTCCATAGCAGGTCAGCAATAGACTAAAATCAAAATGCTAGAAGCTATTCTGGGAAGTAGTAACATAAAATGATGTAATTTTGTTGAGTTAGCATGGGCTTCTGAAAGGAAAATTATATTTGACAAATTGGTAAGAATTCTTTGAGACGGTAACTATCAGAATTGGAGCTGCAGCTTGATGACCAATGATGGCACTGGGTTTGCTGACCGAGAAGTTCTAAACTCAAATAAAGACCTTAAGCCTTATTAATATAAATAGCCATGAGTACTTTCACTAAAGGGAGTTACACTGTAATTATCCAAACTTCAAAGATTAGTTCATAGAAATCTACAACCAATTACAGGCCCTTCAACTCACAATGTTGAGCTGACAATGTAACCTACTCTAGAAACTGCCTAGAATTCCCCCACCACATAGCCCTCTATTTTTTTTAAGCTCCATGTACCTATCTAAGAGGCTCTTAAAAGACCCTATTGTATCTGACTCTACCACCTTCACTGGCAGTGCATTCCATGCATCCACCACTCTCTGTGTGAAAAACTTACCTCTGACATCCCCCTGTACCTACTTCCAAGCACCTTAAAACTATGCCCCCTCATGTTAGCCATTTTAGCCCTGGGAAAAAGCCTCATCCTCTGTTGGTCCAGGGAGAAAAGGACAAGTTCACTCAACCTATTCACATGAGGCATGCTCTCCAATCCAGGCAACATCCTTGTAAATCTCCTCTGCACTCTCTCTGTGGTATCCACATGCTTCCTGTAGTGAGGCGACCAGAACTGAGCACAGTACTGGAAATGGGGTCTAACTGAGGTCTTGTATAGCTTTAAACATTACCTCATGGCTCTTGAACTCAATCCCACAGTTGATGAAGGCCATCACATCATATGGCTTCTTAACAACACTGTCAACCTGCATAGCAGCTTTGAGTGTCCCATGGACACAGACTCCAAGATCTCACTGATCCTCCACACTGCCAAGCATCTTCCACTAATATTACATTCTGTCTTCAAATTTGACCTAGCAAAATGAACTACTTCAGACTTATCTGGGTTGAACTCCACTTACCACTTCTCAGCCCAGTTCTGCATCCTACTGATGCCCCGCTGTAACCTCTGACTACCCTCCAGACTATCCATAACACCCCCAATTTGTGTCACCAGAAAACTTACTAACCCACCCTTCTATTTGCTCATCGAGGTCATTTATAAAAATCACAAAGAGGAGGGGTCCCAGAACAGATCCCTGTGGAACACCACTGGTCACCGGCCTCCATGCCGAATGCGAACCATCTACAACCACTCTTTGCCTTCTGTGGGCAAGCCAATTCAGGATCCACAAATCAAGGTCTCCTTGGATCCCAAGTCTCATTCCTTTCTGAATAAGTCTTACCAAATGCCTTACTGAAATCCATATACACTACATCTACTGCTCTACCACCATCAATGTGTTTTGTTACATCCTCAAAGAATTTAATCAGGCTCGTAAGGCACAACCTGCCCTTGACAAAGCCATGCTGCAATCCATAATCAGATTATGTCTCTCCAAATGTTCATAAATCCTACCTCTCAAGATCTTCTCCAACGACTTGCCCACCAGTGAAGTAAGACTCACTGGTCTATAATTTCCTGGGTTATCTCTACTCCCTTTCTAGAATAAAGGAAGAACATTTGCAACCTTCCAGTACTCTGGTACGTCTCTCATCCCTATTGATGATGCAAAGATCATCACCAGAGGCTCAGAAATCTCCTCCCTTGCTTCTCACAGTTGCCTGGGGTATACCTCATCCAGTCTGGGTGACTTATCTAACTTAATATCTTTCAACAGCTCTAGCACATCCTCTTTCTTAATGTCTATACACTCAAGCATTTCAGTCAACTGTAAGTCATTCCCAGAATTGCCCAGGTCCTTTTCACTAGTGAATACAGAAGCAAAATATTCAATACGTGCCTCTGTTACCTCCTCTGGCTCCATGCTCATGTTTCCACTATTACACCTGATTGGTCCTATTCTCACACAGCTCATCCTCTTGCACTTCACATACTTGTAGAATGCCTAGGGGTTTTCCTTAATCCTGCTCACCAAGGCCTTCTCGTGGCCCCTTCTAGCTCTTCTACTTTCATTCTTGAGTTCCTTCCTGGCATGCTTGTAATTTTCTAGAGCTCCAACGTACCTAGTTTCTTGAACCTTTCATAAACTTTTCTTTTCTTCTTAACTAGATTTTCTACATCTTTTGTACATCATGGTTCTTTTACCCTACCGTCCTTTCCCTGCCTCAATGGAACATAGCTATGCAGAATGCCATGCAAATGTTCCCTGAACATTTGCCATATTTCTGCCCTGCATTTCCCTGAGAACATCTGCTCACAATTTATGTTCTCAAGTTCCTGCCTAATAGCATCATATTTTCCTCTACCCAATTAAATGTTTTCCCAAATTGTCTGCTCCTATCCCTCTCCAGCGCTGTGGTAAAGGAGACAGAGTTGGGAGCACCACCTCCAAAATGGTCTCCCACCGAGATCAGACACCTGACCGGGTTCATTTCCCAATACCAGATCAAGTACAGCCTCTCCTCTAGTTGGCTTATCTACATATTGCGTCAGGAAACCTTCCTGAACACACCTAACAAACTCCACCCTATCTAAACCCCTTGCTCTAAGGAGATGCCAGTCAATATTAGAAGAATTATAATTACCCATCACAACCCTATTATTATTGCACCGCTCCAGAACGTGCCTCCTTATCTGCTCCTTGATGTCTCTCTTACTATTTGGGGGTCTATAAAAAACACCCAGTAGAGTTATTGCCCCCTTCCCGTTTCTGACTTCCACCCACAAAGACTGAGTAGACAATCCTTCCATGACTTCCTCCTTTTCTGCAGCTGTGATACTATCCCTGACTAGCAATGCTACACCCCCCACCAACCTCTTTTGCCTCCCTCCCTGTCCTTTTTGAAACATCTAAAGGCCTAGCACACTCAGCAGCCATTCCTGCCCCTGAGATATCCAAGTCTCTGTAATGGCCACAATATCATAGTTCCATGCATTGATCCACGCTCTAAGTTCATCCACCTTGCTTATGATACTCCTTGCATTAAAATAGACACATCCCAAACCACTTAGCTGAGTGCATCTTTGCTCTATCATCTGCTTACCCTTCTTCACAAACTCCCTACAGGTTGTCTCTACTCGTGCTCCAACCTCTCCATCCTCCACTTCTTCACTTTGGTTCCCACCCCCTGCAAATCTAGTTTAAACCCTGCATTAGCAAATCTCCCTCCCCGGATATTGGTTCCCCTCTAGTCCAGGTGCAACCCGTCCCACTTGTACAGGTCATCCCTTCCCCAGAAAAGGTTCCAATGGTTCAAGAACCTGGAAACCCTGCCCTCTCTGCACCATCTCCTCAGCCACTCACTCACCTGCACTATCTTCCTGTTCTGAGCTTCCCTGGCTTGTGGCATCGGGAGTAATCCAGAGATGAATGCCTTGGAGAGTCTGCTCTTCAGTCTCCTTCCTAACTCCCTAAACTTACTGTGCAAGACCTCTACCCCTCTCCTGCCTATGTCATTGGTGCCAACATGTACCATGACCTCCAGCTGCTCACCCTCCTGCAACTGCTCAGAGATGTCCTGAACCCTAGCACTCAGGAGGCAACACAGTATCCTGGCATCTCTTTTGCTGCCACAGAATCTCCTATCTGTCCCCCTAACTATTGACTATTGCTCTGCCTGACTTCACCCTACCCTTCTGAGGCTCAGAGCGGATCACAGTGCTATTGATCTGGCTGCTGCTGCTGCCTTGTTCAGATAGGTCATTCCACTCAGCAGTATCCAACTGGGTATACCTGTTGCTGAGGGGAAAGGCCACAGGGTGACCCTGCACTGACTTCTTTTTCCCTTTACCTCTCTCGGTGTTCACCCATCTACTCCCTGAATTCTGCACTCTGGGTGTAACCATCTGCTCAAAAGTTGTATCTATCAACTGCTCTGCCTCCTGGATGATCCTAAGTTCATCCATCTCCAGCTCCTTAATGTGGTCTTTCATGAGCTGGAGTTGGCTGCACTTCCCGCAGGTGTAGACATCGGGGAGACTATCAGTTTCCATGAATTCCCACATCCTACAGAAGCATTTCACTGCCAAATCTGCCATCCTGCCTGCACTGTACAGTGGGCAACCAAGATCAATTCTTCTAATCTGTTTCTTTGGCCTCAGCCTCTTCTTGTTGAAGCATCTTGAGTCAAAGCCTGATGCTTCTAATCTCACCACTGGCATACTCCTAACAATGGCTGTCCCTTCTGTACTTTTATTTACTTTGCAGTGCTCTGTTCCTGCTGCTGATTGGACCTCTGCAATGTCCGAACGCCCGCCAAACTCTCCTTTAATACAAGCTTCGCCGATCTGTGAGTAACTTCCTCGAAGTGCTCTGGTTGGGTCTCTTGGTTCACTTCCCTGTTTATTCTCCATAGTGAGCTTAGCTGCCTTGTTACAACACCTGTTAGGGTGCATTCTCCAGTTACCTTATAAGGTAACCGTAGCCTCAGCCAGGAGTGGACATCATCAGGTGGTTCCCAACCTTCACCGAGTGTTTCAACCCTTAACCACGACACTCTGCAGTTGGTGGGCTGGCAGTGGTGGCCAAATCACTGCCCATCTGCTCCTGGCTTCCAGCTCTCCTCCTCTCGCCTACTCCAAATCCAACAAGAGGCTCATTCTGCCTCTTCCCCCATCCTACGAGCTGCTTGTTTTTTGCTCCTTTCATCCAGGCCCAGATCTGACAACAACCACCATGCTGATTTGGCTGGGAAACCTCTCCAGCCGATCTCCACAGGGAACAACCATGCCTGCCATCCCTTGTCTTTACACTCCTGCACTAAGGGCTGGTACTTCAAGGCCTTTCTCTCGTGGGCCTCTTCCCATCCCTCCTCCCACGGCACAGTCAGCTCAACCAGAATTACTTTCCTGTCTTCAGTTGACCACAGTACAATGTCCGGGCGTAGGGTTGTGTGCACCACATCCGGGAACTGCAACCTCCTTCCCACATCGACTCTCATCTCCCAGGACCTGGCTGTTAGCAGCAGATCGGGCTTTGGTTGTTTGGTTACGAAAGGCCTAGCTCCCTCTTTGGCCTTCCTCAAATCTGTGCCAGCCGTTCTCTTCTTGCATCTCTCCGGCTCTAGTGTGTCAGCAAGAGCCAGAAGCACCTTATCATAGTGCCACCTATATCGTCCTTGAGTTAGAGCTGTTTTACACCCAGACAGTATATGAGCCAGTGTCCCCTTTTGACCACAGAGATTACAGTACAGGTCCTCTCTCATCCCCCATGTGTACAGATGTAATGGCGAAGGAAGGGTGTCATACACGGATCGCAAGACGAAGGAAATACGGAAGGGCTCCAGTCTCCATAACTCTGCCCATGAGATCTTGCGCTTAGGCAGATCCCATCTTGTCCAGGCACCCTGGGACCCTTGTTCCACTGCTTTTGAAATCCGCTTCTCTTCCTCACGGATCCATACTTCTGCCTGTATCATGTCTCGCCCATTCCTTATGCTTGTGTTTCCCCACTTCTGGAAGTGAACTGAGCCGATGCAGGGGTTGCCGATGATATCTCGCAGCTTCAGAGAACACACTGCCTCCTCCACAGCTGTGTTGGCTGCCCACTTGCGCCCAGATCTGGTTGTAACGCCTGCTTGCTTTACCAAGACATCATTGGGATCTCTCAAGCTTAATAAGGCTCTGCATTTTGCCACCTTGAATTCCTCCACAACAGATGACAGGGGAAGCTGCAGTTGCCCAGAACGGATGTAGAAGCCCACTGAAGAGAAGCTTGGGGGAACTCCCAACTATCTCCGCAGGTGCTTGTCAGTTTTCCTCTTGATGCCCTCTACAGCAGTCATGGGGAACTCATAAAGTGTGAAGAGCCAGAGAAGCCTGGGCAGAATGCCGTATTGGTACAGCCAGGTCTTGAATTTACCCAGAAGTCTGGATTTGTCGATCTTCTTCAGCCATTCGTCTGTCTGCTTCACACTATTCGAATGGTGGGTCCCTTCTACCCTACCAAAAAGAAGGTAATTCCATCTAACAAATGAACACAGTTAATTTATTTTTGGTGATACATGTTTAAATCCAAACACCACTCTTAAAATACAATTAAAACTTGGAGGATTTCTGTCTTATAAAACATTTACACATTTCAAACCATTTCTAAAAACAAAGCATTTCTAAGACACATAGGTCAAAGGATTTCCAAAACATAGGTATAATCCCTATAAACTAATAAATGACATACCAGGTGTTCTTTAATCATCCCAAATAAGCTTGAACAGCTCTATACATTCATAAACGTTTTCTACCACTAGTGTGACTTCACAAGTATGTGATATTTCCTCAGATACCCTTTAAACACAAAAGGTCTAAAAGCACACTGGAGACAACTTATGCTGTGAAGCTAACTTCCTTGAGTGCATAAAAACTTCCAACATTAATAGATCAATTATTTGATATGCTAATGATATTTTCAATCTGATCTGTAAGCTTCCTTGAACCAAGCAACTTAAGAGTCAGCTTTGTCAGTTTTAAACAAGTCAAATTAACTTATACTGCATCTCTCAAGCAGCAATAAAGCAGGTGCAGTGACCTAACATCTGCTTCTATAGAAAGAGCTTCTTCAGAGTTGCTCTATGGAGAGCACTTTGTTTTAACTTCAAACTGATTACTGCATGCCACTGACATTTAAAGAACTGAAGATTGTCTTGCACTTATGACTAGAGGTTAAACAATACATAGAGTTAGAATTACCCTTCACTTAAGATTAAGCAAGATTGGGAAACAGAGTAACATGACCTTGATAACAGAGGATTGGTTGTGAATTTTGAAGTTGGTTAACTCTTCTTCGATTTGTGCCAGTCACTCTTTAATTCAATTTAAAATTGTACATCATTACTATTTGACAAAGGAGAGACTGTCTAAAATGTTTCCTAATGTTGATAGTCAGTGTGATAGATGTAAAACCGAGACAGCAATACTGACATATATGTTTTGGTCGTGTTCTGTATTGAAACAGTTTTGGAAATCTATTTTCTCTACAATTTCTAAAGCTTTAAAAATTAATTTACAACTTAATAAATTGACAGTTTTGTTCGGTATAACCCCTCAATATATTCATGGTATTTCTATATCAGACCAACATGTAATTGTTGAGGAGGATGCTAAGAGGATGCAGGGTAACTTGGATAGGTTAGGTGAGTGGGCAAATTCATGGCAGATGCAATTTAATGTGGATAAATGTGAGGTTATCCACTTTGGTGGCAAAAACAGGAAAACAGATTATTATCTGAATAGTGGCTGATTAGGAAGAGGGGAGGTGCAACGAGACCTGGGTGTCATTGTACACCAGTCTTTGAAAGTGGGCAAGCAGGTACAGCAGGCGGTGAAAAAGGCGAATGGTATGCTGGCATTCATAGCAAGAGGATTCGAGTACAGGAGCAGGGAGGTACTACTGCAGTTGTACAAGGCCTTGGTGAGACCACACCTGGAGTATTGTGTGCAGTTTTGGTCCCCTAATCTGAGGAAAGACATTTTTGCCATAGAAGGAGTACAAAGAAGGTTCACCAGATTGATTCCTGGGATGGCAGGACTTTCATATGATGAAAGACTGGATCGACTAGGCTTATACTCATTGGAATTTAGAAGATTGAGGGGGGATCTTATTGAAACATATAAAGTCCTAAAGGGATTGGACAGGCTAGATGCAGGAAGGTTGTTCCCGATGTTGGGGAAGTCCAGAACGAGGGGTCACAGTTTGAGGATAAAGGGGAAGCCTTTTAGGACTGAGATTAGGAAAAACTTCTTCACACAGAGAGTGGTGAATCTGTGGAATTCTCTGCCACAGGAAACAGTTGAGGCCAGTTCATTGACTATATTTAAGAAGGAGTTAGAAATGACCTTTGTGGCTAAAGGGATCGGGGGTATGGAGGGAAGGCTGGTACAGGGTTCTGAGTTGGATGATCAGCCATGATCATGCTGAATGGTGGTGCAGGCTTGAAGGGCTGAATGGCTTACTCCTGCACCTATTTTCTATGTTTCTATGCATTTGTTACATTATTGGCCAGAAGGGCTATTTTATTGAAATGGAAAGATGTCTCTGCTCCCACTTCGATACAATGGTTCTCTCAGGTGATTTTATGTCTTAGTTTGGAGAAAATCAGAAGTTGAACTTTTGATCCTTGATTTGACTTTGAGAAAAGGTGGGGTTCTTTTCCCCGCTACCATCATCTGATTTGAGTTAATTAAGATGGTTTCCTTCTGATTCTTGTTTAAATGGATTTGAGTGGGGGATTGATGTTTTTCTTTTATGGAAGCTTGTATGGCATATAGCTCCCGGATTGTGCTCCCAATTGGTTTTTTTTTTCTCTTTTCGGTTTTTTTTGTTAGCAGTGTTTTTTTTTTGTTTTAGTTAGTAGGGGTTCTCTTTTTCCTTCTTTCTTTTTTCCAAAAAAAATACTCTTAACACTTCATTTTTTCTTCTTATTATTGATATATTATTTAGCTTTGTTAATCAGTTATTTGGTAATTTAATTCCTCATTGTACATACTGACATGTTGACTTGATTACTTTAATGTATTTTTTTGTTGATCTCAATAATAATCAATAAAAAAGATTTAAAAATGAAATGAAAATGGAAGTTTACTTATAGCTGCTTGTGGTCTTATTAGTGGCAGCTGCTGTGTTTAGAAAATAAGATTATCAAACATGATTAAGGGGCCTAGTAATCGAATATCCTTCACACCGTCTCATATGGGAGAATGGGGAGGTACTTGATGGGAGCCACAGGGAAGTGGTTACACCTAATTTATGGACTGCATGTAGTTGGGTGGCTGTCAGGAGATGGATATGATTGTGCACAATATCCCTGTGGTCATTTCTTCTCAAAAAACGGGAATGCAGCTTTGAATGCTCTTGAGGAGGGAGAGGTACCGGGGAAAACTGCAGTGACCAGGTCTCTGGCATTGAGTCTGGCTCTGTGGTTCATAAATGAAGGGGGAAGAAGAGGTGTGCATTGGTGATAGGGGATTCAATCGTTAGTGGACTACACAGGAGATTCTGTGGATGTGAAAGAAATACCCAGATGGTATGTTGCCACCCAGGTGCCAGGGTCAGGGTTGTCTTGGTTTGGGTGCACAGCATTCTAAAAGGGAAAGCTGGAAGCTAAAAAACAGGACCTCAAGAATAATAATCTCAGGACTGCTGCCTGTGTCACACACCAGTCAGGGTAAGAATAGGATGATTTGGCAAATGAATGTGTGGCTGAAGGATTAGTGCAGGAGACAGGGTTTCATATTTCTGGACCAGTGGGATCTTTTCTGGGGAAGGTATAATCCATACAAAAAGGGCAGAATTCACCTGAATTCAAGGGGGACAAATATTCTTGCTGGTCAGTTTGCCAGACCTGTTGGAGAGGGTATAAAATAATTTGCAGGTGGATGGGTACCAGAGTGATAGGGCAGAGGATGGAGCAATTGGTATATAAATAGATGCAGCATGTAGTGAGAATGTGAGGAATAAAAGGCGGTTGATAAAGCAAAATTGCATTCATTGTAATGTGTTGAAGTGTGTCTATTTTAATGCAAGAAGTATCAGGAACAAGGATGATGAACTTATAGCATGTGTCAGTATATGAAACTATGACTGACACAAGGGGAGGAAAGACTGCTGAATGTTCCAGCCTTTAGATGTTTCAAAAGGGACAGAAAGTGAGGCCAAAGAGGTGGGGGAGTAGCACTGATAATCAGGGATAGTAGCACAGCTGCAGAAGGGGGAATGTTGTGGAGGGATTATTTACTGAGTCTGTGTGGGTGGAAGTCAAAAACAGGAAGGGAGCAATCACTTTATTGGGACTATTCCACAGGCCCTCGATAGCAACAGAGACACTGAGAAACAGACCGGGAGGCATATTTTGGTAAGGTGCAAAAATAACAGAGTTGTTGTCATGGGTGACTTCAACTTCCCTAATAGTGCTTGCACCTCCTAGTGCAAAATGTTTAGATGGGGCAGAATTTGTTTGGTGCATCCAGGAAGCATACCTGACACAATCTGTAGACTGAATGACTAGAAGAGAGGCTCATATGGAGTATAAGCACTGATACAAGTGGGTTAGATTGAAACGGATATTTCCCTGCTGTAAATTCTATATAATTCCCTTCAGTGCCAGATCAGATTGAAGGTTAATTTGCAGGTAGATGCCGTTGCCATTGAACTTCAGGAACATAAAGGATTCTTATCTTACTGCATTATGGCCTCCATGCAGATTTGAAAAAAAGGATTATTTAATAGGCTTAAGAAATCAATATATCAAAAAAAGACTAACTGTCTCATTTTGGAATGTGTTACTGACGACAATTGTCAGAATTAATGACTGACCACTTATTGGAAGAGAGCATTAAAATATCATTTAAATTGAAGAAGCTGTAAGAGAAAAAAGTAATTGTTCCCTGAGGAGATTAGAAGCAGATTTTACAGGCTGTCTGCATTATCTTAAACTAAAATTCCCTTCGAATTTATAGACTGCTTCAGCTCTCTTTGTTGTTATTGTTGGTTGTGACTTGACAAGGATAATCTTTAAAATTATTGAACCCTAGTACTGATCAGTAAGCTGGCTTACTTTCGTTTCTGAGCCTGACACAGGTTGCATAGGAAGACCAGTAGTAAATTTAGTTAGATTGACAGATCATTTAAGTATTCTGAATACACAATTCTAAATGTACCAAATCAATCTCACTCATAGTAATTCACGTATTTCCTTGCCAAGATCCATTGACGTCTTAAAAGCATAAAAGCATCATATTCAAGGAAATAATTCAAAAAAATCCCTTCTTCAATATTAATAATTATTATTTTTTTCTCATAACTCTTGATATCAGTGACATTTCTGCTTATTTCTATTTCTGTTATTGAAAGTTTAGCCAGATTGCACATAATTTGCCAAAGTGCAGTTCTGAGCAGATGCAAGATGAAAAATAGTTAGTTAATGGTAAAATACTATGCATTTGATCACTGGTACAAAATGTCTGTGATTCTGCCTGCAGTAACAGGTGAAAATATATGCTTTGCAAAGGGAAAGTAAATATCTGAGAATAACAGGCTGCTGCACTGTATCTTCTAATTGTTGACTTGTTAATGAACCTTAGACACATCCTTTCTGATGTGTGACCAGCATTATGATTAGATTAATATTTCAAGTAATTTTTCCACTATTAGAAACTTATAATCATACAAATCTGATGTGTCGATGTGAATCATGTAAATGGAATCTAGAGCAAAAAGCAACAGTTGAAGGAACTTAGTGAGTCAGGTGGCATTTATGGAGGGGAATGGACAGTTGACTAGAAATGTGAACAGTCTATTTCCTTCCATGGATGCTGCCTGACCTACTGAGTTCCTCCAGAGATTTCTGTTTTATATGTGGATGGAAAACTTTTTTGTCCAAGTAATTATAGGGTATAGGGAGGAGGCCCAAGTGGGTGATAAATTTTGAAATGGAGAATTGAACAGCAGAATTTTCATATCTTTTTAAAATTTTATTTCTTGACTGGAGATGAAAGTACTGTAAGTGTGAAAAGCAGACAATTGGGAAGAAGGACAGACAGTAAGATGCAAGCTGTAGTTGGGGCAACAGCCAGGAAGGAAAAGATAGTGGGATAGAATTAGCATGGAGAGAAGTTACAGAAAAGAATACATGGTCAGTTGATCACAGTGGAAAAGGCTTGATGGTGGCCACATAGAGCATTCGTCTTCCACCCTGGTCACACAAATGATAGAGAAACACAGAGTGGCACTGTAAGTCTCAGTCTGTCTTCACACTGAGGCCAGGCTTCCTGAGCCCTGGTTAACAAGAATTATGACTTTGCAGATGAAAGTGAAGTTGAAGATAGGCTATTGGCTTGGTGGGGGAGTGTGTGGCTCTGTTTTAGTTATTACAGTGGAAAAGTCTGCCTCTCATGAGAAGAACATGGACATTCTGCTCTGAAAATTATGGAAGGCACACAAAATGATAGATTGTGGTTGCATTACATAAATGTTAGTATTTAGTTCCTTCTCTCACCCATTCTGGGAGAGTTATTAAGTGCCCCAATGGGAATAAATCACCACACAAAGCAATCTTACATTTTTAACAAAATTTGACTCTGCACAATTTTAAGATTCATTAACTAAGATAATTAATGCAAGCTCATAGCCTCTTTGCATGTATCTGTAATAACTATCTCCAATAATGTTTCAATAGTTTCAGGTATATAAATTTTTTGCCTCCCATTTCCCTGTTCTGCAATAAAGGTTTCATTTAAAGCAAGTCCATCTCGATCCATATAATGGAGACAGAATAGGAACTGAAGGGAAAGAAACAATGAGATATGGGCAAATTAAGGGAAAAGACATTCATTAAGAAGTTACATTCTACCAAAGTCTAACATAATAAGACCATAAGACATAGGAGCAGAATTAAGCTATTCAGCCCATCGAGTCTGCTCTGACATTCCATCATTGCTGATCCCAGATCCCACTCAACCCTATATACCTGCCTTCTCGCCATATCCTTTGATGCCCTGACTGATCAGGAAATGAACAATTTCCGCCTTAAATATATGCACGGACTTGACCTCCATCGCAATCTGTGGCAGAGCATTTCACAGATTTACTATTCTATGGCTAAAAAAATACCTCCTTACCTCTGTTATAAATGGTTGCCCCTCAATTTTGAGGCTGTGCCCTCTAGTTCTGCTAAATGCTCCTCATGTGTAAACCTCTTATATGACATTATATTTTATTTGATAATAACTCAAAAGATAAACTTGTGAAGACAATATCCCAGATGGCACAGAATGCTGCTGACACCTGTTGCTGAATGATGTCCTAACAAGCTTCCAGTCCTAAGCAATGAAGAATCAACAAGTCTCAAAGTACTGTATTTTATATCTAAAAGTAGTTACATAATCCACATACACTCAGTGCCAAGTTTATTAGATTCCTCCTGTACCTCACTGAGTGTCCATCCACTTCAAGTTTTGACGTGTTCTGCATTCAGAGTTGCTCTTTGGCACACTACTGTTGCAACACATGATTTGTTGAGTTACTATCACCTTCTACCAGACTGACCCTGTCTGGCGATTCTCCTTTGACCTCTCTCATTAACAAGGTACCATTGCCAACAGAATTGCCACTCACTGGATTTTTTTTTTTGTTTATTGCACCATTCTCTGTAAACTCTACTGACTGTTGTGTGTGAAACCTCCAGATCAGCAGTTTCTGAGATACTTAAACCACCCCAGCAGGCATACACAATCATTCCCCGATCAAAGTAATTTCTTCCCCATTCTGACGATTGGTCTGAACAGCAACTGAACTCCTTGACCATGTCAAAGTTTAAAGTTCAAATTAAGTTTATTATTACAATCACTATATACTACCCTCAGATTCATTTTCTTGTGGACATTCACAGTAAACGCAATAGAAGGAATGAAAAACTGCACCCAACAAGGACAGACCACCGATGTGCAAAAGACAACCAAATGCACAAATGCAAAAATAAAACTAATAATCATAAGTAAATAAGTAATAAATATTGAGAACGAGTTGTAGAGTCTTAGAAAGCGAGTCCGTCGGATGTGGAATCAGTTCGGTGTTGGGGTGAGTTAAGTTATCCAGTCTGGTCCAGAGCCTGATGGTTGAAGGGCAATAACTATTCCTGAACCTGGGGTTGTGGGATCTAAAGCTTTGGTACCTCCTTCCTGAGAAGCAGTGAGAAGAGAGCATGGCCTGGATTGTAGGGGTTTTTGATGATGGATGTGCAGAGCTCCTTGTAGATGTGCTCAATGATAGGGAGGGCTTTACTTTTAATGGACTGGGCTGTATCCACTATTTTTTGTAGGCTTTTTCATTCAAGGGCATTGGCATTTCCATACCAGGTCATAATGCAACCAGTCAGTATACTTTCCACAGTAGACCTATAGAGGTTTGTCAAAGTTTTAGATGACATGTCAAATCTATGCAAACTTCTAAGACAGTAGGGGCGCTGTTGTGCCTTCTCTGTAATAGCACCTATATGCTGGATAAGGGATAGTTCCTCTGAAATGATAATGCTGAGGAATTTAAGGTTGCCGATGCTCTGATCCTCTAATGATAATGAGGACTGGCTCATGGACCTCTGATTACCTCCTCCTATAGTTAATAATCAGTTCTTTTGTTTTTTCTGATATTGAGTAAGAGATTGTTGTGGCATAATTCAGCCAAAATTTCAATCTCCCTCCTATATGCTCCATTGCCACCTTTAATGCAGCCAATAGCAGTGGTCTCCCAGACAAAGGCATGTATTGGCTTGCTGCCATATTAATGTTGGATTAGATATTTGCACTAAAGAGCAGGTGTACAGGTGTACCTATTAAAGTGGCCACTGTATGAATTTTTGACTCTTTGGAGGCCTTCTAGTAGAGGCTGATGCAGATGATAAAGATATCCTTGAATACTTCCAGGAGTACCAACTTAACTTGCAGATTTCTCTATAATGCAATTGCCTCACAGCTATGAATTGGTTTTGACTTGATGCGACTGATATCCATTCACATTCACCAGTTTACGGCAGTTTTCCAGAACTTGAATGGATTGCATTCTTGGTAGATTCTTTCCCTCTTCTCATTACAACTGTGCTACAAAAGGTATGTGGAAATTGACAATTTATGTTTTTGAAAACACTTTATAATATGCTCATTGTTGAGAAGGGAGGCAGGAAATGTTAGACCTTCTCCTGCTGACACCTCCCAGTCTCTATCCAGCTAACAGGATTCACCTATTGCCTGTTTCCAGATCCATCATCTGTAGACTATTAACTCCAGTGCTTATCCACTGTCCTGGTTCACTCAACGAATCAGCTGGCCTCAACCAGTTGCCCATTGCCTTCACTCTCCCTGCCTAAGGTTTAGCTTGTTGCCTGTTTTGTTTAGTTTCTGTTCTCTCCTGTCTTGTAGCCCCTCTTGACTTGTTATTTTGTGGTCTATTATTAAAGTTATTGTTCACTGTTACATTGTCTCCACTGCTCTGCTTTTGGGTCAAGCTCCACTTCATTTCCAAACTGGAAATAAATGAAAAATGAAGTACAATAGGAGAAGATACCTAAGAGTTGGAATTTTGGAACTGGGTGGCAAGAGACTTGCCAAACACAGAAGTCCAGATCCCCATGAAGGAATCACAAAAAAAAAGCCAAATCTGGTAATCTGAAATAAGAACAGAAAGCGTCAGAAGCATTCAGCAGATCCAGCAGCATCTGTGGAGGAGAGAAAAAGCTTTTGGTCAATAATCCTTTATCAAAATTGGAGACGTAAGAAAATAAAATTTTTAAAATGTTTATTTGTTTCTCTTCACAGATGCTGCCTGATCTGTTGAGAATTTCTGCTATTTTCTGGTTTTGTTCTAGGTGAAGGAAATGGCACAGACAATTGAGTGATGGTAGATACAGAATATCATTCTATGGCTAATGTAAAACACCTTTTGTTTAGTGATCGAAGAGTTATTTATTGAAAAAGTGTTTGAATGCTAGGTATCCTACTCATAGGTAAACACAGCAAAATCTATCCAAAATATACAACAGTTGAAAACTCAGTGGCAAAGTCCAGATCACCTCCGCATCAACAAAATTACAAAATCATTATCAGCAATGGCTCAAAAGGTCACAGTCTTTAAGGGAAATCAATATTTCAACATGTGGGCTTTGACTGGCTTTGGTTACAGAAAAGTGTGACAGAAAATCTCCATGACAGCATTTCAAATTGTTTTCAAAATCAGTTATAATTTTAAAAGCTGTTAGCTTTCAGAAATGTGGCAACTGGCTGAATGGTGTATCAACAACAACCTCTCTTTCAATGTCAGCAAGACCAAGCAGCTGATTATTGACCTCGGGAGGAGGAAACTGGAGGTTCATGAGCCAGTCCTCTTTGGGGGATCAGAGGTGAAGAGGGTTAGCAACTTCAAATTCCTCAGTGTTTTCATTTCATTGGATCAGTCCTGGGCCCAGCACATATGTGCAATTACAAAGAAAGCATAGCAGCACCTCTACTTCCTTAGAAGTTTGTTAAAATTTGGCATCACATCTACAATTTTGACAAGCTTCTACAGAGTATATTGACTGGTTGCATCATAGCTTGGCATGGAAACACCAATGCCTTTGAATGGAAAATCTTACAAAAAGTGGTGGATACTGCCCAGTCCATCACTGGTAAAGCCTTCCCACAATTGAGCACATCTGTATGGAGTACTCTCTCAGAAAAGTAGTGACTATCATCATGGAGCATACAGCAGGGAGAATAAAAATTTGGCTGAGTGGTGTCATAACAACCACCCCTCACTCAATGTCAGCAAGACCAAGGAACTAACTGTAGACTTCAAAGAAGGAAACCAGAGGTCCATGAGCCAGTTCTCATTGGAGGATCAAAGATGGAGAGGGTTAGCAACTTTCAAATTACTGGATGTTTCTATTTCAGATGATCTGTCCTGGACCCAGCAAATGAATACAATTGCGAAGAAAGCACAGCAGTGCCTCTACTTCCTTAGGAGTCTTTGGAGATTTGGCATGACATCAAAAACTTTGACAAACTTATATAGATGTGTAGTGGCCAGTGCATCAACTGGCTGCATCACTGCCTGGTTTGGAAACACCAATACCTTTGAATAGAAAATCCTATAAAAAGTAGTGGATTTGGCTCAGTACATCACAGGTAAAACCCTCCCAACCATTGAACACATCTACATGAAACTCTTGTCATAGGAAAATAGCATCCATCATCAGAAATCAACCACCTAGGTAATACCCTTTTCTTGCTGCTGCCATCAGGTAGAAGGTACAAAAGCCTTAGGACTCACACCACTAGGTTTGAGAACAGTTACTACCCTCAATCATCAGGCTCTTGAACAAAAGGGGATAACGACCCTCAGTAGCCTATCCATTGAGATGTTTCCACAACCAATGATTTCACTTTAAGGACTCTTTATCTTGTTATAGTCATAGTCATCGTCATACTTTATTGATCCCAGGGGGGAAATTGGTTTTTGTTACAGTTGCAGCATAAATAATAAATAGGCATAGAACCATAAATAGTTAAATAGTAATATGTAAATTATGCCAGTAAATTATGAAATAAATCCAGGACCAGCCTATCGGCACAGGGTGTCTGACCCTCCAAGGGAGGAGTTGTAAAGTTTGATGGCCACAGGCAGGAATGACTTCCTATGACGCCCTGTGCTGCATCTTGGAGGAATGAGTCTCTGGCTGAATGTACTCCTGTGCCCAACCAGTACATTATGTAGTGGATGGGAGACATTGACCAAGGTAGCAATCAGAATAATACAAATTATTATGTTTACAGATTGACAAAGATAATAGTGTGCGAGATTTCAGTCATTTTCAAAGATTCCACTTCATCAAAATGGTTGAACAACAAAGAAATTTTATTAGTTCACAAAGCAAGGACCATTATCATGATATGAGAATTAAATTGCATAAAATAGACATACAAACAATGACAGGTGGCTAACAAATGGCAGGGCACCTCAGTTCTGACTGTTCACTGTAACCTCTTGGTTATTTTCTTGAGATACTCAAGATATGCCAAGGCATGTTCAAGTCTCATATGGATTTACCTCAAAAAAGGTAATAATAACCTTGAAATTTGTCAATGTGGAAATGACTGGACTTTGCCACTGAGTTTTCAACTGCTGGTGGAAACAAAGGGTATACTAAACATTGTGTGAAAAGATATACAGTAACGATTGACAAACATTCCCATAATCACTCCTTTTATTTGGAGGAATTGAATGGATGATCAATGTTCAATCAGATGGAAAATAGTGGTTGTAAACTGAGACTCCGTGACTCTCCAGAAGATTTATGGGGAATGCATTTTTGGAGCAGTTTGAAAATTTGAAGATGCTTAGGATCAGGAAAATTGTTAGATCAGTTCTGGATGAAAATGGAAAGGTATCGTATTAATCAGAGAAAATTATAAATTTTGTTGGGCATAAAGGCTAAGTGATAAGTTTATCAGGGCAATCTTGGGAAGGAAAGATGTATTTGTAGTTGTGAGATCATGAAGTTACTGTCCACAAAAACCTTCAGAGGAGATTTGTTTAGTGACAGCATGGGGAATGATGCCTGGTGTTTGGTGGTGTAATCATTATCCAGGAGTTATGAGTAAGTGCAAGAGAATCAATGTTTAACCTCCAAGGTAGAAGCTGGTTTGTATAAACAACATTATATTTGTCAGTAAGTATCATGACAATGTCTGTGTTGGACTTTATTGAATAAATTGTTGAAAGGATTGGCTAGAGCAAGTGTCATGAACAGAAAAAACACAAAATGGTTGATATTATGATAGTAGTTTGCAATAAAAAGATTAGAAGATGTACAAGGAAAGAGAAGTAGTTCAGGTTGAGAATTCTGAAGAAACATTTTATTGTGCATAACCATTATCCCTTTCTGTTGATTGCATTAAGATAGTCCACGGCAAAGCCCTCTGTAGTGAAGCTTGTGTGAAACCTTATCTTCCAAGAAGACACTTTAACTCTTCTGCCTGACTGCTGGTGCCTCCATTTGTACATCATTCCTGCAAGAAACCTTTACAAGACACTATGTCAATATCTTATCTGGAGCCTGTAATATTCAGATCAGCTAATGCAGGAGGCTTTATCATTATTTTCTTGTTTCTGAGCTGCCATCATCCAACCATGTGGGTATTCTTGGTATTGATGTCGGGGAGCTATTTATCAAAAAAAAACAGTGGGATGAAGTAGTCTGTCAGATGAGTTAAGTATGAACACACTACTATCTTCAAAGATCTTTTCAATGTTGTTGGTCATAGATTTTGTTTTGGTTGTTCCAATTATGGCAAGAATTCTTCTAAAGGAGTGTACTGTTGGAGTTATGCATAGGGAGTTCCAGGATTTAGACCCAGTAATAAAGGAGCTGAGATATATTTACAATTCAGGATGTTGTGTATCTTGGAAGAGAAGCTTCAATTTATGTTTCCATTCTTCTTGCTGGAGTAATTTAGGCAATTTAGTAGCCTGGAAGCAACTTTTGCATATGCTGAGCTAGTGTGAATTGATACCACAGAGAAAGAATGTTTGGGGTAATGGATGGAATGACAATCACAGGAGCTGCTTTGTTCTGGATACAATGGAGCTTTTAGAGGGATCATCTTCTGCAAAACAAAAATTGAAGTATGTCAGTGAGAATGTATTTGAGTAATGAACTTGTCATGTTTGAATAGATGGAAGTTTGACTAAGATGCAAGGTAGTGCTTTGGAGGTTAGATAAATGGCTTGGAATTGCATATAAATATTGGAGAATGGAGGCAAAGAATCCAATTTATAGAGATTGCAGGTATTTGAATGAAAGGGATACACTGAAGTGAGCAAAATATGAGGTTGGAGAGCAAATGTGAGATGAAATCTGAAGATGTATTTCTTGAGCCTGACCATGGATGTGAGGTCCATGAAATATTTCCTGCATAGTATCCATGTCCTTGAAAAGTGATGTTTTTGATTCAGTTGTTGCTTACTTCCCTAAGCCAATCACTGTGCACCATATGATAATCAATGTAAGCCAGGCAGACTTCCAAACCCTCAATTTCTTAAGTTTAGCAAAGCCTCCATTTCTGGTTAGGAAAATCTGGGTGTCCTCACTCTTTACTTCTAGCAGATTCCAAAGACGATTGCATCAATAAAGGACTTCTTTAATATGTGCAGGCTGTTTTTAAATCAACATAAATTGGTCTGAAATGAATTTAGCCCCACAAGAAACAGGGTCTGCTAATGATACTAGAAGGTGAACAGTTAGCATTGGCTGGTCACCAAAATTGTGTTAATGAAGTTGTAACAAAAAGTCAAAGTGCATCTGGTGCTGTGCCACAAGGATGGAATTTAATAATGGATGGTACTACTAGAAATGTGTTTTTCACTGCTATGCAGTGTAGTCACTTACAAATCTTAACAGCCTAATCAAAGTTAATAGATTAAAAAAGCACATTTCCTAACATTGATAAAATTCTTACTCATATTTGGATACAGCTCCTTGAATTCCTTTGGCCTTATAATTGTTTTAGCTCAGTGTCCTCTCTTCCTTTTTAAACGCAGACAATAGATATTGCAAAAAAAATTAATTGTGATGGTCATCAGAAAGGAATTTGATTCTATTGTCACCCAACAATAGGTTACAAGAGGCAAATGTTCTAGTACCTTGTAAGACTAAACTTAGTTCTATTTTACTTTAAGACTGATCAAGAGCTGAGTCACATCCTTTCTTTCATCTCTTTGTCTAGTCTTTTTAATACTTCGAATTTTTTTGTTTGAAATATTTATTTAATTATCCGAAGTCACCAGAGTAATTAAATATGAATTTAAACAAATCCTGGAAATAAAAGTTAACAATATACCAAACATAAAAGAGTACCGTATACAGTATGTGGTGTAACATTTCCTTCAATTTCTTCACACCAGTCATTCAGTTCCTTCTCCCCTCCCCCCCCCCTTCCCTACTACATACCTTGAGCTGTAGATGAAGGGGATTTCCTTTGGTACTTGGCTTCCTGTTTCTGTCTATTCAACAAGAACTTTGAAGCAGGTTTAGAACTGTATGTTGGTTTCAATGCACACTGTCATTAAGTGGCACATTCCAAAAAACAAACAGGAAAAGGATAAGGCCATGTAATATAAGAATTCTGCAATCTTGGCCTGTTCAAATGTTACTGAATCATTACATTGTTGAAATCATTTAACTATTTTTCTGAGCATCTCTGACAAGATTTCTGGATCTTGTGATCACATTACATAAAATAATAAGAGAAATAAGTGCTTTATATTTATAAAGTGAAACAGTAATAATTTGGTTGGTTGGATTACAACAACGATGAGTAAAATTCACTGAGGAGACTGTACCACATATTGCAACTAAACGCAACTCACATTAAATTATTTAAATGAATTGGTTCACTTCAATCTGAATCTGCATTATGAATACATAACTGCATGAACATTGTCTTAATGTTTTTATACTGCATTTTGTCTTTCTTTAACATTCTCTGCTTTTTCCCTATACAGTCATAGTCATAGTCATACTTTATTGATCCCGAGGGAAATTGATGTCCTTTTGTAGCTTTCAAATGTATTCTTGATTTTCAATTATTGTTTTCTATTAAATTCTAGTAAATTCATTTCTCTAAATCACAGGTTGATAAAATGATTTCTTTTGAGAAGTAGATTAGATTACTTGACAATTATTTTGAAACCGTTTTTGTCATAAAAATGAAATAGATGAAGGATTAAATAGAGATATGACTTGAGGGAAATTTCTTTTTCCCCAGTGCAAACAATAAAGAAAAACAAATTAGTGGAGCCAAAGTTTGGTAGCCTTTCTCCACTGATCTTTCAGCATAACTGGAAGCAGCAGAGGTGTAAACTGCTTGGCAGGCTGGAACACATCTAAAATACACATTTTGAAGTGGTGCAGTACAAAGGTGCCTGTGACAGCTTTGTATGAAGTTCCCAGCTTAGGTGTGCCTTTATGTATGAGACCAAAGGTGTGCTTCCATAATTTTTCCTCTATGATCTTCAGCAGTGGAATGAAAATCAAAGGCAGATGGGAAGAGATTGCAGGGAAGAGGTAAAATAGGCAAAGGGCTGTGGAAGGTTGAGAGAAGGTACCTAGGGATAGGGTGAGGAGATAATTTGGAGGTAGAGTCTGGGAAGTTGACTAAAGAAAGTAAAGAGCGGGTAAGGCAGCATCCAAGGAGAATTGATTGAGGGTTATAAGCAGCTATTAAAATTTAAAGGAAGCTCCTATTAGGAAGAAGATGGATTCTGTAGATTCCCTGCAATAGTTCAGTTAAAGTTAGTAATAATGCGGATATACATTTTAATAGTCCAATGCTTGATGCCTATGTTATAGGCAGGCCAGATCTGCACAGACTAAGTGCAGGCCAATGACATCAATGTCATTATGCTACACAGTGTAAGGCCACTATGTGTACCCTGTAATCTCTGTTCTTATGAGCCCATATCAGGAAGTGCACTCTCAGTGCAAAACATACTTGATAATACCTGGTTTTAAAGAAGTTCCATCACATAGCAGACAATCGAACTTCCTGGTGCCAACAAATAATGTGCTTCAACTCAGCCTACAAAGAAAACTTTGAAACCTACCACACATGGCCTTTCTGTCTTCAGATCTGCTCCTGCTTTGTGAAAAAGGAGGTTAGTTAGTTATTCCGTTCCAATGTTACTTAAAATTATTTGGAGTCTAATTGCTCAAGATTTAAGTGGATTACTCATTTGCCTGCAATGCCATACAATTTGGAATTGGAAATAGTTGGGATTTGAGCGGTAATTTTTTAACTAGCCACTATCCTGGTTTCTGCCAGGTGTGTAGTTAAAACCATACCCTTTTGTCTATGTGTATAGCTTGACTTTTAACTAAAATGTACACAAGACAGGAGTATATTTTTATGAAATCATATTTTCACCACATTAAATTTAGGATACAAATTACAATGCAACACATCAAAATGTTCATAAAGCTTTGTTTACAATATTGTTGGTGCTTAGAAACAATGTAAATCATGACACAAAATAATGTTTCCACACTATTCAAATTAATTTGCCTGTTCCTAATGAAAGAACAGAAAATGTGGCTAAAGTAAAAGCCCTGCAGAAGTAAATTTACACTATTAAACAAGTAGAGCAATATTATGTTCATGTTATCAATCCATCATTGAAACTGTAAAACTTTTTAAAGAAAATGTGGCGTGCCTGTCCATAACGGATACAGAAAGTGCAAAATTAAGAACAGACTATACAAAAAAAATACTATGTACATCACACATCAGTTAAATATTCCCATTCAGTTCTCAGGGTTATTATTTCTTCCATTAGAACACATTTTACACAACTAACAATTTTTGTGCTGAGCACCATTTTTGTCCTCTTTTGGTTGCTGCAAATACTTACTACTTGCAGGTGGTCACCAAGCAAGAATACTGTATTCCTGAGTTGATGTCATATAATAATAGCTTCTCAATTCTGACCAAAAAGTTACATTGATCATCGCTACAGGCAAGGCAAGTGCCAGGGAATGGCTTCAAATATTTTCCCCTCACAAAAAAAAGTGATTACAGGCTTAGCTTCAACACTGTTTTGCCAAAGTTTCTTTCTAAAAGTTATAGTAAACATCAACAACTACTTCTCTGACCCTTGAACATCACAACACAGATATTTATATTATTTTTCCACATCATTAAAAACTGTAGTTACAGGAGACTAAAAATCATGTCAGAAATTCCCAGCACTTATTTACACAAATATTGTTGTAACATATGCAAATTATGTACTCTTTTAAGTACATATTGTACAAGGAATACTCCAAAGACTTAAAAAAATTCATTTGTGTGCAATGTTATCATTTTTTACTGAAGAATTAGTTTCATTGCAATTCCTGTATTATACATATCAAAATCAAATAAGGCAGAAAAATTGCATGAAAAATCCAATTAGCATTGGCTGCTATTAATATGATGGTAAAATATCAGTCCACCTGGGAAAACAATGTCAAACTTCCTTGTGTGAAAGTGTGCTACAGTATTTGCCATTTTGTGAGCCTGCTCACTTGTTTCATGCATTTGAAGGTGATTATGCACTGGGATAAACAAAATGTGGTGTGACTTACAATTATATAGACCACAATACAATAAACATTTAATGAAATGTTTAAGGGTATTTATCTGTATCCATCTTTTCTATGTGATTTGCAGAATGAAGGACCTTACAATATCTTTGTTAGATATGTAAATTTATGAAATGAGACAATTTGCATAGATTTTTTTGTATCAATTAATCACCATACAGGTCTCCTTAAAGCATAGTTAAACAATTATTTAAATGAGTGGAAAATGTATGGCTGCCTTTATCATATAAAATGCTTGCAATACATTAAACATTTGATCAATGTGAAGTGCATAATAGTAAAATTGAATGACTTGTCATAATGTAACAACGTCATGATCTTGGTACTCTGGAGATACTGCTAAACACTCCTCTGAGCCTACATTTGAAGTTTCGTCTGTGGCATTTTCTTGTTGTATAGTTGTATCAGTATAGGAAGGATGAGCTGGTATTTTTAACAGACTTACAGTTTCATCCAAGTTTATGTTGCTAACTGGAATAATAGCTTCAGGGAAGTCAATCTCTTTTACTGTGCAAGTCCCTTTTTCATCACATGTTGCAATCAACTGCAAGTCATCCTGTGGAGGCAGTGCCATGTGCCTGAAATTTATAAGATTCTGCTCAGCTGCATGTGCCATGTGAACTGAAGTCATTGACCTTACTACTTTACAAGAGCTACTTAAACACTGCCTGATAGGTGAGGTCTGAGTGTTAGCTGTCAGTTGCTCCGGACTCTGTACATTCTGATTTCTTATAGGATCCTGCTTGTGCACTGGTGGTGAATATTTGGAAGGACTCTGGTGAGCAGAAGAGATGACATAGCTTTCAGGCTCATAAGTGTTGCAAGACCATTGGTAAAATGTTGAGGATTGTTCAACAGGTTGTGGCTTATCTATCAAATCTAATGTCAATGATGAATTAGCTACTGTCGCAGTCACGTCCATTGATTCTGATCCCACTAGTTCCTTCTGAGGAAGTGCACATACTTCATCATAATGAATAACTGGTTCTGAAATAATCTGATCATACTGATATTCATATTGCGAAACACTGGAATTGTCGTACAGAGAAACATTTGAAACTCTTTTTCCACTTTGCAACTCACTCATATCTTCTATTGTTCTGCTGCTCAAATCAACTGCAGTTTCATGCGTTAAAGTAAAGAATAATTCCTCTTCCTCTGGAGATGAAAGTTTCATTGTCGATATAGAATGTGGCTCTTCAATAAGGTTATGTACTTCCAGCTGATGAGGGACATTCATATCAGAAAGAGTTTGTTGTGGATATTGAACCAATAAATGTGTTTCTTGAGACAACAGCGCTGCTGATGAAGACTCTCCTAAAAGTAAAGGAATATTCTCACTGTTTTCTGTTTCCTTAAGTTCATTATTTCTCTGCAGAGCCGCCTCAGTACTGCTATATTCTTTATCTAGTGACTCCTCATTCACTGACTCTGATGCAAATGTCTCGAATCTTTGTGGGAACTCAGTAGCTGTGTTTATGAGTTCTAAAGAGCATGCAGATTGTTCTTGCAAAGGTTCAGTTACAATTACTTCATTAGTTCCTGTACGTTCTGCTTTGCTCATATCTTGACAATTTATTGTAGTTTCTTCTGGAGAGTTGGTGGTCTCTTTTTCTGGAACTATAAGGTTAACTTCTAAACCTGGGACTGCATTATCTTCTGCAGTACAAGTCTCAATACTTTCAACAGGTAAAATATTTTCCTTCTTTGGTGATTGTTCTGTAACCTCTAGACTGGATGGTTGACTCGCTTCTGAAAGCTGTGCTTCACTTTCTTTTGGTAATTGAGTTTGGTCTTCTGAGGAAGATTTGGAACTGTCATGAACTGGAGCTTGAGATTTACCTATTTCCAAATCAGTAATGCTTTTCCCCACAGCAGTTTGACATTCTTCTGGAGAAGGAATCTCGGTCTCAGAGAAAGGAGGCTGCAGGTAATTTTCTTCTGGTGATTTTCCATTTACCTCATCATCACGCTCAAAGGCACTGGGTGGAGCATTAATATTTTCATTCTTGCCATTGGCCATGATGTTAGTCTTCTCTGGTGCTAAAGTAACAGAAACTTCCTGTCCTAATGGTTTGCAGGGAAACTCATCAGGTCTCGCTAAAATGGATAAAAAAAGATACCATTTAATCTGAAGCTTGAAGTATATTACAAAAAAAGCAACAGGAACAAAAGCAAAGAGTATGAGACTGCCTTATTTTCTTAGGCTGGCACATTTAATAACATTGGTGTGATTATGAATCCTTGTAATTGCCTCTCAGTCAGCTAGCCAACTTGCATTAGCTAATGCTAAACATTTGCTCTTTTCTGTGAGAGAACTGTGGAGTCATATTTCACAGTTAACAACATTGATCTGGAAAGATTAAGCAGTGGATCTATACCCTCCTGAATTTAGAAAATTGAGAAATAATATTATCGAAACATACAAGTCTATAATTAGGCTTGATACGATACATGCAAAGTCAATGTTTCTCCAAGCTCAAATGTCTGGACCATGAGTTTACAGTCTTGGGTGGCTGGCTGTTTAGTCAAAAGTGGAGGAGAAATTACTTCACCTAGAGGAGTGAATCTTTGGGATTCCCTACCCAAGAGGGATATGGAGTTGCAGTGCTCAGAAGGTTTATGACAGAAATCAAGAGTGTATTAGATATTATAGGAATAAGGCAAAACAGGAAAGTGGCACTGATATAAAACATCAGCCATGATTGTAGTGAATGACCAAATTGCCTATTAACCTTTCATTCTGTGCTATTAAAAATATTGCCAGAAATGAATTCTGTGTGAGATGCTGCTATTGAATTTGTTTAGGTGACCTGGTACTAGGATTTATGAATCTCTTGCACCTAAAACTTTATTATTTTTAATTACTGAAATCAGCTCACAAAGAAGCCTTCACAAAATTAGTTAAATACTGCATGATTTTTGTTTGGATCTTTGAGCCTTTGAGTGAAGAACATCTGGGTCATGAAGAAAACATTAAAGTAGCACAAGAAGGAAAGAAACGTGTTTTGGGCAAATCTGGAACAAATACTCTTCCTATTAATTGAAGCACAAGGTAGAAATTTGGAAAGTAAACTAGAAATACCAGAAAATTAAAATATGCCAGTTCAGAAATGGGCACCAGGATGTTGAGGTACAAAATGGTAAGAGGGAGGTTTACTCCAATAATTTCCTGTTTGATGAAGGCATCTGACATAATCTGAGTATCCACTAAGTGGAAGGAAAATAAGGGAAGGTAAAATGCATATTGATAATTTGAGAGATTGTGAATAGATGCAGGTCCGTCCATCACTTGCAGAACGGTTTCAAACTGATAATCAGTGTGTTTAACTCTTAATCAGAGGTGGAGAACTTAATAGAAAAAGATAGCTATTCATCTTTAGAAGCATTTGGAATTCAATTCAGGTTAAATTTTCAAATACTGAACAACCAAAATGAAACAATTCTCCAATTAACTCATTAAAATTACAACTGATAAATTATAGACCATATTATTTCCTCAAAAGATATTAACCTGTGTAAGATTCTTCATTATATGTTAGCAATTGCTTATAATTAAACAACTGCACAGAGGTTCATAAAATATCTGACTATATCAAACAGGAAATTATTGGAGTAAACCTGTCTCTTACCATCCTGCCATGGATGTGTTAGTGATTTTACACCTTTACTAATACGATGAAAGAGATCACATTTACTATTTTAAAACAAACAGGACAATCTAACTTTAAATCTTCAGCTATCAGTGATTTTCTTTATTTAAAAAAGGTTCAAGACTGCAATATTTTTTTCTAATGATGTGCACACCAAAATTAGAGTTGCCTGTCACAGTGAATGAATTCTTGTAATTTTAAGTATGATGTCATTTTGCAGAAATAGCTGGGAGTAAAAATGAAACTATTTCACTACTTCAACAAGTTAGATACTACAAAGAATTTGAAGCTATCATCAATTATCTTGAATGTTACAATGAAAATGAAGATTATCCATTATCTGCGCAAAGTGTCTACGCTGATTTTGTTCGTTTACAGTCCATCAAAAGAACACAACAGTGTATATTGGATGAATTATTCCATCAATAACTAGAAGGAACTAATACATAGTTTTATAGCACTATAGTAGCATTGGTGTGTTTGAATTTATTATGTATATCATTTAAATATATAAGTTCTTGCTTAGTTTGTCTATTTTATACCTTTTTGACTATTTCCATGAAATTCTGGCTAATTGGGGCAGCTACATAATTGAGCTAAAAGGTACCGGCCCTGATGTATCCCAATTAACCAGAATCCACTATACTAAATTCAGCAATGATAAAGGGATGACAATAGCTTTGCAGGTCTGAAGAGTAAGTGACATCAGATTAGCATCAAGATTGCAGAGTATTGTTTGAGTTGCATTTGTTCAAACGATAGAGTAATCCATGAGTCCAATTATAAATTCTAAACAGCTCAATAGTCACTTGATTGATTTCCTAAATATATGCCTATCCGGACCAATCCAGTATTTGTACTCTAAAAATATAATGCTGCAGATGACACTCTGTATATTTAAGTATAGCAAGATTAGCTGAAATGAGATACGATTTCCACCGAACAGAAATCAGTATTATATTCCGTGTACTTAATCTCTGAAAGTACAAATGATTTTCTCAAAACATCCTTTGGAAAGGATGTAATGTCCTTTGTAAACTTCTGCCTCAATTGATTACCAAGATTAGAAGTGAAAGGATCAGACATTCAATTCTAAAAATCAGGAATGGGTTGATTGACCTATTGACTCTTTAAGTGTTATGTGATTAACTACTAAACAGGATTATAAATAAAAGAAAAAAATTCAGCAAATAAAGTAGAATTCACAAAATCAGACATTGCTGAGGCAGATAGGGTTTAGAATATGCCCCAAGTTGTAGTTTTTCACCGAACACTCTGAAGCAGCATCTTTATATTGTACTATTCTCTGATTAACACATCTTCCCTCATTTGGTCATAAGATTGTTTTTTATTCACTTATGTACCTTTTATCCATTTGCACCGCAATTTTCAGTTCTCCAGTGAAGAACTTGGGATACAAAGTAAACTAGTTTCTGTTGAGATATTAGTTATGTAACCATTAATTATAGTTTATAGACGATTAGAAGAAGTATATTATAGAAAAGATATTTAGGGAAGTAGTTTTCACTTCTCTAAGTTTTTTTCCCCTTGGTATACAATCCAAGGAATAAAAGAGGAGTGAAGATTTATCTTCAATAAAAATAGTCAATTGTTCTGGATGTTACCTAGGCACATGGTAGCAGCCAACCTTACTCAAATCCAGGCAGGATTCTTGCTATAAGAAGTTGTTGTCTTGTTTTTCCTTTAATGGTTTAAAGGAATGGAATGGTTGGTAGTAAGCGTCAAAGAATGGTAGGATATGTGACTAAATTTAAGAATCCTCTCACTGTAAATATTTTCAGTGTGACAATGGTTTCAGATGGAGAAAATGTTCCAAGTTTCACAAAATGACTAATATCTGGCACTAAAACACAGATCAGCAAAAGAGCCTGTTATCTGAATAAAGGAAAATGCAATAGAAATGGGGTTGAACAAATGACCTCCAGGTCTCTTACACTCATGCAGTCTCCAGCCCCATCTGTCTATCCCTCTAGCTACTTACATGATTTTAATGAAACTGACCCATCTACCAGCATGGGTTTTGCTTGCAGTTCCACTCCCCATGCTAATTTTACTTGCGGGGAAAATCCAGCTTCGAATTGGAGATTCATGTGCAATCCAAATCACTTCTGTAAACATATTCCCCTGTACATCCACCCTGAATTTAGCTTGCAGAAGCCCATGCACTCGTTTGTGGATTCATTCTACTTGCAGAGCTCAAATTCTCATCTTATTCCTCAACCTCAGCTCTCAGTCTTTAGCTGCAGGCCCTAACTGCCCCAGCAACCTTGTTTCAGCATTGTGAGGTACAAATGCAGTAATATCTGAGAGATTCTGAGACTTGCAATAACACACACATACACACATCCAATTTGGTCGTTTGTGGACTACAGTAACAAAAAATTCTTGATACATTTCCACATTCTTTGATTTTAACTGTTTTTTGGGGTTTCAAATAACTATAATATACAATATGTTCTCATATTTAGAATTCATTTTAATTATCAATGAAGTAATAATATTAAACTCTTTTGGGTACCATGGGATCAAAATTAATATCTCTTTGCTAAATTAACAGCTGCTTATAGTTATGCCATTAATCTTTTATTCTTTTCACTTTGCTAGCAGTCAAAGACATATTTCCATTCCATGATTTATATATTATTGTTAATTTGTTAAAACAATTGGAACACTGTTATTTCATGGACATTTACTAAACTTTCGAAGCATTACAAAGAAATATAATTTATAACAATGCACTCATTCTGTATAATAAATGACAACAGCAACAGAAATAGGCCTTCTAAAGATTCCAACGGAAGTGAATTTTCTATTGCAAATTTTGATTGAGCTATGACCTCAGTTGCAAAATAATTCTTGCAGCATGCCGTAGACTAGCAGAAAAAAAACATTACTCTCCTGTTCTCTAAAGGGTAATGTGATCAATAGGAAAGTAAACTACTGAGATAGGTTAACTGGCACCTGTAAATTACTCTTATTGTGTCAGTGGGAGAATCCTGTAGGTAGGGGGCTGTTAGGAATGTGGGAGAGTATTTTATCTGAAAAATTAGTGGAGAATATGATTGTTCTGTGACCTGGCATAGATCCAGAGAGCTGAAATGGAGTTTTAGGCTGAAAGGAAATATAAGTATATGATGACAATGCTGCAAGTTGAACATTGAGCATTAAGCCTGCCCTATATACAGTTGAAGTCAGAAGTTTACATACACCTCAGCCAAATACATTTAAACTCAGTTTTTCACAATTCCTGACATTTAATCCTAGTATACATTCTTTGTCTTGGGTCAGTTAGGATCACTATTTTAAGAATGTGAAATGTCAGAATAACAGTAGAGAGAATAAATGTCTTGGAATAAATGTCAGGAATTGTGAAAAACTGAGTTTAAATGTATTTGGCTAAGGTGTATGTAAACTTCTGATTTCAACTGTATAAGCCTCAATTTAGTCCATTTGGAATCTGCTCTGTTTGCTGAGAGATTCATACCTGGTAGGTGACCCTACCTGCACAACATAATTGTGCCACATTGTCTTACTCAAGCTTTGAAATTCAATTTAGTATTACCAATGCATCATTTATCATTACATGGACCTTTAGCCCTCCATAGAAAGCGAACAGACAGATAACAAATCCAGACTTCTGAACAAGAGAAAATAATGTACAGCAGGCTTGGGTTTCTCTCCTTTATGGTGCACTTTCTTCCCAATGGAGAAAAGCTTTGTTCTTCCTCTTGAATCCTAATAATGGCAAGGCTAAGGTACATTACTGACTTGACAGTGGTTTAAGTTAGGAATTGCATTTTATTCTACATTGTCTGAAATTAGAATGCTTAACATGAATAGTACCAATGATGCAGGTTTTAATTTTTAAATTATATCATCTACTTTTCGTAGTGGGCAGGTTACATAAGGTAAATCTGTGATGGATACCGGTGAGAACAAGGAGGTATAAAAGAAAAAGTGCAGCAAGGGGGAGGATGGCAAAGGAAAAAGCTGAAGATGTGATATTGAAGAATCACTGCAAAGTAAGTACATAAAGTTCACTAAAAAGATAGAAGAAAGAAAGATTTGTCTTATGTAAAGCATTTCACAAACTCATGAGATTGCAAAATGCTCTGGAAGCAGTTTGATTCATTTAATATGTTGTTATTTTTGCAAAGTCAAAAAGTAGAATGTGGCATAGAAATGTCCAAATAGTATTGCAAGTTGTTCCATCATGCAAAAGCTCTGAAGGGCTATAAGACAAATGTAGATTCTTACATTTATGGTTTCGTGATTAATCTATAGAATATTGACAAACTTGGCTAAACACTCTAGAAAGACCTTGGGTTCAATTTCACATTTATGTTATGTCACCTCTATCAATGTAGCAGTCAGAGCCTCAATATTCTTAAGTTATAAAAAGAACAAAATATGAGCTGCAACTCCTAACTTGTATCTTGTGAACTGTTTTAGGAAGTGCACATGTGCAGATCAGGAAAGAGCGACTCCTTAATGTTCCATAGCCAAAATATCGGTTAATACTTGCTAAATAGCGACACGCATGCAATTGTGTTGAAATCAGAGGGGTCTAATTGCCTTTGGAACAATTCAGCCTTAACAAACTCATTACCTTTCCAGCTGAAGAGAAAATGAAACTTGAGAGGCTTTTCCAGCTGAAGAGAAGAGAGAAGGGGGAAACCACCAACAGCAAATAACTCAACAGGATCTTTGGAAACAAATGACTGATGATATTATAATAAAACAGATGAACAAGACTGAAATTGTAAACATGTTAAAATAGACACATGCCCTTTATGTCCCCTTACTGGCTTTTTGTGATGAAACTCTTTCCCAGTTCTAACGAAGGATCTCAAATTAGAAATGCCACTTTAACTCTCCATCCTTCTCTGACTCTGACCGTGGCTTCCTACGCTGTTACAAGACATAATACACACTAAGGAGAGTAGATAGGGAGCAGCTGTTATTAGGTAAGTCCACATCTGACATGTGGGAGTCATTTAAAGGCCAGCTGGTGAGAATTCAGGACCAGCATATTCATGTCAGGAAGAAAGCCAAGGATGGCAAAGTTCAGGCATATTAAATGATGCCTGAAGGCAGCTTCTTCAAGCTCATCTACAGAAACAGCTTAATTTCTACCTACAATGTCTCTTTTTTTTTCTTTTCAAGGTGGATGGGTTCTGTCAGTGTCCTTGACCTGCAGCTGCATTTAAACTGCGGTTCTTTATGATGATGGTTCCTACTGACTGGCTGTTTTTCAATATCCCAAGGGCGCAACCTGGGAGACGAGCACCCCTCTGGGGTGCTGAGGCTTTGCGGCCCTGTGAGTGAGCAGATTCTTGGCCGGTGTCGTTGGCTGAAGTGTTGTGGAAGAAAATGGAATATGGTGAACAGTGGATTGGCTGTTGGCGTTCTCTGTACTTGGCAAATCGTTTTCTTGGTGGGGGAGAGTTTGCTGCTGGTTCTCAAGCCAGAGAACTCAGAAAAAAATAGTGACATAGCAGATTTTAACATCGTAATCAGTGAGTTGATCTTTTTTGTTTTGTTAGTCTCCCCTCTCACTGTGCGACACCTCTAGCCTGTGGCATGTCAAATTGTCAGGTGAATTATTAGCTTTTGTTGTACTGCTGATCATGGTCTCTCTCTCAGGGACTTGGCTATTGCTTCCTTGGTGTGTGCTGGGTGATGCTTTTGTTATAGTAAGTGGGGAAGGGTTGATGCTTGCTGCTGCTTGTACGTGGGAGAGAGGATTTTGGGGCTTTGGGGTTCTAACATTTTTACTGTCACGCATTCTTTGGGTGACTCTTCTGTTTTTGAAGACCAAGAATTTCAGGCTGTGTATTGTATACATCCTCTGATAGTAAATGTAACTATTGAACTACTGAATTATTGAAGAGATGTTGCAAATTTAGTCAAAACGAAAAAAGAAGCAAATATAGCATTTAGGAAGCTGAGATTGGTTAAGGTCTTTGAAGAATATAAAGGAAGCAGGAGAGAACAGACACATAGGAAATCAGGAGGATCAAGCAAATTGCTGCAACCTCTTGTTCCATATTACTAATAACATAGTCATAATAAAGCCAACAACTGGAACTACCAAAATATTCCCTACAAGAGCAATTCAAAATTCCAGATAATTATATTTAACTTGATGTGTATCTCTGATAATACAAGAACACAAAAAAAGATGAAGTCATTTAAGTTTGTTAAAGGGTGATCCAGGATTATGGATCTCTCCTGTATTGACTTTCTGGTTAAGTAGTTACTTTCAAAAGCAGCTTGGAATAACTTGAATGATTTTAAAGGCATTGTGCGCTGTTGTTGGTGGTATAGTGGTGCACCATAAATCTACATTTGCATGTGAGACAATTCAAAGATTTAAGAGTGCGCAGTAATGTGAACTGAAAATATTTTCCTTCAATTTCTCTTACTTTTTATGGTTACTTTTCTTCAGGAGCCATTCATTATAATGTCACTTATTTTTGTTAAGATAACCTGTAGAAGACTAAATTCCTTTAAGTTTCTTTTTTATGATTTCAATCCACAGTACTATTTAAAACAATTTTTCTTCCCTTCTAATTCCACAGTTAACTGTTAGTTGGTACACAAAATAAAATTCTATTCCCATTTACAACTGTTGGATGGTTTCAGGCCCCATTTTCATAATTTTGATAATATAGTTACATACTGGAAAACTAACTTTTGTGTGAATGTTCTCTTTGATTAACTTAATTAATTCATTCTATGGTATCTGGACAGAAAGTATTGAAAAGGTGGTTATAATTCACCTTTATGAACTATTGCAATCCATCTGGCAAAGATGCTCTTGAAATGCAGTTGGGTAGCAAGCTCCAGGGTTTAGACAGAGTGTTAAGTTGGAGGAGAACATGAGGAAGGTGGCATTCCCCTGCATCTGATACCCTTTCTCCCGTGATACTAGAGATTTTGATTTTGGAAGGTGTTCTAAGCAAGTAACTGCAGTGCATTTTAAAGATACACATAAGAGGGGTGATTGATATGTTCGTGGCCTAAGGTAGGAGGAGTTAATTTTAGAAAACTTAGCACATTTATTTTTCTAAATAGTCCCCTCCTACATTTACACACTTAGTCCAGCGGTCGTGGAGCATACGGATCTTGGACCTCCAGAAAGTGTCCACAGTTGGGTGATTGATAAGTTCATGGCCTAAGGTAGAAGGAGATGAGTTATACAGCTGTCGTTACATGCGCATACTGTTCAACTCTTTGAGTGATTATGCAGAAAGTTTGAAGTTAATAACTCATCTCCTTCTACCTTAGGCCACGAACTTATCAATCACCCCTGATGAGTTATTAATTGATGAGTTATTAACCAAACTTTCTGCATAATCACTCAGAGTTGAACTGCATGTACATGTAACGAGAGCTGTATAACTCATCCCCTTCTACCTTAGGCCACAAACTTATCAATCACCCTTGATGAGTTATTAATTGATGAGTTACGGTATTATCTTCAAACTTTCTGCATAATCATTCAAAGAATTGAACTGTATGTGCATGAAATGACAGCTGTATAACTCATCTCCTTCTACCTTAGGCCACGAACTTATTAATCACCCCTGCTGTGGACTCTTTCTGGACGTCCAAGATCTGTATGCTCCACGACCGCTGGACTAAGTGTGTAAATGTAGGAGGGGACTATGTTGAAAAATAAATGTGCTAGGTTTTCTAAAATTGACTCCTTCTACCTTAGGCCACGAACTTATCAATCACCCTTCGAATTATAGAATAGTATGTCCGTGGTGGAGGTCTAGAGTGGTTGATCGGGTACCAATCAAGTGGGTTGCTTTGTTCTGGATAATGTTGATATTCCTCACTGTTGTTGGAGATGTACTCATCAGGCATTAAGTTCCTGACTTGTGCCTTCCAAAGGCAGAGAGGGCTTTGATATGTCAAAAAATAAATCAGTCACTGTAGGATATTCATCTATTGACTTGTCCTGTATGTAGCTGATAGAGGCAGATGCTGAATACGCGGGGAATGGAGGGATATGGATCATGTACAGACAGAAGAGATTTAGTTTAATTTGGCATCATGTTCATTGCAGACATTGTGGACCAATGGGCCAATTTCTTTGCTGTACTGTTCTATGTTTTAGGTTCTGATCAGCTGTGTTCCTGATCAACTAGCTCCCCCTGCAGGATGTTATGATTTAGGACTCACCTACGGTCACACTGTTTAAAGAATAGACGGATTGACTCCTTGTTGGAGTTGGTTATTCCTTGGCTCCTGCATGGGGCAAATGTCAGTTGCAACTTAACAGCCCATGCCTGAATGTTGGCTAGGTCTTGATGTAGAAAGATACAGACTTTTCTTTTTTATGGAGGAGTCCCAAATGGATTTGAACTCTGCAATCATTGACAGTTCTCACTATGATGAAAGGATAGGCATTAATGAAACATCTGAAGATGGTTCTTTAGGGACTGAGGAACTGCTTTGGTGATGACCTGGGAATGGCAAATTGACAGTCCTACTTCTCAATTTGAGGTACAAATCTAACCATCGGAGTGTTTTCTCCTTGATGTTATTGACTTCAGTTTTACTTGGATTGATGATGATGGTTTTAACGTCTTTTACAATAAAACGTGTTTAACATCATTATTTTCTTCCTAGCAAACTGAACCTGGTTTTAATATTGCACATTGGAATGAAAATGATTAACCTGAATTAGAATAAAATAAGAAGAAGAAATTTACATTATTTATTTACTGGCTTAAATCAAACATGATATTTTGCAACTTGGTTGGACTTATTAAGTCAATTTGTCAACTATTCCCTTTTAATATTTTAGGAAAAGTAAATACAACTTTCCAAAATCAATGATCAACAAGGAAGAAAGTTAATTTACTGTAAAGAGCAAACTGGTCATCTTTACTGGATGCACAGAATAACAAAGTTTTATGCTTGCTAAGCATCTCAATAGCAAAGTGCAACTCTCTCTTCTTTATGACGTCATTTTCGTCTTTAAGTGCTTATTTTTCATGCTGCAATTAGGATTAAATGAGTTCTATGATAGAAACAATGTTTTCACCCTTTCATACCACATTGTACAGTATATTGTATGGGATAATCTTTTACATGACATAAAGCCAGAGCAGTTTGCATCAGCAGTGCTCCTATAAGCTTGGAAAAAGTGCATGAAGCAGGAATGTAAAATTGAACTTCAATTGAACTTTATTGCCTCCTTCCTTCAAATGTAAAGACAACCAATCTGTACAATAAATCATTAAGTCACCATAACTCTCATCTATTTGTTCTCCTCTCGTTAAATTTTCATTTAATGAAAACATTATTCTTCAAGAGGGAGTGTGCAAAGGCCGTATCTTCGGTTTGGGTTCTATAAGAACAACTTTAAGTAATAAATGCATAGTTTGAAAGTCGAGCACAATTACAGATTTAATTATCATAATATTCAAGCCAATTTAAAAATTGCTTAATTGCCACTTGGAACTGCAGAGCTCAAATACTGTTTATTTCCTCAAGGTAAAATTGAGAGGTGAAACTCATGATAAGGTAATTAAAACGAAAACAGCAGGTGCTGACATCGGAAATGAAAACAGAAAATTCCAGAAACACTCCATATTGCCTACTGGACTATGCTTTCTCTTGTCCTGCCTCCTGTAAAGACTTCATTGTCTCAGCTCCTCTGTCTTTATCGTATTTTCTCCAAAGATAATAATTTCCACACAGGTGCCTTTAAGATGTCTTCCTTCTTCCTGAACCGTGGCTGCACTTCTCCCATCGTTGATGGAGCCCTTGAACATATCTCAGTTCTCATCTCTTCTCTCCTGAACAGAGGAAGGATAGAATTCCATTGACTTCATCTTCTAATCCACTGCATCTATATGCATGCCATGCAATTTCCATCAGCTTCAACAACTTCATGCACATCTTCCCATCTCCTCCCCATTCAATATTCCAAAGGAACTCCCTGTTCAGCTTTTCTGTACCCACTGTACCAACTACTTCCCTACAGCACTTTCATATTCAACCACAGGAGATGCTATATCTGTCCTTTTAACACTTTCGTTCCAACCATAAAAGGACCTAAAAATTCCTTCCAAGTAAATGAGCAATTCACTAATCCAGTGTACTGCATTTGGTGCTCATCATGAGGTTTCCTCTACACTGGAGAAATCAAATGCAGATTGGGTGACTACTGAAAACCACACTCAATCTAAAGGAGTGACTTGGAACACCCGGTTGCTTGCTACTTTAATTCTGCATGCCATACCAACTCAGTATTATTCCTGTGGTCTCCTACGCTGTAATAATGATGTCCAATTTAAGCTTGCAGAATGGCAATTTTCCATTTGGACATATTATAGCTCAGAAACAAAGTCTATAACTTTAGGTAATTTGCCTTCCAAATCTGTCTCAGAACTGCCCATTTCTACTATAAGTCATCCATCAGTTGGTTCAACTCTTCTCATAGCCCAACCTCCTGGGCATGACCTATAGCCTTGCATCTTATACCTCTGTGTGTTCCTTTGTATTCTCACTCTCTAACTATCCTCACTTTTTTTCCTGGTTGCTTCACTAACCATGCGATTTTTTACCACTTATCCGTACAGCAACTCTGGCCTTCCCCTACCAGATTTATCTTGTTTGCTTTATCCATCCCTCTCCCATGTCTGCAATGCAATTCTTTTTCCACTTTTTCTGACAAAGTGTTTTCAATCTGAAACTAATGTGTCCACAGATGACCTATTGAGTGCTTCCAGCACTTTCTACTTTTGTCCATTATATTCTCTCCTTTTATTCATAGTTAGGTAAATTGTACTTGGATAATTTGGATGATTTGCAATTAATGCAGTCAAAATGCTGCCAGCTTTACCCATGGGAAATGAGATGTGATGTCATTTTGAGAGAAAATAATGTGAAATTTCAGGTCAGATTTAATAACATTGCTACTTTATTGATTTTTATTCAATTTTATTCAACTGGCCACCTGGTTAGAGGGAGAAGCATTACGGTAAAAGGAATGTTGGTCTCTATCAAATGGCAAGTATTAGGATGGTGGGGGAAATATTACACAGACAACTAGGTTGAACTAAGAGTACTAAAGGTCTTGGTAATGAGCAGCAGAATACAACTGGAAAAAGCAGAGTGAGGAGACATAATGGAGTTAGAAGCAAAACACATCCAAATTACTTTCATTCTTTATTAGAGATAATTGATTTGGATGTTTGACTTCTGAATCCATTATGTCTTCTCATTCTCCTTATACTAAATTCCTCATGAGAGATTGGGACAGGGTATATTATATTTCAGCTGCCCAAGTCCTTCTAGCTACCAGAAGGTGTTCATTTTAAGTGCTGTGAGAGTATTAGGGTTATGGAACCAATCATTCCAGAATAGGTTTTCATACATGATAGGTTTGGTATGGAATCAGATGCATTCAGCTTCAAAACTGGCAAATATCATACTTTTGATAGGTCAATCCACTACCCTCACACCTTACCCTGCAAATTTACATCGTGGGTGATTTAATATTCCACTTATAGCATCACTATATGATTTTTTGTGTCCTCTTTAAAATCTTATTCAAAATATTGTCCTATGTATTGCCCCAGGAATTTTGTTTACTTGCCAATAAGGCTGAGTAGTTTGCGAAGATTACAAAATCTAACCACCACAGAAGCTGTGTAATCCTGCCATTTTTATTAAGGACTATCGGCATGACCCACAAACTATCCGTATTGGAGACCCAAGGGAAGTAAATTCTGATCGAAAACACAAGAAATTTTATAGATGTTAGAAATCTGAAGCAACATGCACAAATTGCTGGAGGCAATCAGCAAGTAGGCAGCATCTATGGAGAGGAATAGATCCTTCATCAGGACTGGAAAGTAAGGCTGCTGATGCCAGAATAAGAAGGTGGGAGTAAGGAAGAGCAAAAGTTGACAAGTGATAGGTGTTACCAGGATACCAGGTGGGTGCGTGACGGGGTTGGGAGAAATGGAAGGAAAAGGGGAACCAGAGGAAGTGATGGGCAAGTGAGGAGGAGAGAATGGTGAGAAGGTAACCAGAAAGGGGAATGGAAAAAGAGAAGGAGGGAGGAGGGAGGGGGGAGAAATTACCAGAAATTAGAGAAATTGATGTTCATATCAACAGGTTGGAGGCTATGCAGATGGAATATGAGGTTAACACAAAATACTCTGCAGATGCTGGGGTCAAAGCAACATTCACAACACGCTGGAGGAACTCAGCAGGTCGGGCAGCATCTGTGGAAATGATCAGTCAACGTTTCAGGCTGGAACCCTTCATCAGGACTGAAGAGGGAAGGGGCAGAGGCCCTATAAAGAAGGAGGGGGGAGGGTGGGAAGGAGAAGGCTGGTAGGTTCCAGGTGAAAAACCAGTAAGGGGAAAGATAAAAGGGTGAGGGAGGGGAAGCAGGGAGGTGATAGGCAGGAAAGGTGAAGAAGGAATAGAGGAAAACACAATGGGTAGTAGAAGGAGGCGGAACCATGAGGGAGGTGATAGGCAGCTGGGAGAGGGGCAGAGTGAAATAGGAATAGGGGAAGGGAGGGGGAGGAAATTACCGGAAGTTGGAGAATTCTATGTTCATACCAAGGGGCTGGAGACTACCTAGACGGTATATGAGGTGTTGCTCCTCCAACCTGAGTTTAGCCTCATCATGGCAGTACAGGAGGCCATGTATGGACATATCCGAATGGGAATGTGAAGCAGAAATTGAGAAGTTGAGAAATTATATGAGATGTTATTCTTCCAACCTGAGTTTGTTTCATCAAGTCAGTAAAGAAGGCTGAAGACAGACGTGTCAGAATGGGAATGGAAAGTCAAATTGAAATCGAAAGTAAATTCTGCTCCTTGGGTTGGGATGGCACTTCCACGATAAACTAACTCCTCAGGAATAGCTTCTCTTTATCTTAAATTGGAGAACACAGTTTTGAGGAACGTGCCAAAATCAATAACAAAAATTAATGAGAAAATTATAAGGAAGTACAGAAATTGTTTGATTTCTAGTAATTGGCACACACAAGAGTTAAATCATCATAGTACGTTTTCAATTGCTGTATGTGTAGAAATTTTAGAAATACTATTTTCAAGTGTTTAACCACCTCCATACATTATGCTATTGAAAAATAGTGCAGTTACCCCTGATGCCAATGGAATGTTTGTTCTGTTGTTTTGCTGGTCTGGTGTATGGTATCAAGGAACATGGAGCAGCAAACCTCATTTTGTGTTAAGGCAAGCTGAAGCCAATGTTCCTGCTAACTTCTTCGGTCTATTAAAATCAAAAATGTTCTTGAAGTAATTTTAAAAGAATTTGTACCTCAGATCCAATTTGTGGACCAATGCATTTTTTCTAATATAATTTACTGAAGAAGCTCAACGGACAACAGCCAATTTCATTCAAAAAGATCAAAGCAATTTGTACTGCACATATCTATCTTTCTAATTAATTATCAATTATCCTGATTCTTCCAGTCTTTGAAGCCAGAGTTAATCAATGTAAATCAATGTAGAGATTACTTGAAAAACTATCATTAAATGCTGTGAATCTTCAACAGATGTTTGTGCAGAGGGCCTGGGGAAAATAATTACTGCAATGAGGATCAACAGGCCAACAGGTCAAATCCCAGCACAAAGTTTATGGTATACCAGATAGTTGTAATCCTTTGGCCATTTAAGGAAAGGTATGAAGAGCACCACCTCAAAAACTAGCACAAAACTGATGGTGTACCAGAGATTAGTCATCACTGCTCACCTGTACTTTTTTGAGTCATTATCTAGGCATCTCAAAGCACCAGAGAATTTCCACGGCATCTCCCCAAAATCCTCCAAATCTACTAGCAGAATATGTAAACCAATGTTAGTACCCCTTTTCTACCCAATATTCCCAAAACTGTGTTCTCCACTCAGTCAGCTCTGATGATCTTTATCAATGTTTAAAGCTCCTAAATATGTTGCAGTTTGCTTGTAACTAAGTAGGACACTTTACAAAATAACGAATGTGTTTTTGAGTGCATAATCAAATGACCAGAATGATCAGTGTGAGACTTAAATGTGGAATTTGCTACTACTTGAATAGTTTAACCCAATGGCACAGAAGAGAGAAGTTAGCAAGAAAGGAGCTATAAAGGAGGGGGATGGGGTGGGGGTGTAGCAAATGAAATAAGGTTCAACTGGACTGAATGGCTTGCTTCTGTGATTTAAATTATCTGCCATACCAATCTGATGAAAAATCACTACTTATTTCACCTTATACTGGAAATATGATTTGGTGCGCGCGTGCGCGCGCGCGCGCACACACACACACACACACACACAATATCAGCTGAACCTGTCACCAATGTCATCTCCTGACTTCCTGAATGCCCCTCTCCCAACTTCTCATTCAGCCCTGGTGCTATTTTTCTATTTTCTCAGGACCTGATAGTCCAGACCAGCAAATTTCTGATCACCCTAAGATCTAAACTCTAAATGTCTGAATGTCCTGACTCAGCTCCATCCAGGCTCCAATCTAATTTTCCTTCTTTCCCCTGAGCCTTACCCATTCACTGTGAACCAACATCCTTCTCCAAGACACTGATTGAATCTATAATGATTTGGGGTTCTCTCCACAACTGCCTTGGCTTTAGTCCTAGCATCTTGTCTATTACTCAAATTGCCATTGTCATGCTGTGTAACCACACAATGCAGATTAACAAATATGCTTCAATTACATGGTCTCAACTTTACGTTACTGGTGCAAACATGAGACAATCTGCAGATGCTGGAAATTCAAGCAACACACATAAAATGCTGGTGGAATGCAGCAGGCCAGGCAACATCTATAGGAAGAAGTACAGTTGATGTTTTGGGTCGAGACCCTTCGTCAGGACTAATGGAAAAAATAGATAGTAAGAGATTTGAAAGTGGGAGGGGGAGGGGGAGACTCAAAATGTGAAAAGTTGAAGGGCGGAAGAAATTACAGATGGGGAGCAGTGACAGAGGGTTTCACTAAACTCCTGTCGAAGAGAAGATTTAAACTTCTTCAGTGTAGGCATCCCTGGAAGAGGCTTCACAGTAGTGAATTTAAAAACGCAAACACGAGACTATCTGCAGATGCTGGAAATTCAAGCAACACACACAAAATGCTGGTGGAACGCAACAGGCCAGGCAACGTCTATAGGAAGAAGTACAGTCGACGTTTCGGGTCGAGATCCCTCGTCAGGACTAACGGAAAAAAGAGATAGTAAGAGATTTGAAAGTGGGGGGGGGGAGATGGGGAGACCCAAAAACGTCGACTGTACTTCCTATTGATGCTGCCTGGCCGGCTGCATTCCACCAGCATTTTGTTTACATTCCTGGTTACATTTGAAATGCAATACTTCAAATGGACACAAGGTGGCACATAAAACCTAAAAATCAGATGGTGAACTAACAGGAAATGGATCAAAAGTCTAAAGTGACTTCTGCTATTTGACAAACAGAAATATAAAAACTGTTACCACCTGATATTTTCAACCCATTAGTATTAATTGTTTTTCACAAAATAAAACTTAATTATCCTGGAGAAAAATAATCAGGTAATTTTATTTTATGAAGCGATAATTTTGTCAGCGTAAATAGAAGGTGGAAGAGAAAAAAACTTCCAACTGAGAAGTGAGATGGCATTTGAAAATCAAGATCATGCGATTAAATGTCATGAATAATGTCCAATCAGAGCTGGCGACTCTGTACAAATAGGGATTTGTCAAAATCAAAATCATAGATATTGTTATGCAAACAACAGGAATTCTGCAGATGCTGGAAATTCAAGCAACACACATCAAAGTTGCTGGTGAATGCAGCAGGCCAGGCAGCATCTCTAGGAAGAGATACAGTCGACGTTTCAGGCCGAGACCATTCGTCAGGACTAACTGAAGGAAGAGTGAGTAAGAGATTTGAAAGTTGGAGGGGGAGGGGGAGATCCAAAATGATAGAAGAAGACAGGAGGGGGAGGGATGACCCTCCCCCTCCTGTCTTCTTCTATCATTTTGGATCTCCCCCTCCCCCTCCAACTTTCAAATCTCTTACTCACTCTTCCTTCAGTTAGTCCTGACGAAGGGTCTCGGCCTGAAACGTCGACTGCACCTCTTCCCAGAGATGCTGCCTGGCCTGCCGCATTCACCAGCAACTTTGATGTGTGTTGCATAGATATTGTTAAACTAGTATAAAATATATAATAAAAAAATGAAAATAGCAGTTCTCCTCTTATCAGTTTATGAAGAGAAAAGAAAAAAAATTGGGTTTGAAATGAAAAGAGAAAAAAACCCCACTACACTATAGGAAAAAAACCAAAAAAAAACACCAAAAAGAAAGGGACTGGTCAGTCCATTTTGAGGATACGAACAAAAAAAAGGAAGACTTTCTGATCAAATCTAAAACTTCAGAAAAAAAAATTGAAAGAGTAATAAATCAAATTAAATGAAAATATTGGATAAAAGATCACCAGATTTGCTCAAATTTAAAGGATGTATCAAATGTCCGACTTCTTATTTTCTTTAAACTTAAACAGGATATAATGGAAGAGAGCCAATAAAAGACCGTAGGTGGATTAGAATCCTTCCACTTCAATGAAATGGCTCTCCTAGCCAGTAACGTCGAAAAGGCTATCATACGTTGAGCGGAAACAGAAATATTTCCTGCTTCCAATGGGATAATCTCAAAAATTGCCGTAAGTAAATTAGGTTGTAGATCCAGATCCAAAACTTTTGATAGTATTTTAAAAACATCTCTCCAAAATTTATCTAGCTTTATACAAGACCAATACATATGAGTTAAAGTGGCCAGCTCAGTATTACATCTGTCACAAGTAGAATTGATATTGGAGAAAATACGCACTAGTTTATCCTTTGACATATGGGCCCGATGCACTACCTTGAACTGTACCAAGGAATGATGGGCACAAATAGATGAGTTGTTAACCAAATGAAAAATTTTACTCCATTAATGATCTGAAAATGACTCTTGAAATTCTGATTCCCAAGCGCATTTAATTTTATCATTAGACATCATTCGTGAGTTCAATAACCGTTTATAGATTATAGCTATCAACCCTTTTTGAAATGGTTTAAACTGAAAGAGAGTGTCTGTCATATTAGGTGGATAAGCAGAAGGGTAATTTGGCAACAAACCACGTAAAAAATTCCTAATTTGTAAATATCTAAAAAAGTGTACATTAGGTAAATCATATTTATCTACTAACTGAGAAAAAGACATTAAACAGTCCAGGATTTGTCTTTAGAAATTATGGTTGGTACTGGTTTGTACCAAACAAAAATCTATATTTGCTGAAGTGCTATGTAGAAATCGTGGTTACATGGACTAAATTACAGAGTACTATTCCCCAAAACTCAACACACAAATTATAAAACATGTCAATATCAAAGCAACCACTACTTATATTAATACCTTTACTTTGGCAATTCACAGACATGATGATAATTGAAGACTTTTTCTTCTATTTCAGAGAATAAACCAATGTTGGAAATTCACTACTGGCCAAAAGTTCATACCTTTACAATATGAACATTCCTCTGCGGCTTACAAGCTGGGTATGGCAGAGTGAAGACAAGGGAAGATGGGTGGTGACAAAAAGCTCATAACAGGTAGGAAGGAGCAGAATAGTGAAGTTATTTAAAATAATGGAAATTAAAATATAATAGTTATTGAAAAATATATTTCTGCATTCAATAACATTCAACAAGAGTTGTTAAAAGTTGTCTGTTTGGATTTGCTACATACCTGGTGGAGGAAGTTCAAGCTTCAGTTTTCTAAGCTCATTTATTGACTTTTCCAGTTGATCAATAACAAAATCATCTTCATAATGAAAGTTTTTGGACATAATTTCTTGAAGAAATTCTCGGAGGTCTTCCAATGACATCTTCACAAGGTGCTCTGATTCGAAAACACACTCATTAATACATGCTACAAGTCAACAATTGTGATTTTATATTTGAGAAATACCAGTGAAATGTGTCGTACTGACGTGCGCAATTGTGGTCTTAACCATGACCATGATTGCTCTTGGCAAATTTTTCTACCCATGGCTTCATGTAACCCTGATTAGGGGGCTAAGCAGGTCCTTAAACCCCTGTCTCGAGTAGAAGACAGATCTTGGTTGTAGACCCGTCCAGACAGCTGGTTTTGGTCTTGATGCACACCTGCCCCACAAATGTTCTTCTGTCTGGAAAGACCTGAATGACTATTCCCACTATGAATAAGTTCCGAGGCACTGTATTGTCAACTATAAGCACAATGTATCTTGGGAGGAAATTGTGTTTTATACCTGACCATACCTTATGTTCCTGTAACTGTGGTAAATACTACTTGACTCACCATTTCCAAAACAAGTTTGATATGTATTGGACCTGCTTTCATCTACAATGAGCATAAATGTCTTCCTTCTGGAATTTTCCTGGTGGTAAGGATGGCGAGGTCTTCAGAAGCAACAGATGGCTGGGTGTCAGTGATTCCAAATCATTGGGATCAGAGGATGCTTTAGTAATTGGATGACTATTGATAATAGCCTCTACTTCACCTTCATGGTGGAGCTGAGAACCTTTTGTACAGACCTGATCAATCTCTCCCATGTTCCTCTATGATTAGATTATGAGGACACTCAGTCCTCGTTTATTGTCATTTAGAAATGCATGCATTAAAAATGATAAAATGTTCCTCCAGAGTGATATCACAGAAACACAGGACAAACCAAGACTAAAACTGACAAAACCACATAATTATAACATATAGTTACAACAGTGCAAAGCAATACCGTAATTTGATAAAGAGCAGACCATGGGCACGGTAAAAAAAAGTCTCAAGACCCGATAGCCCCATCATCTCACGCAGACCGTAGAAGGGAGAAACCCTCTCTGCCATGAACCTCCAAGCGCCGCAAACTTGCCGATGCCGCACTATTGGAAGCATCTGAGCGCAGAGGACTCTGAGTCGGTCTGAAAACTTCGAGCCTCGAACCAGCCCTCCGACACCGAGCACCGAGCACCATCCTCTGCCAAACTCTTCGACCCTGCCCCGTCCGCCGAGCAACAAGCAAAGCCGAGGACTCGGGGCCTTCCCTTCCAGAGATTCTGGATCACACAGTAGCCAGCAGCAGCGAAGCAGGCATTTCAGAAGTTTCACCAGATGTTCCTCCGTGCTCTCACATCTGTTTCCATCAAATCAAGATTGACTCTACTTGACAGATAACAGATATCACCACTGGAGTGGCCACTGCGAGCTGCGTTGCGCCGCCATCTTCTCCGGCCTTTGTAAACCAGCTGGGGGATTAAAATCCATTTAATTCCTTTTTGAAGAAGGACATCACTGATCCAAGAATGATTCCACTTCTCAGTGGCTTCCCGCAATTCGTGCTTAGCTCCAATAAATATGTTGCATTATGAGAGCACTGTTCACGAACCTGTCCTCATCTTGCTATAAAGTGTCTAAGTGCATTAACAAATGGAACCCATGTCTCAAGAAGATGCTACTTCAATGTGAACAGTTCAAGTAGCTAGACATGTAAGTATGACCCCATACTTCTTCACTGTGTTCCTTCAGTACTTCACCTCAAAAGGTAAAAGGTAGTCCACTCCTACATGTGTAAACAGAGGTTCATATAGAGAGACTCTGTCCAAGAGGCAGATCCGCCATATGCTAGCATACTGGAGCTGCGTGCAACTATTGAAAACAACACCCTTATACAGAATTCTTCTTATAGCTGTACTAGTACTGGGAATCCAGTTGTCTTGGTACAAAATGGATAACATGTGGTTACGGCCACCTTGTCCCAACTCTTGATGTACACGAATCAGAATGAAGTCTGAGATATGAAGATCCTTTGACAGTACAGCAGGATGTTCAGACTCTTCAGGCATGGCTGCCCTACTAAGCTGTTCACCATCACTCTCAAGACACCATCTTCAAGTACTGAGATGAGCTTGAAATATGGCTGTTCCTTTTCATACTTTCTCCCCTTTACAAACTTGAGAAATCATTTGGAAATGTCTTTCTTTGGCAAAACCCAATGATCTCCATTTCAGCCTTTTTGATTCCTCCCCTGAGAGACAATCTCAACAGATCTGACCTTTAGTCTTCTCAATCTCCCCCTCTCTCCAAAGAATACCCTTACTGTTCTTCATCCAAGTCAGACTGAGTAAGACCCAAGTTCAATTGCCTTCTCTTCTGACTAAGAAACAAGAGCAGGTTCTTAAATCTAAAAATCCAGGTCACTATCTTCCTCAAATGGGCCCAAGACAAGATGCGATGAATTATAAGTGTTACCGCGTCCACCTCCTCTTCAACCAGCATGGCATTCATTGTAACACTCTTCTTGACTTCCGGAACACACAAGCTGGAAATTCTGGAATTTCATGCTGAAGAAGGTACTGAGGACTTGACACCCATGCCTCATTCCTCAGAAATGCTTTCACCTTCAACACTCTAGAGATCACATCTGCCAGGTAGCTTGAAGTGTTTTGATACCTCTATTGAGAGGCTTGCGAGACCTTAAGAGTTTCTGAAACTCTGCTTACAATGAAGATTTGGAACCTGGGAAGTTTCATTCTTGAAATACTTCAGCACAGAAGTCCTATCAGTATCAGTCCAAAACACTGAATCATGAAGCTGCATGTGCAACCCTTTCTTCCACAATGTGTCCATATGGCTTGCCATTGTAGCAGCAGTGAGTTCCATATGAGCGATGGAAAATGACTTCAACAGGGCTACCCTAGATTTTCCCATGATAAAACTGCTACATCTGACAGGATGTGTTGTGCAACATTAGGTAGGTCACTGCTTCATAGCCGCCTTTGCGTGCATCTGTAAAGTGGTGTAACTGTGCAGCAGTAACTTCTCCTAAATCCAAGGGTTTCAAACATTTAACAACCTTCTTACATACAGTGGATCTTGTAGGATCTTCTTAGCAGACAGCACTATTGGACTTAGGATTCCTAAAGTATCATAGATGGAACTAACCATGGAGAAGATCCCCTTTCTGGTGAGTGGTCTATCTTCGATCATGACCTTAAACTTGAAAGTAGCAGACTGAATGCACTATTACACATCCAGTACTCTTTCCACTGAAGGTATATCTTGATCCAAATCCAAATCTTTCATGTCTTTTGCTCTTTGCTCTTCTGATATCAGCTAGCTCGCTATGTCTGTTGCTTATCCACTTTGTAAGTCGAAAGCCACCTTTAGCACAAATGGAAACAAGGTCATGATACAGAGACACCACTTCTTCCTCACAGGGCATTGACATAAGGCAGTCATCAACATAGAAACAATGCAAAACCTTGTCCAGTCTCATAGCTGAACTGTTCTTCATTGTGTTCTGTTGTGAATTTGGCACACCATATCTTGGCCGAGGTCACCATCAGGCCACCAGAGTAACCTCAGCAGATCTGCATCTTCTACTGGTACCTTAACCTGATGAAACATTGATTCAATATCTTCTATGATCACCACTGGTTCTTTTCTGAATCTGGTTATGACTCCAAACAGTGAGCTAAGTAGATCTGGCCCCTGTAAAAGCTGAGCATTAAGTGGTTTTCTCTGAAAAATTGCACCACAAGCAATCACAACATAAAGATCCCTTTTTCTGGGGTGATAAACACCATGGCGTGGAATATACCACTTTCCCATCACCGTGTTTCAGATCCTCTGCTGACACTCTTTTGGCATAATCTTTGGAGCTGACATACTTCATGAAAGCTGTGTAGTCAGTGTGAAATGACAAATCCTTCTTAAACCTCTTCCTTAGATTTAGAGCATGCTGTTCAGCAATCTTTCTATTATTTGGCATGTTGACCTCCGTCTTTCTCAAGAGTAAACTAATCTTGTTGTGGCCATCTATCAGTTTTGTGGAATTTGTAACCAGCTCCATAAACGTGGTTTTCTCTTGACAAACCAGGTTGTTCATCTTGACTGCATTCAGAGAAGTCTGCCTTGAACTGCTGCTGTCAAAGCTCATCCAAGTTCAAAACTGAGATCCTGTTAACTGTCAGCTCTGGCTGTACACAGTCTCACCCATCACCATAGTCCCCCTTCAGTGGTCTATTCATAGTCCAACCCAATATTGTTCTAATTGCATAAGATCCACCATTTGCAAGAGCTCCAATGCCTTAGGCATACTTGTCTCTATCAAAAGCTCAATTTCTGAAGCAATCTCTGGCAAATGGACGTGTCTCAGGTGAGACCATCCCTGGAAATCCCTCTGTTGTGGTATGTTCCATTTGTGGACAGGCACATTTTTCTGTGTATATTTGTTAGGTAGTTCACAATAGTTTTCACTATCTGAGCCAGCCACTTCCAATCCTGAAACAATATAGCTACTCATGATCTTCTCTTAACCCATGGTGTGTAAGAGAATACACGTCCTTTTCCCTCTGAGCTTGTTCATGAGGCCCATTATACAGAACACTTGATCTAGGAAGGCATAAGTAACCAGTGTATTGTTGCCCTTCTTAGACTTCACTTGTATTGGAACAATAGAAAGATTACAATCATGATCATTAGCCCCTGTAAGGCCATTAGATACCAGGTCACTACTCATTGCTGTGTCTGATTCTTTCACAGCTTGTTTTGAATCTGTGCTCTTTTTGTTAGAGTAAATATGAAGTGTGCTGGGATGCTTGCCACTGAATGCCTTGCACAAAAGATGCTTCCTGCAAACCTTGCTAATGTATCATGTACACAAACAGCCAGAGCAGACACCATATTCTTTTAGGAAGGCAATCTTCTCACCATAAGCCCTTTTCTCCAGCAGAGGGCATGAATCCAATCGATGATCACCCTTGCAGAACAGAAAAACCTTTTTGGCTGACAAGACTGCAACACCCTGGGAAAGGTTTCACTGCTAACGTAATGGTCTTTCTGTAGAAGTAATGTTTGGGTTATGGTTAGAGAAAATGGGTGTTTTGGAATGCGAGCCATCCAATGATGGGAGGCTGTGTTGTGCCGTGTGCCTGACACCACAGTGATCTGGGTCTTTTGTTCGGCGGGAGATGAAGCGAGAAGATGCCATGATCTGATGAAAGCCAGGGAGATCGAAGGAGGATTGACGAAGGGCTCCATGAGCTCCAATGTAACATATGCACATTAGACTATTTCATTAAAATGGGCTCTTCTTTTTTCGCTTTTTCTTCACTAACCCTTAAGTCAAATTAAGAATAATAAAGCTAAAGCATTTAGTTGTATGCAGTGCACTATCTGTTATCACATGGTACTGATTTGTAACAGGGTAACAAATCACGCAGCATCCACACAAGCAGGAAGGGTTTAGGGGTGGACTCGCATCTCAATCTCATCCATTTGGCAGGGCTAGAGATTGTCTTCCCCAGACACACAGCTGACAGAACCTGAGGATTACAAGACCATTTCCCTTCCATTAGTAGTTCCAGGTTCAGATTTAGCTGTACTTCTCACAGCGGCCACAGCAGTGGCACAGCTGCTTCCATTTGCCTCAGGACAAAATTGTCACTTAATTTTGTTTACATCTTTCCTTATTGCCAGTGATGTAACATCTTGTATATTCCCAAACACTGGGCATGTAACAATCTTTACTTGCCTTTCTATAAAATTAACAACACCAGTGGAAGTAATCTTATGGTTGTGCCTTTCTTGCAGTTTACAGACCACTGTTCTTCATTTATCCTTACGCATATAGGGCAATTTCTTTACGACAATCTACATATTAGCAGGCACATCCAGTTCACGCAAGTGCTCTGCTGCAGTTCTTCCATGGTATTACAACAGACTGTAAGCATGAAGAGCTTTCATGTCTTCAGATTTGATAGGTACCGAAGAAAGAGCTTTTTGCATGTAGGCAGATACAATTTTCTGTTCATTACCAAAGTGTTCCTGTAGCAAAGCCTTAGCTTTAGGTATCCTTTTTTAGGGTCAACATGTTGGTAACTTCTGACAAATTCTCTAGGACGACCTCTAGTGTACTGTTCAAGGAAATAAGAAGCAGTCACTACAGCTGTCAGTCTTGCCTTCAACACTGTTTTCAAAAACCTTTCATGAATACATGATAATGCTATGGATCTCCATCGAAGATTTGAATCTCTCTTTTAGGCAAAGATAAAACGCATTGCTTTTGTACCAATAAGGCTGTTATTTCATTTTGCTTCCTCATAATATCAATAGTACTATTTTGACCTCTATCATCTAAAACAAGAGTGTTTCCATGCTGTAAGTTAGTGTTTCCATGAGCACGTTGAATTGTAGGATATGACATAGGTTCAAAGTGCCTCAATAATGCAGGCTGAGAGTAAACACCCTGAACTACCTCTTGGGCGTTTTGTTCACGCATCCCAAACACTTGAGAAACAAATTAATCAACTTTGATATGGAGTGCTTCAGTTTTTCTTTGTGCTTGTCAATATAAGAATTCATACCATAGGACTGTCCTGCCAGGGCACTTTTAGCACTCGCTACACTTGAAGCCCTAAGCACAATAACTCCAGCCATATGTGCAGGTATTTCTTCCCCCAACTTAAACTGTTCCTTCCTTTCTCGAGGCTCTTCCTCTTGCTCTTCCAGCACACATTTGTCCTTCAATAATTGTTGATATGCCATTAAGGCAGCAAAATCAGTCTCTGTTTTAATGAATGCAGAGAAGATGGTAGAGACAGGAGATTTTTTTTACTGACATTAGACACACCGTCATTCAGTTTCACACCATCCTGTGGGTCACCTATTCTATTCACAGTCAAAATATGCCCTGAAATTTGAGAAACATTGTCTGATGGAAGGTGAGACACATATTCACTTGTTGCAGCTACATGACCATTCAATATAACATGTTTGGGTCAACCATTGTTTCATATCCTCTATGAATGTATTGGATTAGTAATCAATATTTGAAAAAAAATTGTTCTTTTTTTTAGTTCAGCCTTGGGAAGTGATGAGATTAGCATGTGATGTTGCTTAGCAACAGCTTCACAGAGATTAGTCAAGTCCTCAAGATGAGATAGCACTTGTAAGGTATTTAATTTTCATAAGATCATTCATTAATGGTATTAAACCTTTAATTTTGTGAGGTTTATTTCATACTCCTTTTGAAGACTTAGCTTTTGTTTCAGCTTTAATTTCTTTTTTGCAAGCCCCCAACTGCAGGGTCGTTGGCACAAATTCCATGCTTCAATACACTCATGGTATTTTCCCTTGTAGCGCAACTTGCAACTAACTCTTTGTTTGCCTGCATCATTGGCAGTATTTGATTCAATAAAAGTAGTCAACAAACTGTCCACTTATCCGCAGCGCTTAAAACAGAGTGAACAAACAGTCTTCAATTCAAATGTCAACAACCAGAATATTTAGTACTTCAATAAAACAAAGCAACAAACCCTCAGGCAAACCCCACATGATCAAGCAATGGTCCCCAAAGGACAGGCAGCGCTGACCATTCAAAGCTATGTTCAAACCACAAATACACAGCGTGAATCACCAAAAGGTCACTGATAACCCTACCACAACCTGCTGGAGTTTCTGACAGGTTGTTCTCAGTGTAGCAATTCCAATTTTGCCAACGGGTCCGAGACAATCCTTGGTTGTAGACTGGTGTTCGCTTGGTAAAACTATTTTATTTTTGTTGACAAAATGTATAGGTTACTTTAAAACAAACCAAAACCACTGAGAGACTAAGATAGGAGATCGACACTGTATGAAACTCTTCCAAATAACGAAGTTCCAAAGTCGAGGAAGGTACTTTCGATTCTTTATTATGAAACCAGCAAAGACGAATGATCTTATAATGATATAAAACTAACAAAGCTAAATTAGCAATATAGTGATCTTAGCTTTCAAATCAGCATAGATAAGTCTCATTAGAAAAAGTTAGCATATTTAAGCATTCTAATTAGCGATATCAGAATTAGCATTCTATAAGTATTTAAGAGATAATCAGAATAAGTGTTATAAACATATCGAAGTGGTTGAGTAGCATTCCAATTAGTGGTCAACAAAAAATATCATTATCCATGGCTCAACCCCTCTCCATTAGACTAAACAAAACTATCTATACGGTTGAATACATAACTATACTCATTTGTTCTACCATGCTCTAACCCACGTGACAGATTACCATAATAAATGCGCCACAACATACAGACAGAAAATAGATGCGTGGCTCCTACAGTGGCTGTGAATGAAGTCACCAGACAAGCATTGAAGCTGGTGATGTAAAAGCCTTTATTCATCACAACAATCAGACATTCTTCTGGAGACCCTCTCATAAAAGAATCTCATAAAATCAAATTACATCATATTTTTATACCCTTAAGATCAATAGGTGATTCAATATAGTATCAATAGTTACAATGACATTGATTACTTCAATAATTTGGGTCGACAATGCTTCCTTTGAATTACATACATATCTAGAGTGGGAGGCACCTCTGAATTTACAAATAGCGTTGCAGGGACAAGCACTTATTTATATTTACAATAGTGCAATTTCCTTAAATGCACATTTGTTGCGATCAATTAACCCAACCCTATTGTTTTAATGTTTGGCTGATGCATATTCAATCTCTTAATCTGTGGATTGCTTGTGCTTTTAATTTCAATTTACTGTTTGCAATTTACAATAAAAAACTGAAGACTGGTTCTTGCTTGAGTTAATGTCTGCTATATTCACATAACTCCAGAATACTCCCTAACAACCTCACTCTCCCAGATTGAATTCCTTTTCTGAAGTCTTTGTCTAATCACTCAATCTATCTAGATTCCATTGAAGGATTACACTTTCCTCATCATCATATACTGTTTCACCTATTTTTATGTAATTGGCAAAATTAGATACTTCACATTATGCCCCTCCTTGAAGTCATTAATATTAATAGTAAATAATTGAGCACCAAGAATTGATCCCTGGTCTATTCCAATGATTTCATTTTCCAACCTGCAAGAATACCATTTATTCCAATTCTTTGTTTCTATGTGATAGCCGGTGTCCATTTCTTGCTGACACACTTTCTTCAATACCATAAACATCTTAATTTACGAGGTCACCCTCAACATCCACAATCTTCTACCAATCTACCCCTACTGCATCACATTTTCCTTGACAAGTGAGGCCACGGGGGGGGGGGGGGGAACTTGTAAAACATGGACTTCTTTCCATATGAATGGCCCCATCTCATGATGAAGGCAGATATTTTGATAAAGTTGATTGCTGCCTTGATTGTACCATCAACACCTTTGATCAATTGAGGAAAAGGGATTTGAAAATCAAGTTGTGAGACCTAGCAAAAAACTCATGCTCTGATGAGCAGTGGTGATTTTTGTCCTTTTCTCTGCTTTTAACACCTGGATTACCTTCAACAGACACATAAGGACACTGGAAAAATACCACGAATAGAACCTCAAGTCTTCCAAATTCATTGTAAAGATAAAGATACCAAAGTCATTGTCCTTTCCCTGTTCAGCATTCCCAGGAACAAGATATACTCAGTCAACTACATTGAGCAGACCAGGTTTACATATCTAACACGAATCTCCTGAAAGAAATGCACTGTTCCAATCCCTATCATTCAAAAAGATTACTGGGCAAACAGAGGAAAATATTAAATAATGTTCTCAAAGCCTTCTTGAAGAATTGCAGCTTTTCCACTGACTCCTGGAAATCTCTGGTGCCTGACTGCTCAAAATGGGAAAAAAGGATTTAGGATGCTATTGAGAACCCCCACAGCATGCACTGGATGCTTATCGATGCCCTGCATAAACTATTTTCCTCACAATCAACTCCTTTTGACTCTGACTGCATTTGACAGTCTGTTACTCAGACTTTAAGCACTGTGTTAATAATATTGAATTTACACAATATATTTTAAGTTAATGTGAAAGGGAAAGTATGATTTAACAGACTAACTTAGAGACCACTGCAGACAACAAATATATTATTATTGTAACTTGAAACTCCAGACTGCCAAATGCTTTCTAACAGAAGTTTCCTGCTATTCAAATAACACAGCTTATTTGTCAGATTTCCTGTAGGAAGAAGTATTTTTGTTATTCATAATTCAGATCTAAGACTTGTATTACATATAATGTCACACAGGGGAGAAAATGATAGGTAAAAGCTGAAAGTTTAGTCCATGGCTTCCAGTTCCTCAAGTGCCTCAAGTATAAATGGAAAGATATTTAGTTTTCCATAAGTTCTAACCTCTCTTTATAGAACATGTACGAAAAGTACAGCGCAGTCCTTTGCCCATGATGTTGTGCTGACCTATATAAACCTACTACACAATCATCACTCTAACCCTTCCCATCTATACGGCCCATAAACCTGCATTTTTCTTACTTCCATGTGCCTATTGTTTATCTCTAAAGTGTCCCTGTTGTTTTTGCCTCTACCACCAGCCAGCAGTGTGCTCCAAACACAAACCACTTTCTGTGTGAAAAACCTACCTCTGACAAATCCCCTAAACTTTCCTCCACTCACCTTAAACAGATGTCCTCTAGTATTGGCTATTGATACCCTGGGAAAAATGAACAGGATGCCCATTCCAACTATGCCTCTCATAATCTTACACACCTCTATCAAGTTGTCTTAATTCTCCTTCACTCCAAAGAGAAAAACACAAACTTGCTCAACCTCACAAGACATATTCTCTAATCAAGGCAGCATCCTGGTAAATCTCCTCTGCACCTTCTCTAAAGCCTTCAGTTGTCAGCTTACCCAAAGAATATAAAATATATGGCTGCGCCAACCACTTTACCAATTGAAAACGCATATCTGCCAGCACGTAATCCAAAACTATCAATTCCCTACCTGCTTATACATAGTTTTCTCTGAATGCCTCTTAAAACTACTTGTTTCTTGTTTCACCAACTCCCCTAGAAGCATGTTCCAGACACCTATCACTTTCCGTGTAGAAAACTTGTCATGTAACTCTCCTTTAGAAATCTCCTCTCTTACTTTAAACCTAGGCCTTCTTGTGTTTGACATATGCATCCTTGGTAAAAGTGTCTGATACCTTTCCCTTCCATGCCTGACATAATTTTATATATCTCAATTAGATCATCTGTCAGCCTCTGACTCCCCTGGCAAACCCCTTCTGCACACTCTGCAAAGCTACCACATCCTTCCTGAAACATGGTAAACAGAATTGCATACAATATTTGAATGTGGCCTGTCTAAGGTTTTATACACCTGCAACATGACTTCCTGAGTTTTATACTCAACACCCAAGTATGCTTTATACCTTTCTTACCTCCTTATCTACTTACATCGCCACTTTTAATGACTTGTACATCAAGATCTCTCTGTACATAATTCTCCTCAGGATCTTACCATTTACTATATAATTTCCTCTTAAATTTGACCTCCCAAAGTGAAACACCTTACATTTTTCTAGATTAAAATCTATCTGCCCAATTTTTGATCAGTGTATATCGCACTGAATCCTTTGACAGTTTTCCAGCCTCCCCATAAGTCTGCCTATTTTCACGTTGCCTGCAAACATAATAATCATCCCACCTACACTTTTGTCCAGATCATTTATATACATCACTAATAATAGAGGTCCCAGCACGAATCCTTGTAGAACAACACTGGTCACAGACTTCCAATCAGAAGAACATCTATCCACCACTACCCTCTGTCTTCCAGGGTCAGATTAATTTTTAATCCAATCTACTAAGTCTCCAGGGACCCATGTAACTTAATCTTCTAGTTAACCCTACCATGATGGACATTGTCAAAAGCTATTCAAAAGTCCCAGAAGTCTAGCATTAAAGTGGACAAGAGACAACATTTGATAACTTCAGCAAAATATTATAGTAGAAATTAAATGTGTGGGAGCAAGTTGATTACTTGACACCTGTGCAATAACTGTTGAAACTGAAAGTTTCTGTTTGTGACTTTCAGTAATTTAGTACATCACTCAAATCCAACCCACATGTTCTTAAGGGATAAAATGCTCTTTTGTCTTCATGTCGAGGACTAAAGTTCAAGAATGAGGGTGATGCTCCCACTGTGCAGCTATGCAGTGCGGTATTTAGTTTTGGATTTCAAACCTCATTAGCATCAAGTTAACTAACTATGCAGAGGCTCCCTCACTCACGAATGACTTGATTTATGAAAGTTCATCTTTACTTGGTAACTTTACCCTTGTAGTTTTAAAACATTTTTCAAACTGGGAATAACAAAACGTTTCAAGGGTATTCATTAATTCTACTAGTTGATTGATGAGTAGTGTTAAGATAATATTTCAATGAAATGAAAGAATTAAGTAAGTGTATGTAGAATAATATGATATAGGCAGCTATATCATATTCCTAACATTCTCATGAACAGTGCTCTGACATAACCTGAGGACTGCATGTACAAGGAATTAAAGGGGTAAATTAAGATGCCAGGTTGCACAAATTTGGTCTGGATTCTCTTGGATTTAGATATCTGAGGGATAAACTAACATAATTAAAGCAATGAAATGATTGCACAAGATAAATAGATAAAAGGAATGAATCGTAATATGCTGATAATCTGGCTTGGGTTGTTATTTGTGGGAAATGAAGAATCCTGATTGCGATAAGAATGTAGTTTTAATCTAACTGTTGTCTTTTATGGAGTTGTAGCCAATTCAAGCACAGGAAACCAGCTGGCACTTTAAATCCATACTGGCAGCAGCTAATTTGCTTTATTTTTGACGTTTGAACAGGCTCCCACTGGTTTATCATACCTGTGTTAGTTTTGTGAAAATAAGAAAAGATGGGTAGATTTAAAGGCAGTACTTACTCACAGTGGTCATTTTATTAGATACATCTTGTACCTAATAAAGTTGCCACTGAGTGTACGTTCATGGGCTTCTACTGCCCATGTACCACTTCAAGAATCGATGAGTTGTGCATTCCGAGATGCTCTTCTGCGCACAGTTGTTACACTGTGTGGCTTTTTGAATTACTGTTGCCTCACTGGATATTCTATGTTTTTCACATCATTCTCTGTCAACTCTACAGACTGTTGTGTGTGAAAATCCCAAGAGATCAGCAGTTGCTGAGATACTCAAACCAGCCCATCTGGCACCAAAAATCATTCCACTGCCAAAGTCACTTAGATCACATTTCTCCCCCAGTCTGATGTCTGGTATGAATAACAACTGAACCTCTTGCCCATGTCTGCATTGGGTTACTGCTACATAATGGGCTGATTAAATATTTGCATTGATGAGCAGACATACAGGTGTACCTAAAATAATGACCACTGAGTGTAGTTCTGCATTATGAAAAAGTGCTTTTGACTTTAAAAACAAACATATTCCTAAAGCAATTCAGTGGAATGATCCTTCAATTTATCAGAAATGTGTGTTGAAACAATCTAACACTTCAAAATTATTTTAATTATATAAAGTGGTTTAGGGGTGGGTGGCTTACTTTATTCAATACTTTTGAAAAATCAATTTAGTAAATTTTATTCAGAAAACGTCACATTATGATGTTACATATTTTAAATTATAATTAGGTAAATGTCTCAAACCATTTATTAAACATTCATTAAAAACAGTAAATATTCATTAAAAATGTAGTGTTAGCTACTGACATTTATTGCTCTAGGCTGATAATTCAAATGAGGCAAAATCTATGGAGCAGTTATAAAGTGCTTGAGCTGTCAACTCCTACTTGCAGAATATATCATGAAGTATTACTCTGCATTTAGTAAAATAAATGCCTTTGTGGCATAGGGAAAATAAGGCAATATATTTCAAGAGAGGGGAATGGGTATGAGGAAAGGAAGAGAGTCCTAATGCATTTGTATTTTTTGAATTCACTGAAATTTAATTTAATTTTCAATTAAAAGTTTATGCATTTCACTTTCTTTAAAAAGGTAATTCAAAATTAGATGTATTTTTAAAAATAGGTTTGAATATTTTATAATGTCATAGTCAAAGTCCATGACAACGTTAGGCAGACATCCCACCCTGCAAAAACTCATTTCAGGGAGGTAGCACCCCCGCCTCCCCGTATACCACCCCCCCACACCGTCAACCTCCAAGGGTGTATGTAATACTTTGTTTAGTGATTTTGTCTAATCTGTAAACCAAGTTGGGTATATGCAGCAAATGTGACATTAAAATATGTACTTATATTATCATGTTTATTCTATTACAACTTTAAGCAAGTCTACAAGGAGTTTGGAGTCATCACGTAGGACATCAATAGCACAGCTCCTTGGCAGCTAGCCAGCTAGTTTAAATCAGGGGACAAAATTCTTGCAGACCGGCCGACGGGGTGGGTGGGGGGGGGGCGCGTGTTAAACACAACCAGAATATAAGTGATAAGCCAACTACAAGTCACTTGCAAGTGGCTAATACACTCAATTTAATTTCTAAAGGGGTTTATCTAACAAATTTAATATTAAACACACAGCGCATATTTTCCTCGCATGAATGTAGTGACAAGTCAATTATAACAGTGGTCCCAAACCTCCGGGCCACGAAGAATGCAGCGGTACAGCAGTAGCCAGAACGCACCCGGCGCATCTTTAAGAAAAAAGCCGAAATAAACAAGCTAATTGATTAGGTACTGCCCGGCACGTAACTGTCGGCCCAGATCAGAGGTGATGCAATCGACAATCATCTCTGATCCGGGTCCACATTTATGTGCTGGGCGGTACCTAATTAATTAGCTTGTTTATTTCGGCCTTTTTCTTAAACATGTGCTGGGTGCGTTCCGGCCACCGCTGTATTCTTCGCGGCCCAGAGGTTGGGGACCACTGATAAGTCACTTATAAGTCAATAGCATCATAACATTTTAAGTAACGTTTGGATATTAAACACACAACGCATATTTTCCTCGTATGAACATATAAAGTCAGTGTAACACACCAATATCGCTGAATCAGTGGGAGCCCTGGGCTTGTTTTCCTGCAACAACATGGTCCTATCGAGGGGTGATGGGAGACAGCAATACTCAAAGGGGGTTCCTTATGTCCAGTCTATTCCGCAATTTAGTTTTCGTTGCATTCATTGCAGAAAACTCCACTTCGCAGAAATATGTTGGAAATGGAAGTGTTTTCAGTGCTTTCGTGGCTATCTCAGGATATTCAGTCTTGACTTTGATCCAGATTGCCAGTAGAGATGTTATGTCAAACATACTTTTCAGCCCACCATCATTAGCAAGCTCGAGGAGTTATCTTTTTCCCGCACTGACATGGATGATTCATAAATGGGTCACAGACCCATTCCTTTGCACCTCTTGGGTCACTGATGACCTCGTGTGCATTAAAATTCAACAGTGTGTGACAGTGAATGAGGAAAGGTGCAGCTGACTCATATTGCCAAATCATATTGTTTCCTCGCGGCCCGGTGGTTGGGGACCACTCTTAGCATGAAGAGAGACCAATCAGGATGCTCGCTCTCCCTCTCCCTCTCAAAAAAATCTATTTCCGGGATATTGTATATAATTTCCGGGCTTCAGGGAGCCACTATCGATATGCGGGAGACTCCTAGAACTTCCGGGAGAGGTGGGATGTCTGGTTAGGTGTTGAGGCTTTGCTATCTATCAAAGTTCTTTGCTGCTACCTCCTGGGCAGGTTTAGTTCCAGATTGTTGGTAGCTTTATGCAAGGCCCTGTCATCATTTTAGATTAAGGCAGTAAATCAAAAATGACAAATCTGGTAAATGCAAGTGTGCACTTAGCTCATAGGTCAGCAACAAGCATAGTGGCCCATCACTGACAAGAGGTTCTGGCCAAGTATTGTAATTATACCTTTAATACAGCAGGCTTGTTTGTAGGTAGGCCCGAAACGTCGACTGTACCTCTCCCTATAGATGCTGCCTGGCCTGCTGTGTTCTACCAGCATTTTGTGTGTGTTGCTTGAACTTCCAGCATCTGCAGATTTTCTTGTGTTTGCGTTTTTAAGGTCATGGACCATACACAGATTACAAAGAAGGAGGTGTTTGCTGTCTTGAGTAAAATTACGATGGATAAAACCGTGGGGCCTGACGCAATGTTACCTCGGACCCTGACATCAGTAATGGGAAAATTACTGAGAGTTTTTTGAAGGGACCAGTTATATAAGTATTTGGATTGATAAAGACTGATTAAGAATAGTCAATATGGCTTTGTGTGTGGTAGGTCATGTCTAACCAATCTTTGTGTGTTTCTTCTGGATGCTCTGGTTTCCTCCTTCATTCCAAAGATGTTCCAGTTAGTAGGTTAAGTGGTTATTGTAAATTGTCCTGTGATCAGGCTAAGGGTTAAATCAGTGGGTTGCTAGTGGCATGTGTCAAAGTGCTGGAAGGGCTGAATCCGCGCTGTATCTCTAAATAAATAAATGAACAAATGCACAGTGATATTTATAATTTTAGGAAAGGGGCTAATTATTAAACATTTTGGTGCACGTATAAATTCAGCATTCAGTTATTTTCCACTGAACCAAAGGTTGTAATACCTGTTTTCTTTCACTAGACAAAAGCTGTGCAGCCCAGATCTAAATATCAAATAATTGATGCGCTCTATTTCTGGCGTGCATCCCATTTAATTCTACTTTAATTTATTTATGTGAAAATTTCAATAGTAAAATCTTACTTTTGTGCAGTTTCATGATGGTATATGCCATTGCAGAAAGTACTTTCTCTCCCTCCAGAATGTAGATATCCCATAATCGGAGCGTGAGTGTAAATGGTGTCTGACAATTAAACAAAAATAGTCAACAATCTCCAAAAACATAATCATTCTGAAACAATGTTCTACTGTTGACTGAGAGATACAATCACTTAAACTGCAGATTTAAGCAAGCTACTTAGCTGAGAAAATTATAGATCATTATAAATAAACCAAATGTGCATTTGTATGAAGAACTGAAACTGGTATGTATTGTGTATAATGTGATTTGAATCACTGTCACAGCTAATTGTATAACTTAAGCCTATCATACAAACTTGTTTGTTATGATCTGTTATGAAAATTTGACATCCTATTCAAATATAGTTTCAGAAATTTGCACAATAAGTCTGTCCATATATGTCCATTCAATAAATCCAGTTTCTCAATGCCATTAATCCAGTTTCTCAATGCCATTACCAAAATGTGACTTCTGGAAATGATACCTTGTGATCCACTCAACTATCGTACTACTTCAGCTTCTATACTTTTACTTGGGAATTATTTAGGACAAATTTTAGAAATGCAGTTTAGACTATTAAACAATTTGACCATTCAAATCAGGAGCAGAAGTAGACAGCATGGCCACTTGAGCCTGTCCTATCTTCTAATAAGTTTATGGTTGATCTCATTTTCATATTCCTTACTCTAAAGACTCACAAATTTTTGGGAGAAGGAATTTTGCTTATCTGAAATGGTGACTACTTTTTAATAGTCACCCCTAGTTTTAGATTTTGCCATAAGAGGAACATTCTCTTTTCATCCATTCTGTCAAAATCCCTCAGGACTGGATTTATTTCAATCATGTCTTCTTTCACTTTTCTAAACTCAAGCTACAAGTATAGCTGGTTCAATTTTTTTCATAAGACAACCCATCCATTTTAGCTATCAATCCTGGCAACCTTCTCTGAGTGGGTTTCAATACATTTACCTTCTACCTTAAGTAAGGAGATCAAGAATGTACAGTGTTCCAGATCTGGTCCACAATTTCCATATAACCAAACATTTCCTTTGCTTTTACCTCACATCTGGAATCTTCACAAATAATCTGATAAATTTATCAAATATATATTGGACTTTGAAGGCTACTGATTCGCATAATTTTCACATGATCGCATAATGATTGCATGGATGAACTACAACAATTGTTCATCCCAGTTTGGCAAAAGAATAAATCAAGGAAGGTAGTGCACCCGTGGCTGACAAGAGAAATTAGGGATAGTATCAATTCCAAAGAAGTAGCATACAAATTAGCCAGAGAAAGTGGCTCACCTGAGAACTGGGAGAAATTCAGAGTTCAGCAGAGGAGGACAAAGGGCTTAATTAGGAAGGGGAAAAAAGATTATGAGAGAAAACTGGCGGGGAACATAAAAACGGACTGTAAAAGCTTTTATAGATATGTAAAAAGGAAAAGACTGGTAAAGACAAATGTAGGTCCCCTGCAGACAGAAACAGGTGAATTGATTATGGGGAGCAAGGACATGGCAGACCAATTGAATAATTACTTTGGTTCTGTCTTCACTAAGGAGGACATAAATAATCTTCCAGAAATAGTAAGGGACAGAGGGTCCAGTGAGATGGAGGAACTGAGTGAAATACATGTTAGTAGGGAAGTGGTGTTAGGTAAATTGAAGGGATTGAAGGCAGATAAATCCCCAGGGCCAGATGGTCTGCATCCCAGAGTGCTTAAGGAAGTAGCCCAAGAAATAGTGGATGCATTAGTGATAATTTTTCAAAACTCGTTAGATTCTGGACTAGTTCCTGAGGATTGGAGGGTGGCTAATGTAACCCCACTTTTTAAAAAAGGAGGGAGAGAGAAACCGGGGAATTATAGACCGGTTAGCCTAACGTCGGTGGTGGGGAAACTGCTGGAGTCAGTTATCAAGGATGTGATAACAGCACATTTGGAAAGCGGTGAAATGATCGAACAAAGTCAGCATGGATTTGTGAAAGGAAAATCATGTCTGACGAATCTCATAGAATTTTTTGAGGATGTAACTAGTAGAGTGGATAGGGGAGAACCAGTGGATGTGGTATATTTGGATTTTCAAAAGGCTTTTGACAAGGTCCCACACAGGAGATTAGTGTGCAAACTTAAAGCACACGGTATTGGGGGTAAGGTATTGGTGTGGGTGGAGAATTGGTTAGCAGACAGGAAGTAAAGAGTGGGAATAAACGGGACCTTTTCAGAATGGCAGGCGGTGACTAGTGGGGTACCGCAAGGCTCAGTGCTGGGACTCCAGTTGTTTACAATATATATTAATGACTTGGATGAGGGAATTAAATGCAGCATCTCCAAGTTTGCAGATGACATGAAGCTGGGTGGCAGTGTTAGCAGTGAGGAGGATGCTAAGAGGATGCAGGGTGACTTGGATAGGTTGGGTGAGTGGGCAAACTCATGGCAGATGCAATTTAATGTGGATAAATGTGAAGTTATCCACTTTGGTGGCAAAAATAGGAAAACAGATTATTATCTGAATGGTGGCCGATTAGGAAAAGGGGAGGTGCAACGAGACCTGGGTGTCATTATACACCAGTCATTGAAAGTGGGCATGCAGGTACAGCAGGCGGTGAAAAAGGCGAATGGTATGCTGGCATTTATAGCGAGAGGATTCGAGTACAGGAGCAGGGAGGCACTACTGCAGTTGTACAAGGCCTTGGTGAGACCACACCTGGAGTATTGTGTGCAGTTTTGGTCCCCTAATCTGAGGAAAGACATCTTTGCCATAGAGGGAGTACAAAGAAGGTTCACCAGATTGATTCCTGGGATGGCAGGACTTTCATATGAAGAAAGACTGGATGAACTGGGCTTGTACTCGTTGGAATTTAGAAGATTGAGGGGGGATCTGATTGAAACGTATAAGATCCTAAAGGGATTGGACAGGCTAGATGCAGGAAGATTGTTCCCGATGTTGGGGAAGTCCAGAACGAGGGGTCACAGTTTGAGGATAGAAGGGAAGCCTTTTAGGACCGAGATTAGGAAAAACTTCTTCACACAGAGAGTGGTGAATCTGTGGAATTCTCTGCCACAGGAAACTGTTGAGGCCAGTTCATTGGCTATGTTTAAGAGGGAGTTAGATATGGCCCTTGTGGCTACAGGGGTCAGGGGGTATGGAGGGAAGGCTGGGGCGGGGTTCTGAGTTGGATGATCAGCCATGATCATAATAAATGGCGGTGCAGGCTCGAAGGGCCGAATGGCCTACTCCTGCACCTATTTTCTATGTTTCTATGTTTCTATAATAGTTTTACCAGTTAACCTGTTTACCTTCTTTCATCAGATACTGAGGCATTTAACAAAGCTATGTAAATCTCTTACATTTGCAACTTAAGTCTTGCTCCTGGTTTCAGTCGACTCTCTCCCACATATTATGAAGCTCTGAAGCATTGTTCTATGCTCGTGTTATAAAAAAACTTACTCTTTCTATAAAGCACTGCAGAAACCATTTGGTGGTGTATATTCCTGTAGACATCTGTTCTTTATCCTGTAATATAAAAGTTACAACATAAACTAGAAAACTAGTATACCTGCTACTCTATGTTGGAACAAATGGAAAACAATTCTCAATTAATTAACAAAATTTGCTTTTATTTTAGGAGAAATGAAAAAAAAACTACAAGTAACATTAACACATGAATTAGTCTTTGAAATGATAACATTGTGCTGATTAGTACGTATACTCATACATATAACGATAAAATGCCTCCAAATGATGATTGATTTATTTATTGATATACAGTGCAGAATAGGCCCTTCCAGCCCTTCAAACTATTCTATTCAGCAACCCCGATTTAACCCTAGCCTAATCAGAGGACATTTTACAAAGTCCAATTAACCTATCAACCAGTACGTCTTTGGACTGAGGGAGGAACCCAGAGGAAACTCACACGGTCACAGGGAGAATGTAGAAACTCCTTACAGACAGCAAAGGGAAAATATGACACATCCATATTAATAAATAAGTTATTTGAACAATTCCAAATTTCATGCATTTTTTTTTACAAACAGTAAATTTTGAATTGGAATTAAGTGAAACTGTTCAGTATTTTGTAATAAGATAAACTGCACAGTGGTTCAAGGCTAAGGAACTAGACCAGCAATCCAAGACACATATGTTCGAAAGATTGAAAGAAGTGAAATGTTCAACCACTGAGAAATCCTACCTACTGTGGATAGAGTGAAGGTGCTCTAGTATACTTGCTTATATTTTAGGAGAAATGAAATGACCCCAGTCTCTGTCGGGTCTCACCAATATAGAAGAGGATGGGATTTCCCGGTGGCTGACAATTTTAATTCTACCTCCCCATTCCCATTCCGACATGTCAATTCATGGCCTCCTCTACTGCCATGAGGAGGCCACTCTAAGCTTGGAGGAGCAACCCCACATATTACATTTGAGTAGCCTCCAATCTGACATCATGAACATCGATTTCTCTAATTTCCAGTAATTTCTCCCCTCCTTTCCCTTCTATCTTTTTCTATATCTCATTCTGGCACCCTTATCATCTCTTCTCTTCTCCTCACCTACATATCACCCCCATCTGGCATCCCTCTTCCTAATTTTTCTCTAGTAGTCTATTCCCCTCTCCTATCAGATTCCTTCTTCTTTTAACATTTACCTTTTCCAGCCATCATCTCCCAGCTTCTTTCTTCCTCAATATTCTTCTCCCTCACCTGGGTTCACCTGTCATCTGTCAATGTACTCCTTCCCCTCCCCGCACCTTCTTATTCTGACTTCTTCCCCTTTTCTGTCCAGTCCTGATGAAGGATCTTGGCCAAATTCCTCTCCATATACGCTGCCTGTCCTGCTGAGATCCTCCGGAATTTCGTGCATTACTCTATTACTTTTCTTGCACAAAGTTAGGTGAAACCCTATCCCTACAGTGTATCAACATTTCAAGGCTGCCTTGCCTGTGCTCCTCACAGTATGTATTCCTTTTTCTTTAAATACTGATTTAACTCTGAGCTAGTATGTATTCTTATCTAGGGCAAGAGAGTTGCAAAGCTCTTCTAGTTCAGGACAAGTATAACAGTCTGGATCTTAATGAATTGCAACTATGTTATGATCAAGCCAATGTCTATTTTTACTCTATTCCTTCCCGTTGACCTATCATTTCTCATGTGATATGATGTTTCAAATTAGCAACTAAATACATTTGTTTACAAACTATCTCTTACAATCTGATATTCAATAGAATATTGAACTACATTAGAAAGCATACTCCTTTTCAAATTTTATGAATATGAAAATAATAAATTAATAAAATATAAATTGCATCTATAACATTGATACGCATCTACTGGGCCTCTGGCCAAGCTATTCCAGTGCATTAGCTGTTTCAGTGTTGGCAATGTACCAGCTGTTGCAGTGTTGGCAACCACCTCAATAATGTGGAAAATCTCCCAGATTCATCCCATCCAGAAAAAAACAAGACAATTCCAATTTAACTAATTGCCACCACCGAAGTGTTAACTTGCATCATCATTAAAAGAATTGTAGGGGCTTACAAACAGGACTTACTCATCAATAACCTGCTCACTGAAGCTTACTAGAGTATATCCTGGAATAGACTTCATTTTGGCTTTTGTACAACAATGAACAGTTAACTCCAGAGGTGAGATTGACTGCCTCTGACATTAAAGCAGTATTTTACATTAATGTACATTAATGAAATTGATGATAACAAGAATCACGGGAATACTCTTCAATTGTTTCATGAAGGACGTTAATAATTGGTATTGCAAGTTAGTTATCTCAGCCCAAAAGGACATTGCTGCAGCTATGCAGGTCTGTGTCCAAAGTTCAACCATCTTCACCTGCTTCATCAATGGCTCAGATCTTCCAGGTTGACATCTACTTGGCAATGATAAGTTGAAGTGGCAATAGTAAGTTGAAGTTGCAATAGGTACTGCTTGGCATTCTTTAATGATCTGGCCAGCTCCTGGCTGAGTTGGGCACAATGATCTCCATCGTGGATCTTCTACAACTTGGCAATTATTGGTACATGGAAAATGCCACTGACAATTTCTCATGAGTGCTAATGATGTCAGCATTAAAGCAATCCTACAAAAGCCTATTTCTTCAGTCATCCAAAGCTTATGTGAAAAGATCACAGATCTGCTCTAGCAACAAGCACATGAAATTAATGTTTGAGTCAGAGTGCTATGACATGGAAAAAGACCCTTAAACCAACCACATTCACATCAACTATCAACCAGCCACTTTACACTAATCTAATCTTAATCTTGCTAGCTTTTCTCTTTACATTCTAGTAGTTAACAGCCTTCAAGATATTTTCACCCTTTCAATTGATCATTATGAACGTACAGTATCTAGAGAATATGAAATTATACTTGCCCACTGCCTTTAGTTGTTAAAATCACTTTCAGCAATTGTCCATTACATTTAGCAGATTACAAAGATTTGTGACCTGGTAAATAGAAATGCTTATATTAAAAGCATTTGAACATCTCAGTATTGGAAGATCACGTGCCCTAATTCTAACTTTCTTTGAGAGCTCACTTCCCTACAGGTGAAAACTGTTGGAACATTCCACAAGCAACCAAGATGTGCTAACAGGTCCTCCCCAGCTAACAAATACCTCATTTATGCACACTTTATGCATAGGAATCTGGGAGACTAGCAGAATGGATTTGTTGGCTGCTGTGGGGCAGCAGGAATCTTTATGGACACATTTCTGACTTTCAAACTATTCAGGTTGTAACAGCCTTCAGGAAGTATAAGAGCCTGAAGACCCGCACTCAACAATTCAGAAGCAGCTTCTTCCACTTTGCCATCGGATTTCTGAACATCCATGTACCCATTCTTGCCTCTTTATTCCTTTTGTGTGTTATTTATTTATTTTTGTAAGTTATAGTAATTTTATGATTTTGCACCATATTGCTGCCACAAGACAATAAATTTCATGTCATATAAGTCAGTGATAATAAATTTGATTCTAATTCTGTTGTAACCTGAGGAGGAACTGTGTACGTTTGTGATGTACCATTGGTAGTGAAAACTATAAAAATGGCAAGTGTAAAATGAATTTAAGGCAGTTCATGCATATTATTCACATAATGTATATTCTCAGATGGGCTTAAATTGGTTCTCTCATCAACCATTATCTAATTGCCAGCACTCAATCCCTAGAATTCCAGACTAAGCCTGAGATTTTATGCCTTTTTGCAAGTTGACTCAATCTCAGGCTTTCTGATATTCAGTGTACCAAAAGGTTTCTTAGTGAAATCTTGGATTATCTGTATAGGAGGCCGCTCTCCACTGCAGCTGCCAGAAGATTCAGCTCCCAGTGAAATAGTGAGGGATCAATGAGGGCCCTTGGTATCTGGTGACCAGGTGGGTAGAAGGTCAATGGTTCAGTAATTGCCAAAGAACAACTCTGACCTACTCACCTTCCAATCTGAAAAGACAATCAGGGACTAGTATCCTGCATCAAATATATTCCCTCAATCTTTTCAAACAACAGCAAGACACATGTCAAGAATGTGATGATACCTTTGTTGGCCATCCAGAACATAGCCATGCAATGTTAAGGAATATAGAGAAATCCAGCACCGACCCAATAGAGGGCTTCATACTGAGTATGCAGCTATGGAAATGATAGGTCATTTGTCTATTGTCACACTCTTAAATTGAACCATAATGCTGGATCATATGGCTGATACTGCAGCAGAGGCCAATAATGTTGAGTGCTATAATGAAAGGTCAGTAATCTGAAAGTTCATCTTATTGCATGTAAGCTCAGATCATTGTCATCTTGGCTGTGGCTATCAATATTCAAAGGGGATACTGCAGCAGGCTTGCAGTCTGTCTCCAATATCTGAAGGATCCCGAGTCAGCATCACAGAGGAATGGCAGTAGTTTCCTGAAGCACAGAATATGTAAACCTTCTTCATGTTCCTGGCACATGTGAATGTACCATTACCACAGCACAACCTAATGTACCAGCTTAAATTTCAATGTTGACTGTTTCAGTATTCCTTGAGTCATTCTGGCAAATTCCCAGATCCCTCTTAACATTGAACTTCATTTTGAACCAACATATCCAGATACAGATTACATATTTTGCCATGCTGGACATGTAGAATTAGACTGGAAAGGCATTGGATTTTCATGTTCCACTAATTCCTTAAGAAAGTAGTAAGCCAAATAAAGAGAAAAACAATAAAGAATAAAAGAATGAACTGAGAGGCATGCATTTATGTAGATAATTGATGGTAATAATCGATCTCCTTACCAAATGTTTTTTGAGCTTTGGCATAAGTTTACTTAAAATCTGATCATGGTGTCCTTGAAACCTCTGGAGCTTTGGAAATCCAGGAATGAAAAAACCTGTAGATAAAAAAAGATAGATTCTGAAACAAAGTAGGTCTATATGAACAAGAATGCACTCATTTGCAGCTCACTTGACCTGCAACGAACTTGATCCCAAACATTACCCAACCCACTTCCAAAAAAGACAGTCTACTATCCTCTGCTATTTACCCAAGAAACATTACTGGCAAGGTTAGTAGCCCCTTACCTGTTTCTCTGAAAAGAACAAGGAGCTCACAATATCAACAGCAGCTCCACATTATCTGTATGCATTGGCTCTATTTCAGAAAGACCTTGGTAATCTTGGCTTAGGCACACACAGGTAAATCAGCACCCAGTCTCAATTTCCATATCATATGAATTCATGCCATGAACAAAGAGAATTGAATAGAGCTGGACTATGCACATTTATACTCATATCCTTCTACAGATGTGCAATAGAGAGCATCCTAACATGTTGCATCACTGCGTGGTAGAGAAACTGCACTGAGATGGACAGGAAGGCTCTACAATGGGTAGTCAAAACTCCCCAAAACATCCCTAGCACTAGACTATGCCCATCCCCCTGCCAAATCAAGGGCATGTATACAGAAAGGTACAGTACCGGAAAAGGGCCAGTAACAGCATGAAGGAACCTGCTCATGGACTGTTTGTCCCACTCCCAACAGGGAATAGGCTACGTAGCATCCATGTGCCAGGACCACCAGACTCAAAAACAGTTACTTTCCCGAAGCAGTAAGGCTAATCAACACCTCCACCCAACTAACCCACCCCAACACCACTACTTTATCATTTCCTGATAGCTTATGTAGACATTCCTGTGCCTAATGTCACTCTATGGACATACAATTAACGTACTGCATATAAGCTATATCATGTATTTATATTTATTGTGTTTTTTATTATTGTGTTCTTTATGTAATTGGGCTTTTTATTTGTGCTACATCAGATCCGGAGTAACAATCATTTTGTCCTCCTCTACACTTGTATACTGGGGATGATATTAAGGAATCTTGATGATCAGTCCCCACTTTAAAAGCTACATTAATTCATTATTTGGAAAATATCTGACAACTGGTGTATAATTTTTGACCAGTAATTATCTTTCCTTGGTTTATTTGGACAGCCAGGTAATTAATTTGATGCAACTAATTTAACCTTTATTCATTGCTCATAGATTGTTTTAAACTAAAATGGAATACGTGAGTATCATGAGAAACATCAAGATAATTAAATGAAATAAACAATTGGTAAATACTGTTCTGGATGGTCAATATCCTCCATATAAACCAACAGAGAAATGATTCAAATGGAATGCACAGTATACTGTAAAGCAAATGTGATTAAATATTTTAAAACTTATTTTTTAAAAATGGAGTGGTACATCTCATATAAAACACAAGTAGGGGAAGAATATTTTATTTATTCATTTATTTATCTTTATTTAGAGATATAGCACAGTAACAGACCCTTCTGGGCCAATGAGCCCACACTTCCCAGTTACACCTTTGTGACCAATTAACTAACTAATTTATACGTCTTTGGAATGTCGGAGGAAACCCAAGTGGCTCCAGGGCGAATGTACAAACTCCTTACTGATAGCACTAGAATTGAACCCAGGTCACTGGTGCCATAATTGCTTTATGCTAACTGCTGCTTTTGTTTACATGATTAGTAAAGCACTTCTCTTAATTTGGGGTACGGTGGTGCAAATAAGAAGGAGCACTAACATTCTTGTTGGTGCAGAAATAATATTCTTCTTCTAAGTCCAAGCTGAGGATGACTTACTTCATCTCCAATTCTGTGGGCTCTTTGCTGGCTGAAGTGGCTGATGTGGGGTCTACAGACTCTGTCACAGGTGGAGCAGGAGGTGCTTAATAAGCAGGGTTGGTATTTGGACAGTGGTGTGCACTTTGGCTGCTTTCACTGGACTTTCAAATGCTTCAGACAACTTCTTCCCTAATTTGAATGTCATTGGGCGTGAGATTTCTAAGACTTGGTGATGTTACACTTTATTAAGGAAGTTTTGAGAACATACTTGAATTATTTTTTCGAAGCTTTGCTGCGCTGGAGGTGGAAACAGAGTGCCTGATTCAGGAGTCCAGTGGTAGGCCCACAAAGAGCGTGACCCATACCGCAGAGCACCAGAAACTCAATGCTGGGAATGGTGGCCTGAGAGTGAACGCTGAAACTTGTTTCCAGTCTCACTTTAGAGAATTTTGCGGGGACAGCGCTGGAGTAACACTCTAGTTCTTTGAGATGCCTGGTGTAGACTGCCCATGTCTCAGAAGCATACGCAACAGTAGGAATCACTCCTGCTCTGGAATTTTGTGCCAGTTATATTAATTTATGGGATGACGGCATTATTGCTGAGACAGCATTTCATTACCTATCTTAGGTTATGCATGAAAAGGTGATGGTGAACTGCCTTTTTTAAGTTTTGAAGTTCTTGTGGAGTGGGTACGCCAATAGGATTTTGATGCAGCAACTATGAAAGAACAACATTTTGTCAGAATGGTGTGTGCTTGGAGGGTAGCATACCCAAGGGACATACCTTTGTCCTTCTAGCTTGCAGAAGTTGTTGGCTGAGTTGCTGCAATGCACCTTGTAGATGGAGAAGTTGCTGTGACTGTGTGTTAGGGTGGAGTGAGTGAATGAAAGGTTGTGGATAGGGGTGCCTTATCAAATAGGCCGCTATGTCTAATGGTGTCAAGCTTCCTAAGTGCTGCTGAAGCTGCATATACCCAGGCAAGTGGAGAGTATTCCATTATCCTCCTGACTTCAGCCATGTGGATGGTGGACAAGCTTTGAGGGATTAGGTGATGAGTTACTTGCTGCAGGATTCCTAGCCTCTGACTTGCTTTTGTAGTCATGTATATATACGGCTACTCCACTTCAGTTTCTGGTCAATACCCTCCCCTCACCCCACCTGCAGGATACTGATAGTGGTGGGGAGGGGGGGAGATTTAGTGATAGCAATGGTAACATCCAGAAGTAATAGCTGGATTTTCTGTTGTTGGGTATTGCCGTGGCCTTATGTGTGGTGCATATGTTACTTACCATCTACCATCCCAGGCCTGGATATTATCAGGTGCTCTGTATTTGGTTGTAGGCTGCTTCATTATCTGAAGAGTCACAAATGGGGATGTGTATTGCACAGTCATTATTTTCTGAGATATGCCAGCATGCAGAAGGCATTGGTTAATTTCATAATTAATGCCTACTTTGCTGAGAGGTAGTTCTTGACATATGCAAAATAGCCCAGATTTGAGGGTATTATCATCCATGTTTATTGTTGGAGCAATGATGTGCAGCGGGAGACATTTGGTAAAGGACCTCTGTTCAATTGAACGTTTAGTGTTTGGGGCACTCTGTGGTTGATGACTTCGTGTTTAGCCTCTGACAATGTACGTGCACAAGTCTCAAAGGGGTAATGCAACTTGATGATTGTAGTTGCAGCAACATTAAGGCTATGTCCACACTATGCCAGATAATTCCGAAAACACTGGTTTCGAGTAAAAACGACAGGCGTACACACTAAGCGTTTTTCAAAATATCTCTGTCCACACTAACACGGATATTTGGGCGAATCTCCTCCTACTGGGCATGCGCAAGACACACAAAAAACAAGCGAAGAGGAAACGGTATACTTAGTGCGCGTTTGTCCAGTTACAGAGTAGAAAAACTTAAAAGGAATTGCTCCCGGCTCTCACACAGGAGGACTTAAAACTAAAGCAACAGCAAATACTGGAGCATATGGAGGCAACTGACAGGGAGTTCACAGACAGTATGACCCGGCTGACGACGAACATTGAAAAACTGACTAACTCTGTTGCATTAATAAAGCACCTTGTTAAATATATAAAACATGTCTGCGTCAGTGTTATCTTGTATTTCCATACAACGTTACATTAGCCTGTTACACATCTATTGTCAGAGAAGTACTTGCATAAATAGGTAACCCACCTTCATATAAGCAAGGACAGAAAACAGGGCAAAGTGAGTATACTTATTTATTCAGTTAGCTATGGGTCAAAGTATTTGGTGAATACATTTCTAACTCTTCTGGCTTCAGTCTCGTTGCCGTCTGTTCTGAAATTGTTAGGTTCTGCGAAGCGCAGAATCAAATATCGCTGTGACGATTGCATGCTCTAGTATCAATTGTTTGGCGACAATAAAGTGGTAATAATAATAATAAGAAAACAATGAAATGCCGCGCTGCCGCCATCTGTTCCAGCACGTCATGACAACGGTTTTAAAAAGCTCTGGTTACCCCATACACACTGCAACAGATATTAGGCGTTTTCAGATTTATTCACTCTGGAGACCGTTACTAAAAATCTCCGTTTTCAGGGGATGAAAATGCTGTTTCAGTGTGGACAGAAGGTCAAAACGAAGAGAAAAAGCTTCGTTTTCGAAATTATCCAGAATAGTGTGGACGTACCCTAAGTGTCTGGCTGGGTTGGAGACAACACAGTTTGAACAGTTTTCTATTTGTCTTGTAAATTAGTTCCAGTAGAAAGCTTGTTGAAAGTGAGATGCAGCATTGTGTGGAGAAAAATTACTGGCAAAGCTTCAGCCTTCCTTGACATGAGTCTACATTTCAGCATGTAAAAGTAAACATGCTTTCAGAGTTCAAAGTAAATTTATTACCTGAGATTTATCTTCTTGCAGGCATTCACAGTAAATACCAGAAACACAATAGAACCGATGAAAGACCGCACCCAGCAGGATGGACAAACACTCAATGTGCAAAGGTCAACAAGGTGTGCAAATACAAAAATAAATTAAAAAGGAAATAATAATAATAGTAAATTAAACAATAAATATTGAGAATATGAGATGAGGAGTCCATGAAAGTGAGTCCATAGGTTGTGAGAGCAGTTCAGTGATGGGGTGAGTGAAGATGAGTGAAGTTATCCCCTCTGGTTCAAGAGCCTGATTTTTGAGAGGTAATAACTGTTAAGAGTCTAAGAGTGGATAATAAGAGTCTCTTTTTGCATGCTGGTTACGAAATAATCATTGTGGTCTCTAGTTGCTGTTACCCTTACACTCTAACATAGATGTAAGATCACCCATAAAAATGTATCTTAATCACACCTGATACTAAATTTTCAAAAGAAAATGCTGAGACAAGTTTACTCCATACACATTAGTATGATGATCTATATAAATGCTATGGTCACAGAATATATTTTACACTACATGCAAAAACCATCTTCATTTTTCTGTCAAGTTGAAAAAAGCTGACATTGACTATAAATCACTGAGGATGTTCTTAATAAAGAGTAATATTATAAAAAGTTTTCCCACCCATTTTATTCAAATACATTGTCAGCACTGAGGAATAACAAATACTAGAAAATCTAAGAAACAGATTAAGACTTGCTAAATCCCTGGTGTTAACAGCTGAGAGTATTTTAATGTTTATCTCTACTTCATCAGCAAGGACAAATTTAATGCCATAATTTTACTCCAACTTGAGATCGTATCATGCTGCTGTTTAATAGTAATTTCCTCTTCACGTCCTTTATTATTGGCTAAGACTGTAACTCGTTATCACCTAGGTTTTATTAGCAGAAGGGCATTCAATAGTCTACATTTTATAAGACCAATTTGTTGTACCTTTTGGATATTTATCACACATCGGTCAATTGATAAAATACTCATTTACAGCTCATTGTAGAATGGTTACTTTGAACAACAATGTTACCATGATTAGTGGAATTATTTTCCACGTTATCCCTTTACTGCAACACCAAACATGGTAAAGAATGGAAACAGCTAATGTTGGCACCAATGTTGGAAAACAGGCACACTTCAAAGTAGTCCTCTTGGCTTAACTTATTTTGCTGAATTGACGCCACAGTTTAAATCTCTAAAATCGCCTGATAAGCATCTTTAAACAACTAATCATCATGCTTTTCTTCTCCCCAAATTTCCAATACTCACAGTAAATCAAAGAATGTTCCTTTTTGAGCGGTATTATAAATTAAGTGTTCTAGAGAAACGCTGGCAACTGAAATGAAACATGCACATAATTGTTCGTTTGTTATGTGCTGTGTCGTAGAACAATCATAACTATGATTGCTCTTGACAAATTCTTCTAGGCAGTGTCTCTACAAGACAGATGACCCCAGCTATTACCAACATTCTTCAGAGATTGTCTACCTGGCGTCAGTGATTGCATTATCAGGACGTGATATGCACCAGTTGCTCATATGACTATCCATCACCTGCTCCCATGGCTTCACGTGACCCTGGTCAGGAGGCTAAGCAAGTGCTACACCTTGCCCAAGGGTGACCTACAGGCCAGCAGAGGGAAGGAGTGCCTTACACCTCCTTTGGTAGAGACTTATCTCTACCCCGCCACCCAACGCATGGTAATGCACATAATAGAATTGTAAAAATTGAGGATGAATAGAAAAAAGAAACAGATTTCCTCATTATTGTTTTTTCTTATTATTTATTCTTAATACTCCTTCCTTTAACAATAGTTATTTTATACTTTTGCAAATTTCAGTGTTTTACTTCCACCAAATATCTGTATTTAATTTTGATTCTATTTCTACCATTTTACTCTCCAACATCTCTGCTTTTGTATGTTGTGCAAGCTATGCTTTAGCTACCATCCCTGTTTGACAATGCAACTTGTGATTTTCTGTCATGACTTAAATTTAGCAAACTCTTTGTTTCAAATTGCTGTGCTTAAAATCATGGAACTCTTATGGCCACTTGACATTATGCCAATTCTAAACAGAACAATCTTGTTCATCTCGTTCCCTCATTCTTTTCCAATGGTCATACACACTATTCTCCTCTGGGAAACATGTTTCCACCACACCTACAGGCAGCTAGTTCCAGTTCATAATTGCTCCCTGCATAAAAGCTTTTCCTCACATCGCCAGTACTTCTGTCTCAGATTTTAAATATATTCTTGTTGATCCTTGAATCACCCGTTAATAGGAACAGTTAACATGAGAAAGTCTGCAGTTGTCAGAGATCCAGAGAAACACACACAAAATGCTGGAAGAACTCAGCAGGTCAGGAAGCATCTACGGAAAAGAGTAAACAACTAGGCTGAGATCCTTCTTCAGGAATAGTTTCTCTGATTCATATAAATCAATCATGATTTAATTTTATTTGCTTGAAATAAACAACCATAGCATTTCCAATCTAACCTTACACTAAAAACATCTCATGATGTACACTTAGGATTCTTACAATTTACAATAATACTGTGATAAACAAATGAAAATGTGAGTTTGCATAAATTAATACTTGATCAGGAAGTTCAGGCACTGATAAATATTTAACATCCTCTCTGGATGCTGAGGCACTTACCATGCATTGCATGCTTCTGATCAGTCAGTAGTTGAGAAAGAGCCCAGAATGCATCTTCTTCATTCAAATACATTAGCAGAATGGCTGCAAGCTGGCTCATTCCTTGACAGTAGCTCACCTCCTTGAAAAACATGTTCATTTTAAAATATAACAGAAAGAAGAAAAGAATTTGTAATAAATTGGATCGTAATAACACTATCCCTTACAGAAAAATTGCCTTGGAATTTATCACAAATATTTAATGTGTACTGTTTTACTCAGAAAAGGAATACTGCTTCATTGTTTTAGATTACGTTACATAGTTATGGCTTTAGCTGTTTTTTGTTTCCTGTTCACCTTCTAGCTTGTACTCCTTCCTCTCACCCAACTTCTTAATCTGGCTTCTTCCCCTCTCCCTTCCAGTCCTGATGAAGAGTTCCAGCCTCTAACACAGAATGAGCTTTGTAACATTGGATTATTTGTATAACATTACTATAAAGAATCTGTAAACTAAATATTCTTACCGTATTGTATACAGAATAGGCGATGAGTACATGAAATAAAGCTTGCTGTCTGTTTAAAGAAAATTAACTATAATTAGAGGTGATGCAATTTAGATGATACAGCTGAACAACATTCTCTGTTCTTGATTATTTGTCTCTATTACATTAAACAACTGTTGTATGATTGCAGGTAAGTCCCAAATCAAAGCTGAATCCCACTAGTTTGGCAGAATGGTCACTATTACACAGAAAGGATGACTGGAACATGAAAAATATTAACAATGGTACAGTATATGTGTTCTTCCAAAGCAATGGATCAGGGATGTTGTTTGAGCATATCAAATGAGACATTTGAATACAAATATTGCAATTAACTTGTGCACAGAAATCCTGGAACTTTTTTCTAACATATACCAAACATCAACCAGACCAACTCAACATTCTTATTCTTACCCTAGCACAGCAGAGGAGATAAGGAATACTATGGATGAACCGCACATATTATTCTATGTATCTGTAGACTGCATATTATACTATTATTTATAGGAAGTTATATTTGTTTTTGATTATTTTATGTGCTGTTCAAATGTTTGTTAAACAGTGTGCAATAAAGGTTGTATTCAATAAAGAATTGATTTTAGCCATTTAGGGACTTAGCAAGGCTTAATTTAGATACCTATAAGATTTCAAAAGAAAGGAAGTAGCAATCTGAACAAAATTTTTTAAATGCAGAGAATGTGCTATGATACTAGAGAATTTGAAACCCTTGACCTTGATGACCCTGAAAAAGTGGTAGGCTGAATATTAGGTTCCACTGCTCTGACCTTTTGTTAACGGTTCTGAACATTGTACTCACTGCTGAAAATGGACACTCTTTAAATATGAATTTGATTGAAATTGCCAAATTGCCAAATTTCAGATGAGAATCAACGAGCAGCAGAAAAATTAAAACACTGCAAACATATGATGCTTGCACAGCAGTTTCTTTAGTCTGACTTGAAAATGGAAGTTGAGAAACTTGAGAAGCCTGATGAACTCTCCGGTCTGGAATTTAGCCAGTGCTTGGTTGTTAGTAGCAGAGCCATGATGCACTGCAAGTTTTGCTATGTGAAAAGACACAGGCCAAAACAAAAAGAACAGCCATGATAATCAGATAAAGAGTCAAAGTCAAGCTTATTGTCATATGCACAAGTACAAGTATGTACTGGTGCAATTAAAAACCTGCTTGCAGCATCTTCATAGGCAGCAATATATAGGCAACATTCACAAGAAAAACAATCATAAATAATATACAATTTTTAACAGAAAACAATTAGAGCAAAAAAATCCATTTAAGTGCAACGTGGTCAAAGTGGTCATAATGTTGCTAAACTGTAGTGACTGCCATTTTGCTAGTTGGTTAAAAAACCAGAAATCTGAAGGGAAGTAGCTGTACTTGAACCTTGTGATTTGTGACTTCAGGCTTCTGTACCTCCTGCCCTATCGTAACTATGAAAAGATGGCATGGCCCAGATTGTGGGGCTCTTCGATGATAAATCTTGCCTTCTTGATGCAGTGCCTCCTGAAGATATGACCAATGGTGAGGAGGGATGTGCCCATTATGTACAGGGTAGAGTCTACTACTCTCTGGAGCTTCTTACATACAATTTGAATTGTTGTACCTGAACACAATGCAACCAGTCACAATAATCTCGACAGTACATCTCCTTCACCTCCTGAGAAAGCAAAGATGCTGGTACAGTTCCATTATGATCATATATGATCATATCTATGTGCTGGGCTCAGGAGTGCACGTTTGCCCTCCTATATTGATGGTCAGTACAAAGGAGATGATGTTACGGGGGGGTGGTGGGGGGAATCAGATTTCAGACAAGAGAAAAAAAGCAAGGAGAGCAGAGTAGAGAGAGGGGGAGGGGGAGAGAGAGAGGAGGGAGAGGGAAAGGGAGAGGGAAGGGGAGGGGGAGGGGAGAGGGAGAGGCAGAGGCAGACAGAGAGAAAAAAGGGGGGGCTAGAGTGCAAGGGGGAGAGAGGGGAAGGGAAGGGGGATAGGGAGTGGAGAGGGGGAGAGGGAGTGGAAACGGGGAGAGGGAGGTGGAGAGGGAAGAGGGAGTGAAAACGGGGAGAGGGAGGTGGAGAGAGGGGGAGAGGGAGTGGAAACGGGGAGAGGGAGTGGAGAGAGGGGAGAGGGAGTGGAGGAGGGAAAGGGAGTGGAGAGAGGGGAAAGGGAGGGGAGAGGGGGAGACGGAGGGGAGACAGGGAGAGGGAATGGAGACAGGGAGAGGGAGTGGAGACAGGGGGAGAGGGAGTGGAGAGAGGGGAGAGGGAGTGGAGACGGGGAGAGGGAGTGGAGACGTGGAGAGGGAGTGGAGACAGTGGGAGAGGGAGTGGAGAAAGGGGAGAGGGAGTGCAGAAAGGGGAGAGGGAGTGGATGGGGGAAAGGGAGGGAGAGAGGGAGTGGAGGGGGGAGAGGGAGTGGAGAGAGGGGAGAGGGATTGTTTATATAGTTGATGAATTATTCATTACTTTCTCAGTGGAAGATTGTACCATTTCTTAAGATTCTGTACTTTCCCCAAATCCATCATGTTAATGATAAGATACTTTGTATGTGGGCCTAAGGGTAGTTGCACAAAATGCTGTGGACTCATATTTTCCAAAACCAATTACTCAAACAACGTGTGGTTCATTCGTGGACATAAAGAAAGATTGGCAAGTACATACCAGGTTTCAGGCAGTAATAATGATACCCTATTTTAAAGTAACTGATTGAGCCAGAATGATTTACTAAAGGAAAAATACTATAAGCATAGACCACAAGACTATAAGGCAAAAGTGGAATTAGACCATTTGGCCAATTGAGTCTGCTCTGTCATTCAATCTTGACCGATTTAGTTTTCCCTCTCACCCCATTCTCCCTCAGTCTCTCCAAAACCACTGATGTTCTTACTGATCAAAAACCTATCAACCTCTGTTTTAAACACACCCAATAATTTGGCCTCCACAGCTGTCTGTGGCAATTGATTCCACTAGTTAAAGAAATTCCTCCTTATCTATTTATTATTTATTTATGTTCTCACTTATCCTCATCTCTGCTCTAAAGTGATGTCATTTTATTCTAAGGCTGTGCCCTCTGATCCCAGACCCCCACAATTGGAAGCATCCTCTCCAACTCCTCTCCATTTAGGCATATAAATATTTGGTAGGTTTCAATGAGATTCCCTCTCATTCCACTAAACTTCAGTGAGTACTGGCCAAGAGCCATCAAATGTTCCTCATACGTTAATCCTCTTATCCCTGGAATACTTATAAACCTCTTCTGGATCTTGTTCAATGCCAGCATATCTTTCCTTAGATACTGCTCCCAATATAGTCTGACCAATGTCTTATAAAGCCTCAGTATTCCATCTTTGCTCTTATATTCTAGGCCTCCCAAAATGAATGCTGACATTGCATTTGCCTTGCTTACTACTAATAACCTTTGGGGAACCCTGCACAAGGACTCCTAAGTCCCTTTGCACTTCTGATTTTTGAATTCTCTCTTCATTTAGAAAATAAGCTATGCCTTTATTCCTTCTACCGGATGCTTGACCAAACATATTCACTATATTTCATCTGCAAAATGTTTGCCCATTCTCCCAATCTGTCCAAGTACTTTCTACAGCTATCTTGGTTCCTAGCAGCACCTCCACTCATCTTTGTGTTGTCCACATAATTGGCCACAAAGTCAATAATTCAATTATCCAAATTATTTAGCATATAACATGAAAAGTAACAGTCCCAACACCAATCCCTATAGACAACACTAGTCCAGGCAGCCAACTAGAAGAGGCTTCCTTTATTCCTACTCTTTGCCTGCTGCTAGTCAGCCAATACCCTATCCATGCTAGTACCTGTCTTATGGGCTCCTGTCTTGTTCAGCAGCATCATACGTGGCATCTTGTTAAAGGCATGAAAATCCAATTTAACAACATTTGTTGACTGTCTATTTTGCTTGCTATTTCCTAAAAAAATTGCTACAATTATCAGGCGAGCACACCCCTTAAGGAAACAAAGCTGACTTTAGGATATTTTACCATGTGTTTCCAAGTACCCCAAAACCTCATCCTTAATAATGGATTCCAACATCTTCCCAAGCACTTAAGTTAGGCTAACTGGCCAATAATTTCCTTTCTTTTTCCTGCCTCACTTTTTAAAGAGAGGAGGTCCTCTGGAACCATCCATATCGTGATCTCTTATATTATATCTTTCAGAACCCTACTTATCACCTTATCCATCTTCAGTTCTTTCAGTTTCTCAAGTACTTTCTCCTTAGTAATAGCAACTAGAAAAAGTATCAATCCATATTCAAGAATTAAAGCAATGACAAAGACTCTGATGTTTCCACATAACTATAACTGCACTCAACAAGAACTAACGGCGATGCACTTTATGGCATTTCAAGTATTTCATTTATCTTCAATAATTCATTCCTCTGATGTTCACAGTCCAGAGAGCAATGCCTAATCATAAAACTGACCCTGATATTAACTCATTTACCATGAGCCTCATTTTTTTTTATCTACTTCGACTTAATTCTAAACCATTCCAATTAAACGACATTGAAAATGGAATTAAATATTTAAATTCTTACTTTATGGCAACCTTGTATGTCTTTCAACCAGAGCCCCACCCCCTTCTCTCTTCTCCATAGCTCCATCTGCCCATTATCCTCTCCATCTCTCCCTCACTTCCTATGGTATTCCTATTGTCTACCAGCTGATGTTTCATCTCTCCTCACTTCTACATACTAACATTCTTTTCTCTACATTCCCATTTCTGATGCAGGAACTTGACCTAAAATGATGCCTATTCCTTCTTTTGCCTCCACATATGCTGCTTGAGCTGTTGAGGTTTTTTCCAATAGGTTATTTTTTTCTCCAGACTCCAGCAACTGCAGGTTCTTGTGCCTATATATGGCTGTCCAGTATATTGAAATGGGTAAGCTTTTAACTTGGCCTAGCTGGTACAAAATTAATGGGCCTAGATTGGCTGCCAATTTTATATTCCCGGTTTCCCACCATCAAAATTTACTTTCTATTGACTAGTTGAATCTGTGTTCTGTGCTCCCTTTGTATTCCCAGTTTAGTCCACTCAGGCCTGATTAGCACTTGAACAGGCCACAACTTGGATAGTAGACTTATTAACAGTAGACTTATTGCTTTGGCAAACATGGTCAAATCAGCAGACTTGAAGCTAGTCCCGCCTTGAATTTCAGTCACACGGTTAACACTTCAAAAACGTAAATCATGCAATTTATTTCAATGCTTTTTATGTTCACCTTGACTGTCAAAACATGGAGGAATCATCAAACTCCCACATCCTCGATTTCAGTCTCTGAGGCTGATGTGCATGCAGACTTCAAGAGGGTGAACCCAGGAAAGGCATGTAACCCAGACTGGATAATTGAACAAGTACTCAAGACCTGTGTTGATCACCTGGCTGGAGTGTTTACTGAGATCTTTAACCTCTTGCTTTGGCAGTCTGAGGTATCTAGCAGCTTCCAAGCAGGCTTCAATTATACTGCTGCCCAAGAAGAATGTGGTGACCTTTTTGCTGCCATAAGTAAGAAAGTAGAGGAGACTTAGGACTCACACCACCAAGTTCAGGGACAGCAACTACCCCTCAACCATCAGGCTCTGGAACCAAAGAGGATAACTCCATTCAACTTCACTTGCCCCATCATTAAAATGTTCCCATAACCTATGGACTGAATTTCAAGGACTTTGTATCTCATGTTCTTGATATTTATTGGTTAGTTATATATTAGTATTACTTCTTTCTTTTTGTATTTGCACAGTTCATTGTCTTTTGCACACTGGTTGAATGCCCATCCAAGTTGGTGTGGTCTTTCATTGATTCTGTTATGGTTATTATTCTATGGATTTATTGAGTATGTTTGCAAGAATTTGAATCTTAAGGTTGTATATGGTGACTTTGATAATAAATTTACTTTGAACATTGAACTATCTAGTTCTGTCATTTTTGAATCATGCTAAAATTTCTTGCAAGATTTCTGTAACACTTGACTAGCATGAGACCTGTGCTATAGAAATCCCCACATGCACATGATTAAAGCAGCCACAGATTTAATACTTGGTTTTGGCTTTACATTAAGCTGGCATGCAAGCTACAAAAATTAAGACTTAGAATTTCTGCATTTCTGGTCTGCTCATATTGTCTAGGTGGTTATAAAACACTTGTAAGTTTGACAACTGCATCAAAATGTAGCATCTAAGAGCCATATTATACATTGTTAACAATGTATAATCATACTATATGTGCATTCCAATTGGATTACACAAATAGATTTAATTTGACGTAAGAGTAAGAAAGAGTTGTTTGCTTTTGTATGTGAAAATAAAGCCTGTAAAGAGGAGAGCCTGGAAGTTCACCGGTGCAACAGCAATAATAAAGTTTAAAATAATTATAGACAGAAAGAAGAGTAGCAGTAGCAGTAGGCTATTCAGGATTTTGAGCCAGCTCCACCACTCAATATGATCACGGCTGATTATATAAATTGAGTAACCAGTAAAACGCAAGCCATTAGAATCATATTAATTTAAACTTGAATATAATTAATAATTTTGTCTCAATTCGCCTCTGTGGCTGAAAATTCCACAGGTTTATTACTCTTTGTATGAAGAAATTTCTCATCTTAGTTTCAAATGCCCAAATCTACATCCTAATTCTCAACTTTGCTACCACCAGGAACATTTTTCCTGCCTCCAGTTTGTCCAGTCCAGTCAGGATTCTGTAAGCTTCAATTGGCCAATCATCCCAATTTCTCTTCCTTTTTTGGGCCTGCTAACCCAGGAAGTAGTATAGTGAAAATTTGATACACTCCATCCATAGCAAATGCATTTGTTCCTAAATGAGGCAAGAAACACTACACAAAATACCCAATATGTGGTCTTACAAGCCCTTGTACAATTCCAGTTAGACTTTGTTCCTGTACTCAAATCCTCTCACTAAGAAAATAATTTTCCTTCTTAGCAGCCCGCTGCACCTGTAAGTTTATTTTCATCAATTGTATATGGACTAATATACAGTTCTTAATATACTACTGTTCAAATAATGTTATCTTCCTGTTTTCATCACCAAAATAAATTATCTCTCTGTAACTATGTGGGTTACCTCTGGGTTAGCCTTCAAAAACTGGAGGTTAATTAACTCTTATCAAGTTCTCCCACTCTTCTACACAGTAAGGGCAACTTACAGTACCTAATGAAGCTACCAATCCAGACATCTTTTGGATGTGGAATGAAACTCAAGCACTGGGAGGAAATCCACATGACTACAGTGAGAATGTGCAAACTCCACACAGGATGCATCTGCGGTCAAGACTCAGTAGAAATCTCTCGTGCTGTGAGAATCATCTCTCACTACACCACTGTCATTCAACCCCAGTCTACCCCTACCAAATATACAATGTTATTCTAGACTTCGTTGAACAGGCTCAATTTCCAAATCTGTAGATATGAGGAGGACAGTAATAAATTTAAGGAGATATAGAGAGGGTAGTGGAATGAGCAGATAGGTGGTAGATCAAATTTAATACTAAAAAATTATTCTACTGTAACAGTCTAGAGGGAGCTGTTGGGAGGGTTGGGGTGTACAAGAGCCCTGTGCAGAGCCTTATTCATTAGGTTAATATGTTCATTGCAATTCTTTGATTATTTGGGAATTATATCAATTTAACAAATTTGGGCATGATTTTGAGAAAGTTATTCAGTTTTGGTGTGAAATTTTCCTGTACCTTTAAGTATACTGATCTAAGCAATAACTGGCATTGTTCACTCTCTTAGGAAGCAGTCTTTATTAATGTTGAATGCTCCAAAGTACTTAAAGGGCCAGTCTCAATTCACCCGCAATTTTGACAAATCTTTCTGAAAAACAAATTGAACCAAATTGAGTTTCCAGTTACCACATCACTGGTGGTTTTGAGTGTTTTTTTCTGCAAAAGTTTAGAGGACAGAAATGCTAAAAATAAAAATAGAGAAACAATACTATGATTATCAGGTGAGAACTGAGTAAAAACATGTAAAAATGTGTCACTCTCTTATTACCACCTCTTGCCAGAATACAGGCTACTTTCCCATGATTTCTAGGGCTAATCATTCATCCAGATTCAGTTCGAGCAACAAAATAAAAGGAAACTGTTTTATAGACGTACATACTTTGTCCATTTAGTTGATGTAGTGAAATTCTAGATAGGTTGATCTTGGCCAATTTGCTGAGGTGATTACCCTCGTTTTGATCTTTTGACGTCTGAGACTGAATTGACTCATGCAGCTACTTCCTGCTTAGCAGACTGGCTGTTGCTTCTGTGCAGAAAATGCTCCAGGATGGCAAAATATTTAAAGTGCCTAGTCATTCATTATTTCTCATTTATAAATATTTAAGATACACAGCCATGTATCATTTCTCATTCTGTTGATGGAAAATATAAGCAGGCATAATAGCAATAGCAACCAGAGTTCACGGTGCAGAAAGATGCCAATCTCAAAGCAGTCACAACATTTGGTCAATGTTTTGTCTTTAATATCCATTTACCGATGTTATTATACACCAGCTTACAAACACCCACCTTATGTACAGGCTGTACATATGAACAAGCATTTGGGAAATAATTAATATGTATTCAGAAACAATTAACCTATATCTGGAACTCTGAGTTCAGCTTAAGTCCTAGACCATAAGATATAGGAGCAGAATTAAGCCATGTGGCCCATCAAGTCTGCTCCAAATTTTTTAATTGTATTATAGCAAGAGTACTGTGCCACTGAAGGGTAATGTTAGCATTACTTCATATTTTTCCCCTCTGGTACAAAGGATTCCTGAAGTAACTTCATGAACTTTTACATGATGTAATAGTAAAATCCACAAATACTACCTTTCATTACCAGTCTAAGCTCTTTCATTTGCTCAGAAAGTATTGAGTATGACTTTCGTCCATTTAATATACTCTTTGAGTCATTCTTTTCCCACACGCTGTGTACTTATTAATGGCTTCAAATGTACACACATATTGCATTTTGCAGCAAGTATTGTGGTAGACGTGTGCACTTTAACCAGTACAAATAACGGATGTTGTGGTTACATTCAAAGCTGTAATTCAAAAAAGGGATTCCAATGACATTGTGAGAGAAGTGCTTATCGTTGGTTTATGAGTTCAAGGTGTAAGCTCTTTTTAATTTATTATATGATTCTCCCTCAGTAGTTGGTAGTTACGGTCATGATATATAAAAATTATATTTGCGATTTTATTCTAGTCAGTCAATAAAAATTGTAGATTTCATTCCAAAATTTGCAGGTTTTAAGAATAAAATTTTACTTACAATTCAAATTTTAAGTTAACAAACAAATCAACTGTCAACTTTTCATTTTACATTGATCCACAAACTTCATAGATTTTGCTGAGCTTGTTATAACACTAAGCTATCTATAAATTTTACAATGACACCATTGGCAAGGAGGCTTACAGCAGTGAGACAGATTGGCTAGTTGAGTGGTTCTGCAACAACAACCTCACACTCAACAAGATCAAGGAACTAATTGTGAACTTCAGAAAGGGGAAGTCAGGAGAACACATGCTAATCCTCATTGTGGGGTCAGCAGTGAAATGGGTGAAAAGCTGTAAGTTCCTGGATGTTAATATCTCAGGGGATCTACCCTGGGTCTAACACATCAATACAATCACAAAGTGGCCTATATTGCAGGAGGCTGCAGAGGGTTATGGAGTTAGCCAGTTCCCTCGTGAGCACAACACTTTCCATCATCGAGGACATTTCAAGAGGCAATGCTCCAAGATGGCCATATCCATTATTAAGGATCAAAACTATCTGGGACAAACCCTTTTCTTGTTACTACCATCAGGGAGGAAGTACAAGAATGAAGACCCATAGTCCAAGAATTAGGAACAGCTTCTGCCCCACCACAATCAGATTTCTGAATAGTTATGAATATCACCTAATTATTCCATTTTTGCATGATTTATTTTTGTAATTTATAGATTTGTATATTTTTGCACTGTACTGCTGCTACAAAAAACAAATTCAACATCCTAGGTCGGTGATTATAAATCTCTTCTGGCTCTGAAATATTGCTGTTCATATCCTAAATTACATCCCAAGTCCTGGTTAACAATGTGCCTGATGACCTATCTTGTCTTCATCTGCCACCAAAATCACTCTTAAAATTTTCATTGGAATATTTCCATTACCTAATACCTCTCTATTACTGTAACATTTTTCATTAAGGAGAGAGCTTAAGCAGGTTGGGAACATGGAGAATAAAGGGTGATATTATAGAGGTGCAAAAAGATCACGAGGGGTATAAATAGGATGAACGCACACACTTTCACCCAGGGTGGGGTATTATGAACTGGTGGGGATAGATTTAGAGTGCAAAGGGAGAGACTTAATACAGATGAGGGGGCAATTTTCTCATCCAGAAGGTAGCCTGTACATGGAATAATCTGTCATAGAGAGTAGTTCACAACATCTAAAGGCACTTGTGCAGGTACATGGATAGGAAAGGTGCAGAGTGATATGGGCCAATTGCAGGGAAATCAGACTAGCTTATATAGACGAGCTTGGTCAGCATGGGCCAGTTGGGCTGAAGGACCAAAGGTTTATGCATCATAACCATATGACTATGATCAACATCCCCTAAAGCTAATTACATCTACAACCACTACGTCCTGACCTCAATCATTTATCAACTCAAACAGGATCCTGATGCTCCTCCTACTCCTAACAGCCGTTCACTGTCCCATGACCTGAACTCAACCCTTGAGTTCTTGATCCATCCTCCTTGATGCCCTCACGCTGTTCACTCGTGTGCATCTTTGCAAGTCATTATCCATGTATTACCCAGCTTCTCCCACAATCTACGGTAATGATGTATGCATTTTTGTAATGGCATTCCCTCACGCAAAACATGTATTTGTCAATCACACACTGCTGCTCCAATGAAGCTTTGCTGATGTAAAAGACTTCCTAAGCTTTTGTCTTTTATAATTTACTCTTGCACTTTCATTTGATAGTTCCTAAACAACTACTTGTGGTGCAGCGGGCAGCAACCTTGCCGTTTTTTTAGCATTTTTGTCTGTTTTTTCACGAGGCTGAGTTGCTAGCTTGATGCTAAACCCAGCATGGATGCAAAGCTTGCAAGGAGCCAGCTGGATTCGAACCCAAGACAACTTGCCTCCAAGTCTGGTGTGGATGCCAGTACACCACTAACTGGTTCACTTTGCACTGATATCAAATGTACTTCGTTTTTACCTACACTGCTTGAGTTCTGCTGCACTGAAGCAAGAATAACAGTGGTAGCTTATGAACTTTTGCCTGCATCTTCTATATTAGCAAATTATTAAAAAGGAATCCCTTTGTCTGTATCACAAACAAGAGAAAATCTGCAGATACTGGAAATCCAAGCAACAGACACAAAATGATGGAGGAGCTCAGCAGGCCAGGCAACACCTATAGAAAAAAGTAAAGTCGATGTTTTGGGCTGAAATGTCAGTTGTACTTTTTTCTATAGATGTTGCCTGGCTTGCTGAGTTCTTCCAGCATTTTGTCTGATCTTTGTGAGCAATGATTGGAATATTTCTGTGATATTTTACAATTAAACACATTACTTCATTAATTTAAAATGTCTTTAAAAGTTTTTCTCCTTTAGACAATTGGTATTAAAATGGTTAAGATTGTATTATCAGCAATTTACAAACCACAAAGATTTAACTTAATTTGTAGATCAGTCTTAGTAACACAGCAGAGTACACCACATACTCGAGATAGTAAACTGGAACTGTAATTAGAACAAAGAAAAATTCATTTCCTTTAAAAGTTAGTGCTATTTGTAAACCTTCATACAATTCTTGAGATGTGAAAGAGCATTTAGGTTTTTTATGGTTCACTCCTAGATCTTCACAAATTTATTCTGTTATTTTAATTTTGTTTTTCTGCCATTATATACCTTAATGTGATTTTTTCTGTCTTTATCTGTAAGAGACCCATATTAACTTAGTTAATCTGTAAAAGCAATTCAATCATATTCATAATTCATCTGCCTTGTTACAAATGCTGTATGTATTCAGATAAGAAGTTTTCAGTTTTGTCTTCTTACTACTTTACTTAATTTCACTCTACCTGGAGGTATACCCTTACATTTATATACAGGTACTTTGCTGTTTTAATAGGGGAGTTCTGTAGGAAAATGATATTGAGACAAAAGATCAGCCAGGATCTTGTGGAATGGCAGAAGAGGTTCAAAGTAACAATTAGCCAGTCCTGCCTCTTATTTATTATCCTTTTTCAATGCAGCCTTATCTTCATTCTTGACATATTTCTGTTATCATTCTCCTATGCTTGATATTTTTAGATTGCCTCTCACTGGAATCTCTTCCCTAACTATTTAGTTTCAAATTTTTTCCTACAGAACCAGGTATTCAATTTGCTGTGCCATCGAAACTCAAATGAAATTCATCCTCATGAAACAGCTTTCTGGTTTCCCAATACTGGTGCCAGTATCCCATATACTAAAACCATTGCACCCAGATAAATCTCTGAACTACTCATCCAACCCTCTAATCATATTGACCTGGTCAATGCCAAATGCACATAGCTTAGGTTGAAATCCAGAGGATATTAGTTTTGTGTTCTTTTTAATTCGTACCTTAGTTTTCATACTCCCTCAGCATCACCTTCTTCACTGTATCTATGTTGCTGGTTTTGACAATAGATGACAACAAATGGTCTTTCTTCTTCCACTCCGTCTCTAGCTCTGACAAAATGTCCTTAGCCTTGACACTGAGAAATTCTGGATGGAAGTTTCAGTGAACAGAACTAGCAAACATCAGAATGCTTTTTCTGGATTTCAGTTCAGCATTCAACTCTACTGTCCCACAGACCTTGGTGAACACACTCCTGCTCCTTGGTCTAAATACACGACAGTGCGGCTAGGTGTTGGACTTCCCTGGTGCCCCCCAGGAATATGTGCTGAGTCCATTGCTGTACACACTGCTCATACACAACTGCATGGCCAAACACCAGAGTAATCAGATTGTCAAGTTCATTCATCACACGACAGTGGTGGGGCTCATCACCAACAACAATGAGATGATCGACAGAGAAGTGGAAGAGCTCGAGGCCTGGTGCGAGGCAAATAACTTCCTCCTCAATGTCAAAAAGACAAAGGAGATAGTTATTGACTTCAGGAAAACTCTTTGCACCAATGCCACAGCAGTGGAAGTTGTGAGCAGTTTCAGTCTCCTTGGAGTGCACATTTTCACAAACTTTCATGATCTCAGAACCTACGTACAGACAAACCTGTGCATAGCATCACTTTAAGAACATACAAAAATCTATGTATTTGAGCTATTATACATATTTATATTTATTGTGTTTATTATTATTATTGTGTTCTTTATCTTTATTGTCGCAAACATGAGGAAATCTGCAGATGCTGGAAATTCAAGCAACACACACAAAATGCTGGTGGAACGCAGCAGGCCAGGCAGCATCTATACGAAGAAGTACAGTCGATGTTTCGGGCCGAGACCCTTCATCAGGACTGACTGAAAGAAGAGATAGTAAGAGATTTGAAAGTGGGAGGGGGAGGGGGAGATCCGAAATGATAGGAGAAGACAGGAGGGGGAGGGATGAAGCTAAGAGCTGGAAAGTTGATTGGCAAAAGGGATACAGAGCTGGAGAAGGGGGAGGATCATGGGATGGGAGCCCTGGGGAGAAGAAAGGGGGAAGGGAGCATCAGAGGAAATGGAGAGAAGGCAAGGAGTTATTGTGAGAATAGGGTTGCCAACTTTCTCACTCCCAAATGAGGGTCAAAAGTAGCAGTCTAATACGGGACACTTGTGTTTACCCCGAGAAAGACTACCATGACCATGAAGCCTTGCATGGGCACCTATGTTCGCATGCATGACGTGTGCATACATGACGTGCCGGTTTTTTTTCTATAAATTGGTTTTGGAGATTCTGTTCAGTGAAACTACACAGTACATACATTATTTCTACTTTATATAAGGCTGTGTATTTATCATATCATTCCTGCTTTTACTATATGTTAGTGTTATTTTAGGTTTTATGTGTTATTTGGTATGATTTGGTAGGTTATTTTTTGGGTCTGGGAATGTTCAAAAATTTTTCCCATATAAATTAATGGTAATTGCTTCTTTACTTCATGTCATTTCGGCACGAAAGGTTTCATAAGAACACTCTACCTCAGCAGGGGAAATACGGGACAAGGGCGGTTCCGTATGGGACAAACCAATTTAGCCCAATATACGGGATGTCCCGGCTAATACAGAACAGTTGGCAACCCTATGTGAGAGGGACTGAGAGAGAAAAAAAAGGGTGGGTGGGTAAATAAATAAATAAATAAATAAATAAATAAGGGATGGGGTAAGATGGGGTAAGAAGGGGAGGAGGGGCATTAATGGAAGTTAGAGAAATCAGTGTTCATGCCATTAGGTTGGAGGCTACCCAGGCGGAATATAAGGTGTTGTTCCTCCAACCTGAGTGTGGCTTCATCTTGACAGTAGAGGAGGCCATGGATTGACATATCAGAATGAGAATGGGACGTGGAATTAAAATGTGTGGGCACTGGGAGATCCAGCTTTCTCTGGCGAACAGTGCATAGGTGTTCAGCGAAATGGTCTCCCAGTCTGCATCGGGTCTCACCAATACATAGAAGGCCGCACCAGGAGCACTGGATGCAGTATATCACACCAGCTGACTCACAGGTGAAGTTTCGCCTCACCTGGAAGGACTGTCTGGGGCCCTGAATGGTGGTGAAGGAGGAAGTGTAAGGGCAAGGTGTAGCACTTGTTCCGCTTACAGGGATAAGTGCCGGGAGGGAGATCGGTGGGAAGGGATGGGGGGGGACGAATGGACAAGGGAATTGCGTAGGGAGCGATCCCTGAGGAAAGCAGGAAGTGGGGGGGGAGAGAAAGATGTGCTTGGTGGTGGGATCCCATTGGAGGTGGCGGAAGTTACGGAGAATTATATGTTGGACCCGGAGGCTGGTGGGGAGGTAGGTGAGGACAAGGGGAACCCTATCTCTAGTGGGGTGGCAGGAGGATGGGGTGAGAGCAGATGTGCGTGAAACGGAGAGATGCATTTGAGAGCAGAGTTGATGGTGGAGGAAGGGAAGTCTCTTTCTTTAAAAAAGGAAGACACCTCCTTCATTCTGGAATGAAAAGCCTCATTCTGAGAGCAGATGTGGCGGAGATGGATGACTTGCGAGAAGGGGATGGCATTTTTGCAAGAGACAGGGTGGGAAGAGGAATAGTCCAGGTAGCTGTGAGAGTCCGTAGGCTTATAATAGACATCAGTAGATAAGCTGTCTCCAGAGATAGAGACAGAAAGATCAAGAAAGGGGAGGGAGGTGTTGGAAATGGACCAGGCAAATTTGAGGGCAGGATGAAAGTTGGAGGCAAAGTTAATGAAGTCAACGAGCTCAGCATGCGTGCAGGAAGCAGCGCCAATGCAGTCGTCGATGTAGTGAAGGAAAAGAGGGGAACGGATACCAGTATAGGCTTGGAACATGGATTGTTCCACAAAGCCAACAAAAAGGCAGGCATAGCTGGGACCCATACGGGTGCCCATGGCTATACCTTTAGTTTGGAGGAAGTGGGAGAAGCCAAAGGAGAAATTATTAAGAGAAAGGATTAGTTCTGCTAGACGGAGGAGAGTGGTGGTAGAGGGGAACTGGGTAGGTCTGGAATCCAAAGAGAAGCGGAGAGCTTTGAGACCTTCCTGGTGGGGGATGGAGGTGTATAGGGACTGGACATCGATGGTGAAAATAAAGCAGTGGGGGCCAGGGAACTTAAAATCATCGAAAAAATTCAGAGCGTGAGAAGTGTCACAAACATAGGTGGGAAGGGATTGAAGAAGGAGGAATAAAACAGTTTCGAGGTATGCAGAAATGAGTTCGGTGGGGCAGGAGCAAGCTGAGACAATGGGTCTACCCGGACAGGCAGGTTTGTGGATCTTGGGTAGGAGGTAGAAACGGGAAGTGCGGGGTGTGGGAACTATGAGGTTGGTGGCAGTGGATGGGAGATCCCCAGAGCTGATAAGGTTGGTGATGGTGTGGGAGACAATGGCCTGGTGCTCCTTAGTGGGGTCATGATTGAGGGGTAAATAAGAGGAGGTATCATCGAGTTGTTGCTGTGCCTTGGCGAGGTAGAGGTCAGTATGCCAGACTACAACAGCGCCTCCCTTATCAGCGGGTCTTATAGTAAGGTTAGGACTGGTGCAGAGGGAGTGGAGAGCAGAGTGTTCGGAAGGGGTGAGGTTGGAGTTGGAACAAGGTGTGGTGAAGTCGAGATGGTTGATGTCCCGTCGGCAGTTAGCAAATAAGAGATCCGGAGCAGGCAGAAGACCAGAGCAGGGTGTTCATAAAGAGGAGGAGGGTTGAAGACGGGAGAAGTGGTTATCAGTGGGGGTGGGAGAGTCCTGGTTGAAGAAGTAGGCTCGAAGATGGAGCCGGCGGAAGAAGAGTTCAGCGTCATGGCTCACGCGGACAAAGGTAAGGCCCTTACTGAGGACAAAGCGCTCTGCCTCAGAGAGTTGAAGGTTGGAGGAGCTGGTAAAGACCTGCAAGGATGAGAGCTGGGATCAGAGGGGGGAGGGAGGCTGGTAGTGTTAGTGGAGAGGGGAGGGTTGGGGTGAGAGGAAGATGGAGCCTCTGAGGGACCAGGAGCTGACGATGGGATCTGAGGGAGTATTGTGTTTGTTTCGTGCTGCATCGGATCTGGAGTAACAATTATTTCATTCTCCTTTACCCCTGTGTACTGGAAATGCCATTAAACAATCTTGAATCCTGAATCTTGAAACCTGAACTACACTGCCCCCTTTCACTGCTAATTCTTTTTTCACTGACATTGGCTACAAGAATTGCACACCTGTTGGCCAAGTGCGAGGCTGACTTCCTCTAGTCTTAGCCTCACTATTACATACATCATGATAAATAAATTCCACAGTAATGGCAACACACATCAAAGTTGCTGGTGAACGCAGCAGGCCAGGCAGCATCTCTAGGAAGAGGTACAGTCGACGTTTCGGCCCTAGAGATGCTGCCTGGCCTGCTGCGTTCACCAGCAACTTTGATGTGTGTTGCTTGAATTTCCAGCCTCTGCAGAATTCCTCGTGTCCACAGTAATGGGTTTGAAATTCTCCTGGAACAAAATAACTTGGTAATTTTTCGTCTCCTTGTTGAATTGCATATATTAGTCAGGAATTCCAAATCTCAACTGAAATTCCTTGAACAACATACTCAATGTTGTATATTCAATATAAATATGTTTATCATGGATCATAAAATTTTCATCAGTTCCTATAATACCACAGTTGGAACACATCACTTGTCCTGCCTTGTCTGTTCTAACTGAATTTGTTTAACCATCACAATTGATCATGAATTTGAAATGCCATATTTAAGTTTGCTGACTGTTGTGGACCGAATCAAAGCTGGTGATGAATCAACGTATTGGAGGGAGGTTGAAAATCTGGCGTATTATTAACTACACGAGGAAGAAATTAGAGGTCCATGAGTCAGTCTTCATCAGGGGTTAAGAGGTGAAGAGGGTCCAGCAACTTAGAATTCCTCGATGTTATCATTTCAAAGGATCTGTCCTGGGTCCAGCAGGTAAGTGCCATTGTATATAAGGCACAGCACGCCTCTAATTCCTTAGAAATTTGCACAGATTTGACATGTCATCTAAAACTTTGACAAACTTATATACATTCGTGGTGGAGAGTATACTGACTGGTTGCATCGTGACCATGGGAACACCAATGCCCTTGAACTGAAAAACCTACAAAAAGTAGTGGATACACCCAGTCCATCTCAGATAAAGCCCTCCCCACCACTGAGCACATTTACTAGGAGTGCTGTTGCAAGAAAGCAGCATCCATCATCAAGGACCCCCACCATCCAGCCCATGCTCTCTTCTCACTGTTACAATCAGGCAAAAGGTACAGGAGCTTCAAGTCCCACACCACCAGGTTCAGGAACAGTTATTACCCCACAACCATTAGGAATTAGAGGGGATAACTTCACTCACCCCAACACGGAACTGATTACACAACCTATGGACACACTTTTAAGGACTCTATAACTTGTTTTCTCAATATTTAGTGCTTATTTATGCATTTATTAATTATAATATTACTAGTATGTATTTGCACAATTTATTGTCTTTTGTACATTGGCTGTTCGTCCATCTTTGTTGTGTGTGGTTTTTCAATGATTCTATTGTTTTCCTTTGTATTTTCTGTGAATGACTGCAAGAATATGTATCTCAGGGTAGTATATCGTGACAAATATGTACTTTGATAATAAATTTACTTTGAACTTTGAACTACTCACAAATGATTGATTGAATTAATAGCCTTTAAACAGTTCTATTGATAAGTAACAACAGACACAAAATGCCAAAGGAGCTCAGTGGTTCAGGCAGCATCTATGGAGGAAAATGAACAGTTGACGTTTCTGGCAGAGACCATTCATCAGGACTGATGCTGCCTGACCCGCTGAATACCTTCAACATTTTGTGTGTGTTGATCCAGATTTCCAGCATCAGGAGTCTCTCGTCACCCTATTGAGATGTAATAGGGGAGAAAAGACAAAAGAATGTGGTTCTCTTGCAGGCAAACAGCAGAATACATCTTGTGGATTGTGAATCTGTTCATTACCCATTCATAAATCTGTTGGCAGAGGGGGAAGAAGATGTACCTAAAACATTGAGTGTTTTTCATCTTCAGGCTGTTGTACCAGCTCCTTGATAGTAGTAGTGAGAAAAGGGCATATCCTAGGTAATGGGGATCCATAATAAAGGATGCAGAGTTCTTGAGGCATCGCTTTTAGAAGATGCCCTTAATGCTGGGGAGGCTAGTGAGCAAGATGGAGCTGGCTGAGTTTGCAACTTTCTGCAGCATTTTCAGATCCTGTGCAGTTGCCGCTCCATACCAGATGGCGATGCAACCTGTTAAGATGCTCTCTACAGTACATCTGTAGAAATCTGCTGGAGTCTTTGGCTTCTTCAGACGCCTAATGAAATATAATGCAGTCATGCCACCTTTATAATTGCATCAATATGTTGGGCCCAGGATAGATCTTCAAAGAAGTTGACACCCGGTACTTGAAACTGCTCACCCTTTCCACAGTTGATCCCTCAATGAGGACTGCTGCATGTTCCCTCAACTTCCCCCTTCCGAAGTCCACAATTCCTTAGTCTTACTGACGTTGAGTGCAAGGTTGTTGTTGTGAGACCACTCTACCAACTGACCTACCTCACTCCTGTACCCTCTGAAACGTGATTTCAACAGTTTTCTGTAAATTGTTCCTTGAAGACAGCTGTAAAGTATTTAATTTCTGTATCTTTCCTTAATTCACAAGATGTATTCTGCTGTTTGCCTGCAAGAGAACCACATTCTTTTGTGTTTTCTCCCCTTCTTACATCTCAATAGGGTGACAAGAGAGACTCCTGATGCAGGAAATCTGGATCAACACACGCAAAATGTTGAAGGAATTCAGTGGGTCAGGCAGCATCAGTCCTGATGAAGGGTCTCTGCCAATGTCCATTACCTCACTATTTTTTTCCTTGTTTTGCTCTCTTTTTGCACTAATTCAATTTTATATGCAGTATATTTGTTCTTATTGTAATTTATAGTTTTTATTAATATATTCCTGCTGCAAAACAGGAATATGCCAGTGATATTAAACCCGATTCTGATTCTGTGGTTTAAAATGAATGAAGATGAAAGAAATTTGTAATGTGTGGGGAAAAAAGCATTGCTGGAATTAAAGAGACTGAGAACCCTATTATCTGTTGACCTGCATTTTAAAGAGTTAGCACTGATTATCATCTTGCAAAATTCCTTAGTTTCCAGAATTATTGCACTAATTGGGTGGTAGCAAATATAACCTAAGTTTTAAGAGAGGAAGAAAGAAAAATGGAAACTAGTGTTAGCCTGACATCAGTTGTGGAGAACCTATGCATTATTATTAAGGAATCGCTAGATAAGCATTTACAAAATACAACAGGATTGGGAAGAGCCATTGTGGATTAATGAAATTAAATTTGTTAGAGTACAATTACTAAAGTTGCAGAAAGCAGATTAGCTGATGATGAACCAATCTATGTGTTGTATCTGGACTTCCAATAATCCTTCAATAACCTCTTAACCACCTTTTATACTTGGACCAAAAGAATGGGGCTATACATTGGCATTAATGTAAATAGGTAGAAAGTGGAGTAGAAATAAACAAATCATTTTCAGGTGTGCAGGTTGTGTTTAGTGTGCTGCTGCTGGGAATGGTGCCACTGTTGTTTATAATATATATCAATGATTTTAATGAACAGAACAAAGGGAATATATGAAAGTTTATTGATAATACAAAGCTGAGTGCCCATGCAGGTGGTGAGGAAGATGCAGAGAAACTTCAAGAGTACATACTTTTCTCCTCCCTGTTCTTACACAATCTTAACCAATTGTCATGTCTTTTTGCTTTCATATATCCAAGTCCAAATTTCTTTGTATAGTCAAATCAGTACAGGAGGCCTCATGCCTTAGCAAAGGCAAATAAAAATAAGGCAGGGACAAGTGGAGTGGACATTGTTGAAGTGGGCCAGTGTTAAGAGTGAGGAGGCTTTGGATCATCAGGCTTGGGTGAGGTAAGTATCTTCTTCATTCTTCGCCCGTAAATTTATAATTAGAGATTGGCTGTAGGGGCTGTGTTGTGTTCTTTGTGTGAGACGTGGGAATTCTGGAAGACCTCAAGCATCCCAGATAACCACATCTGCACCAGGCGCACAGAGCTGGAGGTCCACAGAGAACATCTTAAGGAACTGGAGCTGCTAGTGCAGTGGCTCAGAAGGGAAGGGGGGGAGGACTATTTAAGTGATAGGGGAATCCATAATTAGAGGAGCAGACACAAGATTCTATGGACGCAATAGAGACACTCGGATGGTATGTTGCCTCCTAAGTGGCAGGATCAGGGACATACCGAATCTGGTCCACAGCATTCTTAAAGTGGAGGGTAAGCAGCCAGAGGTCTTGGTACATATTGGCAGCAATAACATAGGTAGGAAAAGCACGGAGGTCCTGAGGAAAGGATTTAGAGAGTGAGGTAGAAAGCTGAAAAGCAGGACACCTAGGGTAGCAATTTCACACCAGTGAGGGTAAGAATAGGATGATTTGGCAGATGAATGCATAGCTGAGAACCTGGTGCAAGGAGTAGGGTTTCAGATTTCTGGATCATTGGGATCTCTTCTGGACAACGTATCATCTGTTCAAAAGGGATGAGTTACACCTGAACCTGAGGGTGATGAGTATCACTGAAGGGAGGTTTTCTAGAGTTGTTGGGGAGGGTTTGGTAGGGGATGGGAACGAAGTGATATGATTACAAGGAGAGGCAGTGTGCAGTGAGACTGTCACGAAGGACAGGCAGATGACAGTGCAAAATTGCAGTCAGTGGGATCGTGAACACGGCGCAGCACATGACACAAACCAACCTTCAGTCCGTGGACTCACTTTACACCGCACACTGTCGGAGCAGTGCTGCCAGGATAATCAAGGACATGACCCACCCAGCCAACACACTTTTCGTCCCAATTCCCTCCGGGAGAAGGCTCAGGAGCTTAAAGACTCGTATGGCCAGATTTGGGAACAGCTTCTTTCCAACTGTGATAAGACTGCTGAACAGATCCTGACCCGGATCTGGGCCATACCCTCCAAATATTCGGACCTGCCTCTCGGTTTTTTTGCACTACCTTACTTTCCATTTTCCTATTTTTCTATTTATGATTTATAATTTAAAATTTTAATATTTACTAATTTTTACTATTTTTAATATTTAATATTTATAATCCAGGGAGTGGGAAGCGCAGAATCAAATATCGCTGTGATGATTGTACGTTCCAGTACCAATTGTTTGGCGACAATAAAGTATAAAGTATAAAGTAAAAGGGAGACAATATCAAAAAGGGTGTAGTACACAGGACTGAAAGTTTTATATTTGAATGCATGCAGTATACAGAATAAAGTCAATGACCTTGTAGCACAGGTAGAGATTGACAGGTATGACGTTGTGGGCAACACCAAGTCGTGGCTTGAAGAAGATTATAATTGAGAACTTAATTTCCAATTTTACACATTATATTGAAAGGACAGCCAGGTAGGCAGAGGGGGTGAGGTGGCTCTCTTGGTTAAAATTGAAATCAAATAATTTGAAAATGGTGACACAGGATTAGAAGATATATAATCCTTGTGGGTAGAGTTAAGAAACAGCAAGGATTAAAAGATCCTGATTGGAGTTATATACAGGCCTCCTTTAAAGAGCAACAGAAGATAACTAAAAAGGCAACACGCGGAGAAGAAGTGAGGTACGAAGATAAACTAGCCAAGAATATAAAGGAGAATAGTAAAAGCTTCCTTAGGTATGTGAAAAGGAAAAAAATAGTTAAGACCAAAATTGGGCCCTTGAAGACAGAAACGGGTGAATTTATTATGGGGAACAAGGAAATGGCAGACAAGTTGAACAGGTACTTTGGATCTGTCTTCACTAGCTAAGACACAAACAGTCTCCCAGATGTAATAGTGGCCAAAGGACCTAGGGTAATGGATGAACTGAAGGAAATTTATATTAGGCAGGAAATGGTGTTGGAGAGACTGTTGGATCTGAAGGCTGATAAGTCCCCGGAACCTGATGGTCTGCATCCCAGGGTACTTAAGGAGGTGGCTTTAGAAATCGTGGGCGGATTGGTAATCATTTTCCAATGTTCTATAGATTCAGGATCAGTTCCTGTGGATTGGAGGGTGGCTAATGTTGTCCCACTTTTCAAGAAAGGAGGGAGAGAAAACAGGGAACTATAGACCAGTTAGCCTGACGTCAGTGGTGGGAAAGATGCTGGAGTCAATTATAAAAGATGAAATTACAACATATTTGGATAGCAGTAACAGGATAGGTCTGAGTCAGCATGGATTTACGAAGGGGAAATCGTACTTGACTAATCTTCTGGAATTTTTTGAGGATGTAACTATGAAAGTGGACAAGGGAGAGCCAGTGGATGTAGTGTACCTGGACTTTCATAAAGTCTTTGATAAAGTTCCACATAGGAGATCAGTGGGCAATATTAGGGCACATGGTATTGGGGGCAGAGTACTGACATGGATTGAAAATTGGCTGGCTGACAGGAAACAAAGAGTAGCGATTAATAGGTCCCTTTCAGAATGGTAGGCGGTGACCAGTGAGGTACCTCAGGGTTCAGTGCTGGGACTGCAGCTGTTTACAATATACATTAATGATTTAGATGAAGGGACTAAAGGTAACATTCGCAAATTTGAAGATGACACAAAGCTGGGTGGCAGTGTGAAATGTGAGGAGGATGTTATGAGAATGCAGGGTGATCTGGACAGACTGGGTGAGTGGGCGGATGCATGGCAGATGCAGTTTAATGTGGATAAATGTGAGGTTATCCACTTTGGTGGTAAGAACAGGAAGGCAGATTATTATCTAAATGGAGTCAAGTTAGGAAAAGGGGAAGTACAACGAGATCTAGGTGTTCTTGTACATCAGTCACTGAAAGCAAGCATGCAGGTACAGCAGGCAGTGAAGAAAACTAATGGCATGCTGGCCTTCATAACAAGGGAAATTGAGTATAGGAGCAAAGAGGTCCTTCTGCAGCTGTACAGGGCCCTGGTGAGACCACACCTGGAGTATTGTGTGCAGTTTTGGTCTCCAAATTTGAGGAAGGACATTCTCACTATTGAGGGAGTGCAGCGTAGGTTCACAAGGTTAATTCATGGGATGGCGGGACTGTCATATGTTGAAAGATTGGAGTGACTGGGCTTGTATACACTGGAATTTAGAAGGATGAGAAGGGATCTGATTGAAACATATAAGATTATTAAGGGATTGAACACGCTGGAGGCAGGACGCATGTTCCCACTGATGGGTGAGTCCAGAACCAGAGGCCACAGTTTAAGAATAAGGGGTAGGCTATTTAGAACGGCTCTGAGGAAAAACTTTTTCATCCAGAGAGTGGTGGATATGTGGAATGCTCTGCCCCAGTAGGCAGTGGAGGCTAAGTCTCTGGATGCTTTCAAGAAAGAGATGGATAGAGCTCTTAAAGATAGCAGAATCAAAGGTTATGGGGATAAGGCAGGAACTGGATACTGATTGTAGATGATCAGCCATGATCACAGTGAATGGTGGCGCTGGCTCAAAGGGCTGAATGGCCTACTCCTGCACCTACTGTCTATTTTCTATTGTCCTAACAGTGGCCAAGATCTTGTCAAAAGGGCAATGTTATGATAGTCATTGGGGATTTCAATATGCAGATAGGTAGGGAAAATCAGGTTGGTGCTAGACTTCAAGAGAGAAAGAATTTGTAGAATGCCTACAAGATGGCGTTTTACAGCAGCTTGTGGTTGAGTCCATTAGGAGAAAGCAAGTTTGGATTGGGTGTTGTGTAATGAACTGGATTTGATTAGGGAGCTTAAGGTGAGATCATAATATGAGCAATTTCACTCTGTAATTTCAGAAGGAGAAGCTAAAGTCAGATGTATCATTATTTCAGTGGAGTAAAGGGAATTATTGAGGCAGGAGAGAGGAGTTGGCCAGAATTGATAGGAAAAGAACACTAGCAGGGATGACAGCAGAGTAGCAATGGCGGGAATTTCTGGAAGTAACTTGGATGGCACAGGATATATACATCCCAAAGAGGAAGAAGTATTCTAAAGGCAAGTTGACGCAACCGTGGCTAACAAGTCAAAGCCAACACAAAAACCCAAGAGAGGGCACATAAGAAAACAAAAATTACTGGGAAGTTAGAGCATTGGGAAGCTTTTAAAAACCAACACGATTCAACTAAAAACTAATTAAGGAAAAGATGGAATATGAAAGTAAGCTAGCCAATAATTTTTAATATTAACCCAAAAGTTTCCCCAGATGCATAAAGTGTAAAAGAGAGGTGAAAGTAGATACTGAACCACTGGAAAACAATGCTGGAGAGATAGTAATGGGATCAAAGAAATGGTGGATGAATTGAATAAGTATTTTACATCAGTCTTCACTGTGGAAGACACCAGTAGTAGCCTGAAGTTTGAGAGTGTCAGGGGTCATGAAGTGAGTGAAGTTACCATTACTAAAGAAAAGGTTCTTGGGAAACTGAAAGGTCGGAAGGAAGATAAGATCAGATGGTGTACATCTCAGAATTCTGAAAGAGGTGGCTGAAGAGATTGTGGGGGCATTAGAAACAATCTTTTAAGAATCACTAGATTCTGCAAGACTGGAAAATTGCAAGTGCCACTCCACTCTTCAAGAAGGGAGAGAGGCAGAAGAAAGGAAACAATAGGCCAGTTAGTTTGACCTCAGTGGTTGGGAAAATGTTAGAGTTGATTATTAAGGACGAGGTCTCAAGGTACTTGGAGGCACATGACAAAATAGGCTGTAGTCAGCATGGTTTCCTCAAGGGACTATCTTGCTTGACAATTCTGTTGGAATTCTTGAAGAAATAACAAGCAAGATAGACAAAGAGGAATTGGTTGATGTTGTGTACTTGGATTTTCAGAAGGCCTTTGACAAGGTGCCACACATGAGGCTGCTTAACAAGCTACGAGCCATTGGTATTGCAGGAAAGATTCTAGCATGGATAAAACAGTGGTTGATTGGCGGGAGGCAAAGAGTAGGAATAAAGGGAGCCTTTTCTGACTGACTGCTGGTGACTCACATTGTTTCACAGGGGTCTGTGCTGGGACCAATTCTTTTTACATGATATGTCAATGATTTGGCTGATGGAATTGATGGCTTTGTTACAAGGTTCGCAGGTGATATGAAAATATCTGGAGAGGCAGGTAGCTCTGAGGAAGTAGAGAGGCTACAGAAGGACTCAGACAGATTAGGAGAATGGGCAAAGAAAGGTCAGATGGAATATAGTGTCGGGAAGTGCACCTTAACAGAAGAAATGAAATGATTGACTAATTTCTAAATGGAGAGAAAATACAAGAAACTGAGGCACAAAGGGACTTGGGAGTCCTTGTGCAGGATCCCCTAAAGGTTAATTTGTAGGTTGAAGCTGTGGTAAGGAAGGAAACTCTGATGTTAGCGTTCATTTCAAGAAGACTAGAATTTAAAAGCAAGGATGTAATGTTTTGACTTTATAAAGCACAGGTGAGGCCTTACATGGAGTATTATGAGCAGTTTTGGGCACCTTATCTTAGAAAGTATGTTCTGAAACTGCAGATGGTTCAAAGGAAGTTCACAAAAATGATTCCAGGATTGAAGGGCTTGTCATATGAAGAGCGTTTGATCACTCTGGGCTTGTATTCACTTGAATTCAGAAGATTGAGGGGTGACCTCATTGAAACCTATCAAATGGTGAAAGGCCTCAATAGATGGATGTGGAGAGGATTTTTACTATGGTGGGGTAATCTAGGGTCAGAGGGCACAGCCTCAAAATAGAGATGAGGAGGAATTTCTTTAGCCGGAGGGTGGTGAATCTGTGGAATTCATTGCCACAGGCATTTTTGGAGGCCAGGTCACTGGATGCACTTAAGGCAGAAATTGACAGTTTCTTTATTATCATTGCATGAAAGGTTAAGGGGAGAAGGCAGCTGACTGGAATTGGGAGTAAATGGATCAGTCATGATGAAATGGCAGAACAGATCTGATGGGCTGAATGTCCTAATACTGCTACTATATCATATGGTCTTATGTTCTTAAGATGAAAATGTTGCTTCACTAAATCTGGCATTAACTGTTAAAAGCATTGAAAATGACCTTTGCATACCACAGAGGCCAGATTAGAGCTGATATCTACTTGTGGTGAGTCACTGTGCATCTGCAGACTGTATTCAATATAGAGGAACCTATAGCCACAAATCTACTGTAATGAGGGGCAAGCAAGAATGTGCAAAAATTCTGCTGTAAAACTAACAGATAATGTTGAAACATATGCACAATGAAATATCTGTTATATCAGAAAGCATGCATACAGTGTCAAAGATTGAGGGTGAGGTCAGAAGCAATCTTGTTCTCAATTTTGTGAAGTAGTGAGCAACTTTCATACCATAGAGTGTGGTGCTAAGTGACCAAATAAATGGATCTTTTTTTAGGTAACTCATTGTGATGACATTCTGCTGGCAACCCAATCTGCCTCGCAACCAAACATGACCATCCACCTACCATCAATCTGCCTATTTATTCCTCTCACCCCATCATGATCTTCACCACCAAATAGTGACTCAATTATCATCCACTAACACTATTAATCTTCCACCAAATACAACCCTTCTCCAATGCTTGTCACCTTGTGTACAACTCAATTTTACAGACATCATGCACCAACAAATTAATGGGTTTTTACCAAAACCGATCAATTTCTAGCCACAGCCATGAAAGGATGAAGTGAGACCTTGGTATGCATTTTCAGAAATTAAAGTTGGAGAAACATGTTATTGAAGTGATTTGAAAGACAAATAGGCTATTTAAATTTATAAATATAAAATATTAAATAAATCAGTCTGGAACATTATAAATCACTGATTGAGTCTCAGATACAGTATTATTCCTGAATGGTTACATTGATTCAGGGTGGTCTGTTGTCCTTGCACCATAGGAAGTAACAGGTGATTCAGTAAAGACTTTCAATTGATGAAATGTTTTGATCGGGTCGGGAGACCAACTGTTCTCATTAACATGATTCAACAATTAAAGGTTATACATTCATAACCTCCAGCAAAATAGCAAGAAATGACGCCATACAGTTTCAATCAGGAAGACATCAGCATCTGTAGTATTATCTGAAAAGGCGATGGAATCTGATTTCAGAAATAGTTCAGATGCGAGTTGGACAGGGATTTAAACGTAACTGTATAAACCACCTATGACTGCTGGTTTAAAGAGCTAGTGGGGGCAGAAATGTTTGAATGGCTTTCTTCTGTGCTGCACGTCTTTAAGATTACCATGTTTACTGTGATAAATTATGCCCCAAAAATTACATCTGAAGAACGACATGAAAATGCTTAACTGGAAATGGGCTGGGTGGTAGTGACAATACTGTTAAAATAGTAATACATGCCCAAATGCTTTTACATTAACATTCTATAACATAATTCTGAGTTACAAGTTGAGGAGAAGAACTAAGACACTTCCATCTAATGATTCTATCATATGGGTTCTTCCCCTAAAATCTTGCTGGGTAGATGAAGTAAAGTCAGCAGCCATGCAAGAAGGAAGACTAGAAGAAAATAATGGATAAAAGAGGCACAGCTGCATTCGATGAAAAATTAAATCACTTACTTCACACCATATCGATCTCGAAACATGATATGGTTTCTAAAAGTGCGATTTACATCAAGATCTATTTGTTTAATTTCTGATGAAAACTTCTGTCCTTGTATTTTCATTTTCTGCAATAGAAATGGACAACAATGTTGAAGTTTCACAAAATAGTTTTTATTTCATTTTGAGATATAACATGGAATAGGCCCTTCAGGCCCTTCAAGCCATCCGAGCCAGGAACCTCCCCCCGCCCCCCGCCACTGACAACCTGAATTTAACCCTAACCTAATCGCAGGATAATTTACAATGACAAATTAACCTGTGGATCTTTGGACTGTAGGAGGAAACCGGAGCACCCAGAGAAAACTCATGCATTCGGTGGGGAGACTCCTTACAGAGCACACCCGGACTGAACTCCAAACTCTGACGTCCTGAGCTGTAATAGTATTGCGCTAACTGCTATGCTACCATGGCACCCATATAAACTATCTAAATCTCAAACACACCACTGGCCTGAGTTTATGCCTTTTTAAATATTTAAACACCCTCCGTTTTATCATCTACCCATCAGTAAATTCTTGTCAGCTGTTTCACATGAATTGCCTAATGGCGATCTCTCCTGGAGATTTATCTGTTACAAGAAACTCAATGGCCAAAGGCACTGTTTGTCATTGCAAAGTCCCCATATGTTGAGAGCTGAAAAATGAATGAAGACAAAAATATAAAAATGATAAACATTATGCCTATTTCTAACTCAGTAAATGTCTTAAATGATTTACCTCATATTTCCCTTCATTTTCAGATTTTAACTTTTCCAAATCTAACAGTAGTGACCAAATCTGACCACGAAGCTGCAGTGGGATTCCTTTGTAAACTCGACGGATCATCTGAAATAGAACACAGGGCAGTTAATCTTATCCATGAATGCATAACTTGCTTGAATACCAAGTTTTATAGAAAACCTAATCGTGTACTTAATTTTTCAAAGAATGCTATACATGCTAGAAATCTGAAATGAAGGAAAAACTCAGCAGGATGGGCAACATCTATAGCGCCAAAACAGAGTTAATATTTCAAATCGACATCTTTCAGGTTGAAGATCTCAAAAGTTAATTCTGTTTTCATTTCACAAGTGCTGCCAGATGTATGAAATATTTCTAGGTCGTTCTGTTCTGATTGCATATTTTTGATTAGAAATAGAGTGGATTCCATTAATTCAGACACTTCGGCACCAATACATTTTGGCCCAATTAAGTGGCTGCCCCCTAAATAGCTGAAGTTTCATGGAAATAGTTAAAAGGGTGCAAAAAACATCAATAAGTTTCAAGACCTTAGCCTCAATACATCCCTGTGCAACTGGATCCTCAATTTCCTCACTTGCAGACCCGTCAGTTTGGATTGGCAACAACATCTCTTGCATAATCTCCATCAGCACAGGTGCACAATAAAGCTGTGTGTTTAGCCATGGTCCACTCACTTTATACTGTGAGGCTAAGCACGACTCCTATGGCATATTTAAGTTTGATGAAGACGCCACTGTTGCTGATCGAATCAGAGGTGATGACAAATCAGCATATAGGAGGGAGATGAAAAATCTGGCTGAGTGGTGCCACAACAACAACCTCTCACTCAATGTCAGCAAGACCAAAGAGCTGATTTTTGACTTCAGGAGGAGGAAAATGGAGGTCCATGAGCTCACTGAGGATCAGACGTGGAGAGGGTCAGCAACTTTAAATTCCTCAGTGTTACCATTTCAGAGGATTTGTCTTGGGTCTAGCACGCAAGTACTATTACAAAGTCAATATACTCTTCACTACACATTCATAGAAGTTTGTCAGTGTTTCAGATGACATGCATGTCATTTAAAGCACTGACAAACTGCTATAGATGTGTGGTGAACGCTATATTGACTTGCTGCATCACAGCTTGGCATGGAAACACCCTTGTATGGAAAATTCTACAAAAAGTAATGGATATACACTAGTCCATCAATGAACACATTTATACGAAGTACTGTTGCAGGAAAGTAGCATCCATCATCAAGGACCCCCATCACCCAGGCCATGCTCTCTTCTTGCTACTGCCATCAAGAAGGTGGTACAGGAGCCTCAAGACACACACCACCAGGTTCAGGAACAGATGTTACCTCTCAATCAACAGGCTCTTGAGCCCCAGGGGATAACTTCACTCAAGATCACTCACCCCATCACTGAACTGTTCTCACAACCAATGGACTCACTTTAGCAGTGCCTTGTAAAAGTATTCAGCCCAAACGTTTGTTACCAAACCTTTGTTTATATAAATGAGTTTTACTGAAGGGATTTTGATCAATTTAACTGAGAATTTTTATTTGTGGATCATATGCTCCCTTTTTTCCCCACAGTAGAGCCCAAAAAACAGGGAAAATTGTAAAGCATGAGAAACTAAAGACTTCAAAACCAAAATATCAGCAGTTCAAAAGTATTTATCCCCATTTGCTCAGTACTTAGTTGAACCACCTCCTGCAGCTATTGCAGCCAGTAGTGTTTTTTGACAAGTCTCTATTAATTTGGCACAATGTGATGGAGCAAACTTGCCCAATCCTTCAGACAAAATTGCTCAAACTGTGCCAGGTTAGCTGGGGAGTGGCGGTGGACAGCAATCCTGAGGTCTTGCCAGAAATGTTCGATCGGGTTAAGGTCAGGACTCAGACTGGGCTACTCAAGGACATCAATTTTCTTCATTTGAAGCCACTCCATGATTGTTCTGGCAGTGTGCGTTGGGTTGTTGTCCTCCTGAAAGATTAACTTCCTCTCCAGTTTATGCTTTCTGACAGAGGCTAGCAGGTTTTTAATCCAGGATCTCTCTATTTAGCAGCATTCATCTTCCCATCAATTCTGGCCGGATTTTCAGTCCCTGCAAATGAAAAACATCTCCATAGCATGATGCTACCTCTACCAGACTTTATAGTAGGGGTGGTTGATGCACCCTATTAGATTAATGTTACATGTACTGCTTAGTATTGGAGCCAAAAATTTCCACTTCAGTCTCATCCAACCATAAACAAGCCCTTCAAGGTCATAAAGATTGTGGAGCCATGAACTTTGTCTCCAGTTACAGCCACTGACTTCTGCAGCTCAGAGTGACTATTAGTGTCACGGCAGCCTCTTCTCTGGCAACAAGTTTGGAGGTGCAACCTGACCTAGGCCATGAGGTTTCAGATTTTTCCCACTTTTTCATGATGGACTGCACTGAGATCCAAGGTATGTTCAGTGCCTTTGAGATGGTCTTGTACTCTTCACCAGATTTGTGCTTCTATTATTATTTCCCTGACCTGCCCAGAATGCTCTTTTGTCTTCATTTTGTTTGGTCAGTTGAAAATCTATCCTACTGTTGGTCCTTACAGAGAGAGGGGGCATTTATTCTTATTAATACATTGAAAATTAGGTGATCTTCCAATTTTGTACTTCAACAAATTGGTTGAGTTTGTAAGGAGATATGTAATGTTGCATCTGTGGGAAGTTAGCGTAGTAATCACAAAGGGGATGAATTCTTTTTCAGCCTCACAAGTTTGGTTTTTAATTTTTTAGCAAACTGTTGATAGGCTTTGGATTTTTTCTTTTGATTAACCATGATGTTCATCATTTTGTAGGTTACCTCAAAAAATCCTACTTTAATATATTTTAAATTTAAAAAATGAAACAGTAAAATGTGAAAATAGTTGTGAGGGCTGAATACTTTTTCAAGACACTGTAAAGACTCCTCAGCTCATGTTCTCAATATTTATTGGTTATTCAATTTTTTTTTCTTGTTATATTTTCACAGTTTGACGTCTTTTGCATATTGGTTGTTTATCTGTCCAGTTGCGGGCAGTTTTCCATCGATTCTATTGTGTTTCTTGTATTTACAGTGAATGCCCACAAGAAAATTAATCTCAGCATTGTATATGGTGACATATATGCACTTCGATATTAAATTTACTTTGAACTTTGAAGCACAGTGTTATTTCTAATAACACGTGACTGATGCTACTTAAAAACTGTTCAACAAGTCTCCTGCCCCAATTAAGCAGCATAGTGTTCCAAATAAAAAAATGGTTCAGGTCCTGTCAATGCACACTTCTTCCACAACAGATTATTAATGTAAAAATGGTATACAGGTGATATTTGGAAATATCTCTTGTATACCATTTTTGCATATGTAAAGCAGCACACATTTGATAGGAATTTGCTCTTATAGAATTCAAATATTTCAATATGTTGCAGGAATTCTCAATACTGTCTGTTTTCTAGGATCCTGCTGGAGGGCTTTGGTCCAATACGTCGACTGTACTTTTTTTTCCACAGATACTGCTCGGCCTGCTCAGTTCCTCCAGCATTTTATGTGTGTTACTCTGTTTTCTAGGAACAGAAGCCTGACATCCCTTGTGGTCATCTGTATTTTAATCCAGTGCAAAGGGAAGTTCAGTACATTTTCAGGATCTAACAGAACTAATAGTACCTGAGGCACAACTAATGGATAATATTGGAAAAATCTTCTTTTATTTAACTTTTAATTCTAGAAGTCTCCAGGACAATGCATAAGAGTCAATAACTACTTAAAACTAGTCCGATTTAAAGAACAATGGTAACTCCTACTCATCACAAATTTTACCCCTGATGTTGATAAATCTTTAAAAAAAATTAATTTGCATGCCATTTTAACTCTTGCTTATGTCTTTTCAAGCATAATCTCTACTTTGACTTTTTCCACAAACTATTTCAAAATTGTATTTAATCATCTGCATCAAATTCATTCAGCACTTTTAAAACTATAGCATACCATCACTAGGGAAATACAACTGAGCAAATTGTTAAATCTGGAGCATTGGGGGCGGGGGGGGGATGTTTGTGTAAGAGGTGGCAGTGAGATAACTGTTCCTGTTTTGGAAACATTCCTGAATAGTTCCTACAATGCCAAAAACAGGCTTAAGGAATAGTCTAGAACTAAGGAGATGTCTTCCATCTTCAAAAAAGAGGCTTCCCTTCTTCCACCATCAACACTGCCCTCAACCGCATCTCTTCCATTTCCCGCATGTCCGACCTCAACCCATCTTCCACCACCCCACCAGGGATAAGGTTCCTCTTGTCCTTATCTACCACACCACCAGCCTCCACATCCAGTACAGGATTCTCTGTAACTTCCACTCCAGCATGCAGGGATCGCTCCCTACACAACTCCCCTGTTCGTTTGTCCTTCCTGGCACTTATCCTTGCAAGTGGAACAAATCCTGTCCTATACCTCTTCCCACCCTTCCTTTCAGGGCCCCAAACAGTCCTTCCAGGTGAGGCAACACTTCACCTGTGAGTCTGTTCGAGTCATGTACTGTATCGAGTGCTCCCAGCGTGGCCTCCTGTATATCGGTGAGACCCAACGCAGATTGGGAGACTGCTTTGCTGCTATGCTCCACTCGCCAGAAAAAGCAGAATCTCCCAGTGGCCACCCATTTTAATTCCACTTCCCATTCCCATTCTGACATGTCAGTCCATGGCCTCCTCTACCCTCGCAATAAGGCCACACTCAGGTTGGAGGAGTAACACCTTATATTCTGTTTGGATAGCCTCCAACCTGAAGACATGAACATCGATTTCTCGAACTTTCAGTCATACCCCCTTGCCTCTTTCACCATTCCCCATTCCCATTTCTCTTTCTCACCTTATCTCCTTAACTGCTTATCATCTCCATTTGGTGCTCCTATTCACTTCATTCATCCATGGAATTCTGTTCTCTCCTATCAGATTCCCCCTTCTCCGGCCCTGTATCTCTTTCACAAATCAACTTCCCAGCTCTTTGGTTCACCCCTCCTGGTTTCACCCATCACCTGGCGGTTCTTCCTCCCCATCTCCCCACTTTCTTACTCTGACCACTCATCTTTTTTTCCACTCCTGATGAAGGGTCTCAGGCTAAAACATCAACTGTACTCTTTTCCAAAGATGCTCCCTGGCCTGCTGAGTTCCTTCAGCATTTTGTGTGTGTTGCTTGGATTTCCAGCATCTACAGATTTTCCCTTGTTTGTTAACTGATCATGTTGCCAATTGTTAAGGCTGTATATTTTCATTGGGAATTACAGTCTTAAATAGTCCTTTTATTTCCTGAAATAAACAGGAGCAGGGAGGTTCTACTGCAGTTGTACAAGGCCTTGGTGAGACCACACCTGGAGTATTGTGTGCAGTTTTGGTCCCCTAATCTAAGGAAAGACAATCTTGCCATAGAGGGAGTACAAAGAAGGTTCACCAGATTGATTCCTGGGATGGCAGGACTTTCATATGATGAAAGACTGGATCGACTAGGCTTATACTCTCTGGAATTTAGAAGATTTGAGGGGGGATCTTATTGAAACGTATAAAATCCTAAAGGGATTGGACAGGCTAGATGCAGGAAGATTGTTCCCAATGTTGGGGAAGTCCAGAACGAGGGGTCACAGTCTGAGGATAAAGGGGAAGCCTTTTAGGACCGAGATTAGGAAAATCTTCTTCACACAGAGAGTGGAGAATCTGTGGAATTCTCTGCCACAGGAAACAGTTGACACCAGTTCATTGGCTATATTTAAGAGGGAGTTAGATATGGCCCTTGTGGCGAAAGGGATCGGGGGTATGGTGGGAAGGCTGGTACAGGGTTCTGAGTTGGATGATCAGCCATGATCATACTGAATGGCAGTGCAGGCTTGAAGGGCCGAATGGCCTACTCCTGCACCTATTTTCTAAGTTTCTATGTTTCCTTTCTCTTCGATCTCTAACTGCTGGTATTTAATATTACAATTAAATTGACCGCTCTGATCTGCACCTCATCATAAGTATTCCCTTTGCTCTACTGCAATTTGAAATATGCTTGTTTTCTCATATTTCAACAGTTTTGTTGAAGGATCATCGACCTGAAACATGTACTGTTTTTTTCTCTCTTTGTGGATATGCCCTGACTTGCTGAGTGCATCCAATATTTTTGGTGCTTGTTCGAGATAGGTAACACATTGATTTGATTTTCCAAAGATCCCTGGATTCAAGGAAGGCTTGAGAATGGTTCCATCAGAGATTGCAAAGTAGCAAACACTTTGTTTTTAAAGGGCAAGGAGACTGCACAAAGCATGACATTACAAGCTAGTTAGCTTAACATCATTAAAGATATTGTAGCAGGGTTTTTAGGAAAATACAAGGTAATCAAGCAACATGATTTAGGGGATAGGACCTATTTACTACAGTTCCTTAAAAAAGTAAGGAGGAATCAGTGGAGATACCATATTTCTCCTCCGCGGCTCAGCGGGAGGAGAAGATGGCAGCGCGCCTGCGTGTGCGCAGCCCTCTGGTGAAAAATAATATTGTATCTGTTAAATAGCAGCCGTGGACAATTTTGATTTGATAGAGAATGGACGTGAAAGCACAGAGGAACATCTGGAGAAATTTCTGAAATGTCCGTCCGCTGCTGTCGTTATTGTGTGGTCAGGAATCTTTCGGAGGGTAGGCCTCAAAATCCCCGGCCTTGCCTGCTTTTGGCGACCGAGAAGGAGCTTGAATCGTTCCGACAGAGATGGCACTCAGTACTTGGTGTCGGAGAGCTGATCAGAGCTCGAAGTTTTCGGATGACTCAGAGTCGGATTGTGGTCGGTATGGCAGGGAGAGTTTCTTCTTCCTTCTCCCGTCTGCATTAGATGTGGGACATTTGAGAAACTTTGAACTTTACAATGCTCACGGACTTCTTCATCAAGTTATGGTATTGTTACACTATTTGTAACTATATGTTATAATTATGTGGTTTTGTCAGTTTTTTTCAGTCTTGGTTTGTCCTGTGTTTTGTGATATCACACTGGAGGAAATAATGTATCATTTCTTAATGCATGCATTACTAAATGACAATAAAAGAGGACTACGTGTCTTCATAATCATATTTAGATTGGATTAGGTGTTATGTCAAAGGTTGTTGTAAAATAAAAGTTCATGATATACGAAGGAACATAAAAGCATGGATAGAAGATTGGCTGGCTAATAGAAAACAAAGAGTAGTGTTTTGCTGTTGGTGAGGTATAACAAGCAATGCCATTAAAGTCAGTCCTAGAACCTCAACATTTTACAATTTGTATAATGACTTGGATGAAGGCACTTCTGTCACCTTCAACAAGATTCAGCTCCCAGAATTACTTTCCCTTTTCTTTTTGGCATTTGGAAGGTACTGATCCGTTCTTGACTCACTAGTTAACTCTTCCACCTTCCCTAAACACATGGCATCAACACTTTCTCTTTTATCTCACCCATCCCCATCAGGACCAAAATAGTCCTTCCAAGTAAAACAGTAATTCATTCGTGCTTCTTCAGATGAGAGCATTGCTCACAATTTGTTCTCCTCTGCACCAGAGAAAACAAATTCAGACTGGGTGCTCACTTTGCAGTGCAGCTACATTCAGTCTATAGGAACAACATTGTGCTTCCAGTTGCCTGCCTCTTTAATTCTCCATCCCACTCACATTCTGACTTATCTCAGTGTGGTCTCTTGCAATGTTCTACTGAGGTGCAATGTATCAGCATCTCATCTTCCATTTAATTTGTAATTGAGTCCTCTGGGTTCAATAACAAATACAGCAATTCAGTCAGCTTGCTTTTTCTGCTCATATCAAAACTGGCCCGTTCTTCAGTAAGATTATCTAACTGTAATATCAATTAAGTTTTTTTTTCTCTCCACAGACATTGTCAGATCTGATAAGTGCTTTCAGCATCTTCCTTTTGGTTTTAATTTTGTGTAAAAGTCCCAAAACCAAATAGGCCTGTATAAAACAGGAGACCTTTAGTAACCCTGGTCTCGCCCCATAAGGGACACCTCCATTGTCCAACTTCTTAGCACATTAAAACTAACTTTTTTTCTAATTATCTCAGTTCTGATGAAAGGTCTTTGACCTAAAATGATAACTCTCATTCTCTTTCCACAGATGTAACCTGATCCACTCATTTTTTCCAACACTTTCAGTTACTATTTCTCATTTCTTCAATATATGTAATATTAGTCTCAATTGTTCTCAATGGGTTTGAAATTTGGTTTTACCCTGGTCATGAATCTCTGTATCTTATTCAAAGATAAAATTTCCTCCATCATATTTGGGACTCAAGGAGAACACAGTGCAGAAATATGCCATTAGTCACTCAAGATCCACATGCAAAGACACAGCTTCTGTTTGATGTACCTCACCTTTGAAATTTGGTTCTATTAACAGAAATAGAAAGAAATTTCACAGTAGTGTATAAAAAGCAGCCAAGAATACATTGCAAGTTGAATGCTGGAAACTGAGACTACACATCTGCCCTAATAATGATTTTTAAATAGCCCAAAGCCTTCAATGGTTTAAGCACCTTCCTAAACTAGCAACATAGGCCCAAAATGTACAGCTATTGACTCTGGTTGTTGAAAGGGGCATGTGGATGCAGTGAAATGGCATGTTGGGGTAACTTAAGAGGTGGACACGGGAGGGAAAGGGGTGGTTTCAGGAATGTTTTGAGTTGGTGGACAGGGCCATGTTCAAGGACTCCCAGAGTATATAAATGAATAAACCATGGTGTCACCAAGTTCATAAATACAGTCATAGACAAGCCTCTCCCCACAAAATTATTTGGTCTTCCCCAACCAGAAGCCCTTAATGAATGATGAAATCCACAACTAGCTGAGGACCAGATCAGTGGTATTCATGTCTGGCGAACAAGATAGATACAAGAGGTCTAGGTATGATCTCTGGAAATCCATCTCACATACAAAGTGGCAATTTTGGACCAGATTTGAAGGACTGAAGGATGCTCAACAACTGTGGAAGGGCTTGAATGCACGGCCAAACACCTGAGTAATCACAAGGTCAAAGTGAAACCAAGCGACTTAGGTGACAACTCCCAGATGAACTCAATGACCTCGATGCTCTTTTTGGCCATCAAAACGTGGAGGAAGCTTCATAAACTCCCATAGCCCCTGATGATTTTGTGATTTCAGTCTTTGAAGCTGACAAGAGAGGATGCTCCAGGAGGGTGAACCCACGTAAAGCATCTGTCCCTGATGGGGTACCTGGCCAAGTACTAAAGACCTGTACTAATCAACTGGATGGAGTGTTCACTGACATCTTTAACCACTCGCTTTGGCAGTCTGAGATACCCAGCTGCTTTAAGGTTGTTTCAATTATGCCAGTGCCTAAGAAGAACATTGTAACCTGCCTCAATGACTATCACCCAGTAGCACTTACATCCACTGTCATAAGGTGCTTTGAGAGGTGGGTGATGAAACATATCAACTCCTGCCTGAGAATTGACATGGATCCATTCCAATTTGCCTACTGTCACCACAGATCAACAGCAGACGCCATTTCACTGGCTCTTCACCCAGCCCTGAAACATCTGGATAATGAAGGATACATCAGGATATTTGTTGTCAACTACAGCACAGCACTCAATACTATCATCTCCTCCAAACCAGTCAACAAGCTTCAAGACCTTGCCCTTAATACATCATTGTGCAACTGGATCCTCAATTTCCTCATTTGCAGACCGCAGTCAGTTCAGATTTGCAAAAACATCTCCTCCACAATCTTCATCAGCACAGATGAACCACAAGCCTGTGCACTTAGTCCCCTCCTCTACTCCAAAGCCATATTTAAGTTTGCAGACAACATCACTGTCATGGGCAGAATCAAAAATGGTGACAAATCAGCATTAAGGACAGAGATTGAAAAGCAAAGACATTGGATTTGTGGGAGAAGCCAGAGAATGGTAGTAAATTGAATTGAATTGAATTGACTTTATTTCTTACATCCTTCACATACACGAGAAGTAAAAATCTTTACGTTACATCTCCATCTAAATGTGGCCTCTCTGTCTGGAGGCCTGTGACCATTTGCTTTTGGGTGTCACAGGGTTAGGTGTTGGGTTTATTGTTGTTTGTTATCTACATCAATGATCTAGATGATAATGTGGTTAACTGTATCAGCAAATTTACAGACACGAAAACTCTGGGTGTGGCAGACAGCGAGGAAGACTATCAGAGCTTACAGTGGAATCTGGATCAGCTGGAAAAATGGGCTAAAAAATGGCAGACGGAATTTAATGCAGGCGAATGTGAGGTGTTGCACTTTGGGAGGATCAACCAAGGTAGGTCTTACACAGTGAATGGTAGGGCACTGAGGAGTGTGGTAGACCAGTTAGGTTTTTGGTTCTGCAACTGTACTAGAAGGCTCAGTAATGCAAATAAGAAAAAGAAAGCCTATTAGAGAGCTTTTAAGTCACTCTCTCTTCAGTGGAGGTCACAGAATTATAGCAGACTTTGTCGTAATTCCATTTCAATCAGAGCCGAAAGCAATACAAGGACACTCAAGTAGTACAAATCAGATGGAGGTATACTAGGAAAAAAAATGGCTCGTTGTGACTTGTCCATTGCCCATCTATCTCAAGATGAAGGGATAAAAAAAGCAAGCCATAAACTTTTTCACAATGTAATTTCCAGGGAGGGGTGACAAGTCTGTTGAACATAAGTGGACATAAGAGGAAATGTGATGGCTATAAAAGACATACTGATTACAACTGATCTTGGGAGACATGTGTTTAATAAATAAGCATAGATTGTTTACATGAATCAATATTATGTTTTGTTATGATCAGAAACTGACCAGAGGCAGGAGTCTTATGATATATGAGATTAAATCAGTATGTGCATTTTAAAGCATGAAATCTGGACTCTAAATAGTGATAGTACTTTACCAGATATATTTGAATTGTTGCTTACTTTATTGCAATATAAGTCAGTGAATTTTGGATAAATTTGACAATTTTGATTTCAAAATTCACTGTCTCATAAAAATGCAAATTCTGATTTATTGCTCCTGACCTTCAAGTTATTAATTTTACCTTGTCACTGTTTCTGTATTTGTCCCACTTCTTAACCATTTTTACCCATTTGGGTATTCTCTCAATTTCCACATGTTTTTGCTGTAAGACAAAAGTAAAAGTGTTACACAACAAATGTGTGCATGGTTTAGTTACAATTAGCTTTCAGGGCAGTGGCTATATATTTTTTGTATTTTAAATCATTGCAATAATCAATGCCAAATAATACTGGGTTCAACTTTCTGGACAATGTTGTTATGAATAACAAAAACCATTAATAGTTCATTTTATCCCTTCACAAAATTGTGCTTTTTCCTTACAGTATCAAAAGTTTAATAAAATATTCCAGATTCATACATCCAATTTATGCATCAGTTACTATTAAAATCTATATCTTACTCTTCTAAAGCATACAGTATATTAACTAGCTCTGCAACTACTTTTTAGATTTCTCTTTACCATTTCCAAAACTTATACCTCCCATAAAGTAGCTTACCAGGCTGAAAAATAAACACTCATAATTCATACTTTTAATTGCCTATGGCTTCTCTCTACATTACTTCCATCATGTGAGCATCATGCTATATCCCGGTAATCGCATGTCAATATATATTCAACTTGACTAGAGTTTTTCTCATGATTTTCTGTTTTTAAGTCTCTTCTTTATACATATACACAACTTCAGCTATATGTTTTGACATTTTCATAGCTTTGTAACTGCTATGCATTGATTGAATATGTTATGTTTAATAAAATATCAGTATCTTTTAACTTCATCAAAAGCTTTTTCAAAACCACGTACAGTAACTGTATATATCAAGAGCCACGTTGTCTACTTACCTCCTAAGCTGCAAAAAAAATCAAAAACACCACTACAGTACAAATATGATTAGAAGAAAACTGCAGAAATCTGCAGCACATTTATTTATTTTTCTAATTGTGTGTAAGAAAAATAACATAGTAGAAACAAAGTTTGCAGTGACTAATATATCGATGTATTAAAGCAGTACATCAGAATTTATTCTAATGCTATTAAAGACATGTCATAATTGTTTAATCCTTTTTTGTCTTGATCTGGACAAAAACTATTGAAATTCAGAAGAAATTAAAAAGGAATGTTTTGAAACATTTTTTAAAACTTAGATCACTTCAACATTCTGCGAGCGAAGATGCATTTAGAGAAATATCCATAGTTGATCCTAGCATGGTTTTTAAAATTTACAAACTACTACCAAATTTTATATTTAAATGAAATCTCCCCTCCATGCTCCATTGTTCCATTCAACATTCTTGACTATCTTTATGCAGCATTAGTCAATAGATCATCTTGCTTGTTCTGGAGACATTGTGCAAACTTGTATAGACATGCTTCCTGTAGCTTATGATAAAATGGGTAGAATACATGTTCCTGAATACCCTGTAACTAGTTGTTAGGTACATGCCAAAGGGTTGTTCAAGTCAATCAACCTCTAATTTTCCCTTCCATACCTGCAGCAAGGTACTTAGTTCTTATTTAGAAAATTTTGAAATAACAGCAGAAAGCAAAAATCCAAGTTATGGGAAAGGTTAATTTACTATTCCAAAGAACTGATCAATAAATCACAATTTTCAACCAAGCTTTGTTTACAGTATTTCAGCAATTAATTTGTGGAAGAGCACAATATACTATTATTACTGCATAGCACATTTAATTCTACTAAATGGGAACAAAACTGGGCAGAAATGTCTTTCCCTATGTGGCAAAAGGAGCAGTTTTATTAATGGATCAATGCAGATTTGAGCAATAATAGTTAACTAATTGTGCTGCAACTGTGCTACATATCTTACCTTCTCCTCCAGTGCAGTTGGCGTGGGTAGTTCATATTCACTGAAAATATATAATAACATTGTCATTCTTTTAATAATAGTGAAACAGAAACAATTAACATGTAAGATGTATCTGACATTTCTAAAACACAAACCTATCTTCAAGTAATCAGTTTGTAATGGAAAAAAACTCTACCACTTACTGCAGAAAGCCAAATCTGTCTACAGCTTTATACATATTGAAGTCTTCTGAATCAATTGCTGCTCCATCTTGCCTGCCCTGTGAAAAGCAATAAAATATATTTAGTCACAGAAACTATCAGAGGCATAACAAGGCTGATAAAAATAACAAATAATGAAAGAAATTGTAACTGCTTCCAACTCAGAACAAACCAATGGAATGAAATCCTTCTTTAGCAGATGGTGCAAAGTAATTACTGAATCTCAATCCACTACCCTGGAAGACCCCCTTGGGGGCGCCACGGTAGCATAGTGGTAAGCACAACGCTATGACAGCTTGGGGCATTGGACTTCAACTCCAGTACACTCTGCAAGGAGTTTGTATGTTCTCCTCGTGACTGTATTGGTGTCCTCCAGATGATCCAATTTCCTCCCACGGGTCGAAAGACATACCAGTTAGTAGGTTAACTGGACATTGTAAATTGTCCTGTGATTAGGCTGGTGTTAAATAGGTGGGTTGTTGGGTGGTGCAGCTCATTGGACAAGAAGGTCCTGGTCCACAGTAAATCTAAATAAATAAAAAATAAAGCATGCACGAACAGCCTTCTCAATTTAATTTTCCTGTTTCACCTTGGTGTTCCCAGAAGTCTGAACATTCTTGGATACTTAATTCAATTAAAGACAGCATAAATACAAACAGAGAAGTTATTCAACATGAGCCTTCAGATTCAACTCAAGATAGATATTTGCATCCATGAACTTTGAGAAACTTAGACTTTTTCTAGTTTTAGGTGCTCATCCAGGCCAATAGTTGCTCTCAAATGTAGAGTTCTGCAGTCATTTCTTCCCATTTACGGGTATACACATATTAATTCCGTGTCAATTTTATTTATTAACTTAAAAATTGTAGTGAATTGTGCTATCTATCTGTTCTTTTGTAAAAGTGAGATGCCTTGTGACTAGAACTGGTGTGGAGGTTAGCAGCTGTTGGAAGCATGGCTGAAAACAGCACCCATATAGAGTGGATTCCAGTTACTTGGGACACATCAGGACCAGTACATTCTGACCCAATTAAGTGGCTACCCCAACTAGCTGAAGTTTCATGGAAATAGTTAAAAAGGTATAAAAAAAAGACAAACCGAGTGACGAATTTACTTTGAACTTTGAAATTATCCATTTAAATGAACCACAGAACAAATTAGAACACTATTAAAACTACCATAGTTTTAAAAAACTGTGCATTATTTCCTAACAGTTATCAACAGCGGAATTCATCCAGTGTACCGGCATGTTCTTTTGATTGACTGTAAGTGAACAAAATCTGTGCAGACACCTAGTGCAGATAATAGACTGCCTTCATAAAATGCTTTCGACAATTGCCTCATCCAAATCTTCACAGTTCCAAACTTGCTGAAGGAGTGAAAACATTTCATTTTCATTCTGGCATCTCCAAGCCTGAATGCTTGAAACTGAAGTGAGCAAAACAGTTCTGAATTGTCTTACTGCGTATTTCTTGCAATATTCAGTGACAAAAAATTCACTGGTTTTTGAACACAAACACACACAAGTGATGCTATTTAAAAACTGTTTGCTTTAAGCACACAAGTGCATGTGACTGACACTAGTTAGAAACTGTTCAGCAACAGTGTCTTTAAACAACATAGTCTCCCAAATAAAGGAAGGGAATCCTGGCTATTTTCTCAATTAGCTTTTGTTCTTTAAGAGTTGTCCCAAATAAACAGCTGCCCCGATTAACCAATGGCCCATTTAACTGGAATCCACTGTACTGACAACATCGAACGGTTGGGGAGCTGGAGAAATGATTACCTGCACACGCTAAAGTAAAAGTGTATTCATGAATACTCAGGTCTCTAGGATATGGATGCAAAGTTTTAAAAAAATTCTATGAATGAGCACTATGCTCAAGGTCAATTAATATATTTATAAACCTGTTGACAGTGTAGTGCTCTTGCTTGGGAGTTATGAGTGCCAACTTCCTGGCAGATTGTTACATTATGTACCCATGAACATCTGTAGTGTAATTTCTGCCTGAAACAGTTTGAAAAGGATGCAGCGAAGTACAATATCCAGACATACTTAAGTATGTTGGATAAGCAGATAATAACCTCAGAGTACAAACATGATTTAGCATCACTGTTACTAAATTTGAACTCAACGATGAAGTTAGAGCTATGTGCTAAATTCATACAATGGAGCTTGCATTCAGTAACAGGAAGGACCCCACCAGCCGGAGCTATTCAAAGAAAGTATCAACTGCTTGCAGGCTTATTGCTGATTAGATTAGGGAATGTTGATTGGAGAAAGTTTTTATTTACTTCTTTTCATGGACTGACATGTTTTGATGGCCTACACTGATTATGTAAAAAATGTTTCAGTTTCAAACCAGTGAAAGTCTGTGGCTCTCATATTTGAGTGGCCTGACGATAATTCTACAGCAGCACAGCAGATCCGAGAGCATGAGCAGTGTGTACAGAGAAACAATCTACTTGACAAGAGAGCAGAAGCAGGTGGAAGGGCATAAGCCACATACACTGAGGATGCTTCAGAACATTTAACTTATGTTCCTCCTTGAGGAATATATGCTTTATTTAGCTGCAATTAATGCAACATATGAGCACATTTCCAGAGATTATAGGAGTCATGATAACTATCAAAGTCTAAGCTCCTAAAATTTTATAGGCTGTTGTTCGGGCATCTGCAAATTGCTGAATCTGCAACCCTTTCCTGTATTTAAGAAGCATACAGATGATGTCCCATCTAGGAATGAATCTAGCAAAGTTCCTCACCTCCCTTGACAGAGAAGCATGTGAATTCTAACAGCGCAGTGTACCACTGACAGCATACATTTGACCACAATTTGGATTGCACCCATATGTTAAAATATTTCAGCTAATGCTAATATGGGTCCTTTTCAAAATAAAAATCCAAAAATAGACCAAAATCCAGTATGAAACTTAAATAGGGGGTTTTACATCCAAAACCCAGTAAAAAAAAAAGTCTAAAAGATTCACTGTAATGTCTAACACTTTGCTGTGTACTATTCACAGAAGGGTCTCTGGTAGTCATATAGAACTAGTTCATGTTATGACTGCATTAGATGCCACAAAAGCTGTAGATGAGAGGAAGGCGGTGTGCATTGGGAACTATTATTAGAAGGCTGGTTTTAAAGTTGCTTGTATATTATGCATTCAGTGCCTGCTTCCTCCATGCAGCTGGGGTAGAAGAGTGGATGCTGAACAGGGAGATTTCCTGGTAGCATTCTTCCTCCTGATCCTCTTACAACTGGAGGTTTTAGAGCTCTGCTTCTCAGCCCCAACATTCTGTGGTTGCTAATGTCTCTGTTTGCCTTCAACTGGCAAGGTTGTGTTTTCTGCAGCTCAAGACAAGTAAGTCTCTACATCTACACTGCATGAACTACAAGCTGCTCTGGATTGATCCGGGCAACAAAATCTTATCTTCACATGTTGGAGTATTTCCATTGTTACCCTGTTACAGTTAAACTCCAATAATTCAACAAAGAGAGAGTACTTAGGTTATGACCTCACAAAAGTATGCAAAAATTAGTTTTTTTAATCATGGAATACAGTATAAAATTAAAGCATATCAGTTTCCCAGTTCTCATTCTCAGTTCTTGGGCTACTTAGTTCTTATTCATTTATTTGTGAGCTGTGAATTCATTGCCTTTGAACTTAGTTTGGAAAGGCATTTCAAATGGGAACTAAAAGTTAACCACATATGGCATTATACCTAAACTATATTAGGTAAGCTTAGATACCTAATGAATCTTAGATACGCAGATCTCATTCCCTAAACGATATTTGTCTATCAGATGAGCTTTTAAAACCATCTAATGTTTACATCCATATCATTACTGATAGGGACATTTTAAAATTCACATGTATTTAATTAGCCGAATACAAGTTCACCAGCTGCTCTCGCATGATTTGAGCTCATATTGCTAAATCAAAATTCCAGTAATGACTACAACACCAGTAATTTAGCCAGTGGACTCGTGGATTAAATTGGTCCAATGTCTTGATCTGATGGGTTCTAAGAGTATAGTTTAGAACAACAGATTCAAATTTAACATTCTGAAAAGAATCTAATTTAATACAATTAATATTTTTTTTACAAGTGGACCCGAATTTGATAAAGACTCTGATGCTCTGAATTGTTAAAGCCTGTAAATTTTGTTAATATAGAAATGTTCAGTACAAAAAATTCACATCAATGGAACAACCTGTCAAATGGTAATGAAAATATTGAAAAGCAAGATATGAACCAGCTGGAAGAAGTGAATTTCTGAAAGGACTGTACAGTTTATTCATGTGCTTTAATCATACCTTATTTGGAAGTAAGTGTATACAACACTGGTATGAAATATTTGGATTGGTCCAACTTCTATTTGCAGCAAGCTTGATTTCAACTTTTAAATATAACTTATACTGCTTCCATATACCATTCAGTATTTTATTAGAAATTTCCTTTAAACAAGATTACTCATATTTTGCTTTAATAAGATTTTTTTAAGCATTAATTTTTGGAATGATGATCTGTGTGAGGACAGCAAATTAGATTCTGTCTTTTTATGCTTCAGTACTGACTGTGGAATGCAGGACTTAAATCATTCATGGCAGCTGTTTTAGCTAATACATTTCAACAAATTTGAGAATACAATAGCTTTTATATTAATAAAAATACTATATGCTTGTCACTGAAGTAATCTAACCACGCCCACAAATGTTTTGGACAACAGCTTCACATTGATGAACATTTTTCAATTGCTTCATGTGATTATACAGTGCACTGGAAAGTAGTCTTGTCAATTATTGTAGAGATGGTGAAAACTGAACTAAATAAACTTTAGAAGACACCAGATGTTTTAGAGCTTGTGTTAATTCTTCACTGAAGACAAGCAATAACTTTCACATGTATTCACTGAGGCAAGTATTTACATCTTTACCTCAGATGCACATGTAGTTACACAGAGATATTCCACTGTATTTTCCATCTTTGAAGAACAATTTGTGTAAGCGAGGCTTAGTTAATTGACTTTCTCTGACTCTTTGGACTTCTTAATTATGTTGAGTCTTAGGTATTCTAGTCATTTCTTGATCTGAATAAATGTGTGACATCCCGACTCAACTTGATTTTGAATCACAAATACAAGAAGGCTGGAAGTACAAGGTGGTAGATAATTGAACCTCCCCCCCCTTCATCATTACATTCCTATTTCCCTCTCGAAACTTTTTCCTTACTTACCCATCACCCCTCTCTGGTGCTCCTCCTCCTTCCCTTACATGGTCTTCTACCCTCTCCTATCAGATTCTCCCTCCTCCAGCCCAATATCTCTTTCACCAACTAACTTACCAGCTCTTTACTTCACCCTCCTCCCCTCTCCCAGTTTCACCTACCACCCACCACCTTGTACTTTTTCCTCCCGTCCCCCCCCCCCCACCTTCTTATCCTGACTTGTCATCTTTTTTTCCAGTCCCGATGAAGGGTCTCAGCCCAAAACATTGCCTGTTTATTCCTTTCCATAGATGCTGCCTGACCTGCTGTGTTCCTCCAGCATTTTGTGTATGTCAATTGCTTTTGACGTGTGTTTCCTCTTCAGTGATTAGTCTTCTAGAATATACTTATCGACACTAATGTCTTCAATATACCCTGGTATGCCTCTTGCTGCAAATATTTCAATAACGTGGGTATCCTGACCTTTCTTCGGATTTGTGCAGGATATCACTTAGTGCTGCACACTAATGCCATTTAATTGACATTCTGCATATCATGCTTGCTTGTCATTCTCGGCGGTGTCATATTCCTTTGCCTTTTCCCAATGAGTTGTTAGCATGAGAGTCACGATTTTGCTTTTGTTTCAGATGTTGTCCCTTCATCCTTTTCTAAGTTGAGATGCAGTAAACTGAAACATATTTGGAGTCTGTGATGTAGCTTCAGCTCTGCTGACATGTATCCTGTGGTTTTATACAATACTTTAATTGGAAATTAACTAAACAATGATTCATGCAAAATTCAAACAACCTTGGAAAACTTAACTCAAAGTTTTTTCTCAGGATGAGTGGATTAGCTACACTGCAAGGGGCTGGATGGTATGCAGGAGTTAACATATTAATATTGTTCTCTGCATAAAGCTTTCAAACAGATATATTCTGAAGAAGCCAATCATCAGACACTAATTCATTTGATCGATCATGAATTGCAAAATCAACCTCAACTTTCCAATATACATTTTGTGTAGTTTGCGATCCCATGGGTCAAATTTAGAATGAGCATCAAGTCAAGTCAAGTTGCTTTTTATTGTCATTTTGACCATAAACTGCTGGTACAGTACACAGTAAAAACGAAATAACGTTCCTCCAGGACCCTGGTGCTACATGAAACAACACAAAACTACACTAGACTAAGTGAGACAACACAAGGCTACACTAAACTACGCAAGACAACACAAAAACTACACTAGACTACAGACCTACACAGGACTACATAAAGTGCACAAAACAGTGCAGGGCAGTACAATAAATAATAAACAAGACAACAGGCACAGTAGAGGATAAATTACAATATAATAATAAATGATGTAGATGTCAGTCTAGACTCTGGGTATTAAGGAGTCTGACGGCTTGGGGGAAGAAACTGTTGCACAGTCTGGTCGTGAGAGCCCGAATGCTTCAGTACCTTTTGCCAGATGGCAGGAGGGAGAAGAGTTTGTATGAGGGGTGCGTGGGGTCCTTCACAGTGCTGTTGGCTTTACAGGTGCAGGGTGTAGTGTAAATGTCTGTAATAGCGGGAAGAGAGACCCCGATGATCTTCTCAGCTGACCTCACTATCCGCTGCAGGATCTTGCGATCCAAGACGGTGCAATTTCCGAACCAGGGAGTGATGCAGCTGCTCAGGATGTTTTCGATACATCCTCTGTAGAATGTGGTGAGGATGGGGGGTGGGAGATGGACTTTTCTCAGCCTTCGCAGAAAGCAGAGACGCTGCTGTGCTTTCTTGGCTATGGAGCTGGTGTTGAGGGACCAGGTGAGATTCTCTGCCAGGTGAACACCAAGAAATTTGGTGCTCTTAACGATCTCAACGGCGGAGCCGTTAATGTTTAGCAGAGAGTGGTCACTCCATGCTCTCCTGGTCAACAACCATCTCTTTTGTTTTGTTCACATTCAGAGACAGGTTGTTGGCTCTGCACTGTTCGTTAGTGGCTGCACCTCCTCTCTGTATGCTGACTCGTCGTTCTTACTGATGAGACCCACCACGGTCGTGTCATCAGTGAACTTGATGATGTGATTCAAATAGCATCAAATAGGACTAAGAAATAGTCATGACCTTTCTGTCAGAAACTTGACATGATTTCTCTGAAATGATCATGCAAGCAACTCCCATGCTTGTAGGACAGTGGTGGATGGTTCTGCTTGCACTCTTGATAGATTATATGTACCAACGCTAAATATTTCAGCAGTACATCAACAACAGTGCAGCTATTGAAGTTTCTGGCAATTACCTACATAATCACTATACAGTAAGTTAGGAGTGTGATTCTTCAAAGATTTGATTTCTCAGACTTTGGGTATAAGTATTCCATGCTGTAACTTCATACATCCCTAGACAAGTCAAATGTACTTAAAATTATTGTCTATCCATATTTAGACATTTATCTAAATTAGTTCAATCTCTGAAGAGTATTATTTCTATACAAACAGAATATGTTGGGAACATTCAATAGGTCTGGCGGCATCTGGGCAGGAGAAACAAAATTGAAGTTTCAAGTCTGATACTCTTCTTCGGATTCGTCTCTGACCTTAAATATTAACAGTTTCGCAAACCACAGATTTAGCTGACCTGCTGAGTATCTCAAATATTTTCTGTTTTTATTCTGGATTTCTAGCAAATGCAGCTTTACTAACTTTCAACTACCTTTCTTTGTTGTATCACCTGTTTTGGTAGCCATGACTAGAAAACTCATAACTTACTATTAAGTGTAAGGTAAATATTCTTTTCTCAGTGCCCATGTCAGAGTCACCATTTCATATTCTGGATAAAAAAATCAGTGATTAATATTTTTATGGGAGAACAATATCCAATGTTGTGGTTTACTGACACAATAAAATCACTTCTAAACATTCTGGAAACAGAAGGACTTACTAATTTTAGATTTGGAATTGTTAATAAGAGTTTGTGATCTTTGATTAAATGAAATATCTTTCTAGTGGAAACTAATGAAACATTAATTTATTTTAAAACTGATGCCTTGAGGATTTTTATTTTATATATGTGCACTTTTATTTAAAATCTGCAATACAAATGCTATTGGCTTATCTTGGATGTGATTTGACTAACATGCGCACCTAATTTGAGGTGTCAAAAATAAGATTCAATGTCCTGCTTGTGTCAAATTTCACCAATGATATTTTCATGCTTATGCTCTACCCGTGCAATTCATATGGTCCATGTTATCCTCTTCCCATCTACTGGATATTTTTTCTTAAGTACCTGATACAATGGTGTAAGCATCGTTGTTAAATCTGATAAAAAATCATGAGAAATACTGAAGCAAACACAATAGTGATCAGAATCAGGTTTATCATCACCACCGTGTGTCGTGAAATTTGTTAACTTAGCAGCAGCAGTTCAATGCAATACATAATATAGAAAAAAGTAAAAATAAATAAGCAAGTCAAATACAGTATATGTATATTGAATATATTAAAATTCACGCAAAAACAGAAATGATATATATTTTAAAAAGTGAGGTAGTGTTCAGGGGTTCAATGTCCATTTAGGAATTGGATGGCAGAGGGGAAGAAGCTGTTCCTGAATTGTTGAGGGTGTGCCTTCAGGCTTCTGTACCTCCTGCCTGACGGTAACAATGAGAAAAGGGCAAGCCCTGGGTGTTGGGGATTCTTAACAACGGACGCTGCCTTTCTGAAACACCGCTCCTTGTAGGTGTCCCGGGTACTTTGTAGGCTAGTACCTAAAATGGAGCTAACTAAATTTACAACCCTCTGCAGCTTCTTTCAGTCCTGTACAGAAGCCCCTCCCCCATACCAGACAGTAATGCAGCCTGTCAGAATGCTCTCCACAGTACATCTACAGAAGTTTTTGTGTGTTTTTGTTGACATACCAAATCTCTTCAAACTCCCAATGAAGTATAATCACTATTTTGCCTTCTTTATAGTTGCATTGATATGTTGGGACCAGGTTAGGTCCTCAGAGATCTTGACACCTAGGAACTTGAAACTGCTCACCCTCTCCACTTCTGATCCCTCTATGAGGATTGGTGTGTGTTCCTTTGTCTTAATCTTCCTGAAGTCCACACTCAGCACTTTCGTCTTAATGACATCGAGTGCAAGGTTGTTGCTGTGACACCACTCCACTAGTTGGTATATCTCATTCCTGTATGCACTCTCGTCACCACCTGAGATTCTACCAACAATGGTTGTATCATCAGCAAATTTATAGATGGTACTTGAGCTATGCGTAGCCACAAAGTCACGGGTATAGAGAGAGTAGAGCAGTGGGCTAACCACACACCCCTGAGATGCACCAGTGTTGATCATCAGCGAGGAAATATTATCAACAATCCACACAGATTGTGGTCTTCCGGTTAGGAAGTCAAGGATCCAATTGCAGAGGGAGGTACAGAGCCCCAGGTTCTGTAACTTATCAATCTGGATTGTGGGAATGATAGTATTAAATGCTGAGCTATAGTCGATGAACAGCATCCTGACTTAGGTGTTTGTATTGTCCAGGTGGTCTAAGGCCGTGTGAAGAGCAACTGAGATTGCGTCTGCCATTGACCTATTATGGCAATAGGCAAATTGCAGTGTGTCTAGGTCCTTGCTGAGGTTGACCAACCTCTCAAAGCATTTCATCACTGTAGATGTGAGTGCTACTGGGCAAAAGTTATTAAGGCAGCTCACATTATTCTTCTTAGGCACTGGAAAAATGTTGCCTTTTTGAGGCAAGTGGGAACTTCCACCCATAGCAGTGAAAGGTTGAAATTGTCCTTGAATATTCCTGCTAGTTGATTAGCAATAGGGATCATAGATATGCTAAATTTGGTCTCTTTACCTTTGTACTTACTTGGGTTTTGTTCTTGACAATTTGCTGCCGCCCACTTTGAAAAAGAAATTATTTGTTTGCACAAAAGTACATTTACCTTATTTGATTCATATTGCAATAACTTATTCATTTGAGAAAATCAAAATTCAAAAACTCTCTCTATCATGTAGTAGTAGTAGTAGTAGTAGTAATAACAAGGCAATGACTCATGTTTGTGGAATCTTGCCAGATGTCAACTGGAAAAAATGTTGATGAGGAATTAACCACATGCAGTAATCTTATGTAAAAATAAATATTTTATGCACATTTAGGGTGAAGTAATGCTGATTCTATTCATCTGCATTTAACTATGCAGAGGCCTGCAGGATGTCCAAGTGAAGGCACTGGCTCCTACAAATGATCAAACAACAGAACTCAGAAACTGACCTTTCACCCCTGTCCCCCCACACCCTTGATCATACTGGCTTATTCAGTACCTATGAATACTAATTCCTCTTTCTTGCACTCAGCCTTCTATCCATGTTGTTTTAGGTGTTCATCTAAATACTTCTTAAATGTTATGACAGTAACTTCTTCCACCATATTTTCCCTGGTGTATTCTGCATTTCAATCAGTCTTTAATGGTGGAGTGAGTAAATATTTAAGGTGGATGGTGTTCCAGTCAAATGGGTTGCTTTATCTTGAATAGTACTGAGCTTCTTCAGTGTTGTTTGAGCTGCATGCATCCAGGTATATGAAGAATATTCCATCATGCTCCTGACTTGCAGATGCCAGAAAAGCTCTGATGTGTCAGGATGTGCATCACTTACAGGATATTTAATCATTGATATACTCTTGAAGTCATCATAGTATTTATGTGGCTGGTCCTGCTGAATTTCTGATCAATGGTAACTTCCAGGATATTGATAAATTGGTTTTGTGAAGTTCATATTAATGAAAACCAATTACAGACTGGACGACTGTTTTGCAGACGAACAACACTGTTTATCTTCAGGCATGATTCCAAACTTCTATATGTGCACCACTTTAATTTCCTATCCAGCGATCATGCTCCATTTTTGTTCTCAGAAACCATTCCAACATTACCTAAAGTGGGTTTGAAGAAAATTACATCACCTTACAAACCATAGACTCTGTTACAAAGAAGAACAAAGCATGATACAGCCTTCGTAACATGAAGATGACCAGATTCAAAGAACCTCTTTGTCATACTTTGTAAGCCACATTTTTGGCATTCAGTTTTTTTTTATCTCTACTGGTAATTGCAGACAAAAAATAGTCTGCCAGACCTACTGTATCACAGATTATATACCAATGTCTACACCACTACTTTTCATCCTGTTTCATCACTTTTTCTGTTAGTTAATCACTCCTGCCATGCACCCTGTACTCGCCATTTCTTTAGATTCCGTCTGCTTCTTTCCCTGCATCTAAAACTTCATTTTATTTCTATTTTTTTCTGAGAGGCCATTGACTTGATACCTAAATATTGATTCTCTCTCCACAGGTGCATTGTAACATAGTGATAACATATCAATTATTGGTTTATATCATAAGAAAATCAATTTTGGCCTCAACGAACATCTGGTTTTAAAATCCCAGCTGCAAGATCTATCGATTCACAGAATTTGGGTATTAATTTGAGTTTAAAATGTGGAGCAACATTAAGTACAGAACATGGCCAACTCGGTGAAAGCCTACTCAAGAGGGCAGTCCACAACTGTAGCAGCCATATAAGTGGACACACTGAGACCTGCATCAAATCAACAAGATAAACCTGTGACGTGATGACACTTAAACTGCAATGATATGCAGGCTCTGAATGCAACTCAAAAAATGAAAGCACCTTTAAGAACACCTAGCTCACTTCTGCCTATTATAGGTGGACTTGGCATCACTGCAGTAAAGCATTCTTATGTTTAATTGGCAAAACAAGAGAACATTGTGGATTTAAGCAAACTGCGAACGCAGTATGATAGCAACTTTATAAAAACCAGTAATTTTTTTTCTATTTAGTCACAATGAGCTTGCATTCTGTTTGTCTTTTAAATGGCTCCAAATAAGCTGCACTTGCTGTCTTCAAAAAAAGGAATGCCTGAAAGGACCACTTCATCCCAAACTAAATTTTATAAGTATGTTGCAAACATTCTTATTCCCTAAGATCAGGGAGGCCAGCCTATGTTACAAACACCAAATGATTATTTAAAAGTAATATCATTATGGAATTCCTTCATGGTAGACTGCCAAAGGACATCCTCTACGGAGAACTAGCAACAGGCAAGAGGAACATTGGTAGACCCCAGTTTCGCTTCAAGAACCTCTGCAAGCGTGACATGAAAGCCTTAAAAATCAACACAGAGTGCTGGGAGGATACAGCAGATGACTGCAACAAATGGCGAGGTACTCTTCAGCAACACCTAGAGCAAGGCGAAAGAGTGATCCTGAGTCAGTTTGAGGAGCAGAGAGCACAGCAGACAGTGGGCAACAATTCCATGACGCCTAACACATGCGGCAACTATGGCAGACCCTGTCGTTCCAAGATTAGGCTCAATAGCCACAGTCAACGCTGCTCGACAAACCAGTGACTACCAGAGGCGCAGTACCCATGGTCGACCATGACAAACGGAGGCCACATGCATACATATGAAATTAAATCAGCAATTTGCTTTTATGTGCAATATACAAATGGGCTGTTCATTTATCAACTAAACACAGTGGTTACACTTTAAAACTTAAAATATTTGCAAGTGTTATAATTTGTAGCCTGGGGGAAAAACACACGCAGGAGAACAAATACTTCTTCGGGTCTTATATTCCTTTATCTGTTTTAGGTATTTTGTTGCAGAAAGAGGGTATCAAAATAAATTTTAAAAACAGTTCCTGCTATTACAATCTCAGTTTAAGTTTGGAACACACCCTTATTACGTATGCAGTATGAAAATAATTAAAACAAAGTATACAAAACTAATACTGTAGTGGCAATTATTTGGCACACACGTGCTTAACTTCCAAACACATATAGGCTAGACCTTGAATTGAGTTCTCCTCACTCACACCAGTAGGCCGATTAAGGAGCTTCGCAATCACACAATCCAGTGCTGATCAATATACTCGCAAAAATCTTTCCTACCCAAACCTGGGAAAAACATTTGAACATCGTCCTTTCTAGAACATGGCAACTCTTCGTTCTATTCCACCCATGTAAAATGACATCACCGTTTTCTCTTAAAGGCACAGGCAGCTATTTTAGCATTTCCAAGATGAATACATAGTGCACATTAACTATTAAAAATGATATTCAACCGTCACCTGGTTACATGTACTTCTCCTTTCACAGCAAACGCACAGTGCCAAGGGAGCACTGGCCTTGCTAACAGAGCTCTGGAATTGTAAAAACAGGTGGACTTCAGGCAAGTACATGCCTTATTTTTCTACATCATTTAATTTCTCCCTGACAATGTCTTTCATCTCTTTGAGGTTTACATCAAGACTCATTTGTCCCTGCACATCCACATCAAGCACAGCTCCCAACAGTTCCCACTGTTGTATGCTGACATAGTATATTGACAGTAAGATGGGTGGAAGTGAATAAGCACTCTATAATACATTTTTTTCTGATTTTAAGGAACTTAAAATACAGGAGATTCAAATAACTGTGATTTTCCTGGTATTAAACATATACCAATTTGCAAATATCTGTTTTACACAAAGACAATATTAACTTGTAGAGGAGCAATTTCCTTTGTCCAAATACCTGAATTGTACAGTACCTTGTTATAATTAGAAATGATTTCAGCCCGTTCTTCTGCAATTAATGCCTCCAAATCTTTCTTCATGTCAAAAGCTGTAAAGAAATTAAAAACTCTTAGTAACTTGCATGTTTATCAATATGCAACTACTTATTCTAGTTCTTTCATTTGTCATAAGAGAAATCATTTAAATGGACAGATCAAATGTACACTAACCTCAAAGTTCTAGATTATTTCTGTTATGGGGAAAGAGTGCCTTGTAAAAGTATTCAGCCTCCCAACTCTTGATTCACATAAATGAATATTAAACCAGGGATTGCTCAATTTAACTAAGAAGTTTTATTTGGGAATCACATGTTCCTTCCCCCACCCCACAACAGACCCCAAAAACAGGGAAAATTATAAAGCATGAAAAACTAGGAATTCAAAATTCAGCGGTTCAAAAGTATTCATTGCCCCTTGCTCAGTACTTAGTGGAACCACCTCTCACAATTATTAGAGCCAGTAGGCTTTTTGGATATGTCTCTTTTAGCTTTGCACAACATGATGGAGCAAGATTTACTTGTTCCTCCTTGTCGGAGCATTGCATGTCTGAGGAGAAGTGGCCAGGACTCTGACTAGGCTACTCAAGGACATCAATCTTCTTCATTTGAAGCCACTCCACAATTGCTCTGGCAGTGTGCTTTGGGTCATTGTCCTGATGAGAGATGAACTTTCTCCGCAAGTTATGCTTTCTGGCGGAGGGTAGCAGGTTTTTATCCAGGATCTCTTGGTATTAAGTAGCATCCACCTTCCCATCAATCCTTCCAAATTTCCAGTCCCCATCTCCACCACACTTTACAGTTAGGACAGTGTAACCTGGTTAATGCATAGTATTAGATTTATGCCACAAATACTGTTTGGTGTTGAGGGCAAAAGGTTCCACAAGACCTTCTTCCACATCTTTATAGTATCTTCTAAGTGATGCTTTGCAATGCCTTTACAGGCAAGGATATGCATTTTTTTTTTAACAAGGGCTGCTTCCTTCCTACTCTTCCATAAATACCCTTTTTGTCAAGGCCTTAAAGATTGTATAGCCATGAACTTCATCTCCAGTTACAGGCACTGACTTCTGCAACTCACTCAGAGTGACTATTGGTGTCACAGTAGCCTCTCTTACAAGCATCATTGTTCTCCTGTGACCAAGTTTAGAAGGGCAGCCTGACCTAGGAAGCATGGCTGTGGTTTCATTTTTTTTTCCACTTTCAAAATGGACTACACTGAACTCCAAGCTATGTTCAGTGCTTTTGAAATGGACTTATACCCTTCCCCAGATTTGTGTTCCTCTATTATATTTTCCCTGACCTGTCTTGAATGCTCTTTTGTCTTCATTTTGGTTTGAATTGTTGGAAATCTACTATACTGTTAAGCCTTACTGAGAGAGGGGATATTTATTCTATGAATTCATATTTATTCTATGAATTCATTGAAAACAGGTTACCTGCCAATTTTCTACATCAACAAATTGGGTGAGTTGGTAAGGTAATACATTGCACCTGAGAAAGGGTAGGATAGTAATTACAAAGGAGATGAATACTTTTTCAGCCTCACAATTTTTGACAGGTTTTGGATTTTTTTCTTTTGATTTGATATGATGCACAATGTTTTGTAGATTAGCTCAAAAAATCCTACTTCAATATATTTTAAATTTAGAAAATGAGACAATAAAATGTGAAAATGATTTTGGGGCTGAGTACTTTTACAAGGTACTGTATTATTTCCCACTGCAATGTACTTCAAATAAGTCTTTAAAATACAATATTAATTGCAAACAATGGACAATGAGATAACCTTTAAATTATCAGTGCTATCATAGCAAACTAGTTGATAAGGATTCTGCATTAATTATTTAAATTATTACAATGATTTTGATTATTTGGTGTTTATTATTTTGCGGTACACAGATACCAATAAGCAATGAAGTAAACAATAAGCCCACAAAAAGCGTAAACTTTTCTGAAAGATGTAATAATATTATACTCATGGTAAGCACAAGTGCTCTTTTTGCTTTAATACATAATATACTCTAACATTACTTTCATATTTTTAAAATGTTACTGATAAGACAGAACCATCACTAGTTACATAAAATTCATCACCATAGTAATTTCATCAAATTGCTTGGGGCTTCCGAATAAAATCCTTTACAAATACCTTATCTGTCCCCTTCTCATTTTATTCATTTCCATTCTGTTGCAGACTATGTTAGACACATTTATGTAAGCCCTCTTATTTCATCTGTTATGATTTTGGTCACTCGTCGTATAAACTAGCTGATTTTCAGACTCAATTCCTTTTAAAAAAGATACTTCGTGGCCCATTCATACCACATACTTGAGCCATGAATCATTTATAGACCAGTCTGACTTCTTTCAGCCCTTTAACAGTCTGTAATTGAGCAGAGCAGCAGTCTGATGCATCTACATCAAAAAATCTGTGTCTCCTGAGGAAACAATTTAATCATTGTTCTTGACCAGGATCTGAATTCTGTGAGCTATTGAAACAGAAAACTACAAGCCCCAAATCCACACTGCCAAGTTCTGCTCAGTTGCACTACCAAGTCTATTAATATGTATCATATATTACTAATCAGCCAGTTTCTACTCCAAAGGTTTGCAGTTTTCTTTTCAATTTCAATAAACTGTGCTTTTGAGCAAACTGGTTTGGAAGACGAACTGTCATTTGGAAAATGTGTGTTCAAGTGCAATTTTAGATCTTAATATGTATTCTGGGTTAATTAGTGTACTAATAGGGGAATTAAGCGGTATTGGAGGTCTCACCTTCTGCTAATTTAGGTGGCCGAATCTAAGACAAAATTAATTACTCAACCAAATTCAGTGAAGTGATCATCTTGCTATTCATTCTTTTATTGTCTGAGAAGCTCGTGGCTTTGAAAGGATCTCACTGTAACAAAGGTGAGATCCCCTCGAAAGTAGCCCACTGACAATACAGTTCTTTAGATTGTATTGAGGATATAAATTAATACTGTCGAGAAATGTAATTCCCAAAAGCAGCGGCACATGACATTTTGCATTCAAAATTAAATTCTGTTGTGGTATTTTGAAAATATATTGCCACGATGTACTTCTTTCTTCTTCAATGGTTCCTCAGAATGGAGGATGACATGTTTTCTCTCTAGTTTTGTGGGTCTTTGTGCTACTGATCAGGAGTAAATTAATCAGTAATCATAAACATAATTTCTGGATTTTGGCTTATATTGCCATACATTTGCATCATAAGGACAATGTGATTTTGCCAGTGATATCCCTGTACCAAGTTCTTGAACTCTAATGTCTTTGGACAGCCTTGAATCAATTCCTATGACATAATTCTACAGTAATATATTCAGCTATAGCTAACATTAAATTAGTCATCAGTTATGAATAGCTGCAACAGTGGCTACTTAAAAGTCAAAAAGAAACATACAGTACAGTTCATATAGAGAGTTGTGCTCCATACAAACCTCTTCCCACCTTTACATATCTACTTCGATAGCATGACCTCATATTCCCTTCACCTTAAAATTCTTATCCACCTTTCTCTTTACACTTGCATTAATGATTCAACACACTAACTACTTTCACATTCTAATGCTAACTAGGTTGAAGTGTTTCAAGTTAGCTTAGTGAATTGTAGTCTCAAAAGCTGTTAAGCTGAACTTTCATGTATTGTACTTCATAACCATAAGACTATAAGACCATGACATAATTGGTCCTGACATCCAACGCCAACTGGATGTGTTTAATTTATATAAATTTTTATTAAAGATTAAAATGCTTTCAAAATGAACCTGATTTCATGGCATTCAGCATTGAATCAACTTGTTTTGAAAGATCACGTTTTTGTTTATATATTGAAAATATCACAATTTAACTATTTGGGATTTTGAAGTCATAGCAAAAAGGCTGGGATTTATCTGTGAGATTAATTTGTGGGATTGGGCCTGCTGCCCAGAGTTACTATTTGTAACCTCCCACTTGCTTGGTTTACCTGGGGTGGATGATGGACAACCTAACGTATATCACTGGCGTAGCCATGGGCAATCAATTACAGAATTCCATCGCCGACAGAAGACAAAAGATGAGGGCACAGTTTTGTCTTCTGTCAAAGTTTTCAATAACTTTAAATGTCTCTGACCTACAGAGACTTTTACAAATTATTAAAGTAAAAATAACTAATGGGAAAATTAGAATGATAAAAATATTTAAGATAAAATTAATGTAAACACACAAAATTACTTAGAAATTATTATAAACATTAAGCTAATGCAAAATAATTGAAAAACAACTTAGTTTACCTAAATCTTCCTAATACTTAGGTCCTGAATCTCACTGAAATAAATGGGGTTTCAGATCCTGCAGTAAGTTTTTTCTATCATGTGCTCACCATTGGATCCTAGTGGGAGATTTGTTCATAAGCCCTGGACTTATTGCACATACTGCATGTACAAGCCCAGTACTTAGTTCAGAGTGACTGTCTAAATACCAGTAGATCTGAACTACAACAATGTATAGAGCCCAATATTTTTAAATAGCCGAGCTTTTACCTCATATTTACTCTTCATTCCTTCTATTGATATTCCACATGTTGCACAATTAATTTTCTTGAGATGACCAGAATCTTTAGTGCTAAATATGTTTAGAGTTAAATATGTGCTAAAAATTAAGAGATAAAGATATGTATTTCTCACCCTTACATTAATAAAACAAAATACACAGTAAAGAAAGGTGTTTTCATAATTCAAGATTCTAAAAAATGTGAGGAAGTTTGCAAGACTATACATAAAGTCCAAAAGAGGTTTAATTCAGTTCTGAAATAGTGTTTCAATTACAATTGAAAGGTGTAGTGTACGAGAATATGGCAGTATGCTATCCAATTTTTTGCCCATTAAAACAAATGCAGATTGTATTATGAATCAGACACCTCTGCCCTTCTGACCCTCAAAACAGGAGCTCCTCAGGGCTGTGTCCTAAGCCCCCTTCTTTACTCTCAGTATACCATGACTGTGTCGCCATCCACAGCTCCAATCTGCAAAGTAAATTTGCTGACGATACTACGTTGATTGGCCTTATCTGAAATAATAACGAGGAAGAAGTCATCACCTTGACACAGTGTGTCAAGAAGACAACCTCTCCATCAATGTCACAAAAACAAAGGAACTGGTTGTGGACTACAGGAGGAATGGAGATAGGCTAACTCTTATTAATACCAATGGATCTCAGGTTGAGAGGGTGAACAGTTTTAAGTTGCTCAGCATATTCATCACCAAGGATCTCACGTAGTCTGTACATTCTGGTTGTGTGTCTTTTATCTCAGATAGTTGAAGAAGTTTGACACGAGTCCCCATGTGCTATGGACTTTCTACAACTGCCTGGTATGGGAACTGTACTTCCTTCAATTGCAGGACTCTGCAGAGAGTGGTGCAGGCAGCCCAGCACATCTGTAGATGTGAACTTCCCACTATTCAGGACTTATATCGAGACAGGTGTGTAAAAAGAACCCGAAGGATCATTGAGGACCCGAGTCACCCCAACCACAAACTGTTCAAGCAGCTACCATCCAGGATTTTTACTCCTCATGTATGTGAAGGATGTAAAAAATAAAGTGAATTCAACGATTAGTTCAGTAGTGCATGGAGCAAAATCCATGCAAGATTTTAAGGTAAGAAAACATTGCAACTGCATTTTCTAATTAAACAGGAGTCCAGTGGAATTTAACAAAAATTAAACTGTAAAGTAAAAATGAAGGTTAGTTTCCAACGACATTCTGTCACACATCTGCTGTACCCTGGGCAGAAAAGCTCTTAGTAACAACAAACAGTGGAATTGGAAAGGGGATGAGTTTTTTTCTTTCTCTTATTTATTTAGAGATACAATATGTTAACAGGCCCTTCCAGCCCAAAGAACCCGTGCTGCCCATTACATATGTGACCAATTAACATAGCAATCTATGCATCTTTGGAAAGTGGAAACTGGAGCACTCAGAGGAAACTCACACCATTACTGTGAGAACGTACAAACTCCCTACAGTGGTGGAGTTAAACTGATGTTACTGGCACTGCAATAGCGTGACGCTAACTACTACAGTACTGTGTGATCTTTCCCCCCTCACTCTCAGAAAATCAGGGCCATGAAGGCTTTGGAGAGTTGGAATTATCAGATAGTAATCTATATTTGTTTTCTTCAAAGTAAAGAATACCATATCATGAACACTGAATGAAATACATTAATTTGGAAGTACAAACATACATGTGAATTTCTACTTCACCTGGAAGTACTGTTTGAGTTGCTAAATAGTGCATAAGAAAAAGTAAAAGGTCAAGGGTTGCATCTCCTGTGATTGTATGGGAGGGTGCCTTGATAAAGGATCTGATTTTTGAAGGAAATGGTTGGATTACTTTGCAGTAACACCTTCTTTCAATCGAGAAAGATGATCTTGAGCTTCTAATTGCCTGTCACTTCAAATCTTCATCCCAATCCCATTATGACTTCTCTGCTCTTGGCCTTCTACGCTGTCTATTGCAGTCTAATATACACTTGAGGAACAGCACCTCATCTATCTTCGAGGAAACTCGCAGGCCTTGGGACTCAATGGTGAATTGAACAATTTCACACTCACATCCTGATTTATCCCCCCTCCTCCATCCTAGTTCATCTCAATCTATTTATATCTGGAGATCCAGCTATGAGCATTTCTCTTCAGGCAGTACCAACAGCATTTATGTCATCTTGATAATCTCGGTCTCCATCCTACAACAGTTATTCCCCTTGGTCTTGCCACCGTTTTCTGGAACTTGAAACCAGTTCATGTTCTCACTTTTCCTATTCTGATGAAAGGTTATTGACTTGAAATGTTCTAGAGTACAGAGCATAGAGCAATTTAGCATGGATACAGGCCCTTTTGCTCAACAAGTCCATACTGACCATAGTGTCCACCAAGCTAGTCGCAATTTGCTGTGTTTGGACCATATCCCTCTAAGCCTTACAACCCTGTCCCCATGTACTTGGCCAAGTGCCTCTTAACTGATATTATTTTTATCTGCCTCAACCACTTTCTCTGGCAGCTTGTTCCATATATTCACCACCTTCTGCTTGATAAAAGTTACCCCTTAATAATCTTTCCCATCTCACACTAAAATTATGCCCCTTAGTTTTGGACTCCTTTCCTCTGGGGCAAAGATTGTTACCATCCACTTTATCTATGACTCATAATTTTAAACATTTCTATAAGGTCACCCCACATTCTTCTATTTTCCAAGGAATAAAAACCTATCTGGCCAACTTATCCCTATAACTCAAGCCCTTTAGCCCTTGCAGCATCCTTGTAAACCTTCTCTGCATTCTTTCCAGTCTAACCATGTATTTCCTATAACAGGGTGATCAGAACAGTACACAGTACTCCAAGTGCGGTCTCACCAACTACATAATACAATTGCATCACCATGTCCCAACTCATATACTTACTGCTGTGACAGATGAAGGCCAGTATGCTTAAGACCTTTTTTTCACTATCCTGTCAACCTGTGATGCTGCTTTCAACATATTACTTATTTGTATTCCTATATGCCTGTATTCCATTACACACCCTAATGTCCTACCAAGTCATATGTTGGTCTGACTTTCCAAATGTGATGGCTCCATAGCCATCTTAAGCTGAGAACTCCAAAGATTTGTTAGGACCTGAGTGAAAATATTTCAGATTTCTAGCACCCACTGTGTTCTGCATATTCTGATTTTTCTCCTCCTCTCCATCCTTGTTCATCTACTTATATTTATATCTCCTTTGGACAGACCAGTTGTGATTAACAAGCATTCCTCTCAGAGAGTACGAACAGCATTTGTGTCATCTTCATCATCTCGGTGTCCATACCACCACAATCATTCCTTAGGTGGGTGTAGGCTTAATCTGTCTTCATATAATCAACCCACCATCCCAGGACTTAAACCTTCATTAAACTCCCTCTTCTGCAAATCATGGCAAACTCTACATTACAGAGGGAATATGTTCCTAGAAAACTGTCTATAACTTGATTTTTGGTTAAAAAAAAACATTTTTCTCATTGAATCATGTATTACAAGCGGAGATGCATTCTTATCGGATGGTTTTCTCACAACAGTAATGAGAGTACAGCAGTTGTTGATTCACAGTTAATTCTGTTTTGCTCTCTTTACAGTTGCTGCTTGATTCGAGTATTTCCATTGTTTCTATTTTTATTAATTTTTGATGCTTGCTACAGCCCATTGAAGATTTAATGATCATGTTCAAAATGCTGGTTACATTAGGACCAGAGTTAAAATCCGGTAGTAATTTAAACCAGGACTTTGAACTCCCTTGTCTAATGTGATTCACCAGTAATTTTCCATGAAACACAATGCTGTCTGTGCTATGTGATTATTTACAAATATATATGTATATATACACGTCAGAATTGTTAGAGAAGTCTCACACATACAGACATTCAAGGTTTAACTACAACCTGTGCGACTGCAATTAGGCAATATAGCTCTCCAGTGTTGTCATTCTGGAATAGGTGTATAAGCTTCTGGACTGGACTGAGATGGCAAAAGTAACCTTCTTAGAAATGACATTACTTCTGTTGAGTAAGCATGTGATGGTCTCTGAGTTATTTGAGAGAAGTGATCTACTTAAATTTAAATGTCTGACTTTTTTTTGCACACAGGAAATGGAGGCTCCATTTATAGGACAGCTGTTTTTAAATGCAGTTCTTGTACATTTACAAAAAGCAAATAATTATTTATCATTAAGAAAATCCTGTTCGTAGATACTAAACAAAAAAAAGTGAATCTTTAGACTATCAGAACCAAAAAAAGCTGGTCCAGTGGTGAGCAACTTTTATTTAACACTTAGGTTTGCAAAATATTACTCCTTATTATGCCAAATGGGTGTCAAGTTATGTATTATCTTGCTACTGATATGTCACAGTGAAGTATACTTCATTTACTTAATTCTTACATTTAAAAGAAGTTTGTAATAAGGAATTAAATGAACCAAAATAAAATTCACAATTTGAAGAAAGTCTGCATCTTGTCTCCAGATTCCAGGAGTCCTATGTCAGAACAAAATGTATTTGACAAATGGAAATCAGCTACATAGAAAATTGATCTTTTGTTTCAGTAGAGACTTACAGAGGAGCGACTAACTTTCTCATATTAAGAGAGGCAAATGCTGTGAATTTTGCATGAAACATTACGGCTTTATTTTTACAGAATATTTTTTGGTAGATTTGTGGAAAATGCCAGTATAAGTCAATGTGAAGTCTCCCATTTTGTATAATGGTACTTGTGCAGTATCACATTAGCACCAGTTGATGCAATTTCTTCTGAAGAATACACTCTATCATAAGATTATATTGCTTCAAATTCTACATATGAGTTAAACATCAGAAGTTTATTTAATATAATTTATTTCTAAACTCCACTTTCTGATTTTAAAAGCCAAATGTGTTTAAATAAACAACAGTTACAATAATTCCTCAATACAAATTGCCACAAAGTAATCCCTCAGCAGCAAGTCAAACATGATTTAATACTACTTGCTATAGTCCTTGGGCTCTCATATGGCAATGACAAAAAAGTTTTAAAATATATTAACTAAACATTACTTAAACTCTAACAGGCTTCTTTAATTAAACTACTAATTCTGAAATCAGAAGAAAAACTATGCAACGAAACAATGAAGTTAAGAAAATTGAATAGCCACAGAAAACAGACAAAAACATCAAAAGAGGATGACCTCTATTAGCTCTTGGCCTAGAATAGTTGCTGGCTTTGAACCTAAATGTCTCTGCATGAAAGGCAGAATTTCATGGTGACTGGTTAATAGGCAGCAGCAAGGAATGGCTGATAGAAAAAGGCATACCATCTTTCCAAGAAAGGAAATAGGTTGGCGCTTCACAGACACAGACATCCCACCCTGCAAAACCTCATTTCAGGGAGGTAGAACCACCATTTCAGGAAGGTAGCACCCCCACCCCCCCCCCCCCCCCGGTCAACCTCCAAGGGTGTATGTAATACTTTGTTTAGTGATTTTGTCTAATCCGTAAACCAAGTTGGGTATATGCAGAAAATGTGACATTAAAATATGTACTTACATTATATTATCATGTTTATTGTATTACAACTTTAAGCAAGCCTACGGGGAGTTTGGCCTCATCACGCAGGACATCAATAGAGTAGCTCCTTAGCAGCCAGCCAGCTAGTTTAAATAACGTTAAAGACGCTAATGAACGAATGACACCTGTTAAACTCACCTCAACCTGTCTTTTACAGTCATCTGGGCAATAGAAAAGTCACTGTTGCAAACAGTGCAGCGAGCAACACTGTCATTATTTTTGACCCCTATTAGGCAGGGGTACACTTTAGTGTAGTTTGGGGTGAATTGCGTTTTATATACTTTTTTGAAACACTCTGCCATGGCGGTGCAGGACACGAAACTGAACTGATGGAGAGACAGAGGTTGACTGTAAAGCCTGCCCACAGAGAAAACTGATAGGTCTACAGAGAACCAATCAGGATGCTCGCTCTCGTTCTTGATCTCGCTCCAGCTCCTGCTCTCCCTCTCAAAAAAATCAATTTCCAGGATATTGTATATAACTTGCTGGTGTCAGGGAGCTGCTATCAATATGCGGGAGACTCCCGGAACTTCCGGGAGAGGTGGGATGTCTGCAGACATACAGTGGCATGCAAAAGTTTGGGCATCTCTGGTCAAAATTTCTGTTACTGTGAATAGCTAAGCGAGTAAAAGTTGAACTGATTTCCAAAAGGCATAAAGTTAAAGATGACACATTTCTTTAATATTTTAAGCAAAAAAACTTTATTTCCATCATTTACAGTTTCAAAATAACAAAAAAGGAAAAGGGCCCGAAGCAAAAGTTTGGGCACCCTGCATGGTCAGTACTTAGTAACACCCCCTTTGGCAAGTATTACAGCTTGTAAACGCTTTTTATAGCCAGCTAAGAGTCTTTTAATTCTTGTTTGGGGGATTTTCACCCATTCTTCCTTGCAAAAGGATTCTAGTTCTGTAAGATTCTTGGGCTGTCTTACATGCAGTGCTCTTTTGAGGTCTGTCCACAGATTCTCGATGATGTTTGGGTCAGGAGACTATGAGGGCCATGGCAAAACCTTCAGCTTGCGCCTTTTGAGGTAGTCCACTGTGGATTTTGAGGTGTGTTTACGATCATTATCCTGTTGTAGAAGCCATCCTCTTTTCATCTTCGGCTTTTTTACAGATGGTGTGATGTTTGCTTCCAGAATTTGCTGGTATTTAATTGAATTCATTCTTCCTTCTACCAGTAAATGTTCCCCGTGCCACTGGCTGCAACATAAGCCCAAAGCATGATCAATCCACCCCCCCCCGTGCTTAACAGTTGGAGAGGGGTTCCTTTCATGAAATTCTGCACCCTTTTTTCTCCAAACATACCTTTGCTCACTGCGGCCAAAAAGTTCCATTCAAAAGGTTCAAAGGAACATCTAAACAAGCATTTTGGAAACAAGTCCTGTGGACAATGCCGCAAATATTAAAGAAATGTGTCATCTTTAACTTTATGCCTTTTGGATTTATGCGATCGGCAATCATCTCTGATCTGAGCCGACATTTACGTGCCAGGCGGCACCTAATTAATTAGCTTGTTTATTTTGGCTTTTTTCTTAAAGATGTGCTGGGTGCATCCCGGTTACTGCTGCATTCTCCACGGATCGGTATCTGTCCGCAGCCTGGGGGTTAGGCTGGTGGGACACTGGGGTGTCATCTCATCGTCTGTTTTCATGAGGGTAGGCAGGTCATCTTCTTCTATGTCTGCCTGCCTCGATGTCAAAGGTCGAGGTTCATCGTCTGCTGTGGCTGATGTGGAAGGCTTGCTTGACTGCTTAGCCTCACGTATTCTTAGATCATACAGTTCTTTGTAAGCACTCAAATCATCCTGCAAATATGCCCTAAACCGACATACCCTTTCAAAATTAAAGTCATACTTTATCATTGCAGCGGAAATCTCACATAGTTGCCTCACGTTCAGTTTCTGGACGACTTCACTTTCGTCACTGCATTCGGTTTTGATTGTTATCCTTTCCTCTTCCAATTGCATCAGCTCTTCATCTATCAGTTCTTGGTCACGGGATGCCAAAACCTCTTCAACATCATCTTCGTCAACTTCCATAAGCCAAACTCACTTAGTCCTTACTTTGTTCACCACGATCGAAACGCTTAATTATGTCTAGTTTTACGCTAAGTGTAACACCCTTACGAGCTCTTTCAGGCTTTTCCGATACCTTAGAACTCATCTTGCAAACCACTGCTCACAGGCAAGTGTTTAAGCAATGCCGGCTAGAATGCTGTTCCCGGGGCTGTCCCGGGGAGAGTGGCTGCTCGGGGTGCGTGGCGCGCTGCCTTTTTTTTCACGCGCTGCTTTTTCCGTGCGCTGCCTTTTTATCGTACTAGTGAAAACATCTTCTGTTAGCGAAAACAGGTAACTAATGTAGGTCTTTTGTAACAGTGAGGTTTCGTAAAGCAAACATTCGAAAAGCGGGGGACACCTGTATATTGAAAAGACTTAAAAATGTGCAAAAACAGAAATACAGGCCATAAAGACCATACGACAAAGAAGCAGAAGTTGGCCATTCGGCCCATCGAGTCAGCTCCGCCATTTTATCATGAGCTGATCCATTCTCCTATTTAGTCCCACTCCCCCACCTTCTCACCATAACCTTTGATGCCCTGACTACTCAGATACCTATCAATCTCTTCCTTAAATACACCCAATGACTTGGCCTCCACTGCTGCCCATGGCAACAAATTCCATAGATTCACCACCCTCTGACTAAAAAAATTTCTCTGCATTTCTGTTCTGAATGGGCGCCCTTCAGTCCTTAAATCATGCCCTCTCGTACTAGACTCCCCCATCATGGGAAACAACTTTGCCACATCCACTCTGTCCATGCCTTTCAACATTCGAAATGTTTCTATGAGGTCTCCCCTCATTCTTCTAAACTCCAAGGAATACAGTCCAAGAGTGGACAAACGTTCCTCATATGTTAACCCTCTCATTCCCGGAATCATTCTAGTGAATCTTCTCTGCACCCTCTCCAACGTCAGCACATCCTTTATTAAATAAGGAGACCAAAACTGCCCACAGTACTCCAAGTGAGGTCTCACCAGCGCCTTATAGAGCCTCAACATCACATCCCTGCTCCTATACTCTATTCCTCTAGAAATGAATGCCAACATTGCATTCGCCTTCTTCACTACCGACTCAACCTGGAGGTTAACCTTAAGGGTATCCTGTACGAGGACTCCCAAGTCCCGTTGCATCTCCGAACTTTGAATTCTTTCCCCATTTAGATAATAGTCTGCCTGTTTATTTCTTCTGCCAAAGTGCATAACCATACACTTTCCAATATTGTATTTCATTTGCCACTTCTTTGCCTATTCTTCCAATCTATCCAAGTCTCTCTGCAGACTCTCCATTTCCTCAGCACTACCAGCCCCTCCACCTATCTTCGTATCGTCAGCAAACTTAGCCACAAAGCCATCTATTCCATAATCCAAATCGTTGAGGTACAATGTAAAAAGAAGCGGCCCCAACACGGACCCCTGTGGAACACCACTGGTAACCGGCAGCCAACCAGAATAGGATCCCTTTATTCCCACTCTCTGTTTCCTGCCAATCAGCCAACACTCTATCCACGTATGTAACTTTCCCGTAATTCCATGGGCTCTTATCTTGTTATGTAGCCTCATGTGTGGCACCTTGTCAAAGGCCTTCTGAAAATCCAAATATACAACATCCACTGCATCTCCCTTGTCTAGTCTACTGGTAATTTCCTCAAATAGGTTTGTCAGGCAGGATTTTCCTTTAAGGAATCCATGCTGAGTTCTGCCTATCTTGTCATATGCCTCCAGGTACTCTGTAACCTCATCCTTGACTATCGACTCCAACAACTTCCCAACCACCGATGTCAAGCTAACAGGTCTATAATTTCCTTTTTGCTTCCTTGCCCCCTTCTTAAATAGTGGAGTGACATTTGCAATCTTCCAGTCCTCCGGAACCATGCCAGAATCTATCGACTTTTGAAAGATCATTGCTAATGCCTCCGCAATCTCCACAGCTACTTCCTTCAGAACACGCGGGTGCATTCCACCTGGTCTGGGAGATTTATTTATCTTTAGACTATTCAGTTTCCTGAGTACTTTCTCTGTCGTAATTGTGACTGTGCACACTTCTCTTCCCTGCCACCCTTGAGTGTCCGGTATACTGCTGATGTCTTCCTCAGTGAAGACTGATGCAAAATACTCATTCAGTTCCTCTGCCATCTCCTTATCTCCCTTTACAATTTCTCCAGCATCATTTTCTATCGGTACTCTCACCTGTCTTTTACTCTTTATATACTTGAAAAAGCTTTTAATATCCTCTTTGATATTATTTGCTAGCTTCCTTTCATAGTTAATCTTTTCCCTCTTAATGACCTTCTTAGTTTCCTTTTGTAAGGTTTTAAAAACTTCCCAATCCTCTGTCTTCCCACTAATTTTTGCTTCCTTGTATGCCCTCCCCTTTGCTTTAACTTTGGCTTTGACTTCTCTCGTCAACCACGGTTGCATCTTTTTTCCATTCGAAAATTTCTTCTTTTTTGGAATATACCTGTCTTGCACCTTCCTCACTTCTCGCATAAACTCCAGCCATTTCTGCTCTGCCGTCTTTCCCGCCAGTGTCCCTTTCCAGTCAAATTTGGCCAGTTCCTCTCTCATGCCACTGTAATTTCCTTTACTCCATTGAAATACCGACACATCAGATTGCGGTTTCTCTTTTTCAAATTTCACAGTGAACTCAATCATGTTATGATCACTGTCTCCTAAGGGTTCCTACACCTCAATCTCTCTAATCACCTCCGGTTCATTACACAATACCCAATCCAGTACAGTCGATCCCCTAGTGGGCTCAACAACAAGCTGTTCTAAAAAGCCATCTCACAGACATTCTACAAATTCTCTCTCTTGAGATCCAGTGCTGACCTGATTTTCCCAATCCACTCACATGTTAAAGAATCCACTCGCATATTCATACAGATGTTAAGATAAGTTTGATAAGCACAGTGATCTAATGGAGAATGGTTACATTCCTTTAGTCAAACAACCTTAATAAATTTCCTCACATTCACTATATGCGAATACTATTCGAACCATAACAAATATTTCAAAGTAGTTGTGAAGATGAAGCATTTCAGTGACTTGAATAGAAACTGTTTTCACCAATTTAAGTGAAAATTGATGAAAACTTCCTGCTTAAATTGGCACGGCAGTTAGTAGGGCACTATTACAGTTCAAGGCATTCTGGAGTTTGGATTTCAACTGGAACGTGTGGGTTTTCCCTGGGTGCTCTGGTTTCTTTCCACAATTCAAAGACGTACTGGTCAGTAGGTAAACTGGTCATTGTAAATTCTCTTGTGATTAGATTAGGGTTAAATTGGGTTAACCATATAACCATATAACAATTACAGCATGGAAACAGGCCATCTCGGCCCTTCTAGTCCGTGCCGAACACCTAGTCCCATCGACCTGCACTCAGCCCATAACTGTCTATTCCTTTCCTGTCCATATACCTATCCAATTTGCTTTAATTGACAAAATCGAACCTGCCTCTACCACTTCTACTGGAAGCTCGTTCCACAACAGCCCCGACAGCCCTTGTTTGTCGGGGGCTGTTCGGGTGGTGTGGCTTGAAGGGTCTCTGTGCTGTATCACTAAATACAATTTTTTAAAAATAATAAATTCCACCAAAAGAAGAAACACTTGAATGAATTCCACACTTGCATACGAACAGCTTATTTCCTTTGTTATGTATTTGGCTTGGGAAAAATACCGATGTTGTACGAATATTTAACAATCTTCTAAATATAGTATGAAATTCAGCATTAAAGTATAAAATGAAAGTAGAAGATAAATGGCAACCATACTGGTGTGATCTGTTGTGATTGGCGAGAACCTTTATCAGTAAACAATTTACTTCTCCTTTTGCTTCAGAAAATAGTGGATCTTAGGTAGGGCTCTAATACATTTTTAGACACTGAAACTTTTTCCAATCCATTTCTGATGCAAGATTAATTTTCAACATTTCTTCCTGATTACTTGATGAACAATATTTGAAATATGTTATAATCATGGTATATCGCATAAACGAAAAATAATTTGTGACTGAACATTAAGTAACCACTCAATCAGGAACTACATCTATTAAAAATAAAACTAAAATGGATCCCACTAAACAAAGCATTCCAAAAATAAAGTCATGAAGACAAAATGGTAATACCTGAAACAGAGTAATCTCTTCAGTAATGTGCACTTTACATAAGGCATGGTAAATATTTACCGCAAAGCTCTGCCAAATCAAGCATGCTTGGAATTTTCATTATGCCAGACTAGAAAGCTTTCTGGGCTACCAGAAATTGTTCTTTTACTACTCTAACACACATTTTATTCAATTTTGTTCAGATGTAATCTGGTAGAATGAATAACTTTTTAGTGAATGTAGTAAATTTAAAAAGACTGTGGAAACAAGGTTCTGGTAATTTAAAGGGTGCGCAGGAAACAGACCGTGCTATGGTTAAAGGGAGCACGGGAACCAGAGCTGGTTGGAAAGAAAACATGGAAAATAGGCCCCAATGAGTGGAGACTAAGGCTGTGTGAGTAGATGGGAAACAAGGGAATTGGAGCCTAGTGAGTTGACAGGGAACATGGCAAACGTCACTCGGTGAGCCAGTTGCAGAACTATTAATTTTCTGAATAGTCAGATGGCAGATTGTCAGAGGTGCACTGTGACTAGAGAAATTGCTTATACCAGTCAGTCCTTAAACAAATAGGACTATACAACTTTTAAACAATTCCAGACTGGTTCGAATTATGGCTATTGCCTATCTTATTCAAGCTAAAACTTGATCTACTGAGATTAAATTATGAATTCACTCAACATTTCAAATTTTCAGTCAACAGTTAAACTGTTTGAAGTTCACAGATTAAAACCTTCCTGAAAGGGTTTTATTGTAACTCATTAACCAAACTATAAATTTTCGTACACATCATGATGTGCAAAAGCAGCCAGTGTATTGGCAAAAGGCCAGCTATTACATAATCATGTCTTGGTGTAGGAACTGCATCAACCATGTCCTTCAATTGCATTAAATCTGAGTAATCTATTTTTTTATCACTTTAAATGACAAAATATATGTCAAATAATGTAATGTGATTTCAAGGACATATATCATGGGATTGACATAACTCATGGATTGAATGTAAACCTACTGAGTGACGAAATGTTGCTCAGAAAATTGAATCTTTGTACAAGCAGTAACAACTACAGTTGGGTTTTGTTGTTCTCGGATCTTGGCAATCCATTTGCAAACGTTTTGAAGAGAATTGAATTGACATTATTTCTTACATCCTTCACATACATGAGGAGTAAGAATCTTTAGGTTACGTCTCCATTTAAATGTGCAATGTGCAATCAATTAAAAACTTATAATAAATAGAACAGTCAATATTATAGAGTACAGTCAAATCAACATGCCTTTATCAGTCTGATGGCCTGGCAGAAGAAGCTGTCTCGAGCCGGTTGGTCCTGGCTTTTATGCTGCGGTATCACTCCCTGGATGGTAGCAGCTAGAATAGGTTATGGTTGGGATGGCTTGGGTCTCCAATGATCCTACGGGCTCTTTTTACACACTTGTCCTTGCAAATGTCCTGAGTCCTGGGAAGTTCACAACTACAGATGCGCTGGACTGTCCGCACCACTCTCTGTAGAGTCCTGCGATTAAGGGAGGTACAGTTCCCATACCAGGCAGTGATGCAGCCAGTCAGGATGCTCTCAATTGTGCCCCTGTAGAAGATTCTTAGGATTTGGGGGCCCATACCAAACTTCCTCAACTGTCTGAGGTGAAAGAGGCACTCTTGTGCCTTTTTCACCACACAGATGGGTATGTACAGACCATCTAAGGTCTTCGGTGATGTGAATGCTGAGGAACGAAGCTGTTTATCCTCTCAACCCCAGATCCATTGATGTCACTAGGGGTTAGCCAGTCTCCATTCCTCCTGTAATCCACAACCAGCTCCTTTATTTTTGTGACATTGAGGGAGAGGTTGTCTTCTTGACACCACCGTGTCAGAGAGATGACTTCTTCCCTGTAGGCCACCTCGTTATTGTTTGAGATAAAGCCGATCAATGTCACCATATGAGCAAACATTATTAGTGTGCTGTTCATGTGGTGTGTCCTCTGAATGCTTGGCTTTTATATACCTTTCTATCAGTTGATTGGTCATCATTATAGAATCTCAATTGTAACATAGGGAGGGGGTCTCGTCACTAATTGGTTGCGTGGCGAACGCTGTGCGCTGTCTGGAATTTTGTCCACATTGGCTTATAAATGGGATGGAGGTCTATATGTTTATAGAAATGTTTGCAGAAAACCAGGCTTCTAGGAATTCTCTTGCATGCCGAGTGTCTGCTTGCACCATGACTTTCACTGATGCCCTTTTGAATTTGTGCCCCTCTCGATCTTCATGGGTAGAGACTAGGGAGAGTTGTGTTGACTATGGCGAATTTAAAATACAGAACAACACATTGAACTCAATTGGGTCAAGGACAGTGGAAGTAGACAACTCAATTTTCTTTGTTCTTGCCCATATGCTTGAGGGAGATAGAGACTTTCATTTTGTGAGACTCTCCTGATTGTTCTCCCCCCACTCCCCCCCCCACCCCCCGATTTTGTGGACTCTGAAATGATGCTTGCTTTGGGATAAATTAATCAGAGAAATTGAATGTGGACACAAGGAGCTTCAACTAATGACCTGCTAAACCTGAGACCATTCTCAGACAAGTAGCTATTCATTATGTGAAGACCTACCAGAGAAGCAATCTGTAATCTCATTAGACTCAGTGTCTGGGTCACTTAGTTTAACCATTCAGAGTTGAAAGGAACAAAGGCATGAGGCTGGGGAAGGAGGTGGTGGTGGGGGGAGGGGGCAAGGATCAGAAACCATGGAACAATGTTGGTTGTAGCCCTGGACCAGAGTCAATAAAAAAAGAGGTGTTAAGGTTAAGGTTCAATCAGGTGATATATAGCCAATGGCACTGGAATGCAACATTTGAATTAATAGGGACTGAACATAAAAGTGACACTTTCAAATAGCTTGTCCAATAGCTTGGTTTGTTCTTTAGGTCTGCAGAGTACTCTCCTCTATGTTGCTGTTGGTTTACGCGCAACCAAAATTCTATGTTCTTGAAACAGTCAGGCTGCCATTTCTGAGCTATTTTAAATGCAAGGAAGGACAACCCGTTTGGTCACTTCTTGGTTGGTGCATTGTCAACCTCGTAGGCATCTTCTATGAAGTTATGTGGGTGTCTGTTTTGTGAGAGGTATTGTAGTGGTCAGGACATGAAGAGCATCTTTATAGAGTTTTGTATTGCTTCAAGATCATTTGCACCTTTTTAAATAACAAATCTCAAGGTCTCAGTGCGAAATGTTGATTTTTTTTATTCCTCTTCATAGTTGCTGCCTGACCTGCTGAGTTCCTCCAGCATTGTGTGTTGCACAGTATTTCCAGCACCTGCAGAACCTCTTGTGTTTATAACATTAAAGCTGATCTTTAGTCTGATATGAAAGGATGTTGCTTTGCTGATGCTAGATCTTTTGAAATCAGATAAAAATCAAAGGATGATGCAAATCCCAGACAACTCTTATGCAAAGTAAATGCATCATCCATGACCAAGGCTAGAACTGGGGAGGTGGCCGATATTACAGATGGAAAGTTGGTGAACCACTGAGAGCTGTAGGTAGGAGGTAGGTTTGGTTCAATCAGAGATTTGGTACTATCATTAATAGCAGTAAAGTCACTGGGATCCTAAATTGTCAGGGCCTAGGGTGATCAGGGATCATGGCTGGTGATCGGACGGGGGGAGGGGTGGTGAGAGAAGTCCACAGATAATGGAGAAGGGGCGTGCTGATGTCATGGGGTGGGATATTTGAACAACATAATTTAAATAATAGCTTTCTAAAGTTACTCAATTATATATAATTATTATTCAGAAATTTGAAATTGATAGACTTATTGGCAGAAGATATTAAAGTGTGCACAACAATGCTGATAAACATAGAAAAATAGAAAATAGGTGCAGGAGCAGGCCATTCGGCCCTTCGAGCCTGCATCGCCATTCAGTATGATCATGGCTGATCATCCAACTCAGAACCCTGTACTGGCTTTCTCTACATACCCCCTGATCCCTTTAGCCACAAGGGCCATATCTAACTCCCTCTTAAATATAGCCAATGAACTGGCCTCAACTGTTTCCTGTGGCAGAGAATTCCACAGATTCACCACTCTCTGTGTGAAGAAGTTTTTCCTAATCTTGGTCTTAAAAGGCTTCTCCTTTATCTTTAAACTGTGAACCCTCATTCTGGACTTCCCCAACATCCGGAACAATCTTCCTGCATCTAGCCTGTCTAATCCCTTTAGAATTTTATATGTTTCAATAAGATCCCCCCTCAATCTTCTAAATTCCAGCGAGTATAAGCCTAGTCGATCCAGTCTTTCACCATATGAAAGTAGCGCCATCGCAGGAATCAATCTGGTGAACCTTCTTTGTACTCCCTCTATGGCAAGAATGTCTTTCCTCAGACTAGGGGACCAAAACTGCACACAATACTCCAGACATGGTCTCACTAAGCCCTTGTACAACTGCAGTAGAACCTCCTTGCTCCTGTACCTGAATCCTCTTGCTATGAATGCCAACATACCATTTGCCTTTTTCACCGCCTGCTGTACCTGCATGCCCACTTTCAATGACTGGTGTACAATGACGCCCAGGTCTCGTGCACCTCCCCTTTTCCTAATCGGCCACCATTCAGATAATGATCTGTTTTCCTGTTCTTGCCACCAAAGTGGATAACCTCACATTTATCCACATTAAATTGCATCTGCCATGAAACTGCCCACTCACCCAACCTATCCAAGTCACCCTGCATCCTCTTAGCATCCTCCTCACAGCCAACACTGCCACCCAGCTTCGTGTCATCTGCAAACTTCGAGATGCTGCATTTAATTCCCCCATCTAAATCATTAATATACAAACCCCATTTCCAGAAAAGTTGGGATATTTTCCAAAATGCAATAAAAACAAAAATCTATGATATGTTAATTCACGTGAACCTTTATCTAACTGACAAAAGTACAAAGAAAAGACTTTCAATAGTTTTACTGACCAACTTAATTGTATTCTGTAAACATACACAAATTTAGAATTTGATGGCTGCAACACACTCAGCAAAAGTTGGGACAGAGGCATGTTTACCATTGTGTTACATCACCTTTCCTTTTAATAACACTTTTTAATCATTTTGGAACTGAGGATACTAATTGTAGTAGATCTGCAATTGGAAATTTTGTCCATTCTTGCTTGATATAAGACTCCAGCTGCTCAACAGTCCGTGGTCTCCGTTGTCTGATTCTCCTCTTCATGATGCGCCATAATTTTCAATAGGAGATAGATCTGGACTGGCAGCAGGCCAGTCAAGCATACGCACTCTGTGTCTACAAAGCCACGCTGTTGTAGCCGTGCAGAATGTGGTCTGGCATTGTCCTGCTGAAATAAGTATGGGTGTCCCGGGAAGAGACGTCGCCTTGATGGCAACACATGTCTCTCCTAATATTGAAATCCTAATATACACCTCAGAGTCAATGGTACCTTCACATACATGCAACTCACCCATGTCGTGGGCACTGATGCACCCCCATACCATCACAGGTGCTTTTGCACCTTTCGCTGATAACAATCTGGATGGTCGTTTTCATCTTTGGCACAGAGAACTCGACACCCGTTTTTTCCGAAAACTAGCTGAAATGTGGACTTATCTGACCACAGCACACGGTTCCACAGTCTTTCAGTCCCTCTGAGATGAGCTCGGGCCCAGAGAACTCACCGGCATTTCTACATAGGGTTGATGTATGGCTTCCTCCTTGCGTAATACAGTTTCAAGTTGCATTTCTGGATGCAGCGGCGGACTGTATTGAGTGACAATGGTTTTCCGAAGTACTCCCGAGCCCAGGTGGTTATAATTGTCACAGTAGCATGACGGTTTCTCAGGTAGTGCCGCCTGAGGGCTCGATGATCACGCGCATTCAACAGTGGTTTCCAACTTTGTCCTTTACGCACTGAGATGTCTCTGAATTCTCTGAATCTTTTCACAATATTATGTACTGTAGATGTTGAAAGACCTAAATTCTCTGCAATCTTGCGTTGAGAAATGTTCCTTTTGAACTGACTAACAATTCTCTCACGAATTTTGGCACAAAGGGGTGAGCCACGACCCATCCTTGCTTGCAAAGACTGAGCCTTTGATGGACACTACTTTTATACCCAGTCATGATACCTCACCTGCTACCAATTAGCCTGCTTAATGTGGAGTCTTCCAAACCGGTGTTACTTAAATATTCTGTGCACTTTTCAATCTTATTTTAACTCTGTCCCAACTTTTGTTGTGTGTGTTGCAGCCATCAAATTCTAAATTTGTGTATGTTTGCAAAATACAATTAAGTTGGTCAGTAAAACTATTGAAAATCTTTTCTTTGTACTTTTGTCAGTTAAATAAAGGTTCACGGGAACTAATATATCACAGATTTTCGTTTTTATTGCATTTTGGAAAATATCCCAACTTTTCTGGAAATGGGGTTTGTATATTGTAAACAACTGGGGTCCCAGCACTGAGCCTTGCAGTACCCCACTAGTGAATGCCTGCCATTCTGAAAAGGTCCCGTTTATTCCCACTCTTTGCTTCCTGTCCGCCAACCAATTCTCTATCCACATCAATACCATACCCCCAATACTGTGTGCTTTAAGTTTGCACACTAATCTCCTGTGTGGGACCTTGTCAAAAGCTTTTTGAAAATCAAAATATATCCACTGGTTTTCCCCATCCACTCTACTAGTTACATCCTCAAAAAATTCTATAAGATTCGTCAGACATGATATTCCTTTCACAAATCCATGCTGACTTTGTTCAATGATTTCACCGCTTTCCAAATATGCTGTTATCACATCTTTGATAACTGACTCTAGCATTTTCCCCACCACTGATGTCAGGCTAACTGGTCTATAATTCCCCAGTTTCTCTCTCCCTCCTTTTTTAAAAAGCGGGGTTACATTAGCCACCCTCCAATCCTCAGGAACTAATCCAGAATCTAAAGAGTTTTGAAAAATTATCACTAATGCGTCCACTATTTCTTGGGCTACTTCCTTAAGCACTCTGGGGTGCAGACCATCTGGCCCTGGTGATTTATCTGCCTTTAATCCCTTCAGTTTATCTAACACCACTTCCCTACTAACATGTATTTCCCTCAGTTCCTCCATCTCACTGGACCCTCGGTCCCCTTCTATATTTTATATAGAATATGGAATTAAGTAACAGTTTAACAAAGATCTAAATGAGAGGAGAAATTTACTTAAGGGAATAAATAGACTTCTTCTATCCCAATGCCTTCTATGATCCAGAAATTTGTAAAAGATTGTAGATAATTTAAGAGAATAAATAAATTTATTGTGAATTATCATTAGCCAGAATGATACCAAGAATGAACAGAGCAAAAATATAGCAAAAATACATTCAACGTGGAAGCACCATTTTGGTTAGTATTGCACTAACGGCAACTCCTTTGCTTGTATCTTTGGAAATAGCACTATTTCTATCTCTAATAGCTCTATTTTTCCCTTTCAGGGTTCTTTTGAAGACCCTGACCTGGAGTTACAAGCTGACTTCAGTTCTTTGTGGGAATGGGACCCGCTCTCAGGGTCTCATGACTGGCTGTTATTCAATATAACAAGGAAGTCGCCTAGAAGATTAGTTTGCCTTTGGAGTTACGGGATTTTGTGGCTCTGGAGCCGGGCAGACTCGAGTTTGATTCCTCTGCAGGAATCCAGCGTGCTGTGGGAGACGGAAGATCTCTGGCCATGTGCCCAGAGACCCAAGTTCTTTGGGCACAGAGCTCGGAAATGGCGACGCAACGGACTTCTAACATCGTAAATCAGCGAGTTGTTTGTTATATCTCCCCTCTCACTGTGAAACAGAGATTTCTCCTTTTCCCTTATTAGGGAGAGAGAGAGCCCGTGGTATGTTGAATTACCGGGTGAGTGAGTGGTCTTTGGGTACTGCAAGTCTGTGTCTTTACTGTTGCTTTGCTGCACACTTGAGTGTTTGGTGGGGGCAGGGGGTTGGTGCCGATGCTTTTTTTTTAGCTGGTGGGGAAGGGGGGATTGTAACTTTGCTGCTGCTTACATGTGTGAGGGGGGAGCTGGGGAGGGCTTCGGGGTTCTAACATTTATCTGTCATTCATTCTTTGGGCCACACCTCTGTTTTCGTGGATGATTGTGAAGAAAAAGAATTTCGGGATGTATATTGTATACGTTTCTCTGACATTAAATGTACCTTGAAACCTCTGAAACTTAGTAACAAGAATCTGAACTGTACGGAGCTGTTTTTAAGAGAGTGAAACACAGTCCATTTTGCATTGCCCCAGAAATTCACCTGGTATTCTGGGCATGATTATCATGTTCCCTGACATATTTTTCATCATTACTCAAACTATATACCCCTTTTGTTTATTATAGGGGAACTTGGACAAACTAGTCCTGGAGGCACCTATCATTGCGCACTCCTTAAACAACTATTAAGGACACCTACCAGTAATTAATTACTTATATTCAACCTTTGCCTTGCCCTCCCTCCTCTCCACATTAACTCCACATTCTTGCATTGTCTTTGCTATTTTCAGTCCCAGTCTGATCTCAATCCTACTTTCCCTTGCCGCTCCCACCACAAGGACTTGCATTATATTTTGTGATGTGCTGGTAGGACTGGGATAGTGGTCAGCATGATATTGAAGGGAGTGTTCGAGGTTCAGGATTGGAAATGGCATAAAATTGTGAAGCGTTCTGCACTGATGGAGGCCAGGATCTGTAATTGGTAATCAGCTCTCTGGTTTTGCTGACATTGAGTGTGAGGTTGTTGTGGTGGCACTACTCAAACAGATTTTCAATCTCTCTCCTATGTGCTGATTTGTCACCACCTTTGATTCAGTGAACAACAAGGGAGTCATCAGCAAATATGGCATTGGGGCTATACATACATAGAATGATAGGCATAAAGTGAGTAGAGCAAGAAGCTAAGGAGACAGCATTCGCAGGAGGAAAACTATACTTCATTAACTTCTATATATTTCTGGGCATTGTATTTATACATTCTTAACAAAGACAAACGGAGCAATCACTAAATCAACATTCTCATCACATTCCCCTTGAGTTCTTAATTAAACAAACTCCTGCTTGCTTTGTATTTTAAGCGGATATTTTCTGGGAATATCAAGCATAATTGGTATGGGTAAATTCATAAGCCAATCAGCAGGCTGTATTCAGTAAGGATATCTACAAACTAACACTGCAACGTTGAGGAGACTTTTTCCATATTATCATCAAAATAATGCCAATAACCCTGTCAAAGTTTTTGTGAATACATAAAATTAATGGTCAAATCTGTATCCATAAAATGCCAGTAACTCCAAAAATATAAAATTCAATGTAGTTTGGCATAGCAAACACTTTATTAAGGCTATAAGGTGACAATTTTACACAATGGAAGTCAAATGTGGTAGCTTAATTCATGTCATAGGAACAACACTACACTACATTAAGCTACCACAGCAACTTCCTTTGTGTAAATGGAAGAAAACTACAAGCAAAATGCAGGGCATAAAAAGGCATAAATGTAGTTTTATTGACGTTCTTAGAAAACAAGAATGGGCCAAACCTGTGGCTAAGCTTTGAATGTAGATGTAATCCAAGAAATTGGTCATTATGTTACCCTGGCTTTCAACTTCACATTTGGCTATATATACTGAACGAATGTTGCATTATTTAATCTCTCTGGCAACAGACTGAAAAATTACAATATTATCAATTGAACTTGTCCTTCTGGCTTAGCTTCGCAACTAACATACCGAAGGAAGATGTCCAACTCAGCATCCTATCAATGTCCCTTTGTAATCCACAATGACCTTCTATACTATCCAAAAATCCAGCAACCTTCATGTAATCTGCAAATCTACTAACCCACTCTTCCACTTCCTCATCCAAGTCATTTATTAAATTCACAAATAGCAGCGTTCCAAGATTAGATTTCTGGAGAACATCACTAGTCACCAACCTCCAGGCAGAATACACTCCCATCTCCTACCACCCTCTGCCTTCTGTGAGCAAGCCAATTCTGAATCTATGCCTCTTAACTTTCTGAATGAGCCTACTATGGAGAACCGAATTAAATGCTTATTAAAATTCATATACACTACATCCACTGCTCTACCTTCAATTTGTTCTCACTTCTTCAAAGAATTCAATCAGGCTTGTGAGGCACAACCTCCATGTCACAAAGCCATGCTGACTATTCCTAATCAGATTATGCTTCTCCAAATGCTCATAAATCCTGTTTCTACGAATCCATGTGATCTAACAATTTATCCAGTCAAGAAAGTACTGTGTTGTGATAATTCCATCCTGATTCGTGATCAGACTTAGGTTTTTTTAGGTGTTTTTTGATAATACATTTACTTTGACATTATGTAGTTAAATGAAATGCAGAACAAATTAGAACACTATCAATATTACTACAGTACAATAATACTGTGTATTATTTCTTAATAGTTATCGGCAGTGGAGTTCATCCAGTTGACGCTGACGTGTGCTTTTGATTAACTGTAAATGAAAAAAAATCAGCGCAGACATCTAATGTAGATAATAGACTATATTCATACAATGCTGTCAATGACTGCATCTTCCCAATCTTCATTTTCATTGTAACATTCAAGATGATTGTCGATACCTTCAAATTCTTCATAGTTCCTAACTTAAAGTAGTGGAATTGTTTCATTTTCATTCCCGGCTGTTTCTGGCATCTCCAAGCCTGAATGCTTGAAACTGCAGTGAGTAAAACAGTTATGAATTGTCTTACTGCTTATTTCTTGCCGATTATTAGTGACAAAAATCACTGAATTTTGAACACAAGCACACACAACTGACGGTATTTAAAAACTGCTTGTTCTAAGCACAGCATAGTGTCTAGCAGCCACACAAGTGTACTTGACTGATGCTAGTTAGAAACTTTGGTAAATTTCCTGTCCCAATTAAGTTGGCACGGTATCTCACATAAACTAAGGAAATCTAAGCTATTTTCTCCATTAGTTTTTATTCTTTAAAAGTTGACCCAAATGAGTGGCTGCCCTGATGAACTGATGGCCCAATTAACCAGAATCCATTCTATCTTTAAAAAAATTAAGTAGTGCAAAAAGAGATCAAAAGAAGAAAACAATAGTGAGGTAGTGTACATGGGATCACTGTCCATTGAGACATCTGATGGGGGAGGGGACGAAGCAATATGTCTTCAGACTCTGTATCTCATCCTTGACTGTAGCAATGAGAAGAGGGCATGAACTGTGTGATGATGATCCTTAACGATCAATGGAGCCTTCTTGAGTTATCACCTTTTGAAGATTTCCTGAATGCTGGGGAAGGAAATGCCTATGATGTTTCAACTTTCTGCAGCTTTTTCTGATCCTTTGCAGTTGCCCCTCCATACCCGAAGGTGACGCAACCAGTTAGAATGCTCTCCATGGTATATCTGTAGAAATTTGCTGATATTTGGTAACATACTAAGTCTCTTCAAACTCCAAAGGTTCAAGGTTCAAATGAAATATAGCTGCTGTATCAATATGTAATTGCATTAATATGTTGGGCCCACGATAGATCTTCAGAGATGTTGACACCCTGGAACTTGAAACTGTTTACCTTGTCCACACCTCAATGAGGATTAGTGTGTGTTCCCTTGACTTGCCTTTCCTAAAGTCCATAATCAATTCCTTAGTCTAATTGACGTTGAGTGCAAGATTGTTGTTGCAACACCGCTCAACCAGCTGATCTGTCTCACTCCAGTATGCCGCTTTGTCATCATCTGAAATTTTGCCAACAATGATAAGCTAATCTATAAGCTTCCTTGTGCAACTTGATCTTTGATCTTTCTCACTTGCAGACCCCAGTCTATTTAGATTGGCAATAACATCTCCTTCTCAATCTCCATCAGCACAGGTGCACCACAAGGGTGCATGCATAGCTCTCTGCTCTACTCGCTTTATACTTATGACTAAGGGCCTAAAGCCAAATCCAATGCCATATTTAAGTTTGCTGACAACAGCACTGTCGTAACGAATCAGCATATAGGAGAGAGAGTGAAAATCTGACTGAGTAGACCAAGGAGTTGATTATTGACTGGAGGAGGAGGAAACCAGCTGTCTATAAGCCAGTCTTCATTGGGGGATCAGAGACGGACAGGATCAGCAACTTCATTGAATTGAATTGACTTTATTTCTTACATCCTTCACATACATGAGGAGTAAACATTTTTACGTTAGGTCTACATCTAAATGTGCAATGTGCAATCAATTAATAATAACATAATAAATAGAACAGTCAATGTAATATAGAGTACACTCAAGTCAGCGTGAGTTCATCAGTCTGATGGCCTGGTGGAAGAAGCTGTCCTGGAGCCTGTTGGTCTTGGCTTTTATGCTGCGGTACCGCTTCCTGGATGGTAGCAGCTGGAACAGATTGTGGTTGGGATGGCTTGAGTCCCCAGTGATCCTATGGGCCCTTTTCACAAACCTGTCCTGAGTCCTGGGAAGTTCACAACAACAGATGCGCTGGACTGTCCGCACCACTCTCTGCAGAGTCCTGCGATTAAGGGAGGTAGAGTTTCCAATACCAGGCAGTGATGCAGCCAGTCAGGATACTCTCAGCTGTGCCCCTGTAGAAAGTTGTTAGGATTTGGGGGCCCATACTAAACTTCCTCAACCGTCTGAGGTGAAAGAGGCACTGTTGTGCCTTTTTCACCACACAACTGGTGTGTACAGACCACGTGAGGTCCTTGGTGATGTGGATACCGAGGAGCTTGAAGCTGTTTACCCTCAACCCCAGATCCATTGATGTCAATAGGGGTTAACCCGTCTCCATTCCTCCTATAATCCACAACCAGCTCCTTTGTATTTGCGACATTGAGGGAGAGGTTGTTTTCTTGACACCACCTTGTCAGAGAGATGACTTCTTCCCTATAGGCCACCTCATTATTGTTTGAGATAAGGCCAATCAATGTAGTGTCATCGGCAAATTTAATTAGCAGATTCGAACTGTGGGTGGCGATACAGTCATGGGTATACAGGGAGTAAAGGAGGGGACTCAGTACACAGCCCTGAGGGGCTCCTGTATTGAGAGTCAGAGGGTTGGAAGTGAGGGAGCCCACTCTTACAACCTGCTGGCGATCTGACAGGAAGTCCAGGATCCAGCTGCACAAGGCAGGGTCAAGGCCGAGGTCTCTGAGCTTCTTGTCGAGTCTGGATGGAACTATGGTGTTGAATGCTGAACTGTAGTCCAAGAACAGCATTCTCACATAAGCATCATTCTTCTCTAGATGTGCAAGGACGGTATGTAGAGCAGTGGCTATTGTGTCATCTGTTGATCGGTTGTGTCGGTAGGCAAAATGTAGGGGTCCAGTTTGGCTGGTAGCAAGCTGCAGATGTAATCCTTTAAATTTCTCAGTGTTATCATTTCAGAGGATCTGCCTGGGCTCAGCATACAAGTGGAATTACAATGAAAGCATGGCAGTGCCTTTACTACTTTAGAAGTTTGCAAAGATTTGGCATGACACCTAAAATATTGACAAATTTCTATAGGTGTTTGGTGGAGAGTATATTTTCCGGTTGCACCATCGCCTGGTATGGAAACGCCAAATCTCTTGAATGGAAAATCCTATAAAAAGTTGTGGATGTGGCCCAGTCCATCACAGGTGGAGTCTTCCCCACCATTGAACAGATATACATGGAGGGCTGTCACAGGAAAGCTAGATCCATCATCAAGGACCCCCACCATCCAGGCCATGTTCTCCTGTCACCGCTGCCAAGAGTAAAATAGTATTAAATGACAATGCCACACCCAAGTTTTGCAAAGCTCATCTGGTTCCTTATACCATCCATGATAAAGTACTGTAGCCAGTGAGTTAGATCACATGGAGGCTGAAGGAATTTTTTCCAAGGTTGATTGGAGCTCATAGGCAATGCTACTGAATCCCAGTAGCAAAGAAGATTGGGTCTATCAGGCTCTGTGGTGACACTAAGGTCACCATTAACCCAGTATCGAAAGTAGATCAGTACCGTCTGCCCAGGATATAGGATAACTTTGTAAACCTTTCTGGAGGGAACACTTCAGCAACGTTCACTTAGCTGAGGTCTAACTACAGATGGAGATGGAAGAAAATTCCAAAGTGTTTCTCACCATAAATACTCTTAAAGGGCTTTATCGCTATCATAGGCTTATTTTTGGAGTAGCAGCTGCACCTGCACTCTGGCAGAAAGCTATGGAATAGGTGCTGCAAGGCTGCCCAGGCTCTCAATGTTACCTGGATGACATTATTGTTACCTGTGTGGATGAAAATGAACATCTTCAAAATCTCATGACAGTGTTAGAAGTGATTGGAAGATCATGGGCTCAGAGCACTACGCAACAAGTATAATTTATTTAAACTAAGCATCACTTACTGTGGTTACATCCACTGATGCACAAGATTACACAAGTGAGAAAATTCAAGCAGTGGCAGATTTCTCAAGGGCAAAAGATATGCCATAGTCATGGTCCTGCTCAGGAATGATCAAATACTGTAATGAGTTTCCGCCAAACCTGGCTACTGTACTCCACCCCTTGAACTCATTACTATTGATAGGGAAAAAAAGGCAATGGACAAAGCAGTGTGAAGTGGCTTTCCAAAAGACAAAGGAAATGACGACTTCAGACACTGTACGTACACATTATCATTCACATCGTTCACTGAAGCTTCCCATGTACTGTTTGAGATGCCAAAAGATCCGGAACACAGCTGTCCAGAGCTTTAAAACCACTTCCTGCAGTCCCAGGGTCAACTCCTACAACCACCATGGAGGAGACTCCAGAACCTGAGATTGTTTCACAGCCACAAGCCTCTCCTACCAAGCAGAGTGACCACCCCCCCCACCACGCCAAAATCAGGAAGACATTATCCAACAAGAATAAGAAAGCCTCCACAGAGATTAAATCTTTATGCCTGAATAGGACTATTTAAAATATATATACAATGGCACAACCAAGTTGCAGAAACTGTTACAGGAAATCTGTGCTGTATGGATTGGACACTCCCATGTCCAAATAGGAAATACCTTAGAAGATAGTGGAGAATGACGGAGATAAGATCCTGTGGAGTTTCCAAATATAGGCTGATAAGCAGGTACCGGTCAACCAAAAGACATAGTAATATTAGACAAGGAACAGAAGAAAGCGATAGTAATAGATGTGGTAATCCTGAATGACAGTAACATTAGAAGAAAGAATATGAGAAACTGGAGAAATACCAAGGCTTGAAAGAGCAGATAGAAAGGCCGTGGAAGGTTAAAGGCAAAGAAAACCCGGTGGTGATAGGAGCACTTGGAGCTGTGACACCTGGGCTGGTAGAGTGGCTCCAACAAATCCCAGTAACAATATCTGGGATCTCGGTCCAGAAGAGTGCACTACCAGGAACAGCGCAGAAACTGCGCTGAACCCTCAAATTCCCAGGCTGAGATGGAGGGAAAAATACACATACATACATATAAGTAAAGAGGTACCTGACATGAGCATATTAGCCACATTGACTAGCAGGTCAATGTTTACAAGTAAATTGCACCTCATTGTGTATATAGCAAAACTACATACAAGAAACTCTGGAGCAAATATATGCATGAGCAAAACATCTAGCTATTCTACACAAGCACACGTCAACAGATGGTTTTCCTTGCATGAACAAAGAAACGGCATGCATGAACAGATCATATTTAGGACATCTGTTCAGACACAAAAGTGAAACAAAAAAGCATTCCAGCGGTCATAGTGCAAAGGACACTGACATATAGTATTTGACACATAAATCAATGTATAGAAAAAGAAAAAAACACCAGGGTCTGTCATACATTTTCTATGATTGTTCATATTGATTTGACATTGCTAAAAAATACACTTCCATTTTTGAAAACTATTGTCATTTACTGTCAATAACATGTTTATTGAAAATATATAAATCTCACTAGTGAGGCAAATGCTATCATGTACACCATACCATTTTTCACTTTAAAATGTTTCTAATATCATGCAAGTCATGTAAACATGCTGAAGCAGAATCTTAACTGTTTTGACACATCTAGTGATGCTTTTTCCTCTTGAAAAATCAAAGACTTGCTACAGGACAACAAATAATTTTGAAATATTTAAACCTATTTCTACTGCCCTTGCAGTGAGCATCTACACAGCTCTGTAGAGAAGTTAAACAAATTCTCAAAAATCACCCAAGACAGACGCCTTCAAGGTTTTTAATGAGATTTTTTACTTGTCAAAAAAAATTGCTATTTCGAGGGCAAATAAAGAGAGGGTGGAGATATGAGTCTTCTCACTGTGTGCTTCAAACTGAATCAAAACTGACCTGCACAGGAAATTATATAAAAAAACAGCTTACATAGAAAGCAATGTTCATAGAAAATGAACCGTGTCTCTCAAGGCCAAAACATTCCCAGCCTGGCATACACAGAATGTCAAACTTAACAACTGAAACTAAAAGTCAAGTAAGCACTCCACAAAGGCTTTGGTAAAAGAAGGACAGTATCAGACACTGGTCTTGAAGGCAGTCTTACTACATAGTATTTAACCATTCTCACATTGAAAATTCCATCCTTAATGACATACTTGCTTGTGGTAATGTCTAATGAACACAGAGGTGACATGATGCTTACCCGGAATGATAATCGCGTGATTTTCCTTTGAAGCGAGTTGTGGCTTCTTAATACATTCTCAAACTTGCAGTAGCTCCTCAGAGCCAAGAAAAAGACAATTTACTAAGGGAACATTGTTTTGGTAAAGATTCTTGCTTTGAGATGTACTGCACTTCCTTACAGTTTGAACAAGAAACATTCCTTTGGCCAACAAGGAAGATTCCAATTCGGTTGCTCTGTACTGAGGTTGCTTAGAGATATGCCAACCACTGCAAATACTGCCTTTGTCTACTCCTATAATGGAATGGGTAATATGTGAAAGCTGGGAAATTGTTCTGGTAAATGTCTTCCAGTTGGAAAAATGCTCAAAGCATGCACTGCCGAGTTGGAGCGGTGATAAATAAGTGATGTTGGTCGACACTTGAGGACATATTTCTACATCTGCCTCAAAGTCAGCTCAGTCAAAAGTTTCCTGCTGACTATGCTCCTGTTGAGGATCAGCAAGAAATGTTGGGACAGTTAACCGTAAAAAGAGGGTAAGGTGATAGCCTAGAGTCCCCTTTGGCATGATCAGCCAGGTTGAGATCAGTAGGAACATAGTTCCACTGGCCTCTCTGAGTTGATCGCCTGTTACATTGGATCCAATCATCTACAGAAACAGAATCTCCTTGTTTCACAAAATATATAACCAAGCACAACTTTGCTGTCAATAAATAAACTTGATATCATTTAATTCTGTGTCCAGCTTGTTGTTTATCATCTCTGTCACTTCAAATGCTAGAAAAGCAGCATCTAGTTCAAGCCTTGGTAAGGTGAGATCTGGTTTCAGAGTAAGTTTTGCCTTGCCCAGGATGAATCCAACTTCACTATTTGAAGTGACCTTCAAGTATGCAACAGCAGGAATAGCTCTAATTGATGCATTAGAAGATGCAGACCTCCTTCTTTTGAGCTGTAGATAGTGAAATTGTTATGTTGGTTCGAAGAATTTTCAAGCCTATAAGATCCTGAAGGGAAGTACATCCACAGGTGTCAGAGGTCAACTCTCTTAATATGAAGAGTCCCTGGATATTGACTTCAGCAGTAAATCCAAGAAGGTCAAACAGGCTGTTGATAGTCAATAGCACACCTCTACAGTAAAGGGTATTTCAGTATCAGCGCCCTGGAAAGTAAGGGTGTCAGTAACAAGGTCCCATCCAAAGCTAAGACTACACTGAAAAGGTAGGTGCTGTCCAAGATCAAGATTCTGTAGACCTCTGGCCAGATCTTCAATGAGAAATGTTGCATGACCTCAGCACTGTTGGATACGGTCTTATGCAGAATGAAATTAGACTGCGCCAACAAGTCTTTCCGCACGACGACTGCTTCATATACACTAAAAATGATTCAAGACCATCATCAGCATAGAAAGGTCTTTCTATGTACTTCTGAGCTTCAGTCCTGAACTCCTTCTCTCCCTCGATAGCTGCCCTCTTAAGGTCAAGGATTGTCACAGCTGATGAGGGACAGTAACTAAATACAGGAACTTTCATGCAGTACTCTCGAGTCTCATTGTACAGTTGGTAGGCATGAAACCAGAAGAATATGAGGTAGCCTTGATGATCTTCTCTCACTAGGAAGCTATGGAACATTTGTTTGATGTCCATCATCATTGCGAAGGACTCAGTTCCAAAACAAATGCGGATCCTCAGCAGACTGTTATTGAGGTTTGGACCCTGCAAGGAGAGCGTTATACAGTGATATGTCTTTGAACTGTGCAATTGAATCAAAGGCAATTCATATTTGTGCAGGTTTCTGGGGGTGGTAAACACCAAAGTTGAGCAAATACCAGTTTTCTTTGTTGGGATTTGGTGGAGGAGCTACCCAACTGTTTATCTCATCTGTGCTAAACTCTTTGTTCATGATTTGAAGGAAGACCTCATCTTCAATAGAATGTGCCAACTTATAATCATTTTCCAAGTGACAGAAGATCAGCTTGCCTAAACCTTGTTGCAGAGGTACAGTAAGTATGTCGGGGGCTTGGTTTACTTACCTACAATCTTCTCTTTCTTACAGATTTTACTTTCACAGGGTCTGAAAGTACTTGGTCACTCATTCTCTGGGTTATTAGTTTAAAATGTGCTGAAAGTGGGCTGTTGAGCACCATCGAGGCATACTTCAACCACTATGATCAAACCCAGATCCAGTCATTGGGCATAAGGTGCATTGTGCTGACCATTGCGCTGTTCATCAACCTTATCTGTACAAATGTTGTCTCTGCCAAGCAATAGAAGAATCTCAACTGAAGAATCATGTAGGGAAACCTGTCAGCAAAGGTCTTAAGACTTGAATGACCAGTGCAGCTTTAGGAGTTGGGATTTCATCCCTATTGTTGGGAATATGGCCATGCTCAATGAGGGTTGGCAAGGGTAAGCAGAATCCCCCCCCCCCCCCCACCAAATTGACTCTATGTCAAATTCATTGGCTCTTCTTCCGGCCAATTCTGATTTGACTGAACATGTCTTTAGAGTGTATGGGAAAAGAGAACTTTGAATACTGAATGTATCAAAGAATGTTAATTTTGCCAATAACACATTGCTCTGGTCATTCAAATCACATAAGCCTTTATTTTTTGCTTAGGATGTCCTTTTGGGTATATTTTAGAGAAGGATTTACAATACCTTAGAAGCCTTTCCCACATATCTCTGTGCATGAGGAAGTAGCTACATCTGATGCATGCTCAGCTGGTTCCCTGCCGTGCTCTGTTGTGGGTGTGCAAACTAGAAGCAGCCCAAGCTACTGGCCCTGAATGAAGTGCAGATATGTGTTGGTCACTGTTGCATTCAGTGTGATAGTTTTACAGTCTTTTACTTCGTGTGCTGTTGAAGCACAACATTTGAAACATATTGAGTGCTTTTTTGGAAAGCATCTCTGAACTACAAGCCTCTGTATTTCCTTCAGGGGTGAAGTTTCTTATGGACAGGGCATTAACTATCAGGGTTCATAAAAGAGTTTTCTACTTCAGTTTCGTTGACTGTGATAGTGGTTCTAGTTTTCCATGCTTTTGCTGGAGACCTTTCTTTTAATGAGATGTTACTGGAAATTGAGAGCACAAACCTAGGGTAATTTCTGATTTCTGCATGGGAGCAGACAAATTCCATGGAGCGAAAATGGCAGATGGAAGCATGATGCTTCTTTTTATACTTGAATTCTTCAGTTTTCCGCTGTTCTTGTATATTGTTCAGTAGTTACTCCACTTTAGGGTTTATTCCTCTTGCTGTGTCCAAGAAATTCAGTCCTAGTAAGTAACTCTCTTTTATAGCCCTTTTTGGTTCTCCTAATTTCTTAAGTGCTTTCCTGCTTCCTTTTTATTTCTCCACAGCCTTGTCCGATTTCAGTTTATCAAAAGTTACATATGCTTCCTTTCTCTTTTTGACAAAACTTACAATACAATGCCTTATAAGTATTCAGCCCACAACCCTTTGTTAACATAAATGAGTATTACGACCAGGGATATTGATCAATTTAACTGAGAAGTTTTATTTGTGAATTACGGGCTCCATTTTTCATAGTACAGCCCAAAAAAATTAATAACTAAAAACTCAAAAACTGAAATGTCAGCAGTTCAAAAGTATTCATCCCCCTTTATTCAGTACTTAGTTGAACCACCTCTCACAGCTATTACAGACAGCAGTCTTTTTGGATACTTCTCTACTAGCTTTGCACAACGTGATGGACAGCAAGATTTTTCCATTCCTCCTTGCAAAATTGCTCAAGCTGTGCCAGGTTAGTTGGGGAGTGGCATTGGACAGCAATCTTGAGGTCTTGCCAGAGATGTTTGATTGGGTTAATGTCAGGACTCTAACTGGGCCAATTAAGTACATCAATTTTAGTCATTTGAAGCCACTCCATGGTTGCTCTGGCCGTGTGCTTTGGGTTGCTGACTTGCTGAAAGACAAACTTCCTAACCAGTTTAAGCTTCCTGGCAGAGGCTAGCAAGTTTTTATCCAGGATCTCTCTGTATTTAGCAACATCCACCTTCCCATATATCCTGACCAGGTTTTCAGTCCCTGCTGATGAAAAGCGTTCTCATAGCATGATGCTACCTCCACTATGCTTTACAGTAAAATTGTGTTACCTGACCATTGTGCAGCATTAGAATTACGCCACACATCACTTAGTGTTGAGGCCAAAAAGAGCCACCTTAGTCTCATTCGACCACAAGACCATCTTCCATATCTTTACAGTATCTTCTTCGTGACACTTTGCAAAGTCTTTATGGGCAAGTATATGCTTTTTCTCTGCCAGGACTTCTTCCTTGGCACTCTTCCATAACTACCCATTTTGTGCATGGCCTTAGAGATTGTGGAGCCATGAACTTCATCTCCAGTTGCAGTCACTGATTTCAGAATGATTGTTGACCTCTCTTGCATTTTTTCCACCTTTTCATAATGAACTGCACTGAGCTTCGAGGTATGTTCAGTGCCTTTGAGATTGCCTTGTACCCTTCTCCAGATTTGTGCTTCTCTATTATTATTACCCTGCTATGTCTTGAAAGCTCTTGCTCTTTTGTCCTCCAATTTTCTACATCAACAAATTGGGTGAGTTGGTAAGGTAATATATAGTACTGCACCTGAGGAAAGTTAGTACTGTATAATAATTACAAAGGGGATGAATATATTTTCAAGGCACTGTATAGGATCAGGGAAAGATTCGCTGACATGTATATATAATCCAGGTCCCCAATGTCGAAAGAGCTCTCCATAAAATAATGAAAAAATAAACAACAGGACAGTGTGATGTTTTACTTGTAGGACAGGTTCTACCGTTCAATAACAAACACAGGTTGCACCAAAAAGCTTCAATTTATACTAGCAAGGATGGAAATGAACATTTTGTAAATAGCGATATTATTAGTTGTAATGTCTGATACTGGTAAAAGATCACATAGTCTGAGGTGAACTGCATGCAGAAATGATTGCTGGCATTACTTAACTTAGGTTAAATTGCTTTCTACACAATTTGACAATAGAAATGGAAGTAAATAAATCCAATTTCTTGGCTAATATTCCTCTGAAGAGCATTTTAGCAGCATGCTGAGGACACCTATTATTCTAACAATTTGCTTGTTTTTCCAATCAGTTGTACTTCCTGACTAACATAAAGAGGGATGATAACACTTTAATTTCATCCACTGCTGAGACAATCCAACATTACTAATCCTTAAGATTGCTTATTACTTCAAGATTCTGTGCTTGAGATATTACTACAAATACGTAACCATTCTTGCAATATTTTTTGTAATGTTTGCTATGGTTCAACTATTTTCAATTTAACAAATTATGATTAAGCATACAAAAACTTGTCATCTCCAAACAAAGAGACTAGAGGCCAAAGTGAAATATCAGGATTCCCAGATTACAAATGACCTGATTTATGGAAATCCCATTTTACGAAAATTCTCCCGCATATTTTTGAAGCACTTTAAAGCTGATAATAGTAATGATAAAAAGAAGTAGAAGACAAACAAGAAGAATAATTAAATACTGGATAAAATATATACTGTTTAATTAGGGAAAGTGTTCAGGAAATTATAGTACGTGCATGCAGAGTGATATAATATGGATTATCATCAAAATCGGACAATTCTGACACGGAGAAATCAGCTTACAGATAGATCTCAGGAACAGAATCCTTACGTAATTTGAGGACTAATTGTACATTATTTAAGATCTTTACTTCACCCACTAAGGACAAGGCTCCTGGTGACACTTGTGCCAATTGTAACAACCTTCTTTGTATCATTATACGTTCAAAAAACCTAACAGCCAATATCAACTCTGTTCACATGTATGAGCAATATGATACATCAATTTATTTTGTACAGATGGGAAATTAAATTTATTGTACACATTCTGGACAGTGAAAGCAATGCAGTACAAAAGAGGGAGGCTAACAGAGAGAAAATTTTCAAATAGCAATCTGCATAATAGTTGTTAGAAACAAAGCCAAGACAAAACAACATATAGTTAACAATTGTAATTAAACTTATTGTGTTTTCTATTTGGCTGACAGTGTTAACAAGTGATCACACATGGTCCTCTGCATCCCCAAGCATCAGTTACATCATTTCTCCTATTGTTTAAATCAAGTCGTCACTTTTTAATGTCATTTCAACCATAACTGCTGGTACAGTACACAGTAAAAACGAGACAACATTTTTCAGGACCATGGTGTACAGAACAACACAAAAAATACACTGAACTACATAAAACAACACAAAAACTACACTAGACTACAGACCTACCCAGGACTGCATAAAGTGCACAAAACAGTGCAGGCATTATAATAAATAATGAACAAGACAGTAGGCACAGTAGAGGGCAGTAGGTTGGTGTCAGTCCAGGCTCTGGGTATTGAGGAGTCTGACAGCTTGGGGGAAGAAACTGTTTCATAGTCTGGTCATGACAGCCCGAATGCATTGGTGCCTATTGCCAGATGGCAGGAGGGAGAAAAGTTCGTATGAGGGGTGCGTGGGGTCCTTCATAATGCTGTTTGCTTTACGGATGCAGCATGTGGTGCAAATGTCTGTAATAGCAAGAAGAGAGACCCCAAAGATCTTCTCAGCTGATTTCACTATCCGCTGCAGGTCTTGCGATCCGAGATGGTGCAATTTCCAAACCAGGCAGTGATGCAGATGCTCAGGATACTCTCAATACGACCTCTGTAGAATCTGGTGAGGATGGGGGGTGGGAGATGGACTTTTCTCAGCCTTCACAGAAAGTAGAGCCACTGCTGGGCTTTCTTTGCTACGGAGCTGGTGTTGAGGGACCAGATGAGATTCTCTGCCAGGTGAACACCAAGAATTTTGGTGCTCTTAACAATCTCCAAATTTCTTGGTGTTCACCTGGCGGAGAATCTCACCTGTTCCCTCAACACTACAGCTCAGCCTTCAATACTATAATTCCAAGCAAACTCTTTTCCAAGCTCCTAAACCTGGAGCACAATAGCTCTCTCTTTACAAAGTAAGGATGGGCAGCAATACCTCCACCATGATTATCCTCAACATTGGTAGCCAATAAGGCTAAGTTCTCAGCCCCATACTCTGATCTGTATGGGTAGATTCTGCTCTAGAATCAGAATCAGGTTTATTATCACTGACATATGTTGTGAAATATGTTGTTTTGTAGCAGCAGCAGTACCATGCGAAGCATGAATGTTATTATAAGTTACAAAATAAATAGTGCAAAGGACAACTATCAAGGCATAGTTCATGGACTGTTCAGAAATCTGATGGCAGAAGGGAATAAGTTGTTCTGAAAACGTTGAGTGTGGGTCTTCAGACTGCTGTACCTGTTCCCCTATAGTTCTAATGAGAATAGGGCATTCCCTGGATGATGAGGTCTTTGAAATTATGGATACTGCCTTCCTGAGGCACCACCTCTAGAAAATGACCATGATGGCAGGGGGGATTATATCCATGATGGAGCTGGCCGACTCTATAACACTCCGTAACCTTTTGCAATCCTGTGCATTGGAGGCTCTATACCAGGCAGCAATGCAACCTGTGTAAATGCTCTCCATCATGCATCTGCAGAAACCTGCAGAAGTCTTTGGTGGCATACAAAATCTCCTCAACTCCCAATGACACTATGCCACCGGCATATTTTTGGAGACTGCATCAATGTTTTGAACTCAGGATTTATCGTCTGAGATACTGACACCCAGGAACTTGGAGCTGCTCATCCTTTCCACACTAACTCCCTCAATGAGGTCTGGTATGTCTTCTCCTGGCTTCCCCTTCTTGAAGTCCACAATCAATTCCCTGGTCTTGCTGACGTTGAGTGTGAGATTGTGTCACAGCCATACTCAACAGCCTGTCCATCTCACCCCTGTATGCGCCCTCATCCCTATCTGAGATTCTACAAACAGTACAGTCATTGGAGAAATTATAGGTGGCATTTGAGCTGCACCTAGCCACACAACTATAAATACACAGAGGAAAGCAGAAGACTGAGCACACATCCCTGAGGTGCACTTGTGCTGATGGTCAGTGAGGAGGAGATGTTACTACCTAACTGCACTGACTGTAGTCTCCTGATAAGGAAGTCAAGGATCCAGTCTCAGAGGGACGTACAGAGGCCCAGCTTTTAAAGCTTGTTGATCAGTAATGAAGGGATAATGATGTTGAATGCCAAACTGTAATCAATAAGCAGCATCCTGACATATATATTGCTGTTGTTCTAAAGCTGAGTGGAGAGCCAGTGAAACTGCATTAGCAGTCGAACCGTTGTGGTTTTAGGTAAATTATAACAGTTCCAGGTCCTTGCTCTGGAGGAAGTTATTCCTAGTCATAACCAACCTCTCAAAGCACTTAATTATAGTAGAGGTGAGTGCTACTGCTCAATATCGTTAGGACAGCTCACCCTGGTGTTCTTGGGCACTAGTATAACTGATGCCCTTTTGGAACAGGTGAGAACCTCCGACTGCATCAGTGGCAGGTTGAAAATGTCCTTGAACATTACAGCCAGTTTGTCAGCACCGTCTTTCAGTACTTTGCCACAAACACCATTGGTACCTCATGCCTTGCAAAGGTTCACCCTCTTGAAATATTATTCTCCCTTTCAAAGTGTTCACTGAGCTCATCAGGGAATAATATATCACAGCCATTTATTCTATTAGGTTTTGCCTTATAGCAGTAAATAGCATGCAAACCCTGTCATTCATCTGATTGTTTCTCCAACTTTTTGCTTTCACAATAATTTTCCGTAGGCTATACCTGGATTTCTTGTAAGATATTGGATCGCTGATCTTAAATACCACAATCCTAGTCTTCAACAGATTGTGAATCATCTGCTTCAACCAGAACTTGGTGGAAAAAAAAAGCTTGGCAGAATTTCAGATGGTGCCAAGGAGGCATACAGGAACGAGATAGTTTGAGTGGTGCCAGGACAACAACTTTGCACTCAATGTCAGTAAGACTAGGGAACTGATTGTGGAATTCAGGAAGGGGAAGTCAAGAGAACATACACCAGTCCTCACGAGGATCAGCAGTGGAAAGGGTGAGCAGTTTCTGATTCCTAGGTGTCAACATCTCTGAGGATCTATCCTGCGCCCAACATATTGATTTGATTACAAAGAAGGCAAGACAGTGGCTATATTTTATTAGAAGGTTGCGGAAACATGGTATAGCACCAAAGACATTTGCAAATTTCTACAGAAGTACTATGGAGAGCATTCTAACTGATTGCATTAATGTCTGGAATGGAATGGCCACTGCACAGGATCAGAAAAAGCTGCATAAAGTTGTAAACTCAGCCAGCTCCATCATGGGCACTAGCCTCCCCAGCACAGAAGATACCAAAGCCTGAAAGCCCATACCACGAGGCTCAAGAACAACTTCTATCCTACTATTCAGACTATTGAAGGATTCCCTTGTACAATAAACTGGTCTTTTAACCTCACATACAACTTTCTCTGTATGTAACATTTTATTCTGCATCCTTATTATTTTACTTTGTACTGCCTCGATCCACCACTGTAATGAATTGATTGACATTGACGCTATATGAGACAAATTGTTCACTGTACTTTGATACTTGTGACAATAAGCTAATTTACCAATTTATTCTTTTCAAGAATAAAACAAACCACTTTTGCTTTTATTTTAATAATTTTTAAATAAGCAAGAAAATAAAGTATGTATAAAAATACTTGTGCACTACACTAATGAATGTGGATGTATGGCCTTAAGAATTATTGTAAGAAAACAGTTGAAGGTAAAATTATACTTGTTTACTGTCTACATTGTATGACGTTATCTACTGCAATTGTAAACTATTAGGACTCAAAAGCTGAATGATCATTGATTATCTCAATACATAAAGAAAATTAGGGCAATACCCTTAATCAATAAAACTGAGAGGTTAATAAGCAACCTTCCAAGAGAGATCATGGCAATTTTATGGAAGACCCTAATTTGTGAAATTCTGCTGCACACAGGTCCATAAGACCATAAAAAAGGAGCAGAATTAGGTCATTTGGATTCTGCTCCACCGTTCCACCATGGCTGTTTAATTATTCCTCTCAACCCAATTCTCCTGCCTTTGCCCTGTAATGCTTGATGCCCTGACTAATCAAGAACATATCAACATCTGCTTTAAATATTCCTAATGACTTGGCCTCCACAGCCATCTGTGGCAATGAATTCAAAAGATTCACTACTCCATGGCTGAAGAAATTCCTTCTCATCTCTGTTGTAAATGGATGTCTCCCTGTTCTCGAGCTGTGTCCTCTGGTCTTAGACAACTCAACTATAGGAAACACCCTCTCTACATTCATTCTATCTAGGCCTTTTAATATTCAATAGGTTTCATTGAGATCTCCCCTTATCCTTCTAAACTCCAGTGAATACAGGCCCAGAGACAAATGTTTCTCATATGTTAACCCTTTCATTCCTGGGATCATCCTCATGAACCTCCTCTGGACCCTCTCCAATGCCATCACATCTTTTCTTAAATAAAAGGCCCAAAACTGCTCACAATACTCCAAATGCAGTCTAACCATGCCTTATATAACCTCAGCATTGCATCCTTCCTCTTATATTCTGGTCCTCTCGAAATGAATGTTAACATCGCATTTGCCTTCCTTACCACCAACCCAACCTGTAGATTAACCTTTAGGGAATCCATAATGTCATATGCAATAAAATAGGCCATGCACAACAAAACTCGCACCATGGTCTTTTCTCAGCGACCTCTTGCAATTGTGGAATGATAATTTTGAGTAAATGTGTTGGAGTTCTGATGGAGAAATGGGATGGGTAAGAGGATCAGGAAGACCAGGACTAATTGGTATTTAGGAGGATCTCAGGTATGAGTACAAGTTGGGAAAAATTTCCAAGGTGGCAATAAGGACCTTTTTTGGGGACAGGAATGTGGAATGTTTTAACGATGGTGGAAAACAGCCAGGCAACTGTAGAATTTATTTTGGCATTCTGGCAGCTCTCATCATCTCCGTATGTCTTAAGCAAGTATCTATACTACAGCAGTCTTACATACAGGCAGAACATTTCAATGAATCCACAAAATCTGAAATCAAGACAGCAACCTGTTATGTTTACTCTTCCTGCAGTTTTCCAAATAGTCTGGAGTGAAATGGGTGACACAAAGCTGGGTGGCAGTGTGAAATGTGAGGAGGATGTTATGAGAATGCAGGGTGACTTGGACAGGCTGGGTGATTGGGCAGATGCATGGCAGATGCAGTTTAATGTGGGTAAATGTGAGGGTATCCACTTTGATGGTAAGAACCGGAAACAGAATATTATCTAAATGGAGTCAAGTTAGGAAAAGGGGAAGCACAATGAGATCTAGGTGTTCTTGTACATCAGTCACTGAAAACAAGTATGCAAGTACAGCAGACAGTGAAGAAAGCTAATGGCATGCTGGCCTTCATAACAAGGGGAATTGAGTATAAGAGCAAACAGGTCCTTCTGCAGCTGTACAAGGCCCTGGTGAGACCACACCTGGAGTACTGTGTGCAGTTTTGGTCTCCAAATTTGAGGAAGGACATTCTTGCTACTGAGGGAGGGCAGTGTAGGTTCACAAGGTTAATTCCTGGGATGGCGGGACTGTCATATGTTGAAAGATTGGAGCGACTGGGCTTGTATACTCTGGAATTTAGAAGGCTGAGAGGGGATCTTATTGAAACATATAAGATTATTAAGGGATTGGACACGCTGCAGGCAAGAAGCATGTTCCCACTGATGGGTGAGTCCAGAACCAGGGGCCACAGTTTAAGAATTAGGGGTAGGCCATTTAGAACGGAGTTGAGGAAAAACTTTTTCACCCAGAGAGTTGTGGATATATGGAATGCTCTGCCCCAGAAGGCTGTGGAGGCCAAGTCTCTGGATGCTTTCAAAAAAGAGATGGATAGAGCTCTTAAAGATAGCGGAATCAAAGGTTATGGAGATAAGACAGGAACTGGATACTGATAGTGGATGATCAGCCATGATCACAGTGAATGGCGGTGCTGGCTTAAAGGGCCGAATGGCCTACTCCTGCACCTATTGTCTATTGTCTATTGTCTATTGAAATTTGTATGTTGACTTGACTGCCAGTCTTGCTGTTTTACTGATAGGAACAAATGTCTTTCTGGTTGAGAGCTGAATTTAATGTTGTCTAAAAGTGTTGTAAATTCAGCCTGGAAACTTCCAACATGGCTCTGTAAGTAAGAGGCAAAATAAATAATCATAAACAAGAGAACTTATATTTATGTAACACACACAAAATACTGGAGAAATTCAGCAGGTCAGGCAGCATCTATGGAGAGAAATAAATAGTCAATGTTTCAGGCTGAGACCTTGACTTGCAGAGTTCCTCCAGCATTTAATGTACTGTATGTTGCTCAAGATTTGCAGCACCAACAGAATCCCTTCAGTTTTAACTTTACATTAAATATTTTCACAATGTACCAGATATCTTCAATTCAAGAAGATTGCTTGAACTGTTGTAACTTGTCTTGTAGGCAAAACTGACAACTAATGTTCACACTGCAAAGAAACACATTACCAATTCACCTTATGTACACAGTATTAGCTGAGGGATGTTTCTGGACTTGAAAAAGTGTCTCATGATTGTTAATGATTATTGGAGTATGTACACTGAGCCTCAGGTTTTTGCCTGATAGATCACTACTGAGAAAATGCCCAGGGATTGGGAATGTCACAAACAGGCACTGGGGATGCAGACCTGGAGATCAAGTGTGTGAAATACGGTGGGAGATTGGAGGACTGCTTTGATGAGAATTATTTCAAAATAAGATCTACCTGAGACAGAATCCCAGTGATAGATTCCATGATGTGGGACTTAGTCATGTGCATCCCCTTTAGCTAACAATGAAGACTTTACATGAAGGGCTCCTTTCTCATGAACGACCAGGTGTGCAAGGGCCAAAAAGACAGTAGGAGCAAGCAGGCATGTGTTACTTGCCAATGGACACCACTCTGTATGTGTGGATTCCATGAATGGAATAATAGCTGTTACAGCACTGAAGGATGATATTCATAAACTATTGCAACACACTCAGAATGCTGCAGGAACTCAGCAGGCCAGGCAGCATCTATGGAAAAGAGTAAACAGTCAATGTTTCAAGCCAAGGAGTTGTGCATTTTGCTTTGGATTTCCAGCATCTGCAGATTTTCTCATGTTTGTATTCATAAACTGTGCCTACATCAGTTCCTTTTGCAGTAATTAATTCAGCACTCTTCTGCCACAGTTGTCTATCTCATTCCTTTCTGAAACTTCTGAGTAATTCTGCATCCATCATTTAACAGCTAGTGACATGTACGTTGTCATACAGAGTTTCAACCTGAATCATTGACAATTCTTTTCCCCCACAGATGCTACTTGATCTGCTTAGTTCTTCCTGTCTGTTGCTCAGCATCATTAAACTGAATAGTGTTAAATGCATGTTGTACTGTATGGTGCATTTTCTGCTCCAATAAGATGGATCACAATACTACAATCAATTTTTAATGCAGAGTGCATATTCAAGTGCTGGATTGGAGTTTGTGTGCAGCCTCAGACTCAAGAGAGACTGCACTTGTCTTAGATCTGCAATATTAATTATAATCAGTTCCAGTTTGCGTATTTAATTGGATCATGGTACTAATTGCTTCTTTAAGGTTGTTATAGTCATGGGTGGTAATGGGCACAAGTTCCCACGATCTATTAAATGCTCCCAAAGGCATGGATCTCAAGTAGCCTTCGACAATCAAATTTAGCTCCTGCCTTCATATGTGGCTTAGCTACTAAACCCAATGGAACTGTTTCTACTGACAGGAGAATGGGGCAAATGTGAGTTACTGATGCCTTAAAAGCAGTCACTTCAGACAGATGGGGCTGGTCTGCCGTGGTTGGCAACTTATGTAGGAGAAGGAAAACTCTGATCTTTAACCTCTGTGTTTTGCGGCTATACCAACTCATGGGGAAGACTTTGGGAGTACACCCCAAAGAAAAATCTTGAACTGGAGTCCCTAAGTATTATGTTGAGTTCAATGCTGATTGGCAACTCATGCAACATGGCTATATCGGTCTCTAAAGTTCCTTTGGATTCATCAGCTGCATGCAGAGGGGAAGCCTGCTACATAGGTCACAGCTTGCTCTCCATATCCTATTGCCCTTGCTTGGGTATCATGTAGACAGCTGGGCTGCAACATCATGGTTGACCATGCCCACAGAGGGTCTGGCATTAATCCAATGAATACATGTCATTGCTCCACATTGCTTTTAGAGTTTTCCCATCTATATCACATTTGTTGGCCATTTAATTTTGCTTCTTTTTCTCATCTATCTTTTTATTTATATTTGATGTTCTTCGATATTACAAATGGAGAACTCTTCTTTCAACACCATTGAAACTAGATAAAAACAACCATTTTGTCATCTTTTTCCTCAATATATACTCACCCCTTTAAGCAGTGAGTATGTATGTATTCTGAGGGATAAGGGTACTATTAGAATTGAAACTAAAATAGGTGTCATGGTAGTGTAATGGTTAGTGTGATACTGGGGTGTTCTAGAGCTCAAGAGTTCAATGCTAGCACTGTTCTGTACATCCTCCCCTTGGAATGTGTGGGTTTTCTCCGGGTGCTCCGATTTCTTCCCACAGTCCAAGGGTGTACCAGGTAGGTGAACTGGTCATTGTAAATTGTCCTGTGATTAAGTTAGAGTTAATCGAAGTTGTGGGGTTGCTGAGGTGGCGTTGCTCGAAGAGACAAAATTGGGCCTTCTTCGAACTGCACTGTATCGATAAATAAATAAATAGATAAAGTGGATTGTTCTAACATTGTGCATTTAGAGATACATTACTGAAAGAGCTGCAATACAAAGGACCTTGCATGAACGCCTGCCTTTCCTGTCACGGTTCATCGCTGTTTCAGAAACAAGGATACTTGGAATCTGGCACAAATCTAGAAATGAATTGCCCTTGGCTTGAAGTAGAAAGCATGTCTCTGAGTGTTGGTGTTGGCAGCCCAGAGCATGGGATGCAGCTGCTCAGCACTGGGATGTGGACATAGCTAATGACTGGCAGCAAATACTGACAGAATGCTAGATCCTCTCAAGCTTCTCTTGGCACTATCTGCTGGATGTGATAGAAGCTGCCCATTTCTTTATTTGGTTGGACAATTCACCCCAGCCCAAGATTCCTCAGTGATGACAACCTTTAAAGTGATCTCTGCGTTTGAGAAGGGTTGGATGGGGAGGAGAATGGAGGAGGAGCAGCAGCTTCCATAACATTTAATAGGAGATAATCAAAGAGATGCTAGGATCTGAACAGACTCCCAACACACCGGGTTAGTGCTGCTAAGTCCCTACCAATAGCCTGAACTCATTATACCAAAATAGACTGCAGCTTCTTCTTCTTCTTTTTTTGTTTTATGGCAGTTGGCAACCAGCTTTCAGTGCATTACCGCCACCTGCTAGACTTCTTGTGTTCCAACCAAATATGTCCTGGAGTTCTCTACTTTAGACAATCTAGTTCAACCTGCAGTTCTCGATTAGCATCACTCTAGTTGCAATTCCTTGTGAATGCTTAATGCGCTCATCAGATAATGCCGCAAACTGCTATTCTTCCCTAATTGTCACATGATTACGTGTAGTTGCATTACCTCAATTACATTGATTTCATCTACATCACTTGTAAGACTAAAATCGTCTTGTTAAAGAATAGTAATTATCACACGTTATACTTTTAAAATTGCTGTTTTTCCAAGTCTATCTGCTTTTTCAGGTTTTCCTTTTCTTGGATCGTAGCCTGCAGTTGTTCACTGAGACCTCGGAGTTCCTCTTCATTTGCTTCCATGTTTTCATTTTATAATCTGAATGTAGATAATACACTTCGCAACAAATTCCTTTTCCTTTTGTATACTTGTAATAATTTCCTCCATTTTCCAATCTCTTTCCAACTCACCATTGTTCTTGTCGGGTACTTCTATTTGTTGTTGGAGTTCTGCACATTTACCCTGGGCTTCAACCATAAAATCTGAGGATTTTCCTTAAGTTCTGAAACATTTCTTAAATTCTTGACCACTTGCGATAAATATACTGCCATTAAGATTCTATCTCCCCTGCCTGTGAACTGTTGGATCCTCCATTCAGCGTTTCTTTGACTTCTTCCCATCTAATCCCTTTAATACCAAGATACTTTTCGGCAGACTTGACGATAATTTTAACTTTCTCAGTTCTTTTACTTGTTTGTGCTGAGCAATTAATTGCATCCACCATAAAAAGCACGAAATCCTTTCTACTCATTAATAGTGTATCCTTATTTTTCATATTAAGCTCTCACAATTCACCAGTTTTATTATTCTCTGTATTTCTTTGCTTGACAGCCTTTTTTTCATCAAATTCTTTCACTGCCTCTGCATAACTGATTCCTTGAGTTACTTTTACATGTTGTATCTCAGCCGCCTTCTTGCTATAAATGCACCCTCGATAAGCTATGCTTATCAACTACAGCATTTCAGCCAAGCTCCCGCTTCACATTTCCCATATTCATTTTCTCCAGTGCATCCCCCACATCTTTGTTTTCCTCTGCAGACCACCGCAATGTGCCCGAATTTCTGACATTTATAGCATCTTAAAGGTGGTGGTATATATATTCTAACCGCATAACACATATACCCTAAGAAAACGTTAGTCGGCAATCTCTCTTCATCAAAGTTAATCATTACCGATAAACTATCACACTTTTTCCCGTTTCTTGTAACTTTCAAACGTTTGGCCTCAATAATTTTTGCTCCTTTTATGTTCTGTTTAATCTCATCCATCGTAAATTTTGTTGGTATCCCCGAAATAACTCCTCTGGTCCACTTTCTATTGTTGGGTATTGAGCATCGTACTTCTTTGCCATCTATTTTACATAATCTTATCACTTTACCTTGCTGAGCACTATCCCGACAAATCACTAATAGCAATCCATTTTGTAAAATCTTTGCTCCTTTAATCTCGCCTATAATATTGTTGAGCATCTTCGTCAAATGAATCGGGTTCCAATCACCAAATGACGCCCCGTCTTCACTTAGTTTTATAATTGCTTTAATCTCATCTTCTTTCCATTGTTTTGCTGTCCTGCTTTGATCATCTGCTGATTCCTCAGAGTTTGATATCCCGTACCTCTGCTTTCTTCCTCTTTCCATTCTGTTCCTCTTTCCTGCCAACCTCCATCTCTAGTTCACTTCCACTCTCGCCAAAAACTTCCTTGAACAGCTTGGCTCTTTCCTTGATGTCCTCTCTCTCCACCATTTTCTAGTCACAACTCGACTCCCCTGGGTCCTCACTGTTTCCCATAGGCTGCAGCGGAAATATTTTTATTGCTAAGGAGCTGCACCAATCACCCAGCCCAGCCACCCAACACTCTCACAATCAACTCCTTCATCGAGCCGTGGACAACTCATCATTCTACAAGCACCAACAGAAGGCAAGGATTCTTGCCAAGTTTCTGTACAACATCCAGAAACCTGAGCAGCTGTCTTTCTTAATTACACTACATATATACCTGCGAGTGTATAGACTGGACAACTAAGAGCTATAACAAATCAATGTTCTGTGGGGCAGCACTAAGTGGGATACAGGTGTAATCAGAACTTGACGCATATTTCACCAAGACCAATTGTATCAGTAATCTTTGAGAGTTGCTGATGAACGCAGCAGGTCAGGCAGCATCTATAGGAAGAGGTACAGTCGACGTTTTGGGCCGAGACCCTTCGTCAGGACTAACTGAAAGAAGAGCTAGTAAGAGATTTGGAAGTGGGAGGGGTGGGGGGGATCCAAAATGATAGGAGAAGACAGGAGGGGGAGGAATGGAGCCAAGAGCTGGACAGTTGATTGGCAAAAGGGATATGAGAGGATCATGGGACAGGAGGCCTAGGGAGAAGGAAAGGGGGAGGGGGAAGACCAGAGGATGGGCAAGGGAATGTTTATGCCATCAGGTTGGAAACTACCCAGACGGAATATAAGGTGTTGTTCCTCCAGCCTGAGTGTGGCTTCATCTTGACAGTAGAGGAAATCGTGGATAGACATATCAGAATGGGAATGGAACGTGGAATTAAAATGTGTGGCCACTGGCGGACACAGCATAGGTGTTCAGCAAAATCGTCTCCCAGTCTGTGTCGGGTCTCACCAATACATAGAAGGCCACATCGGGAGCACTGGACGCAGTAACAACACCTTATATTCCGTCTGGGTAGCCTCCAACCTGATGGCACGAACATTGACTTCTCCAACTTCTGTTAATGCCCCACCTCCCCCTCATACCCCATCCATTATTTATTTTATATATATATATATATATTCTTTCTCTCTCTCTCTCCTTTTTCTCCCTCTGTCCCTCTCACTATACCCCTTGCTCATCCCCCCTTCCCCTTTCCTTCTCCCTAAGGCCTCCCGTCTCATGATCCTCTCATATCCCTTTTGCCAATCACCTGTCCAGCTCTTGGCTCCATCCCTCCCCCTCCTGTCTTCTCCTATCATTTTGGATCTTCCGCTCCCCCTCCCACTTCCAAATCTCTTACTAGCTCTTCTTTCAGTTAGTCCTGACGAAGGGTCTCAGCCCCAAACGTCGACTGTACCTCTTCCTATAGATGCTGCCTGGCCTGCTGCATTCACCAGCAACTTTTATGTGTGTTGCTTGAAATTCCAGCATCTGCAGATTTCCTCGTGTTTGAGTAATCCTTGAGAACTGTGTTTAAAAACTGAAATTTTAATTGAGAAGGTTTTTCTATTTCCGTGGTGTTTTGCAGGTACATCAAACTCTCTGAATTACTTTCAGAATATGTGATACTTAATGCAATTTGCAGAATATAGTAGTATTGTGCAATTCTCTCTGGGTTAACATCAAACAACTGTGACAAAAATCTTATTCTTATCTAATTCAAATTTTTAATAATATAATTTCAGTGCTGCTCTTATTCATGTTTATTTCACTTTCATTATTCACACTTTTCATTAAAAAGCATAGGGAAAATATAAATTGTGGTACCCTATATTCTTACACTCATTTGAACTTTCAACATCTATAGAGTGACAACAAAAGATTTGAGGCTGCAAATGAGTCCAATAAAAAAACTCACATTAGACAGAAACCTATCAAATATTGAGAGGCCTAGATATTGTTACATACCTCAAAGAGATCCCTGATTTTTTTCTTTGTGAGAGTGATGTAATGGTCTTTTGGAGGTCACCTGATGTAATTTTCCCGCCGATGTCAGGTCACGTGATGACATATGCACCACGGGTATATAAGGGAAGACCTCAGATGACGCAGTTAGTTTTTAGTTTTTAGTTTTCAAGCTATAACGTGCGTCTGTGTCCACATTTCTGTTGTGTATTTATTTTATGACGCAGTTTCATTTTTAAAATGGAGTGTTACATTCTGTTGCAAGGTACAATAATGCTGGATTGGCAATTTTTGCTAGATTTGTTGATGTACCTTTTTCCAGTAGTATGGGAGAGTGAAGACTTTATCGAAGTACAGGACCTGAAGGATTAAGAGAAGTTGGTATCGTTCAGCAGTTTAACAAAGGATCGACCTTATTGAGTCTTCGTTGAAGAAGTAGCAACCTGCATCAAAGATAACTGTTACCAAAAGAGAAAGGAAGTTCATGCGGGATTTGCTGTCTAGAAACTAAGGTCAGTTATTTTAAACCATTTAGTTCCTGCATCGTGAATCCTTTGGATAGAACCAACAGGAAAGTCGTGTCTATGAAGAAATCCTTCTCCAGAGGAGTCTCTTCCAATTGAACGTATAAATCTGTTCAAATTTACCATTTTAAGAACTGTATTTGACTTTACCGCTTTAAGAACTGTTTTCGCATTTAACGCTTTAAGCACCAGTGCCGAGTGATGATTTGTTGAACGGCTGCATAGCGGTTAACTTCCGTTTAAGGTTTTCATTTGTTTTTGTATTGTTTATCCGTGTTTAATAAATGTTTGGTTGCTTTTATACAACCTGTCTCGATTGATATTCATTGTTGCCGGTTATGTAACAAAATCAGAATCAAAATTAGGTCAGGTTTAATATCACAGGTAAACGTCATGAAATCAGTGCTTTTGCAGCAACAGGACAGTGCAACACAATTTTAATAACTATACATTCTAATAAATAAATAAAGCATATTATATATGTATTAAATTAGTGCAGAAAGAGAAAAAAAGTGAGGTATTGGACTCCTTGTCTGTTCAGAAATCCAATGGTGGGCGGGAAGAAACTGTTCCTAAAACATTGAATGTGTGTCTTCAGGCTCCTGTGCCTCTTCCTTGATGGTAGCAAAGAGAAGGAAGCATGTCCTGGGTGATAGGAGTCCATAATGCCATCTTTTTGAGGCATTGCCTCTTGAAGATTTCCTTGATGTTGGGGAGATGGAGTGGACTTGGAAAGGATGTTTCCATAAGTGGTGGTGTCAAGGATCAGAAGGCGATCTCAGAATAGAAGGACGTCCCTTTTGAACAGAGCTGAGGAGGAATTTCTTTAGACAGAGTGTGGTGAACCTGTGGAATTCACTGCCACAGACAACTGTGGAGATCAAGTTATTGGGTATATTCAAAATGGAGGTTGATAGATTCTTGATTAGTAAGAGCATCAAAGGTTATAGGGAGAATGGGGTTGAAAGGGGTAATAAAATCAGCCATTATGAGTTGGTGGAACAAACTCAATGGGCGAAATAGTCTACTTCTACTCCTATGTCTTGTGGTTTTATAGAACGATAGACTCTCAGATAAAAGGCTTTAATTAGCTGCAGCAACACACACAATGCTGGAGAGACACAACATATTAAAGTTCAAAGTAAATTTAGGTTAGGCAGCATCGATAGATGGAAAAAAACAGTTGACACTTTGGGCTAAGACCCTTCATTAGGACTGGAAAGAATGGGTGGGAGGAAGGGGGAGAAGCATGAGCTGGTGAGTGATAGGTGAATCCACGTGTGCAGAAGAAGATAGGTAGGTGGGGAGGAGAGAGAGAAGAGTTGGAATGTTGTGAGAAGCTGAAAAGTGATAGTTGGAAGAGGCAAAAGGCTAAACAGGTGGGAGTCTAAATGGAAAGGACAGTAGACCATAGAATAAAAGGAAGAGGTAGGGAACGTAAGGAAGGAAGGTTTGGGTGATGAGCAGGTCTTGAGGGTGGGGGAAGAGAAAGACAAGAGATAAAGGGGTCAGACAGACTCTATAATCAACAAATTAGATTTACATTAAAACCATCATAAGATCATCCAAAGAGAATAGCTTTACTGCTCTGAAATTGAGAACGGAAATGCAAGATATCAGAGGTGTGGTCAAAGAGCCAAAGTGCTATCAGGCATTTTTAACCACTGATAATGATCCATATATAGACAGTACCAATATTTCATGATGGAGCTTCTGTTTCCACAGCTAAAAAAAATGAAAAAGTAATTCACAATTATATCCATCTTCAATGAGAATAAAAAGCATCAATTGATCTCAATTTTGAGAATGATCTAAATATGTGTAAGTTCTCCCATGAGAGAGCAGCTGATTTAACACACACCATGCAGGTATTTGTAACCTGTGAACAATAAACAGCAAGGTATATCAGCATCTGGTAAACATAGCACATAACACTTCAAGTATTTTTTGAAGTCAAGATAAATGTTGAAATGTCCGATAGTAACTTTCATTAATTAAATTCACCACAAACTTACATCCAAATCTTTTGATAATTAGAACCACGATCATTCCTTTAATTACACTTGCAACTGTTATTTTCTCAAGTAGATTTCTTTTCATCTCACCACCACAGCAGAAGATGGAATATCCCCTTTCACATTTTTTACTAAGGGGATGAATTTAACAATGAACACAATCATGACAATTCACATACTTATTTAGAATTTTTACCCTGTTGATGGGTATAAGCAATTGAAACTTTCACCCCCACTTTTAACTACCATCTGGTAAGGTGATCTGGGACAAATTGTTACTCTATCAAGTTACATGGGGAAGGGGGGGAAGAGGGAATTTCCAACTGTGAATTCAAATCTGAGTTAGTATTACGAATCTATTCCTGACTATTTTCACAGCAAGCAACTATCTTGGTCTGGGATGATTTTTTCTCCATTCACTGGTATTTATGTTAAATCAGTTTGACATTACAAATTTATCTATCTTTTTATTTTGCCAGTAACAATCATATATTGATTACCATCCATCACATGGAACAAAATCCATTTTACAACTGAAGCCTGTTTATTTACGTTCATTCTCCTAAAAACATGCATGCGCATGAACAGAATGGAATGATTCCAGATTCAGATCCATCCATCTCATGATTGAAAGATCTCTAATAATTAATTTCAAGAAACTTGTAACAGTGAAAAAAAGAGGAATCTTTTTATCTGACCCAGAACGATACATCTTTCTATCTGACCCAGAAAGACAAGCCAGACCTTTCTGGCTTGCTCCCATGACAGCATTTGATTAACAGAAGAAAACAATTGAAAGTGGAGTTTCCATGTTCAAGAAAGCTAAAAGAACAAAAGTGTTGATTTGTTTTGTTTATTAGTAGTCTTGATATTAAATAAGGAGAAACTATTCACATGGCATGCCCGCTTTGTAATTACATCAATACGTTGGGCTCAATATGGACCTTTGGAGATGTTCACTCCCAGGGTGTTGAAACTGCTCAACACTTTCTTCATGACAAATCTAATGACAAAGCAATGGTAAACTGATGGGTTTTGGGAAATTTGTGGATAGTTTAACTTGTAGTCTCTTTTCTCTAAATCAAGGCTACATTCAAATTAGTCTGCATTACATAAGTGTTATAACAAACTGCTGACTTGATCAATCTACAAACGTATATTAAGTATCAAACGGCATGAAGGTAATGCTTCTTTGGCTACATATGGTAACAATATATTTTATAGTGACTATACTAACTATGAGTAATGAAAAATAATTTGAGAATGACAGCAATATTCTCCATGTAATTGCCACTTCCTTCAAACACACTGGTATCCCATTTGATGCTATTCCAGAAAACACTGCTATAGCACTCTTGTCCTATAGTTCAAACACCACAGGTATGAAACCCATTGTACTTTAGAAAAGATATCTCCTTGGGCTATGTGTGGCTATGTCAGTTTCTTGCTGTGCATCCCTGCTATTCCACTCAGCTGTGCCAGAGAGCTGGTGCAAAAACTGACTACTACTAGTAATCTCACAGCAACAACTAATTTATGACTCAGCATGGGGAAGGCTGCATGGATGTACTGGTATTGGGTTGGGCTGGGGCAAGCAGTGGAGCCACTTTCTGCTGAGGTATGAGACTCAGAGTTCACCCGGGAAGGTATGATGAGTGCAGGCCCCTGCTGTGAAATGACTATGAACACATGGAATAGCTGCAGTCTGTTGGATCCTATAGTTTCTCTCTACGCCTCCTGATAGATGTAAAGGAAGCTGCTGTCTGCTTCCCTCTTTGGCTGGACAACATTCCTCAACCTAGAGATTTTCTTCAGATAAAAAGCCTAATAGTAGTCACTCATATAACTCACTCCTGACTTCCTTTAACACTTGTGCTCTAGTTCCCTCAAACACATTCTGATCACCAATTCATGGAAGTTTGAAATACAACATCTCCATGAAATAAAATGGAAAATGTTGAAATTACTCAGCAAGTCAGGCAGCATCTGTGGTTAGAGAAACAGAATTAATGTTTCAGTTGATAACTATTCATCTTTTCTCAGTCTAGCTGGGAAAAACTGTCAGGGAGTCTCCTCCCTCCGTTTCCTTCTCCTTCAAGCATTCAAAAGGAATTCTTTCCTCCTAGATTCTCCAATTCTCCATTCTTTCTTCACCAATACTTGCTTCACTTTATGTGGGACCTTCCCATGCCAAAGGATAGTTGCAACACCTATCCTATTGCCTTCTTCCTTCTCAATGACCAGGTTTCAAACTGTCTTTCCAGGTAAAGTAGCAAATGCATTCCCTCAAATTTAGTGTAATGTGTTTGGTGCTCAAAGCAAAGTATGGTCTCCTCTGCTGTCTGGCGACACCAAACACAGATTGAGTGGCCTTTTTGGAAAACACTCCTGTTTAGTCAGCAAGTTGGCCCTAGCCTTCCAATAAATCTCCTACTCATGTTTGACTTCCTGTTTCTGGCCTCCTAAACTGTTCAAACAAAACTCAACATGTACTTGAGGAAAAGCATCTCATCGTCCAAGTTGACACCTTAGAAACTTCTGGATTTAATTACTAGTTCAATAATTTCTGATAACAGCCATTCCAGTTTAATATTTCACATTTCCAGCATTTGATTTTTGATTAAACCTGGGTAGCCACATCCATATTCCTTTAATTTCTTCAGATTTATTTATTGTTATTCATTCTGTTAGCCAACACCATCACGACTTGTCGATGCAAGAGATTGCAGGTGCTGGCACCAGGAGCACTCGCCAGTTCTTGCCTCACATTCCTGCTTATCTCTTTATACTAGCTCTTTATATTACCTCTTTTACACTCTCAGCACCACCACCACTTGCATAAGTCAACCTCTCTGGATCTCCACCCTGTAATAAATATGTCTTTAACTTTTCACCTTTCTCTGCCCAACTCAAAGATACGAGTCATTAAAAGATGTCAGCTTAGTTTCTTTTGCCAACATTATTATCTGATCTGCTGAGTATTGCAAACAATTTCCGTTGTTATTATTTATACACAATAACTGGAATTCAAATTCATGGCTAGGTAATTAGCAAGACAAGCAAGTTTTCATTTTGTTAACTATTGATCCAATTGGCACATTTGCAAAATTTGCAAAATTCACAACTCATTTCACCATCTTGAATGTATCAGTTGAATGTATTCTAATCAGATTAGTCTGTGGAAAAGGAAGTAGCTGGTGATATGCAGTTCTTTTAAAGCGATTTTAAGTTCAGGACTTCAATCAATCTAGCACAATATTATTAAGTAAGAATCCTCCACTCAGTGGACAAACACTGGAAGAGAAGGACAGTGTCTCTCATCTTAAAGTTAATTCGTATTTTACTATTTTCAGGTTATAAAATGAAGATAGCACTGAAAAAGTGTGGGAGGAAGTGGGACAGCAAAGAATGAAACCATACCATGTTCACACATTGGTCAGGTGCAAAAGTACAAACATACTTGAAGCAAGTTCTTTGCTGCAGCTAGCTAAGAAAGGAAGGAAAAACTTCAATGAAGCAATTGTAATGATCACGGAACTGTTGACCAGATCTGTTGACTGGATGAAAGCATATGGCTCACACGTACATGTGACAGTGGCACTGTCAGGAAGAAAATCCTGCAAACACAGCTGGTGAATGAAACTGTACTAAGAATTTCTGAGCATGTTTTTAACTGTTTGATTTCACTGACAGCATTTATTGTAACTGATGGTACTCTTATCAGTTGCAATTCTGTCACAATGCATGCAATTTCAATGCTGCTTTAAGGGATACAGGCCTACTCTAACCTCAGTAGGGCAGGGTTAAGTTGCACTGTAATTAGAATATTTGCAATTTTTTGAATGGCAATCATTAGTTAACTGTCTCACAACTATAGATCTGTGCTCTTGGAATTCACCTATATGACTCATAAGGTAGAAAGTACATTTTCAAGCTTCTTTTTCAAACACAATACATTAAAATTGGATACCAAATTTGAGTTGTGTCTGAATTGAGAACTATTGAATTGACTACTAGTGATTAAATACAGAAATTCACTTCAAATATTTGCATGAGTTTCTTCATTACTAACTATGTCCAATTCACATTCATCCCCTAATCATACTATCTAAAGTTAAATAATTCATCATCATCAGGTACCACGCCCAGTTTGAGCTTTGACTGCCAATGGCCCACACACTCCTGTTTCGGGTCAAGTAGATCAAATCATTGGTATTCATTTCCAGTTCTCTGGCTGCTGTCTCCATCATCATTTGTCTTTGTCTTCCTCTTGCTTTCTTCCCTTCAATCTTTCCCATAATTACCGTGCATCCTAACTCCTCTTTCCTAATCACATGTCCAATGAAGTTACGTTGCTTTTTCATGATCTCATACATTATTTCTCTTTTCGTGCTTGCTCTGTTCATGACATCCTCATTAGTTACTCATTTCATTCATGATATTCTTTGCATCCTCCTCAAAAACCACGTCTCTGCTGCTTCAATTCGTTTCCTCATGTTACTAGATATTGTCCAACATTCTGAGCCATATAACATAACTGGATAAACGTAACACTTCAGTACTCTGAGGCGGGTTGTCATTCCTAGTTTAGTATTGGTCAGTATACTCTTCAATCTCATTAAGGTATCTTTTGTCATTCCTATTCTTCTTTTGATGTCCACCTGCCATCTGATGTCACCCAGCTTCCTAAGTAGCAAAAGTTCTGTACTTGTTTTATGTCTTCCCCATTTATTCTCAGCCTGCAGATAGGATTCTCCTTCTTTTTGGATATCACCATACATTCTGTCTTTTTGCAATTGATAGATAGATAATTGATAATTAGCTGTATCTAATATTTAAATTACCAGATATTTTGATTATTTTCACAGTTAACTTCACACTTAAGCTTCTCTGGTTGATGATGATGCTTAGCAAATGACTGGAAATCATTATGTAAAAGGTATTTTGGAAACAGTACAGTGTCAATGATTTCAGCAAACAGAAAACAGTACAGCACAGGAACAGGCCCTTCAGCCCATAATAGTGTGCTAAACTAATTAAATTAGAACCCAGCTAAACTAGTTCCTTCTGCCCATACAACGGCCATATCCTTCCATTTTCTTCACATTCATGTGCCTCTCCAAAAGTCTGTTTCTACCTCTAGCACCACCCCAGGCAGTGCATTCCAAGCATCCACCACTCTGTGTGAAAAAACTTGCCCCATTCATCTCCTTTGAACTATACCTCCCTTTCCCGAAAATGCATGCCCTTTGCTACTACAGCATTTCAACCCTGGGAAAAAGACTGTGTGGAATAAGCCCTTCTGGCCCTTTGAGCTATGACACCCAGCGAACCACCTCCCCCCATTTAACTCCAGACTAATCACAGGACAATTTACAATGGCCTATGAACCATTTCTTCTTTGGAGTGTGGGAGGAAAGCAGAGCACCTGGAGAAAAGCCACACACTCCACAGAGAGGATATGCAAACTCCTTACAGAGGACACCAGTACTGAACTCCAAACTCCAACACACCATGCTGTAATAGCATTGCGCTAAGCACTACACTACCGTGGTGCCCAAAGATGTGAGGACTACCAAACAATAGTGGTTGAAGCAGCTCATCCTTTTTGGGCACTGGTATAATTGATGACAGACTAAATCCACCATCTCTTTCAGCACCCAAGATTCCCTTACCTTGTCCTTCCTTTTTACTGGAAAATGCCTGTCCTGTACTTTAAACACCCTCCACATGTCAGATATGAACTTGCCCAAAAATGTTGTTCTCAATTAACTCTCCCTAATTTCAGTGTAATATTTCAATTAAATTGAACACTTGTATATTTGTAGACTGTTTCAGAATTAGGAGAAGGACAAAAGATAAAAATATTGTTAGAAACAGTACTTAAAATTTAAGGATTGGTTCCATTACCGTAAATCAAGTACACATGGCATGACTCATTTATTTGGACAATTCCCACCTCTAGCTCACCATTACCTCTCTTATCAACTACTTGCTCTGTTTTATTAAGTTGTTTCTCAGATTTCCAGTGATAAATAAGCAAACATTTCCTTCAAATGGGAAAACTTAAATTATCATTTATTTTCACTACCAAAAACTCTATTCTCTAGTTATTGGTCCAAAGCTAAAGTCAAAGACGAGTTTATTGTCAGCTGTTTTCTGACCCTTGCCAATTTAAGCATCTTATGTGAACTTGCGCTGTACTTCTAATACCATATTCTCCACAAGACAGATGGACATATTAAAATCCACAAATTAATGGACTCAATCCTGGTGGCTCAGAGAACAATTCAGAAGGAAAACTTGGGATTTGGGGCATTCAAAGTGGAACAGAGCAGTAGAAATTTCCTCAAGTTCATGTGACTGCACTTTAAACTGTCAACTCCATTGCCAGTGGTAAAACAGTGATTCGTTCGAAAGTAAGTTTGGGTGTACTGTGCATCTGACCATCAGTTTTGCGCCAGCAGGATGCAGATTTTCTCATGTTTAAGTATACAATGGTGTTTTACTTATTTTACTTTTTTCTAACATTAATATAATCAAGAGATTCTGCAGATGCTGGAAATCCAGAGTTACAATTGCAAGATGCTGGAATAATTCAGCAGGTCAGGCAGCATCTATGGAAAGGAACTGAGACACTTCATCAGGGCAGTTGTAGCCGTAAACAACTGTAGGCACAAGGTCCTATTCAGCTGTAGTGAGATCTTCCAAGTTTTGTATTCCATCACCTCTGTAAAGTTGAACATTCCAATTACTAACTGTACCTTCGTGCACACTTTATATATCTTGTTAAATGACACCCAGAATTCTCTGCATTGTACTTATTCGTCCCATAATTTTAAATAATATCCTACTTTTCTGTTCTTCCCAATAAAGCAGGTGACATTATACTTTCCTTCATATACTTTTTTTAAGCTTGTTTATAGTCTTATGCTCTCCTCACAATTTACTTTCCCCACCTTCCCAACCATCTTTAGCAAACATGGTTACATGACATCCGGTCACTTCATAAATAGCTGAGGCACCCCGCTAGATATAGTCTGCTAATTAAAAATTGTTTGTTTGCCTCTACTTTCTGGTTTCAATCAGTTACCAATTCAATGCTAATCAATATACTACCTTTAAAACAATGAGTCTGCAACTTGTGTAATAATCCTTTGAGCTTCACCCTATTTAATCTTTTTCGTAAATTAAATACACTACATCCACAGGTTTTACTTTATTCGTCATGCTGTTAATACCTTTGTCAAGCACAATTTGCTTTTCATAAAATATGTTTATATCACCAAATGTGATTTTCTAAATCTTTTGTTATGAATTCCCTAGAAGTATCAAATCCAACTTAGTTGAAATGGGAAGATATCCCAGTAGTTATGTGAGGTGTAGAGAGGATGAAAGGGATGTGGAAGGTAGTTTACATTGATTTTTATATGGGCCTGTTACAGCCAGTGGTGAGGCCAGGGAGGGCAATGAAGCTGGGTGTTCAAACACACATCAAACACAGAAAAGAATTACATGAATTTGGGAAGGGACAATGTATTCATGAATATCAAAAAGAATGGGAGAGAAAAGTTGATGATGTAGTAGTAGTTTGCAAGGGCATAGGAAGTCAAGCATGGCGTTTAATTGGGATAGAAATAGTACCTGAGGCGAAGAACCTATTAACAGTATTCACTAACATGAAGACCAAGAAGAGAAATTTAATGATTAAATGTTAATAAGAATAGAAGGATGAAGGAAGTGAGTCTCAAGATCAAGATGAGCTCAGAATGTTATAAGAGGAGATAAGTGGAAAATTAAAGATGACAATTCAAAGCTGGAGATAGGAAAATTTTCCAGATTACTTGGCTTGCTGGGTTAGGGAAAACTGTAAGGACAAGTAGATGAATAGCTCATACCTTAAAGAAAAAGTTTATCGAAGGCAGAGACAAGGTGTAATTGAGAAGATTAAGGAGTACAAAAATATCTATGCAAATGAATCATCAAAAACATAGCAATTGGAAATTTGCAATTCAAACAGTAGAGTTAATGCTTCAGTTCACTGACGTATCATAATACCGGATATGACCATTTTTTGTCAAGTTTTGGGTCATAGAAAAGAGTTGCCACGGGGTGATGAGAAGTGATTAAACCATTAAAAGCATAAAAGCATAATGGGGTGAGGCCAAAGAGAATAGTGAATGCATGTGTGCACAAAGAAAAAAAAATGGACCTTCAGGAGTTATAAATGGCAACAGAGATAAAGAGATTGGCTTTATACTGTACATCACATGTGCATCAAAACATACATACTGTGCTGTTTTGCATCAACAACCAACACTTGAGGGAGCAGCCCTCAAGTGTCTACATGCTTCCAGCGCTAACATGGTATGCCAACAACTTACTAACCCTAGCCCGTACGTCTTTTGGAATGTGGGAGGAAACTGGAGCACCCAGAAGAATCTCACATGGTCAAAGGGAGAACAGTGGCAGAAATTGAACAAAGATCTTTCAATCGCTGACACTGTAAAGCACTGTTATTAGCATTGACTGTCTGAAAAATAGTAGTTTGAAGGCACCATGTAAATGACAAAGAGGACATTGTTTTTTTACATAAGCAAATGAGGCTTTAGGAGAGGGAATGCAGAGTAGAATCAGGGAAGGTCTTGTTTGCAATTAACAAGATGTGAATTTTTAATTTTTTTTTATTTAGAGATACAGCACAGAACAGATCCTTCCGGCCCAATGAACCACACTTCCCAGCAACTCACCTATTTAACACTAGCCTAATCACAAGGCAATTTACAATGACCAATTAAACTACTAACCGGTACATCTTTGGACTGTGGGAAAAAACTGGAAGACCCAGAGGAAACCCACATAGTGACAGGGAGAATGTAGAAGCTCCTTACAGATAGTGCCAGAATTGAACTCCAAGAGCATTGCACTAATCACTATACTACAATAGGTAACAAAATTGAAATTGATTAGAAAGACAATAAACACAAAATAATGGAGTTTAATAAGTCAAAGAGGTTGAAGCCAAAGATAAAATAGCTGAGAATATTTTGATAAAAACTTGATGTAGTATGTGCATGGACAGTAGGAAAGGAGAGTGGGTGGGAGGGAGAGGGAGGGTAGAAATAAGCAAATCAGTTAAAAGTGGAAAATGGATTTTAGGCAAATAATAGAATACGAGTACATCTCAAAACAAATAACAATCACTTGAATTTCAAGGGAGCTGAGAAGAAACTTTAGATATAGAACTTATATAAAGTAATCCCTTATAATGTTTCTTAAAGTGTGGAGTCATACAGAACAGAAACAGTCCCTTCACCACAAATGGTTCATGCTAATCAAGATTCTCATTTTAACTTGTGTTTGGCTCGTATCCCTCTAAATATTTCCTATCCATGTACTTGACCAAGTGCATTTTAAATGTTATTAATGTACTTGCCTCAACTACATCCCCTGGTAGCTCGTTCAATACACTGACCACCCCCGGATGAAAATGTGCCTTTCAGATTCATATAAAATCTTTCCCCACTTACTTAAACATATGATTGTGCATATTTGTGCTGTCTATGCACCTCATGATTTTATATACCTCTATATCACCTATCATTCTTGTACACTCCAATGAATAATACTCCAACCTGCTCATCCTCTCTACACACCTCAGTCCCTTGAGTATTGATGACATCCTCCTAAATCTCCTCTGCATTCTTTCTAGCTTAATGGTGTATTTTCTACAGCAGGGTGACCAAAACAGAACACAATATTCCAACTGCAACCTCACCAGCTACAACAGAACATTCTAATTCCTCTACTCAGTGTCCTGATTAATGAAGATTAGTGTGCCAAATGCCTTCTTCACCATCATGTCTACCTGGAATGTAATTTTTTGGGAACAATGTACTTGTACCCCTAGATCCCACTGTTCTATAAAACTTCTTAGGCCCCTACTGTTCATTGTGAGAGTCCTTGGCTAATTTGTCTTCCCAAAATGCAACACCTCACACTTACCCAAATTATGGTCCTTTTTGCCTATTCTAAGCCCATTTACCCAGCTGATCAGATCCCTCTGCAAATCTTGGTAATTATCTTCACTTGCTACGATACCACCTATTTCATTGCCATCTTCAAACATACTAACCATTGTATTTCCCAACCAGATCACTGATATAGATGACAACTGGCAATAGGCTTATCACTGATCCCTGGGGAACCCCATTAGGAACAGAGCTCCAGAAAAACAATCTTCCATCATCACCCTCAACTTCCTATCACCAATCCAATTGTGTATCCAATTAGCTAGCTCTCCCTGGACTTCATACTATCTAACTTTCCTTGGCACCCTACCACACAGAACCTTATCAAAGTTCTTAATGAAGTCCATATAGATTACAGCCCTGCCCTCGTCAACTTCTCAGCTAACTCTTCAAAAAACTCAGTCAAATTTTTGAGACACGATTTCCCATTCACAAAACCACGCTGTCTATTCCTAATCAACTCATGTCTTTCCAAAAGCATATATATCTTACCCGTCAGAATCTCAAGGAACTTACCTATCAGAGATGTTAGGATTACTGGCCTATAGATCCCAGGTTTTTCTTTTCTTTTTCTTTAAAATGATTCAATTGTTTTCCACCCAATGATTTCACATTCACACAACTGTATGATATCAAACCATGAAGAAACTTGATCTTCATGACTGGCTCATCATGACTGAATCAAGTTCATTCTAGACATGAAACTAATTCTTCACCTTGGTGAAGGGTGTATTATATCACTGGCAATGGAACAAAGAACAAGACAAAGTAATTTGATTGTCTATGCTCTTTTGGCTTACATTACAATGTATGAATTTTAACAGGATATTTTGTGTCCAGTAAAATGAATGAACTCATTATAACATAGTGTTTTAACTTTTGTTTATGCATTTGTAAAACAATACCCCAGTCAGTAAAACAGAAAACAAATGTTCCAATGTTAAGAATGGAACCAATGTTTTCACTATGTGCAGTATGAAGGAGAAGCCTCTGTTGCATGTATGGCGTACCTCTACGGTCTCGTCACTGCAACAAGCTATTCTAGTTTGAGGGGGTTTCTAAGAAAACAACATTTTACTACTGATCTCATTAAGTTTAGATAAAAAATGTTCCAGTTCCTGGAATCACCTGTTTGCATTATCATCACAACTTATCAAAATCATATAACATTTAGACTGCACTAAACTACCACAGGAAGAAAAGCAATTGAGTACATTTTCAGACACTCCAAATTGAAAGTTAAATGAATCACAACACAGAGTCCTTAAGTTGTACAGTACAGATTTGGGTCTAGGGCCCATCATATCCATGCCAGCCTTTCTACCCACCTACACTAATCCCAATTGCCTACATCAGGTTTGTATCCTTCCATGCCTTGTCTATTTAGACGTCCACCTTAATATTCATTAAACATTGTAATTGTATATGATACTAATACATCCTCTGGCAGCATTCCAGATATCAATTACAATCCATTAAAAAATGTACCCCTTAAATCTCCTTTAAAATTCCTCCCTCTCACCTTGAATCTATTTCCTTTTGCTTTCAGTGCTCCAGTCATGGGGAAAAAATTTACTACCTACCCTATCCTTTCCATCTCCAAACACATCACACTATCATCGTCAAGATTAAACTCCATCTGTAAAATACTCCACCTAACTTTCCATCTGAACTGTATCACACTGTAGCCTTAAACAACATTTCTTGCTATCCATAATGCCATTATTTTTGTGTCATCCACATACATACTAATCATGCCTCCCACATTCACATCCAGGTAATTAATATACATCACAAACAGCAAAGGTACCAGCACTGATCCCATGGTACACCATCTGTCACAGGCTTTCAATCAGAAAAGCACCCTTCCACTCTTTGCCTCCTATCACCATGCTAATTTTTGGATCCAAGTACCCAGTTTGTCTTGGATCCCAAGTGCTTCAACTGTCTGGCAGGATTTTGTCAAATACCTTACTGAAGTCTACATAGATAAGAATCACCATCCCGCCCTGATCAATTCCCTTTGTTTCCTCCTCAAAAGATACAATCAAATTAGTGAGACTGAAATCCCCTTGTACAAAGCAATGCTGACTTTCCCTAATCAGTCCCTGACTTTCCTAATTCATATAAATCTTGTCTCTGAGAATTTTCTTCAATAATTTGTTTACCACTAACAGAAGACTCATTGCCTGTATTATTTGCCCACTGCCCTTTTTAAGTAAAGAAACAACATTAGCTACTCCCCCAGTCTTTTGGTATCTCTCCTTGGGCTAACAAAGATGCAAAAAATTTGTTAGGACCCCAGCAATCTCTTGTCTACGGAAGTCTCTTCCATAGAATTGAAATCGGAATATTATTGTCACATGTACCAAAGTACAGAGAAAAGCCTGTTTTGCACACTGTCTTTATAGATCAATTCATTACACAGTGAGTTGAGGTACTGCAGTACAAAGTAAAATAACAGGAGAATGCATATTAAAGTGTAACAGCTACAGAGAAAGTGCAGTGCAGATAAACAGTAAGGTGCAAAATCATAATGAGGTAGACTGTGAGGTCAAGAATCTATCTTACTGTACTAGGGAACCATTCAATGGTCTTATAACAACAGGATAGAAGCTGTCCTGGAGCCTGGCGGTATGATTTTCAAGCTTTTGTACCTTCTGCCCAATAGGAAAGAAAAGAGAGTCTGGGGTGAGCGAGGTCTTTGCTTATGCTGGCAACTTTACTGAGGCAGTAAGAAATACAGACAGAATCCACGGCGGGGCGGGGGGGGGGAGGTTGGGCGGGGTGGTTTCCCTGAATGCTGAACTGTGTCCACAACTCTCTGCAGTTTCTTGTGGTCACAGGCAGACCAATTGTCATACCAGGCCAAGATACATCCAGATAGAATGTTTTCTATAATGCATCGATAAAAATTGGTATGGGTTGATGGGTACATGCGAAAGTTCTTTAGCCTGCTGAGGAAGTAGAGGCGTTGGTGAGCTTTCTTGGCGTGGCATCTACGTGGTTGATCCAGGACAAGAGACTGGTGATGTTCACTCCTCGGAACATGAAGCTCTCAACTCTCTCGACCTGAGCACCGCTGATGAAAATGGGGGCAGGTGCACTGCCCCACTTCGGGTGAAACTAATGAGCAACTCTTTTGTTCGCTGACAATGAGGAAAAGTTGTTGTCATGACACCGAATTACTAAACTCTGTATTTCCTTCTTGTACTCTGACTCATCTTTACTTGACATAGGCCCACTACACTGGTATGGTATGCAAACTTGAAGATGGAATTAGAAAGGAAACTGGCCACGAGTGTACACAGGTAGAGTAGGGTTAGGATTCTGGGATAGATCTCATCTGGCCCTAGGGACTTATCAACCAAGCATTCCAAGAATCTAACACTCCTATCTTTCTAATATTGATATATTTCATTCCATCGACTGATCTTCCCTGAACTCACTATCCTCCTTCACCCACATCCCCAAGCTCCACACATAGATACCCTTTTGATTTATAAAGGGGGGGGGGAGAGACATTCTTTCTCTGATAGTGAATTAGATAGCAAAAAAAGTAACAAGATCAATCATGATTCAAAAACTGTCAAAATTTGAACCCAATTAAAACCAACATTCAATGTGAACTTGTTCCATCCTAAATTTTTTCCTCCTTTAATATGAATGGTTAATAGCTGGATGTTATCATGTTCTGAAATAACACATGTTTTTTGGGGGGACGCAATCAAATAAAATCACAGAACATTTCTGACAAGGAAGGATTGCAATAAACTACATCTGCAAACGAGTTGAAAATTAGCTACTTAACCCATGTGCAGACACAACATCTGTGTCACTGCAGGCCAAGGCTCTTAAGTGCACATACAATTTTTACCTGTGTGAAGGAAATGAAACAATGGCACATAATAATCAGAATGCCACTAGCACATCAAATTGTGGCAAATTTCCTTAGATATAGAGGAGTGAGTTTCTGCACTGAAAGGTCAAAGCAGTTGTATTGATGAAAGAGGAAAAGGGGAAAATGTGATTATGAGAAAATTAGGAAGATTCCATCAGAAGAGGTTTGAGTAGAGAGTACTATAATAAAAATATGGATCAGCTAGCTAGCCAATTGCTGCAATGTGTTTCTTCAGTTCCATTTCTGGTATTTCTTTCAACAGTTAAATGTTCTCTACACCTTGCTTATGATGATAGACAAGCTCATTATGAATTGTTGCAAAAAAGTCTTATATTCTGAGTATTAAACAAAATTTCCCATAAATTTGTTAAATCAACTATTAGCTGCAATATTTAAGTAAATACACACTCCGTTGTTGTATTATTGCTACTATTTGCTACTATTATTGCTACACACGTACTATACTGTCAGATTAGGATGTTCCTCTTCAGGACAAGATATATTGAAATATTTTCTGAGCAATTTATATACGTTTGATTACATCCACAAGAGAACACGTGAGAGCTTTAAAATATTTCAGTTGTTCATTATTTATAAAGTGACGTGAAATAAAATGGGGTTTCTAAGCAACACAATATCCGATTTCCAATTGAGGGGGAAAAAACAGCAATTCTCCCGAGATTAGTGTCGATAATCACCGTTCTCAGTTTCTGTTACCTTAGTTTAAAGTACTACGCCGGATGCATTGCTATGTTGTACTATACAGGCAGTTTCAAATCATTCCGTGTAGCGCGTTCTTCTTTTAGCTCAACGCTTTGAAATGTGTACCGCTAACAGTTTCCAATTATCACAGCAGGGCGGTCCAACCTCTCAGCCCGAGAATCAAAACCATTAAAATTATTAGCGACACCCCCTCTCCCAAACAGCCTTAACATTCATCCAGTTTTAACGAATACTACAAGATTAATCCACATCGACAATGATTTGTCGTCTCGTTAAATAAAAGACTGCGGCTACAGCTTGATGTCTGTCAGAACAAAAACAACCAGCAGACCAAGTAACTGCGAGCCAGCCACACTCAGATACGGATCCCTCCGACGTTACTACCCCTTGCCTTCAGTTCAAAAAGCGGTACCGTAAGTGAGAGTCCATGGACTGTTCGATCGACAAAGGCAGACAAGCTCGACCGCTTTGTTACCTTGTGTAGGGTCTGATTCGCTGGTCGCTGACAGTTCGCTGGTGCGGCTCTCTCTTCATTCTTCCTGACACCGAGATGCTGCACTGCCTCTGCCCGTTTCCCCGCGCGCTATCGCAGCCCGCGCTCCTCGGCCGCGTTCGCGCGCTATTGCAGCCCGCGTTCATGCGACATCGCAGAGGGCGCTCCCCGGCCGCGCGCTTTCCCCCGGCTGACACACCGCGAGCGGCGCGAGCGTGGCCCGCCTTCCTTCCGTCGCCTCGCCAATCACGGGCGGCTCGTGCTGATGATCGGCGGCGGCCCATGGAGGTCGCGAGCTGCATTTGCAGGGTGCAAGGTTGGGAGCGAGTTGCGATTTCGTTTGAATGTTTCTGCCTCATCCGTTGTCCCGGTTGTTGTTTTTCTCCAATTGCCTTCCTGTCTTCCGATAAAAATGAGAATGCATGCCAGTTGGAAGAAAATGCACCATATATCACAACAAAACTTCGGTTTGCGTCATATTTAAAATAGGTTAACCCAGCCATTACACTGTCTTTTGCTGAAAGCAGCACATTCACCATATTGATAAGATGAGAGGCATGTGTGTCTGATTTGATGTTAGGTTAAAAAGTGCAGAAAGTTTCGAGTTGAAGGCTAATTTATCAATTCAATCTTCAGGAAGCTATGATCTGATACTACAAAATGACTTCAATAATAGATAACTATCATAAAATGATTTCGTGCAGTTCATGTACGAAATCAAAGAGAGAAACTTCGGTAGATGTAGCAATTTAACACGGGGAATTAGCTCAAATGGTAGAGCGCTCGCTTAGCATGCGAGAGGTAGCGGGATCGATGCCCGCATTCTCCAGCTAACCTTTTGGTTGCATTTCCCTAAAATTTTCTATTATTTGTTTATAAATTAATAATTAACAAATATTCAATGACCTGTTATAGATAACTGTTAGTTTCCAAATAACATTAATAATCATTATTTTTAAAATTTATTATAATGTACAATTGGTATTAATTGCAAATTTAGAAATTTGTTAGAAATTTTGCTTGATAAGCTTTCCTCCAGCAATATATGTCAATGTTAACCTAACTGCTCCAAAGACAGGTAGACAGGGTGGTGAAAAGGCATTAAGCATGCTAGACTTCATCAGCCACTGAATTCAGGAGTTGGGACATAATGTTGCCGTGGTGTAAGTCGTTGACAAGACTGTGTTTGGAATACTTTAGGAAAGATGTTGTTAAACTGGTAAGAGTACAGAAAAGATTTACCAGGGTGTTGCCAGGATAGCAGGTCTGGTTATAGGGTTGAGGTTAGCCAGGCCAGCAAACCAATTATTCCTTTACTCCTTGGAACATAGGAGAATTCCAGGTGATGTTATATAATTTTTTTTAAATTTTGAGAGGCATAGATAAAGTGGATGATAATAGACTAGGGGAGACTAAAACGAGGGGCGATAGATTTGGGATGAGAAGGGAAGATATAAAAGGAATCTGAGAGGTAACCTCTTCACATAGAGGAAGATAACTATATGAATGAGCTGCCAGAGAAAGTGGTTGTGTGGCAGGTGCGATAGTAGCATTTAAGAAGCACTTTGATAGGTACAGGGAGGGGAGAGGCTTTTGGACTGAATGCAGGAAATTGGGATCAGCTTGATGTTGTCATGGGCCAAAGGACCTGCATCCTTGCTGTATTGCTCTACGGCAAGATCGAACTCAGATGCTTGCAGCAACTGTCTGTTATGGATTGTACATTTGTCTACATCAATCTCAGTGGACTGTTTGCCTGTAGATATTGTACTGTGAGATTGGCTGCAGGTTAGCAGCCTTAACAGTTTTGGACAGCAGACAAAGCTGGGTGCATATCTTAACGACCTGGCATATCTATGAGATTTTTTCCCTCACTTTTATACTTATTGATATTCAGGAACATATACAATGATTAAGAATGGTATAATTAATTTAAAACAATGTAAAATAGTATCAAATACTTACAAATCACTTGACACATAGAAATTTTAAAAAAGAGAAATCATTTAACTTTGCTATTCTTCAGACCAAAATTCTCTATTCAAATCTGGTCTCCAACACCACACCAGCTTTGCTCTGGCTTAGAGATGGAACGGCAATTTTCCAGGGTAAGAATCACAGCAAGAATGAATTACATAGCTGGACTCCATGTGGAATCTAATGACAAATTGGTGCAACAAATCCAGTTCTTCATCCCACAAGGAATAGCATCTGTCTCTCAGTAAGTCCTAGACACAGTGTAGCCCATAATTTCATGGGGGGGAGCTGAATCTCAAGGGTCTTTTTCCAAACCTGCAACCAGATAAGAGCATAAGAAAAAGTAGCAACTCCAAACGAGTTGGGGCTATTTGGTTCCTTGAGCCTGCTCCAACTTTCAACAAGTCCATGATTGATCTTCTACATCAACATAATTTTCTTTCCTTATCTCCATATTCATTGATCACTATAATATCCTGGAATCTATTAATCTTCATTTTGAATGATCAATAAATGAGCTTCCACAACCCTACAGCTAAAGTATGCCAAGGATTCAGAACCCTCTCAGTGAAGAAATGTACAGTATCTTCATTTCAGCTTTATATTGTCTCTTCTTTATTTTCTTACTGTGATCTTAAGTTCTAGAGTACTTGGGTGGGAGAAACATTTTCCCCATATCTATCCTGTCAAGCCTTGTAATAACTTTGTGTGTCTATGAAGCTACCCTATAAATACTAGAGATTATAAACCTGATTTATTTTATATGACAGACCTGACATCCAAGAGACTGGTCTACAATATGTTATTGTGCTCCCTGAATAGTAAGAATGTCTTTTTTTTAAACAAAATCTGAATAAAATCCTTCAAATGTGGTATCTGCAAGAGTTATTGTGTATCATTGTAATAAGACACCTTTACACTTGTACTCAAACACTGCTTACAATAAAAGCGAACTGACACTTGTCTTCCTAATTGTATTTTGAACATACTGTACATACAACAGTGCTGGAGGAACTCAGCAGGTCAGTAATTATAAAAGAACTTGGCCTGAAATATTGGCAGTCTGACCTTCTGAGATCTCCGCATTTTGTATATGTTGCTCCAGATTTCCATGATCTCAGTGTCTTTTCTGCCTTCCACTGTACTGTACTGTTAGTGACTTACAGGCATCAAAATTTCCAAATTTAGAAAATAAACACCCATTTCAATTTGTTCTGCTGAAGTAAATGACTTTTTTTTGTGTGTGTGCCATACTCTGCCAGAGCCTCGGAGACCACTTTTTCAAGTGGTTGTCTTGGAGGAAAGATTCTGTGAGTGGTCCTTCTCACAACGCAGCTTTTTTTTAACGAGGCCGAGTAGCGAGCTGGACACTCAACCCGGCATGGATGGAAAGTGTGCCCGGGAGCGGCCCGACTGGATTCGAACTCTGGAACCTTCGCTCCGGAGTCCAGCGTTGATGTCACTGCGCCACCAGCCGTCGCTTTACATTTGTATATTCCACCTATTGCACTCTTGCCCACTACACTTGCCCATGGGCCATTGAAACCATTTTGCATGCTCATCATTATAAACATCCTCAGTTTCTTGTCAGAGTTCAAGCCCAAGCATTGTGGTACTGCAACCAGCAAGATGCGTTCTTTAGTCCACCAGACATACACTTTAGTGAGAAAAGGGCTTTGTTGCTATTTGCTGCTTCATGTTTAAGGGGGAGTGATTGCTTTCAAGTCTTCAAAATCCCTTTTGAATACAGCGTTGTCTTCATGAAGATTTGCTTGGGCAACACTTGTTTAAACAAACATGATGTAATGAAATTACTACAAGAGCATATTGTTTCAATTGCATGTGACAAAAATAACAGATAGATTCACTTTCTTGTCAAGGCAAAAGTAATTCTGATACATGGCATTTAAAACATTCTGGCAAGAATACTTTATCCTGTCAAACTTGTACGTATCTATAGTCTACTTCCTTGCTAGCGGCACAAGGGACTTATTTGGTCACTTTTTCAAATTAGGCTTTTTATTTGATTTGGACTGACTCCAAAGAAGTACTGTATTTCATGCACTGGGATCCTGAGACGAAAGATTGTTATCTATATTTTGGAATCTGTGTCAATGTTGTTTTGAGAAAAGTGCTGTTTTGTCTCCTGTTGACTCTTTTAACTGGAATTTTAAAATGCTGCAGTTTCTAAAGATGCAGTGACATACATTTTAAAGTGAGGTAATCATGGAAACAAACTCAATCTTTTTGGTCTGCTTCACATGAAATAAATATCGAAGAGGCCCAGTGGCATAGAAAAATGCAGAGTAATTGATGTATATGGTACGTACATAGAACGAGTGGGCTTACAAGAGCAAGGTATACCAGCTAGTTAAGCGCTGTCACAGCAACAACCTGGCACTCAAATTCAGTAAGACCAAAGAGCTGATTGTGGACTTCAGAAAGGGTATGATGAGGAAACATAAACCAATCCTCATGCAGGGATCAGGAGTGGAGAAAGCGAGCAGTTTTAAGTTCCTGGGAATCAGTATCTGTGAGGATCTAACATTGATACAGCTTTAAAGAAGGCAGGACAGCAGCTATATTTCATGAGGAGCTTGAGGAGATTTGGTTTGTCATCTAAAGCACTCAAAAACTTCTATAGATGTACTGTGGAGAGTATTCTGACAGACTGAGTCACTGTCTGGTATTGGGGGAGGGAACTACACAAGATCAAAAGAAGCTACAGAAAGTTGTAAAATTAGTCATCTCCATCATGCGTCCCAGCCTCTGTAGTATCCAAAACATCTTCCAGGAGCAGTGCCCCAGAAAGGGGGCGCCTATTATTAACGACCCCCATCACCCAGGACATGCCTTCTTCTCACTGTTACCATCAGGTAGGAGGTACAGAAGCCTGAAGGCACACACTCAGCAATTCAGAAACAGCTTCTTCCCCTCTGCCATACAACTTCTAACTAGACATTGTACCCATGAACATGACCTCACTTTTTTATTGCTTCTGTTTTTGCACTACTATTTTTAATTTAACTATTTAATATATATACATATATGTATGCTTACTGTAATTTTTTTCCATATTTATCATGTATTGCATTGTACTGCTACCGCTAAGTTAACAAATTTCACGACATGTCGATGATAATAAACCGGATTCTGATTCACGTAGTTCCTTCACACAAGGTGTAGCTCCAGTAGTGTTGTCACAATGAAGATTGCAATTCTTCAGAACATGCATTGCCAGCACTGCTGAGGGCTCATAGTTCCACACACAACTGCAGAAGTGTTTTTCTATCAATTTACTTGCAAGTCATTATATTTTCACAGATTCTGTATTCCTGAATGTTAGCTTCCTGTTTCTTTTGTGGATCTCTAATCATATTTCAATTGGATGCTTTTTTTCAGATTAATCTTAAGCACCATTTATTTATTTTTGTATCTTATAGTAACTTTATTTGTTTTGCACTGCACTGTTGCTACAAAACGACAAATTTCATGACATATATCAGTACTAATAAACCTTATTCTGATTGTCCTATCTGGAACACGAGCAATCTTGCTCATCTCCATGTAACTGGAATACAGTACGTTATACATAGTAGGCATTCTGATGAGCAGTAGGGAGCAGCACTGTAAAGCATATTGGAGTATCTGTGTTAAGCACTGAGTCATTCATTTACCTTTGGTAAAGCTTAATTTTACATAAATAAATGGTTTGGGTGCAGCTCTAAACTTAGTCTAACTGGAACGACTGCCTGGTTTATTTTGCCAAATATTTGTGGAAAGCCCATTGAGAACTAAGATGACAAAAAAAATTCTTTTCCCAGAGCTCTGTGAATTATCAAAGGTCTCTACCCCATTGGGTCGTGGCTGCTCAGGAATTTCACGTGCTTTGATCAGATTAAGGAACTTTAAATTTTACACAAAGCTTGTGCGAACAGGACAGAAAATTGTAACTGGGGTTATTGAACAGTGGATGCAGCTCAAGGAACCACACTGAGGTTTCCTCTCCCCTATTTCTTGCATTTTTGAGTTGTAAAACATAGACTGTGCTTTTGAGAATAGACATGAGATTTATGACTTAAAAGATTGATGTTGGCTCCAAGCACATTTGATCAAATAGGTATGTTTATTTTCAGAAGTATAGAATGTTACAATTGAATGGAAAATACCTGCGGGTAAATAAATGCAGAAAAATCATAAAAATGCATAGCATGTCTGAATCTGCAAGGGAAATTATAGACCGAAACTTCTAAGTTTAGACTTTTCTTTTAATCACAAATTGAGATTTAGGACTGGTGCCATAAGAAATGATTTATTGCAATATACTTAGATGATTTGGTGGGTTAAAGCTGTGAAAAATACTTCTAAAAGGGCAATAAAAAAAGAAATAAGAAGTCTTGAGTTCATATTTCATGGCTCTTGCCTGCCCTTCTTCTCCTCTTCCCCCAAACTCAGTATCCTTTACAACCACACAACTTCCAGACCCCAAGGCTGTCAGTGAGATGGTTTAATTTGAAGCAGCCCCATACAGGAATATATTCTCCAGCTTCAGAGACAGGAATCATTTTTTATCCAGTCCTAGCATCGCTGTTTCCACAAAGCTGTGTAATGATTATCAGCTGCGCCTTCATAGTTAAAACTTTGATTTTTAATTTTTATTCTGCCTGCTATGTGGAGGTAAGCAATAATGATAGAACTCGTTAGTGAACAGAGATGAGATTTAATCATGCAACACAGTGAAGTGGCAGAAAATTGGATAGCCTGACGTTTTAATTTCCATTATTCGGTTTATATTAGTCATGCTGCTTCCTTTGCTGACAACCAATTGACACATGGCCAGTTGTGAAATGGGGGAAGGGGTGCAAGAACCATTGCTTGCAGATGGCTTTGTGTAAAAGAAAATGGTAGATTTACTGCCTGGTTGGATAGCTAATTGAACAGACAAATTCTAAACGAGGAGTATGAATGGAATTTTTGAATATATCAAATAATACAATATTTTTAATATCAAACCTCTTTAAATAATTTAAAACATTTTGTGAAAACAAGCAGTGATTGACTGTCCAGAATATGGAAAGGAGCCCTAAGATCACCTGACCTTATTCCCTGCTGAACCTATTTCAGAGCCGATGCTGAAGGTTAATTAGCATTTCCATCATTTTTAATATTGATTTCCAAATTCAGATAACAATGGCTAGAAAGTCCTGCCTTTTACTGCACAATTTTAACAAAGCAAACTAATCTATGTTTGGATTTTTAATCTAAATCGCTATACTTTTAAACGTGACAGTACATGGTTTTTATGTTGGTTTTCAATTATATTTTAAAATTAAGCAAGTCATTTCTATTTAAGATTATGAAATCTTTTTCATTTACAATGTGAAAGTTCATTCATGCACTCCTCCTTCGACAGGATTGAAAACTGAGCTTACTCATACAAAAACAAAATAAAGAATTTTAACATATATTAAAACCTTTTTTGGATATTTTAAAAGATAGTCTTAAAGGAAAATGATTCTGCTGTAAAGAAGGACTAAACATATTTTACAGACATTGATTTTGTAAAGTAAAATGGACAACAATAACACTGAAAATGAAAAACAATGTGAAACATGCTGACAACTCACTATTAACTATTTTGCAGTTCAATACTATGGCGAAGATGTAACTGCACAATATAACATCCACAAGTACCATGGGTGCATTGAATAAGTTAGATAAATATGTGAGAGAAAATTGTAATATAAAGGTATACAATCAGGGCTGGTTGAAGCATCAGATGGGAGTGGTTCATCGGGTGATTAAATAGTGGCCTAAGTCAGTTGGTATGAAGTGCTAATTTCATTTTGCAATTGCTGTCAGGCCTGCACAGGCAAGTACCTTCCGGTCTCCACCCAGCTAACAGCAGTCACCTCCCGCTTGTTTCCAACTCATCACCTGCAGCCTCTTTAAACCCAGCTCTCATCCACAGTCTTTTGTTTACCATCGAACCAGCCTGACTCAGCCGGTTCTCCTAGCCTTCAGTTACCTTGTGTTAAGTTATCTGTTGTCTCTTGTTTTGTGGCTTGTTAATTTGCAGTTTATTGGTAAAATATCATTTTTCTAAATAGCTTTTTTTGCTGTGCTTTTGGGCCAAGCCTCCCCTGCATCTCCTGACAGAATGGGTGAACCCAGCAGAGTACGCTCACTGGGAAGTCATCCATCGACAGGGGCATGCAATCCTGAAGCAGCAAAAAACCATTGACCACATGCTCACCACTCTCAACCAACTCTCTGTCTCAAGACAGCAACCCCGCACCAGACAACTTCCTGCCTCGGAGCCCCAGGTTCTACTGCTCGAACACGTTGATGGATCTCCAACCTAATGCTGCAACTTCCTGTCCCAGTGCACCTTATACTTTGAGTTCCAGCCATCGGTGTATTCTATGGAGAGAGCCAAGGTTGCCTTCCTCATCTCTCTTCTGACTGGGCGAGCTCTGACCTGGGCCACTGCTAAGTGGGACAATAAACCCACCATTTATAATAAATATGCTGACATGTTCTAGGGTTTTGACCATCTGGGAAGTGGAAGGGTGGTGGTCAATGGATCAGATACTTTGCCTATATCAAGTCTCACACTCTGTGCTGGATTACACCACGGAGTTCAGGACCTTTTCAGTGGACTGCAGCTGGAGTGCAGAAGCGCTGCTGGCCTACAACCATCACAGCCTCTTGGAGTGCTTGAAAGACAAGCTGTTTGCTTGGGAGATGCCCACTGACCTTGAAAGTCTCATCATTGACAAGTGTCTTATGGACTGACCCTCCAAGTCATCAGCCAGATCCCTTGTTCTGTTCCCAGAACAATTTCAGGCCGCAGGACCCTCATCATCATCAACACCTCCAGAGCCGATACTGGTAGGGAGAGGTCCCTTAACCCCTCAAGAACATAGAAACATAGAAACATAGAAAATAGGTGCAGGAGTAGGCCATTCGGCCCTTCGAGCCCGCACCGCCATTCAGTATGATCATGGCTGATCATCCAACTCAGAACCCTGCACCTGTCTTCTCTCCATACCCCCTGATCCCTTTAGTCACAAGGGCCTTATCTAACTCCCTCTTAAATATAGCCAATGAACTGGCCTCAACTGTTTCCTGTGGCAGAGAATTCCACAGATTCACCACTCTCTGTGTGAAGAAGTTTTTCCTCATCTCGGTCCTAAAAGGCTTCCCCTTTATCCTCAGACTGTGACCCCTCGTTCTGGACTTCCCCAACATCGGGAACAATCTTCCTGCATCTAGCCTGTCCAATCCCTTTAGGATTTTATACGTTTCAATAAGATCCCCCCTCAATCTTCTAAATTCCAGAGAATATAAGCCTAGTCGATCCAGTCTTTCATCATATGAAAGTCCTGCCATCCCAGGAATCAATCTGGTGAACCTTCTTTGTACTTCCTCTATGGCAGAAATGTCTTTCCTTAGATTAGGGGACCAAAACTGCACACAATACTCCAGGTGTGGTCTCACCAAGGCCTTATACAACTGCAGTAGTACCTCCCTGCTCCTGTACTCGAATCCTCTTGCTATGAATGCCAGCATACCATTCGCCTTTTTCACTGCCTGCTGTACCTGCATGCCCACTTTCAATGACTGGTGTACAATGACACCCAGGTCTCATTGCACCTCCCCTTTTCCTAATCGGCCACCATTCAGATAATAATCTGTTTTCCTGTTCTTGCCACCAAAGTGGATAACCTCACATTTTTCCACATTAAATTGCATCTGCCATGAATTTGCCCACTCACCTAACCTATCCAAGTCACCCTGCATCCTCTTAGCATCCTCCTCACAGCTAACACTGCCGCCCAGCTTCGTGTCATCCGCAAACTTGGAGATGCTGCATTTAATTCCCTCATCTAAGTCATTAATATATATTGTAAACAACTGGGGTCCCAGCACTGAGCCTTGCGGTACCAAACTAGTCACTGCCTGCCATTCTGAAGAGGTCCCGTTTATTCCCACTCTTTGCTTCCTGTCTGCCATTTTCTGATTGTCGGTGGAGAAACAGCTCGTGCGCTTACTGTGGGGCCGGCAATCACCCACACATCAAAGGCCCACTGTATCTGGGTGAACAACACCACCTTGGAGAGACAAGGGGCATTCTATCTGGTAAGCTGCCCCGACCTCTTGTCTGAGGACACTAGTCTGACTCACTCTCTTTGTCCTCCTCCATGCCCCTACAGCTCTACACACGTAGGAGGCTCCAGTGGGTTCCGGCACAGCAGGCAGCTTTCTGGACCGGACTGTGTGTGCAGCTTAGGCTCCCTACCGAGCCTATCTTTTATCCTTTCTGCATCACAGCCACTGATGGACATCCCTTGAAGCCTGAGGCGATCAGAGCACACACCCCTGCCTTTGCACATGAGCATCGGAGAGAAATGTGAGGCCGTACAATTCTTCCTTATTGACTCACCCAATACTCCTCTCATCTTTGGTTACCACTGGCTCTCCACTCACGACTCTCACTTCAACTGGTCAATCAGTTCACTGCTCAGTGGGGGCTCCACCTGCCTGCAACCTCAATTGACTTCACCCAGTAAATCCATGGGAATGGAGGACACTGTCGACCTCGCCCTAAACCCGCAGGGATGCCATAACTTAGCCACCGCCTTCAGTGTAAGGAAAGCCAGCATCCTGCTGCCTCACAGACCACACGTCAGCGTGATTGACCAAGTCTAGGACGCCTGTTCTCCATCTCCCCTCCTGAGACCCAAACTGTGGATGACTACATCGTCGAAGAGCCTCAGCACTGCTTCATCGAACAATCCCAGTCTCCGGCTGGTGCAGGATTCTCCTTTGTCAAAAAGAAGGATGTGAGTCTTTGTCCCTGATTACCGTGAACTCAGAAAAATCACCATTAAGAACTGCTACCCTCTCCCCTGGATGGATAGTGCATTCAAAACACTCTGCAGAGCCCAGATCTTCACCAAACTGGATATGCGGAGCGTGTACAACCTGACCTGCATCCGCCAGGGAGGTAAGTGGAAGACAGTGTTCATAACACTCACTGGCCACTACAAGTACTAAGTGTCCTGACGAAGGGTCTTGGCCCGAAATGTCAACTGTACCTCTTCCTGTAGATGCTGCCTGGCCTGCTGTGTTCACCAGCAACTTTTATGTGTGTTGCTACAAGTACTAAGTGATGCCTTTCAGACTTTCGAACAGTCCAGCCATTTTTCAAGTCTTCATCGAGAAGATTCTCCAAGACGTGCTGCACAGGTATGTGTTCATCTACCTCGATAACATACTTATCTTCTCTAAGGACCCCTATACCACATCTGCCACATCTGTTCAGTCCTTCAGTGTCTCTTCTAAAACCAGCTGTACAGCAAGTTAGAAAAATGCCAGTTCCACACCCCAGTCTGTATTACATCCTTTTACCCTACAGCATAACCATGGACCTAAAGAAAGTGCCCGCCATCATTGAATGGCTCGACCTTGCTTCCTCAAGTAGCTACAGTGCTTCTTAGTCTTCTCCAACTTCTACTGCCAATTCTTCAGGAATTACAGCTAAATCGCTACTCCTCACCAAATCAACTAACTGATGGATAACCTGGTCTGCTGCCTGGACCACGCTTTCGAAGAGCTCAAGAGATGAGCCCCTATCAAAAGTTCAAAGTAAATTTATGGTCAAAGCATATCACCATACACAACCTTGAGATTCATTTTCTTACGGGCATACTCAGTAAATAATAACCATAACAGAATCAATGAAAGAACACCAACTTGTGTGTTCAACCAGTGTGCAAAAGACAAGAAACTATGGAAGATACAGAAAGAAAGAAAGAATAAATAAATAAATAAGCAATAAAGATCAAGAATGTGAGGTGAAGGGTCCTTGAAAGTGAATCCATAGGTTATGGGAACATTGCAATGATGGGTCAAGTGAAGTTATCCCCTTTGGATTAAGAGCCTGATGGTCGAGAGGTAATTGCTGTTCCTGAATCAGGTGATATGAGTCCTGAGGTGGCTGTACTATCTTCCTGATGGGAGCAGCAAGAAATTTGCAGGGTGGTGGGGGTCCCTGATGATGGATGCTGCTTTCCTGCAACAGTAGATGCACTCAGTGGTGGGAAGGACTTATCCATGATGGACTGGGCCGTATCCAGTACTTTTTCTAGGACTTCCTGTTCAAGGGCAGTGGTGTTTCCATACCAGGCTGTGATGCAACCAGTCAATATACTCTCCACCGCACATCTATAGAAGTTAGTCAAAGTTTTAGATGTCATGATGAATCTTTGAAAACTCCTAGGCAGAGGCACTACCGCGCTTTCTTTGTAATTGCACGCGTGCTGGGCCAGGACAGTCCTCTGAAGTAATAACACCAAGAAATTTAAAGTTGCTGATCCTCACCACCTCCTATCCCCTGATGAAGACTGGCTCACAGGCCTCTGGTTTCCTTCTGAAGGCAATAATCAGCTCCTTGGTGTTGCTGACATTGAGTAAGAGGTTGTTGTTATGGGACCTTTCAGCCAGACTTTTCATATCCCTCCTATCTGCCGATTCATCACCACCTTTGATTTGGCCTACCACAGTGGTATCACCAGCAAACTTGAATATGGCATTGGATCTGTGCTTAGCCACACAGTCGTAAGTGTTAAGCAAGTAGAACAGGGGCTTAGCAGCCGGGATTGTGGTGCACCTGTGCTGATGGAGATCATGAAGTAGATGTTGTTGTCAATCTGAACTGATGGAGGTTTGCAAGTGATGAAATCGAGAATCCAATTGCAGAAGGAGGTAGTGAGGCCAAGATCTTGGAGCTTATTAATTATTTTTGAGGGGATGATAGTATTGAATGCCAAGGTGTAGTCAATAAAGAGTATCCTGATGTATGCATCTTTGTTGTCCAGGTGTCCCAGGGTTGATTGAATAGACAACGAGATGGCATCTGCTGCGGAGCTGTTGCTTTGGTAAGCAAATGGGATCAGATTCAAGTCACTTCTCCGGCAGGAGTTGATATGTTTTATCACCAAGCTCCCAAAACGCTTAAACACTGTGGATGTAAGTGCTACAGGATGTTAGTCACTGAAGCAGATTACCATGTTCTTCTTAGACACCGGTATAACTGAAGCCTGCTTGAAGCAGTTGGGTAACTCAGTGCTGAAGTGAAAGGTGAAAGATCTTAGTGAACGCTCCAGCCAGTTAATCAGCACAGGTCTTTAGTACGAGGCCAGGTACCCCATCTGGACCAAATGCTTTTCGTTGGTTCACCCTCCTGAAGGCTGCTCCAACTCGGCTTCAGAGACTGAAATCAGAAGATCATTGGGAGCTATGGGAGCTGGTGATAGATCCTGCATCTTTGATGGTCAAAGCGTGCAGAGAAGGCATTGAGCTCATCTGGTAGTGAAGCCCTGTTGTCACCTGTGCCATAGAGGTGATAAGATTCGAGCCCTGCCCCAACTGTCAAACATCCTTCACTGATACAAGTTTAGTTTGTAATTGGCACTTCACCCATGAGATGGCTTTCCAAAAATTGTACCTGGACCTCTAGCAACTTTCTTGGTCACCAGACTCGATTGCGGATCTCATGGTTTAATCAGGGTTTCTGAATGGGGAAGATTCTGAATGATTTTGTGGGGATACACTCATCTACAACCATAGTGTATTCATTCAGATCCACAGATGAGTCCTCGAACATGGCCCAGTGCACTGATCTGAAGCAACCTCATAGCCGCTCTGCCTCCTGCGACTGCCTCCTTGTTTTCCTAACCTTTGGTTCCTTGATCCTTAGCCTCTGGCTATATGCAGGTATGGGAAGGACGGCCAAGTGATCTGATTTACTGAAATGCAGTCTGAGCGTGGAACAGCAGGCGTTCCTTATCTTAGTATATAACATGGTCTAGTGTATTGGGACCTCTAGTGTTGCATGTCATATGCTTCTGGTAATTGGGCAGGATTTTCTTCAAATAAATCTGGTTGAAGTCACTGCCTACGATTTGAAATGTGTTGAGATGAACTGTTTCTTGCTTGGAGATGGCATCATGCAGTATAACAGGTGCTTGATTATATTCTGCCACAGATGGTATGTAAACTGCAGACAAGATTATGGAGAACTCCCTTGGTAATTAGAACTGACAGCGATGAAACTTCATACGCTTGCTGTACCTGCTTTGCCTGTTGACTCCTTCAGAAATAGTGAAATCTGTAGATTATTTGTTTGTTCACATTTCATTTATTTATTTATTGAGCTGCAGCATGAAGTAGGCCCTTCCTGCCCTTCAAGCCATGTTGCTCAGCCAACCACCAATTTAACCCTAGCCTGATCACGGGACAATTTACAATGACCAGTTAACCTACCAGCTGTCTTTGGACTGTGGGAGGAAGCCAGAGCACCCGGAGGAAAAGCACTCGGTAACAGGGAGAGCGTCCAAACTCCTTACAGGCAGCTCAGGAACTGAACCTGGTTTGCTGGTACTGTAAGGCGTTGTGCTAACCACTACGCTACGAGTCATGTTGAATGATGTGGGTGATGATGGTCTTTCCATGATCATGATTGTTCTTGGCAAATATTTCTACAGAAGTGGTTTGTCTTTGCCTTCTTCTGGGCAGTGTCTTTACAAGATGAGTGACTCCAACCATTACCAATATTCTTCAAACAACAGGAATTCTGCAGATGCTGGAAATTCAAGCAACATACATCAAAGTTGCTGGTGAACGCAGCAGGCCAAGCAGCATCTATAGGAAGAGGCGCAGTCGACGTTTCAGGCCGAGACCCTTCGTCAGGACTAACTGAAGGAAGAGTGAGTAAGGGATTTGAAAGCTGGAGGGGGAGAGGGAGATGCAAAATGATAGGAGAAGACAGGAGGGGGAGGGATAGAGCCGAGAGCTGGACAGGTGATAGGCAAAAGGGGATACGAGAGGATCATGGGACAGGAGGTCCGGGAAGAAAGACAAGGGATGGGGGGTGACCCAGAGGATGGGCAAGAGGTATATTCAGAGGGACAGAGGGAGAAAAAGGAGAGTGAGAGAAAGAATGTGTGCATAAAAATGAGTAACAGATGGAGTACGAGGGGGAGGTGGGGCCTTAGCGGAAGTTAGAGAAGTCAATGTTCATGCCATCAGGTTGGAGGCTACCCAGACGGAATATAAGGTGTTGTTCCTCCAACCTGAGTGTGGCTTCATCTTTACAGTAGAGGAGGCCGTGGATAGACATGTCAGAATGGGAATGGGATGTGGAATTAAAATGTGTGGCCACTGGGAGATCCTGCTTTCTCTGGCGGACAGAGCGTAGATGTTCACGTACATCTGCTCTCACTCCATCCTCCCACCACCCCACTAGGAATAGGGTTCCCCTGGTCCTCACCTACCACCCCACCAGCCTCCGGGTCCAACATATTATTCTCCGTAACTTCCGCCACCTCCAACGGGATCCCACCACTAAGCACATCTTTCCCTCCCCCCCTCTCTCTGCATTCCGCAGGGATCGCTCCCTACACAACTCCCTTGTCCATTCGTCCCCCCCATCCCTCCCCACTGATCTCCCTCCTGGCACTTATCCGTGTAAGCGGAACAAGTGCTACACATGCCCTTACACTTCCTCCCTTACCACCATTCAGGGCCCCAAACAGTCCTTCCAGGTGAGGCATCACTTCACCTGTGAGTCGACTGGGGTGATATACTGCGTCCGGTGCTCCCGATGTGGCCTTTTATATATTGGTGAGACCCGACGCAGACTGGGAGACCGCTTTGCTGAACATCTACGCTCTGTCCGCCAGAGAAAGCAGGATCTCCCAGTGGCCACACATTTTAATTCCACATCCCATTCCCATTCTGACATGTCTATCCACGGCCTCCTCTACTGTAAAGATGAAGCCACACTCAAGTTGGAGGAACAACACCTTATATTCCGTCTGGGTAGCCTCCAACCTGATGGCATGAACATTGACTTCTCTAACTTCCGCTAAGGCCCCACCTCCGCCTCGTACCCCATCTGTTACTCATTTTTATGCACACATTCTTTCTCTCACTCTCCTTTTTCTCCCTCTGTCCCTCTGAATATACCTCTTGCCCATCCTCTGGGTCACCCCCCCCTTGTCTTTCTTCCCGGACCTCCTGTCCCATGATCCTCTCGTATCCCCTTTTGCCCATCACCTGTCCAGCTCTTGGCTCTATCCCTCCCCCTCCTGTCTTCTCCTATCATTTTGCATCTCCCCCTCCCCCTCCAGCTTTCAAATCCCTTACTCACTCTTCCTTCAGTTAGTCCTGACGAAGGGTCTCGGCCTGAAACGTCGACTGCGCCTCTTCCTATAGATGCTGCTTGGCCTGCTGCGTTTGACCAATATTCTTCAGCGTTTTCCACCACCGTCACGGAAATGACACCACCAAACATATCATCCTTTCCTTGTATAACACTCTGAAGAGACGGTTCCCTGAGCAATATCCATCACCTCCAGTAACCGCATCCCTTCCACATTCCCAAGCAAGCACAGGAACAACAAAACTTACCCTTTCAACTACATTACAATAACAACTTTTAAAAGGCAAAATAGTAGCTACTGTATGTTTAAGAGACACTTAGACAAACAAAGGGAACAGGTAGAGAATGAAAGGATATGGACCATGTGTTGATGGATGTGCAGTTTAAATTGGCATCATAGTCAGCACAGATACGATGAGCTAAAGGGCCTATTCCTGTAGTGTACTGTGATATGTTCTGTACAACTATTTCTCTCTCACAGTCAATGACTCCATGTGTCCCTTTGAAGAGAAAAAGCAATTTCCTTGCATTTTTTCCACTTTCTTCAGTACTATTGATGCATTGAAAAGGGCAAGGTTAGGATGCTTGCTAGACTTTATGACTTTATCCTTGTCACTTTTAGATCACTTACATCTTAGTTCTCCCATTCAGACTTCACCACTCTAGAACGCTCACACTGTTTCAGTGAAGTTTTCAGTTATGCAATTATGAGATTTATGAATGAGTCCAATAGTTCAAGGTGTTAAATGTTACTCTCATGTTTTCAAACTGCCAGCTCTAGTAGTGATGCTGTTATTGCCGTTCACAGCACCCTACGCCTCACCTTTTTTGTAATGTACTTGCACAGAATGCATGTCAAATGTAGTACTGTAACAGTTTATTTGTAATGCAGAACTTTTATTGAACACATGCTGAATCCTCAAACTGTGTTTACAGACTGATTGTCTGCAAAACAGACACTATTACAAAACAGGTACATCATATGATTCCCTTGTTCAATATGGATCACAGTATGAACTCACACAATGACACACAGATAATAATATTCCGATGTTTAAAAATAGATTAGTTTTTCTCCATGCTTATCCCATTGTCACTTCATTTGTAGAGTAGTTCATTAAGTTTGCCATTTAAATTGCTCCTGTCTTCAATCTCATCTCATTTATATTTCATTTTTTCTTTCAGATCACTTCATTTTCCTCAGATCTGTGCTTATTTATAACTTGTCACCTCTAGGCTTTTTTCCATTTATAACAAATGTTTACAACATTAAATCCCTTGGATGTGCTGCCTAACCTCCAGAGTATTTTCTACATTTTCTATTTATATTTCAGTGTTCCAGCATGCACACTATTTTGCCTTTGTAAAATCCTTTCTTTAAATTATCATTTGATTTTTTTTCTGACCAAATCTATAGAGATTCTACATTTCCATTGGATTATGAGTGAAGAAGTATTATATATTTTGATCCTAAGTAGTTTAGCTGAAACATTATGGCTATGTCCTCTCACTTTGAAATTTACCCACAGGGAAAATAATTCCAGTCTAACTGAAGAGTAATTATGAGAGTGTTATCAGCAGTCTCTTATCCTTGAAAAGGGTGAAAAGTTGTGAAATGGAGTTCTGGTCAGAGTAGTGGAGATGAAACCCTGGAGTCCTTTTGGAAATAGTTTTGTGGTGCACTAGTAGATTGGCATGAATGGTTGGTACTGAGAGTTAGTCTAAGAATGTTTTGAATGGATTTATTAAACTACAGTGGACAGCTTTCTTCTTTAATAAATATCTGGGATATAGCCTGTTTGACTGGACTGGGATTGTGATTTGATATCAATATTTCAATAAAGAGCAATAGCAATATGGAATATACTTTACAAAGAGTTCCTTTGCGTTTTCAGCCACATGAAATAAGTTGGAAAACAAAAAGTAATAATTGCAAAATGTACGATACTGAAAAGTGGGTAGAAGTCACACATTCTATTGCTTGTTTGTATCATCAATTAAAATACTAGGAACCATTTGTTCTTGGCCAATAGAGACATAGGAAATGGCACCATATCCATGCTGGCCATTAAGTTCTTGTCTGCACTAATTCCATGTAGGAGCCGTGTATCTATTTTCTATCTGTATTGTATTTTGTGTTGTGCATTTATTATGGGCTTAGATAATTTGTCACGAGGATTGGGATTTGGTAGAAGCAAATGGGTATAGTTACACGTTCACACTTTGTCCTAGTTAGTTTAGTTAGAGGCAGCCAGAGACAGGGGTGATTTTTTTTTTGTTGACTGCTTAAGAAAGAGGACACTTTGTGGTGGGAGCCAAGTCCGAGGGTATATTTAAGGCAAAAGTTGATAGTTTCCTGTTCGGTAGGGGCATCAAAAGATATGGTGAGAAGGCAAGTGTATGGGATTGAGTGGGATCCGGGATCAGCTATGAAGGAATGATGGAGCAGACTTGATGGGCTGAATGGCCTAATTCTGCTCCTATGTCTTATGATCTTACAGACATTTGCATAAATGTTAAGGTGATTATCCTTGAAGGTTTCATGTCTCCTATTTTTTGTAGTACAGTATGTAGCTGTAGTTATTGTAATGTAATATTTAGAGGCTGGGATGTAAGAGCCACACATCTATTTTCTGTCTGTATTGTATTTTGTGTTGCGTGTTTATTACGGGCTTTGGTAATTTGTCACTTGGGTTGGGGCGTGTTAGAAGCAAATGAGTTTAGTTATGTATTCACACTTTGTCCTAGTTAGTTAGTTTAGTTAGAAATAGCTAGGGACTGAGTAGATTTTTTTGTTTCCCACTTAATTACGCTAATTTGAACGATACTCTTATTTTGCTGTATTGCTAATTAAGTTTTATGAGTTTTTTTTATAGCTATAAGATTGTTCCATTCTTGCTGGTTTCATAATAAAGGATCAAACATACTTTTTTTTTAAACTTGGAACTCAGTTATTTGGAAGTGCATCAGACAATGTCAATTCCCTCAGACTCAGCGGTTTGGTTTGTTTTCAAATAATCACTATTGTCATTCAACCTTCAACTATATTTGTAACAATATAGAGCTGCAAATGCTTTTCCAAATAGTCCTTAAAAGTTGTGAAAGCACCTACCTCCACCATCCTTACAGCTGTGCATTTCAGATTTCTTCAGATCACCTCTAAATCTCCTACACCTGATGTTAAATCTATGGTTTCTAGTTATACCTTTGTTAAGGAAAAGAGTTCCTCACTATCATCCATATTCATGATTATATCTATCTCAATCAGGTTCTCCACTTCACCTTTGTGATTTTCTCTGCTCTTTCCTCTGTGCAATCACATGCATGTTTTAATGGATCTGAAGTGTACATAGTGCTCCAGCCTTAGCCTGATGTTATATATAGCTGTGCCATCCTTCTGCAATATGACCTGTCAACCTGCTGAGTTATGTCACTAATGTTCTCTCACTGACACTTCAAGTTCACATTCAAGTTTATTTCCATTCAACCATACGCATGTATATGGAAACATTGTTCCTCGGCGCTGAGGCGCAAAACACAGTACATACTGTATTGTCACATACAGCACGTAGTTATGAGAAGTTCCCTGGTTACATTCCCAAAAGATAGATCCCTGTTTGTCTCTTTTCTGGTAGGACTGAACTGTCCATGTACTGGCTCACAGCTCTTCTGTACACACTTTAAAAATTCTCTCCCTTCTAAATCTTGCACACCAAGATGATCCTGGTTAGCAAAGAGGAAGGTGAAATCCCAGACAACTATATTTTCTCTGTGATTTGTCCACGTATCTGCTCCTCTGACACCTGCAAACTGTCTGGAGGATTGTAGTAGATTCCCAACAAAGTGATGGGCCCTTCCAATTTCTAAACTTCAATTTTACGGCCACATTTAAAAAATCCTGCAGTAATAGGTCAATATTGAATGCTATCTCTTTTACATCCCCCCTGAAGATGTTGTACCTTGAATTATTGAGTTCAAAGTTGTGTCCATCATTCACCACATCTATGTTACAACAATATTATTTTGGCATGTGTTAATCAGCGTCATCATGCTTGTTAGACACTATTAAAATATATGAAATCCAGCCCATTTTTCATTTTTCCCATCTATATATTCTCCGCCTAAGAGCTGTCTTAGTTTTCTTTCGTTATTTTGTTCTTCCTATTGTACTCTCACTCTGTATCTCATTGTGCATAAGTTTAGTGAAATTTTAATTGTCTTTAAACAATTTTTTTTTAAAGCAGGAACTTCCTCCCTCAGAAGATGGTGAGAGTGTGGACTGAGCTGCCAGTGGCAGGTTGATAGAACTAGGCAGGTTATTAGTTTGGCATGGAATAGATGGGCCAAGGCTCCTATTTCTATGCTGTTCTATGGCTCTATGACTCTAAAAACTGTCCAAAGCAATTTGAACTAATTCATATTCCATTTCCAATTCATCCTTCCAAAATGGTTTTCTAAATATTAGCAAATAGCAACAACCTGTTAAATTTTAACTTTTAACATTAATTGTCATTGCAAGTACAAAATTATCTTAAGTCGGTAGATCACCAAAACGGTGTATCTGTCTTGGTCGGGAGTAGAATCCTTTATTTATAAGAAGATGGAAATTTGAAAGCACTACCCCAGTAATGACAGAAATGAGCAGAGAAGCTTTCTCTTGCATGAATATTACTGGTTATCTCACAGTGAAACAAGGAAGAAGGTTTTGTAATAGTAATCAAAAAAGGTACACAATTCAGAGTAAATGTTATATAACGTTCTAAATGCTAAAGCAAAGCTGTTTCATAACTGGCGGGTAACTGATTCAGAACAGAGTCAACTCTGTCTTTCATCCTAATAAGATTCTTCATTTGAGTACTAAATCATAGTGAATATTTCAATTTAATCTCACTGACTATTGCATTTATTATCTAGCACTTCAACCATCGGAGTATGTCAAGAATGAATTTAATACCCTGTTATTTTAGCGATTGTAACTTTTCATTTCTTCCCAGGAGACTTTAAGAATAGGTGGCAGATTTCAAACTTGCAACCCCTCTCTGAGATAAATTCCTTTTAAGGAAGTCTATGAAAGGTAGTGGAGATGAGAAGTGGGACTGTGCCCAGCTTTAAATTCATTGCCTCCTCTGGTTGTTCTTTCACTAATTGTCAGTAAAGCTTATGTTGATGCCACTATACAGTTGAATCTCAGCTTTTTCTTCAGCGCTCAGTAATGGGATATTCCTGTTTTTTTCATTCTGGCTTCAGGAATGAATAAAGACTATCCGGCATTTCTTGCAGAGCTTCTTCAAATGTGAATTTTCTCAAGTTGACAATGTGTTTTGTTTAAATTTAATTTAATTTGTAGTTCAACTTCTGGCCACCTTGTAAATCAGATTTAGTCAGACGTGATGGGGAATTCTTAATGTTTTTGTGGTGCATCTATTCCTTGTGAAATCTGGCAAGCAGTCATTTAGAAGTGACTGGGTCACTTATTTCCCTGGAGTCAGTCTGCTGCTGTCTTAGCCAAAGAGCCAGTACCAAGGATGCTTGCACAGAGTCATTGGATTTCTTTTTAATTAACCGAAAAGCATGTCAGGGCTCAATGATATCATCAAAGCTCAACTGGAAACTAGCAGGCTGGATGTGAAGTGATTATAAATGTTCTGTCAAGCAATAGTGATGGGAAACAGGAAATGAAAATCAAGAAAAAGCTGCAGATGCTGGCATGCTGAAATAAAAAGAGAAATTCCTGGAAATACCAGCAAGTCAAGCAGCATCTTTGGAATAAAAATACAGAGTTAATGTTTAAGGTTAAGGATCTTTCTAAAGCACTGGACAAAGGGTCTTTCATATGAAATATTAATCTGTTTTTCCCAGGGTGGAAACAGCTAACATGAGGGAGCACAAATTTCAGGTGATTTAAGGGAAAGTACAGGGAGATGTCAGAGATAAGGCTTTACACAGAAAGTGGTGGGTGGATGGAACATGCTGCTAGGGATAGTGGTAGAAGCAAATACACTAAGAACATTTAAGAGACTCTTAGATAGGCACATGGATGATAGAAAAATGGAGGTGAGATTTAGACTGAACTTAAAGGAAGTTAAAAGGTTAGCACAACATTTGTGGGCTGAAGGGCCTGCAATGTGCTGTAATGTTCTATGTTCTGTTTTTCATTCCATAGATACTGCCTGGGGTGTTTTAAAGCAAAATGAGGGTGTATTTAATTTTCATTTGTACCTAACCCAGAGTTAACTCGAAAGGTCTGCAGAATTCTGCAGTTTTTACTTTCGTCTCTTTCACTCACCTGCCCTCTGTCATAAGGGGGGTAATGGAAGGCGGACCCAAATGCAAGACACATACACTGAAGTACTAGGAACAGGACTAGGATTATCAAGAAAGCTAGGGAAGAAACAACGCTGGACGTTGACACAGGATTCAGGGCCTGGGCTAGGACTTGGACTAGAAGCACAGGACCCGGACATGGAACAGGGAACAAGGAGCCTGGACTAGGAACTCGGAACTCTGGAACCAGAGCCTGGACAAGGCCCCATAACCTGGGTCTTGTTTGGGACTCAGAACCTGGGTCTTGACTTGGAACTGGGACTAGGATCTTGGCAAGGACAGGATGGAGCTACAGGACAGGACAAGGTACCCCAGCACAGGACGAGGAATCTCTAGCACCGGGCTGGGCGAGGTACTCCTGGGCTAGGTGAGGAATCTCCAGTGCTGGGAGAGGTACCGGAACTAGATGAGGACACGAAGCTCAGATTTGGACGGGGCTGGAACACAGCACCTGGACTTGGCCTTGGGACACAGGAACACAGAGCCTTGACTGTGGACTGGATACTCAGAGCCTTGGACGTGGACTGGATACTCAGAGCCTTGGACGTGGACTGGACGAGGTACTCCAGAGCAGGACGAGGCTCTAGGACTAGGTTTGGCTCGGCTCTTGGGTATGGAGCCAGGACTCCTCCTTGGAGCGCAGGGCTGGGACCCTTTCTAGGACGCAGGGCCGGGATGACTGCCAAGGACACTTGCTGAGGTAAACTGCCGAGGGAATCCTGGACTGGACGCGAACACGAAGCCTTGACTTGGACAGGACTGGAACACGGCACCTGGAACTTGGAACACAGGAACACAGAACACAGAGCCAGGACCCCTCCTTGGGAACAGGACTTAGGGCCGGGGCTTTACACAGAGTCAGGACCCCTCCTTGGGGACAGGACCTAGGGCCAGAACTCTTCTTTGACACAGACACTAAAGACAGGGACACAAATAGACAATTCCAGACTAAACGATAGATAGTTCCTTATCTTGGCGTGGCAAGGCTCTGGTCTCACTCCGGCAGTTGAACTTGACAGGGATGCAGGCGAGGTTTCAGGAGGAAGGGGAAGGGAACAGTCCAGCCAGGAATCCTTAGTTTGAGAGGTACTTGTATGCCAGCCCAAAATGAGAATCAGGTGCCTCAATTAAGGCACCCAATAGAACAAGGGAAAACAGGAAAACCCAGAATAAGGAATCGACGGACCGGACCTTGAACAGGACTGCAGACTTCATGGACCGGACCATGACACCCGCAGCTTTCCAGAATGTTTGTAATTACTGAATGTTGATAAATAAACAAGTAAATGAGATCTTGTGAAAAGCCATGACATGTGGGAATTCAAAATTAGGCATTTTAGCACATCTGTACCAAATTAAACTATTATATTTCATTAATTTTAATGTAATTTAGTAAATTCAATAAATATTTCCACATTTTAAATGTTTTAAGAAATCTAGTTAAAAAAAGTAAATTAGCCAAACATACTGTTATACAGTGTGTTTTTCCTATGCTACCTTTTACTGTTATCCCTAATGTTCTGATTACTGTTGTATATTTAATGTATCGGTAATATTTGAGTAATATTTAAAAATATTGTTTAAGCATTCTTTGCTGTTTAAGTTGTTCATTATAGTTATTTATACAAAATAAATGAACTGCATACGCCATGAAGCCACCAAATCATAAGCGCATATCTTGCTTAAAGTGAAAATGAACGTACATGATTTATCAAACAGCCAGACCTACCTAGCGAAGTAATACTGGAACATTTCGAACCGAAACCATTGTTGATTGCAAAACACTTTCGGTTTCATAAGCAGAATCAAAAGGAAAGGGAGTCCATTTCAGCATACATAGCTGAGCTGAAGAAAATGAGCAGTGTCAGTTTGGTAATGGTCTTAATGATGAACTGAGAGATTGTTTAGTTTGTGGAATCTTACAAGATTCAATTTAAAAACATCTCCTAACTGAAGCACAATGTACATTTAAAAGAGCAGTTGAAATGGTGGTATAAATGGAAACAGCACTCAGAGACGCAGTTGAGTTGCAGTCAGGAATGAAACAGAGTGTGTACAAAATTGCAACATCTAAACAGAAATTGGCTTGGCCAAACAAATTGTATTACTGCTGTGGCAGAGGCTCACATATACCAGACCAATGCATGTTTAAAGGTGAAACTTGCAGAAAATGCAACCAAGTTGAATACATACAAAGAGCATGTTGAGCAGACAAAAGTAAATGCACTGCATAGGGAAAAGTAAAAGATAAAAAGTCAAGTAGCAATTTCAAGTAGAATGCTAATCTGCATGCTGTTGATGAAAAATCTGTTAATAATGAGAATGACACAGGACTGACTAGCCTTAAGATATACACTGTGACTTACATCAGAAGTGAATAGCAAATTAATTAAAATAGAATTGGACATTGGCCCAGCTGTTTTAATCTTTCCACAAAATTAGTTTGAACCACATTTCAAAGATACTAAACTGTAGCTTGCAGATATCCAACTCAGAACTTATACTGGAGAAAGGATAACTCCTGTGGGAATGACATTCATAACAGTGAAATACAACAGTCAACAAGACACATTGGGGTTGTAAATGGTAAAAAAAATAACATTGTGGGGGTTTGATTGGCTGAGACAATTAAAAAATTGATTGGCGATCCACCCACCATTTGCAAGTTGCATCCCCTGTAATGGAGTCAACTGAAAGTGAACTAAGAAAGGTACTGGATGATGCCATAACCGTGTCCATGCTGTACACTATGAGCCATTACCCAATAGAAGGCAAACAGGTGTTGGTGCCAGCCTGTGTGCCTCTGGTTGGAAAGCATATTGGACGAAGGAAAGACCATGTAGCTCAGAGGAACCATGAAAGTGACAAAAGTAGAGTTCTGACTACAATAGTTTTTGTAGGCCACATATTTGACAAAGCTTCTGATCTGTTAATCAGGTGAAATGTGGTTTGGTTTTAAGCTGGAAGAGAGTTCAGGGAGCTTCAGGAAAGTTGCAGACATTTGGCTTTTGTGAGTATTAAGAACCAGAAATTACTCTGCTTGCATTAAGGTTATTGCAGGAACTTTAAGTGGGAGACAAAAAGCTGCTTGTAAAAAGGGATGCAAAGACCAACGCCAAGCTGGATAAATCAAAGGCCAAAAAGAATGAGATGAGGAAATCCAGAGGAGAGACCAGATCGTAAAGAAAGCAATAGAAGGATTAATTTGAAAACTCCAGTGAACTACAGGGACCTTCCCAAGATCAAGATGCACAAACCAGAAGCAAAAAGAAGGAGAAGAAAAGCATCCAGAGCTGTCAGAACCACTTCTTGCAGTCTTAGAGTCAACTCTTACAACCATCACGGAGGAGGCCCCAGAACTTGAGATTGTCTTCACAGCCACAAATCTCACCTGCCAGGCAGAGCAACCTCCATTGCCAGGAAAGAAGTTATGGCACAGTAAGAAAGCCTCCAAAGTGATTAAATCTTCAGGCCTGAATGAGACAATTTAAAACTTTCTGTGGATGTCCGTAGAGTAGTTGTATTATATAGTATTTTGTGTATCTAGTTGAGATGCATTCTATATTCAGTTAGAGTTTATAGCTAAGGAGGGAGGGGTGTTGTGTAATTTATATATCAGTAATATGTAAATATATTGTTTGATTAAGAATCCTTTGTTGTTTAAATAATTAACTGTGGTTGTGTGTACAAAATACATGAATTGCATACATCAGACACTACCACATCATAAACCAGTTACTTCCCGCTCTCTGATTTTCCTTTCAATTAGTTTTTAAGTTTTGGAGTTACGAAAGATAACAATTAGTTATCCATGGGGCGGGGGGGGGAGGGGAAGAGGGGTGCTGTAGTAGTCTGGTGTACTGACTTCTACCTTGCTGGAACCCAGTGTCAACTCTCAGACACCTCCTCTTACCTACCCCTCGAAAAGGACCTCACTAAGGAGCACCAGGCCACGATCTCCCACAACATCACCCACCTTATTAACTCTGGGGATCTCCCATCCACTGCCACCAACCTCATAGTTCCTGCACCCACATCTCCCGCTTCTGCCTTCTACCCAAGATCCACAAACCCGCTTGTCCAGGTAGACCCATTGTTTCAGCTTGTTCCTGCCCCACTGAACTCATATCTGCATACCTTGACTCTGTTTTATCCACCCAAGTTCAGTCCCTTCCTACCTACATCCGTGACACTTTTCTGGATCTCTTCAGTGATTTCAAGCTCCCCGGCTCCCATCATCTTATTTTTACTCTGGATGTCCAGTTCCTGTACACCTCCATCCCCCAACCAGGAAGGTCTCAAAGCTCTCCGTTTCTTTCTGGACACCAGACCCAACCAGTTCCCCTCCACCACCACTCTCCTCCGTCTAACGGAACTTGTCCTCACTCTTAATAATTTCTCCTTTGGCTCCTTCCACTTCCTTCAAGCAAAAGGTGTAGCCATGGGCACTCACATGGGTCCCAGCTATGCTTGGCTTTTTGTCAGCTGCGTGGAACAGTCCATGTTCCTGGCCTACTCTGGTGGCCGTTTCCTATTTCTCTGACGCTACGTCAACGACTGCATTGGTGCTACTTCCTGCACCCATGCTGAGCTTGTCAACTTCATCACCTTTGCCTCCAACTTCCACCTTGCCCTCAAATTTACCTGGTCCATTTCCGACATCTCCCTTCCCTTTCTCGATCTCTCTGTCTCTGGAGACAGCTTATCCACTGATGTCTACAGACTCTCTCAGCTACCTGAACCATACCTCTTCCCAACCTGTTACTTGTAAAAACGCCATCCCCTTCTCTCAACTCCCCCATCTCCACCACATCTGCTCTTAGGATGAGGCTTTTAATTCCAGAACGAAGGAGATGTCCTTCTTCTTCAATGAAAGGGGCTTCCCTTCCTCCACCATCAACGCTGCCCTCAACTGCATCTCCTCCAATTCATGTATGTCTGCTCTTACGCCATCCTCCTGCCACCCCACCAGGAATATGGTTCATCTTGTCCTCACCTACCACTCCACCAGCATGCACGTCCAGCACATAATTCTCCACAACTTCCACCATCTCCAATGGGATCCCACCACAAGCACATCTTTCCCTCCCATCCACTTTCTGCAGGGATCACCCCCTACATGACTCCCTTGTCCATTCATCCCTCCCCATTGATCTCCCTCTTGGCACTTATCCTTGCAAGCGGAACAAGTGCTACACCTGCCCCTACACCTCCTCCTTTACTACCATTCAGGGCCCCAAACAGTCCTTCCAGGTGAGGCGACACTTCACCTGTGAGTCTGTTGGGATCACCTACTGCGTCCAGTGCTCCCAGTGTGGCCTCCTGTATATCGGCGAGACCTGACGTGGAATGGGAGACTGCTTTGGAGCACCTTCTGTTCCTCTCCTATCAGATCCCCTTCTCCAGCCCTGTATTCCTTTTACCAACCAACTACTCAGCTCCTTACTTCACCCCTCCCCCTCCCAGTTTCACCTTCTGTTTCTCCTTCCCTCCCCCCACCTTTTAACTCTACTGCTTATAATTTTTCTCCAGTCCCGCTGAAAGGTCTCGGCCTGAAACGTCAACTGTACATTTTTCCATAGATGCTGCCTGATCTGCTGAGTTCCTCCAGCATTTTGTGTGGTTGGCTTAGATTTCCAGCATCTGATGATTTTCTGTTTACAATTAGTTCGTTCTTTCTTTCCACGTTTCAGGAAGAGAAGAAAAAATGTTAACAAGTTTAGTCAGCCAATGGTGCCATCTACTGGTAGATGCACATGTTTCAGATTTTCAGCATTTTGTTTACATTAATTTTGTATTGAAACAACAAAAAATCAACAAATAACAGCGATAGCAATCACTGGTAAAATCTTACATCACTGATGTAAGAAAAATAGAATTAATTTACGCGTACAACTATTCTGTGTAGAAGAACTACTCTAATTTCTGTCCTGACGAAAGGTCTTGGCCTGAAACATCGACTGTACTTCTTCCTATAGATGCTGCCTGGCCTGCTGCATTCCACCAGCATTTTGTGTGTGTTACTCTAATTTCTTATATGTTTCTGAAATGTTTTTGTTCTAGGCTTCTCTGATCAGGTTCGTCTATGGAAACATCTCTTCTGAGCCCTTAAATAAGTTATCTCAACAGAAAATCCGCTATGCGGATGGAGCGACACACACAAAATGCTGGAGGAACTCAGCAGGTAAAAGCAACATCTACAGAGAGGAGTACTGTAAGCAGTTGACATCACGGGCTGAGACCCTTCATTGGACCCAGTCTGATCTGCTGATTTCCTCCAGTATCTTGTGTGTAACTGTAGATTTTTAGCTTCTGCAGAATCTCTTGTGTTTATACTATGCAGAAGGAGATCAAAAAAAGATCCCCAAAACTTTATTTCACCTTCCACTCTGGGTTCATCGTTCTGCATGTTACGACTCTTCAAGTACAGATCCTGACAATTAAAAACTTTGATTTTCATAGAAATCCAACATTGGAATAAAATATTTTATTACACATGGTGCTATGATCGCACAGCAGTGAGCGTGACACTATCACAGCTAAGGGCATCAGAGTTCGGAGTTCAACTTCGGCATCCTCTATAAGAAATTTTGTATGATCTTCCCGTGTGTGCGTGAGTTTCTTCCGGGTGCTCTGGTTTCCTCCCACCATCCAAAGACGTATTGGTTAGTAGATTAATTGGTCATTGGAAATTGTTCTGTGATTAAATGGGATAAATTGGTGGGTAGCTCAGTGGGCTGGAAGGGCTGTATCTCAAAATAAATAATAAATACTTCGTTAGCTCATCTGATGATGAACAGTCTAATGCCATTCGCATTCATATTGGCACCAGCTAACATATGCCACATCATTCACCCAGTTGCTGGATTTTCCAGCTTATTTGGAACAGTTTGAGTAAATACTCAAAATGTAACTACTGAATTTACTGAATGGTACCTCTGTGTCCTTATTGAGGGAACACTGAAGTTTCCAAAAAACAGGATTTTGGACTATATGTCATACGGAGGTGCTGGTGGTGGACCCAAATGCAAGACACAGACACTGAAGTACTAGGAACAGGACTAGGTGTGTCAAGCAAGCAAGGGAAATGGGGAAGAAACGATGCTAGAAAAGACACAGGCCCTGGACGAGGCTAGGATACAGGTCCTGGGCTAGGATTAGACTAAGAAAGCGGGACCTGGACGAGGAACTAGGAACTTGGAACCTGGACAAGGACTCTGAGCCAGAGACTGGACAGGGACCCAGAACCTGGGTCTTGACTCGGGCTCAGACTCTGGATCCAGGCAAGGACAAGATGTGGCAAGGCAACAGGACTGGACATGGGGGCAGGATGCAGGACTCCTGGGCAGGACGAGTAAACTCCATCCCAGGACGAGGAATCTCCAGCACCAGGCTGGGTGAGGTACTCCTGGGCTGGACGAGGCACAAGGACAGGACGAGAACAGGAATTTGCCATTTGCCACCACCTCGTGTTGGGAACTGTCTCTGTGTCCATGCCTTCGCTAGGTAGGTCCGGCCATTTGCCGCTACCTTGTGTTGAGATCCGTCTCGTTGCTTTCAGTGTTCTGTGTATGAATCCTGGCCCTACATCCTGTTCCCAAGGAGGGGTCCCGGCTCTGTGTTCTGCATTCCTGTCTCTCCCTCGGCCTTGACTTGGTCGAGGGAGAGACAGGAATGCAGAACACAGAGCCAGGACCCCTCCTTGGGAACAGGATGTAGGGCCAGGATTCATACACAGAACACTGAAAGCAACGAGACGGATCTCAACACAAGGTAGCGGCAAATGGCCGGACCTACCTAGCGAAGGCATGGACACAGAGACAGATCCCCACAACAAGGTAGCGGCAAACGGCCCGATCTACCTAGCAAAGGTCTGGACACAGGGACGGTTCCAAACAACAATAGACAGTTCCTTATCTAGACTCAGCAAGGCTCTGGTCTTAATCTGGCAGTAGAACTTGACAACGGTGCAGGCGAGGCGAGGCAAGGCTTCAGGTGAGGCGAGATGAGGCAATGTTACAGACACTGGTTGCAGGGCAAGGCTTCAGGAGGAAAGGGCACAAAAGGGATTCAGACAGGTGTTTTGACAGGAACAATCCAGCATCCAAGCCCTGGTGTCCGGAGGTATTTATGTGTCTGTCCAAACGAGAATCGTGTGCCTCAATTAGAGCACCCAATAGAACAACGGAAAACCAGAAAACCTGGAATACGGATCGATGGACCGGACCGTGAACCGGAATGCAGACTTCACGGACCAGACCATGACATTATAAGAAACTCATTGATCACAACAAGCAAAATTGAAACAAATTGTGATTTTTAAATGGTTGCCACATATATTTTGCTTTCCCATCTCGTATGGCTAATAATGGTTCTCACATCCTTTAGTTCTTGTGCAGTCTCTGTAGGTGGTTTTGAAAAATTAATTTAGTTTCTTCAGTGAGACAAACATCATTGCATTAAATAATCATTAGGATATTTAATAACTATTTAATCTCAGTTTCACAAGGACTATATAAGTACAAAAGGACAGAAACAATGCATTTTATTATAATTTGTCTACCAAACATATCATTGAAACGTACTTAACGGATAATTGAATTCTTTGAAATATGTCAACTTAGGATGCCCCAAAATTATTGTTGTGAAATTATTGTTAAATTATCTATTCACATCTAGTTACAATGTGAAATTCCCCCTTCACGATTTCCTTGTCCATGTGTCTCTCCCAGTACTTGTCCCCGGAAGCGGCCAAAGTGCTACACTTGTCCGTTCACCTCCACTCAGTGTCCCAAACAGTCCTTCCAGGTGAAGTAACACTTCACCTGCGAATTTGCTTGGGTCGCCCATTGTATCCGCTGCTCTAGGTGCGCCCTCCTCACCATTGGTGAGACTCGACATAACTTGGGAGTCCGCTTCGTCGGGCACCTATGCTCCATATGCCAAAAGCGGAACTTCCCGGTGGCCCAACATTTTAATTCTGATTCCCATTCCGACATGTCAGTCCACGACCTTCTCTTGTGCCACGATGAGGTCACCTTGAGGGTGGAGGAGCAGCATTTTATATTCCGTCTGGGTAGCCTCCAACTTGATGGCATAAATATCAATTTCTCAAATCCCTCCCTCTCCTCTCGTCCTCTATTCCCCACTCTGGCCTCTTTCTTCTTCTCAGTTGCCTGTTCCACCACCCCCTGTCTCCTCCTCTTTTCCTTCCTCCCACGGTCCACGCTCCTCTTCTATCAGATTCCTTCATCGCCAGCCGTTTACCTTTCCCACCCGGCTTCATCTATCACTCTCTAGATATTCTTCTTCCCCTCCCTCCACCTTTTTATTCTGACGTCTTTCCCCCTTTCCTTTCAGAAGGGTCTCGGCTCGAAACGTCGTCTGTTCATTTTTCATGGATGTCTGACCAGCCGAGTTCCTCCAGATTTCCATCATCTGCAAAATGTATTGTGTTTGTGTGAAATTATCCATTCATGTTGAATAGATATGTAATGACATATTTAATTAAAAGTGATGAAAATTTATATTTATACCTCTCGTAACTGACGATTTGAAATTAAAAACTGTTTCCGCCCGGTTTCGAACCGGGGACCTTTCGCGTGTTAGGCGAACGTGATAACCACTACACTACGGAAACCACCCTATCGGCACCTCGCGCCACAAGCCCTCAATTCAAAAGGACATCGCGCAAGCGAGCAGCCGGCCCCAGTACGAGCGGGGTCACTCCGGCAATCTCCCGCGAGTGGAGCGAAAACTCCACGCTCACCCCCGTTTTATGTCTCGGCCTGAAACTTCGCCTATTTATTCATTTCCATAGATGTTGCCAGACCTACCGAGTTCCTCCTGCATTGGTCTTGTGTTTAGGAGACACCGCAGTGGAGGGAACACGTTCTTTTCTTGTCTTGGATTTGAATACAGGCTGATAAAATAGCCTCCACGGTGCCAGGATTGTAGTGTAATTTAATGGGTGACAGATGACACACATTGTTCAAAAAAATAAACGGTTCTACATAATTCACAAACACCGTCATTAAGTTGTGTTCACTTTAAGAGACGGTGTCTGATGTAATGACATCAGTGCAAGGCTTTTGGTTTGTTCGCAATGGAAGTGCTGCGGCTTTTGTTAAGGTCATAAAACAACTATCGCACATTTTATTAACAAAATCCTACAGGGTCAAGACAGGACAATTGCAGGACCTTCTGAAGAGGAAGGCAAACAATAAGGGGTCATTGTTCATACAGGTACAAATGACACAGGAAACGAGGAATGAGGTCCTGTACATTAAATTTGAGGAGCTAAATAACTAATTAAAATATAGTACTTCCTGGGTTATAATCTCTGAATGCCTCTGTTGCTAGCAGGTGTATGAATAGGTCAGCTGACTGAGATTTACCAAACTATTTTATTATTAATTAATTAATTTGAAGTGTTTTACCGTTGCAGTGGAGGAAACATGACAATTTGTCCATGCAGCCCGTGAAAATAACCAGTTAATCTGCTCTTCTAGTGTTTTGTGAGAGATAAATTTTGGTCTGGAAAATGACATTCGCCCTGTTGTTCTTCCTTAAAACGGTGCCAGTGCTATCAGTTCCATTCAAACAAGTCGACCAGGTTTTGATTTAATATTTCACTTCACATAACATTGCAGGGTTCATTCAACTGTGAGTGAGAGAGTGAGAGAGAGAGATAGGTAGATAAATTGAGATCCTACCAGGTGAGTCACAGCTGATGTCAAATAGTGATCAACGTTGAGATACATCACTTAAAATTAAACTTATAGTGCAGGCGTGCACTGCTGATTCTCCCAGTTTCTCCTTGAGGCACCAGATGGCACCATCTCAAGCAAAGCGCTCCCCACCGTTGACCACAAGCAACTAGAATCCATTGTCAAACATCCCCACCATCCACTCCATTCTCTCTTCTCGCTAATACAGTACCATACGGCAAGAAGTACAGGATCCTTAGGTACCACACAATCAGGTTCAGGAGCAGCTGTTTACCCTACAACCATCAAGCTACTGAACCAGTGAGCGTAACTTCACTCACCTCCTCTGAACTGAAACTCACGTTCGAACACTCTGCAACTCATGTTCTCTGTATTATTTATTTTTAATTATTTGCTTAATGTGTCTTCTTTTGCACATTGTTAGTCGGATTTTATTTATGTAGTATTTTCATAAATTCTGTTGCATTTTTCCCCTATAAATGCCCGCAGGAAATGAATCTTAGGGTTATATATGGTGACATATTATACTTTGATAATGAATTTACTTTGACTTTGAAGTCTAGGCATGTTTTTCTGTATGTTTTATGTAACTTCTCTATGCCATCATTATACTTCGCATTCAAAGCTTACCAAAACTCATAATTGTCCACTAGAACTGCAGCTACAAGTGTCTTATAGTTTACCACCTACAAGTTTCTTATTTGCTGAGTGAGGGTTTTATATTCATCAAAGTTGCTGGTGAACGCAGCAGGCCAGGCAGCATCTCTAGGAAGAGGTACAGTTGACGTTTCAGGCCGAGACCCTTCGTCAGGACTAACTGAAAGAAGAACTAGTAAGAGATTTGAAAGTGGGAGGGGAAGGGGGAGATCCAAAATGATAGGAGAAGACAGGAGGGGGAGGGATGGAGCCAAGAGCTGGACAGGTGATTGGCAAAAGGGATATGAGAGGATCATGGGACAGGAGGCCCAGGGAGAAGGAAAAGGGAGAGGGGGGGAGAAACCCAGAGGATGGGCAAGGGGTATAGTGACAGGGACAGAGGGAGAAAAAGGAGAGAGAGAAAAAGAATGTGTGTATATAAATAAATAACAGATGGGGTACGAGGGGGAGGTGGGGCATTAGTGGAAATTTGAGAAGTCAATGTTCATGCCATCAGGTTGGAGGCTACCCAGACGGAATATAAGGTGTTGTTCCTCCAACCTGAGTGTGGCTTCATCTTTACAGTAGAGGAGGCTGTGGATAGACATATCAGAATGGGAATGGGACGTGGAATTAAAATGTGTGGCCACTGGGAGATCCTGCTTTCTCTGATGGACAGAGCGTAGGTGTTCAGCAAAGCGGTCTCCCAGTTTGCGTCGGGTCTTGCCAATATATAGGCCATATCGGGAGCACTGGACACGGTATATCACCCCAGCAGACTCACAGGTGAAGTGTCGCCTCACCTGGAAGGACTGTCTGGGGCCCTGAATGGTGGTAAGGGAGGAAGTGTAAGGGCATGTGTAGCACTTGTTCCACTTACAAGGATAAGTGCCAGGAGGGAGATCGGTGGGGAGGGATGGGGGGGGGACGAATGGACAAGGGAATCGCGTAGGGAGCGATCCCTGCGGAAAGCAGAAAGAGAGGGGAGAAGGAAAGATGTGCTTAGTGGTGGGATCCCGTTGGAGGTGGCGGAAGTTACGGAGAATAATATGTTGGTCCCAGAGACTGGTGGGGTGGTAGGTGAGGACAAGGGAAACCCTATTCCTACTGCAGTGGTGGGAGGATGGAGTGAGAGCAGATGTGCGTGAAATGGGGGAGATGCGTTTGAGAGCAGAGTTGATAGTGGAGGAAGGGAAGCCCCTTTCTTTAAAAAAGGAGGACATCTCCCTCGTCCCGATGTGGCCTTCTATGTATTGGCGAGACCCGACGCAGACTGGGAGATCGTTTCGCTGAACACCTATGTTCTGTCCGCCAGAGAAAGCAGGATCTCCCAGTGGCCACACATTTTAATTCCACAACCCATTCCCATTCTGACATGTCTATCCACGGCCTCCTCTACTGTCAAGCTGAAGCCACACTCAGGTTGGAGGAACAGCGCCTTATATTCTGTCTGGGTAGCCTCCAACCTGATGGCATGAACATTGACTTCTCAAATTTCCACTAATGCCCCACCTCCCCCTCGTACCCCATCCGTTATTTATTTATTCTCTCTCCTTTTACTCCCTCTGACTATACCCCTTGCCTATCCTCTGGGGTTCCCCCTCCCCCTTTTCTTTCTCCCTAGGCCTCCTGTCCCATGACCCTCTCATATCCCTTTTGCCAATCAACTGTCCAGCTCTTGGCTCCATCCCTCCCCCTCCTGTCTTCTCCTATCATTTTGGATCTCCCCCTCCCCCTCCCACTTTCAAATCTCTTACTAGCTCTTCCTTCAGTTAGTCCTGACGAAGGGTCTCGGCCCGAAACGTCGACTGTACCTTTTCCTAGAGATGCTGCCTGGCCTGCTGTGGTCATCAGCAACTTTGATGTGTGTTGCTTGAATTTCCAGCATCTGCAGAATTCCTCGTGAGTGATTTATATTACTCATTTTGTGACACTTGTTAGGTGAAGAAATAAGTATCTACATGATGCAGTCATCAGATAGCAGCAAAATCCTGATTATGCCCATTTATACAATTTAATTATATATTTTTATTTATATATTTTAAAATTTTATTATACTTAAATGTACTATAGAATTATACATATACAGTAAGTAGGTATACAGTGTTAAATAAGTGTTATTCAACTGTAACTGCAAATGATGACTGTAACTCCATTATAAGACCACGAAACATAGGAGCAGAATTAGGCCATTTCGCTCATTGAGTCTGCTCTGCAATTTCATCATGGCCAATCCAATTTTCCTCTCAGTCCCAGTCTCCTGCCTTCTCCCTGTATCCCTTCATACCTTGACCAAAGGAGAATCTATCAACCTCTGCCTTAAATATACATAAAGGTTTGGCCTCCACAGTGGTCTGTGGCAACAAATTCCATAGATTCACCACTCTGTGGCTAAAAAAATTCCTCCTCATTTTCTTTCTAAAATCACTCCACTCTATTCTGAGGCTGTATCCTCGGGTCTTACACTCTCCCACCATAGGAAATATCCTCTCCACATCCATTCCATCAAGGCCTTTCACCATTCAATAGGTTTCAAAGAGGTCACTCCTCAATCTTGTGAATTCTAGTGAATACAGGCCCAGAGCCATCAAATGCTCTTCATATGACAAGCCATTCAATCCTGGAATCATTTTTGTGAATCTCCTTTGAACCCTCTCCAGTTTCAACACATCCTTTCTAAGATAAGGGGTCCAAACCTGTTCACAATACTCCAAGTGAGGCCTCACCAGTGTTTTATAAAGTTTCAACATTACATCCTTGCTTTTATATTGTAGTCCTCTTGAAATGAATGCTAACATTGCATTTGTTTTCCTCACCACAGACTCAGCCTGCAAATTAACCTTTAGGGAATCCTGCACAAGGACTCCCGAGTTCCTTTGCACCTCACTTTTTTTGTATTTTCTCTCCATTTAGAAAATAGTCAACCCTTTCAATTCTCCAAAAGTGCATGATCGTACACTTTCCAACACTGTATTCCATCTGTCATTTTTTTTGCCCATTCTCCTAATCTGTCCAAGTACTTCTGTAAGCCCTCCACCTCCTCAAAACTACCTGCCCCTCCACCTATCTTCATATTCTCTGCAAACTTTGCAACAAAGCCATCAATTCCATCATCCAAATCATTGACGTATAATGTAAAAAGAATTGGTCCCAACACAGACCACTGTGGAACATCACTAGTCACCGGCAGCCAGCTCATTCCCGCTCTCTGCCTTCGGCCAGTCAGCCACTGCCTTATCCATGGATCTGCAGATTTTCTTGTTTGTTACTGCTTTATCCATGCTAGAATTTTTCACGTAATACCATGGGCTTGTAGCTTGGTAAGCAGCCTCACGTGTGGAACCTTGTCAATCATATTATGATCACTTTCCCCTAAGGGGTATTTTACCGAAAGCTCTCTAATCAATTCTGGTTCATTGAACAACACCCAATCCAGAATAGCTGATTCTCTAGTGAGCTCAATCCCGAGCTGCTCCAAAAAGCCATCTTGTAGGCACTCTAGAACTTACCCTCCCGGAATCCAGCACCAACCTGATTTCCCAATCTACCTGCATATTGAAGTCCCCCATTGACTATCGTAACATTGTCCTTTTGGTGTGCATTTTCTATCTCTTGTTGTAATTTGTAGGCCACATCCTTACTACTCTTTGGGGGTCTGTATACAACTCCCATCAAGGTCTTTTTAGCCTTGCAGTTCCTTAGCTCTATCCACAATGATTCAACACCTTCTGACCTTATGCCACCTCTTTCTAATAGTTTGATTTCACTTTTTACCAACAGAGGAACACCATCCTCTCTGCCTTCCTGCCTATCCTTTCGATACAATGTGCATCCTTGGACATTAAGCTCGCAGCTAGCTTCTCTCAGCCATGATTCTATGATGCCTAAAACATCATGCCAATCTGCAACTGTGCTGCAAGTTCATCTACCTTATTCCGTAACACTGTCAGTGACAAATTGGTAGAATCATAAAAAATACTTTGCACAAAATATTAAACAACATTTGAGTCAATATACTGCAATTACTTGTAGGCTGGAAAAAGGGGAAAAATTCTGAAAGCATCAATGTCTCTTCAGGTTTATATGAAAACAGTAGATGACAATACCTTTATACAACATAAAAAAATCAATAGTTACAAGTATTTGTGAACATTCATTCTGTTGCAACAAATAAATATGGAAAAGTTTTTGAAAACTTAGAGGTTAATATTTTACTGGAAGTAAAAAAATGAAATTTTGCTGTTCAGAATATTTAACAACATTTACTTTGACAAATAATATTTCTTGCAGTTCTGCCTTCTTAGCAGCACATTTGAAGGATGAATTTAAATGGACAAAAAGTGCAAATTTTAAAATAGAACTTTTTATTATAAAAATCAACAGCATCTGTATTACAAATAAAGTGAATTCATGTTGTCTTTACATATATTTATACAAGGAAATAGAAGCATAGAAATTAAACATGCAAAAACCAGGAGTTGAGAATGAAAATAGACCAAATGTTGGCTATAAATTTAAACATCAGAGAGAAACACTATTTAACATTAAGGGTGGTAACTAAGTTAGTTAAGCCAACCCCATTGCAGCTGCCAGTAAAATGTTTAAAGGCTGTTATAGTCAGCCTGTTTGCATTGAACTTTTCAAAACAAATGCAGAAATTCCATGCAGTCTAGCAGTTTTAAAAGATCAAATCTGTTAGCAATCCTTCTTATTTGAATGATTTATATTATTTATGGCAGCATGTTAAAGCAATTTTTTTTGAAACTTCATAATGTTTGCTGACTCCCACTGTGAAACATGCTCCTAACACCAATTTTCAGGCCAACTATTTATCACTATCTTGTGAAATGAAGCTCAACAGTATTAGTTGAGGTTTGCAGTATGTGGGTGAAAAGACAGAGAAAGAGAGAGAGAGAGAGAGAGAGAGACAGACAGACAGACAGAGAGAGATAATGAGAATGAATTGAATGAATTCTAATTACAATCTAACCTTGCCAAGAGTTATTTCAGTAAATCTGTCTAAGGTTTGGGCACCTTCACCTAAACATTTTGTCTTCGATTCCAAGTTTAATTGTTTCAATTGCATATGCTGGGGAAAACTTAACAGATTTTTAGGAAAAATAAATTACATTTATGTCAGAAATAATAAGAAGTAGATAAATTGTTGTTTAATTGTACCTATACTTCCTAGAAGATAAAAACAGAATTCTAGAGCAAGATTTCTAATTGTTGTCCTCATTGTGTTCTGGAATAGTAATTCAGAATTATCCATCTGCTCTAGTCTTAAATACTTATTTGCAAAATTGTTACCTCCCATTCTAATTACCTGTTCTACACTACGTCTATTCTCATCTTCCTCATGTATACAGTGAACCATCTACAATGCTTCAATTAATCATCCACAATCAGACACTTTCTCATCCTCAACCCTTTGCATCTTCCTCTACTTTCACTATTTTTCTCTGAAGAAAATCAATGGTTACTTCAATTGCTGAGACAATGTAACAAACTGCAACAGTAAATCTTTCCATGTTCATGACCAAAACAATTAAAATATTTAGAACCGATATTGAAGTTTATCTTACCTTCTCCTCTACTATAACCAGTCAAGTTCAATTTTCTGGATTTCTAAATTCCCCAGGCACTGTATTTTCTTGGTGTAGCTCCTTTTTTTAAAAATTATTTACAACTGTTATGCCTTTGCTGTGATATGGGGTCAAAATTCTACATAGTATTTTCACTTGAGTCCAGTACCAACCATCATTTATAGAGAATTGAATCAGGCCACCCCAGGCCAAGTTGTCAGTATCCATTGATGCTCCATAGAGTTACCTCCCATTTGAACTACCTCTTCTAACTTCCCGTGTACCCATCACACACACACACACACACACAACTTTTTATTTGTCAATGCTATCTGGTATTTAATTAGTTTAATCAGAAAACAATCCAAAGACATATTAGAAAAAATGATTAGAATTTTGAATTTGCCACAAAACAGGAATTAGTTATTTTGAAGGAAATTAAATATTAATTGATTGGGAAAAAGAAGTATTTTCATCTCGTAAATGGGGACATGACACAATAAAACAATTAAACCCATTGTGGCTTTGGGATTGTCTTTGTGGGGAAAGAAACTTCATCCTAAGCTTGTTGGCTGGTTTATTTTCAAATGTTCCAAACATTGCTCAAAAAGATTTTGTTTCATGAACATACAAATAAATTCAGTAATTAATCATAAGACATAGGCTGCACTACAACCTTCGAAAATTTTGCAGCTGACCATATCAAACTTTTCTTGATCAACAGGGATATACTTAGAGCAGAATGAGCATGCAGCATGCAAGAGGAGGAAAATACAGGAACCATTCCCCTTCTCCACTCCTCAAGAGTAAATACTTCTTCCTTCTTCCCTCCTACATTGTATACACTGATGTTTGCACAATCTCACTGGGATCACAGTGAGACCAAATTCTACATTTAAAATCTTATGAACATATGCATTTGCAGTAAACTAATCGAAAAAAAATTGCCTTTAGTTATTCAAATGAGGCAGATGACGAAGCAACTATATAAAATAAGAATAGAGGAAATAAGCACATTCACTGAAAATTTATTCCAGTTAGTTGTGCTAAATTTACAAAACACAAACAATTAAACTTCAATGGAATGAATTTCAGAGGCAGATTAAAATGCACTGACAAGACATTACAAAGCATTTAGTGCTACCAACCAATTATTTTCATCCAACTGTATTTCATAGATTAGGAATTCAGTTTTCCATTTTTTTCAATAGGAGTATGATTATTGTTGTGTTTAGTCTATTATCTGTGTTTTGCGAAATGGTATTTTCAGTTACTAAAATACATTACTCAAATCAAATTTCAGTTCCATGTACTGTACCACAATTGAAATCAGTAATAAACAGTAACATGCACATTCAAGTACTATTAATTTATTCAACATTTCCACCTCTGCAGAGATCACCATTGTCAATTCCTGACATGCAAACAGTAAATGGGAAGGGTTGGTTAGTAATTTATATATTTGCATTGAAAGCATTCTTGAAGTGAATGGTAATATGAATGCTGTATGATTGACATTAATAGTCAGCATTGAGTTTAAATGATTGAAATGAACACAATTTTTCCAAGTATTCCATTGGGGATAATTTTTAATTGAAGTCCCACATTATAAAAACTCCAGAGATCTGTCTGTTAATAGAATGAAAACTTGACCTAAACCTAATGGCAACCTGAGCCAGCCCTGACCTCCACAATTTTTTTTTCCATACACAACCCTAAGAGAATCCTATTCAGGGCACATGGCATGTACCCATTCTAACCAGCATTACAGAGAAAAAAAAAACTTCTAAACTATTTAGTATGTTTTATTTAAGGCCAGCCAAGTCTGTCCTGCTCTAAACTTGGTACATGTGGCATGATCTTGGTTTGAGTTGAGTAGCTAAGCCCAAACGCAAGATCCATTTTTGCTTTTTGAGAACTCTGATTTGCTTTTTATTACAGGTTTAGGTATTTTGTGCACCAACATAAAATACATATATATTGATGATATATTGAAACAATAATTCTAGGATAAGACTACATGTAAGTATATCAAAAAGGTGTACAAAATCCCTCTAAGCCTTTGAAAATAATTATGGAAGGTTGAGTATACAAAGTTAACTCCAAAAACAGAAACATTCTATAAACTGTCTCTTTACCATAAATTTCAGGGTCAGCTGTATAATTGTATTTAACTCCAAAACTGCAAACTTTATAGAAAAAGTTATAATATCCCATATCTTAAAAAAATTAGACTATTTGATCAGATCAGAAATTGAACTAAAAATACAGATAGAAAATAAATGGGTTTTGCACATCTCATGGACTTAATCTAAACATAACCACAGTTATTACAACAGACAACACAAGATGTCCTAAGGTTCTGCGATAGTTTTTTTTTCTTGTGACGTTAGAGTTGTTGCCTTTGTAAGAAAATCAGTAATTTTGTTGTAGTGGTACTGCTGAAAATTATATATATCTGTAAATAAGTTTTTTAAAATAAATAATGAAATTTAATGAGTTAAAATATATTTAACATTTATGGTGCAAAAAGGTAAATCTGAAAAATGGGACCTGTAAATGTATAAAAGATTAATGCATATTGTGACAATTTTTAAAATAAAAAGACTCCCCTGGAATTAAAGATGCACGTACCTCAATAATATCAACAGCAATTGGGTAAATTCTCTCACCTTAAATTCAATACTGTCACAGCAATTTAGTGGTACAAGCATGGATAGTCATACTATGAATAAATAAGGCAGCTTGGTTATCCAACAAAATCTTAGTTATTTATTACTAGTGTGCAAGTTCCTGTAACAGATTTACAAAGGGCACGCTACAAATACTTTCAGCAGTGATAGCTACAACATTCTGTACATACAAGCAAAAGAAATATATCCAAACATTAAAATAATTCCTAAAGGAAAAAATTTGGTTTTTCCATCCAAGATAAATAATTTAACATCAAATTACAAATCACACACCAATCAGATAAACTTTGTTCTGTAATGTTTTATGAGTAACCTTGTGCTTATCAAAGTAAGGAATATCTATGATAAGAGGGTGAAACATTCATGTGTTTATACCTTCAACTGATATAGATTTCGTAAAGTAGCTCAGGTCAGGTATAGGGTTAAATATCCTACTTAATACATTTTCATCTCAAACTCAAGTGTACTCTTTAAATGCACCAATGGAATATTACATTTTCCCACACCAAGATTCCTCTCGATTACAGTTCTAGTGTTGGCATGTTTTTCTGCTATCAACCTGCACCCTCTAGGAGCTAGTTAGCTACTATTTTAATTCATTTCATAAACAATCCTTACAAAAAGCAATGATACACACTTTAAGGTAACCTGCTCTGTACCGAACATGCAGAAATTCTGACTAGTGGTTTATATATTCAGGGTTGTGTACATTGAAATAACTCAGTAATAGAATTTGTTTAGATTTCTATTGAAAATATTAACAATTTAAAATTTAAACTCTAAAGAACAGCAAATATAATTTTGATAAATAGGTAGAAAAAGTATAAAAGAAAAAATGTCCATTTAGTATCAATGAATATTGCATTTTATAATTTCATTTCCAATATGATTTCATCAAATTGGAAATTTATTGCACAGAAGCAAACTATTCTGCCTGTGCTAGCATGTGAACTTTTTATACTTTTGCTTCTCTATTTGGCTCTGTACAATAAAAGTATGACACAAGAATGCAAGTGGTGTATTTTCTTGAAAAAATGTCATAAATATTTTTTTCCATCTGTACAAAATTTAATTGCTTCTTCTCACAATCTCTGTACACTTTCCTTTGGATAATCCCACCCACCAGCTATTTTTAATTCATAAAATATACTTTCTCTCTGTATGTATTTAAAGCTATGTACAGAATTATAAAAATGTTTCTTTTGTTATGATCATGAGGAATCTGTACAAGGAGATGGTGGGGGAGGGCAGAGATGAAAATAACTTCGTTCTGTGGAAGGAGGTGATGGTGGGCAACTTTCACAATTCTCTTCTGCTGACATGTATGGGCTTCGAGGAGTAGGAGGAGGAGGGTAGGGATCTGAGTCGGAGTTCAGGTCTATGTAGTATTTGGGGCTCTTCCATCGGCTTGTGGTATAATCACTATCGCAAACATCAGTACTGCATGGAGTCGTAGGTGGTGCAATACTCTGCATAATGTAATGTCTGTAAAATTGAAAAAATACTATGTTAGTTTCTCTCCCTTTTATTTAAATGATCAAAACTACTGTATATTTGAAAGAGGTAAAAGATATTTTTTGCCTTAACATGCTTAAAACTGTGAAATGAATCAAACTGGGCTATTCATTAATTCAAAAAATTATGCTTTCCTCTGTTCTGGTACTAAATCAACAAGTTATTGTGGACCCATGCCTGAAAGCTTCTATACCATGAGTGTCATAAATACTTACAGGTGGAGAAGACTGTTAGAGTGAGTTTTTGGGCAGATGATTCATTTACACTTAAATGACTTTGGCCACCAGTCTTCTGTTTGATAAAGTACTGTGAATTGAGTTCATAACAATACATTTCCTAAAAGCTGTGAATACCAGACACTGCTAACGCAGTAGTTAGAGCAGATGCTATAGCTTCGAAGACAGTATTATCTATACTTTATAAATTTGAATTGTCCTGTAAAATCCCAAATAAATGTACTGTGGCAACACACATCAAAGTTGCTGGTGAACGCAGCAGGCCAGGCAGCATCTCTAGGAAGAGGTACAGTTGACATTTCGGGCCGAGACCCTTCATCAGGGCTAACTGAAGGAAGAGCTAGTAAGAGGTTTGAAAGTAGGAGGGGGAGGGGGAGATCCAAAATGACAGAAGAAGACAGGAGCGGGAGGGATGGAGCCAAGAGCTGGACAGGTGATTGGCAAAGGGGATATGAGAGGATCATGGGACAGGAGGCCCAGGGAGAAAGAAAAGGGGGAGGGGGGAAACCCAGAGGATGGGCAAGGGGTATAGTCAGAGGGAGAATAAGGAGAGAGAGAGAAAGAATGTATGTATATAAATAAATAACAGATGGAGTACGAAGGGGAGGTGCCCCTTGCGCATCCTCTGGGTTTTTCCCCCCCTCTCCCTTTTCCTTCTCCCTGGGCCTCCTGTCCCATGATCCTCTCATATCCCTTTTGCCTATCACCTGTCCAGCTCTTGGCTCCATCCCTCCCCCTCCTGTCTTCTCCTGTCATATTGGATCTCCCCCTCCCCCTCCCACTTTCAAATCTCTTACTAACTCTTCCTTCAGTTAGTCCTGACGAAGGGTCTCGGCCCGAAACGTCGACTGTACCTTTTCCTAGAGATGCTGCCTGGTCTGCTGCGTTCACCAGCAACTTTGATGTGTGTTGCTTGAACTTACAGCATCTGCAGAATTCCTCGTGTTTGCGTAAATGTACTGTGGATTTAATTTGCATTTCTAAAGGCCGTGAATTCCAACCCAGGCATATTGGCATCTGGAGGAACGGATGAAGTCAGAAGGTGTGATGTTTTGTATGTAGCTTCAAAGGAAAGCGTTGTCTATGCATTGTTTATACTTTATAAATAGGGATTGCCCTTTGCGTTGAGCAAATAAATATCGAGCCCACATCAGGCTAGCAGACCTTTCTACCGAAAGTGTCTCTGTCTGTATGATGCCTGCTGTACCTTGTTGTATCAATAAAGAAGCTGATTTGTATCTACCAGTACCTCTGTCTCTCCGGTGATTTTATCCATGTTACAAACAAAGACAGCAATTAATAGTTTTCTCAGCTGTTAAACACACAGATTTTCTTTACTTGTAATGCCAGGTTATATAGTTGACAATCTAGCAACAAGGTTAAATTAACAACATTAATTTACCCCTGCATTATCTTCTCAGGGCATCTGTTTTCCTTAGTCAAAATGACAGACGGTAGTGAAACTTCCAATGATACTGAGGTACAGTTGTTTGGAGGCCAGAATAGTAGGACCCCTTGATTTTCAATCCCTTTTGAGGAAACAGCTGGCCTTTGCAAGTTGCATCCTTGTGAGGATATTTGAATATGACAAATCTTAATCAAGTCACCACTGTATGACCAGACCATATAAATTTACTATCTGTAAAGCCATTCCTAAATCATTAGATTTCTAGCAATAATTTTCTTGAACTTCTAGATATCTTCTAATATTAGCACTATAAATTATTTGCAAATTATGATATACGTTGTGAACTGAATTTAGTTGTGGCCTCATTTTCTATCAGCAAAGCTACGTTGATGTTGCGATCTCTTAGATTTTAGTCCTCTGATTTATTTTACCTTACAAATCAATTAACTAGCTGGACTGATGCAGTAGTTGATTATTTTATTCCTCTCAGGAAGATAATGTAATTGTATGAAGAAGTTTGGCTTCCTGAAGATACTGTAATAGTATGAACAAATATGGCTTCTCACAGGGATTATACCATGCTGTTTCATTCTAAATCATAGATTTTATTGGTCAAAGACGCAATACTAATTAATTTCAAATGGAACTAGGCTTTTTATTTAAAAAATCTAAATAAATATTCTTCAAATGTTATCAAAGAATGTACATTCATTTCACTTTCCAAAGAAAGAGGTATTACTTTGTACTTCTGGATCTCATTTTTACATAATATGAATGCATCTTTGTCTTCTATTTTAATGGTTACAAATATTTAAAAGCCAAGCAGCAAACAAGTAAATATACTCACCTGTAAGACCTGGTTGTGGAAGGACTGTTGGAAGAGTAGCACATTTCAGTATTATAGAGAGAACGATCAGTGGCTGGGGATGGAGGTGGGTTTAAGATCTATTGGGGGAAAAACATGTTTGAAATTATTTTTAACATTTAATATGTTTGTATGCTTCTACAGTACATTTCTAAAGCACAACTTAGTGCTTTTGTTGCCGTTTACAATCATGAAAATAATTTGGTGGTTAATGCTGCCTCGTTTTCACACTTGCCATTGATTGCCTCCTTTCACCAATATGATCAGGTGAGCAGATCAAATATTCACTTCCACCAGCTCATTTACACCATGCTCTCTCTCTCCTTCTAATATCCTCCAGTTCTAACCTGAAATTAACTATTCCCAGAATCAGGCCTTTAATAAGGTTCCACACAACCCTCATCACATCATTAATGGGTCTGCCTTGACTTATTTTGGTTCCAGTTCTGAAATTCACTCCACAAATATAACTTTACTTTTCAAAGGTCATCTGGTTTCCCGAATTTTTGCCTCCTTTTCTCAGGCTTCTCTGCCATAATGCAGGTGCCAAGTTATTATTAATAAATTTAAGGTCTTGTATGTACTCTAACTATAACTAAAATTAGTTCTTAAGCAACTTAACTGTCCATTAAGTACAGTATTACCTGTTATGTGACATTCATTGATCAAATCACGTTTCCACTTTTTTAATGTTGTAATATCATACTCTCCAGAGTGTAAGGTTTGATTTGAATTTTCCCTATTGCTTAGCACCACCATTTTTGAATTTGAAATAAAATCCTCTGCTGAGATACATGCCAATTAGTGAGCTAACCCAATCTATCTCTGGTGATACACTGAATTTGATGATTAGGAGCTGTGCAGATGAAAAACAGGGTATGTAGTATTCAAATTTTCCTCTTTAAAGAAAATCTTGGTTAATCTGTACCAATTTATAGTGACAGAGTTTGCATGCAAACATTTATAAGTTTTCAAAAATCAGTCTTTAATGTGGGAAGTATACAAAATTAAAATCTCAAACATTTCAATACCATATTTCTATAGCATTCATAATACAGCCCCAAGAGCTTATCAGGGACAGTAGAGGCTCACTGGAAAGAATACCAAAGGCAACCTCAAACATGGCTCTGTGCTTGACACCAGCATTGTGGACTCCATTCCACAGCAGTTTATTCAGACCAGTTTTGCTGTTATTCCTGATTGACCAAAAAATTGAAAAGCGGTGGTCTCAAATAAAAAAAAACAACAGGGCCTTTGAAGCAGATGGTGTCCCTGTGAAAGCTATAAAATTTGAAGTTTCCTGCAGGAGAAGTTATCATCAGGATCCTCCTCAACCACTTCCTCCCAAATGATACAATGAACACCATATGACAGACTCAAGAGAAATGAGGGGAAGTAGCATCAACATTATTACTTTTTCGACCTTGATAAAGTCTTTGACTCCATCAATCAGACAGACTGTAGAACACGCTTCACAAATTCCACTACCCACAGAAATTTGTCCTCATCCTGTATTTGCTTCATGAAAGCTTCAATCATAAATAAGTCTACAACAGAGTCAATTTCAGTGAAGACTGGTCCAAGGTTATTTTCAACCTTTCACACCAATGCTGTACTCCTTGCCACACCACTTTAAGTCCAAAATGGTGTCATCACTGATACTCTCCCTACACTGACAAAGAAGAAACACACCACAGCTTTCAGAAATAGATCTATATTACCTATTTCAAATCTCATCAAAAAGCAATGTTCAGACAATGAGGAAGTAAAGATTTTTTTACTTAAGAATGTAAGTTTGCAAAGCCCCGAAGGAGGAGAACTGTTTTCAAAACTATTTACGTTATTGAAATATTGAATGAACAACAACACACCTGTGGATAGAAGGTTCCTTTTGTACTTGATGAACTGCTAGATGATGCTCCTGTCACATGATTTCTGTCATACAATGGGGCCCCACTGCTCCCTCCCATCAGACTCATGGAGCTGATCATGGACTTGCCACATGACATGCCTTCACAGAGTAATCCAAATGTATAAAAATCAGTGATGATAACATTTGCATATTCTTCAGAATAGTCATACCAACATTTAGTGACAGTTTTAAGTATACTCAAATGAAAATAATCTTTATTTATTTTATTTGTAAAATCTTCCTCTTAAAAAAGAAATCAACAGGGTTCTTACTCTAAAAGATTACCACCACTGGCTGCAATAATAATCTCCTTTCCTTCGTCAATATGCTGACATGTCACAATACAGTTCACTAGCTTCCAGAAGTCCTTTGATGCCTTGACAATGCAGCCACCAACCTTACATGAGTGTGGCCAGTAGGTGGAAAGATTTCACCACCAGAATGAGCCTCATCACATCTAACCACAGGTTTTCCCCAAAACCAATGAACTCAACAGAGCCCAGAGCTTAAAAGGCTATTCTTATAATATGGTAGATAAAACTAACATGACGATAATTTGGTCAGTTGTTTAGCTATGTTTAGCATCTTTCTGGACATACAAATTATGAACCCTGCTAACAAGAATGCTCAACCAATTGCTTGTTTACAAAATGTCACCAAAATATTTTTCAAAAAGTGAAATAAATCATTTAGCAAAAGTAAAAGGAAAACAATAAACTCTTCTCAGGCTTCCAGCCAGAATCCCAGAAGAAGATGGCAGAGTTTGTCATCAAAACGTTGGTTACAATCGGTACCTGTGCCCAGCTGAAAGTGCTAGAAGAGTTTATTCATGCTATACGCTGGGAAAGCACTAGATCCTTTTTCAAAATAAAACCATGCTGACATTGTATATTACTTTAAAATGCCATTCCTATTTATGTTATATTTCAATATTCAGCAAACATAAGGTATAATGTTAGCGTAAATACAAATATGCTATGTTGTTCAAAACTGCATAGAATTATTGTGAATAGTAAACAAAAATCAATCACTAACATCAGGGATAATCTGCAGGATTCCTTACCAGTGAATGTGCCATGCTGAGAACTGCTGGGAGCAATAAAATTAAGGGGAACGTGTGGGGCTCCACTGATGTACTCATGTGGAAAGGGTCCATTGGGTCCCTTGTATCGACGACATACAACTCGTTGGCAGACAAAGTACATAGCACCCATGACAAAGAGCGAAAGGATTATACCAATCACAGGTCCAATTGCACTGCTCTGAGACGGGAACTCATTCAATGAGGCTTTAGTTAATTCTGCTGGAGAGAAAGCAGATTATTGTCTGAGAAAATGTTTTAAAATCATTCAAAAATTTAAATAGGATATATTAGAATTTAAATAGCAATTGTAATCGGTATAAATTAACAATTATAAACACAAGAGAGTCTGCAGATGCTGGAAATTCAGAGTAACACACAAAATGCTGGAGAACTTAGCAAGTCAGGCAGCATCTATGGAAAAGAATAAAGAGTCAAGGTTTTGGGCTGAGACCATTCATCAGGACTGGAAATGAAGGGGGAAGAAGCCAGAATAAGGTGGGGGGGAGGGGAGGGAGTACAAGCTAGAAGGAAGCAGGTGAAGTGAAAGATAGGTGGGTGGGGGAGTGGGGATGAAGTGAGAAGCTGGGAGAAGGATAGGTGGAAAAGGTAAAGGGCTGAGGAAGATGGAATCTGATAGGAGAAGAAAGTAGACCATGGGAGAAAGGGAAAGAGGAGGGGCACCAGGAGAGATGATAGGCAGGTGAGGAGAAGAGAAGAGGTAAGAGCCAGAAGGAGGGAATGGAGCAGAGGAGAGGGGGGATTAACTTAAAAATAATAGTATTTGTAAGTGATTAAGTACAGTAATTAGACATGAGCAATAATCAACAGATGAAACAAATCCAACAGAAAACATACTACAGATACACAAAAGAAGTAGAAAATGCTGGAAATACTCAATTCTATTGAAAGTCTTCAGTGAAAAATGTTAACTCTTTTTCATTTCCTCCACATGCGGCTTGATCAGCTTAGTATTTCCTGAAATCTCCAGGGTGGATCCCTGACCTCTCAATCAAATCAACCAGAACAGCAGCACACAATTGGTGTTGGCACTTCACTGCACCTCTGAGGTGAATGTTGGATTGTTGGATGAGATGCTTAATCAAGATCCAGTGGATACAAATTCATCAATATCCCAAGAGGCATGTTAACTGAACAATGCACAGCATGCCAGCTACAGCTCTAGTCAGAGGCTTGCTGTTTGTACATAAAGTAGTTCCCAAGATCAAAGGTATTGGGTGCTGCTAAGTCTGGTACCCATGATTGGTGACTGAGGGGAAGCTGTCAGGAGCAATGAGTTAGGTGCCTATATGAGGTGAGACTGAAGTCTGTAGTTGGAGGTCATGAAGTTGAGTATTGTGACATAGACCAGTGAGTGCCAGCTGGTATAGGATCATTTCAGGTGATCAAGTTTTGGATCAGTGACTTGATTGAATTAGCATCTTAGTGCCTTAGCTGGCTGGATATAAAGTTGTTAGAGGAACAGGCATGTTCCTAACATATCTGGCATTTATGCATCTGGAATTCTCTTACAACTGACAATTTTTTTGAAAATAAGCTCAAGCAGGTGAATTTTTTAGACAGTATGCAAAGTAATTGTGAAAAATATTTTAATTTGTGTACATTCACACACAAGTCTGTACAATCGTAGGATAATCAGCAGCAGTATCTTTGAAGATTTGACACTTCATTTATTTTTGCTGCATTTTATAATAATGCTGTTTAGCTTTAAAATATAGAACTGCAGTGTAAAACAGCATTATTTAAAAGGGAAAAGGGATAACAAATAGTATGGAAATTTATTAAAAGGAATAGAATACTAGTGTGCGACATAGTAATGTTTCTTTTGAACAATTCTCATGCAGCTGGTACTTCCCCATTCAGATGGCTGCTGATACACAGTAAATACATTAAAGCAAGCAACACTAACCCTGTTTACGTTGATGGGCAGCGACCAGCTTTAAATCGTGCCACTGCACACCTTGAAGTGCTGTGAAAGCCTGATTGTACTCAAAACCAGTACGCTTCAGATCAAAATAAGTTAATTATATTTGGCCCCAAATAGTGTGGCGCAGCAAAGGAGGTCATTAGATGCAGATCCAATGTGCCTAATCTGCACAATCATTGTTCACCTCAAAATAGTTTATTCAACTCTAAATGGACTTGAGAACCATCTTCTTAAACCACTGTACATTTCTAAATCATTCTCTCACAGTGATAGGCTCGGAGTTCCAAAATTTAGACTCAATAGCAATATTTCTCCAAGTCAGAATGGTGCATAACTTGGAGGGGAACTCACAAGTTGTGTTGTTCCCATATGCTTCTTTTCATTGTTGTCAGTCATTGCTGTCAATGTGGCCATAAAGAACTTCAGTGTGTTTTTAGATGATAAATAATACAGCCACAATGCAATAGTAATGGAGGGACTGAATGTTTTAGCCAGTGGATAGGATGCAAACCAAATAGACTCCGTCTATTTACAGAGAAAAATTAATTTAACAGGCATTTAAAAGGCACCAAAATGAAATCTATTTGGTAACAAGCCAAATGGTCATAATGACAATACAAGTATCATGATGATGTGGTGTACTCATTAGCTGTACATATGGTACAGGTGTGGGACAGGAAATTGCCATTCATCACCTTAATCACTGCAAGAATGTCAAAAAATGTTTCAAAATAATTCTTTACACACCTGCTTCAAGAACTAGAATATACATATTTTGGTACATTTTGAGTTCCAGAGAAATTGAAAACACTGTGTAGACAGATACTTACCACAAAGGAGTTCGTCTGAACCATCAAGGCAATCAGATAATGAATTGCATCGCTGTTTCTTCATAATACACTGACCACTGTTGCAGCGGAACTGGTTCGGATGACAAATAACTAAAAGTAAGGGAAATGATCAGTTTTTAAGAAAACATTTCAACAGGTTTAAAAACACTTTCTGGTGTGACCAGCCTGCTTAACATTCTGTGTAATTCATAGTGCAAAAGAAATAACTCAAGCTAATCATGCAATGCAATGGGATTAAAGACCATCTATCAATCAAAAGTGGATACATTGAATATGAAGCAAAATTCTGGTTGGAAGGAAAACAATGCCTTACATTGCATTTCCAGCACAGCTTCAACTTGCCATTTAGATTGGGATATATTTTATGCAAGTCATTCCATGAGCCTTGTCCTGAACTACAAATATTTAGTTTGTGTTTTGTCAGATAATTCTTCAGATTCTTGTTCAGGTCAGTAATTAACCATATCAGTGTGAAAGGCTCAGATTTTATGGCAAAACAACACACTCACTTTTCTCTGTGATAACAGCCCATACAATTTGCAAAGGCTTTTAACCAAAGACTCACTTTCTGCTACCCTACTTTAACTTCCTTACGGAGGCAGAGTTCCTCAATAGAATTTTCACCCCTCAAGAATCTCAACTTTTTTGTTAAGATTACTGAGATCGTTCTCTTGTCTTACAGTGCAATGTTCAAGACGTGAGTATTTTTAACATCAGATCTTAAGAGCACACAAATTTAGTATGCATTTTAATCAATTCTACTCTGACATGAACATTGCTAAATGGTGCATTTAGGGACAAACATGACATCAACTATTTAATGTTAGGGTTAACTCAAACTTTAATTTCTGCATTTGATTAAAGATTAATTTAAAATATGTCATTCAAATCAAATATACTTGAATACTAACTGAATAATCAGATGAGAAAAGAAATTACCATCACAGTTTTCCTCATCAGATTTATCTTGACAATCTACTTCACCATTGCATCGTAAGCGTCCATCAATGCACTGGCCTTTTTCACACTGAAAATGGTTGGGAGAACATACTGGGCAGTTTTCCTCATCGCTGTGATCATCACATTCTGCAAAACCATCACAGCGCCATGCCATTGGGATACAATCAATCTCCCCTGTTGCACATGTGAATTGCTCTGGTGAACAGGTTGGTGGTTCTGAAAGAGAATTTGTATCCTTTAGCAAAGAATAAGCTTTTCATTCTTGATATTATACTGTTGGCAGAACAGAACTTGCATAATCTTTTCTCTTGGAGCTGTGCAGAGACGGTGGAGTAAATTAGTTAGACTTGGAGTTGTATGGGATGGCATCAATGCAAAAGAAGAGGGAGTAGAAACAGGAAAAGGAATGACAAGGAAAGCATTTGAGAGTGAATCAGATTGAGAAGGAAGGTAGAAGGATCAAGAGGGAAGGTAGGAGAAGGATCACGAAGGACGTAGAGAGAGAATTGAACATAGTGAAAGGATAAGGGAGACTGTAACAGAAGAAGATGAGGGTAAAGAAGATTAGGTGGTTGAGAGAGGATCAGAAAGGGGAGAGAGATAATTAGGGGAATACTGAGAGAGGAAAATGATGTAATGAGTGAGGATTAAGAAGGTGGATGAGAGAATATCAAAGAGTAGAGGAGTATAAAAAGATCTGTCTGGAAAAGATGATGAGGTGGTCTTAGAAGGGCTCAAGCAAGGGTAGTGTCAAAGAATAAGAGATCAGGGGATGGAGTTTGGAAAAAAAAGAAGAGATTTGACAATGCTGGCAAACTGATGAAACAGAAAATGAGCAGAACTTCCCTGGTAGATGACTATACAGTGGATTCTGGTTAATTGGGGCACATTTTGGCCTAATTAAGCACTTGCTCTAATTAGCCAAAGTTTCATGGAAATAGTTAAAAAGGTAAAAAGCAGTCAAACTGAGTAACCAATTATGTATTTAAATGAAATCTGTGTACTAGTTCCTAATACTTATTGATAGAGGAATTCATTAGTGTCTTTTCTTTTGACTATAAATGAACAAAAAATCAGTGCAGACACCTAGTGTCAGTGCAGTCACCTAATGGATGTCTTCACACAATGCTGTCGACAACTGCACCTTCCAATTCTTCATTTTCATTGTAACATTCAAGATGATTGTTGATACCTTCAAATTCTTCATTGGTCCTAACTTGATGAAGTAGTGAGATCGTTTCATTATTCACTCCCTGTCGTTTTTTGCATCCCCAAGCCTGAATGCTTGAAGCTGCAGTGACCAAAACAGCTCTGAGTTGCCTTACTGCTTAAATTTCACCAACTATCAGTGACAAAAATCACTGCTTTTTGAAAACAAACACGCATAACTGATGTTATTTAACAACTGTCTGCTTGAAGCACTGTGCCGAGTCTAATAGTCAGGCAAGCGCATGTGACTGGCGTTAGTTTGACACTGGCAATAGTCTCCTGTCCCAATTAAATGGCATAGTGTCCCAAATAAACAAAGGGAACATCAGCTATTTTCTCGATTAGTTTTTATTCTTTAATAGTCGTCCTAAATTAACCACTGGGCCAATTAACTGGAATTCACTTCATTTCATCAGACTTCCTGAATTAATACTGAAGAAAGCCTCAGCCCTCCAGTTACAGCCTACTTCATAGTGTAAGGCCAGCATTGTTCATAGAGCTCAGACACACAGAAGAACTTTGTGCAAGTGGTATTGAAATAATGATATGATTCTACATGCTTGGAGATGTACATGTATGCGTAGGCCACTGCCTTAAAATGTTTAAGGTTAAATGCCTGCAGCAGGAAAATACATCAAAGAAAAGAGCTTGTACTATGGTGCATGGGTGCAGTACCTCCACACGTCAACAAGTTCTGTAACAGCACCAAGTGTACAGGACACGAACATCGTGGAGTGCCATCGCCTTTAGCAATGCAGATGTGCGAGCAGCCGCCATTATCACGGGAACAAGGATGTGAACCTATGAAAAATTAACTCAACAATTTAGCAGCAGCAATAAACGTTTCACATCTTTATCTTGCATCAGTTAATCTCATTAGATTTACAAGCAGCTATTCCAGCTGCATAATGAGGGCCAGCACATTAAGTAACAATATTTGTTTCAAAAAGTCAGTCAGGATTTAACATCAAAGTACTAAGTACTAAGGAATCAAATTATAATTTAATTTACAATTTTGAATATTACAAAATTTGTTGAATAAAAACATTTACTTCTTGTACTGCATTTGCAAGCAATAGTTGGTTTATCTTCAAAATACCACAGAATTTATTGTGGTATTAAATACATATGTATTTGTGTTATATAATACCAGGATTATGAAACAGAACAAACATACTGAATTCCTCCACATCCAATTCTTCCACTGCATGAATGCCAGTAAGATGAACGATTCTGCCCTGAATTCTTGTACGCTGGTCTCCATTTATCTTCTCAATGCGCTCAATCATCTGTTGCTGACGGTCAATCCAATAAATGTGGTTTCCAAGAATAGCAAGTCCCATTGGCTGCAGAATGTTAGAATCCTGCAACGTCAGCCTATTGGCACCTATTATTTAACAAGAGAAGTTTGACTTTAAAATACAACATTTCTGCAAAACAACACAAGAATCTATGTTTCTATGGTATACTGTATCTGACAGCTATAAAACAGGCTGGTCGTTGAATGTGATTTTGCACCCAAGACTTTCCACAAAGCAGTTTTTTTCAGGAAATAGTAAGACGAAGGAAAAGAAAGAGCTCATTTGGAAAATTAATCTGGTTCTCTCAGATCACTTCCACCTGCTCACAATACATTTGGGCTAAAAGCTGTTGGAGGTTTTCTGCCCAGTTGCCCAACTTTAGAACGTGGGAGTACTTCAAAACTGAAAGGGATTAATAAGAATGGGCATTAACAACAAACATAAGGCTTCACTTTGTCATTCAATTGTTGACTGTGGTATAAAGTGGTGCCACAAACTAAAGATTTTATTGTGTATTTGAACAAATTAGCTAAATTTCAGCCACTGTCCCCGGGGAGACTTGCAATTGGTCTCAATTATTCTGGAACCAGTGAACTTTAACCGTATCTATGGTAAAGTGTAAACAGTTGATGTTTCGGGCTGAGACCCTTCATCAGGACTCAATAAATGCTGCTTGGCCTGCTGAGTTCCTCCATTTTTGTGTGTTGCTTTGGATTTCCAGCATCTGCAGATTTTCTCTGTTTGTAACTTCAACTGCGTCCAGGATCCAGGGATCTGTTTGCTGAACATTGTGTATATGAGCAGCAATGATTATTTGTGATAAATCTACTTATTAATGTAGTTAACACAGCAGCATATGGGGAACTAGATAGTGAACAACTGCCAATACTCATGACACTGTATATGAGTAAGAATTACTACCCACAAAGTAAGAAAAAACTGAGTAAATTTGGGGTTCAGTGAGCTACTTCAGTTTTATATTTGTGAATATCAGTTGTGCTTCAGATTTGGTATCTGTTTTACTTTTTATGTATGACTCTATATTCATTTTAAACTAATAAGAGAGTTTATTATCACTTTATTTAAGATAATAGCATTCCTGGAATTTAATAGCTACAGGTTGCAGTCATAATAAAAATAGAAAAATAAGTTGCTACATTTCCTACTTAACAATAATGAAAACAAAAATTGGCTGTCAGGCATCCTAGGATATTATAAAGTTTATGGGAAGACTATAATAATGCAATGCTTTCTTTTATATGAATGGAAGGTAACCAAAAATTATTTATGTATTTAGAGATACAGCATGGAAGTCCAATAGGTATTGCTCAGAATAGATTCCGTATGCTTGCTACAAATGGATTTGCGTGCATGGTCTGAGTTCAGCCCCAAATGCTATTCTTAGTGTCATAGGATCACAGAGCTGTACAGCACAGAAATGGGCCCCATTTTGACCCTTTCAACCATCTACACTAATTTCATTTGTCTACTTTAGGACCCTGTCCATCCAGCTTCACTAATCCCTTGCCCACATGAGGACTGTCACCTTCCATCTCTTGCCTATTTAAGTGTCTGTTAAATGCTTCAACCACAATAATTGTATCTGATTCCACCAACTTCTCTGGAAGCACTTTCCAGATTTGAACCACATACAGTGTAAAAATAACCTCTCTCTTACTTCCGCTTTTAAGCTTTTTCCTCTCAAAAATACAGGATCTGTTGCTTTTTTTGATTTCCTTTAACATGGGAAAAAGTTTTGACTATTTATCCAATTCATGTTTCTCACATAATTATGTGCTTTATCAGGTCACTGCTCAGCCTTCTTCACTCCAAGGAAAACAAGACCAGCCTATCCAGTCTCTTCCAACCCAGGCAACGTCCAGGTCAACTTCCTCTCCACTCTCTCCAGCACAATCAGATATTTCCCATAATGTGCTGACTAGTAATGCACATTGTACTCCATCTGTGGCCTAACCAGTATTTTGAGTGGTCATTGGCCAGGGATTCCTACAAATCAGTGGGGATGTTACATGTTTTCATTTAGACTTTGAAAACATTCTTGAATTGTTTCCCTGGTACTGTATTAATGTGTCAAGGGTTTAGTTGAGGGTCCTTATCAGGAGTCTGGAATCAAGCATGTAAATGATTCCAATAAACTTTAATAACAATAGATTTTTTATGCAAAAATGTCCAATTCCTAGGCAATAACGTCAATACAGTGCGAAGGAGATATGAATCCTTATTCATTTTCTTATAACTACATGTAAAGGTGCAGAGATTTTAGGTAAAAAATGTCTTCATTTAGCCACTTTTGGACAGTGCTTTGAAGTTTGAACTGATCTGTTAATAACTTGATGACATGCTTAATTTAAAAATCCTTTTTTGTTTGTAAAACAATATTAGATCAAAAAGTGGCAGAAACATCACACAAGTGGAATTGAAATTTTCTCTGAATATAACCAAAGTAAGATAAAGCTGGAAACCGGTTTTGATTACACATTTCAACAGAAGGGAGAAAGAAAGAAACTTACCAGATAAATCACTGCTTTCAATGCGTTTTAGATCTGCATCAACCCAAAAAAGCTTCCCTAGCTTATTATCAATTGCTAAACCAACAGGCCGAATCAATCCAGTTGAAAATAGTACTTCTCTTTCGGTACCATCAAGTGCTGCTCGCTCAATTTTTGGGGACCTTTCCTGCATGTTTGTGATGTACATATACCTGTGTGATTATTTTTTAAAAGAGACATTAAAACAAAGATATTATTACCAGGATATATATGGGCACACAGTATATTACTATTCTTATTAAAACAAAATACCTTTTCCTTAAATTACACAAGGAATAAGATAATGTTGCAACAATTCTTAACATCATTAAAGAAAGCAATTTGGTAATTCAAGCCATATAACCATATAACAATTACAGCACGGAAACAGTCCATTTCAGCCCTTCTAGTCCATGCCGAACGCTTACTCTCACCTAGTCCCACCGACCTGCACTCAGCCCATAACCCTCCATTCCTTTCCTGTCCATATAGCTATCCGATTTTACTTTAAATGACAATATCGAACCTGCCTCTACCGCTTCTGCTGGAAGCTCATTCCACACAGCTACCACTCTCTGAGTAAAGAAGATCCCCCTCATGTTACCCCTAAACTTTTGCCCCCTAACTCTCAACTCATGTCCTCTTGTTTGAATCTCCCCTACTCTCAACGGAAAAAGCCTATCCACGTCAACTCTATCTACCCCCCTCATAATTTTAAATACCTCTATCAAGTCCCCCCTCAACCTTCTACGCTCCAAAGAATAAAGACCCAACCTGTTCAACCTTTCTCTGTAACTTAGGTGCTGAAACCCAGGAAACATTCTAGTAAATCTTCTCTGTACTCTCTCTATTTTGTTGACATCTTTCCTATAATTCGGTGACCAGAACTGTATACAATACTCCAAATTTGGCCTTACCGATGCCTTGTACAATTTTAACATTACATCCCAACTCCTATACTCAATGCGCTGATTAATAAAGGCCAGCATACCAAAAGCTTTCTTCACCACCCTATCCACATGAGATTCCACCTGCAGGAAACTATGCACCATTATTCCTAGGTTCCTCTGTTCTACTGCATTCTTCAATGCCCTACCATTTACCATGTATGTCCTATTTTGATTAGTCCTACCAAAATGTAGCATCTCACATTTATCAGCATTAAACTCCATCTGCCAACTTTCAGCCCACTCTTCTAATTGGCCTAAATCTCTCTGCAAGCTTTGAAAACCTACTTCATTATCCACAACTCCACCCATCTTAGTATCATCTGCATACTTACTAATCCAATTTACCACCCCATCATCCAGATCATTAATGTATATGACAAACAACAATGGACCCAGTACAGAGCCCTGAGGCACACCACTAGTCACTGGCCTCCAATCTGACAAACAGTTATCCACCACTACTCTCTGGCATCTCCCATCCAGCCATTGCTGAATCCATTTTACTACTTCAATATTAATACCTAACAATTGAAGCTTCCTAACTAACCTTCCATGCGGAACCTTGTCAGAGGCCTTACTGAAGTCCATATAGACAACATCCACCGCTTTACCCTCGTCAAATTTCCTAGTAACCTCTTCAAAAAATTCAATAAGATTTGTCAAATATGACCTTCCACGCACAAATCCATGTTCACTGTTCCTAATCAGACCCTATCTATCCAGATAATTATATATACCATCTCTAAGAATACTTTCCATCAATTTACCCACCACTGACATCAAACTCAAACTTACTCTTTCCAAGTATGCACTTTTGATCACCTCTGTAGTCCCTCGCCAGGAATGCTTGTCCAGGAGTGAAACATCAAATCTCCTTGCTTGAGGACCTCTAAATTTGTCTCAGCTCTTTGTCCTGCATACTCTTTCTAAGATTGGGTTAGAAGTGATCCAAGCATGAACTCAAGGGCCTACCTAGCAATAGCGTAACTGATGAGCTGTGGCTGTGGAGTGTGCAACATTGTGATATGCAAGAAGGAAATTGGTGAGCTTGTGAGCTTCTGCTGACATTGCTCACAGTGTGTTCTTTAGTCTCTGGACAAATTTTTCTGCTGAGTTTTTTGTAGCTGGCTGGTATGGTGCAGATGCAATATGTCTTACTCCATTCATTTTCAGAAATGACTGAACCTGAACCACAACAAACTGTGCTCCATTATCACTGACTTAAGTGTTGTTGAACACTGGTCCTTGAGAAGAGGCTTCTCAAAATATTAGCAGTGTACAAGGGTATAGTGGAGGATATTGGGAACATTTCTGGTCACTTTGTAGCTGCATCCACTACTTGCCAAGACATTTTTGTCTATAAATGGTCTGGCAAAATTCACATGAATCCTCTGCCACAATTCCTAGGGATGGAGAGGTGCTACTCTTGGCACCTTCTGGATATGCTGGCATCCCAAACAGTGCATGGTAAGCTGCTCAATCTGCTGATCTAGGATCAGGCTACCAGACAAAGCTTTAAGCCAAAGCTTTTATTTTGGTCATGTCTAGATGACCAGCATGTAGCTCCTGCAACACTTTAATTCTTTTGGATGGTACAACAACTCTCAAAACCCACATAAGCTAATGCCTGGCAAGGGCAAGCTCATCTTGGTGCTGGTAAAAATGGCAGAACTGGAGTTTCTGCTGCACATTCTAGTCATTTTGGGTTGCCGGAAGTAATAAAGGAAAGAAGATTTCGGTGAAAGCATGCAGGAGGTGAGAAGGTTAAGCATAGGGAAGATGATGAAGGTGGAATTAAATATTTGTTAATCAGTAGATCCAGGATTGGAGATGAAGTTTGATGCCAAATAAGACATTTGTTCAGTATCAGATAGATGGTAGGCAAGAGGCTAAAGTTAGTGTGAGGGTTCCTTGATAATTAGTGAGAGAAACATTTGCCTCATTCAAAATAGAATGTTGGACAGGCAGTGCAGTAACTCTGAAGCAGAGAAGCAAATGAGAAATTGGTAGGGAAGTAGCGAAGTAAGAGGCTGTTGAGAAAACACTTTATAAAAAGGAAATGCAATTGCGTCTCTCCACTGGTATGTCACAGGTTTATAAGGTTCTACTTTTCCTTATGGTAAGGAAAATATTAAAACTAATATTTTTTTTGTAAAACTGTAACTTCTTTATGCATTAAATTGAATAATAAGCAAGTTACCCCCGTTCTGCATTGACAACAATAGCCCTAGGTCGGTCATGTTCTCCTCGAAGAACTATTCCAATGGGCTTTCCATCTAGTCTGTTAACATTTACAGTGTTCGATGTTTCACAAGTCCAGTAGACAGTTCGGCTGTAGATGTCAAGGCTCAAGTCATGGGGTTGAATATCTGGATTTTGGCTTTGGTTTGGCCCAGAAACAACCACGAATGCCTAGATAAACAAACAATAAATAAAAAAGCAGTTATTGATTCAACTTTTACTGTGTACAATTAAGAGATAATATCAATGCAACTCAGAGCTTCAACTGCAACACTGTTGGTCTTGAAGAGCTAATTTCCCCCCACTGAATTAATGTATATACTAAAAAACTATATAGAAACGCTATTGCTGTCATTGTTTATGTAAAGGTATCCCTCCAATGTGTGGACAGAGATAGACAGAAAACATTTTATGCACATCTTCAGCAGAATCAAGCCATGGGTACCCACAATTGAATGTCTAAATTACAACAATCATGCCACAAAATTTCAGATCACTGAAGACTGCTTACATCAAACCTCCATTCCAGACTAAATAATTTATATGAAACAAATACAGAAACAAAATGTGGAGTTGTCATGCTGCATCCTAATTTAAATATGATCAGTCTGCTTTCTCATTCTCAGAATTAAGGTCTTCAGAAAGTACTTTGAATGATTAATTCATTAACTGCTTTCTTGACGATCAAACTCCTAGTCCTTGTTTATGTCATTTCATTGTTCACCAGATGGCAGGCAGAATGTGGACAAAGCACATTTATATATAAATCTCTTGGAAAGCAGCAAATGGCATTTGGAGCTCAGGGAATTTCAAAACTATCAAATGTTACAATGAAACAGATATTTACATCACAGGCAGCTCAATAAACAGAGTACTGTATTTATGCAATGAGTACCCAAAAACAATAAATCTCAAGTTTTGTACCTTGGGATTAGTTATTAATTATTAATGTGATGTCAGCTACAAAAATAACTTGAGAAGCTCTTCCTGAATCGCTGAGTGTGCCTTCAGACTTCTGTACCTCCTTTCTGACAGAAACAAAGAGAAGAGGGCGTGCCCTAGGTGATGGGGGTCCTTAATAATGGATGTCACCTTTCTGAGGCACCGCTCCTTGAAGATGTCTTGAAGATGTATTATGAAGGTTAGTACCCAAGATGGAGCTGACTGATTTTACAACTTTCTGTAGCTTCTTTCAGTCCTGTGCAGTAATCCCCCCTCCCCCATACCAGACAGTGATGCATTCCTGTCAGAATGCTCTCCACGGTACATCTGCAGAAGTTTTCGAGTGTCTTAGGTGACAAACTGAATCTCTTCAAACTCCTAATAAAGTATACAGTAAATGCAGTCTTGCCTTTCTTATAGCTGCGTCAATATGTTGGAACTAGGTTAGATTCTCAGAGATCTTGACACCCAGGAAATTGAAGTTGCTCACTCTCTCCACTCCGGTCCCCCTAGGAGGATTAGTTCATGATCCCTCATCTTACCCTTCCTGAAGCCCACAATCAGCTCGTTTGTCTTACTGACACTGAGTGCAAGGTTGTTGCTGCGACACCACTCAACTAGCTGGTATATCTCGCTCCTGTACACCCTCTCATCTCCATCTGAGCTTCTACCAACAATTGTTGTATCATCAGCAAATTGATAGATAGTATTTGAGCTATGCCTAGCCACACAGTCAGGGGTATAGAGGGAGTAGAGCAGTGGGCTAGGCACACACCCCTGAGGTGCGCCAGTGTTGATCGTCAGAGAGGAGGAGATATTCTCACCAATCCACACAGACTGTGGTCAGCCAGTTAGGAAGTTAAGAATCTAATTGCAGAGGGAGGTACAAACGCCCAGGTTCTGTAGCTTAATGATCAGAACTGTGGGAATGATGGTGCTATATGCTGAGCTATAGTCAACGAACACTATACAGTGCTACTGTGTGATAAGTCATTAAGGCAGCTCCCATTATTCTTCTTAGGCATTGGTATAATTGTTGCCTTTTTGAACCAGGTAGGAACTTCTGACCGCAGCAGCGAAAAGTTGGAAATTTCCTTGAATACTCCCACCAGCTGGTTGGCACAAGTTTTCAGAGCCTTATTAGGTACTCCAAGAGGGCCTTCCGCCTTGCGAGGGTTCACCTTCCTGAAAGACAGCCTAACATCAGCCTCCGATTCAGAGATCACAGGGTCACTGGGTGTAGCAGGGATCTTGACAGTTGTAGTTATATTCTCCCTTTCAAAGAGTGCATAGAAGATGTTGAGCTCATCTGGTAGTGAAGTATCGCTGCCATTCATGCTGTTGGATTTTGTTTGTAGGGAGTAATGTCTTGCAAGCACTGCCAGAGTTTACATGCATCCGATGTTGCCTCCAACCTCACTTGGAATTGTCTCATAGCTCTTGAAATAATCCTCCACAAGTCAAACCTGGTTTTCTTGTACAGACCTGGGTCACCAGACTTAAATGCCACAGACCTAGCCCTCAACAGATGACGTATCTCTGCTGGTTCATCCATAGTTGCTGGCCTGGGAATGTACAGCAAGTATGTACAACAGGTACATAAAGTCTTAGAATTAATGACTGATAGTTGCCAATGCACGTATCACTTTGCTCCATTACTAGACTCTGTACTGGAATTACAATGGACAATCTCATTCTCCAATTCCATGCTTGTGATACCTAGCATGGGATCAGAGACCCCACTCATTCTAGTGGGATTCTTAGCCTAAAGAGAATGCAGAAAATATGTTTTTAAAAATTATCTCACTTTAGTTCAATGCTTTAATTTAAATACTATGTACAATTCTTAATCATTTTCAACGTCTTACTCATTTTTACTATTTTAATAAATGATCTAATTGTTAATAGGTTAAATGTCTCTTCATATTAGAGATGGTCTACAAAACTAAACTATAAATTCCCACTGGCTGTGACACAAAGCAAAGTTCCAGCTCCAGTTTCCTGTAACCTGCTTTGGTGGCAGGGTGCAGGACAATGGCTGTATCAAATTTGTGGTACAGAGGTTCAGCAACATCAGCTCTCCGCATTAGTCCAGATGAGTGTGGGCAAGCCGAAATAACAGAGAGTGATTTTGGTGTTAGACCACTTTCAGCACAATCAGTTGAAGATGCAAATGTTTCAGGAACTGAGAGGTGAAAATGTAACCAAACATTTGTGAGCAGGGTTAAAATAACTGTTTAACCAAGCATAAGCTGTAATTCTATTCCTGAGACAGCTCCTCCACAAAGATAACTTTAGCTACTTACTTGAGAACCATCATCTCTAGCTCTCTTAATGATGTTTTGGCGTCCATCTATCCAGTAAATCAGTTTGTCAACAGCATCATAATCCACTGCTTTCACATTTCGCAAACCATGTACAGGCAAAATTATGTCTGGACTCTGCTGCTCGTCCAAGATCATGCGACTAATTGCAGTCTTCTGACTGAACAGGAGGAAACTAACAGGCACTGAAATAGTAGAGACAAATTAAACAAGTATTATGATTAAAAAATTGTAAGACAAAATATTTCTAAATTGAATTATGTGAAAAGAAATGACACCAAAACATTACTGAAAAAGTTAATCTTGACTTTAATGTAAAAATAAGAGCAAGGTTACCCAGTGTTCACTTTTACTTAAGAATAAATCAGACAGAGCCTCCAGAGGTGGTATGGGTTCAGTTAAACATACTGTAGAACTTGAGCAATTTCCTGCTTTGTCATACTTACCATCTCTGCCTTAAATATTTGTAAAGATTTCCACACCAGAAAAAAGCACAGGGCTTGTCCCTTCAAGTGCGAGTCAGTTTTCAACTTTGTTTCACATCTTAATTATTGTCAAATACCTCATCTGACACTGAAAGCTAACATTTACAGTTGTAGAGTCACATTCACTGTAGATTGTAATTCTGAGTGGATTTCAAAAGCATAAAAGAAATTTTTTCTTTCCATTCCTCACCCCTCAGTTTATTTGATCTTTCTGTTTCTTTCTGTATTATGTACTGGCATGGGAGAAGGTATTCTGATGTTCAGTTCTTGATTCAGATTGTGTGGCTCGGTACAGAGTCTTCAATATAATTAATTATGGAGACACATAGTTACACTTCATATTCAAAAAATGTTAGGCACTGGATTGTTCAGTTTCTGAACCATTCAATTTCAAGGACAAAAATAAATCACTGAATTTGTGCACTAGCTTAAGTCTACTGAACAGCTGGTGCAGTGAAATGTGACACCTTAAATAAACGGTTTGAATTTTGGTGTGTACTTTTGAAACAACATTTTAAACATAATTAACAAATCCTTTGACATTTGAGTGATGTAGATTGCTGAGAGCAAGGGAGCCAAACCCATGGAACGCATGGGGCCATTGTGGGATGCGCAAACATTTTGCTGGCACACGGCATGCAGTGTTATCTCTCAATTTTGTAAACCCCACTCATCGTAAAAAGATACATAATGATTATCTTTACAGTTCAAAGTACATTAATGTCACCATATACAACCCTGAGATGCATTTTCTTGAGGGCATATTCAATAAATTCGTCATAGGATAAAAACTACAATAGAATAAATGAAAGACCATACCAATTGGGTGTTCAACCATTGTGCAAAAGACAACAAACTGTCCAAATCCAACAAGAAATAACAATAATAAATAAGTAAATAAACAAACAAAAAATATCAAGAACATGAGATGAAGAGACCTTGAAAGTGAGTCTATAGGTGTGGGAACATTTCAATGATGGGGCAAGTGAAGTTATCCTCTTTGGTTCAAGAGCCTTATGGTTGAGGAGTAAAAACTGTTCCTGAACCTGGTAATTGAATCTTGAGGCTCCTGTACCTTCTTCCTGATGGCAGCAGTGAGAAAAGAGCAAGACATGGATGGTAGGGGTCCCTGATGATGGATGTTGCTTTCCTGCGACAACACTCTGTGTAGATGTGCTCAACGTAGGTGAGGGCTTTACCCCCAAATGAGGTGGCAACAATATTTTACCATCTGAGAGCAGTGAGATATTTTCACAGGAAACATGTCGTGCTGGTTTGATGCTTACTAGATAGTTGTGAGAACTTGTGACATTGGAAGATACGTCTGAAATGCACGCATACCTTATATTATTCTATATGTTTATATCATATATATTTTTTCTTCTGTCGTTTGTGAGTGAACACTAGATATTTGGTGATAATAATGGTAAATACTGTATGTAGTCTAGTGTCTATGAATATTCATAGGTCATTGTTTTCAGCAAAAAATTTGGTCAAGTCCAATTATGTGATGAAGTGTTTTGAGAGGTTGGTGATAAAACATATCAATTCCTGCCTGAGAAGTGATTTTGACCTGCTCCAATTTGCCCACCAGCACAACAGATCCACAGCAAATGCCATTTCATTGGCTCTTCACTCAATCTTGGAACATTGGGACAGCAAACATGGATAAATCAGGATGCTCTTAATCAACTACAGCCTGGCATACAATAGTATCATCCCCTCAAAATTTACAATTAGCTTCAAGACCTTGGCCTAAATACCTCCTTGTGTAATTGGATGCTTGATTTCCTCACTTGCAGACCCCAGTCAGTTTGGATTGGCAACATCTCCTCCACCATCTCCATCAACACAGGTGCAACACAAAGTTGTGAGGCTAAGCACAACTCTAAGGCCAGATTTAAGTTTGCTGACAATATCACTGCCACTGGCCAAATCAAAGGTGGTGAGGAATCAGCATATAGGAGGGAGACTGAAAATCTGACTGAGTGGTGCCACAACAACCTTTCACTCAACGTCAGCAAGACCAAAGAGATGATTATTGCCTTCAAGAGGAGGAAACCAGAGGCCCATGAGCCGGTCCTCATCAGGGGATCAGGGTTGGAGAGGGACAACTCACCTCGGTGTTAGCATTTCAGGGGATCTGTCCTGGGCCTAGCACATGAGGATAGCAGTGCCCCTGCTTCCTCAGAAGTTTGCAAAGATTTGGCATGACATAGAAAACTTTGGCAAACTTCCATAGATGTGTGGTGGAGAATACAATGACTGGTTGCATCACATTCTGGTATGGAAACACCAATGCCTTTGAATGGAAAATCCTACAAAAATAGTGGATACAGCCCAGTCCGTCAAGGTAAAGCCCTCCTCACCATTGAGCATATCGACATGGAGTGCTGTTGCAGGAAAGCAGCATCCGTCATCAAGGAACCCCACCACCCAGGTCATGCTCTCTTCTCACTGCTGCCATCAGGAAGAAGGTACAGGAACCTCAGAGCCCACACCACCAGGTTCAGGAACAGTTGTTAGCCCTCAAGCAGAAGGGATAACTTCACTCGCCCCATCACTGAAATGATCTCACATCCTATAGACACACTTTTAAGGACTCTTCATCTCATGCTACCAATATTTATTATTATTTTCCTTCTTTTCTTTTATATTTTCATAGTTTGTTGTTTTTTTTGCACATTGGCTGTTTGTCCGTCCGGTCATTCATTGATTCTATTATGTGACCTGGATTTACTGAGTATGCCCGCAAGTAAACAAATCTCAGAATTGTACATGGTAACATAAATTTACTTTGAACTATAGGAGTAGATTTACTGATGAAACTAGTACTACAGGCATAGGTCTCAAAACAACCAAATACAAGTTGTATATAAAATACTTGTCATCGTTATGCAGCAAGGAGCCTCAAGGAGAGTAAAGTGTGTTTATTTTCCTTTCCTTGGTCTTTAATGAATATTCACCAAGCTTATAAATTCACATACACATTTCTTATGTTACATGAGCACACTATAGTTTTGAAGGAATAAAAATACTTACAACTACAAGTTTTGTTATTGCCATCAAGTACGTAATGTGATGCACATCCACACTTGTAGCCAGTTGGCACGGCAAGGCAAAGATGAGAACAGTGTCCATTGGTTTGCACACATTCATTCCAGCCATCTTGCCGTGAAGAATGAAAAACTAAGATGTCCATCACGTAGTCCAAATGTCCTTGAATAAGTGTTCGGTTTTGTCCATTCATTTTGTCAGCACGTTCAATACTGCGCAAATTCCAATCAGTCCAATAGATGTAATCCCGGTACTGTGTTAGCCCAAAGGGGTGAGGAAGATCATCAGCTATGATTTCACGCTGTTGCCCTTGATTTACGAATAACAAAAGAATCAACAATTAGGTTTTGCAACCAACCAATACATGTCAATGCGTAAGTCTTGCAAAAAGTAAAAACTTTCAGATGTTATGACACAAACACTATAACTTGGATAAGCTCAAGATGTGGACTTTGGTTAAACACCAACTTATGTTGGTTCACAGCCACAGCTTTAGTATTTTTTGAAAATGATATATAGAAAGAAAAATTCCTAGCAGGAGAATTCACTCAAAGCAGCTGACTGTTCCATCAATTCTTAATCCAAAGAAACTGACCACAGATGGAGACTGAAAAACAAAATGTCTTGTTGGTATTTGAATTCTGTTATTTCCTGTCACTGATGTATGCAGGCTAATGGCTGAAGCCTCCTTTTGAGTATTAGTGCTAGAGGCCCCAAATTTGGGAGGCTGTGAGAAAGTTGAACTGCCAAAGTTTAACACACAAGGAAGAAAATCAAATTTAAAATTATATTGCTCTGAACAGATGGCTTCAATACAAAATATAGTATGCAGAAAACTTGGAGTTAAGAATGTGCAGCAGTTTTCATAGATTAAAACTTCAGAGACAACTTAAAGAAGCTTATTAATGTGCCCTATCAGCCAAAATTCACAGCAACTTTTGAAAAGACATACGTTCTTGTAAGTAATTACAACAGGATACAGCCCTAATTCCCATTACCTTAAAACATTTTAGGGCCAAGTCTAGACTTTTCTCTTACCGAGCATGTTTGAAGATTCAATCATTGATGTATCCAAGTCAGTCCAATAAAGTCTTTTCTCTACATAGTCAATAGTAAGTCCATTGGCCCGTCCCACTCTGTCTACCAGAGCAGCACTATTTGTGCCATCCATGTGTGAGCGGACAATTCTTGGCTTACCACCCCATTCAGTCCAATACATGTACCTGATGCAGGGAAACAACGATATCTAAGTACTTTGGAGGCAGTAAAACAAATTTCACAAATGATCTTGAATTATTGTAACAGACTGATCCCGGTGAAGTAAACATGATTAATGTTCAAAACTTCATCATCTGTCAATGGCAAGTTGTGTATAAACAGATTGTTATTGGGTTAAAGCATTGGAATAGGTAATACTTCCATTCATTTTCTAAGCAAAAGAGGAAATGATTGGAAGCATTACTTATGGTAATGTTTTAACCCAATAATAGTCTATTTATACACAAAAGACAACAGTTTTCTCATTGCAATTACAGGTTTTTGTATTGGTTACCCAGCATGAATAGTAAGTTACCAACATGCTTCAAGCTTAGTGTTTGAAGGGCACATCCTGTTGAGTCTGTAAGAACTGTTCTGCTTCATTTTACAGTAATTATGGAGGAGTAACCTGGATTAGTATTGCACTTCATACAACCTTAGGCATCCCACCTTATTTCATTGCTGTAATATGGAAAGATTTGCCATTGATCACAACAATGTCCTCAACAACACAGAAATATACTTGACGTGATTATCAATATTCTGTTTGGATAGAGGGATTACATTAACCTTTGAAAACAATCCCATATTTTTTGAAACAGAAGGCTGAATACATTAACTTCACTTAGAATGGAAATAGTGCCCAAGACATCTGAATAGTGGCAACATTGCTACTTCTTTTATTGATGTAGTAATCAAAATGATATACACGAATCTCTGAGGAGAAGTTTGCACCTATGATCCAGTTATTGACTTGGCAAATTATACTATTACTGAATTAAAGCTGTCATCTGTAAGCAAGGTAAATTACTGACAGATTGGCAGCAGTTTTATTCATCTTGCATCTATCAAGAGGAAGACTTCCAAACTCATTCTGTAAACAACATTTCAAAACTAGCGATGTTATTAATCACAATTTAAAAACAGCTCAGGCATGTTCATCCACTTCTAAATACTCATTACTCTTGCTGAAAAGACCAGTTTTCTTATTGACCTAATCAAATATTAAAAAGTTTGGAAGAATAATTGACAACACAGGCATCATACATGATGGAGTGCATTGCCTTTTACAGCATGTCAAATCCCAAATCAAGCATCAGGTTCAAGATAATTTCTTGTTCACCAATTTTGCTAATGCTGCTGTAGATAATGATAACTCAAGCTACAGAAAAATAATTTGAGTTTCAAAATCATAATTAAGATGTTGGGTGTTCAGCTAAGGGGCAACAGCTGTCAAGGCTGATTCCTCCAGTGAAAAACCATTGAGTTTGATTCCCCACAAAACTTTAGATCAGCTGATCTTTGTAGCCTACTGCAACTGATTATAAACCTGTTCACAGCAAATATTAAACCTATAGTAATCCAGCATCCTCAGGACCTTGGTGGTGCTGGACTGGTAAATTTTCCATATTATTAGATATTACTTCTAGTAATATATTAATACAACTTTGATTTACTTTTTTTTCCAAAGACACAGTGGTATAATGGATTGGTCAGTAAACCATATGAGCTTAAAGGGAGCACAGGAACATAGGGTGATGGTGTGTTTAAAAGGAGCACTGTGTTTAAAAGAGGCAGGGAAGTAGGTCACCAGTGAGCTTAAAAGGTGTGGAAATGTGGGTCCTGCTGAGCAAATGTGGGAATGGAGTCCTAGTGAGTACAAGAGAAGCATGGGAATTGGACCTTGCTGAGTTTAAAGGAAATGCAGACAATGGGATGGGTGTTCAAAGGGAAGTGGAACTCTGTTGATTGTAAAGGGAGCACAAGAAATAGGGACCGGTGAGTTTAAAAGCAGCACAGCTAACCAGACAAGAGGAACCAGATACTGACCTATCAAGATATCCAAGAAATTAAATAGTGGATTGTTGTTTTCCTGTATCTCCCATTGTGCTATATTTTATAGAAATGGGTTGGAAATATTTTACAAGTTCACTGTATGATTCGATGTTTCAATCTACATGTGACAGATAAAGCTAATCTTTAGATGGATACAATTGAGGGAGGTGTGTGGTTATGCACTTTGGTAGAAGAATACAGGCATAGACTATTTTCTAAACAGGAAGAGAATTCAGAAATTGGGGGTGCAAAGGAACTCCTAGAGCAGGGTTCCCTAAAGGTTAACTTGCAGGTTGAGGCAGTAGTAAAGGAGGCAAAGGCAATGTTAGCATTAATTACAAGAGGACTAGAATATAACAGCAAGGATGTTGTAATGAGGTTTTTGTAATGTGCGACCACATTTGAAGTACTGTGAGTAGTTTTAGGTCCCAAGTCTAAGAAAAGATATGCTGGCATTGGAAAACGTCCAGAGGAGGCTTATAAGAATAATACTCGGAATGAAAGTATTACTGTATGTGAAACACTTGATGATTCTGGGCCGGTACTTGCGAGTGTTTAGAGGAATGAAGGGGGAATCTCACTGAAACCTACCAAATATTCAAAGGCATCGAGTGGAGGTGGGGAGGATGCTTTCAATAGTGGGAGAGTCTAGGACCAGAGGGCACAACCTCAGAATAGAAGGATGTCCCTTTAAAACAGAAATGAGGAGATATTTCTTGAGCCAGAGGATGGTGAAGTTATCGGGTATATTTCAAGTGCACGCCTCAAATGTTAGGGGAAGAAGGCAGGAAATGGGGTTTAGAGGGAAAATAAATCAGCTATGGTCAAAAGGCAGAAAGGATTCAATAGACTAAATGCTCTAATTATGCTCCAGTGTCTTATGGTCTTAAATGGAGAAAAATGGGACTAACTTGGAATGTTCTGGACTGGTTGAGCGTAAGGACCTGTTTCCATACTGTAGGACTCTATTGCTGATGTTCTGGATCATTGGGATCCATCTGGGGAATATCCTTTTAGGCAGATTTGCTGTTGGGTTGGTTTTAAACTAACTTGGCAGGGCAATGGGAACCAGAGTGATAGTGCTGAGGATGGGGCAGTTGGAAGACACGTTGATGCAGGGTGTAGTGAGATTGTGAGGAAAAATAGGCAAATAATAGGGCAAAATTGCAGTCATTGGGATGAGTTGAAGTGCAACATGGGGAAAGATTAAAAAGAACGATGAATACACAACTTAAAGTGTTATATTTGAATTCACGCAGTGTCGGGAATAATGTCAGAATCAGAATTAGGTTTATTATCACCGGCATGTGTCGTTAAATTTGTTAACTTAGTGGGAGCAGTTCAATGGAATGCACAGTAATACAGAAAGAAAAATAAAAAAAAAGATTTAAAATAGTGCAAAAACAGAAATTATATATATAAAAGAAAAGTTAAATAATGTTCATGGGTTCAATGTCCATTTAGGAATTGTATGGCTGTTCCTGAATCACTGAGTGGATGCCTTCAGGCTTCTGTACCTCATTCCTGACAGTAACATTCAGAAGAGGACATGTCCTGGTTGGTGGGAATCCGTAATAATGGACGACGCCTTTCTGAGGCACCACTCCTTGAAGATGTCTTGGATATTATGGAAGCTAATACCCTAGATGGAGATGACTAATTTTACATTCTGTAGCTTCTTTCAGTCCTGTGCAGTAAACCACACCCCAATGCAAGACGGTGATTCAAAACACTCTCCGCAGTACATCTATAGAAGTTTTCAAGGGTTTTACATGACAAAACAAATCTTTTCAAGCTCCTAATGAAATATAGCCGCTGTCCTGCCTTCTTCATAGTTGCATCGATAGGTTGGGACCAGGTTAGATCTTTGGAGATCTTGACACTCAGAAAATTGGAAGTGTTCACTCTCTCCACTTATGATCCCTCACTTATGATGAGGATAGGCTTGTGTTCCCTCATTTTACCTTTCCTGAAGTCCACAATCAGTACTTTCATTTCACCGATAATAGGGTACAAAGCTGTTGCTACGACACCACTCAAGTAGCTGATAAGTTTCACTCCTGTATACCTTCTCATCTCCATCTGAGATTGTACCAACAGTAGTTGCATCAGCAAATTTATAGGTGGCATTTGAGCTATACCTAGTATATAGAGAAAATAGAGCAGTGGGCTAGGCACACACCCCTGAGGTATACAGGTGTTGATCCTCAGCGAGGAGGCAATATTATCATCAATCCACACAGATTGTGGTTTTCTGGTTAGGAAGTCGTAAATCCAATTGCAGAAGGAGGTACAGAGGCTTGGGTTCTGTAGCTTATTGATCAGGACTGTATGAATGATGGTGTTGAACGCTGAGTTATAGTCAACAAACAGCATCCAGGCATCCAAGCCGTATGAAGAGTCATTGAGGTTGCATCTGCCGCTGATCTATTGTGGCGATAGAAAAATTGCAGTGGATCCAGGTCTTTGCTGAGACAGGAGTTCATTCTAGCCATAACCAATCTCCAAAGTATTTCATCACGTAGATGTGAATGCTACTGGGCAATACTAGGCAGCTCACACTACTCTTCTTAGACACTGGTATAATTGTTGCCTTTTTGAAGCAGGTGGGAACTTCCAACTGTAGTAGTGAGAGGCTGAAAATGTCCTTGAATATTCCCACCAGTTGGTTGGTACACTTTCAGAGTTTTACCAGATACTCCACCTGGGTCTGCCTCCTTGCAAGGGTTCACCCTACTTAAAGACAGGCTGACATCATCCTCTGAGACAGAGATCACAGGGTCACCGGATGCTGCAGGGATCTTCACAGCTGGAGTTATATTCTCCCTTTGAAAGCGGGTATAAAAGGCGCTGCGCTCATCTCCTACAGGAGGAAGAAGATCTTGTGATGCAGTTAGAGATTGGCAGGTACGACTTTGTGGGTCGTGGCCGAAAGAAAATCATAATTGGGAACTTAACATCCAAAGATACACATTGTATTGAAAGGACAAGCAGGCCAGCTCAGGGAGTGTGGTGGCTCTGTTGGTAAAAAATGAAATCAAATCCTTAAAAAGAGGTGATGTAGGATCGGAAGATGTACAATCCTCGTGGGTGGAGTTAAGAAACTGTAAGGGTAAAAAAATCCTGATAGGAGTTGTATACAGACCTCTAAACAGTAGCCAGGATGTGGGATACAAATGACAATGGGAGATTAAAAAAGCACGTAAAAAGGGCAATGTTATGATAGTTATGGTAGATTTCAATATGCAGGTAGATGGGAAAATCAGGTTGGTGCTGGATCTCAAGTGAGAAAATTTATAGAATGCCTACAAAACAGCTTTTTAGAGCAGCTTATGGGGAAAGGCAATTCTGGACTGATGTTGTGTAATGAACCAGATTTGATTAGGGAGCTTAAGGTAAAGGAGCCCTTAGGAGTAGTGATCATAATATGACAGAATTCACCCTACAGTTTGAGATAGAGAAGGTAAGTTAATAGTGGAGTAAAGGAATTCGAGAGGCATGAGAGGAGCTGGCCAAAGTTGATTGGAAGGGGGTGCTAGCAGTGATGACGGCAGAACAGCAATAACTGAGGTTTCTGGGGGAAATTTGGAAGGCGCAGGACAGATACATTGCAAAGATGAGAAATATTCTAAAGGGAGGATGAGGCAACTGTGGCTGACAAAGGAAGTTAAAGACACCATAAAAGGAAAAGAGGGCATAAAAGACAGCAAAAATGAGTGGAAAGGTGGATGACTGGGAAGCTTTTAAAAACCAACAGAAAGGAGCTAAAAAAAACCGCAAGGAGAGAAAAGATGAAATATGATGGAAAGCTAGCCAATAATATCAAGAAGGATACCAAAAGATTTTTCAGACATATAAAGAGTACAAGAGAGGTGAAAGTGGATATTGGACTGCTGAAAAATGACACCTCAGAGGTAGTAATGGGGGGAACAAAGAATTGGTGGACAAAATGAATAAGTACTGTCTGTCAGTCTTCACTGTGGAAGACACTAGCAATATGACAGAAATTCAAGAGTGGCAGGAGCAGAACTGAGTGTAGTTGCTATTACTAAGGAGAAAGTTCTAGAGAAGCTGAAAGGTCTGAAGAAGATATGATACATGGACCGGATGGACCACACCCCAGGGTTCTGAAGAAGGTCGCTGAGGCATTAGTAATGATCTTTCAAGAATCACAAGATTCTGGAATGGTTCTGGAGGATTGGAAAATTGCAAATTATAAGAAGGGAGGTAGAAGAAAAGAAATTATAGGCCAGTTAGCCTGATTTCAGTGGCTGGGAAGATGTCGGAGTCCATTATTAATGATCAGTTTTTGGGGTACTTGGAGGCGCATGATAAAATAATCCAATGTCAGCATGGTTTTCTTTGAGCAAGTAACAGACATGACAGACAAAAGAGAGTCAGTGGATGTTGTTGACTTAAATTTTCAGTAGGCCTTTGGCAGGGTGCTGCTGCACATGAAGGTGTTTTACAAGATAAGAGCTCACGTTATTTCAGGAAAGATACGAGCATGGTTAGAGATTGGCTGACTGGCAGGTGTCAGGCTGGGAATAAAAGGAGCCTTTTCTGATTGGCTGCTGGAGACTAGTGATGTTCCACAGGGGTCCGTGTTGGGTCTGCTTCTTTTCACAGTATACAGTATGTCAGTAACCTGGATGGCAGAACTGATGGCTTTGTGGTCAGGTTTGCAGACGATATGGAGGAGCAGGTACTGTTGAGGAAGCAGGGAGTCTATCAGAAGGACTTAGACAAATTGGAATAATGGGTAAAAAAGTGGCAGATGGAATATAGTGTAGGATGTGTATGGTCATACTCTTTGCTAGAACGAATAAAGGTGTAGACATTTTTCTACACCAGGAGAAAGTTCTGAAATCAAAAGTGCAAAGGGACTTGGGAGTCCTTGTACAGGAGGTTAACTTGTAGGTTGAGTCAGCGGTAAGGAAGATTAATGCAATTTTCGTATTCATTTCGAGAGGACTAGAATAAAAACAGCAAGGATCTAATGCTGAAGTTAATAAGACATTGGTCAGATCACATTTGGGAGTACTGTATGCAATTTTCAGCCCTATTGCTCAGAAAAGATGTGCTGGCATTGGAGAGGGTTCAGAGAAGGTTCCCAAGAATGATTCCAGGAATGAAAGGAAGAGCATTTGATGACTCTGGGCTTGTCCTCACTGGAGTTTAAAAGAATGAGGTGGGATCTCAATGAAAGCTATTGAATATGGAAGAACCAGATAGAGTGGATATGGTGAGAATGTTTCCTATAATGGGCGGGACTACGACTAGAAGGCACAACCTCAGAACAGAAGGACTTCAATTTAGAACAGAGATGACCAGGACTTTCGTTAGCCAGAGGTAGTGAATCTGTGGGTTTCATTGCCACGGATGGCTTAGGACCAACACACTCCACCCAGAGGAAACCCATGCGGTCACAAGGTGAATGTATAAAGGCTCTTACAGATAGTGGTGGGAACTGAACCCTGATCACTAATTACTGGAGTTGTAATCGCGTCACGCTAACTGCTATGTTACTGTGCCACCTTGGTAAGATAATATCAGATATCAACTTCAATTACATCAACAGACACTAATATGGAAAGACAATAAATTATAATGAAAGAAATCTGAAATGCTGTAACACATTCAGGCTGATGTCACTTCTGTAAATATGTTTTTATCATTAAGCCTACAATCAAGTTTCTAACAAGACTTTATCAACCTTCAGAACAAGTCATACTTTGTTTCCCCTTACCCTTCAGAAGGATCAAGAGCCAAAGCCCGTGGATTGTCCAACTCCTTCCATACCAAAACCTGTCGATATTGTCCATCTAGACGTGCCACCTCAATCCGATTGGTGCCCGTGTCTGCCCAGTAAAGGTTTTTAGAGAGCCAGTCTACTGCCATTCCCTCTGGGTAATCAAGACCAAACTCAATCACATGCTCAACAGAGCTTCCATTCATGAAAGCACGACTGATGGTCTATTAGTGGAAAAAATAAAATCATGAAATATCTTACACCGATTCAACAATGTTTCATGTCAAGCAGTTGACAAGAAATTAATTATTCAAATGCTTCAGATATTTGCTATTTTCTATAGAAAAAAACAACCTGTTAATTGAACAACACTTAGAAGCTGTTACTTTCTTTCCAAAAATCTGTATTTAAAAGTGGAAATATTAACCTCTAAAATTTAATTAATATATATAAATTAAGAATTTGCAAAAAATTAACTATTTAAGTTCATACAATATAAATACAATTGAATCGCCAAAATTTTCAATGCTATAAATCAGAGAAACTTGATTCATTTGTCTCGCTGATTGCACAGGCCGCCTTTAAAGCAATATTTTCATTTATTCATTTCTTTGGTTGTTTGTTTGTTTACTTAGAGATACAGAGTGGAAGAGGCCTTCTGGCCCTGCGAGCTGCACTGCCTGCAACTCACCTGTTTAACATTAGGACAGCTGACAATGACCAATTAACCTACTAACAGGTACATCTTTGGACTGTGGGAGGAAACCGGAGCACCTGGAGGAACCCAGGCGTTTCACGGGGAGAACATACAAACTCCTAGAGATGGTGCCGGAATTGAACTCCAAACTCCAGAGTGGCCCAAGCTGTAAAAGTGTCACGCTAATTGCTATGATACCATGGTGCCCTATCTAATAAAATAACAAAACCTGAACTAAACAAGGTGTTCCTCGGCCAAACTATATCTTCCCAAAGACCAATTCAGTCCCAAATTCTCCAGAATCAAATTTATTAATTCAATTAATTATTACTGGTAACTGTAACTTGTGTCTATTTTGTTTGCAAGTATATATAATTTACTTAATTAGGAATGATCTTATATGAAAAAGAGTTTTAATGATGACATCTTTAAAAACATAAAACATTGAATATTACAATGAAGAAATAGGCAATCAATCCATAAGGCCTTGGTCACTACAGAAGCCACCTTGTTTAACCTTGTTCTTGGTTTCTACTGACAGATTTCAAAATTAAACCTTTTCCTTCGAATAAAATTCTCATGTATTCTCAGAACAGATGACTAATTTGTTACCTTTAAGCTAATGTCTGTCCAATAAATCCTGTTATCAGAAACATCAAAATCAAGAGCAGATGCTTCCTTCACTCCTGTTAATGGAATTGCCACGTCGTTGTTGTTGGTCTCCAAGGAAATTCTACGGATGTCTGCCCTACTAGAGAACAAGAGGAAGGCTTCGGGTACAATGCAAGTTTTCATGTCCATTATTAACTCCAGGCCCATTGGACAGGCACACCGTGGACCCTGAGGCACGTACAGACATAGGTGGCTGCATCCTCCATTATTCTCTGAACATGGGTTTGTTCCTGTAACAGCATTATACACTAACATTATTAAAAGAATTCACTACAACAAAAAAAATTACTAAGGAGATAGACCAAGTTGAGACTTAATTTTGCAGTTCCGCTGCTGTGGAGATGGTGCACATCTGTAAACAGTATTCCCATACTGAAATGAGAAACAGCAAGCCACTCTGCATATATGAAGCACACTCAGTAATAAATTACACTGCAAAATGGACACTGCACAGAGAACACTTTCAGCAGGAACTATCTGCTACTCTTATCTTGAACCTATGAATTGTACTGCAGTGCACTCTGAGGTCAGGGATTTTTAAGTACCTCTCTCAAAAGACTGGGCCAGTTCGTGTGTATGATCAGCTGAGAATTTCACAGAGAAACAGTGGCTAGCTGAAGTGTATGTCAGCACATTTTCGACTTTAGCACCTGCAAACCACAATGCAGTTATACGCAGCAGTGGAGAGCATTCTGACAGGCTGCATCACTGTCTGGTGCAGGGAGGCTACAGCACAGGACCGAAAGAAGCTACAGAAAGTTGTAAAATTAGTCAGCTACATCTTGAGTACTCGCCTCCACAGTACCCAAGACATCTGCAAAGTGCGGTGTCTCAGAAAGGTGACGATCATTATTAAGGACCCACATCAGCCAGGACATGCCCTCTTCTCACTGTTACCATCAGGCAGGAGGGTACAGAAGCCTGAAGGCACATACTCAGTGATTCAGGAACAGCTTCTACCCCTCTGCCATATGATTCCTAAAACCCATGAACACTATCTCACTTTTTAAAAAATATATTATTTCTGTTTTTCCACTATTTTTAATCTATTCAATGTACTTACTGCAATTTATTTATTAATTTTCTTTCTTTTATTTTGTATTACATTGAACTGCTGTTGCTAAGTTAACAAATTTCATGAAACATGGCAGTGATAATAAACATGATTCTGATTCTGAAAATACTGGAGATTATATGCTTGCCAGTTGACTACCAGCTTCATCTCTGGAGTCAAAGGATAGACCTTTATCTTACTGAGCAGAGGGTACAACTAGATATAATTAGTATCCATTCCTTTGCCTTTACACACGCCATTTTTCACTAATTTAATGCTTTCAATTTCAATTATTGAATGCATCTTAAAATAAATTTCTATTAATTTTTAACATATATTCTGACAAAGGAACTCTCATTGTTTCTAACTGTCTTCTGGGTGAGTGTGCTTGCACTACCTGAGTATACCTCGGACAAACTCACAGTCAACATCGCTTCACAGAACGACAGCACAATGAAGTTGTAAACAACACAACAGCAACTTGCCGTAAGGCAGAAAGTTTCATATAGTCATGTGCTTCACAGGAGCACAATCAAATATCCTTTGATTCAGGGACTGGTGTCCATTGAACCAGGTGAGACACAAGAACCTTGAAGAGCAGAGGCAGAGATTTAGGAAGAGGATTCCAGATTCCATTGCAATGGTCGAGCAATGGAAGGTGAAGATTTCAAGTATAACTGAATATGAGGCATATTCTCAACCCCCTGTTCTCTACATGCTGACATAAAAGACTGTATCAGTTCATTAACTCAGAAGCCACAAAAGCTATCTTGTCTTTAAATGTAAAGAATAATCACCCACAAATTACTTGGCACTGGTGATAATATGTGTCATCAGCACAGCAAGAGGAGAATCAGATCAGTGCGAATTAAACGTGATGCCAGTCTGCAGTGTTTATCCACTGCATTTTGGAAAAGTAGTCAAAATCAAAAATAAAGGAAAGGACCATCAATGATATTTTCATAAGCCCAAGTAATGCTTATCCATCAGAATAACATACCAAATGCTTTTGTGACTCTTGTTGCCTTCAATCCCATTAGGTCTGGTAGCTGATCGATGATTATCTCCCTCTCTGCATGGTGCTTATGAACACGTTCAATGCTCCGTCGCTGCCAATCAGTCCAGTAGATGTAATCACCCAGTAAAGTGAACCCAAATATGTGAGGAAGCTTATCTTCCACAAGTGTTCTCCGGCCTGTTCCATCTACATTAATTACCTATTGAAAACAGATACAAAAATATCCAGGTCAGAGATGATGACAGGATTGATGTGAAGGACCCAAATGTCAAATATCAAATTATATGCACAATTTAAAATACCTCCAAATATAATTTTTTAACTATTCACTCACAAGGTAAGACCTACTGCTGCCCATACATCATATATGCTTCATATGATTTTGCCTATAGGACTCCAGTCCAATGTCAAGACCAAACTGAGCTGGGGAAATAAATTGACTCAAGCAACACACACAAAATGCTGGTGGAACGCAGCAGGCCAGGCAGCATCTATAGGAAGAGGTACAGTCGATGTTTCAGGCCAAGACCCTTTGTCAGGACTAACTGAAAGAAGAGATAGTAAGAGATTTGAAAGTGGGAGGTGGAGGGGGAGATCCGAAATGAGGAGAAGACAGGAGGGGGAGGGATAGAGCTAGGAGCTGGAAAGTTGATTGGCAAGAGGAATACAAGGCTGGAGAAGGGAGAGGATCATGGGATGGGAGACCTAGGGAGAAAGAAATGGGGAGGGGAGCGCCAGAGGAAGATGGAGAGCAGGCAAGGAGTTATTATGAGAGGGACAGAGAGAGAGAAAAAAGCGAAAAATAAAGTAATAAATAAATAAATAAATAAATAAATAAATAAGGGATGGGGTGAGAACGGGAGGAGGGGCATTAACGGAAGTTAGAGAAGTCAATGTTCATGCCATTGGTTGGAGGCTACCCAGACGGAATATAAGGTGTTGTTCTTCCAACCTGAGTTTGGCTTCATCTTGATAGTAGAGGAGGCCATGGATTGACATATCAGAATGGGAATGGGACGTGGAATTAAAATGTGTGGGCACTGGGAGATCCAGCTTTCTCTGGCAGACAGAGCGTAGGTGTTCAGCGAAACGGTCTCCCAGCCTGTGTCGGGTCTCACCAATACACAGAAGGCCGCACCAGGAGCACCGGATGCAGTATATCACATCAGCCGACTCACAAGTGAAGTGTCGCCTCACCTAGAAGGACTGTCTGGGGCCCTGAATGGTGGTGAGGGAGGAAGTGTAAGGGCAGGTGTAGCACTTGTTCTGCTTACAAGGATAAGTGCCGGGAGGGAGATTGGTGGGAAGGGGTGGGGGGGATGAATGGACAAGGGAGTCACGTAGGGAGCGATCCCTGTGGAAAGCAGGAAGGGGGAAGGAAAGGTGCGCTTGGTGGTGGGATCCCGTTGGAGGTGGTAGAAGTTACGGAGAATTATATGTTGGACCCGGAGGCTGGTGGGGTGGTAGGTGAGGACCAGGGGAACCCTATCCCTAGTGGGGTGGCGGGAGGATGGGGTAAGAGCAGATGTGCATGAAATGGGAGAGATGCGTTTGAGCAAAGAGTTGATGGTGGAGGAAGGGAAGCCCCTTTCTTTAAAAAAGGAAGACATCTCCTTCATCCTGGAATGAAAAGCCTCATCCTGAGAGCAGATGCGGTGGAGACGGAGGAATTGCGAGAAGGGGAAGGCATTTTTGCAGGAGACAGGGTAGGAAGAAGAATAGTCCAGGTAGCTGTGGGAGTCCATAGGCTTATAGTAGACATCAGTAGATAAGCTGTCTCCAGAGACAGAGACAGAAAGATCAAGGAGGGGAGGGAGGTGTCGGAAATCGACTAGGTAAACTTGACGGCAGGGTGAAAGCTGGAGGGAAAGTTAATGAAGTCAATGAGCTCAACATGCGTGCAGGAAGCAGCGCCAATGCAGTCGTCGATGTAGCGAAGGAAAAGTGGGGAACGGATACCAGTATAGGCTTGGAACATGGATTGTTCCACAAAGCCAACAAAAAGACATAGGACCCATACGGGTGCCCATGGCTACACCTTTAGTTTGGAGGAAGTGGGAGGAGCCAAAGGAGAAATCAGTGAGAGTAAGGATTAATTCTGCTATGTGGTGGAGAGTGGTGGTAGAGGGTTAGGAAATGCTTGTAGAAGAGTAGATGAAAATTTAATTTCCACTGTTAAACCACAAAGGATTAAATATGCTTAATTAATAATTAAATTATGTCACATGTTGTTCATATTCTTCTCTGTTGAGACCATCTGAACCTAGTTCATTTGAAACAAAATTCGATATTTTTAATGTTATTGTGAATATCTATCGAAACAGTATTTAAACAAAATAAAAAGCAATTGAAATGGAAAAAAGAAAGGTTAAACACAGAATATCTCATGACCAACTCAGTAGCTAAAGCATGCTGCAAGAGCCAGTTTAATTTTTGCATTAACAAATGCTTGTCTAGCAATGGTAAGGGTAGACTCCCAATAGTAAATTGCTGCTTGATGGTCATACCTTCAGGATGTAACAAGTTACTCAGGATCTTTTCTGCTGACTTCAGCAAATACATTATTTCATCAAATACAGAGTATGCACGAATTAAGACCAGCATTAAACTCTAATTGAAACATTAGTCGCAGCGCTGCAGGTAGACCAACTTCAATATGATGCTATGTTCCCGTGATGCTGCTGCAAGTTTTTCATCGTACTTTGTCATACATGCACTTGATCAAAGCTCCACTTGAAACACCGAAGCAAATAACCCCAGGACTAGCTAAAAAGCAAAAAGAGCTTGGGATGGATAGACTTTGGCAATCTCATAATCAAGAACTCAGATGAAACTATGCAGTTTTGTCATATCTAGTCATAAATGATGGGGACAACAGAACAACTATTGGGAGGAGGTGGTTCAGAGAAAATTCCCCTTCTCAATGTTCTAAGCAGTAAAGGTAAAGCTAAAACAACTTGAATCATGTTTGGACAGAAGTGATTTTACCCAGCTTCCTTCTGAGTTCCCTACTGTCACAGAAGACAGTCATTAGCCAATTCCAATCACTTCACAGGAAGGTCAAGAAATGACTGGCAGCACCAGACAGCAAAATCTGCGGAACCAGACAACATTCATATTACAGTATAGTATTAAGGAGTTAAACTCCAAAATTAGTTGTGCCTTGAACCAAGCTGCTCCAGCAAATTTATGATACTGGCATCAATAAGACAATGTGGAAAATTTCCTAGGTCTATCTTGTTCACATAGAATAGATAATTGCAATCCAGTTAATTATCGTTCAGTTATCAGTTATCAGCAGAAGTTAGAAAAATGCTATCAAGTAGCAGTTAGTCACCAATAACCTGTTCATTAATGTCCTACAGATTTTTACCAGGACCACCTGATTCCAGATCTCTGACTTGTCTGAACATGGATTAAAGAGATGAACAATAGAGTTAATGTGAGAGTGACTGTATTTGACTTCAAGACAATATATGATTGAGTGGGGTGTGGCATCAAACAGCACCAGTAAAATTAAAGTCAGTGGGTATAAAAACATGTAGATGGAGTTATATGTCAAACAAGGGAAGATGGTTACGGTTGCTGGAGGTCAATGTTGCAAATCCAGGACATTGCCACAGGTGTTTCCTAGGCACAACCATCTTCAAATGCTTCTTTGCCAACCTTCCTCCCATCACAGGGTAAGATGGAGAGATATTTGCTCATTATTTCACTATGTTCAATTCTTTAGAAAATGAAGCAGTCCGTGTCTACATTTAAGAGCTGAGAGATGTCAACTAACATCGGCCATCTGAACAAACGAGAACTCAGTCATCTATCCCTAATGTTCCGTAGTACCAGCATCACTGAGTCACCAAACATCTGCATCCTGGGAGTCATCATTGACCAGAAACTTAACCGAACGAATGGCATAAATATTAGTCCTATAGCAGCAGTTCGGAGTCTGGGTATCCAGTGCTGGTGGCTCAGTTCCTGACATCCCACAGTCTTTCAATTGTCTGCATGGCACAAGTCATGATGGGATGGAATACTCTCTACTTGCATCCACAGTATTCAAAGCTTGATCCTGATGCAGAAATATATTACCATTTAGTCAACTTTGCTGGGTCTACAACCTGAAACTTCCTTGTTAAAAGTGTTATGGGAGTAAAAATTAAAACAAGTGTAAATTAAGTGCAGATTCTAGAGACCTGAAATTAAAAAAAAGAGAATGATGTGAACATGCACTTTATTTAGTTTGCACAATCTTGCTGTTTTTGTAGGTTTTCTTATCGCAGATGATATTGTTAAAAAGAACCTTCAATGCTGTAAAAAAAATTAGAACCATTTCAAAGTAGCGGGCGGCAGAGTTTACATGCAAACCATTCCTTTTTCTGTAATAATCAAAATTGAATCCAGAAAAGCAACAGATTTTCCTAACATTTTTGTTGACAAAATCATATAGTTGTAAATCTGGAGGAGCCTTTTCAGCACACTCTGCTTACAGTAAGAGTGGGCTGACAAGTTCAGTAAGAGTTGTGTTGTAGATAGGCTGTTTCCCCTGGCTTCATCTTCTATGACTAAGGACTTACGGTCTCAAGATCATTTGGGATTAAGATGAAGAGGATTTGTTTATTAATTCAAAAGGGCTGTGAGTGTCTAAAATTCTCTATTCCCAAACAGCTGAGGATGCTCAGCTTTTCAAATAGATTCGGGTTTGAACAATAAGGAAATCAAGGTGGGAAAACCTGAGCTGATGCAAAAGATCTTTGATCTTGCTCAAGAACGAAGATGTTCATGCTTCAGGGCCTAACCCTGTTTCAATTTGTTGTACTTTCAATTTGACCTAATATCTGTGGTATTCTTTTACATTTTTTCCAAATACTTTTCCAATTAAAATTCAAAGCCTCTGACTTTATGAGGTATGAATGAAGCAACAGTTTGGGTTGGAGTAGGAGTGTGTTAAGTGGCAAAATGAAACAACAGTAGTTTTGCCTGTATAGAACTCACTTTGACAATATTCTCTCTCTGTCTCAAAAATACACACACACACACACACACACGTACACACTTTGCTGCCACAGGGAATGTGCCTTTAAGAGCTGACACTCCTGCACGATTGCTACAGAGTGCTGTCAAATGAGCTAAACTTGGTGAGGTCCCATCTGGAACCACACATGCCCCATTTTAGAACATGATTCTGGCTACAAATCACCACACTACAGTTTCGACAATATTTTTGGATAATTACAGGATTTTTTTTAGGACATCCAAATGGGTGTTACTACTAATTATTTCCAAGTTCAACTATGTAGTATGTTATGATTTTTCTTCAACATCCCTTTGAACATCACTTCCAGTCTGTATTTCTTAATGATTTCACAACTAACAAATAAAATCACAATTCCTTTTCTTTTCAAAATCTGTATGAATTTTGAAAATTTCAGCTTGGTCTTCTCAAACTTTCACATGCCACTTAAAATGATCCAGGGTTCCAATTCTCCAACTTTTTTTCTCTTTTCCGTTAGCATTCTAGTGAACTTTCACTTCATCCTTCCACTACTTTCCATCTATTTCACATAACAAGGAAACCAGAAGGCGTTTCCTATATATACTGTATGTTGTAAGTATGGTCAAAATCTCAAAGGTTTAGCAATAATGATTGTTGTATGCTTCATAAATTGCATTTATTTTTTGGCAGCAAATCATTGCCCCTTGTCATTTTATGGTCATCTCTATTTGCATTCCTAACAATCAAAGTAAATGTAGACTCACATTGATTTGTTCAATCCAGTTATGGATTGGACAGGTTACTTATTTTGTCACAGCATTCTTTTGCAAATGTGAACCACTTCACGCTTATTGTCAATGATTGCATCTCCCTTCATTCAATTTTCATCAATTTTGTTTTCTCCTGTCTTCTCTCTTAAAATCTGTGGTTCATTACTCTGCTATCACTAGTAATTTTCCACTTAACTCTCTTGAACCATGTCCAGATCTCAAGTTTGACAAAAAGACTTCCAGGATATTCACCCAGATCTCCACACAAAAATAAAAGCTCCACTTGCCACTTTTTTGTGTTTTTCCTCAGGCAACGCGAACCAATTCAAAAGTTAAATACTGTGAGAATAGAAATAAAACAAACAAGTTTAGCACTACTCCAGGTCAGACAGCATCTGCAGAGACAATTGTCAAATGAAGAACTATTGATCTGAAATGTCAATTCCTTTGCTCCCTCCATTGATACTGCTTCATCTGCTACATTCTGATTTATTCTATTAATTCATTTTAATGCTGCAGATAAAAAATTATAACTAGCCCTTATGAGGCATGTTAAAAAATTTCATCTGAAAATTCAAACATTTATAATGAATAGCAACATCTTGTCTATTCCTTTTGTGGTCTAGCATCATTTTCTTCTTTAAAAATCATATGAATCTCTGATTATTGTTAGGCTCAGAAAGATCTCAATAGTTCACCCTATACAACAAGTTCTGTGATCACAACCACCACTTGGCTGGTTGATCCATATTTTCCTCTTTTGAACTTTTTTTGAAGTTTCATTCACAAGGGTGCGAAAATGCCACAGGATGGTAGAATCGGGATAAATCTGGGAAAAAGCATCAGAATCTCATTTAAGGGCAGTGAAATACATACTTGGAGCTGTTAAGACCTGGCAAGGAAATTATATGTACAACTAAGCACAAACAGAGAAAGTAAACATTTACCTTATTATAAGTTAACGAATTTTCAATCTAAATTAAAATAAAACATCTAATTATATTAAATACTTGATTAACAAAAGCATTTTATGAACTTTTAATATTAAATGTTGAAGTTATTTTGTCTGCAGATAAATAACATCTACATCCCTTCCAGTTGGAAAATTGCCCAGTCTGCCTGGCCCCTACCTCTCTTCCAGTGCAGCTAGTTTCTAGAATTGATGGTGTTGTTCTATTAGTTAGCTGTATACGAGCCTAACGCGGCTGATGCAAAACCCGACAACTGGTTCAATAACACGTAGTCTAAACAGGACAGCAAAGCTTCCTGGATTCGTTGCTGCATGCTGCCAGCTTACAGTGATTTGGCTGCTGGGGCCAACATTGCAACACAAAAGCAGTTATTCAGTATTTTCCCAAAAAATTACACTCTTTTCCACACCCAGCTCCAAATCACCTCCCTTGACCCTCCAACTATTCTAATTTGTCAGCTTGCTTGTTAACATCTGAACTTGCTTGATACTTGGCTCAATAAAACAGTGGAAAGGCCCAAACTATTTATCCCACCCTTTCTCCCTTTCTCCCTGTCCTTTCCCTTTCTCACATGCATACTTGGTCCTACACAATCGTCTGAAACTGAAATAGTCTTTTTAAAACTATGGTGCTATATCTGTTCTATCTATAATTTCTTCCGAGTATGACTGTTACATGAACAGTTTTTGCACCTGCCTTAGCACACCTGCTGCTACAACACTCAGGTATGCCTTTGTTATCTTCAGTCTTTGAAAACCCAAACTGTGCTTGGCTTTGTTTTAGCTCATCCAAAACACTGCTGCCAACAATTTGCACTGAGGCCTGTTCACCCAAAACCTGATGCTGTTGACCTACTTTGTTGCCTCAGTAAGCAAAGCTTCAGTTTTAAAGCCATCATTCTGGATTTCAAGCCCTACCAGATCTTCACCCATTCCCTACCTGATGTAGTTCTTCAACTAGACACTGAGTATAAGAGTTGGGATGCTATGTTATGATTGTACAAAGTGCAGGAAGGATATGGTTAAGCTAGAAATGGTACAGGAAAGATTCACAGGAAGGTTGCCTGGACTGGTGGGCTTGAGTTATAACGAAAGATTGGATAGGCCTGGATTGCTTTCCTTGGAGCGCAGGAAACTGAGGAGTGACTTTATAGAAATGTATAAAGTTAAGAGAGGCATACGATAGGATAGATAGTCACAATCTTCTCCCCCTGTATTTGGGAGCCTAAAAGGAGATGGTGAAAGGGCAAAAATTAAAGGGGATATGAGGGTCAAATTTTCACAGAGAGGGTGGTGGATTTATGGAATATCCTGTTTGTGGAAGTGACATCAGTCACTTCAGTAGGCATTAAGGATTAGTGTGGACAGACATGTTGATCAGCATGGCCAAGATGGTCAAAGGACTAGTTTTCATGATATTTAGCTCTCTGAATCTGAGAAGCAGTATTGTGTCCTACCATTCTCATGTCTGGCCACCACTGACCAGTGGTGTGGTCAACTTGCCCATCCTTGCTGTGAGTTCTACTCTTATCCACACAGGCTGCATGAACTTTGCCCTCGTTTGTAAAATTCAGCAGTTGAGGCTCCTAAAATATCAACTTCTGGATCCCTATAAGTGCCTGCGTCATAGTTACATCCTCATAACCCTCTTGACTGACAGGTTCTGTAATTCTTAAACTAAGTAGCAAAACTACTATTGGAACAAAGTATCCTGGTAACTTTCCCTCTCCCTACTGAGCACCTCCACTCCACCAGCCAAAAGTGGAATTTCCCGGAGTCCAACCACTTTAATTCCTATCTCCGTTCCCGTTCTGACATGCTAGTCCATGGCCTCCTCTTCTTCCACGATGAGGGCACTCTCAGGATGGAGGAGCAACACTGCGTATTCTGTCTATGTAGCCTCCAACCTGATGGCATGAACATCAATTTCTCCCTCTAGTAATTTGGTAACTGTTTTCCTTTTTCTTTTCCCCTCCCCACCCTCCGGTGCCCCTCATTCTTCCCTTTCTCCCACGGTACATGCTCCTCTCCTATCAGATTCCTTCCTCTCCAGCCCTTTACCTTTCCATCTGGCTTCACTATCACCTTCTAGCTATCCTTCTTCCCCTCACCCCACCTTCTCATTCTGGGGTCTTCCCCTTTCCTTTCCAGCCCTGATTAAGGATCTCATCCCAAAATATCGACTGTGTATTCATTTCCACATATGCTGCCTGACCTGCTGAGTTTTTCCAGCATTTTGTGTGCGTTGCTCTTGATCTCTTGTGGCTGTGCTAACATTGTTGCCAGCTGCTGTGCTCCTTTTAACTAGGTTTTGGCCAAATGAGAGCAGAAGTATAATTCTGTTTAACTTCGAGCAACCACAAAAGTTAGCCCGCCACACTAACATGCTGTGTTGTGACAGCAGTATGAGGAGAAAAGATGCGGTAACTTATGCAGTAAAAAAAAATCTACCTATATTGTGTTATTCTCAACATTTGACTCTCTTTTCCTGTGGCTTTACTTTTAGCCAGGCATACCAGCTGCTTCCTCTAAAAGAATCCTCCCAACATGTTTTTGCAACCACATCCATTGAGGCTCAAAACACACATCAAGGAAATTCAGCTGCAGCCAACGTGTCCAACTAAAACTCATCAGATTACTAACATGATAATTTGTATTTGTACAGTGCTTTCAATGCAGTGGCACTTAACAGTAGCGCTTTGAATTATCTAAAGCTTGGACCTTCTTCAGAAGGGTTGTGAGCGTCCTCACTTACTCCACACTTCAGCCATCACAGTCAACTTGCAACAGTTGATACTTTTGAAGTGACTGCCTCAAATGATATCGGAATATCAGGTTTATTATCACCAGCCTGTGCTGTGGAAATTTTTTTTAACTTAGCAGCAGCAGTACAATGAAATTCATGATAAAATAGAAATTAAAAAAATAAGTAGGCCAATTATAGTAAGCATATATAAAATAATTAGATTAAAGATTGTGTAAAACAGGAAAAGTATATATTAAAAAAGTGAGGTAGTGTTCATGGGTTCAATGTCCATTTAGAAATTAGATGGCAGAGGGGAAGAAGCTGTTCCTGAATCACTGAGTGTGTGTCTTTGGGCTTCTACACGTCCTTCCTGATGGTAACAATCAGAAGAGAGCATGTCCTGGGTGAGGGGGTCCTTAATAATAGATGCCGCCTTTCTGAGGCACTGCTCCTTGAAGATGTCTTGGATACTACGGAGGCTCGTACCAGAGATGGAGCTGACTAGTTTTACCACATTCTGTAGTTTCTTTCAGCCCTGTGCAGTAGCCTCACATACTAGACAGTGATGAAGCTTGTCAGAATGCTCTCCAAGGTCCATTTGTAGAAGCTTTTGAGTGTTTTAGGTGACAAACCAAATCTCTTCAAACTCCTAATGAAATATAGCCACTATCTTGCCCTCTCTATGGCTGCATCGATATGTTGGGACCAGGTTAGTTCCTCAGAGATCTTGACATTCAGGAACTTGAAATTGCTCACTCTCTCCACTTCTGATCCCTCTGTGAGGATTGGTTCGTGTTCCCTTGGCTTACCCTTCCTGAAGCCCACAATCAATTCTTTCGTTTTACTGACATTGAGTGCAAGATTGTTGCCGCGACACCACTCAACTAGCTGGGATATCTTACTCCTGTACGCCCTCTCATCTCATTCTACCAACAAATCTTGTATTAACAGCAAATTTATAGATGATATTTGAGCTATATCTAGCCACAGAATCATGGGTATAGAGGGAGTAGAGCAGTAGGCTAAGCACACACCCCTGAGGTGCACCAGTGTTGATCGTCAGTGAAGAGGAGTTATCATCACCAATCTGCACATCTTTGGAGAAATGTCCTCTGGTCTGATGAAACAAAAAATGAACTGTTTGGCCATAATGACCATCGTTATGTTTGGAGGAAAAAGGGTGAGATTTGCAAGCCAAAGAACACCATCCCAACTGTGAAGCATTGGGGTGGCAGCATCATGTTATGGGGGTGCTTTGCTGCAGGAGGGACTGGTGCACTTCACAAAATAGATGGCATCATGAGAAAGAAAAATTATGTGGATATATTGAAGCAACATCTCAAGACATCAGCCATGAAGTTAAAGCTCGGTCACAAATGGGTCTTCCAAATGGACAATGACCCCAAGCATACCTCCAAATTGGTGGCAAAATTGCTTAAGGACAACAAAGTCAAGGTTTTGGAGTGGCCATCACAAAGTCCTGACCTCAGTCCGATAGAAAATTTGTGGGCAGAAATGAAAAGGCGTGTGCGAGCAAGGAGGCCTACAAACCTGACGCAGTTATACCAGTTCTGTCTGGAGGAATGGAACAAAATTCCAGCAACTTACTGTGAGAAGCTTGTGGAAGGCTACCCAAAACGTTTGACCCAAGTTAAACAATTTAAGGCAATGCTACCAAATACTAACAAAGTGTATGTAAACTTCTGACCCACGGGGAAAGTGATGAAAGAAATAAAAGCTGAAATAAATCATTCTCTCTACTATTATTCTGACATTTCACATTCTTAAAATAAGTGATCCTAACTGACCTAAGACAGGGAAAACTTTCTCCGATTAAATGTCAGGAATTGTGAAAAACTGAGTTTAATGTATTTGGCTAAGGTGTATGTAAACTTCTGACTTCAACAGTACAATCTTTTGATAAGGCAAAACTTTGAAGAGGAACATAGACAAAAACAGCTTTCTCAGAAGTCAACAAGAATATCTGAACAAAGCTCTCTGAAAAATTTCCAAAACCCCTGTTCCAAGAACAGACTCTATAAACTTAAGGAGTGACAACTGTGTTTATGTTTGTATCACTGATGAGTCACTACTGTGCTACATAACCAAAGACGATAAATCTTGTCTTTAATTCAATCAGTAGATTTTGGCTCAGTGATCTGGAGTGTCAATTCAACCCATCTTCTAAAAAAAACCCTTTCTGCCTTTTCAGGTGAATATAAAACATCTCATGGCACTACTCAAATAGCTGTGCAGCCCAATTTTTATCAACAATAAGTCTGGTCTCCCATTGCATTTGAGATGTTCCTAAGTCCAAATTGTTATTTTATGTTTCTTTAAATGCAATAATGTCTAAATTTGCTTTTTGATCATTTGAATGTAGAAAAGGAAAATTCTTCAACAAAATAGAAATGAGGTTAGGAACAAATCCAGACTTTTTAACTGGGTAAGTACAATGAGAAAAAATGCCAGATAATCACAGAAAATAGTGGTATCTACACTGAAAATGCCTATTCCTTCTAGGGATTTAATATATAAACATAAAAGAATGCCTTATGTCATTATTGTTCCTCCTAGATCAGAAGACATGGTTAGGAGACCTTTCTGGCTATTGAAGCTATGCTGACCCTAAATATGAGAATGTCAGACTGTCTTTCAAGACGGTGAATGCTTGCAAGGCGACAGGCCCCAATGGTAGGGCTCTGAAAACCTTTGCCAACCAACTGGCAGGTGTGATAAAATACATTTTCACTCCCTCATTGCTACATTGTTCCCACCTCCTTCAAAATGGCAACAACAGTGTGCAAGAGCAGGGTGAGCTGCCTTAACAACTATCGTCCAACCACGCTCACATCTATGGTGATGAAGTGCATTAACTCCTGTTTCAGCAAGGAGCTGGACCCATTGCAATTTACCTATCACCACAATACATCTACAGTGCATGATATCTCATTGGCTCTTCTCGCGGCCTTGGATCACCTGGACAATACAAATACCTATGTTAGGATGCTGTTTATTGACTACAGTTCAGTGTCTAACATAGCAGACACCCCACCCTGCAAAAACTCATTTCAGGGAGGTAGCACCATCAATTTGCGGGAGACTCCCGGGAGAGGTGGGATGTCTGCAGTAGAGTAGCTCCTTAGCAGCTGGCCAGCTAGTTTAAATAACGTTAGCTATGTTAATAAATGAATGACACCTGTTAAACTCACCTCAGCATGTCTTTTACAATCTTAACCCACCATGGGTAATAGAAAAGTCACTGTTGCAAACAGTGCAGCGAGCAACACTGTCATTATTTTGACCCCTACTAGGCAGGGGTACACTTTAGTGTAGTCTGGGGTGATGTACGTTTTATATATTTTTTGGAACACTCTGCAATGGCGCGCTCTCGCTCGCGCGCTCTCTCTCTCGTGGTTGCTCGCGCGCTCTCACTTGCTTTCTCTCTCGCTCGCTCTCTCTCCCTCTCTCGCTTGCTTTCGCTCTCGCTCGCGTGCCCTTGCTTGCTTTCTCTTGCGCTCTCTCTTGCTTTTCTCTCGCTTGCTCTCAAAAAACTTGATTTCCGTGATATTGTGTATAATTTGCGGGCATCAGGGAGCCACTATTAATATGCGGGAGACTCCCAGAAGTTCTGGGAGAGGTGGGATGTCTGACATAGTTATTCCTAGTTTTGATCGAAAAGCTCCAGAACTTGGGACTCTGTACCATCCTCTGCAAATGGATCTTTGGCTTCCAAACCGGTAGATCACAATCTGTGCGGATCAGAAATAACATCTCCACCTCACTGACAATCAACAGTGGTGTATCTCAGGAATGTGTGCTTAGCCCACTGCTCTACTCTCCACACCCATGACTGTGCGGCTAGGCACAGTTCAAATGCCATCTATAAATTTGCTGCCAATATAAATACTGTTGGCAGAATTTCAGATGGTGACAAGAAAGTTTACAGGAGCGAGTTATGCCAACTAGTTGAGTGCTGTCGCAGCAACAACCTAGCACTCAACGTCAGTTAAGACCAAAGGACTGATTGTGGACTTCAAAAAGGGCAGGACGAGGGAACACACACAAGTCCTCAGAGAGGGATCAGAAGTGGAAAGAGTGAGCAATTTCAAGTTCCGAGGTCAATATTTTGAGGATCTATCCCTGGGGTCAACATATCGATGCAGCTGCAAAGAAGGCATAGCAACAGCTACATTTCATTAGGAATCTGAGAAGATTTGGTGTGTCACCAAAGACACTTGCAAATTTCTACAGATATATCATGGACACCATTCTAATTGGTGCATCGCTATCTTGTACGGGGGGAGGGGAATACTGCACACGATTGAAATAAGCTGCAGAGAGATGTAAACTTAAGTCACCTCCTCCATGGGCACGTAGCCTCCGTAGTATCCAGACCATCTTCAAGGAGAGATGCCTCAAAAAGGTGGCATCCATCATTAAGGACCCCCATCACCCAGGACATGCCCTGTTCTCATTGCCACCATCAGGGAGGAGGTACAGGAGTAGCTTCAGGACCAGCTTCTTCCCCTCTGCCATCCAGTTTCTGAATGAACATTGAATCCTGAACACTAACTCACTTACTTTTTTAATTCGATCTTTGCATTATTTATTTAACTATTTTATATATAGTAATTCACATTTTTTTCTTTTATTATGTATTGCATTGCACTGCTGCCACAAAGACAACAAATTTCATGGCATATGCTGGTGATATTAAACCTGACACTGAGAAATCTCATCACCAAAATTTTTCTTGTACCGTCACTAATTTTGAATTATCCAGCTGAGTAGAGGGTGGATGCACATCCTTTGAGCATTCTTAAGACTGACGTTTAATAGATGATTTAAGATTTGGACAAAAAGTAAGCTTGAAGCACAGAATCAGATATTACTCAATAGCAGGAAGTTCTTTGCAGATCCTCATAACTATTCATTCCTCCGTATTCTAAAAATCCAAAAACCTACAGCTATGAGGCCACTTCACCTATCAGGTGTACGCTAGCTCCCATTCCCCACTAACCTTTTCTCCCAACATTCCCATCTACTCCCACGAGGTGCCACCCTTCCTCAAGCAGCAATCCACAGTCGCCAGTTACCTCACCAACCCTGCACATCTTTGGGATTCAGGAGGAAACCCACATAATTACAGGAGAATGTGCAAAGTGCATGCAGTCAGCAGCCATGGTCAAGATCAAACCTGGGTCGCAGGAGCTGGGAGACAGCAACACTACCTGCTTTAACACTATGCTGTCCTAAGCAGACAGTTCCAAAAATTCATGAAAAAACAAAATGGACTAATTTCTATCCAAAAACAGACCATCTTTTTACGGCTTAGTAGGGCAACTGATCTCCTGAAGACTGCAAGAAACTCCAGAGAGCTGTGTACACAGCTCAGCTTATCAGCAAAACCAGCCATGGTCCATGGACTCTGTCTACAGTTCTTGGAGCCTTGGTTAAGCAGCCAACATCCCATCATCTAGTAGATACAAAAGCTGAAAGAAGGTACCATTAAGGATAGCTTTTATCTCCTGCTATGCTAAGATGGACTCTTGATCTCACAATCTACCTTGTGCACTGGATTTTCTCTGTAACTGTAACATGTTTTCTGCACTCTTATTGTTTCTCTTGTACTACTGTTGTCAAGAGATAATCTGTATGGGCAATATGCAAAACATAAGTTTTTTTGCTGTAGCTCAGTATATGGGACAATAATAAACCAATTTAGTAATTTACTTATTTGCAGTGACAGAGCATCTGTAATCCTCTGTTGTGGAGAATTCCAAAGATTCACAACCCACTAAGTAAAGGAAGTTCTCCTCGTGATAGTCTTAAATGGCTGACTCCTTCACTTTCAACCACCTTTTTCAGCTTTCTGCCCCTTGCCTTTCCAGACCTGATGAAGGGTCGCGGCCTGAAATCTTGACTGTTTATTTCCTTCCACAGATGCTGCCTGAACTGCTGAGTTCCTCCAGCATTTTGTGTGTGCTGCTAAGGGTTTCCACCATCCCTTCTGTTTATCTTTAGTTAATATTCTATTGTTCACTCTTTCTACCAAAGGAAACAAACCTCTCGATATTTAACCTGTCAATCTTTCAAAGTGACTTTTAAATCTAAATCACCTAAATCTGATCACTTCTTACTCATCTAAACTCCAATGGGTGTTGGACTTTCCTGTTCATTGAATATCCCTCTCATCTTGCATTCAATTTGATGAATCCAAGTAGCTCTGCCTCTAAGGTAAGTCTGTCTTTCTTGCATATAGAGACCAAAACTACACAACATACTCCAACTGTGGTCTCATCAATACCTATAAATTGCAGCAAGATTGCCCTCGTAATTGCTTGTTGTACATTCATGTTAACCTTCTGTGTTTTGTGAACCAGATGCCCCATTCCTCCATCAGCCAACATCTACTATTCACAGGCAAACAACAGGAATTCTGCAGATGCTGGAAATTCAAGCAACACACATCAAAGTTGCTGGTGAACGCAGCAGGCCAGGCAGCATCTCTAGGAAGAGGTGCAGTCGACGTTTCAGGCCGAGACCCTTCGTCAGGACTAACTGAAGGAAGAGTCAGTTGGTCCTGACGAAGGGTCTCGGCCTGAAACGTCGACTACACCTCTTCCTAGAGATGCTGCCTGGCCTGCTGCGTTCACCAGCAACTTTTATGCTCTACTATTCAGAGTATATTTTAAAATCTATTTTTCTATTCTTTGTACCAAAATTTATACTTTCTTTTTTCACATAATAAAATGACTTCCTTTTCATTCATTATCTGCAAGTATTCCTTTGAAGACACTGCCCGCTTTAGAGCTCACCTTCCCAACCAGCTTTGTGTTATTTCCAAAGCAGATTGTCCAATATCTGCTTCCAACGTGCAACTTCACTAAATTCAAAACTTAATTTCAAATGGATCATTTGAAACAGGGAGAGACAGACATGCATGTTGAAACAATGACAGCTCCTTATATTGATGTAGTGTTGTTACTCTGTTCCATGAATAATGAGGTAAAAATACCCGCTGATTACTTTCACTTTGTAAATGAATAGCTGGGGGAATTTAGTACACACTATGTTCCTGCCTGAAGGCACAAATGAGGAAAAAAAACATTCTGATTGAAATATTTGCAAGTTCAGCTTCGCTGAAAGCCTGGCAAATTTTGATGTAATGCAAATAAAGTATCCACCATTTGAATCCATATGTACTTATTGGGACAGGTTTATTATACCACCACAAGACCTTGAAATAACCAAAATCCTTGCATCTGACGCAGTCCAAAACTGTAGAATAGGGCCATTTCACTGGGTAGCTTTCTCTACGCTGGAACTTCACTCAGAACTTCCCTTCAGAGCACTTGTGGTCCTGACATCCAATTGCTCGCGTGAAGCCACATACAGTACTTTATCGCAGGTATTCACTTGGATTGCATGCTGTCATGTTGAAAATTGGCCCATGTGTTGACAGAATGCCCAGATCATCTCTTATCATTTCTTGCTAGTTGTGATGGAAGCTGCTATGTTGCCCTGCTTTGTTTTAATCTTCACAGCTCTCCCCAACCCAAAGGTTTCTTTATGAAGCTCAAGAGACAGCTGGTCCCCAAGTGTCCATGTGATAGTGATTGCTGTATTCCCACCAGCTTTCTGACACGAGGTTCCTGGCACATCAGCACTATCAATAAAACATCTCCGAAACATCTCCCTACATATTACTATAATGGTTCCACTTAATGTCAATTCCATTCCCTCATTCCTCGGTGATAAGCAAGGACCTGATGTACTTGTAAGCACAGGCATAACAATACTTAGATTTTGGCAAATATTGTGTGGTCAAGGTCTTATGAAGCACCCTTAAGAGTGAGTTCTACAGTACATCTGAATTATTGTGGAATGGGATACACAAAAAGAACGCTCCATTAACTTGTATGTGACATTTTAACAAAGGATTAAACATTGAATGTTAAATTTTACACCTGTATGTGACCTGGTTGGATCAAATTTGTAAAGCTGTTTAACAATTCTAGTCTTCATATTTGAGAAAGACCTGCACTACTAGAAAAGTACAAACTATAATCAATTACACCATATAATGCAATTACTGAAGGTTAGGGCTTTTATTACTTCAAAGAAAGAAAAGATGTTTTCATAGAACTTTAAAACTATAATTGATTACACTATAGCTGAAAAAATTCAATTACGGAAGGTTGGGGCTTTTATTACTTCTAGGAAAGAAAATAAAAGACGTTTTAGTAGTACTTTAAAATATGAAGTGGAAGGGATAGAGAAGGAATCAGCTAGAATGCAAAACTAGTGACCATTAATGTTATTCACTAACAAATCTAATGAGGAATTCAAGAGAAATTTCTTTACTCTAAGTGCAGTAAGACTGAAGAACACATTTAGAAAGGTTGAGGCTAAATAAATTTATTAAGGAACCAGGAATGGAACAATAACATAAGAGACAAAATTGAGATGATAAAATAAAGGCAAAGGGAGATTTGGGTACAAGATAAACATCAGGAAAATCCTGTTGGACTAAACAGCACATTTCTTGCTGTAAGTGCTATATAATTACAGATGGGTCTTTAAACAATAAACTTGTGTTACTTATTGTATCCAATTTATTTACAAGAAGGTATGATTCAAAATAGTTTAAGAAAACGTTTATTTTTGCCTTGAAGCTAGACAAACTATTGAAATAATATTGAAACAATTAAATCCTTCAAAATGCAGTAATATTACTCTAAGATTTCATTTAAAATAGTGTTCTTGAATTAGGAGAAAGTTCTTTGAGGAAAAGGACTGTGATTATAAACAAAAATCTTCCAACTCTCTGTCTAATTGTCACAAGCAATGCCACAGTGTATAAATTAATTTGGTGGTAACCCATACAACCACTTCATCCAAATTTGTTTGCTGGCATTTGCTCTAACTCACTGTAGCCACATCAGATCTCTGGCTAGTTAACAAACAACAGCTATCTTTTTGTCACCATTTGCTTCTCACCATTATGGCACAAATCTGTGAACCTGTGGAAGCACAGAATTCAGCTCGGCTTTTCTTGATACCGGCTTAAAGTCACTTAAATTTGCTGAGCAGAGGCAGAAGAAACAGGTCATTTTTTAAACCTCAGTGCTTGACAATGAATTTCGCTCCCCACCACACAGGATCAAAAATCTCAGAGATGATAGTTTAATAAGCAGGTAGAAAAGAAAATGTTTAAAATAATATGCAAAAAGAAGCTATATAAAGAATGAGGCATACAATTTTTAAACCTTGAAATGCAATACAATCAATAGATCCTAAGGTCAAGAACAAATATTTTAGTTCCAACATCACTGACCTACAAAATAATTATTGTATGGAATAAAAGTGCTTTTGTTTCACTGCTTTTCTGACTTAGTTTCTGTTACTTGGAATAGGAGGACTATTCTTTATTGTTTTACCTTTTTAAGGACTGCATTTGAGAGTGGTGACTGTTATTGCAAAAGAAGTTAAAAGTGGAAAGGTTCTTGAAATTTGTGCTTAAAGAGGTGTAAAATTACAGAAAATATATTACCACCATTCCCACTGGTAGTAAAGTGGTTAAATTAACAGATTAGTTTCCAAACAACAGGATGTAAAAGCCAAAGACAAATCCCATCATAGCAACTGTGGTATTTAACTTCAGTTAAAAATAACCTGGTTAAAAATTAAAAGAAATATGCATGAGAACTGTCGATATTGACTTTAGACCCAATGAATTTTCATGGTATCATAGAAAAGAACAGTGCTAAAATGGGCCCTGTGACCATGATATTTGGGCTGTCCATGATGCTAATTTGAACTAATTTCATCTTCGTCTACATGGTCTCTAGCCCTTCATCCCCTGTCAGTTCATGTCATGTGCCTGTTAATACCTCTTAAACACTATCATATTGGCTTCTACAACCTCTCCCAAGAACTGCATTCCAGGCACCTACCACACACTGTGCAAGAAAAGTCCTCACAAATCTTATTTAAACTTGCCCTTTCTTCCTTAAATCGATATCCTCCAGTGTGTGACATTTCCATTCTGTGAAAAAGCCTCTATCTACCTTATCTACGCCTCTCAAAATTTTACATGCACCAGGTCAACCCCTAGCTTCTCACATTCCAGAGAAAAAAAAATTCAAGTTTGTCCAAACTATCCTTCGAGCTAATACTGTCTAATTCAAGCAACATCTTGATCAATTCTTCTTGTTAGGCAGTGACCAGAATTCCACACAATACTCCAAATGTGGCCAAACCAAAGATTTTTTTCAACATGAAAAAGTCTCAGATCTCCAGTCAGAATCAAGACTCTCCACTATTACGCTTTGTCTTCTTTGAAAAGACTTTGTTGAATGCTTTACTAACGTCCATCCTCATCCTCATCCTCATCCTTGCCATTTCCTCAAAAAACTCAAATAAGTTTGGAAGGTGTAACCTCCCCTGAACAAAGCTATGCTTTTCATCACACACAAGTCTATTCTTCTCCAGATATGATTAAGTCACATCCCTAAGAATCTTCTTCAATAATTTCCTTATCACTAATGTAAGGCTCACTGGCCTATAATTTCCTGGCTTCTCCTTATTACCTTCTCAAACAAAGGAAGAATGCTGGTTATTCTCCAGTCCTCAGGGACTTTGCAGGTGGCTGGAGAGGATAAAAAGATCTCTGTAAAGGGCACTTTTGCCTCTCACAATAGCCTAGGATCTTGGTGTTCTTCAAAAGACACAAAAACATCTACTTCTTGATATCAATATGCCATAGAACATCAGCATAACTCACTCTGATCTTACCATGACTCACACCCTTCTTGGCCAATTCTGATGTTCAGGTGCTCATTAAGTATCTTTCCCTACTTCCTCCTGCTCCAGGCGTAAATTATCTCCTTTTTCCTACCTTCTCTATATATATAATACACCAGAATTCTCTTTGAACCTTCTCTTCAGGATATTTCATGCCCTATTATGACTCTCTTGATTCCCGGTTGCAGACCTATCCTGCTTCACATTCGTCTTTGACCATCTCTGATTTCAGCTTCCTACACCTTACAATCTTACCTTTATCTTTCTGACTATATTTACAACATCTTTCATCAACCAACTTTTCTCAATCTTGTCATCCATATCTTACTTCCTCAGGGGAACATGTTTGCTCTCAGTCCTGATCAACTGGCCTTTAAATGACTCCCACATGTTAGATGCAGACTTGCCTATGAAAAGTGCTCCCAAACTACTGTCCCCAGCTTCTGTTGTAATTAGACTTCCCCTAAATTAGCAATTAACCACTTCCCCCTGCCCCAACCACCCACCCCAAAGTTCTTATTTTTATCTATAACTATCTGAAAACTTACGAGTTCAAGCATTGGCAAGAAAAGCACCTTATTACCATCTATGGATGCTGAGGTAGGTCTCCTGTGTTGAGCAACAATTAGAAGCAGCATAAAAATAAGTGAGAACACAGAATGTACCTTAAAATCCACAATCATAACTGGCTTTGCAGCACCATCACTGACACAGGACACAACTACGATACTGGTTAGTGGAAGGTGTTAAACCAACATGGGCAATGAATCTATTTCACTTCACCCTAACAAATATGCCTGCTGCAAATATATTTGTCCATCACAGCAATGGTATAAGTGACCACCACATAGTCCTCGTGTCCTCAGTCTATCATGACTAAAGAGGGAGGGATTAACCTTGCTTCAGTGCAAGGGGAATACCAGGAGTACCACTGACCTAAAAATGAAGAGAAACTAGACAACTGAAGCTGCAATAAGAGCTTGCAACATTATTGTGCAATCTCAAGACCAATCCATCTGCAGTCCTACATTCCAGTTGTGAATGTTAGTGGAAACTTAAATTTATGTGAAAAGGAGGTGCCAGATCACATCCTCCAAGCTGGGGTCCCAATGTGTATGTGCTGAAGACAAGGTGCTTAAGTACTGAATGATTGATTTACCTTAGATTTCTGCCATTATAAAAACCGGTCTATAAGCAATTTAATTCACTCCACATGATATTGATAAAGGCCTGAGATAACTTAATACAAGAAATGATACGGATCTAGACAATATTTGGCTGCAGTGTGAAACCCTGTGTACTGGTGTGCTGAAAATTGATTGATTCAATCATCTCCAAGGCCCAAGTTGAAGCCTGAAGATTCCACACATCACCACTGGGTGGCTCTGCCGCAGTTTTCACATTCTGAAGGCAGAAACACCTAATGTTATTCTATTCCGGACAAGTGTAAAAATTAAGGGATGATTCAGTCAAAATTGATCACTTCTTGAAATATGTGAGATGGTGAAGTTAGTGGCAGAAATTTTAGTACAAAATATTTCTATGAATGAGTAAATTAGTATCGGGGTACATGAGCCCCTGCTCTACGATTCAATATGATCACAGCTGATAACTGTGACCTTGACTCTGAATTCCTCCCTGTCGTCAGTAACCTTTCAACCCTTGCTCATCAATAATGTATCTACCTCTACCTTCAAAATACTCAAAGCCTTTGCTTCCACAGTCCTTCAAAGAGTTCCAAAGACTCATTACCCTCGGAAAAAACTTCCACATTGTCTCTATCTTAAATGGACAACCCCTAATTATAAACAATAAATCATAATGCTAGAATCTCCCACAAGAAACAAGTTACTCTGCACATCCACTCCATAAAGAATCCTCAGTATCATACTGGCAAACTTAAGTGAACTAACAGGCAGATGGTAAACCAACCAGGAAAGTATCCTTCACCGTTCTCTTTTTTTCCACAGCTGTACACACCAAACATTGCTCTGAGCAGATTTTAATACAGGCTGAAAATGCCACAGCATTTTAATAAAACATTGTGTAAAAAACAATTCCGGCCACACAGCAACAAAGGCTATGTGCACGTGAACATTCCAGTTACAGCCCAGAAAGGTTAGGTTTGTATTCTGTTAGGTTTGTTTGAAGACGATTGAGGCAAAAAACCAGAAATTAAGAAGAACATTGAAGGTCCAAATATTTTAAAATCTGAAGTTCATAATGCAATAAATAAGATGAAGAAAGCAAAGGCAGCAGGTCCTGATGAATTACTAATAGAACAAGTTATCACCCTTGAAGATTATGGAATTGAAAAATTTACTGATTTAATCAATGACATTTATGAGACTGAAATAATACCAGAAGAGATGAAAAAATCAGTATTTATCACTCTTCCTAAGGAACCTGGAGCAATAGAATGTGAATTACATAGGACCATAAGTTTAATAAGTCATATCACTAAGATACTTCTAAGAATTTTGATGACAAGAGCTAAAAGTAAGATACAACCTGAAATCGGTAAAGAACAATGTGGTTTTGTGAAAGACAAAGGTACAAGAAATGCAATATTGATGTTAAGGATACTATCAGAACGAGCTATTCGAGTGCAAAAAGATTTGTTTGTTTTATCGACTACACAAAAGTATCTGATAAAGTGAAGCACAATAAGTTATTTAAAATATTACAGGAAACTCTAGATCTAGATTCGAAAGACCTCTGCCTAATCAGAAATCTGTACTGGGAACAAACTGCCGCTGTAAGAATAGATGGACAAGTGAGTCAGTTTACAAAAATCAAGAGCGGCATTAGACAAGGGTGTGTTTTCTTCCCTGATTTGTTTAATGTGTACAGTGTGTAACGCTCAGTTATATTGGCTCATATATGTCTAGGGGAAATCCCACCCAGCACCTGCCTCAACACTTCCCACGGAGTCGGTTCCGCACCACTGCCGCCCGAATCAATCCCAAACATCAATCATCAGCCAGCACACACAGTACGTTTTACCAAGTACACTTTATAGATATTACTAAGTCTATGAAATTAATATAAATTCGATACAGAAAAGGAAGTAATGGAAAAAAAAAGGCGCCAGACTTATCAAAGTCCAAGTTCTTCGTGCGCAACCGCTGGAGCTCAATCAATTCCTGACAACCACCCAGATTCTGTCAACTCACGGCTCGGGACCACCCAAAGTGATCGACCGGAGCCTTTCTGCACGTCCACCGTCCTCCCCGTCTCTCCTTTGACTCCTCGCCAAAATCCCGTCCCCAGTCATATGATACAGCATTATCATCCGAAAAAAACCCATAAATGAATACCCATTGGCTAATAGCACCCTGCTATCTGTATTAACCCAAGCAAATGTCTAGCTAGAGACTTTCTCGGCATTTAGACCATAAGACCATAAGACAAAGGAGCAGAAGTAGGCCATTCGGCCCATCGAGTCTGCTCCGCCATTTTATCATGAGCTGATCCATTTTATCGTATTTAGTCCCACTGTCCTGCCTTCTCACCATAACCTTTGATGCCCTGGCTACTCAGATACCTAACATAACAAAGAAGCATTCCCAAGTATAACATAACAAAGAAGCCACTTTAAATTTAACATACAAAAAAGAAAGGCCCCGTACAAGTGAAACAATACTACAAAAAATAAGAGACATCTTGGGAATCAAAGTTGTCGATGAAAACATCAACAATTTCAGATATGTGGATGACACTGTGTTAATTGTAAGTACAGAGGAAGAACTACAACACTTAATTGATATAGTTGTTGAAAAAAGTGCAAAAGTGGGCCTATCTATCAATCGCAATAAGACAGAACATATGGTGATATCCAAAAAGAAGGAGAATCCTATCTGCAGGCTGAAAATAAATGGGAAAGACATAAAACAAGTACAGAACTTTTGCTACTTAGGAAGCTGGGTGACATCAGATGGCAGGTGTGATATGGACATCAAAAAAAGAATAGGGGTAGCAAAAATCACCTTTATGAGAATGAAGAGTATACTGACTAACACTAAAATAGGCATGACAACCCACCTCAGAGTACTGAAGTGTTACGTTTATCCAGTTATGTTATCTAGTAACACGAGGAAATGAATTGAACCAGCAGAGATGTGGCTTTTGAGGAGGATGCAAAGAATATCATGGATGAAATGAATAACTAATGAGGATATCATGAACAGAGCGAGCACAAAAAGAGAAATAATGTATGAGATCATGAAAAAACAATGTAACTTCACCGGACATGTGATTAGGAAAGATGAGTTTAAATGCACGGTAATTATGGGAAAGATTGAAGGGAAGAAAGCAAAAGGAAGGCAAAGACAAACGATGATGGAGACAGCAGCCATAGAACTGGAAATGAATACCAATGAATTGATCCACTTGACGCAAAACAGGAGTATGTGGACCATGGCAGTCAAAGCTCAAACTGGGTGTGGCACCTGATAATGATGATGATGTATTCTGCCTGAGGCTATAAAACTAAAAAGAATCAACATAGAAATTAACAGACACAAAATGCTGGTGGAATGCAGCAGGCCAGGCAGAATCAATAGGAAGAGGTACAGTCGACGTTTCGGGCTGAGACCCTTCGTCAGGACTAACTGAAAGAAGGGAAAGTAAGAGATATGAAAGTGGGAGGGGGAGGGGGAGATCCGAAATGATAGAAGACAGGAGGGGAAGGGATGGAGCTAAGAGCTGGAAAGTTGAACATAGAAAGTAGCTGCTTCAATTTGTTCAAGGTATGATCTACTAACAGGAATTACTTTAGCACTATTTATTTTCAATGAATTAATAGTGCATCCAGTTTTAGGTACTCGCTTTTATTCTTCCCAACAATGTCCATTTGCAAAATGTCATTAACGTAGCAGAAATGTCACAACTTAATTTTGTTATATTGCTGTACATTTCACTTTTCCTAATGATATCCTGTACTTCAAAACATCTTGTAATTCAGAATTACAATTTCATTTTCTATTTTAGAATTTTTTTGACAAATAATTATGAAGATATATTGAGGTTTCTGTTCTGATGAGCTTTAATCTCAGATTAGAGATGAATGGTTCAAAACCCTTTTCTTTAAATTTTGTCTAAGTTATATTTACTGAGAAAATGAAGGAAATTCTATTTCTAAAATAACATTACACTTTTCTTCACTACTAGTGATTCCGAGACTTTTTGTGATGGTCTTCCATTGCCAAAGTCACTGTGAACTGGAGATTTTACAATGGCAGCATCAGGTAGAATGACTCCTCAATACTGGAAGTTATCTTAAAAATGTCAATCCAAGGCCAAGCAAAGGAAAATGTTAGGAATATTGGGCAGAAGCTAGGATGTAGGAAAATTTGAAATTATGTTCAGTGTTAGAATTATTGGGATCAGTTCTGATATCAAAGAGAACTACAGGTGCAGTCTAAAGTTTCTAAATACTGTGAAGAATACCTAGATTAGGAAATGGAAGCCTGTTGGATTTGGCAGAACTCCAGATAGAATTGTTGTTGAGTAAAATCAGGATCAAGCAGCCTCATTGAGAAAGGGAACATAAATTGAACTGTCTTATGCTTCTGTTAAACCACTAGATTTCAACTATTATCTGACTCCATTAATAGGTCTATTTTCAGTCTCGGTAAAAACACCATTTTCAACACTGTCCAATGTGCCTTATCCCACCACTACCTTTACAGACTTAAAAGATTTAAGTGAATTTTCTTCTTGTTTACAGCAAATGATCAGAAAAATTGTGCATTTCTTCCCATTTGGAAATAAGTGCATGTTTTTGTTACTTGTGATATTTGATTTTTTGACATGATGTATGTCAATTCTAATGTAATGTGCTATTTTCACAATTGTGCTTTGTCTATATAAATTCACCTCATGACAAAACAGCTGGCGATTGAGTGAAACAAGTTTGTACCATCTTGATTTGTCAACTGAGTTTCCAGAATTAAAACCATTCAGTCCTTGTTGAAGAGGATGGGAGAAGAATGAGGAGCAGCAATGTGGGTGGAGTATGAGGGAAGAAGGCAGGACACAGGAATGGAATATTTGGCCGCTTGTTCCACTTGACCTATTTACTCAATTACTTAATTCTTTCTGCCCATCTTTTATCTTCTTTGCTTCCTACTTAATTTTTCCCATTTCTCCTTATATTCCTTGCCTCCTGTTTCCCTTTTCCAGCTAGTTTCTCCATCATCAGTGCCACATACCAGAGTATGAACTTACAAGTAGGCAAGTTTACATAGGTGGTTTCCATTATATTTATGGACGTAACTCAGAAAACAAGGAGAGAACATACCATTAAAAATTAGTGAATGTCGAGTGTTTGTACATCCCAATCAAATTAGCCTTTGACTTCTAACCTATTTTTAAAGCAAAATCAACAAAACCAAGAGTCCCCTCAGAGATGTTTTAATTGACCTTGTATTCTTTCCTGTCCAGACTAGGGCATGATTCATACCAGCTGGAGGAAACACACCAATATCATACTTCAGCTCTTCCTGAATCTGAGGAAGCCTGTTTAAATTCCCACTTCCTTGATTATAAAAAGAAATATTTAAAAATCATTTACATAGCTGAAACAAAAAAGCATGAATATAAATTAAGTGCAGAATAATGTTTATTGTTCGATATCTGAATGAAGAAAATGAATTATACATGTAATCGAAAACTAATACATTCCAAGACAATGCCTTTAAAGGATTCCTTGCTCCAGTACTCACACTGACCCTTTGATTCAAAATTTAGCCAACTTTAGTTAGCTCTGAAACAAAAATAGTGGAATATTCATGACAAAAGAATAGATGTGGATCACAGAACTTCAAAGAACTACCTGTCAAGAACAGAGTGTTTGAGAAATTGCTGGTTTGCCACTAGATTACCTAGGATGGATGAGGTGAGGCAGTAGATGAGATGAAGAAATACATAAAGCTAGCCTTTGAATAATCCTCTTTAATCAGTTACAAATATGCAGAATAATATGGAGACTGACTATGTCAAGAAAATAGGCTAAAAAGTGAAAATGCAAAACTAGGCACAATGAAATACTGAAAAATAGGAAAAATCTTAAGGGCACTATTAAATTCTAACTATGGCCTGTGTCATAACATAACACTACCACTACTCTTCTGAATAAAAGTATTTTTCCTTTGTTCAAATTCACAGAATCAACTTAGAAAATCAGATTTTTTAGAACTTTGTTGTCGAAACAAAGACCTTAATGTCTATGTCAATTGGTATATACATTTGAACAGTTGTGACTGTCAATCATGTCACCAGCTGTGATCATGCAGCAACACAGCAATACATCAGCACCTGTCATTCATTCTCAGCTTCTTGCAATATAGACCGCTACCACATTTGAATGGTCCTCAATTAATGGACTAAGTCTGTGCTGAAACAAACTGAGACGAAGAGCAGACAGACACGGCCTGCATGAATCATGAACAATCATTTTTGTTGCTAGGTGCTTTCAAAGTACCAAAACATCAAAAATAAAATCACAGTCTTGCGCAAGAATCTGGTATCACAGAGCAGGGGTTCCCAACATGGGATCCACAGACCACTTGGTTAATGGTAGGGGTCCATGGCATAAAAGGGGTTGGGAAATCCTGTCTTAGAGGCCTAGAACATACCACACAAAAGAACAGTTTGATACAAAGCTACCCATCAATGTGCCAAAAACTCTTCTATAAAAATCACTTTGAAACAATTTCGGGAAAACCTTCATTGTAATACCATGAAGGATCCCATCCACCCTGCTCATGGACTGTTTGTTGCACTGCCATCTGGGAAGAGGCTATGCAGTACCCACGGCAAAACCACCAAACTCAAATCAGACAGCAATTTGAAATTCTAAAAAACTGAGAAATTCTTAGTAGGTCAGGCCACATAAACAGAGAAAGAAACTCAATTGCTGGGAAGATCATACTGATGGTTAGCTTGCAACACAGTGAAGGTCTGCAGCATTGAAGAATATACTGGAGGACAAATGTAAGCTCTTCTCACCTTCCACTATTCCCTTGGACTCATCACTAAGTTCAAAGGCATTCTTGAGCCAAGCAGCTACAAATGAGAGACTGGATACACTTCAAACCTGGCCAATTGGTTTTATGTGTGTCACATCATATCTAGCATTGACCCATTCTTTTCAATGTATTAACTGACCTCATCAAATATATATGATTGCTCGAATTTTGTTGATTTTTGTTTATTTTTGTTAAAAGTAACATTGTTTTAATTTGCAAAAATTGCCTTGTCAATTAAATCTGTCCTTAAGTATCTCCAATTTGTGCTAATTCTAGTGGAGGGGAGGGGTTTGTGGGGTAGGCAAGTAGAAGTGCCAAGTTGGATTAAGAACAGACTGAAACATCGGTTTTGCTGCTCTGCAAAAATACTGCCTCACTTGCTTAGAATATCCAACAGAATCGGCTTTTACTTTAAATTTCTAGTAATTCACCTGCCTAGGAACAATTACGATTTCCCATTTCATTTAATGTCTTGTAAGGAAATGGATAGTTTGCAAGCAAAATGCATACATCCAACAAATAACTGTAAATGTTATGCAACATTTGGTGTGCTTTGAAATTCTTTCACTCTCCAGTAGCAGATCAGAGCTTTTATGATATATTTAATAAACACAACTATAAAGATTTTCTTGCTACACAGACTAAACACATCTTGCCAAAACTAAAGCTTACTTGCCAACATTAAATTGCATCTGAATGTAGACATGGAGTTCACACGCACACGTTATCCTTCTGTTAGATCTTGCCTGCTATAAATGGATTTTAAGAGGGGTAAAAAGTGTTGTGTTTCAATGCCCGTTATTAAAATGGATTGAACCCTGTAAATCTCAACACAATGGTCTATGCACATATGGAATCCATTGTAAGCAGACTGTCCACCAGCTGCTGTGGTGACTGTGGACCACAAACAAGTGGAACGCATGCCAATTTCACAAAAATGGTGTTAGTAAGCCACAAACAAAACCAAATACAAAATAAATATCACCACGTGCAGGTCTTCTGTCGCAGGCACAAAGGGCTTATGTGTCAATATAAAATACAGAATTAAATGGAACAAAAATAACATTATTTGAGTTTGAATGCATCCCTGTTTTTTTTGTATTGGTACATATACAAGTACAACTTCCCTCATGGGTCACAGAAAAACACCATCAACAAGTCTGATATGCAGATGAATAATAACCAAGGATGATTAATAGATTTGAACTGCTTCAACTAATTCTACTTCTATGATTCTTGTATCTAATACCTGCATTTAAATCACTCTAACATTAATCAATTAGCCTTCAGTTGAGGTGGCTCTAAACTTCTTCCCTTCCCGACTTCTCACTGTTATTTAATATTTAGCTGTTTCTCCCCTGACATCTTTCATTTCTTTGTTCAGTTCTCTTTTAAAATGTTTCGGGATATTTCAGGTCTGGTAAAGGCACAATTTAAAAATAAGTGGCGATTGTTCTAATCTTAGGTAGGGAAGAATTCACACCAGTCCAGATTTCAGATTGAGACCTAGCATCAGGGTCTCAACACAAAACACTGGCTGACACGCTTTGTCTCCACAGATACTGTTTAACCTGCTGAGTTCTTCCAGCATTCTGTTTTATGTTCCGGATTCAAGCATCTGCAGTTCCTTTTGTCTTCACATCATTCCAAATGTCTTCAGGGTCCTGGTCTTTGAAAGCTGTGGGATTGGAAGTTCCTCACTGTTTTGCGGGAAAATCTGAACTGTGGGACATTGTTGTGCCAAGTTATAATGTCATCTGTCGTTAAATAACCCTCTGTTAATTAGGCAGGCACAGAGGTGAAGACCAACATTTATGTAAGGCAAAGAACAGCAGCTGATGCCTTTGGAATCATAACCATGTGGGAGTCAGCATTTTCTAGTTATCAGGAACAAAGATCTGCAAAACAAGAAGTATTCTAGCTGTTCTACTACGGTTTTACTCTAAGCAAAACAGATGGTAACCTATTTTATGTTAAACTGCATTCAGTGGAAGAGGCATTATTTGAGGAACTACGTCCCTTTATTGTTATAGTCTAACTTTGAGAAAACAATGGGACAAAGTAGGAAATCCACTCCTGGGTGCTTTCCCAGTTTCTAGTTTCCTTTCTAACAGTAGGTGGATTCTTCTCTTTCTTGCCTTCTGTAGCTGCAAGAGATTAGGTAGCAGAAACTTGTCTTGCAACTGATCAGGGCAGGATCAAGAAATGGCTCTCACTGAGACACACAGTGGTGGAGAACTACATGTTCTTCCATGTTATACACCGAAAATTTTTGAATATTAATTTCAAGCTACAGTTCTTATGAAAACAATACCTTAAATTTGCATTCTGTCTTCTCAGAAAATTGACATTTAACATGTGCACTGAATAACTAGTCCTGTAAGTTGAAAAGTTCATCAATAGTCAGCTAAAACTTCATTCTCATTTTGTTTCTTCACCAGATGATGAGGTTTTATGAGGATTCTTGATCTCATTCTGAAATTTTCACTTGAAATTTTAGATTTTGCACTTTCTGACCTTATTATGTTTTTAAACATTTCTAATGCAGAATGTTGCAACATCAGCATCCTTTAGTTATTAAGGCATGAATCATTTGAACATTTCCTAGTTAAGTATTCTAAGACTGAAAAGATACACTGAAATTGCTTCACAGGCACCCAATATTTTCTGCCATTACTTGACAGGGCCACACATGTAGTGATCCAATTTCAGATACTCAATTTTGCTTCCAATGTGGCTACAGGCAAAAAAACAGTGATTATTAATATTTTGCATGGCCTCTTTTATAAAAATCTGCCTGAGGCAAACGGTGCATTTCATGTACCTCTGTATTGATCCAGCCAATGCTGCCTGAACTTTGAGGTATTTGTTTGACAGGTTGTTCGCTGAGCCTGGAGGTTAGGTCGCAAACGTTTTGTCACCTCAACAGCATCAGTGCACAATTGAGTGTTGTTTCTGCTGCGTGCTGGCATATGTATTGGTTCAACTCGTTCTGATTGGTTGGCTGCTACACTAGCCGTTAGTTTCTGTTGGGTCCCGGCCAACCAGAAAGCTGAGTGATCTGTATCCCCCGTTATTGGCCATTGTGAGCATTGGTTCCTTGGGGGTCCGCGGCTCACTCCTCGGCCCTGATCCTGCAGACACATAAATTGCTTCCAGTCCAGTATGCTTGTTAGTAGATCCAACAACCCACATGGAAAGAACAAATGTAATATACCAAATCCAATCATGGAGATTGCCCCAATACTATGTAGGACAGACTATCCACAAGACTACATGACCATCAGCTAGCCGTAAGAAGACACAATCCTCTGTCACTCATCTCAGTACTTGAAGGCGAAGAAGCACACAAGTTTGTCTGGGAAGCTACAGAAGTCCTGGCAGAAGCACCAATTCTTAGAAGCTTAGTTCTCAATGGGAGACTCTACTACCAGCATATTGGACTGGATGCAATTTATGAACCTATGTGCATGTGGGATCAGGGCCTAGGGGTAAACTGTGGATATCCGATGAATCAACGCTCACAATGGACGATAACCAAGGAGGAGAAGGTGGCGGCGCGACGCAGCTTGCAGCGTCCACTCCAGTGAATGATATCTGTTATCTGTCAAGTAGGGTGCCGTGCACAATCCTGATTTGATGGAGACAGACGTGAGAGCACGGAGGAACATCTGGTGAAACTTCTGAAATGCCTGTTTCACTGCCACTGCTACTGTGTGGTCCAGAATCTCCAGAGGGGAAGGCCCGGAGTCCTCAGCCTTGCTTGTTGCTCGGCGGCCGGGGCAGGGTCGAAGCCCTCGGCAGAGGTGGTGCTCGGTGCTCAGTGTCGGAGGGCTGGTCGGAGGCTTGAAGTTTTCGGATGGACTCAGAGTTGGCTACGGTCGGGTCCTTCCAATGTATCGGCAAGCTTGTGGTGCTTCTGTCTGTGTGAGATGATGGGCTATCGGGACTTGAGACTTTTTTTACCGTGCCCATGGTCTGCTCTTTATCAAATTACGGTATTGCTTTGCACTGTTGTAACTATATGTTATAATTATGTGGTTTTGTCAGTTTTTAGTCTTGGTTTGTCCTGTGTTTCTGTGATATCTTTCTGGAGGAACATTGTATCATTTTTTAATGCATGCATTTCTAAATGACAATAAACGAGGACTGAGTGTTCTCATAATCTAATCTAATCTAAAAACCAGGGGTACGAGCCAGCGAAGATCACTCAGCTACCCGGCTGACTGGAGCCCAGTGGAGGCTGGTGACCAGCGTGACAGCCAACCAATCAGAACAAGTTGGACCAATATACAAGCAGAAACAACACTCAGTTGCACACTGATGATGTCACCTCAACTGGTGATGAAACGTTTGCGACCTAACCTCCAGGCTCAGCAAACAACCCTACAAACAAGCAGCCAACCCGAACTGGAGCCACCAATCTTCTCTTTCATTTCAAACTTTGAGATATGTTAAGCAGCAAAGTGCAGCTCAGTTCAAAGCAGATATAGCAATCTGGTTAGAGTATGCAAGACTCATTAGAAGTACTAGAGGCTCTTCAATGGGTTTACTCCTAATGAGTCAATGCTTTTGTGAATTGCTTGGCATTGGCGTGACAAAGAGGTCAGACTCTGGATATTTCCACTGAAATGTAAGTGGAAATGTAAAAATAGTGATATGTAAGGAGATTACTCAGGAAATTATATAACATTAGTCTTCTTCATTACTACTCCTTACAAAATATCTTCTACAAAACATAAAAGGCAGTTCATATACGGTTCATCAGTTTAGGGAAGTCAATTTTACAAAATACAAATGGTCAAAATGCATACACATTGTGATTTACACACACAAAATTCTGGAGGAACTCAGCAGGTCAAGCAGCATCTATGGAGAGGAATGAACATTCAACATTTCGGGCCGAGACCCTTCATCAGGGCACCATAATTCATGTTTATGAATTACTGTGATTTGTTTCTCCATTTAAAAAATGCTATTGTAATAGCACCATAGGACTAACAAATTCCTTTATCATAAATGATTTTATTACCTCTACAGACCTTGATTAAGCCAAATGAAAACAGCCAGTTATCTGAACTGTGACCCCTTGACTATGACAGTTTCAGCATTCCAAGGGCTAGTGGCCAAGGTGATGGGCTTTCCACTGTGTTCAAAAAGCATTTTAGGTATAATCTAATGACTGTCAGCAATTAATTTTTTAAGTTTTGAGGTACATATGTTTACAATTTGTGGTTCCGATCCTGTCCTCTGCGTCATCATTTATTGCCCTCCTAAATCCAATGCCTGCTTTTCCCTCGGAATTCTGACTTCTTATCCTCTATTATATTGAACTGCAACAGGATTGCCTTCACTGGTTATTTCAATATTCATAGTTAAGATCTGTTACATGCAAACTCTATGGCAGCTGAATTCATGAGCTGACAAGACAGCCTAGATCTTACCCAATATGTCAATGAGCCCACCCATCAACTTGGAAATACACTCGACTTAGTAATGACAAAAGTGTTAAATAATATTAATGTCTCTCTGTCTAATACCACTATCTCTGATCATTTTGTGTACTTTTTGCTGCCCTCTTGCCTGTAGCCAAAACCACAAAATAAATTACAGTTAAAAATGGGTTTCTTGATGCTGCAATGAATCTTAAATTCTCTAAGCTAACTAGTTTATCTGATCCATGTGACCTAAACTGCCCAGTAAATGAAATGTTTGATTCTTTATAACCTGACAAATGTATTAAACACAGTGGCTCCACTTAGAGTTAAAAAGAAATCACTCAGTAGAACATCACTAAGGTTAAACAATTCTGTCCTGAACTCAAGAAATCATGCAGAGTAGTTGAGAGAAAATGGAGGAAAGCTAGGCTAGAAGTCCACCATAATATTTTCAAGAAAAAACTAGCCTCCTTTAAAGCTGCTAAATGCTCTGCAAGAGATCCCATTTTCCAAGATTATTATAGAGAATAGTGGTGATTCAAGGATATTGTTCTCAACTATAACCAACTGTTGAACTCTGCCCCAACCTATAATGTCCTCAGTCAAGGATCTGCCACAAAATGTGAGGAATTTGCAATATTTTTATCAACAAAATTACTTACATTAGGGAGAATATTGCTACAGATACCAGTAACCTTTACAGCCAACTTCATGATAACTCAGCAACAATGTCAAAAGTATGTTTAAGTATTTCCAATTCAGAACTCTTTAAGATTGTAATAATGAGTAAGTACTCTACTGGTTGTCTCGATCCTGTCCCTACCACAGATTTAAAGACTATTTTAATAGTGCTTCAATTCTGTTGGAAAAATTATTAACACATCCCTTAAAACTGGAGTTTTTCCAGATAACTTCAAAATTGCAACTGTCAAATGCTTACTTATAAAGCCAGACCTTGATAGTGAGGTACTAGTTAACTACAATATCAAATCTTCCCTTTCTGGGCAAGATTCCTGAGAAAGTCATTTTCAACTATCTCAACAATTTTATGAATGAGAACCATTTCTAGAACAACTTTTCTTGAAAAATTTCAGCCAAGTTTTAGAGAAAACCACAGCATGAAGACCTTTACAACAACTGTCAGTGACTTTAGGCTCAGCACTGTTGCCAACAGAGTTTCAAATCTAATTCCCCTCAACCTAAGGGCCACCTTGGACACAACGTTCTGCTAGATTGTCTTGAGAATTGGCTTGGCCTCCCTTGTGGTGCCCTTAATCGGTTTTGTTCATACACTTTAGAGCTAATTTTTTTGCTGGGTCTTGTACACTTATTTTCTAAGAGATACAATGTACACTTTGGCGTTGCTGAGGGTGTGACTTGGTCTCATACTCTTCTTAGATAGCATAAATTTATTTCCACAGTTATGCAGATGACACACAATTGTTTATCTCAATTGAGCCTATCTTCTCTGACTTCTAATAAACAAACTGATGTGCAATAATTTTCTAAAACTAAATGAAGCCCCAAACCTCAGTATTCGGTTCATCATTTTAGCAGGGCAAATTGTCGCAAATTTCACAGACACAAAGCACAGCAGCCAGGGGCAGTCTCACAGCCTTAGTGTCACAGAGAGAGAAGTCCTCAGTCAAGTAAGAGAAATTAAAGTTTTCTTACTTGTTTCTAAAGCTCTTAATGGTCTGGGACCGCAGTACATCACAGAATCATTTTTGTTTTATAATCCTGCTAGAGCTCTCAGATCTTCTTCAGTTTAGATTTAAACAATCCCTCTCAAAAGATAATTGGTAGGTTAGCTTTATTGAACTAGCTGTTGAACTGTGGAATTCAATACCTAAAACTGTAAGGGATGTAGACTCATTTAACACTTTTAAGTAACAGATCAAAACTATTTACTTAACATTCTTTTATCTAACACGATTTTGTCTTGTATTTTCATGTTTATTTATATATTTATTTTTATTTTATTTTCATGTTTGAACTTATCCCATGTAAAACACTTTCAACTGCATTGTCTGTATGAAAAGTGTTCCTTCTATAAATAAGTTATTACTAGTTATATGTACAAATAAACACCAATATTTAGAACTTATATATACAGTACAATCTCCATCCAAATATGAACACATTTAATGTAACTTTAAATTTTATATGAATAGAAAGTGCAGCACAGGGACAGGCCCCTTGACCCACAAAGCTGCGCTGAACTAATTAAACTAGTAATCAAATAGGTACAATAACGGGGCAACCACAGCTGAACGCAATACTCCAGATATGGTTTAGCTAGAGTTTTATAAAGCTGCAACATAACTTCTCAACTCAAAGTCAGTTTTAGAATCAGAATCAGGTTTAATATCACTGGCAAATGTCATGAAATTTGTTGTTTTGTGGAGAAGTATATTGCAATGTAAAAATAAAAATGATAAATTACAAAAACAACAGGAATTCTGCAGATGCTGGAAATTCAAGCAACATACATCAAAGTTGCTGGTGAACGCAGCAGGCCAAGCAGCATCTGTAGGAAGAGGTGCAGTCGATGTTTCAGGCCGAGACCCTTCGTCAGGACTAACTGAAGGAAGAGTGAGTAAGGGATTTGAAAGTTGGAGGGGGAGGGGGAGATCCAAAATGATAGGAGAAGACAGGAGGGGGAGGGATAGAGCCAAGAGCTGGACAGGTGGTAGGCAAAAGGGGATACGAGAGGATCATGGGACAGGAGGTCCGGGAAGAAAGACAAGGCGGGGGGTGACCCAGAGGATGGGCAAGAGGTATATTCAGAAAGACAGAGGGAGAAAAAGGAGAGTGAGAGAAAGAATGTGTGCATAAAAATGAGTAACAGATGGGGTACGAGGGGGAGGTGGGGCCTTAGCGGAAGTTAGAGAAGTCGATGTTCATGCCATCAGGTTGGAGGCTACCCAGACGGAATATAAGGTGTTGTTCCTCCAACCTGAGTGTGGCTTCATCTTTACAGTAGAGGAGGCCGTGGACAGACATGTCAGAATGGGAATGGGATGTGGAATTAAAATGTGTGGCCACTGGGAGATCCTGCTTTCTCTGGCGGACAGAGCGTAGATGTTCAGCAAAGCGGTCTCCCAGTCTGCGTCAGGTCTCGCCAATATATAAAAGGCCACATCGGGAGCACCGGACGCAGTATATCACCCCAGTCGACTCACAGGTGAAGTGATGCCTCACCTGGAAGGACTGTTTGGGGCCCTGAATGGTGGTAAGGGAGGAAGGGTAAGGGAGGAAGTGTAAGGGCATGTATAGCACTTGTTCCGCTTACACGGATAAGTGCCAGGAGGGAGATCAGTGGGGAGGGATGGGGGGGGGACGAATGGACAAGGGAGTTGCATAGGGAGCGATCCCTGCAGAATGCAGGGGGGGGGGGAGGGAAAGATGTGCTTAGTGGTGGGATCCCGTTGGAGGTGGCAGAAGTTACGGAGAATAATATGTTGGACCCGGAGGCTGGTGGGGTGGTAGGTGAGGACTAGGGGAACCCTATTCCTAGTGGGGTGGCGGGAGGATGGAGTGAGAGCAGGTGTACGTGAAATGGGGGAGATGCGTTTAAGAGCAGAGTTGATAGTGGAGGAAGGGAAGCCCCTTTCTTTAAAAAAGGAAGACATCTCCCTCGTCCTGGAATGAAAAGCCTCATCCTGAGAGCAGATGCGGCGGAGACGGAGGAATTGCGAGAAGGGGATGGCGTTTCTGCAAGAGACAGGGTGAGAAGAGGAATAGTCCAGGTAGCTGTGAGAGTCAGTAGGCTTATAGTAGACATCAGTGGATAAGCTGTCTCCAGAGACAGAGATAGAAAGATCTAGAAAGGGGAGGGAGGTGTCGGAAATGGACCAGGTAAACTTGAGGGCAGGGTGAAAGTTGGAGGCAAAGTTAAGAAAGTCAACGAGTTCTGCATGCGTGCAGGAAGCAGCGCCAATGCAGTCGTCGATGTAGCGAAGGAAAAGTGGGGGACAGATACCAGAATAGGCACGGAACATAGATTGTTCCACAAACCCAACAAAAAGGCAGGCATAGCTAGGACCCATACGGGTGCCCATAGCTACACCTTTAGTTTGGAGGAAGTGGGAGGAGCCAAAGGAGAAATTATTAAGAGTAAGGACTAATTCCGCTAGACGGAGCAGAGTGGTGGTAGAGGGGAACTGATTAGGTCTGGAATCCAAAAAGAAGCGTAGAGCTTTGAGACCTTCCTGATGGGGGATGGAAGTATATAAGGACTGGACATCCATGGTGAAAATAAAGCGGTGGGGGCCAGGGAACTTAAAATCATCGAAAAGTTTAAGAGTGTGAGAAGTGTCACGAACATAGGTAGGAAGAGATTGAACAAGGGGTGATAAAACAGTGTCGAGGTATGCAGAAATGAGTTCGGTGGGGCAGGAGCAAGCTGAGACAATAGGTCGGCCAGGACAGGCAGGTTTGTGGATCTTGGGTAGGAGGTAGAAACGGGAAGTGCAGGGTGTGGGAACTATAAGGTTGGTAGCAGTGGATGGGAGATCCCCTGAGCGGATAAAGTCGGTGATGGTGTGGGAGACAATGGCCTGGTGCTCCTTAGTGGGGTCACGATCGAGGGGTAAATAAGATAAATTACAATGTGTGTGTGTATATATAATAATTATATTAATATAATTATATAATATATATATAATATAATTATATATATAATTAAATTAGTGTGAGAGAGAGAGAGAGAGAGGAAAAAATAGTGAGGTTTTGTACAAGGGTTCATAGTCCATTCAGATATCTGACGACGGATGTCTTTGTCTTTAGGTCCCTGTAGCTCTTTCTTCAATGAAGCAATGGGAAGAGAGCATGTACTGGGTGATGGGGGGCCTTAATGATGGATGCTGCCTTTTTGAGACTTTGCTTTTTGAAGGCGTCCTCGATGCTGGGGAGGTTAGTGCTCATGATGGAGCTGGCTGAGTTTACAACTTTCTGCAGCTTCTTCGGATCCTGTGCAGAGGCCCCTTCACACCAGACGGTGATGCAGCCAGTTGGAATGCTCTTCATGGTACATCTGTAGAAACTTGCAAGTGTCTTTGGGAACATACCAATTCTCCTCAAACTCCTAATGAAATATAGCCGCTGTCGTGCCTTCTTTGTAATTGCATCAATATGTTGGGCCCAGGATAGATCCTCAGAGATGATGACACCCAGGAACTTGTAACCGCTCACCCTTTCCCCTGCTCATCCCCCGATGAGGACAGCTGTGTGTTCCCTTGACTTCTCCTTCCTGAAGTCCACAATCAATTCTTTGGCCTTACTGACGTTAAGCTATTTTAAAACTTAAGGAGTTGTGATCACTATTCCTTAACTGTTCTCCTACTGAAAGTTCAGTCACCTGGTCGCACTCATTAGATATCAATAGGTCCAGTATGGCCCCTCCTCTTACACCAAGGAGGTCACAGCCTACTTTAGGGAAGATGAAGCGATCCACTACAATTGTTGTTTGAACACCTCTACCTAATCCGCCTGCATATTAAAATACACACACTTCAACCCAATTGTCCCATTGTGACTATTACCTTGCCTCTGACTATTCTTATTGGTCATGATATCTACCTTCCTCTTAATCCCTCCACTTTCTGACCTGGTGCTCTGGTTCCCATCCCCCTGCAAAACTAATTTCAACCCTCCTGAGTAGCACTAGCAAACCTCCCGGCCAGGGTACTGGTTCCCCTCCAGTTAAGGTTTCATTCCATGAATGACCACAATATCCTTACTTCTTCTCATGAATCAAGCTCTTTGTTCATGTATGAGCTTGGGTGATGGAAACAGACCTAGAGCTGAGTGTCTATGGCCCGAGAAAAGATCACCAGTAAGTAGTGCACTGCTGTGGGGGTGTCACTTGATAGCATTTCCATCAACATTTTCCTTCACTTTGAGAACATGTCACCATAGCAGCAACTTGCCTGACTGGACAGGTATTACTTTGTCTTATACAGGAAATATCTGAGCAAATTTCCACATTACTGCCGCTGCTGTAAAGGTACCTATAACAGTTTGGCTGGAAAAGCATTCATCTCTGGAGCAGAAGGGCTCGTAGACCTTGCAGTATGCACTGCTCATGTGAGCTTGATATCATTTTAAGAAAACTGAATTAACCAAAGACCAAGCATGATGATAATGATAGCTTCAGGAGAGGGCCCACCAGGTGGATGGCCCACCTAACACCTTTTGGTTGCAAATGCTTCAGCTTTGTTTTTAGCAGTTGCATGTTGAGATCCAGTAAAAATATGTAAATCCAAATATTGCTTAATAAGTTGAAAAATGTCTTTCTAAAATAAAGACTTTGTAGCGTGATGCCATGACAAGCACTTCATTTGATTTAAGCCTCAAGATTCAGACTCGTGACGCAATGATATAAACAAAAATAGAAGCCTTTTTGGCATAAAAAGTATTAAATATACAAATTATGTATGAAAATGTCACAATGAAATCATGCTCACCTAATCACAAATCAGACAGGGTTGAGTCAGGAAAAAAAGTCCACGGCATAATTATATCAACTTAATTCGTCACTGACCATCTCGCACCCACTGCAGGAACTATGCAGGAGGAGTAAAATTAACTCCTTTGTTCAATAAATTATCAAAGATACAAGTCCCAGAAAGGAATCCCCCAGGTTATTGCTCTTAGAGGCACGTTCCTTTATACCCCCATTATAAAGAAGATGCCACACCACATGCTGATATCTGAAATACAATGTAAAGACTATAAATCATTCAAACATAATTTGCACAGTAGATGGTGGAGTAATCATAGCTTTATTTTTGTTAATTCTGTGATTTATTTAGTGGACTTTCATTGATTCCAGCTAAACATGTACACCACGTTGCATCAAGAGATTCTTATCCAATAAGGCAAAGTGGCACTTGAGCTCGTTCATTGCATGGATAGAACTAGGTCACCTGAGAAATCCCCTCCATGGCACTTGGCTGACAGCATTGATTTTACATACATAAAAATTGACTTTGCTTTACAAAAAATGTTCTTTTGGCACACGTATTGACACAGCAATGTGATATGCTTTATGAAGAATAAAAGATAGTTGGCAGGCCTACACCCAGACTGATGAAATTCTGATGTATGAAACTACAGCTGGGAATGATCAGATCACTCAAGCTCCAGATCATATAGAACTCAATCTTGACAGCAAATGAATTTTAGAAACTGTGAAGAGATGAATACTATCAGCACATTGATACAGAAAACATTCCTCATTCTTACTTAGGTCATGATTTAAAAGGTACATGTCAATTTCTTCAATGTATCGTTTTGGTTTTTCCTATAAACATTTCTATGACAAACAGCCAGCATTGCTCCATGGAAGTTCCATCAAGTTTTGGACTGCTATGTAAATGCATTGTGTCAACTTGCTTGTTTGTTACATTTACCTTATGAAATAGGAAAGCGTTTTGACCAACTGAAGCTATGCCAACTCACAGAGCTATCCCACTCCCCCACTAATTTTTCATGGAACCTATTCTTCCCACATTCCCATCAACTCATGAGATTCTACCACTCATGTATACCACACACAATTTACAGTAGCCAAGAAACCTACTAACCAGCATGTCTTTGAGACATGGGAAGAAAATGGAGCACATGGAGTCAAATGGAGAACACACAAACTCCAGATGAACCAGGCCTTCGCAGCTGTACTACTACGGCATTCTTCACTAGGGCTGTATTAAATGCACTCAGAAATTAGACCCACTAGTCCAATGGCTGGAAAGAAATGTACTGTAATTCCCCAGAAGTTACAGTGTGATAAAGTAGATCTGCTACAAAAATAACAGGACCATTCATTTCCATGGAGAGGAATTTGTAATTTTGTATGAATATTTTTAAAAACAATCATATTTTAGCTTTTTTACAATTTTAGATCTTTTTGAATATTTCTAAATATCATACCTCTTCTCCTCCCCACCATATCTCGGCAAAACTTCCCCAGAGTTTTCCAGACCCCATGAAGCTTCATGGATCCAGTCATCAGCTCCTGTTGAACTCCAGTATGATCTGCATTACATCTCAGCTGAAACGTCCTCTTCAGGTAGCCCACCCTTTCTCCACTATTCCAGAGTACGTTCATCAGAAACAGAACTGCACAGGTGCTAGTAAGGGAATAGGTTTTGCCATATTTTCAGTCAATGGAGGGAAAATCTGGAAATGTTTCTAAACTCATGGTATTGATGGCATTGTACAGCAAAGATAGCAGCTGCTCTGTGGAAGGAGTCACAGCAGGGAGACTGGAGGGCTGAAGCAGAGGCAGCAGGATTGGCAAAAGCAGTAATTGGAATAATGGTGGCAAGACCCATTATCCTCTTTGGCCCAGCTCAAGTTCATTTCCCTTTTCAAAATGAGTATCCTGTGCTGTCTTTCAACCAAACATTGCTGGTGTAAACTCCTCTTTATCTTACTAACATTTCCCATTGCTTACCAACAGCAACAGGAACCCGATGGCGTAAAATAAGAGTCCCTTTTGGTTTATACAGCATTGACATTGAGAAAAAATAAAATTAATTTGCAAAAATGAATAAGTATGCACGAGAAAACCCAATCAAGAGGCAATTCAAACTAGGATAAAGAGACCCCATGCACATCAAGAAGGCTTCTATTGTCATTAAATCTGCACATGGGTATGACCACAAAAGAAGCTCCTTTCAGAACCAGAATGTGGCCCACTTTATTAACTTGTCAAAGGTGCTCACCCTATCCTGCAGGCTTTAGCTAGCCAACCGTCAGCAATTTTTTCAGTTGTTTCATGGAAGAGAACATTTGAGTTGATGAATGCACTAAGATCTGGGTTGGGGCTCACCATTAAGAATTGGGATGCCATTCATTAGCCCTGGTGAACTCACACCTGCAATTACGTACTCACTACATGGGGCAGTATGCACTGTATGTAGGCAGCCTGCTCCTGACAGTAGAAATTAATTTAAAAACTTTCTTCATATTGCTCAGAAGAGGAAATATTTATCCAAGAGCTCATTTCATGTGCTTTCCCATTAGTTGACCTCACTGTACACTGTGCAAAACATCCCAATGACAAATACTGAAGTTTAAATTTTGGAAAACGCTCGGCAACACCTGTAGTAGCTCTAGGCTAAAATGCTTTGCATAAAGTATTTTCCTGCTTCAATGTGTGAAGATTTAGTTTAAATAGTAGGATTTTGTAAACAGACGAACTATTCTCGCGATATTATGAAGGAAACATGTAAAAGAGAAACCTAATCCTGATCCTCTGCAACAGACTGAGAAAAAAGTGACCAAATATTAATCCAGAACACTATAGCAGTATAGCACTAAAAATAGTACGTAACAAAATTTTAATACCTAGCACAACTCATGGGATTTACGTAACAATATTAACATAGGTGTTTCCCAGCTGCATGATAAAAGAAAATGTAACATCAAGCTGAGGGGTTGGATAACTGCAACTTTAGCTAAAGGGTGGATATCACAGAATGTCCTAAAGGAGGAGTGAGAGTAGCGATGCAGCGTTTAGGGAGTAAGCTTCAGAAGCAGAGCCTCAGTAATCAAAGGAACGGCTGACAGGGCTGGAACAATTATATCTGGGAATGCACAAGCAGACAGAACTGGAAGAGTGCAGACATACAGGGAAGTTAAAGAGATTACAGAGTTAGGGAGGGAGAGAGCATGGAAGAGTTTGAACAGCATTTGAAAGTCAATTTTCTATTGTATAATGTTGAAAAATCCTGTGTTCTACCATTCAATTTCTAGGCAACCATCTTTGGATGCATGCCAGAAACTAGCTTTCAGAGGAAACCAAAGAGTTCTGCTGAGGCTACCCTGAGCATGTTTTTTGGACATTAAATTCAGAGAAATATGCATCTGTTTGTTTTTTCCTCAAATGGGCTTTTTGGCACAGAATATACAATGTCAGAAGTAAGGAGGTACATACACAGCTGGTGAGGAAATTTAAGACCAAAAGACTGCGAGAGAGAGTGGGGGGGGGGGGAACTGTTGCAGGAATAATATAGTTTGTCTGTAGGAACAAGGTTCTTTTCAGAAAATTAGCTTTCATAGGCACAGGGACATCTACTCAGGGAGCCTGGGAGGGAGGCAACACAACCAAAAGTCTTCCATTTATAGTCATTCAGGCACTGAATAGGCACATTCCAAGTGCCACAAGGCATATTCAGGTCCCTTCAATCAACTGACCTGATGTTTATTTTATCTCTGACAATAAACACTTTATGCAGCATTATACGTATACCAATTGAATAGAAATAGGCATATATTCTTGTTTACCATATTCTGCAGTTTATTCATGACTATATTTTGTAGGCACTGAAGAACAAACTGAATTTAAAAATCTCAGTTATTGTCTTTAATTGCTTGAGATTCATATTTAAGCTATTTAAAAGATATTATTTTATTCATTTGTGGATTTTGAATTAAAAAGAGCACACTTTAATTGCACTGAATTCAGGAAAAGGATTGCTGAAAGAAAGATTGTCAAATGGAGGCCAGAGTGTGAGAGCCTTCTGTTATAAGGAGTGTGTGTCAGACTGTGGGGGTTCTCATAGGACCCAATCAGGCCCCCATTATGCCTTCATTGTTAGAGAAGAAGGTGAGGGTCACCTCCCGTCAAGAAAAGGACAGCTTCCTTTCCCACAGAACCATGCCGGTCAATCAAAGCTGCGAAAGACGAGCCTCTTTCTGCAGCCATCAGTGAGCACTAATGTCATTTTGATTCAACAAAGCTCCCAAAAAAAGAGGGGAAAAAAAGAATGTGCAGTAGGAACATCACTCTAAGCAAGACAGTTAAACAGAAAGCGCTACTTTGTAAAGAATGAGTAAGGGTGGGGGGAGGAAAAAATTCTTTAAGCTTCAAACATTCTAAATTTATCATGGTGCTTTCTCATTTTAATTGTGAATGCTTCCAAAAGTAAGGCTTGGGTGAATTAAGAATTTTGATTCATTAGAACCACCATTTTTATGCTCTTTAAATGCAGTGTTAAAATTCAGATGTCTATACAAATCTATAACACAGTCACTAAACCCAAAGCAATTTCCTTTTGATTAAGTCATTCAGCAGCTATAATCCCTGGAGTGCTACATTTCCTTAGTATTTTGGAAAAAAAACATTAAAATGTTCACTGCTGCTCTGCCCTACACAAAGTCAATCTGCAGTTTTTGTCTAGAGCTTTAAATTAAAAAGAAAAAAAGCAGAAACGAGAAAGCACACAAAGGGGAAAATGCTGAAGTAAGCTTAATACAGAAGAGCATTTCAAATTCTCCATTTATAATGCACCCCAAATATCTTCCAGTATTTTAAGAAAAAGAATAAACAGCACTACCAAAATGTGCACAAGGTTCCCATTTCTTGTCAATATTAATAAAATTGCCAATTCAACTAGAAAATACACACATTCGATCTTCATCTTAAAACTGAAAAAACAAATTACTGCAATTCATATTGAAGAGAAAATATATGTTTGGTATCTGCCTGGATAAGAATAGTTATTTGTTTAACATTTCTTGTTCACCTTTTCTATATCTTCTTGCTTTTATCTTAGTTTCCATTCCATCACTGTACACAAGAATGTGATGGTTGTCCAGCGTATCCAACGATGACTGGAAACCAGTGTGGAAGAATTTTTAAAGTGGAAAAACCATTACAGTTCCACTGTTTCAACCTCAGAAGTCCAGGTCCAGTGTTACAAACAAGCATCTTCTTGTCAAGAATGCTTCTTGTGAAAATCACCAACACGATCCTAACCTCTGACAAAGAAAATCTGTTCAACTATTTGGAACATACGTAGTTTTTCTGATGCCTCGCTCCCTGAGTTGCCTTCAATCCTTGTCCAACTGGGTAGGTAACTCTAGTCTAGTCTCAGGATCATTTCTAATTCTTTCCATCCCCTCGAGCATGAGTATCTCTGAGCCTTTCTTGCACTCTTCCCACCTCATCCTCACTATTATTTTTCATCCAATGCTCTCCTTCCTTTGAAAACACAGGCCTACAAATTGATCTGCACCTCTTTTCCAGCATTCATGTGCCCTCGGTAATCTCACAAATGTTTAAAAAAAACAAAAAAGAATTTGCAGAATTTATCAGCCCAATTCCGAAAGAGTGCTATGGGGTGTCGCGCTGAACACAATTCTGAATTGACAATGACACACATTAGTGGCTCAGGGTTCCTTTCCACACAACTCTGATCTCGAGAAGTAGCACTTAAAGGGTCACACCACAATGCCACCAGCACTCTTTCAGCAACAGGGTGTGCTGGCAAGGAGTGAATGCAAGGAGTAACAGAATTTTCCCAGGAAGGCAAAGGATCCTGCCCAGGCTTCTAATGAACAGCCACTCTTTAAGGATTGCTTTCTGAGCTGTGAGGAAAAGTGGAGAAAACCTTTGGTGTTTCCGCTTTGCTGGGGTACCTTATTCCTGTTTTAACTTATTTTTGCACTGATGAACATGGAATCTCTTCTTTTTTGAAATTATTCATCTGGAATTGCTGGCACTCTATTTTGAGGAAAGTTTGTGGAAACCTCCAAAAAGTGTGGTGACTGGGATCTCAATACTGTTGATTTATTGCTTTAATGGGAGTCATACACTGAGCAGGGATTATACAAAGCCTTTTAAATAATATTCATTTTCAGAGTTGGAAAGAGTCGATTGTTCTCAGCACCAGCCATTAATCAGAGCAATGTGGTTGAAATTCTTGATACAGGTGAATTCATCTGCTGAAACACTCACTCATTCAAGCTTTTGCCACCACTAAATGGTTACACCATGCCACCCTCATTCTGATCTTGATAAAGTTGAGATCATCCAAAGCCTCGGCTCCCCACGACTTACCTCACTCCATGTCCTGTTCACTCATCACCCCTGTATAACCTATCCATAGTCTCAGTTCTCAATATTTCTCTGTCCTTTGAAGATCAGTTGTTCTGTAAATTTCTCTGTCTACCTATCAGTCTGGCTGGTGGTGTAGTGGTATCTGCACCGGACCTCAAAGTCCTGGGTTCATATCTAGCCGGCTCCTTGCATGCTTTCCATCCATGCTGGGTTGAGCGTCAAGCTGGCAACTCAGCCTCATATAAAACAGACAAAAATGCTAAAGATTTGGCAGTGTTTCTGCTGATGCGCCACAAGGCACAGAAAAGACTAACAACAACCGATCAGTCTGTTGAAAATCTAATTGCAAACTGCTTTGAGCCATTTTGATGCACTACAGACATATAAAGACAAATCAGCAACTTGTTACTTATTGACTTAATTAACAGGCAATCTGTGAAAAACAAGATGCTCCCTTCTGCAAAGTAATTATATAGAACGGGATCTGTTTCTAAGCCTGCAGAGTCCATTGTGCAGGAATTTATGATTTAGTAATTCTAAGCAGAAACAGATTTTGGAAACTTTGCAACGTACCGCCACTGTTAATGTCGAGACAGAAGGGGTAGCTTCTTTCTATAAATGATATACCGATAACCAAACCTCTGACTGATGCCACCCCAGTATCTATTGAATATTTGAAACATTTTTTCTTCTCACAGCGGCTTTTGAAGAGAAAAGAATAGTACCAGCATTCTGACAGGTTGAACAATGACAGCCTACAGAGATGAGATGCTGAAACATTGTACAAGCCAGAGAATCTGCGACTTCAACTCCTTATATTTATTGGCACCTCCCTTAGTGCAAAAGGTTTCAATAGGGCAAAATTTGTTCCTGTCCAGCAACAATTCCTGACAGTTTGTGCACAGGCTAACTAGAGGAGATGCCGTTCTAGGTCTACAATTAGGCAACGAATCTGCTCAGGTGACAGATCTCTTAGTGGGCAAGCATTTCAGAGACAGTGACCACAACTCCTTGACATTTAGCAGAGAAGTAGACAGCATGGGAAAATACTTAATTGGGAGACAGCTAATTACAATGGTATTAGGAAGGAATTTAGAAGTGCAAATTGTGAACTGATATTCTCAGGAAAACACAGATGTGAAGGTTGTCTAGGGAGCACATGTGAAGGTTGTCTAGATATTCAGGATAGATTTGTCATATCGACACAAGGAAAGGGTAGTAGAGTGTAGGGACTGTGGTTGACAAGAGGAGTGGAACATCTAATCAGGAGAAAGAAAGAAGCCTACTTAAAGTTTATGAAGCAAAGATCAGACTGGGCTCTTGAAAGTTACAAAGTAGCCAGGAAGGAGCTTAAGAATAGACTTATGAGATCCAGAAGACCTTGGTGAGTAGGTTATGGAAAACCCCAGGGCATTCTACACATATGTGAAGAACAAGAGGTTTAATAGAGTGAGGGTAGGACCATCAGGGATAAAGGGGGAAACAAATGCCTGGAGGCGGAGAAGATAGGGGAGGTTCTTAATGAATACTTTGGTTCAGTGTTCACCAGAGAGAGGGTCTTTGACGAATGTGAAGTCAGTGTAAAAGAGGCTAATGTGCTGGAGCATGTTGAGGTTAAGAAAGACACTGTGTTGGAGCTTTTGAGAAGCATTAGGATAGATAACTCCCTGACACTGGAAAGGATATACATGAGGTTACTACAGGAGCCCAGGGAAGAGATTGCTATGGCATTGAAGATGAACTTGTGACCTCCTGGCCAGAGAATTGGAGGATGGCAAATATTGTTCCTTTATTCAAGAAGGGTAATAGGGTTAACATTGGGAATTATAGACCACTGAGTCTTCAGTCAGTTGTGGGCAACCAGTTGCAGAGGATTCAAAGGGACAGGAAACACTGCTGTTTTATGAGGTAGGTCTTACGTCATGAGCATGAGTTGTTCAAGGTGACAAAGCAAATTGGTGAAGGTAGAGAGATAACTGTGATGCATATGATTTTAGTAAGGCATTTGACATGGTTCCCTACGGTAGGTTCAGCCAGAGAGTCATGAGGCAAGGGATAATGGAAACTAGGCAGCATAGAATCAGAAAATAGGCTAGCCCACAGAAGACAGGCAATGGTAGTAGATGGAGTGTATTCTACCTGGAAGTAGGTGTTTCACAGAGACCTGTTCCAGGGTCACTGCTCTTTGTGGCTTTTATAAATAACAGATAAAGGACTGGAAGGGAGGTGGTGGTGTGGTCAGCGGTGGTGTTGTGGAAGGTTGGCGGTGTTGTGGGAGGGTTGTTGCAGTGTTGTGGAAGGGTGGCTGTGTTGTGGGAGGGTGGTGGTGGTGTTGTGGAAGGGTGGCGGTGTTGTGAATGGCATACAGTTTTCGTAGTTTGCAATGGGAGATAGCCTGGATGCAGAAATGGGTGGAGAAGTAGCAAATGGAGTTCCATCAGGAGAAACATGAATTAATACACTTAGAAGATTGAAACGGAAAGTGGAGTACAAGCTTGCTGGCAAAATTCTTAGCAGTGCCGAGAATAGAAGGATCTTGGGGTCCAACTCAATGAATCCTTCAAAAGTGCTGTCAAAGTTGATAGGGTAGTTATGGTGTGTTGGCCTTCCTTAGTTGAGGAATTGAGCTCAAGAACAGTCTGTAAAACTCTGCTTAGAGTATACTTGCAGCATTTTGTTCAGTTCTGTCTGTATCATTGTGGAAGCTTTGGAGAGGGTGCAGAAGAGATCTACCAGGATACTGCCTGGATTAGAGAACATGTCTTATGAGGAAAGGTTGAGTAAGGTGGGGCCCAAAGAGAAAATCTTTGGAGTGATGGAAGATGAGAGGTGACTTGATTGAGGTGTACAAGGTTATGAGAGGCATAGAGTAGACAGCCAGTGCCTTTCCCCAGTGCGGCAAGAGACAACACCAAAAGACATACGTTTAAAGTGAGTGGAGGAAAGTTTAGGTGAGATGTCAGAGATGATTTATTTTTACACAGAGAGTGATAGATGCCTGGACTGCAGTGCCCAGGGTGGTTGTAGTGGCTAATACAAGAGGGACATATAAGAGACTCTTGGACAGGCACATGGATATAAGAAAATTGGAGTGTTACAGGCAATGTAGGAGGGAAGGTTTAGTTTGATTGTGTAGGTCTGTCTGCACAACTTCATGGGCTGAAGGGCCAGTACTGAGCTGTACTCTTCTATGTTCTACAGTATATAGCAAAATGAGATCTGTTTTAGACCAAATGAAAACTACAAGAGCTTGAGGATATTTTTCCCACTCAACGCTAAAGTGTCTTGTTCCTAATATTTTCCACATTAAGGTTTTCCATAATTTCTTGAAAGCAAAAAGCTTGCTTTCAAAGTACTATAGCAGAATACAAGGTAAGAACTTGTATCGTGAATGTGGTTGGGAATAAGAATTCATTCTGTAAAACTCACATCCATCACCATGTGGCATGGAAGAACAAATGATTTGTCTCCTGTTTTCATCAGCTGAAAATAATGTGAAATTAGCTTCTTTGAATGTTTTAAATGTTGCTCCATGTCGCTCACAGTGTAATCAAAGAGGAGAGAGCTTGTGTGAGAATTGATCCTGGCACAGACAGCTGCTCTTGCACTGAAGGCAATAATGCTTTTTGAACAAGTAGGGAGGAGAACTTTAAGGCCCATCTGTGAGCTACCGATAAGGCAAGTGGCACTAAAAGGGCCATCTGAAAGTGGGAAAAAAAGATCTCTGCTTGCATTTTTTTTTGCAAAAAAAAACATCAAATAACATTTGTTCCTCAGACTTTTCATGTGAACACCAGGCTTCATTATACACTAAACTGGTCGGCATGTATGCGTCAATCCTCCACACCTGATGAAATGAACCCCTCTAACCCCGAAGTTTCCTTCAAACAACCAGACATCTATTGATTACCTTTTCACCCAATCCGGTACTAAAGAGCAAAAAAGAAAAAGGAAGTTTGCTTAATCCGCCTCACTGATTTTTCAAGGAGTAACAAAGAATGTGGAGATGAATAATATAGTAGATGTAATTTATCTAAATTTCCACAAAGCTTTCAAAAAAATACCACAGTAAATCATAGGGATAAACATCAGCTAATCACGGTGGGACTGTGTAAGGAAATATGCTGGGACCGTTGATGGGAATAACAATTTAACAGCTTAGAATTTTACATTCAAAGATGAGAAGTTTGTAGAAGACACTACACTAAAGAGGAGAGAAAGAAAGGGATATTAGAAGTTGCAAAGGAAAAGATCAGAAAAGGAATTGGAAAGTTGAACAGTCACTGGGAAAGACAGGAATGGTCATAGTTGGTTGGTGGCAAATGTGACTTACATTTAACTTGGAAACCTGTGGGAAGATCACTCCTGTTTTCTTGACCATCATCAACTAGACTTTACCACAGATCTGCAGGTCATGGAAACTTATTTCATTGTTTCCATTACAAACTAGACCATTGAGACAATGGGTGCAACTTTCTGGGATTACAATTCTCCTTCCTAAGCAGTCCTTTAGGATACAGCATAACTTGCTCCCACTCTAGGTTTGTGGGTTTGGTAGTGGCTAAGGAGACTTTTTCACAGATGATGCAATATGCTGCCGATATGTGAGATGGTGCACTGTTGCGTACTCAAACCATCATCTGCTCCCAATACATGGACTCAAGACTCTCAACACCACCCCCAAATGGTTCTCTTCCACCTTACTGATCATAAGCCAAAAATCAGTGGGAATGTTGCAGTTTCTCAGGACTATCAACATTGACGCACCTTAAAAAACGTGTGCTTAACCGCTTCGCTCTCTTTACAGTTAAGACTATGTGGCTAAGCCATTTATAAATTAGCCAATGACACTGCTATTGTTGGTGGAATCTCAGATAGCATTGAGGAGGCTTACAAGAGTGAGACAGATCAGCTGGTTGAGTGGTGTCGCAACGACAACCTCACAATGATCATCAGCAAAACCAAGGAACTGATTGTGGGCTTCATGAAAGAGAAGTCGGGAGAACACTCAAGTCCTCAATGGTGAAAAGGGTGAGCAGCTTCGTGGTCCTAGGTGTCAACATCTTGGAGAATCTATCCTCGGCCCAACACATCAACACATTAGGAGTTTGAAGAGGATTGGTGCGTTACCAAAGAATCTTATAAATTTCTGTAGATGTAAAAAGCTTTCTGCAATGCAGTCTCCCTGCAGAGGGTTACAGGGTCAACTAGCTCTATCACAGACACAACCCTCCCACCACTGGAAACAACTTCTAGAGGCAGTACCTGAAGAAGGTGGCATTTATCATTTATCCTCACCAGTCGGGATATATTCTCTTCTTACTACCAACAGGGAGAAGGTACAGGAGCCTGAAGACCCATATTCAATGATTTAGAAACAGCTTCTTCCTCTGCACCATCAGATTGTTGAACGGCGTCCAGGAACCCATGAGCGTTGTTATTCCTTTTTTTTGCTTTATTTATTTTTGTAATTTATAAATTTGTTATGTCTGTATAGTACCGCTGCACAAAACGTCAAATTTCTTGCCACAAATCTGATTCTTCAAGTAAGATTCTTCTGATTCTTCAAGGAGGGAGGAGAAAATGGCGACGCGACGCAGCGCACGCAGCCATTCCGAATTGATATAGTATCTGTGAAGTAGGATGCCGTGCACAATCCTGATTTGATAGAGACAGACGTGAAGAAGCATGGAGGAACATCTGGAGAAACTTCTGAAATGCCTGCTTTGCTGCCGCTGCTACTGCGTGATCGAGAATCTCCGGAGGGAAGGCCCCAAATCCTCGGCCTTGCCTATTGCCTGTTGCCGGGGTTGAAACGTTCGGCAGAGATGGTGCTCGGTGCATCGGTGTCAGGGAGCTGGTCAGAGGCTCGGAGTTTTTCGGATGGACTCGGACTCGGAGTCGGACTGTGGTCAGATGCTTCCAAGTTGCTGCAACGGCAAGTTTACGGCGCTGGAGGTTTACCGTCTGCGTGAGATGATGGGACTTTCGAGAGACTCTGTGACATGGTCTGTTCTTACCAAATTACAGTATTGCTTTGCACTGTTGTAACTATATGTTATAATTATGTGGTTTTTGTCAGTTTTTCAGTCGTGGTTTGTCATGTGTCTCTGTGATATCATTCTGGAAAAACATTGTATCATTTCTTAATGCATGCATTACTAAATGACAATAAAAGAGGACTACGTGTTCTCATAATCTAAAAAAAATCTAAGCTTTTAATACATTCTTGAATCTTTTCCTCCAGTCACCTGATAATCTCCTGCTATGAAAGGACATAGATCAGAGTAACTGAAAAGAGGCTTTGTTTTGGACTCTGGTGTTAGCCAGGCAGGTAACATGGCCTGGAAGAAGACACTGAATTTTGAGGTGAACTGGGAAGGTTTTGCAGAAAGCAATGCTCATATTTTTCAGTATCTTGAGATGCCAGCTGTGAGAAGTCTAGGTCTCGGGAGCATATATGAGGCTGGGATTACTACTGTCCAGTATTTCATAAATTTTGTGCCAGGTCTGAGTTCTTCATCTTCCGAGCTTCAGTTCTTCATCTTCAGATTTTGAGGCCTAAATAAACTGTGAAGAGCGATGTTCAACAAAGTTGCATTATTGCCTCAAGACTTCTCTCTGCAAAATCTTTGCCTCACTTCCAACATAGAGGAATTATCTTCAGATTTAATAGATCTTCAGAATTAAATTCTTCAATTTCCAAGGACTACTCAAATGCAGTGGTCAGTGGTCAAGCTGCATTATGCAGATAATGAATACATTAACACATGTGCAGGAGGGTGAGCACCAAGATTCATTCACCAAAGTTCAGAATGCTGGCTAATTCCCGAGTACGTTAATTTTCATTGGCTAAATCCTGCTATTGCTTTCTACAAATCATTCTTGCCTACATCAATTATGACCTGATCACAATGACATTTTTATGCACATTGAACAAGGTAGCTTTCTCTGGGAACATTCCAGTACCAGTTAACTCCTATACTTTTCACAAGATAATGCTTCAGGCATATCCAGAGAATTGGATTTTTTTAATATACGGATTGGGTTACTGATGAAATAGGCACACCAGAAACATGAACAAGTCTGCAGCAAATTTGTCACTTTATATGGTATTGCAATGTTTGGCCCTGATGATAAAAAGCATTACAACTGACATGAGGAGGGGGAGGGGACAAGTTTGTTAGTAATGAGCTATGCAGAATCGGTAACTATTTCAGAAACCTAACTTTGTTTTGTACGTTAGTGTCTACAACAAATCTGAATCTGCCTTAAACGTTTCCATTTAGACACACATTCCCATTTATATTTTTATTTTAACTTGTAAATTATTTAATATACACAAACAATGCAAATTTTTAATGTGTGTAGTTTATAACAATTTTCTAAGTTTCTAAAAAAAAACCTTCGAGTTGGCAGTTTTGAACAATGTTACCACAGGGTGCCAAAGCTTTCGGGGAAAGCCCTATAGTCTATTGTAACGAAAGGTTTGACAAGCTGTGCCAAATGGCTTCTTCAGAATACAAGATTTTAATGAAGTGACTGGATTCTTTGTGCTGCAACTGAGTATCACAGATGCAAAACTTTATGCCAAGAAAAATAACTGCTGGTTTCACCGCATGAAATTTCACACATAACGAAGCCTGCTATATAACCATGCAATTAATCTGTACTTCATATAAAATCTTTCCATCCATTAGGTTTGATACATTGAAATATGTATCAAAACAGTTAACAAAGTAACGTTTGAAAAAAACGGGACATTGCTGCAATCCAAGAGACTGAAACGTGTATAAGTCACCACAGCTGTCCTCATTCCTTTCACCTCCCACATTTAATTACACAGATGAAATGTAAGTAGAAGTTTAAGAGTTTAAGCATTCCATGCAACTCAGTTATAGAGGCCTGAGGTGCTCAAGAATATCATTTTATTTTTGTTTATTTACATAGTGCACAACACGCCAGTGCAAAATAAAAGATCCTGGGCAAGGAGCAGTGATCACAGGTATTCATGCACATCCTACCATTCCCATCGAGCTGATGAACTATGGCACAAAGGAAACAATAAAATACACCCACAATTTACGCATGATTTCTCTACCACATTTTCTTAATATTTCCACTTAACATAAATACTAAAAAAGGGATGTGGTTGTGGTTCTGTTTTGATTTTTATGTTGACTTAATGCATAATAATTTTTATTTCATAGGACCTTACAAGTTAAAGACTGAAGACACAGAATAAAACATACGCTTAAACTCCAGAAACCTGTGAGCATTTCATTAATATTCTCACAATAGCACGAAAAAAGAATTTTCAAAATTGCATTTCTTTTGCAATCCACCAGATATTTTTAAAACGGGGAAAATCAGGACGCAAGAGGTTCTGCAGATGCTGAAAATCTTGAGCAACACACATGAAATGTTGGAGGAACTCAGCAGGTTAGGCAGCATCTATGGAGGGGAATAAACAGTCAACATTTCGGCTGAGATTCTTCCTCAGACTGGAAAGGAAGGGGTCAAGAAGCCAGAGTAAGAAGATGGGGGGGAAGGGGGAAAGAGTACAAGCTGGCAGGTGACAGACGAGACCAGTGAGAGAGAAGGTGGGGAACCTCATTGGAATAAAAGAAAGGGCCAGATTTGCCATTTATCTTGCAACAGATTGCCATGTAATTACCATCTTACTTATTGTAAGTTTGCTGTTCCCAACTGGTAACCATATTCATAACACTGCATCAGTGACTACAGCACAAGCCTATTTCATTGACTCTGGCAGTCAAAGTCAATTTATAACTTCCAGCTTTACTTTGAGAGTGAAGACTTTTATGTTATGCTGATACATTTCTCAGGTTTGTGTGCCAGCTCTATAGCTCAAATCAAGTCTTAAAGAAAATCTTAATTCAGGATGTCTTCTTTACCTGCTGGTAGAAAACAGTAATGGCATTAAAAGTAATGATTTACCCACTATTTGCTTCTTGTACCACAGCCTCACTCAGGCTGAAAGTGTATACTAATCTTGCTGCTAATCATATCACCAAGCAAGTTTCCCTTTCAGAACTTACCTCAATTTTGTCTGTTTTAGCATCGCCCCAGTAAAGTTTCTCTTCAGCATAGTCTAATGCCAAGCCATTGGGCCAACCCAGAGAGGTGTTAACCAAAATTATTCGATCAGAGCCATCTAGATTTGCACGCTCTATCTTCGGGCTTTCACCCCAATCCGTCCAGTACATATAGCTGTAAGAACATTTGTAACATTAATATTTTGAATTTTTTATGATCATACTGCAACATAAATGCTGTTGAAAACAGTTAATTAATAGACCAATTCCTTACTATTTATATTTAAAATATAATTTGTAATTAACCGTATTCTATCATGTTTAAATAAATTATAAATTGTACACACACCCAGTTACTGGATTAAGGACAATTGCTCTAGGTTCATTAAGACCTTCTGCTATTAGTATTTTTCTAGATGTGCCATTGAATCGAGTCACTTCGATGCGGTCAGTTCCCGTATCCGTCCAATAAAGATTCTGTGCTATCCAATCGACAGCTATTCCATCTGGATGGCTAACTTCTGTGGTCACCAAGGTCTGGGCCCCTGAGCCATCTAGAAATGCACGACGAATAGCTCTAACTTCATCATCTGTCCAGTAAATATATCCCTCCACTGGATCATAGTCTATTGCTATTGCATCCCGAATATCATCAAGTTGCAGAATGACATCTGTGAAATCTGGCATGTCTAAGGAGATCCGTCGCAGGTCCGTCCTTCTTGCAAGCAGCAACACCTCTTCAGCACCTAACAGAAAATAGTAAAAGAATTAACTGCAGTGTTAGCTCAGAACTTCTAACAGCACAAAGATATACTCAGTGGCCACCTTATTAGGTGCCCCTGTACCTTATAATACAAATATTTGATCAACCAATCATGTGGCAGCACCTCAATGTACTAATGGCATGAAGACATAATCAAGAGGTTCACTTGTTGTTCAAACCAACCATCAGAATGGGGAAGAGATATGATCTGAATGGTTTTGATCATGGAATGATTGTTGGTGCCAGATGAGGTGGTTTGAGTATCCCAGAAACTGCTGATCTCCTGGGATTTTCACACTCAACAGTCTCTCAAGTTCACAGAGAATGATGCGAGAAACAAAAAAACATCCAGTGAGCAGCAGTTCTGTGGGCGAAAATGCCTTGTTAATGAGAGAGGTCAGAGGAGAATGGCCAGACTGGTTCAAGCTGACAGGGAGGCGACGGTAACTCAACTAACCACGCTCTACAACAGTAGTATGCAGGAGAGCATCGCCGAATGCACAACATGACAACCCTGAAGTGGATGGGCTACAGCAGCATAAGACCATGAACATACAGAAATATACTTTGTATTATACACTTTAATTTGAACCTTTTACATTGCCAAAACTAAATAAAATTAATTATAGAGGGAGCCCTCCACTCCAGACAAATAGGAGCAATAAAAAAGCTCCAGTTACATTCATTCTAATATAACCAACCATAATAAAATGGAATGAACAGATATAAACATTTTGCAATGGGGCATTTTAATGGCTAAGCAGCATATGTAAGAGCTCATCTCAGTATCTCTTCAACAAACAAAATTAAAAACAATTTTGAACAAACTTTTTTTTTATAGTGTCGTTGGTTGAATATATAATTGTATTCAAAATCACCTAATTAAACTAATTATGAAGACCTACTGGTCTTGAATTGGAATGAAATGACAAATTCACTGAAGCACATCGCCACTTATCTTTGTTCTGATAAGTTCATCAGCCATTACAGTTTGAAGAAACCTATTTGCATTTCAATAAATCCAACAAAAATCTTATTTGTATTCAGTTTCTTAAATGAATTTCAGAAAATAACAAATAATGCACTAAGCAACACACACAAAATGCTGGAGGAACAGGCAGCAACTATGGAAATGACTGAACAGTCGATGTTTCAAGCTGAGACCCTTCTTCAGACTGAGAAGGAAGGGGAAGATGCCAGAATAAAAAGGTAGGGGGAGGGGAAGAAGGCTAGCTGGAATGTGAGAGGTGAAGCCAGGTGGGTGAGAAAGGTCAAGGGCTGGAGAAGAAGGAATCTGATAGGACTATAGGAGAAAAGGAAAGAGGGGGAGATTTAGGGGGAAGTGACAGACAGGTGACAAGAGGTAAAAGGTCAGAGAGATGAATATTTAAAGGGTGGGGGGGGGCAAAATAATTCTTTCACTGGAAGGAGAAATTGATATCCATGCCATCAGGTTCGAGATCACCCAGACGGAATACAAGGTGTGGCTTCTCCACTCTGAGGGTAGACTCATCTTGGCACAAGAGGGCAGGGACCGACATGTTGGATCAGGAATGGGATTCAGAATTAAAACATTTGGCCACCGGGAAGTTCCACTTGTGGTGGATGGAGCAGAGGTGCTCAATGAAGCGGTCACCCAATTTACAATGGGTCTCACCAACGTAGGGGAGACTGTATCGGGAGCACTGGACACAATAGATGACCCCAGCAGATTCGCAGGTATCTTCTTGATAATTATTCCAGGACAGCTTATTTTTGAAAATGGTTAAAGTGACTTTTATTTGGGCATGAGTTATTTAGTTAAATCCTCTACTAGCCACCTGTAGTTATTAGATCATTTGAAAAATAATTATGAAACACTGGAGTATTTTTGTACACTGCATGGCAATAACAAAAGGTTTACATTTATTTTGATAAACTTCCTCCAAAGTGGTTGATCTTCAATTGCCTCTGAAAAAGGATCTTTGACCTGAAATGATAACTCAGTTTTTCTCTCTACAAACTCTGTCTGACCTGTTGTGTTTTCACATTTATTATACTCATTTCAAGATTCCAGCATCTGAAGTTTTGTTTTAATTGCTTGTATTACTGTAGCACCCTTCAGCACATCCAAATTGTTTTTGGATTTGTACACATCAGTCCTTGGACTACAGTGATCTTCATGGTAGTCATTTTGGTCGTAAGGGCTGCAGAAAGGGAAGGTGACGCCAAGTAGAGAATGTGCTGGAATCTTAATATCGGTCTTTTGTGACATCAGAACAATTAGGTGGGTGTTCATGTTTTTACAGTTTGTAAGTTATTAGTTAGGGTAAGTTATTAGAGGGCAGGGCAGTTTGACAGAGTGTAAAACACAGCCTACGCAAGGTGAAAGGTCCTCCATGTTCCGGTACTTCAACTACCTGAGGTTTTAAGTATCACTCATTGCAGCACCTTGAGCATGGTGTTTCAGAGTTGAAACAAGGTCTGGAGTCCTTCTGTGCATCTGCAAAGTGAAGAGCTCGATGGATGGAAAGATTTGTCAAACAGGGGTTTAAATGTGTGCATTGGGCAGGGTTGACTACCAAAAAGAATAGGGGAGGTAAATAGGTCATACAGAGGCTCTCTGAGTCGATCTCACACATTTATTTCCTTTTGCCTCAGAATAGAAGGACATCCATTAGAAAAGAGATGAGGAGAAATTTCTTTAACTAGTGGGCATTGAATCTGTGGAATTCATTGCCACAGACATCAGTTGAAGCCAAGCTATTGGATATATTTAACGTGGAAGTTGATAGGTTCTTCATTAGACAGGGTGTCAAAGACTCTGGGGAGAAGGCAGGAGAATGGGTTTGAGAGGGTAATCAATCAGCCATAATGGAATGGTGGAGCAGATGCGATGGGCTAAATGGCTTAATTCTGCTCCTATGTCTTATGGTCTTATAGCTATCGGTAGTGGTGTAGAAACTCAATGAGGTAAAGGGAGGCAGACAGACCTTTTCTGTGGCTCGAGACATTAACTCCAGGATGGCATGTTGCTTCCCTGGTCAAGGATATAACTAAAAAGAGCTATGGACCATTCTAAAGGAGGGAGAAAAAATCAGAAATTGTGGTCAACTTTGAGATCAATGGTATAGGAATGTTCCATCTGGTTAGTCTGTAACCTGACGTTAAGAACAATGAATTCTCCAATTTCAGCTAACCTGCTCCCCCCCTCCATTTCTCTTCCCCTTTGTTTTATCCAGATCCTCTCATACACACCCTACTTTAGAAGAAATTCCACATCCCCTAGCCCCCATTCCGTTTCTTTCCCCTACGCTACCTACTCCATCTCCATCTGCCCATCACATTTATCCCAGAGTCCCTTAGACCCTCTCCTCACTGTCCCCATTTGCCCACCATACCCCCTTATTTAGTTCCTCTTCAGTTTCCTTTACCAGATTCCATAATCTACAGGCCTCTGTTGCTCCAAGCCTCAGTCTCCATCTCCACCTTTCCCTCCCTCACTTGGTTGCCAGCTCATGCTCTACCTCTCCCCCATACCTCTTTATACAGATATCTCTGTCTGGTCCTTCAGTATAGAATGTAGATCAGGGGTTCCCAAACTTTTTTGCACCGCGGGCCGGTTTAATATTGACAATATTCTTGCAGACCGGCCGACCAGGTGGGGGGATGGGGGTGTTTACCCCAAGAAAGACTACCATGACCATGATGCCTTGCGCGGGCACCTGTGTGCACATGCGTGAGTGACGTGCGCAAATGTGACATGTGCATGCGCGTACGTGCCGATTTTTTTTTACACAAATCGGTTTTGGCTTAATCTTCCCGACTATATTGTACATAGATTACCTCTACGTTATGTAGGCTGTGTATTTATCATATCATTCCTGCTTTTACTATATGTTAGTGTTATTTTAGGTTTTATGTGTTATTTGGTATGATTTGGTAGGTTATTTTTTGGGTCTGGGAACGCTCAAAAATTTTTTCCATATAAATTAATGGTAATTGCTTCTGCGCTTTACGCCATTTCGGCACGAAAGGTTTCATAGGAACGCTCTACCTTAGTTGGGGGAAATATGGGATAAGGGCGGTCCCGTATGGGACAAACCAAGTTAGCCTAATATACGGGACGTCCCGGCAAATACGGGACAGTTGGCAACCCTATGTTCAAGTTCAACAGTGTGTGACAGGGAATGAGGAAAGTGCAGCTGACTCCTGTTGTTTCCTCGCGGCCCGATAGTGCATGCTTTGTGGCCCGCTACCGGTCCGCGGCCCAGTGGTTGGGGACCGCTGATGTAGATGACATCTCGACCTGAAACATTGACTGTCCATGTCTTTCTACAGATGCTGCCTGAAACACTGAGATCTTCCAATGGCTCGTTTTATGTTCCAGGTTCCAGCATCACAAATCTCGTTTTCCCGTATCTAGACCAGTGTAGTCAGGGACAGCGTTAAGCACAGTAATTTTGAGCAGAGGAATCCAGCTGGCAAAACGTGTCTCTTTACTACCTGAATCCTGATAAAGGGTCTACGACTGTTTATTCCCCTCCATTGATGTTGCCTGACTTGCTGAGTTCTTTCATGTGTTACTCAACATTTCCAGCATCTGTAGAATTTCGTGCCTTAACTACTATGTCCGTGTTAAGAAATTCAACAATCCAGCCACTGACAGAGGCAAACAGTTTAATGTAGGGTCACAGTGCGAGGCTATAATGTGATCATGGACTGCGAGTTTGTTAAACCCGAAAAAAGTTTCTGTTTAGATGTTTACAACCTAAAATGTCATAACCTTTCAAGATTCTGCCTGGGCCTGTGTTTCTATAATTTGAAGTTATCTGGTCTAGCTTTGCTTGAAGATCTTTTTAAGAGAACACTTACAAATTTCACACAATTGTTGGTGACACTTCTGCAAATTTGAACAAGAAGTAAGTTTTGGTACATAATAAGGAAAACTTGGCCACAGCACAAACATCGGGATAGATCTTGATAACTGTGGCTCACCATGCAAAATCATTATTTGCACTATCCCCAAACCTGTACTCATCTGACGCTCGTGTGTCTGTGGAATGTTGCTGGACTGCTGGATCTTGGAACCCTCAGAGATAAATGTGTTTCAAGTAGTACAATGCAAAGGCCCTGGCCCCAAAATAAAACTGACGTCTTTGGCAGAAGGCAAAGCAAGGGGCAGAGTTTTGGCTTGCGTCAAAGCTGTGAAATATTTAAAAATGATAAAGGTGATGCAAAAAGGCATTAATTTTAAAAACACATAAGTTCATTAAAAATCTACAAAACCAATTACAAGTCACTGAAAATGACAAACTGAAGCAAAATCATTTTGGTAAACTTTTCAATCTACAGGCTAAGAAACCCCATTCAATTGAATAGTGACTCCAATTCTACACCAGGCCTAATATTAAGATCTCGGTGACAATTACGCAAAGTAAAGCTCTAAATCTGAGCAAAATAAGACCACTGGATGATGAAATCCAGTGGAGTAAGGTAGATTAATTTCTGTCACTTTGTACACTGAGTCCATTACACACTGTTAATTCCCTAACATCACCATCCAGGAAACGCTTTCTCCTGAATACTACCATCAGTGAGGAGGTGAAGACCCACAGCCACAGATTCAGAGACCGCTTCTTCCCTTCCATCACCAGATTTCTGAACAGTCCATGAACACTAGCTCATTATTCCTTTCTGCTTGCACTGTTTATTGATTTTGAAATTTATAGTAATTTTATGCCTCTGCACTGTACTGCTGACTCAAAAAACAAACTTCATGTCTTATAAGACAATGATAATAAACCCGATTCTGATTCTCTTATCTGTGGTTCTAAAAACCCACTTAACTAGATAATAAAGATGCTGGCTTTCCCCTCAACCTGAGGGTGTTTTCCCCCGATTCAAAAATAACATACATGTGCATTTCTCTTTGGCTGCTGCCTGTAGAACTAACAGCCGTTACATCATTGCCACACTGATTGTTGGCAACTGAGACTAAACACTCTCAATGCCAACCCCAATGCAATGGCATGAATGCTTTCCGTGGAAGGGGAAGGAGCAACACAAAGTGCTCCCCTGTGTAAAAAGGCATCTCAAAAGGCCACCGCATAATCAGGGGCCTCATGGTATGAGTTCCCAAGCCACTAAGGTAAAGGCTCATCTAGGGACCAGTGACTACAGCATCCTGCATCGAGTTAACTAATATAGAAAAGTTGTAATGCTTGTGGATGAGTGAAAAAAACGGTTAAAGCAGGAAGTCTGGTAGATGTAGTAGACAAAACACAGACATGCCAGTAGGGAACTATTAATTTTCCTCTCTGGCAATTTGCTCCTTGTTTTATTGTGAGTGAGAAACTCAATTTGAGGATCACAGCTTTAACAACTTCGAAGTGTGCCAGATGGTATGATTGGATGTGTGCATGGCGTCACGCAAATTACAGGCACATAAAGGTGCACTATGTTTGAAAGAGACTAGGTCAATTTCCTGATGGTTGCAAGTTTTCCCAGATAGGCTCATTTGCAGATCTAAGTTAGAGAATAGGCTGGGCTAATTTTCCAATACTTGGTGTTTGTCCCAATCACTCACCCAACTTAAACCTTCAGGTTCGAATCTGCATCATAAAAAGCATACCCCAATGAATAATGCATACAAAATGCTGGAGGAACTAAGCAGGTCAGGCAGCATCTAGGGACATTTCAGAACAAGCCCCTTCATCAGGAGACAAAGGTTGAAATTTCAATTGAAACCCTTCATCAACACTCAACTGCCGACATTTTAGGCTGAGATCCTTCATCAGGATTATGAAAATTTATCAACCTGAAATATTGAGCTTTATTTCCCTCTCCTTATAAGGTCCTTCGATCCCCAGTAACCCATTGGACTGTCCTGCCCTATATCACTTAGTTCATCATCTTCAGCTGACCTCTCCTTGTTTTATCTCTTGAACTTTTCCCCAACCCTCTGATCTTCTGACCAACTCCACCCACAAGGCCCCTTCATCATCATTAACCCCTCCCAGACATGACAAACCATAGCCAACCCCTCATCTCCAAGCCTCTCTTCCCCATTTGCCTGCAAGGCACTGTCAATGAAAGAAAGAGTATTGGGTTATTCAACAGTGTTTGGTACTTTAGGCCTTGAGTTATGTTGATGAAGCAAGCCTATAACCAAAATAACAGGCAAATCACCTAACAGAGTAATGCTCTCCTGTGAGCACTGAAGGATTCTTTGCCTCTATGTACACTACCTCTTAATTTTTTTTTCAAATTTCCAACATATAGGATTCCTAAGATTCTACTTCTTTTCAAATGTCAAATCATCCGAAAGAAACAATCAATCTCTGAGCAGACAATAGTGTTTCAAATACTATAAAAAATATCAGTAATTAAGAAACCCATTTAGAGTTTCTAATCTTTGAAAAGGAGATCTATAAAAAAAACTCAATTATTTTTGAAGAGAATTTTAAATGACAGCAGTGCACAATATAAATCAATGGAGAGTGTAATTAATTTTGAAACAGAGTTTTGCAAGCCATTAACTGATTATTGATTAAGGCTGTATTATTAAGTCGTGCTTCTGTCCTGAAAATTCCAGTTAAATCACCTTTGTGAAACCTTAGTCAAGAGTGACAAGAAAAATGAGAGAACATCCCACAAGCTGACAAAGATGTTTTTTTATCCTTCTCTGCATCACCTCACATTTGACAGATGACAAGACAGTTTATAATATAGTAACAAATGTGTCAATTTATCAACGTAACGCAAACAAATGTAAAGAGCAGCCAGAGTTCCCCAAGCCCTGCCAGAACCCCCTGCCATTTGTCTTTCTGCTAATCAGATTAGTACAATGTGCCATTGTTTCATCTAACTTCTCAGTCAACACCGCTGGGACTCTAGTCTTTTCCACTCTCTAACTATGTAATGAAATAGGCAGTGAACAACTTAGCTCCAAAGCTATTCTTTATCCTCTCTAAATGCAAAAATAATTGTAATACTGTAATAGGGCTTGAATGGAACTAATTTCCAGCATTCATTTGTGCTATGTTTGGGCCTGATGTGATTCCTGCCTTGAGAAGGGTTGTTTACTTTACAATCTACACTTTAGTTTTAACTTACAACTAATGTGCCAGGAAGCTGTTAAGGTTCCCGAATGAATGCACAACGTTGGCACTTTTCACCAGGCATGCTAAGTGTTTCAAGACTGTGGAAGCACGAATAAGTTTGACTCTAACAATCACCATTCATTACACTACATGCATGACTTCAAGCAATGTTGATTGATCCTTTGTTCAAAATTTCAACTTGCATACAAAGAGCATGCAACATTTTTAAAATTTAAGGCATCACAATCACATGAAAATAACGGTAACAGCAGATTTACAACAGATAATAAAATTGAAAACAATATTATCTCTTCTAAATTATTTTTGAGTAAATATCTTTCCTTTCTTTTTGCTTTGTTCAGCACTGCCTGGAACATTAAAACTATTTCCACCAAAGTTGATTTAAGAAGAAATTAATAGATTGAAAATGGCTTAGGGTGATATTTCAATATTCCTGATGGAAAAATAGTCAATCTGACTATTTAAATCTTGTACTGAAATAGAGGCAACTATGCTTGTTTAAAAGTCACCCCTGCACTTTTATATAAATAAAATACTGAATGTAAATTTTAAGCATGCTAGTATGTATCAATTTCAATATGTTCACAGAGAAAGCATTCAAATTTACATTCAGCGAAATTTGGATCTGAAGACAAAGTGGAGCAGATGCTAGAAACCTAAAATAAGAACACAGAATGCTGGAAATACTTAGTAGGTCAGGCTGCTATGTAAAGAAAGACACAGGATTAACATTTCAGGTTAATAAGTTTTCATCAGCTGAGATACTGCCTGATCTGTTGAGTATTTCCAACATTTTCTATTTCACATCTGTTGAGACAACAAAACTCCAGTTGGGATAATGTTATTTTACATCTGAAAATAAAACTATGGAAAACATCATATTTGATGAATTTGTTAAGCTGTTTGTTAACATATAGAATATTGTAAATTAATGCTTTAATATCAGAAAAATATGAAACAAGAAATCTATGCAAAATGAACTGGATAACATTAGAGAGAACGTTAAAAATGTGACTAACTTAGCAAGATAAAAGTTTGAAGACTGGAATACAGACATGAAAAAACTCACTGCATATTGAAACATGGTGGAGTTTTGGCGTCCAGGAGACCACCAAGGTTTGGGAGTGATTGGGATTCAATCTTGGAAAATTTAACAGTTACAGAATACAAAGTTTTATTGAGATAGGAAAAGGGGGCAGGGAACCAAACTGTTTCCAGATTGGTTGTCATGTTAAATATGTTACTGAGGGTGTGAATTTCTTATTTAACCTTTGGAAATTTCACTGTGGGTGGCTGGATTCTTCAGATTATAGGAAACATGGCAGCTGCAGTGAGGTAAGGTCAGGGGAAAGGCAAGTGACTTTTTGGACAGGAGCGCAACTGCCCAAAAGTACAGAAACACAAAACCCACACAGAACCAATGCATATACTAGACTAAAGGTTATATCTTGGAATTAAAAGAGTGTGTTCAGAAACTCCAAAACCCAAAGCATACTGACAAACCCTCCAAATGTAATTATGTAACCTACACTAGTAATTATTTTGCTAGAAAATATTTGACAAGATTTGTTAAGAAACTGGGTGTTGCCTCTGCAGGAGTGTTACTTGATCAGTTTGTAAATGCATCTATGTTTGAGATTCAGGGCAAAGTTTGTTGCTGAACAAGCTGCACTCATTCGTGACCTTTTTTTTCCACTCTCTAAAACTGGGTGTCAATTGATAGGTGGTGGTCAGAACCCTGATGACCATCAGAGGCAAGCTTGGTGAATGGAGGGTAGAAATATCATAAATGCTGGTGCTGAGGGTAGGTGAATTGACTTTGTAGTCTTGGGAGTCAGTAATTGTTTGTAGTCATGGGTAGACATTTGATCACCAATCAGCTGGATATTGTGCAGCTTTAGTAGTCAGAGAGTGGTAGCCTCGTAGTGGGTGGGTGGGCTGGCAAGATTGCTAATGTATGTAGGTAAGTCTTCAATACATATGTGCTAAAAAGTTAAAGTTAAAGTCTGTCCCGAGCCTTTCTAGGCTCATCAGGTTGGTGCTTATGCTGGTTTCCGTGGTGTGAATTGACTGAGAGTACGAGACTAACCACTGCACCCCCCCGGAGAGGACGCCAGTCTATTGCGAGGTTAACCCCCAGCATTTTGCCAGTACCCATTTTCAGCTGGGTGGACTGGATCAGTGTGTGGTTAAGTGCCTTGCTCAAAGACACAACACACTGCCTCGACTGGGGCTCGAACTCATGACCTTCAGATCGCTAGTCCAACGCCCTAACCACTTGGCCACATGCCACACAATACATATGTGCATGGGAGTGATAACTGCAAATCACATGAACTCTCTGAAAGGTTCACTTTTCATTGAAATTGGATCACAGGTGCAAAGCAACGTGGTAATAACACATGTTCCAATTTCTAGACTTCTGTTTTACTTTTACAATTTCCTTTTATTTACAAAACTATCGTTGGATGGCTCTGCTACTTCGTAATTAATGCAGGGTCTCCATTTTACCCATTTAGAAAACAGGTCCTTGAGCAAGCGTTTGGTGTGAACAGGATATTGACTGTAATAAAACTGAACAAGTTGTAGATGCAACCAGTAAATACTTTAATATACTGCATTTATCCAAATATAGTTCAAACTACTGAAAGGGGATTTTCTCTTTCATCTGACTGAAAACATTCTGCTTGACTTTTGGGCATATAAATAGAAGTTTTTACCTTCTTTACATATCTTTCCATCTTTTTTCAGCTGGACACCAGTTGGGCAGGCACATTTGAAGAATGGCTCTTTTGGTGACAGTAGGCACAAATGGGAACATCCTCCATTAATTTCATCACACGTGGTGGGAACTGCAATAGACGAGGGAAAAATATCGATGCTTTCATCTTTTCTATCACATAAAATAAAACATTCAACAAATGCTCAAGTTAAAATGAATCAATTACCAATCTCTTGCAAAGTCAATGAATTAATTATGCATCTCATACAAAATCTATCTCTCTCCTTCTATTTCAAAGTGTCGCCTTTCCTCTTCTGAAGACATTGTGTGATATACAACAGGGTCAAGAATACTGTAATTAGTTCATGAAAGAAAGAACGATTAAAAAGAAATATATTTTGTTTTTGATCACTATTCAGTGACATTCTACAGTACTGTGCAGAAGTCTTTGCCAAATATATCTAACTAGGGTGCCTAAGACTTTTGCACAGTACTGTAGTAATTTTGCATTGCATTGCAATGTAATTATAATATATTGCATTGCACTGGCTGCATAAAAGAAACTAATTTCATGACAAATGTGATTCTGATATGGGTCTCCATGATGATAAATCTGATTCTGATATGGGTGTCCATTGGGGACTGAGAGTGGGAAGAGGGCAGGGAGAGGGGAATCATGGTTTGGAAAAGGGAAAAGGAGAGGGGAGAGAGGGAGAAGCACCAGAGAAACATTCTGTAATGATCAATAAACATTTATTATGGTCTAATAAACCAATTGTTGGGCATCAAGTGACCTTGCCAGGTGTCATAGTGCTGGATGAGTCTGCACCCGCGCAATCCCCCACCCTGGCACTCCTTCTCTGCCATTTGTCCTATACCCCTTCCGGAGAGCTCCACACTCACTATTCCCAACATCCTTTGCTCCCGCCTGATTTGCAAACTTGCTCGCCACTCTAAAATACTGTCTTTATGCAGCTTAGTTGTATATATGAGTTTACAACTTCTGCACAGCACTGTGCACTAGTGGTGAGTAGCATAGTTTGACGTCCCAGCAACACTGGTAGACAGGATGGCGAAGAAGTGTATGGCATTTTTGCCTTCATCGGTTAAGGCATTGAGTATTAAGGCATGTTACAGCTGTGCATGATGTTAGTGAGGCTGCATTTGAGAGTATTTTGTGTTGCTCTGGTCACCTAGTTAAAGCAAGGATGTGAATAAGCTAGAGAGGGTGCATAAAAGGTTTACAAGGATGTGGCTGGGATTGGACAGCTTGAAATATAAGGAGAGACTGGATAGGCTGTAGCTGTTTTCCCCTGGAGGCTAAAAAGTGACTTTTTAGAGGTTTATGAAATCAAAAGGAGCATAGATAAGGTGAATGGTCACAGACTTTTTCGCATGGTAGAGAAGTCTAAAAGTCTAGAGGGCAAAAGCTGAAGGAGTGAGAGGAAAGATTTAAGGTGATCTAGGAGGCAAACTATTCCACACAGATGGTGATGTGAATAGGATACAGAGAGCCAGAGGAAGTGGTAGAGGTGGGCACAATTAACGTGTTTAAAAGGATATTGTGGATAGGAAAGCTTCAAAGGGACATGGGCCAAACAGACACACAGGACTAGCTCAGATAGACACCTTGGCTGGCATGAACAAGTTGGACCAAAGGACCTATTTTGATGTTCTGTAATTCTAAATTTTATGATTAGGTATAAATAAATTATTCATATATAAATTAAACCGTTTATTTGTATTATCACAAATCCCATTGCACCCATATACATTCCAGGCTGAGTTGGATCGGGATTAACAAAAGAAATCTCAACTGATTTCTCAGTCTCCCTAATCTGATGTTCAGAAACCAATTTTAGACGGTTTTACCACAAAAAAAAATGTGGCTTAGCATCTTAACTGATCACATTTTTGACCCTGTTATTTCCTTTGCCCATTTTAAAATCTGCTATTCCCATTGCCAAGAATGCACATAAAATAGCATCAGACAGTTATAACTTTTGTCTTTGTTTTAAAGGACACCTTTACCAGCATGTAAACAGCAGACTTTGATTTTCCAATGTATTTTCTTTCTTTCTTAATTAAGAACCAATTATCTTTGGAACAACAAAGTTGGAAGTGACTCATAAAACTGAAATTAGCAAGGCTGGCATGATGTAGAGATTAGTTTTACATGGCATGACAAAGAACAATTTAGTTTAATTACGATGTTTTGAAGTTAAATATTTTTTAAAGAGCTATTTTTTGGACAGACTTGCTCAATTTCAGATTTGGATTGGACTGATATTGGCTTGCTCATTTCAACGTGAATGTTCTTAAAGTTAAATCTACCTAACGAGCTTGAGATAGAAATGTCACCACATCACCATCAAATCCTGCTCTTAAGGAACCCACATTAATCCTTAAAAGCAGCAACATATCCCCCTAACAAAAGGCAGTATATTTGTCTTTCTCCTTAAAGTAACAGTACACTAATAAAACATGAATACGCATGATTCTTGAGATTCATGGCAGGTCATTAATTATCAAGCATGATCCAGTTATTTCATTAAAAAAGGAATTTCAATTGCACCACCAAAGTGTTTTTTCCACACATTATAAGGGGATTTTTTTTGGGTTGATCCACCTAAGCTTACAATAAAAGCAAGACTTTTGGCACAGATTTTAGCTTTTAATTAGCTTTTTGCAGAGGTTATCTTGCAGATATTTTGAGGCTGGAATGGAATTAGTTGGGGGTGGGTACAGAGCGAAGAAACTTCACCGTGTGACTAATTATTGCACACTGCTTAATCATTGTTCTTAATGATTGAACTTTAAATTTTAATTGGTATTCTAAAAACTGAAATTTTGGTTTCAATTTACAGAAAATCAGGCTTGATTGCATGAGCTAACTATATTAAGTGGCTAAAATCTACTGACAGACAGAAATGGAGACCCTTCATTGCTCCCCTAAACACCGGCGGTGTAACAGGCAGTAACTAACTAACTAATTAAGATCTACTGAAATGACACAGGATAATTTGGGTACTACACAGTGCTATTTAAAACAAGTCACTTCATATTTCAGCAGATCCACTATAAGGAGTGAATGGGGACAGGAGGAAATTTCTCTTGTTTGTTGCATGGTATTTTTGAGAACAATTGTCATTCACTAACATCTCAGCTGTAGAAGCCCAGCTTGCTAAAAGAAATTATGTTCAGAAATTTAAATGGAGTAGAATTTATGCTCTTTGCTGTTTTGTATTGAAATCATATTAGATTTTGAACTTGTTACCCAGTGAGTTCAAAGTGTAATGAAGGTGAAAGGATGTCATATTGGTTTTTGTTGAACACAGGGGAGTCAGATTTTGTTACTGGTTGTGTACCAAAGGAAGCACAAGTATGACTGCAAAGTAGGCACTGCTGCATTTCATCTATACTAAAGAAGTGTGTGGCCTGGCTACTATCCTCAAATGGCCCACAAGAAATGGTTCAAAAGAAAAGCCTATCTTTTAAAAAAATTTTTTGTACAAGCTCATACATGAAGCAGCACTCAATCCTTATACTAGATTGACAGAAAATCTTGCCACCACCCCTAAACCCCTCCCCATCCCCCCACTGCATCAATACATGGCCATCACAACTCTACCGCCCAGCTTGCCCAGATCACAGTATAGAAATCCAGCCATTACATGCCATTCTTGTGATGAACAAGCTATATAATGCTCAAAGCCAAATTAGGCTTGGGCAACAAGGCTATGCAAATCCTCCCTCCAACTTTGCATCCGTTTTAGACACACAGCAAATTTCTCCCTGCAGGTCTAAAAAACCATTGACTAATAGATGAAATTGTCAATATGAGTGTTTTAATCTTAATAACAGCATTTTCCTGTTAAACAACAATTCATTACCAATATAGATCATGCAAATCTTCCAATTTTCTACAGGTAATCAGAGAATCATAATAGTATTACATAGTTCATTCTTCTTCAAAAGAAAACAACAGAATAAAGGATTGCCCTTAACCAATTGAAAATGTAAACCAAAAACAAAGCTCCCATGTATCTTATGGTCTTTTGAAAATTCTTTCAATACATAGCTGCACAAGCAGCATTAAGGTGAATGAAATGGTCGTTATGTTCATGCCTTAAGTAACTAAAATTATTTCATATGTTGACCCAAGGAATATTTTTGTTCAAATGCAACTTTAAACTTTTTTAAATAGGGAGAAACAAGAGGCTGCAGATGCTGGAATTTGCAACTAAAGAACCAAACTGCTGGAGAAACTCAGCAAGATGAGCTGCATCTGTGAGGAAGACATCTTAGGTCAAGACGGATTCCATTTAACAATGGGAATAAATAATAATAAGTAGAAGTTAATATGCAAAAATACTGAATGTTCAGGATTAAATACAATTTTTGTGAAAAGTTTAAAGTATTTTAAAATATAATATTTTTAAAATAAAGTGAAAGTACAGCTTTGCATGCACCGTTTCTTCCAGGATCAGCTACTCTATTCAAATTAATGGTTAGCTGTTCATAAGCCAGTCATTGCTAGTGTAAAGCTGAGGACCCAGATACAAAGTTTATACAATCCCTCTAACCAATTCAAGTTGCGCAAATGACAGCTGAGAACCATTGGCAATCAGTCAATTTCATTTGGCCCATTATATAATAAACTCCATTAAATTTCCTATCCGCATTTCTCTTAAGAGCACAGATGCATTATGGATTCAATTCTTTGATCAAACCAAAATTTTCCGTATTAGTCTCTTGGGACTTTATACTTGTATTTGAATCACAAATCTTATGTAATTCTGCATTTCCATAACATGCAGGCTGCAAGCAGTCAAATTTGAATTGAAAGGCAGGCAGAATAAATGGAAATAGATAGTAAAATTATATTCCTGATGCTGAACTTGCATTTTGCAGCAAACTCACTGCTGACTGAAGGTGAAATTTCCCGCATATATTACATAGATTTATTTTAAAGCAAGCTCGCTGTTGGAAACCAGTTGAAGTGAGGATTTCAGCATTGTAAATGCCAGATTATGGAAGTGGGGATTCTGCCCTCAAAAAAGCTGATGAAATTTCTGGCGAAGCCACAACCCTTCCTTAGCTGGCTCTCAAAATTTTCCAGAAACATTCAAAATCTTCTGCACACACTAAATGAACTGTGAAAACTTCAATGTCCAAAATACCCTAAAACAATTAAAAAAAACAAAAGTCTAAAAAATACCTGAATGCTTTTCAGTTACCCTCCTCAATCAAAATGAAGTAGGACTTGCACAGATTGTTGAGTGATCCTCCACACTAGAAAACATGGCATCTTCCGATGTTTTTGTCAGCTGTTTTTTTTAATGGCTATAGTTAATTTGCATCAACAAATTACATCAGCATATCGATACAATTACAAAGGCATGGCAGCAGCTTTACTTCATTAGAAGTTTGAGGAGAATTAGTGTATCATCAAAGATACTCGCAAATTTCTACAGATGTAGCATGGAGAGTATTTCGACTGGCAGCATCACTGTCTGGTATGGAGGGGCCACTGCACAGGACTGGAAAAAGCTACATGAAATTATAAACACAGCCAACTCCATCATGGGCAACAGCCTCCCCAGCACTGATGACACCTTCAAAAGGCAATATCTCACGAAGGTAGCATCCATCATTCAGGACCCCCATCACCAAGGACTTCAGACCATAAGATATAGGAGCAGAATTAGGCCATTTGGCTCCACCATTTCATCATTTCTGATCCATTTTCCCTCTTAGACCCAATCTCCAGCCTTCTCCCCATACTCCTTCTCATTGACGCCATCCATCATTAAGAACCTGACATGCCCACTTCTCATTTCTATCACAAAGGAGGATGTACAGGAGTCCAAGGACCCACACTAAATGTTTCAGGAACAGTTTCTTCCCAGCCATCATCAGGTTTCTGTATGGACAATGAACCATGAATTCAACCTCAGTATTTTTCACTCTCTTTATGCACTACTGCTTTAATTTAATTCCCTTTTTATTGTAATACTTCTGATTGTAATTTATAGTTTTTATTATTATGTACTGCAAAATGTACAGCTGCTGGAAAACAACAAATTTCATGACTCATGCAGTGATACTAAACCTGATTCTGATTCTTTTTAAGGTGTCTATTGTCCAGACACAGTCAAAAACCAGCAGCAAATAGTTACTGGCAATTTTGAGACCCATGGATACATACATGCTTAGAGTTCTGTGGGGACATGTTACCCCCTCCTTGAGTGCAGCAATGAAAAGAAGGCATGTCAGATTCTTAATTATGGTTGGTGCCTTTTCATGGCATTGCCTTTCAAAGGTGTCCTCGGTGCTAGGGAGGCTCATGCCCCTGATGGAGCTGGCTCAGTTTATAATTTCAGGGAGTTTTTTTCAATCCTGTACAGTGGCCTCTCCATACCAGACGGTGAAGCAACCAGTTAAATACTCTCCATGGTACATCTGTAGAAATTCGCAAGTGTCTTTGGTGACATACCGATTCTCCAAAAACTCCTAATGAAATATAGCCGCTCCTTTGGAAGTCCATCAATCAATATTTTGGGCCCAGGACAGATCCTCGGAGATGCTGACACACAGGAACCTATAAGTGCGTGCTCCCTCCACTTACCCTTCCTGAAGTTCACAATCAATTCCTTTTGGTTTTCCTGATGTTGACTGCAACACCTCTCAACCAGCTGATCTATCTCACTCCTGTACGCCTCCTCATCATCATCTGAAATTCTGCCAACAAATAGTTGTGTCGTTGGCAAACTTATAGATGCTGTTGAGTTGTTCCTAGCCGCACAATCGAGGGTGAAGAGAGAGTAGAGCAGGGCACTTAGCACACATTCTTGAGGTGGTATTTCTGATCCACACAGTGAGGAAGTCAAGGATTCAGTTGCAGAGGGAGGTACGGATGCCCAGGTTATTGAGCTTTTTGATTAGAGCTGAGGGTAAAATTATGCTGAACACTGAGCTGTAGTCAATAAACAGCAGAATGGCATCCACTATTGTCCAGGTGATCGAAGGGTGAGCGGGGTGCCAGTGAGATAGTCATAGTCATAGTCATACTTTATTCATCCCGGGGGAAATTGGTTTTGATTACAGTTGCTCCATAAATAATAAATATAATAGAACCATAAATAGTTAAATAGTAATACGTAATTTATGCTAGTAAATTATGAAATAAGTCCAGGACCAGCCTATTGGCTCAGGGTGTCTGACCCTCCAAGGGAGGAGTTGTAAAATTTGATGGCCACAGGCAGGAATGACTTCCTATGACGCTCAGTACTACATCTCGGTGGGATGAGTCTCTGGCTGAATGTACTCCTGTGCCCACCCAGTACATTATGTAGTGGATGGGAGACATTGACCAAGATGGCAGCAACTTAGACGGCATCCTCTTTTCAGACACCACCGTCAGAGAGTCCAGTTCCATCCCCACTACATCACTGGCCTTACGAATGAGTTTGTTGATTCTGTTGGTATCTGCCACCCTCAGCCTGCTGCCCCAGCATACAACAGCAAACATCATAGCACTGGCCACCACAGACTCGTAGAACATCCTCAGCATCGTCCGGCAGATGTTAAAGGACCTCAGTCTCCTCAGGAAATAGAGACGGCTCTGACCCTTCTTGTAGACAGCCTCAGTGTTCTTTGGCTAGTCCAATTTATTGTCAATTCGTATCCCCAGGTATTTGTAATCCTCCACCATGTCCACACTGACCCCCTGGATGGAAACAGGGGTCACCGGTACCTTAGCTCTCCTCAGGTCTACTACCAGCTCCTTAGTCTTTTTCACATTAAGCTGCAGATAATTCTGCTCACACCATGTGACAAACTTTCCTACCGTAGCTCTGTACTCAACCTCATCTCCCTTGCTGATGCATCCAACTATGGCAGAGTCATCCGAAAACTTCTGAAGATGACAAGACTCTGTGCAGTAGTTGAAGTCCGAGGTGTAAATGGTGAACAGAAAGGGAGACAAGACAGTCCCCTGTGGAGCCCCAGTGCTGCTGATCACTCTGTCGGACACACAGCGTTGCAAGCACATGTACTGTGGTCTGCCAGTCAGGTAATCAAGAATCCATGATACCAGGGAAGCATCCACCTGCATCGCTGTCAGCTTCTCCCCCAGCAGAGCAGGGCGGATGGTGTTGAACGCACTGGAGAAGTCAAAAAACATGACCCTCACAGTGCTCGCTGGCTTGTCCAGGTGGGCGTAGACACGGTTCTGCAGGAAGACGATGGCATCCTCAACTCCTAGTCGGGGCTGGTAGGCGAACTGGAGGGGATCTAAGTGTGGCCTGACCATAGGCCGGAGCAGCTCCAGAACAAGTCTCTCCAGGGTCTTCATGATGTGGGAGGTCAATGCCACCGGTCTGTAGTCATTGAGGCCGCCGGGGCGCGATATCTTTGGCACAGGGACGAGGCAGGACGTCTTCCACAGTACAGGAACCCTCTGAAGCCTCAGGCTCAGGTTGAATACATGGCGAAGTACTCCACATAGCTGAGGGGCACAGGCTTTGAGCACCCTGGTACTGACACCATCCGGTCCTGCAGCCTTGCTTGGATTGAGACGTTTCAGCTGTCTTCTCACCTGTTCAGCCGTGAAGCTCATCGTGGTGGTTTTGTGTAGGGAAGGGGTATAGTCATGAGAGCAAGATGGGGGACTGTGAGGAGGGGTAGGAGGGGAGAGTGGAATATGTGTTGGTTGGGGGCCGACAACAGATGGTTCATGTGTGGGATGGGCAGGGGCCACAATGTCAAATCTGTTAAAGAACAGGTTAAGTTCATTGGCCCTGTCCACACTGCCTTCCGCTCCTCTGTTGCTAGTTTGCCGGAACCCAGTGATGGGTCAGTGTGGACATGGTGGAGGATAGATTGCATCCTATCTATTGTGGTAGTTGACAAATTGCAGCAGGTCCAGATCTTTGCTTAGGCAGGAGTTGATTTTAGCCACGCCCAACCTCTCAAAGCAATTCATCACAGTGGATGGGAATGTCATTGGGCGATAGTTGTAGAGTCAGCTCTCCCTGCTCTTGTTGGGCACTGGCATGATTGTCACTCTTTTGAAGCAGGTGGGACCTCTGACTGCAGCAGTGAGAGGTTGAAGAAGTCCACGAACACTTCTGCCAGTTGGGAGGCACAAGTTTTCTGAGGCCTACCAGACACACCATCAGGGCTTGATATCTTGCAAGGGTTCACCCTCTTGAAAGATGTTCTGATGTCTGCCTCAGAGACAGAGATCACAGGTTCACCAGATATTGCAAGGATTTTCACAGATGTAGTTTTATTCTCCCTTTCAAAGTATTCATAAAAAGCATTGAGCTCATCTGGGAGTGAACCATCTCATCCATTCATGATGTGAGGTTTCGCTTTGTTGGAAGAAATGGCCTGCAAACCTTGCCAGAGCTGATGTGCATCCAATTCTGCCTCTAACCTCAATCAGGATTGTTTTTTCCCTCTTAAGGTAGCATCCGACAGGTCAGACCTGGACCTTCTGAATCACTGGTCTTGAATTCCACAGGTCTAGCCCTCAGCAGACTGTGAATATCCTGGTTCATCCACAGCTTTTGATTTGGATATGTCAGGTATGTTCTCAAACCCACACACTCAACCCTAAACATTGTCCAGTCCACTAACTCAAAGCAGTCTGGTAAGCACTCCTCTGTCTCCCTTGACCATACCTTCTTGATCTTCACCACTGGTGCTGTGGTCTTTAGTTTCTGCCTATAGTCTGGGAGTGGAAGTATAGCCAGATGTACTTCTTTCCAAAATGTGGCTGTGGGATGTCATAGTCAACGTTCTTGATTGTTGTATAACAGTGGTCATGTGTGGTGGTTCCTCTGGTTCCACAAGTGATGTGTTGGTGGTAGTTGTTCCGAGATTTCTTTAAGCTGGCGTGGTTGAAGTCTCTTGCAATGATAGGGAAGGCACCAAGGTGCGCAGTTTTGTGCCTCCTAGTTATGTTGCTCAGCTCTTGCAGAACATGCCTGATATTGGCCTGAGGTGGAATGTAAACCACTACCAGGATGATGGTGGAAAACTCCCTTGGAAGATAAAATGGATGACATTTGATCGCTAGATGTTCCAGCTTAGGCCAGCACTACTGAGACAGAACCACGATGTGCACCACGATGAGTTAATCATAAAGCCTACTCCACCTGCTCTACCTTTAAAAGCCTGAGTAGTCCTGTTTTTGTGGAGAATGGTGAAACCATTGAACTGCAGTGCTGTGTCCAAAATGGCAGTGTGAGCCATGTTTCTATGAAACAGAGTACACAGCAATCCCTGATGCCCCTCTGGTACAACAATCTTGCTCTGAGGTCTTCAATTTTACTTTCCAGAAACTGCACATTCACCAGCAAAATAGTCGGGAGTGGAAATCTAAAGCTTCTACGTTTCAAACCAGCGCGGTGACCCCGTTTTCGCTTTCTTAAAGGGGAACTACATTCATGACTCAAGCCTGCCATTTGAGGTTCGTTAATTTTTTTATATCAATAGATTTTTTAAAAAAACATCTTTAAACAATGCTGCTTACTGAAGTACCCATGGCTGTGACTGTGTACTGCAGTAGTCCTAAATGTGAATACCTGATGATCCCAGCAGAGCTGCACAGAAACAGTCACCACTTAATGACGCCATCTTACTCAGTCTGGTCTATATTTCTGCTTCCAGATGGCAATGCTTGTGTCTCTGAAGAGTCAGGCGTGTCACTCAGTTTAAGGCAATTAAGACTGAGCAGTAAATGCTGACCCTGTCAGAGACATCCTATGCCGTGCCTGAACCTTAATGTTTGCCTTACCATTACTTAAGTTGCCCATCAGCTAGTGTTCGAAATTATTTGAGTGATCCAAAGTCTGTAATTTAATGGCTAGGAAACAACAGGAAATTTGCACAAGACACTTATGCTGATCTCATGCTGTTTGGTTTTGTTTGAAACAACAGCTTAATGCAAGAAGAATTTTTTTCCAAGTTTTGTTCATTTACTAACTTTCCCGTCCTTATCAACAGTGCTGTGAATTGACCCCAAGTTCACAGCAACTTTATAAATCAGCTGAGTATATATGTTATGATTGTTGTTGTTCCTCTCCACACGTTCTGGCACATCAGGCTGTAACCTTGCCCTTTCTGTAGCATTTGTCTGTTTTTTTTAATGAGGCTGAGTTGCCAGCTCGACGCTCAACCCAGCACGGATGGAAAGTGTGCAAGGAGCCAGTCGGACACCACTCACCTCAAAGTCTGGTGCCACTACACCACCGGCTGGCTTGATGTGTTATAATAACACACAACTTATAACTGTAAAGCTCAAATCAAAATGATACAATACACTTCAAATTCTCATGAAAATCAAAGAGGACAAAGCACCATATTAACTGGCTACGCATTGGTTATGTTGTGGGGCCGACGAGTGCATTGCTATAGGGTGCCCTTGATATCTAAATTGTGGCCCCAAGGTACATTCTACCTGGTGACGCATAATAACTATTTAATATATTATGGTCTGATTTCACACTTGTGATGGGATCGCTACCAAAGTAAAGCTACACTCATTAAGGAGTGCCAAGAACTCCACCATATTGCTGAAGAGCCTTCTTCAACAGCAGGCGAGCAATTTAGGAATACGAATGAAACATAGGCACTGATTGATTAATCCATCTGTGCTTTGTCCTGTCATAGCTTACCTGTTCGTTACCGTATTCCATCTGAGACAGTCCAGTAAAACAGTATAACTGGAAAGTTATTTCAGATATTACTAATTTCATAATTACTCTTAATAGAACATTAAAATAACCTATTGCTTTCTCAAAAATACTTACTGCTGAAGTTTGATCAATTTATCTTAAAAATTAAGACAACATTTCTTTCTTGGAGGAAAGAAATAAAGAAAATCATTATAGGGGAAAGAATTTAGCAATGATGCCCCTCAAAAATATAAGCTGATTCCTGTAAACATTGTTTAATTGTGTGTCTTCATTGTTACTGGCACGTACTAACAAGGGAAGATGTTTACAAGCTGAAAGAAATGCTGGAAAAGTATGCAAAGCAAAGCACATCTTGAAATGCAAGTCTCCTGGTCATTTATGTCTCTGACAGTCCATTGTGATTCCCAACATTGGGGCTTCTGTGAACTGGCCACATTATGCTTCTTCTTCTATCATTACGGGTGTTCAGGTTAACAGAACTGATCTCTGAGAAGCATGCCAACACACTCTAGGCAAACGATTAAAGTTAATTTGATCCACACCTTTTCTCTGAGTCATTCTTAAATCAACAAGCCAGCTTTCAGCATATTGATGAATGAGCTCAAAAGCAATTCTACCGTGCTGAAAGATACACCAGACATGTTGACATTTACCTTCTGCTAGGAAGTTGACTGGTGTGGTTCAACAGACTATAAAAAACACATTCCTAGTTAACAATGTTCAAAGAAAACAAAATCTTTAATACACCTTATTTGATAATGAATTTAGTAAGAATTCTTTTGTAGTAGATCAGTGACAGAGAAAGCCATCAAGCAAACAATTTATACTCCCTAGCACTTCCCTTTTAATATTTTGCAAACTCAGTATTGTACTTATTAATCTGTGCTAGTACTCATTTACTTTGGGTTATCTTTTACACAGTTATTCCCATAAATGCATATTATTGAATGAACTAAAGAAACACAGCAATGTAGTCAAGATGGACACAGTTCTGGTGTAATGAGTTACAAAAGGTATACTAATAAAGTTCAACTACCCCATAGCTTGGTCACAAGGCTAAATTTTCTAAAGGCTTTGAAGCCTTCACCTGTTCTACTCCAAGAAGCCAATGTGCTGCCAAGATTCTTCTAGTGCTTATTTCTACTTCATGGGAAATTAAGTGTTGTCATTTCAAATAAGCTTTTAACCTGGTTCATAATTGAATACATGTTTTCTGTTAGTGGGGCAGAGGTAGACTGTAACTTTAAAAATTCCTAACTCACTTTATCACTTCACTTCACTGTGATAAATTAAACCTATTTTGAGATCTGTTATGGTCTTACTATGCTCAAAAAGACTTACAATTCACAAACCTCACTCTTTTTCTTATTCACCTCCATTTTCGTTGATAAGTCGATAAATAAGTTCTTCATCTTGATCCATGAAGGAAAATGATCCATTAAAGTGCAGGCAGGAAGATTACAAGATAACCATTGCTACCAAGACCTCCATGATTTCTAACTCTATAACAACCCCTCACTGTGCACTTACACAGGAAACAACTACAGTGACAGAATAAATATACAAGATGTTCTGCAGAGTGCTGGCATGCAGAGCCTCACTGAGCTACCTCTGAGTCAGGACATGTTGACATTTAGCCCGATTAACTTTAGGCTCTATGGTATTCAATGAAACCCAACATTTCATAGTCAGTGTTGCACAAAGTGCTAAGACTATAGAGTATAAAGAAGGTAATATTAAAGTACTCTTAGCATTCTTAAAACCTACACCATTCCTCTGCCTGAGGAATAAATCCAGCTACATTAAATTCCCCATGGGATGCCCTCAGCCATGCTTTGACATTATGTCTACACTGCGCATCTGTAATTTGTTAAGGCTATTCATGCCAGGAAGCAGAAATAAAAATTCAAGAAGCCACACGAACAACTATGCCAGCAAAACCTCTAAACCATATTCAAGAATGCACTTAAACTTGCTGCCAGTGGCATTTTGCATTTAGTGTTATAAGGAGGAGCTGCCAATCAATACAGGTCTCTGGGTCACCAGGGGTAGCACAACTGATACTACGATATGGGAGTTTTTTTGCAGCAGCCGACTGTCGCGTATGGTTGCTTATTTCTAACAGACAGGGAAGCAACGATGAAGGACATCAACTCACTTGTGCAACTGCTCTCTGTTTAAGTATTCAAGGGATTAGGAGCTCTGGAAATGAAAATAACTAAAAATGACATTGTTTTGGTTACAATCCCTTGGAATTAGAATGGGGAGTTCTATAGATGTCAAGTACTGCTTGAAAAAAATAGCAGAAACAGAAGAACTCAATTGTATTGGACAAGAGGTACTGACTGGGGCCCTGCATGCCAACTATTAACCAGAATAGAAGTGAGGGTCTCTGTTAACGGCTTTCTGACAAATAGCTGGGCCATAGGTGATCTAATGCTGTGGCTTTGGTCCCCAAATGCCAGACAGGCTTCCACAGTCAGTAAAACTGGGAACATGGCTGACATTCAGAGGAATATCTGAACGAATTTTTTAAAAACAAATTTTAAGTAACATTTGTTAAAAGCAATAATTGATTTAAATATGAATTTACAATATGTTAAATGGAAACAAAATAATTTTTAAAAGAACCTTTATCTTTGTCAGAGACCGTGCCAAGAAAAGCATTTTCAGGATCTGAATAAATATCAGCAAGAAGGGACATAGGAGTTCACTGACAGAGCGTAGCAAGAGTGGCACATCATTTATCATTCATCAGCTTGATGGTGCAGCGAATTCCAGTGGGATCCAGCCCAGTGGTGTTAGTATGAATAATATTTGCATTTTAATAAAGTAACATGGGCTTAAATTTTGTTTGTACATTTATGGAGAGCAGTCCAAGTTCAGTTCATCCACCTCACTGCCAAGTATACACAAGGCAACATTTGGCGTAAGACTGCAAAGTTGTCATGAATCCACATTAGAAGTTTGTAAATGTCACATAAGACCATAAGACATAGGAGCAGAATTAGGCCATGTGGCCCATCGAGTCTGCTCTGCCATTCGATCATGGCTGATTTATTTTTTCCTCTTAACTTATTCTCCTGCCTTCTCCCTGTAACCACTGTCACCTTCACTGATCAAAAACCTATCAACCACCGCTTTAAATACACCCAATGACTTGGCCTCCACAGCCGTCTGTGGTAATGAATTTCACAGATTCACCACAGTTTAGACTTAAGAAACTGCTCCTCATCTCTGTTCCAAAGGGTCATCCTTTTATTCTGAGTCTGTACCGTCTGGTCCTAGGCTCTGTCACTGCTGGAAACACCCTCTCCACGCCCACTCTGTCCAGGCCTTTCCATATACGGCAGGTTTCAATGAGATTCCCAGTCATCCTTTCAAACTCCAGTGAGTACAGGCCCGGAGCCATCAACGGCTATGCAGACACTAACCCATTCATTCCCCAGGATAAGTCTTACATCCCTCCTCTGGACTCTCTCCACCTTTCCTTAGATATTGTGCCCAAATCTACTCACAAGACCCTTCACCCTCTTGCTTCAGCAGTCGGAGGTACCAACTGTTTCGAGCAGGCATCAATCATACTGGTGCACATGAAGACATGGTGACCTGCCTCAATGACTATCATCCAGTAGCACTTACATCCACCGTGATGAAGTGCTCCAACAGGTTAGTCATGAAGCATATCAACTCCTCTGTGAAGAACGATATTCTCCAATTTGCCAACCATCACAACAGGTGAACTTCAGATGCCATTTCATTGGCTCTTTACCCAGCTCTGGAACATTGGGACAATGAAGATATATATACATCAGGGTGTTCTTCACTAACTACAGCTCGACATTCAACACAGTCACCCCTCAAAACTCATCACTAAGCCGCAAAACCTGGGCACTGGTATGTTTCTGTGCAATTCCTCCATTTCTTCACTGGCAACCACCGGTTAGGACAGAATGGCAACAATATGTCCTCCACACTCACCATCAGCACATACGCACCACAGAGCTGTGTACTTAACTCCCACCCCCTGTCTAAAACTATGATTGTGCAGATAAGTCCAACTCCAATGCTATCTTTAAGTTTGCTGCTGACAGCACTATTGTTGGCCGAGTCAAAGGTGGTGATGAATAGGCATACAGGAGGGAGATTGAAAATATGGCTGAGTGGTGGCACAACAACAATCTTTCACTCAGCAAAACCAAAGAGCTGATTATTGACCACGGTAGAAAAAAGCTGGATGTCCATGAGCCAGTCCTCATTAGGGAAACGGAGGTGGAGAGAGTCAGTGGCTTTAAATTCCTTGGTATTATCATATCAGATGATTAGTCCAGGTCCAGCACATAAGTGTCATCACAAAGAAGGCACGCCAGCAGCTCTACTTTCTGAGAGGTATGCATAGATTTGGCATGTCACCAAAAATTCCGACAAACCCTATAGATTCATGGCGAAAGTGTCCTAACCAGATGCATCACAGCCTGGTACGGAAACACCAATCCCCAGAAATGGAAAAGGCTATAGAAAGTGGTGAATAGAGCCCAGTCCATCACAGGCAAAGCCCTCCCCACCATTGAATACATTTACATAGACTGCTACCACAATAAAGCAGCGTCCATCATCAAGGGCCCCCACCATCCAGGCTATTGCCCCCTTCTTGGCAGGAAGTTCAGAAGCTTTAGGTTCCACACCACCAGGCTCAGGAACAGTCATTAACTTACAATCATCAAGCTCCTGCACCAGGTGGATAACTTCATTTGTCACTACTGTGAACTGATTGTACAACCTATAGACTCAATTCCAAGGCTCTTTACAACCCATTTCTCAGTGTTATTTTTATTTGACAGTTTGTCTTCTTTTGCACATTGAATACTCATCAGTTTATGTTTAATTTTTCATAAAATTCTGTTGTATTTCTTTTTGCCTGTAAATGCCTGCAAGAAAATGAATCTCAGGGCTGTATATGGTAACAAATACATACTTTGATAATAAATTTACTTGAACTTTGAAATGTGATCTGACCAGCACCTCTCAGGCTTCAGCATTATATTCTTGCTTTTATATTCCAGTCCTCTCAAAATGAGTCTCCAGTCCTCTGGGAACAATCCTGACTCTGGTGATTCTTGAAAGATCATAACTAATGCCTCCACAATCTCTACAGCTACCTCTTTCAGAACCCTGGGATGTAGTCCTCCTGATCCAGTTGACTCATCGAAGCACTTTCTCCTTAGTAACAGCAACTACACACACTTCTGCCCCAGTCTCTCTTTAATTTAAAATGTGTGATTACAAACAACGCAAAGTTTGAATGCCAAACAATGAAATCATCCACTAATAAAAGTCACATGCACAGAGACAGAATACAGTAGTAATAGCATTTATTGATATAAAATCATAATTGTGTTTTAGACAGATTTTGGCCAATCATATCTTCATAAATTTGTTTGGATCAGCTTTAAAGACAAATGCACCTAATTACATCTGATGACCAGAGTGCATTTTATTTTATTTTCAAAGCAAAATTGCACTGAGAATTACTGTTTAGAATATAACAACTATTTTGTTTATTAAATCTTGAAAATTGTCTTTACAAAATCATCTTAGAGTATTTTGATATTTAATATTTTGGTCACTGTTTATGTCATTTACCCACTAATCCCAGACTTACTGTGTGGCTGCCTTTCTTGACTGAAGACTTGGATATCCATGGGAGAGTAAATACTGACGAGTATTTCACGTTTGTTTTCTCCAGTTCTCTTGTTGCATGCATGAATTGAGCGGGTTTGCCAATCTGTCCAGTACAAGGTTTCTCCAAACAACGTCAGGGCAAATGGATGAGTCAGAGTACCTTGCACAACTTTTTGCCTATTAAAGAACAAAAGGAAATGAAACCATTAAAGTAAACCAACAAGAGCTAATAAATGTACCTGCTAATCAACCACAAAAATAAGTTCAAAATCGATTTATTAAGTACAAAAATGTCACCATATACTACCATGAGATTTATTTTCTTATAGTCATTCACAGTAGAACGAAGAAATACAACAGAATCAATGAAAAACTACACACAAAGACTGATAATCAATGTGTAAAAGACAAACTGTGCAAATAATAAATATTATGGAGTATATGAGTTGCAGTGTTCTTGAGAGTGAGTCCATAGATTGTGGAATCAGTTCAGTATTGAGGTGGGTGAAGTTATCTGCGCTGGTTCAGCATGAATGATTTATAAACATACTGTAAATATAACCTACACATGGAAAAAGCTCCAAGCACTGCAAACAGATAAAAGCGAGCTGAGGAAAATATGAAAAAGAATTCAGGGAGGAAGCAGCAAAAAGACAAGATTTCCATTGGAAAGATTATGGGGAGACTGTAACGCTCAGTGATATTCCAGCATTATGGTGGCATGCTCAATCACAGTGGCTTCAACGGGGCCAACCAAACGTGTTATTGTCTTTTTTTAATGTATTTTTTACAATCATAAGAATCTGCTGGACATTAAGAACTTAAAGTACTGCAGGTCTATCCATCGGCAAGTTGCTCGCCAGCAGAGAAACTGCGGGGGTTAGACTTGGTGCGGATCATACTGTGTCAGACAGGTGTCGGAGGAGTCAGTGTGCAAAGGAGGTGTGCAGTCTAACAGCGAGTGATCGCCTAGTCTGACCACTTTACTTGTGATCCAAAAATCCTGTTGGACATTGTTAATGTGTAATGCTGCAAGTCCGATTCACTGATCTATTGGTGGGCGGGGGGGGGGGGTTGGATGGAGGGGGAGCCGTGCGGCCTTGGTTGTAGGCGAGGACCGGGCCTCAAGCCACAGTGACGCCTGTTTACAGCCACCCAGGAGAGAGGCGGTGGAGTCAGTGCGCTCCAACAGTGGTGGTGTAGTGCAGCGTCCAAACAGGAATCAATGCTGCCCCCGGTGTTCACTCAGCCAAAGCCAAACCATACTGTGTTCGATTTCAGATTGCTATGACACTCATGGACTTGACTATATTTTTCGTGTGACTATATTTTACTGATAGCTTGAATATGCTTTGTGCTGTGTGTGACCGTTGGTATTCCACCTTGGTCCCAGAGGAATGCTGCTTCATTTGGCTGTATTCATGTATGGATGAATGACAACTAAACTTGAACTTGAAATTTTGGGAAAGTGTTCTACAGAATCATAACCTCATGTAAAGGTCACAAACAAGTGAAAATCTGCAGATGCTGGAAATCCAAGCAATACACACAAAATGCTGGAGGAACTCAGCAAGCCAGGCAGCATCTATGGAAAAGAGTACAGTTGACGTTTCGGGCCAAGACCCTTCAGCAGGACCCTTCCTCCAGTATTTTGTGTGCCTCATGTAAAGGTGAAAACAATGAAAACAAATGAAAAGAATGAAAACAAATTATAATATGTAGTTGGAGGAGCAGAGATATGCAATGGATAAATGGCGGGGAAAAAAAGCATTGTGAACAAGGGGATTTTACTTTTGAACTACTGTGACAGAAGAGCTGTGAAAATGTAGCGATCAAAGAACAAAAATTATTTGACTTTCAGCCAGCAAAACTGGCTACAGATTTCGATACTAACTGGAGTTTGTGGAGGAAACAGGGCAGGAGACCAGTAAGAGCTAGAATGTGGAAATTAATCTCTGAAGTGACAAGTATAAGGATTTGGAGTCTGACGGCTGCAATATAAAACCAAGCATGCAAAAAGCAATATTGTGTTGGCAAAAAATTACATTCCCAACAAATGATCAGATATAGGTAGAGAAGTGCACCATTGTTTAAGAGAAATAGCTTGGAAACAGTAGTGTACAATTAAAGGTGCACCACTAGGTCATCGTGGGGCATCATGCCAGTAACTGTGTTTGTCATTCATCTGCTATTGCAAACTTCAGTTGTGTGTGAATCTCAAATCTTGGCATTAGATTCTGCTTTGACACTGTTGAGGAAAATGCACGTGACAGAACCAATGATGTACCCTGGTGTGAAAGAAAGCTAGTCATTGCCGATGTCTAATCAGACTGGATTGATAATCAGCGCCAATGAGAAGTTGGTGAGGGTTGGTTTCAGGCATCAGAGGATCAAAGTCTGAAGTTCAAGGGTTGGGTAGGAATATCAGGCCCAGAAACAGTTGAGGGTAGGTTTGCACCCAGGAAAGGATTAAGCCTGTGATAGGGAAGGGGCATCTAACAAGGGCCTATATGAGGCCCAGATCTAAGGATTCAGGTTGGAGGCTCCTTGCTTAAGTTGGGAGAATGGTGCACTATTACTGAATATTTGATGTTCTAGGAACTAACAACTTTGGAGCAACCTGGTCTAATTTCTTACTCAATGTTCCAAGTGAAGTGCACGTGATATTTCTTGATGTGCTTCCCCTGTACATTAGATGTGTAAATGTGACTCATGTCACAAAGCGCCTAGTTACACTTCTACATTGATGGGAATTGACCAGGAAATGTTTGATGTTATATTTTACTCCATGTAAGCACATTTTCAGTTACATATCAATGACAAAAATAGTGCTACACGGTCAAGTGTCCAGGCAAATACTTTCTTCTCCCAAAGAAGAAAATTTATTCCTACTTAACATGATTAAATAAAACATTAGATATGTAGTTACACATTGGATATTAGTCATTTTAACATAAAATTGACTTAAAATTGGACAGCACTGTATTTTTATGTACATAGCATTTAACCTTTTCTACCATCTGTGCTTCACCCAAAAGAAGCTCAATTAAATTATTTCTATTTAAGAGGTACTTGGCAACAGGTTTTAAATGCATCTAATTTTTTCCCTTCCTAGATTAGTAATAAATTTCCGCTCACGTAAGTATACACTGTGATCTTTAACTGAACAGAAACTGATGGATGTAGTTTTTTAAAAAGTGGGCTAGATTTACTTCCAAAGGATTTAAGCACGTTTTACTTCAATTAACTGCCATCAAAAACCCTGCATGCAGCACTTTAAATGAACAATGTCTTATTATTTAAAGAGTAGTGGGTTTATGCATTAGAATGTAAAGTCAGAATCATGACTTTCAGATGTAGGGTATGTAGATCAGTGCACATCTTCTTCAGTTAAGTAACCTTGCTCTCAAATTCCTCATGTGAACTCCTGCCATGCGAGGAACTACAGATGTATTCATTTGTGAATTTTGTAGTCTGGTATTAATAAATGTTTCCATTAAATACTATGTTGACCATAGGGAAAGAAAAATTATCTGGAGGCGAGAATGTCAGAATAATATACCTGAATACAAGAAAAATCACTTGTTCACAGCAATGTGACACTCCACTTTTTTGTTCAACTACTTGAATAGTGCCTGTAAGAATATGCGACAAAAAAGGAAAATAGGTAAGGAAGAAAGGGAGAAGATGGATGGGAAGAAAGATAAAACCTTTATTATTGCAAAAGTGGAATATATTTTCTGCATTTTCCCTACATTTAAAGTGTCACATTCACTTGATGAAGAGTAAAGATGAATTTAGATTTTGAAGAGCATTTAGCATTGTGAAAAGTTCACACTCAAACAACTTCAGTTTTTATTCCTTATTTGTAAGGTGAAGAGAATGTAGCACCCATTGGTTTGTAGAGACCATATATAAAGAGATTCTATTTTTGATTTTAACAGTATTGTTTGAACCATTCAAATACCCTTCTCATGCTGCTAAATACCTACTGATAGTCATGATAAAGCAGTATATTTTGCATGCTGTGGGAAGCTGAAAATCCTATTTCCATATCCTAGGCTTATTCCTGGCATCAAGTATTCAGGACTTTGCTGGCATTTATTAAAAAGACTTGGCAATCAAAGAACAAAGCAACTGTATGGAGCGATGTTACTTGACTTGTAGTTTGACAGAGATTCTGAAGGCATAATTATTTGATGATACTTCTTTTATGCCCAAATGCTTTGTCATCCCAACAATGACTACCCAAAATTAAAAATAAATTTATAACTTTATATAATCAAGGTTCTTTATTATAATTTTAGCACCTTTCATGACTTCATAACTATTCCCAAAATACCTGAAATGTCTTTGAGCAGCTATGATGCTGCATCCAATTTATGCAGTAAATCCCACAAATTAAAGTAAGAAAAAATACTAGTTTATTTGTGTTGGTATCAGTTAAGGAATAATTCTTACCTGAAGACCTGAAAGAACTTCTACTCTGGCTTTTTTTAAAATAGTATTTCGAGATCTGTTGTACTATTAAGCAGGGAGAACAACTGGGCGCCTGCAGCTTTTGTAGTTTTTCACTTCAGATAAGTATAAGAATGGAGAATGAACCTTTTTAACTGGTGGCGTAAGTCCTACTACTAGACAATGTGAAAACTAAGTAAGATTTTTTTTTGGCTTGGCTATTAACACCTGGGACCTGCTGCAAAATTTAACATTCAGGCATTGGGCACCTGGTTATAAATCATGCTTCTTCAACACATTTTGAAAAAGTACAATCAGCAAATAATGTTAAAATTTATATTTAAATTTCATTTTTTTAATCTGCAAGTGATTCCAAATGTACAATACAGCTGAGGAGGTAATCAGGAGGTCAGGCAGTATCTTGCAGAAAGAAACAGAATTAAAGTTTCAGCTCACACATCAAAGTTGCTGGTGAATGCAGCAGGCCAGGCAGCATCTCTAGGAAGAGGTGCAGTCGACGTTTCAGGCCGAGACCCTTCGTCAGGACTAACTGAAGGAAGAGCTAGCAAGAGATTTGAAAGTTGGAGGGGGCGGGGGAGATCCAAAATGATAGGAGAAGACAGGAGGGGGAGGGATGGAGCCAAGAGCTGGACAGGTGATAGGCAAAAGGGATATGAGAGGATCATGGGACAGGAGGTCCGGGAAGAAAGACAGGCGGGGGGGGGGGACCCAGAGGATGGGCAAGAGGTATATTCAGAGGGACAGAGGGAGAAAAAGGAGAGTGAGAGAAAGAATGTGTGCAAAAAAATAAGTAACAGATGGGGTATGAGGGGGAGGTGGGGCATTAGCGGAAGTTAGAGAAGTCGATGTTCATGCCATCAGGTTGGAGGCTACCCAGACAGAATATAAGGTGTTGTTCCTCCAACCTGAGTGTGGCTTCATCTTTACAGTAGAGGAGGCCGTGGATAGACATGTCAGAATGGGAATGGGATGTGGAATTAAAATGTGTGGCCACTGGGAGATCCTGCTTTCTCTGGTGGACAGAGCGTAGATGTTCAGCAAAGCGGTCTCCCAGTCTGCGTCGGGTCTCGCCAATATATAAAAGGTCACATCGGGAGCACCGGACGCAGTATATCACCCCAGTCGACTCACAGGTGAAATGTTGCCTCACCTGGAAGGACTGTTTGGGGCCCTGTATGGTGGTAAGGGAGGAAGTGTAAGGGCATGTGTAGCACTTGTTCCGCTTACACGGGTAAGTGCCAGGAGGGAGATCAGTGGGGAGGGATGGGGGGGACGAATGGACAAGGGAGTTGTGTAGGGAGCGATCCCTGCGGAATGCAGAGAGAGGGGGGGAGGGAAAGGTGTGCTTAGTGGTGGGATCCCGTTGGAGGTGGCGGAAGTTACGGAGAATAATATGTTGGACCCGGAGGCTGGTGGGTTGGTAGGTGAGGACCAGGGGAACCCTATTCCTAGTGGGGTGGTGGGACGATGGAGTGAGAGCAGATGTACGTGAAATGGGGGAGATGCGTTTAAGAGCAGAGTTGATAGTGGAGGAAGGGAAGCCCCTTTCTTTAAAAAAGGAAGACATCTTCCTCGTCCTAGAATGAAAAGCCTCATCCTGAGAGCAGATGCGGCGGAGACGGAGGAATTGCGAGAAGGGGATGGCGTTTTTGCAAGAGACAGGGTGAGAAGAGGAATAGTCCAGATAGCTGTGAGAGTCAGTAGGCTTATAGTAGACATCAGTGGATAAGCTGTCTCCAGAGACAGTGACAGAAAGATCTAGAAAGGGGAGGGAGGTGTCGGAAATGGACCAGGTAAACTTGAGGGCAGGGTGAAAGTTGGAGGCAAAGTTAATAAAGTCAACGAGTTCTGCATGCGTGCAGGAAGCAGCGCCAATGCAGTCGTCGATGTAGCGAAGGAAAAGTGGGGGACAGATACCAGAATAGGCACGGAACATAGATTGTTCCACAAAGCCAACAAAAAGGCAGGCATAGCTAGGACCCATACGGGTGCCCATAGCTACACCTTTAGTTTAGAGGAAGTGGGAGGAGCCAAAGGAGAAATTATTAAGAGTAAGGACTAATTCCGCTAGACGGAGCAGAGTGGTGGTAGAGAGGAACCAACATATTATTCTCCGTACCCACCAGCCTCCGGGTCCAACATATTATTCTCCGTACCCACCAGCCTCCGGGCCCAACATATTATTCTCTGTACCCACCGGCCTCCGGGTCCAACATATTATTCACCGTAACTTCTGCCACCTCCAACGGGATCCCACCACTAAGCACATCTTACCCTCCCCCCCCCTCTGCATTCCGCAGAGATCGCTCCCTACGCAACTCCCTTGTCCATTCGTCCCCCCCATTCCTCCCCACTGATCTCCCTCCTGGCACTTATCCGTGTAAGCGGAACAAGTGCTACACATGCCCTTACACTTCCTCCCTTACCACCATTCAGGGCCCCAAACAGTCCTTCCAGGTGAGGCAACACTTCACCTGTGAGTCGACTGGGGTGATATGCTGCGTCCGGTGCTCCCGATGTGGCCTTTTATATATTGGTGAGACCCGACGCAGACTGGGGGACCACTTTGCTGAACATCTATGCTCTGTCCACCAGAGAAAGCAGGATCTCCCAGTGGCCACACATTTTAATTCCACATCCCATTCCCATTCTGACATGTCTATCCACCGTCTCCTCTACTGTAAAGATGAAGCCACACTCAGGTTGGAGGAACACCATCTTATATTCCGTCTGGGTAGCCTCCAACCTGATGGCATGAACATCGACTTGTCTAACTTCCGCTAAGGCCCCACCTCTCCCTCGTACCCCATCTGTTACTTATTTTTATGCACGCATTCTTTCTCTCACTCTCCTTTTTCTCCCTCTGTCCCTCTGAATATACCTCTTGCCCATCCTCTGGGTCCCCCCCCCCGCCCCCGCTTGTCTTTCTTCCCGGACCTCCTGTCCCATGATCCTCTCGTATCCCCTTTTGCCTATCACCTGTCCAGCTCTTGGCTCTATCCCTCCCCCTCCTGTCTTTTCCTATCATTTTGGATCTCCCCCTTCCCCTCCAACTTTCAAATCCCTTACTCACTCTTCCTTCAGTTAGTCCTGACGAAGGGTCTCGGCCTGAAACGTCGACTGCACCTCTTCCTACAGATGCTGCCTGGCCTGCTGCGTTCACCAGCAACTTTGATGTGTGTTGCTTGAATTTCCAGCATCTGCAGAATTCCTGTTGTTGAAAGTTTCAGCTCACTAGCTTTTCATTAGATTTTCCATCAACCTGAAACATTAACTGTTTCACTCTTCACTGATGCTGCTTGATTCACTGAATATCTGCAATTTATGGACTTTTTGCCGCTTTCTAGGCTACTGAACACTTTCAAGTTCATTCACATTCTATAGAATTTGTTTTAGAAGCTTTGAAAATAGCTTACTTGGGTCAACAAGTTCACTGAAGAGGTAAAATTAAATAATTTTGCTAAAATTAGGTAAGATAGAAATTCAATAGATCATTTGGAGTAAACAACTTTGTGTGGAAAATTGCAGAACAAAACACCCATAGTATTTTAAAATGCATCAGCAGAATGTTCTGTGTAATTAAATATTTGTCTCTTAAATTAGGAACGTTACATATTAAACACAGAAACAAACTGCTGGAGGATCTCAGTGGGTCAGGTAGCATCTGTTCATGCAAAGGGACAGTTGACAATTCAGGTCAAGACTTTGCATCGGGGCTGAATTATCTAATAAACATACTATATGATGTGCATGATTCAATTATTACTCCTCACCAGCCTATGGATTTAGGAAAAATTGTCTAGCCAATGCACAACTAGCCTTTTTTTTTGTAATGGTTGCAAATTACTGAAACTGTGGATGTGTGGGAACCACCTTATCAGCTAACCACAACCACCCTCTCTTTGCCAACAGCGTAAAACAATTTCTAAAATCACATTTAATGCACCTAAAATTATGTTTAAAACACCTTGAAATATTGTTTAAAGGTAGAAATGCATGGCAAATCTACCAATATCTGCAAACAGCACATCTTCTTCACAGGTACTGTACACGGTAAATGTGTTGTATTGATGTGTGTGCAATTGATGCTACCTCACAGCAAACCTTCAATAATTAACCAACAGTAAGTTGAAAGAACTCTGCACTGATTGGAATAACAAGGACTTGGGAGGCTGCAAAAGCTAGAAAACCCATTGGAGAGGAACTTCAGTTAGAAATACACAACTATATCTCTTCATGTGGAACGAGGAGGACATAAGAGGTGCCATAACTGTGACCAATCCCTAATCACAGAGTGGATTCTGCCCACCTGTGTGCAGAATGAACTCATTCTTTACCACATGACAATTTCAAGAAAAATGCAAAGAGCAGTGATATAAAAGGTTTATTTTGACTTCACCGAACCCTTTAAGAGTCAATTGAGAAGCACCGTAAAGCTCTTTCTCAGACTTGACTGCCCACAAAGACCTATCTGCATTGTACGTCTGCTGCATGAAGACAGGTAAGCCTGTGATCTTAACCCATGTGTCCATAATAGATCCAGTCTCAGTGCAAACTGAAGTCAAGTAATAGCTCATTATTTTTTTGCAACAATACTGCACCTCATCTCTAACAAGTATCCTGCTGAGTGGAGGTAATCAACAAAACAACTGTTTAAACAATATTGCATTTATTCCTGAACCAACATCAAAGCAGTTTCAGACACTGAGCTGCACTATATACAGTATGTTCTCATGTATGCATCTTCTTGGGCTAAGTTCCAAGTTCTGCTGACTCCTTTGCTAAACCACACACATGAATGGTTGTTACTCCTAACATCCACAAACCAAAGGTTCACCGCTTTCCTGCACCTGGTGTACAAACCATCTTCTAACAATAAAACTCTACAATTTGATGCCAGGAAATAGGATCTTCTCCCAAGTCTCAATAAAGTCGGAGTTTGATTTTTAATGCTCACCGGTACCTACAGTTCATCACACAAATTATTGCGTGCCTGAGGAAAAGAATGAAGATCAAAATCTTAAACTTGCCACAAATCTCATGGTATGCCAGGCAGCAAGAGTTCACTGCTCTTCTGTATGCTTCTGAGACATATAGCAGGCAGCTGAAAGCACAGGAAACTATCAATATTATCACTGCAGCAAAGTCTTCCATATCCACTGACGTGAGGAACAAACGCAGGTTAAAATCCTCTAATCAGCATCCTAATTATACTCCACTTGCTCTGTAACACAAACCACACTGACATTAGGGTCCCAAAACCAGTACTTTTATCCAAGCTCTAGGAGGCAAGAATTTGCCAGGTGATTACAGGGAAGAAAAAAAACTTAAGGATTTTCCCAAAACTTCCTTTAAAAAAACGTAGCATCCCCACCAAATCATGTGACTTTATGGCCTAGGACCATTCCAAATAGAGAAGGGGCATTCTAAAGAGCATCAGAAACCTTGAGTCAATTCACTGAATAACGCAGAAGCCTGATGGAAGGAGCACACCACCTCATAAACTTTCCAGCACCTTGCTCCATCCAGCATCTCCTACCCCACTCATGATGGAATCTGCAGGTACACTGTTCTCATCAATCAACTCAAACCCCTTAGGAAATGAGCAGAAGCAAGTCCTGGGAAACAGCCTAAATAGGCAAAGATATAAATTCTACACCATGTTTAATTTCCCTACAAAGTTCTCAATTATTCTCCCCTTCTAGTTCAAACGTCGGCACTTGCACAGAAGCATAATCGCTTTGCTGGCAATACAACACACAGAAATGTCCTCATGAGTGCACTCAGGCTGAGCATAAATCTAAAGTGGTAGTGGTTTATTTACTCCACTGAACAGTTAAACTATTTACTGTTGAATCTTTAAGCACTCAACTGAATGTCCCTAACTTTCTGTAATCTTCCTGTAAAGCAAGCATACTCTATAAATATTATACCCTTTCAGGATCATTGTATAAACACATGTATAGATACACAGTGTATCTGTTACTACATAAGGAAGCTTTACAAAGATCCTTTTTTTCTCAGAAATGTACTCTACTTTCTGGAGTCTGCACTAGGTCCAATTCATCATATATAATTTTATGATTGTATGGGTCAACATCCACAATGAATCTACCTCTAGCAGAGATCATTTTGTAAGTGTTCATGTCGAATTTTGTCAGAAATGTCAATGAAATATCTTGGTTTCACAAACCTGTCCTACAGTTGTGTGAGCTAGACTGGTGAGATGGGCTAAGAACATGAATGTGCTTGCTTTGCATCAAACCAAGATTTCTTTCTTGAATTTTTGCCTTAACAGTTTCTGTTCAGTTCCGGAGGCCACATTTGGCTTTAAAAAGCTCAAAAGTTCTCAATCTTTTCTTATTCACTGGTTCTGAAGGAGCAGTGGTGCACAGAACCACTTTGCTGTTTACCAAGGGATCTATCCCAAAGAGTTTCAAATAGCCCCGCAGCACTCGCTTCCTAATAATTCTGACTGATCCCTTTGCCTTGTCCTTTGAAGCTGGATGAAATAAAGAGTATGTTTGAAATCACTGCACTTAATGTAGCTTGCAATCAAAATCAGGGAGCACTGTTAAAAAGAAGGTATTCAGGTAAGGGATACATTCATAGAGCTCAAGGCTGCTAAGGTATGATCAGTAGTGGTACATTACCACCCTGTGCCTTATAGTACTTCAAGCTGAGTGACCAGGAATCTATCACTCTCTTTTTCACAATAGACTGTGTTAGTCTCTGAAAAGACTAAGGTCATAATTGCAAAGAAGTTTTTGATGGGTTGTTCTTAAAATAACAGCAGAAATTGCATTCGCTCAGCCATGGTTTGAGCCACGACCGTAACAGGAGCAATAAACAGTGTCTTCATTCTGAATTATTCATGTGTACTCTGTATTAACGACCCCAAATAGTCTGTAATTTCATTCTGACCCCACCTTGATAAACCCCTGTCCTTTATTCCATGAGTTATTGTGTCAAATATACAATAGTTTTAGTTCTGTGGCTGCACACTTGATAGAACTACCTGGATTTTGAACACTATTCAATGCTTTTCTTTATCAATATGTAAATTATTGTGCTCACTGTGTGTGTGTGTTGGGGGGGGGCAAGAAACAAAAATGATGGATTTCTCTTATCTATCTTTTATTATGCTGATATCATGCATGGTTTCCTATATACATGACTAACTTCATCTTATAATCTTTTCCACCCATTCAGCACTTTGTTGTTCCTTGACTGACATTGATTTTGCATTGTATTTCAACATGATGAACTAGTATGAGCATTTTGCTCAATCTGGAGGAACTATGAGAAATGGTGCAGCGTTCCTGGGAATGAGATGACCTCTGCTACATCTTCATGTTGTAGCACATTGATGATGGCCCCCTATCTTTTCCTTCACGGACTGCAGAACCTTGGCATCAATCTGCAACCAAAGTACACCTTCCCATTGTAAAGCCAAGCACTTGCTTTGCTTCTGCTAAGCATCATATATTTTAATATTTTCTCCAAAATCAAAAGATTTCCTTCCTCAGTGTTTCTGGCATTCGACAGATCTTCTTGATTACACAAGTAATTCCTTAAAGAATTTTATGCATTGCAGCCGGGAAATTTTAAGCCAAAGACTTAACCTTAGGAATCAGTAGAGCCTTTGAAATATCTTGATAGTCAGATGTAACTGACTACTTTTATCAACATATCATTAACCTTCTAATGAAAGTCTAACAAAATGAGTAGATATTCCTGTTTACAGCTTGTTTTAGTGCAGCTAAAATTAGTGCAGACAAATACTGATGTGGACACAAGAGGTCCCGCAGATGCTGGAAACCTTGAACAAAACATACAAAATGCTGGAGGTCAGGCAGCATCCATGGAAGGGAATAAGCAGTAGACACTCTGAGCTGAGACCCTTCATCAGGACTGGAAAGGAAACAGGCAGAAGCCAAAATAAGATGGTGGGGGTAGGGGGAGGAGGGAACAAGGACGTGTACAAGCAGGCAGGTGAAATGTGAGACTGGGGTGAGGGGGAAGATGGGTGGGTGGTGGAGGGGGGATGATGTAAGAAGATGGGAAAGGATTGGTGGAAGAGGTAAAGAGCTAAAGAAGGAATCTAATGGGAGAGAATAGTGGACCTTGAAATAAAGGGAAAGAGGTGAGGAGCCAAAGTGAGGTGATAGGCAGGTTAGGAGAATATTTTGGCTTCTGCCCCAAGCTGCCAACCATTTATTCCCCTCCATAAACATTGCTGTGGTCAACTTTGTTCAGCTTTTATAGGCACTCTATTTTGTTTTTGTCTATATAGTTCCTTCTCAGCTTGATACAGAGCACATGGGACTATCCATGACCTGCAACAGAACTGATTCAGCATCCAGTCTGATACGAAAGTGGGCACTATACCCTGTTAGGAAAATGAAGCTGTCCTTAAGTATATCACCACAGATTAGGAAGGCAGATTATTATCTGAATGGAGTCAAGTTATGAAAAGGGAAAGTACAACGAGATCTAGGTGTTCTTGTACATCAGTCACTGAAAGCAAGCATGCAAGTACAGCAGGCAGTGAAGAAAGCTAATGCTTGCTGGCCTTCATAACAAGGGGAATTGAGTATAAGGGCAAAGAGGTCCTTCTGCAGCTGTACAGGGCCCTGGTGAGACCACACCTGGAGTATTGTGTACAGTTTTGGTCTCCAAATTTGAGGAAGGACATTCTTGCTATTGAGGGAGTGCAGCATAGGTTCACAAGATTATTTCCCAGGATGGTGGGTCTGTCATATGTCGAAAGATTGGAGCGACTGGGCTTGTATGCTCTGGAATTTAGAAGGCTGAGAGGGGATCTTATTGAAACATATAAGATTATTAAGGGATTGGACACGCTGGAGGTAGGAAGCATGTTCCCACTGATGGGTGAGTCCAGAACCAGAGGCCACAGCTTAAGAATAAGGGGTAGGCCATTTAGAATGGAGTTGAGGAAAAACTTTTTCACCCAGAGAGTGGTGAATATATGGAATGCTCTGCTCCAGAAGGCTGTGGAGGCCAAGTCTCTGGATGCTTTCAGGAAAGAGATGGATGGAACTCTTAAAGATAGCGGTATCAAAGGTTATGGGGATAAGGCAAGAACTGGATACTGATTGTGGATGATCAGCCATGACCACAGTGAATGGCGGTGCTGGCTCGAAGGGCCGAATGGCCTACTCCTGCACCTATTGTCTATTGTCTATTACCAACATGCAACTGTACAGTTTTGAAGCTCCATTGCTGTAAACATTCTATTAAACTTGCTCAAGTTGTCTCAGCCAAAGCAACCCCAATTAAATTGGTCTATTTTCATTGTTTGCTGCAACAGAAGGTAAATATCATTGCTGTTCGATACATTGCACGGAGTTTTCAATTTACCCTAATGTCGGTGGTACTTCACTGTCAACTGTATATAGCTGAACCCATTAGAATGAGCATCTTGAATTATTATCAAGCAATCTGGCAATTTCAATTTGCATGACCACACCCTGTTGGTTACAAAAAACCTTTGTTTAAAGTCTTGCATTTGCTGCCTTTACTGCTTACTGACGTGCATTACTTCATTTACATATTTTCTGAGAGGATCACCAAATAATGGAGTCTTCCTTTCAAAGTGGCATTTAAATTTCTATTCCTTATGGAGTAAGGACATTGGAATTAGGAGCAGGAGCAGGTCTTATGATCTTTTGAACTTGCTCCACCAATCTTCAAGATCACAGACAGTCTTCTATTTCTCTACCACTTTCCTATATCATTCACACATCTCTCCATTCTCTTAACAGCCGGAAATTTTTTGATCTTAGTCAAAAATAAGCTCAATGACTGAGCCTCAGAAGCTCTTGGGAGAAGGGAATTCCAAAGATGCACCATCCTCCGTTTAGAAAATTTTGCTCACTTTATTCCTAAATGACCTAACTCTTATTGCGAGTTTCCAAACACCTACTTCTACGCTCCTCATCCAGGGAAGCAAATCACTCACATCTACCTTGTCATGATCCTCAAAGCGTCTCTTAAGTTTCAATAAAATCACCATGCTTTCTTCCAGAGAGTTTTGAAGAAAGTGAGGTAAACTTACAAAGTCATTAGACAGGGTGGATGTGGGGAGCATTTTTACCCAGCAGAAGAATCTAGAACAAACAGTCGTAATCTCAGAATAAGGCAATATAGGATGAGTACCCTCAGGATCTCTTCATACAGACAGTCATATTCCAGGAAGTAGTCTAGTGGATCTCTCTTCCACTCCCTCCCGAAGTAACATATACACTTTTCCAGGCAAGAAGGCCAAAACTGAACGACTCATGTCTCACACTGGCCCATTAAAATATCTTTACTCCTGTCATCAAATCTTTTCATAATAAGGGACAACAAATCATTTAACTTTCTAAATGCTAACTCTATCTACACATTGGTTTTCAGTGATAATCAACATTTCCCAGTCTCTCAAGATTTAAATAATACTCTGCTTTTCTGTTTTATGCACCAAAGTGATCATTGAGGACTTCAGGCATGCTAGGAGTCACACTCATGTCCCCATCTACATCAATGGAGCTGTAGTGGAGCGTGTATCAAACTTCAAGTTCCTTGGTGTCCACATTTCCAAGGATCTCACCTGGTCACTGAACTCCTCCATCCTGATCAAAAAGGCACAACAGCACCTTTATTTCCTGCGGAGCATCAAGAAAGCTCACCTCTGTCCCAGGATACTGACGGACTTTTACCACTGTACCACTGAGAGCATACTCACCAACTGCATCTCAGTGTGGTATGGCAATTGTCCCGTATCAGACCGCAAAGCACTCCAACGTGTGGTGAAAACTGCCCAGCGGATTATCGGCACCCAATTGCCCACCATTGAGAACATCTACCATAAACACTGCCTGGGCAGGGCGAAAAGCATTATCAGGGATGCATCTCACCCTAACCATGGACTTTTTACTCTCCTCCCATCTGGTAGGTGCTACAGGAGCCTCCGCTCCCGCAGGCACAGGAAGAGCTTCTTCCCTGAGGGTGTGACCCTGCTGAACTTCACATCACAGTGCTTAGCAGTATTGCATCCCTATTGTACTGTCTCAGTACTTTTATATTTGTGTGCTGTAGGACTTACTTTTTATTGGCAGTTATTTTGTAAACAACACTATTCTTTGCATTTCTGGTCAGATGCTAACTATATTTAATTGGCTTTGTATCTGTACTCGGCACAATGACAATAAAGTTGAATCTAATCTAATCTAATCTAATCAAAGTGGATGACCTTACAATTTACCACATAATATTCCATCTACTATGTTCTCACTTGTTTATATCCCCTTAAAGCCCACCCACATCCTCCATTGTACTCACAAACCTCTCTAGTTTTGCATCATTGATGAACTTGGCAATATGGCATTTGGTCCCCTGAGCAAAAATGGTGAAACTGCAGATTGCTGATAGGTGACATTTGTTTTGGCACTGAAGCACTTGGCTGGTTTACATCCGTGAGTGACGTCAATTGTAACAGAGCAATTGACTGAAATAGTCTCATTTGTACAATTCAGGTTCAGTTCCATAGCCTTGAATTTCGTTTTGGCCCTTGGATGTGTAGAGTTGTTCGAGTCACTTGTGATGGACAGAATTCTCATAGAATGGTCACAATGCTCAGAATCAAAATCAGGTTTAATATCACCAGCATAGTCATAAAATCTGTTGTTATGTAGCAGCAGTACAATGCAATACATAATTTAAAAAACCTATAAATTACAGTAAGTATATATATTTTTAAGTTAAATTAAAAAAAGTAGTGCAAAAAGAGAAAAAAAAAGTAGTGAAGTAGTTCATTGTTCATTCAGAAATCTGATGGCAGTGAGAAAGAAGATTTTCCTGAATCACCGAGTGTGCGCCTTCAGGCTCCTGTACCTCCTCCCTGATGGTAGCAATAAGAGGGCATATCCTGGGTGATTGTGGTCCTTAATGATGGATGCCACCCTTTTTAGGCATCGCTCCATGAAGATGTCCTGGATGCTGGGGAGACTAGTGCTGGCCGATGATGGAGCTGACTGAGTTTACAACTTCCTGCAGCTTATTTCAATCCTGTGCAGTGGCCCCTCCACATCAGCTGGTGATGCAGCCAGTTAGAATGCTCTTCATGGTACAGAGATTTGCAAGTGTCTTTGGTGTCACGCCAAATCTTTTCAAACTCAAAATGAAACATAGCCGCTGCTGTGCCTTCTTCGTTACTGCATCGATATGTTGGGCCCGGGATAGGTCATCAGAGACGTTCACACCCAGGAACTCGAAATTGTTCACCCTTTCCACTTCTGATCCCTCGATGAGGATTAGTGTGTGTTCCCTCATCTTATCCTTTCTGAAGTCCACAATCAATTCTTTAGTCTTAGAGATGATAAGTGCGAGGTTGTTGCTAAAACACCAACCAACTGATCTATCTCGCTCCTGTACGCCTTCTCATCACCATCTGAAATTCTGCCAATATTAGTTGTGTCATCAGCAAATATATATGGCATTTGAGTTCTGCCTAATGAGATGTTAATGGCAGAGCCATGCTGACCTATTTCTATGCAACAGCAATGTGGCTGAACTTGATCCGTGCAATAGCCCAGTGATAAGTCAATGACACTATCCTTTTGAATTCAAGCCAAACGTGCTTGGCACACATACAGAGGCCTTAAGGTTGAATACACACTGAGAAGCAGAACAGGACAAACTAGGGTTGTTTTCTCTGAAGCTGCAGAGGCGAAGGGGAGATCATATAGAGGTTTGTAAAGTTATGAGAGGTGTAGATGGTATATTTTTCCCAGGGTTGAAATGTCCAAGGCTAAATGGCATGAATTCAGGGTGGAGGGGAGGGGATGGGTGAGTTCAAATGAGAAAAAGCGGCAAGGGCAAGATGATTTTTTTTAACAGAAAAAGCAGTAGGTGCCTGGAAGGCATTGCCAGGGTGCTGGGGGAGACAGATTTGGCAGAGGCATTTAAAACGCTCTTAGATGGTCACATGAATGTGCAGAAAACGGAGGAATATAGTCCATGTTCAAGAAAAAGATATTTATTTAATTAGGTTTGGTTAGTTCAGCACTACGTTGTGGGTTAAAGGCCTGTTCATGTGCTGTACTGTTCCATCTTCTATAACGTAACCACAAGAGATTCTACAGATGCTGGAGATCCAGAGAAACACACACAAAATGCTGGAGGAACTCAGCAGGTCAGGCAGCATCTGTGGAGAGGAATAAACAGTCAACTTTTCGGGCTAAGACCCTTCACCAAGACTGGAAAGGAAAGGGGAAGAAACCAGAATAAGAAAGAGAGGGGAATGAAAACAGTATAAAATGGCAGGTAATAGGTGAAACCAGGTGAGGGGAAAGATGGGATTAAGGGAGAAGCTGGGAGGTGATAGGTGGAAGAGGTAAAGGACTGAAGAAGAAGGGATCTGTTAGGTCAGTGGGCCATGGGAGTAAATGAAGAAGTAGGAGCAGTAGGAGGAGGTGATGAGAGGGCGAGAAGGGTAAAGAAGGGAGCCAGAATGAGGAATGGAAAAGGAGAGAAGGGGGAGTGGGGAAAAATTACTGAAACCTAGAAAAATTGATGTTCACACCATCAGGTTGGAGGCTACCCAGGCAGAATATAACAAAATCACCATTGGTGATATAAACTCAGCTCACATCAATATCCTTCAACAACCTCAAAGAGAAACTACTATTCCCAATGAATGCATATATGCAAAGAGGTAGGGGCTTATCTACAGGGCAGAACTCTTAACCTAGTTATCTACTGAGTCTTTCTTTCAGAATGAATGATCTAGACTATGACCTTGTTGAAAAGCAGGCACACCCCATGTGTCTCCTATTCAATTAGTATTCCAATATGGTTATACAAAGAACAGCATGTTCACGCTCAACATACACGGCAGGTAACCACGCCAAAGAAACCATTCTTTCATGTTACTAGACAACAACTCCCAAACTACACTTTTGTATTCTCTATTCTGTTTTGAGAATATCAAAGTTAAATAGAATGTGTTCTAATTTTTTTTCCTCTCTGGGATAGATCAAGAAACCCAATATCAAATTGGAGTCTTTTCAGTTTATGCTGTCCAGTGTTGCAGTCACTTAAATATATTTCATACTTGTTCCATGTGGGGAATACAAGATAAGGTTTAGGCAGTACTAGAATTTACAAATCACAAGCACAAAAAATTGAACATAACAATTCTTCAATTAAATTCAATTCAATTCAATTAAATTAAAATGCAAACAAAATAAGTATTTCCAAAGTGAATGACAATCCATAACCCAATGTGGGGTTAAAGTAACTTATTGCTTTAGTTTTCCTGCTGTTTTGAACAGTGATGCAACTACCTAAATATTCAGTAATATACACTATTGGGAAAAATAATTGTAAGCTAACTTTCTCTTCACCTACACCTACATGTGATGTTCCACAAAACTGCAATTTTCATACGTACCTGTCAGCAGTTATGTTGTGACTATTAAGCACATCACTAGACAAATGCTTTTTCTTCCTCTCCAAGGTTCATGATATGTCAGACTCTTAATTGCCTATTTTTCTAATAATATTCCGAACCCACAGCATTGCTAACTGCCTCTGCTTAGATAAATTTATCACTGGGATAGTTATAGAACTCATATTACTTATAACAAGTTTATAATTTTCTGGAAATGAGTGATGACTGAAAGTTTCAGTAATAAATCCACATGCATGTTGAATAGAATTACATGCTGATGGCATGCTATTAAAGTAATTCCATTTTCAGCCATTAGAAGAACTCTTCCTCAATGTGCTGTTCCACAAACATGTACTAATAGGCCATATATTTTGCAATTTTCTGATGGATTTCTTGACTTTCGGCTGTCATGATTTTGCAACAGAAAGAGACTACCCAAGATTTTCCAGCACTAAAATAGTTCAAGTTATCAACACACCACTGTCCATTTGAAAAGCTAAAGGCAAATGACAGATCATCCCCCAGTAAAAAGCAGATCCTGTTTTCACAGATGCCCATAAATTGAATTTTTCCATAGGTGGGAAAAAACACGAAAGATCACTTGGTATGGTAACTATAGCACCACAGTATTGTAATGAATGGCACTAAATGCACATAAGACTGATAAGAAATAACAATTATTAAAAGTGGAGAGGGAAATGAAAGTAGTCTTGCCTTTCGCAGGAACAAACGTAACATAATGGAAGCTCATCCATAAGTCAGGGGTTCTTTACTAAGGGACAGCCTGCACAAGTAACCTCTCTTCATCAGTGAGTACACAAAGAACATTCAAATCATGGAACAAAGAAAAGCACTGAATACCCCAAAATGGCCTCTCAGTCTAGGCTGTGAACATGCCTGCAAAACATTGAATGTGTCAACCAAAAGGCCCTTTCAAGACCAATCAACCAAGATAATTAGTCAGGCACTTCACATTTATCAACTTAATTTTCAAGCTGGATCTCCATGTAAATTAAGGTCATGTCACTGGAACTTGACTCATAAATTACTGATGTTCTTACTTCCAGGAAGTCCACATGTGAGAAACTAATTCATACAGAGTAGATTCCACAAAAAAAAAAGCACATGTCCCATATGTCCCATCCTAGTGTATTAGGGGCTTATCTATCTGCACCAGCCACCAAAGTTAACAAAAGGAATCCTATGGCTAATTGACAGAGCAATATAACAGTCAAATCCTTATGTGAGAGCTTTTAAAATCGGTAGCATTGCAGAATGAATTGGTAAGGGCCATTTTGACACTGAAGCGCAACAGGTCCATAAAATGCCATTTTAAGTGCCAGCAAGTAAGCAAGGAAAGTGTGTATAAGGGCGTGAATGACCACAGGCTTTCCCTGGACAATGGTGCTCATTCACTGAAGGTGACTGTAGAGATTAATTAGTTGTTGACCTTAAAAGTTGAAGTTTGGCCTGGTTAAATATAGACAAATAAATTAAAGACAAATATAGTACAGCAGGTTAACCTTATTTCTTCTCCGAAAAAAATACAATACCTATTTCTATAAGTTATATCATTGCCCACATACTCTGTGCAAATCGAAGAAAATTGTGGTACAGTATAAGAAAGCTGGGCACAATACTGGCTTAACAATGCAGAATTCAAGCATCTGTAGAAACTTGCATTTATAAAATGCAGCTCCAAATCTTTCCATAAAGGATATATAAATCCACTTCCATATGCATCACACATAAGCAGTCATTTTATCTGGGCATGCAATTGACTGCACACCACACCAACATAAGCAATGTCAATTGAAAAGGCCTATTTTTACTACACACATCCGTTAACTAGTAAACAGCTCTAGCACCAATATCCATCAGCCATTTCTCTGTGGGAGATTTGTAATGAGGCATATGCTGTATTTCAAGGCATTGTTGGTAATTGGCCACTTAGTTTGAGACAGAAACATATCACGATGGCAAACATTCTTTTTGCCGAGCTGCAGACATGCCAACTTAATGACAATTTCAACAGCTGGTTAATTCTAGCCAGGTGAGATGTATGAAGCTTAACAACAAATTTTACCAATACAGTCCCAGCTTAATTTCAAAAATACTCCTGCATACACTTGAGGACTCTCGACTTTACTAATTTAAACCTGAAGAAGGGTGTGTTCTTATGTGGAGAGTGGGTAGAAGTAGATTCCTCAGCAGCTTGAATAGGAAATTCAAACGAGGTGACGGGTTTTCGTGCGTGCCAAACACTTGGTTGACCAAAAGAGAAATACTTTTGTGTTTTTGCTATGATCCATGAAGTTCAAATTCAAAACAATTTTTGCTAATGCTTTTGACTGTTGAGATAAATCCCTGTAGCCTTTTTAACATATGGGAGCAATTTGTATAAATACATTGGTATGTTGTTACAACTAATAGTTTTAATTGCAAGATTTTCATGCTGTTTTCAGTTTGCTGCCTTATGTACTTGCCTGAAAAAACTTGCTCATGGCTCAAGAGGCAGTCACATTGACAGGTTAAATGAAAATAACTATGACCTCACTTTGGATTTCACCAAATTTTATCCTTTTGAGTATGAAACAACAGAAAACATGAGAGTTGGTTCAGGGGTATTTTCCCCTTCCAACAGAGCAGTAAATTCTAACGGCAAGTCAATATCTCCTTATCCCCCTTTGAATCATGTTTTACCTGTGATTTCTTATAACATTTAAACACAATTTAAATTTCTTCCAACAACTCATTTCATTAAAGTCATTGCCATGCAACAGAATGACAGCTGTGGCACAGCCATTAAATGCCAAATTCTATGAGAAATATGATCAAAACCTTGCCACTGAGAAGTTTATTTGACCTGAGTCACGGCAAACTTATGCTTGCCTAGCATTAAGAAAACCAATGAAATGACACTGCTCCTATGCACCAGGGAGACTCAGCCAGGGATAGGCACTGAGCAGTGTATGAAGCAACTCAATAAAGGTTTGAGATGGGCTTTGCAGATTACACTCGCTCAAATGTCAGCATTGCAATTATTACATAAAATACAAGAGCACAAAGGAACAACTAAATCATATTTCTGAAATTTACTGTACTGCATATGAATAACAAGTTCTAGCATTCATATGAAAATATATTGAAAGGATAATCACATTCAACTGAGGCATTATAACAAAATTTTGATTAGTACAATTTTATGATCATAATAAAAAAGACTAAGGATCATTAGGTATGTTACGGTTAGTATTGGGATGAGGGTGAAGAAAAAAACTGGGAGAGGGGAAGAATACTCTAAATTTAACCAGAAATCTGTTGCAATGCACTCACCATCCAGCACCGTATTTCCTTGACTAACATTTTCCAACTATTTTGGAATTCGTGCAAAATATTCAAGGTATGTGTATTTCATTCTCAAAGCACTCTCTCAATAAGAGTTAACTAATAGGTGTACAGCATAACTCTTTCTGCTGAACTTTTAAAAGTGTGGAAGACTTTTCTGTTTTCTATACTTTAGTTTGTCTTTCTAACTACCTTCTAACTGTGCTGCAGAATTCAAGGATCCTCCGACAAGACTCCTCTGATCCTCAGGTCCTACCGTTCATTAAGTATCCTTAATAGTTCTCCCAAAGAGTGTCACTTCACATTTTTCAGGACTAAATACCATCTGCCATTTCTCTGCCCATCAACCAACTCATCAATATCATTCTGCAACCAAGGACTACCCTCACCAACAACAACACTGACAATCCCTGCGTCATGTTTGAAGTAATTAACCATACCTCCTACATTCAGATTCAGCTTCCTAATGTATAAGACAAATATCATGTATAAGATGGACTCAGGGTCGGCTGGGGTCAGCTGCTTCCAAGGTATCGGCAAGTTGATGGTGTCTGGAGGTTTCTGGCAGGGAGTTTCTCTCTTTTGCCGCCTGCTATCGGGGACTCGGGAGTCGATCGACTCGGGACTTTGAGACCCTTTTTTACTGTGCCCATGGTCTGTCCTTTATCAAATTATGGTATTGCTTTGCACTGCTGTGACTATATGTTACAATTATGTGGTTTTGTCAGTGTTAGTCTTTGGTCTGTCCTATTTTCTGTGATATCACTCCGGAGAAACATTGTATCATTTCTTAACGCATGTATGCATTTCTAAATGACAATAAAAGAGGACTAAGTGTTGTCATTATCTAATCTAAATAGCAAAGAGTCCAGCACCAATCCCTGCAGTACATCACTAGTCATCGGTTTCCATGCACAAAAAAAACCCTTCAACTTCCTATAAAAACGAACTGGATGACAAAATTAATGACTCCTTGGCAAAGTTTGCGGATGATACAAAGGAAGGTGGAGGGTCAGGTAGTGTTGAGGAAGCAAGGAGTCTACAGAACTTGGGATAGACTGGCAGAATGGGCAAAGAAGGGGCAGATGTGGTAATGAACTTTCTAAATGGGGAGCGAATTCAGAAATTAGATGTGCAGAGGGACTTGAGAGGCCTACAGCAGGATTTCCTAAAGGATAATTTGTATATTGAGTCAGTAGTAAGAAAGGTAAATGCCAAGCTAGCATTCAATTTGAGGACCTGAATATAAATGTGAGGATGTAATGCTTATAAGGGTTTGGTCAGGCCATATTTGGAGTATTGTGAGCAGTTTTAGACCCCATACTTAAGAAAGGATGTGCTTGCATTGGAGAGGGTCCAGAGGAGGTGTATGAGGATAACTCCAGGATTGAAAGAGTTAACGTAGGAGGAGTATTTGATGGCTCTGGTTCTGCATTCACTGGAGTTCAGAAGAATGAGGGGGGTATCTCATTGTAACCTACCAAATATTAAAAGGGGTGGATAGAGTGGAAATGGAAAGGATGTTTCCAATAGCGTGAAAAAATTAGAACAGAGATGAGGAGGATCTTCTTTAGTCAGAGAACAGCAACTATGTAGAAGTCATAACCATAGGCAGCTTTGTAGGGCAAATCATTTGGTATACGTAAAGTGGAGACTGGTTCTTGATTAGTAGGTGTAACTCTCAGGCTCGGCCAGCATGCATTCGTCTTGGGGAAGACAACTTCTGGCCCCACCAAACTGAGAAATCTCCTTTGTGTAGATGCTGCGTGATGTGTTGCCCGGTGACAAATCCGCACCGCAAAATATCAGACAATACACCATATACAATTAAATGATTGAACTTCATAAATCTTAATCTGAATAAAGGGTTAGTAAAGAAAATAAAAAGAAAAAGGGCCCATTATAAGGAAAAATTCTACTGCGCATCGTTGGAGTGCACTGATACAGGTATTCATCAACCATCGACTTTCTCCAAGCATAGCCGGCCTCCGGACCCTCGCTTCTCAGTCCACTCCGTCCAGTGATCTTCCGACTCTCTCCATTCGTGTCCTCTCTCTCCATCGCTCCCCGACGAAAGACCACGAAAAACTCAGCTTCCAGACACACAAGAAAGAACAACATTTCCTCATTGGCTAACCCCTGCATCCCAAAGCCCTGTTATCTCCAGCCATAACCCAAACATTGCTGCTACAGAGAAACCATTTCCTTAGCAGTGGAACATTACATAGACGCCATTACATTAGCCTTAACAGTGAAACCTTACAGCATGTTACATAAGGGTGTCAAAGGTTATGGGTAGAAAGCAGGAGAATGGGCTTGAAAGGGAGAATATATCCACCATGATCTAATAGTAGATCAGACTCAATGAGCTGAATGGCCTAATTCTGCTCCTATGCTTTATGGTTTTATGGTCTACTTTGAAATCCAATTAGCCAAGTTCCTTTGGATCCCCTAGGCTCGTATCATTTGGACAAGTTTCCCATGTATAACTTTGTCAAAGGCTTCACTGAAGTCCACATAGATAGTGTAGTCCATTTTGATATGGTCCGTAAGACCATATGACACAGGAGCAGAATTAGGCCATCTGGCCCATTGAGTGTGCTCCACCATTCAATCATGGCTGATCCTTTTTTTTAATCTTCTCCTCAACGCCTGTTCCTGGCCTTCTCCCTATAACCTTTGATGCCATGTCCAATCAAGAACCTATCAATCCCTGCCTTAAATACACCTAACAACCTGGCCTCCACAGCTGCATGTGGCAACAAATTCCACAAATTCACCACCCTTTGGCCAAAGAAATTTCTCTGCATCTCTGTTTTGAAAGGGTACTCTCTATCCTGAGGCTGCGCCCTCTTGTCCTAGACTCTCCCACCATGGGAAACATCCTTTCCATATCTACTCTGTTCAGGTCTTTTAACATTTGAAAGGTTTTCAATGAGATCCTCCCTCATCCTTCTGAATTCCAGCGAGTACAGACCCAGAGCCATCAAATGTTCCTCGTTTGATAACCCTTTCATTCCTTGGATCAGCCTTGTGAACCTCCTCTGGACCCTCTCCAATGCCAGCACACCTTTTCTAAGATGAGAGGCCCAAAACTGCTCACAATACCCAAGGTGAGACCTCACTAGTGCCTTATAAAGCCTCAGTCCAGGTAAATATAAAAAGCCATGCAAAAGGATTTTACATTATTAAATGTTTAGGGTAATGAGGCAAAATGTAGTATTTTGGCACAGTTGGAGGATTGGTAAAGGACAACAAACAAAAACAAGAAACCAGGAATACTGGCAGATGGTTGCCAGTAAGGTGCCATATTGATCAGCGTTTGTTTGTACCTTTTTCCCATTAATATCAGTGATTTACATGAGAAGATAGTATTTAACAAATTTGCCAATGACACAAAGTTAGGTGGGGAAATGAACTCAGAGAAGGCTGCAGAAAATGTGGATGGCTTAAATATCTACAGAGTAGCATCTTGTAATGAAAGACTATTGAACTGAAAATTTCTCTCTGTTTACTCATGACAGTTGCTCCCTCCGATATTTTCGCTTTAATTACAGAGGGATCTTGATGTGCTGGTTCATGAAACAGAAAGTAGTAACCAGGCAGGGAAAGACACAAAAAGTTAAAAGGTAAACAAGATTTAGAAAAGTTAAGGAAGTCTTTCTACAAGTGGATAGATTTTTCGGAGACCACAGCTGGAATTCTGTGTGAAGACTTTTCTCTATACCCAGGGAAGGACACAGTTAGCCCCAGGGCAATAAAGTGTAGAATTACAAGATTGACTCCATTGGAGAAAGAGCAGTCCTAAGGAAGATCAGAAAATAAGAAGATCTACAGATGCTGGAGCATATAAAATGCTGGAAGAACTCAACAAGTCAGACAGCATCTACGGAGGGGAATCAAGAATCAACATTTCGGGCCTAGACCTATCATCGGGACCAGAAAGGGAGGTAGCAGCAGCTAGAATGAGAGTTGGGGAGAAGAGAAACAGTACCAGCTGGCAGGCAATAGGTGAGACTAGCTGGGGGGGGGAAGGTGGGTGGGTGGGGGAGGGAGGATAAATTAAGAAGCTCGGAAGGGTTAAGAGCTGAAGAAGAAGGAATCTAATAGGAGAAGATAGTGGACCACAGAAGAAAAGCAAGGTGATAGTAATAGGCAGCAAGATGAAGGGAAACTCCTTTACTTAGATAGCTGTCATACTTTTAGACTCTTTGTCCTGGAGGACAGTGGATATTCTATCTTTGACCGTACTTAGGGCTGAAGTTAACCGATTTTTGGACATTAAGAGACTAGAAAAGATAATGGATAAAATAATGGATCACACAACATCTGTCTGGTTAAGTAGTGCAGTTAGCACAACGGCTGTATTGTCTGTTCCTGCTTTTTTTTTCACTTCTGTTCTCATCTTCATCTTCCAAGAATTGAGTAATTGGGATGAGAAAATGTGATCTTGTCCAGGTCAGAATCAATATTTTTAAAAGTCAATCTGTGAATCCAGTCTTTAAATTGCTCTCCTTGCTGCAGCAATTTAAAAAACTATTTGGCCTTCCTTTGCGAGCTGGTATGACTGGCAGCTGAAGATGGAAGAACAGATGCACACCCACATTCTGCCATCCTGCTGCCTCTCAACTCCCTGTATTGCACACAGCACTGCAATTAATTTTATTGTTTGCCCATGCCGAGGTTAAGTTTCTCTGGTTGAAATTACCTTTAATCAATTTGAAGCAAGCCTTCTGTAAAATCCATTATTTTGGTTCTTCCTAGAGCTCTAAGAGACGACATTGCCTACAAGGGGGACTGGGATGTTACCCAGCCTGCCCATTTCATCATAGAAAAGGCTGGAGAATCATTCGTCTAAATAACACGACATTCCAATGTTCAGAATGCAGTTTCATGGCACAAAACCAGACGCAGCCAATATGCTGTACATAGGAAAAGCTTGATTTTGCACTGGCAAAGACAGACTCTCAGAAAACTGTAATGTTCTTCCTCAACAAACAATAGAAAATCTGCAGACGCTGGAAATCCCAGTAACACACACAAAATGCTGGAGGAACTCAGCAGGCCAGGCAGCATCTATGGAAAAAAGTATAGAGAACGTTTCAGGACGAAACCCTTTGGCAGGACTGGAGAAAAAAGCTGAGGAGTAGATTTAAAAGGTGGGGGGAGGGGAGAGAGAAACACAAGATGATAGGTGAAGCCAGGAGGAGGAGGGATGAAGCAAAGAGTTGGAAAGTTGATTGGTGAAAGAAACAGAAGGCTGTGGAAGAAAGAAAAGGCGGGTGGCGTACCAAAGGGAGGGGATGGACGGGTAAAAAGATAAGGTGGGAGAGGGATGGGAAATGAAGGACTGGGGGAGGTGGGGGGCATTTCCAAAAGTTAGGGCAATTGATGTTTATGCCATTAGGTCGGAGGCTATCCAAAAGGAATAAAGGTGTTGTCCCTTCAACCTAAGTGTGGCCTCAACACGACAGTGGAGGAAGCCAAGGATAGACATATCAGAATGGGAGCGGGAAATGGAATTAAAATAGTTGGCCATTGGGAGATCCTGCTTTTTCTGGTGGATGGAGAGTAGGCGCTCGACAAAGCAGTCTCTCAATTACATCAGATCTTACCGATATACAGGAGGCCATAACAGGAGCACCGGACACAGTATATCACCCCAACAGACACACAGGTGAAGTGTTGCCTCACCTGGAAGGACTGTTGAGGGCCCTGAATGGTAGTGATGGAGGAGGTGTACGGACAGGTATAGCACTTGTTCTGCTTGCAAGAATAAGTGCCTGGAGGGAGATCAGTGGAGAGGGATGAATGGACAAGGGAATTGCATAGGGAGTGATTCCTGTGGAAAGCAGAAAGTAGTGGGGAGGGAAAGATGTGTTTGGCGGTGGGATCCCATTGGAGGCGGCGGGAGTTTCGGATAATTATGTGCTGGATATGGATGCTGGTGGGGTGGTAAGTGAGGACCAAAGAATCCTATCCCTGGCAGGGTGTCGGGAGGATGGGGTAAGAGCAGACCTGAATGAAATGGAAGAGATGCCGTTGAGGGCAGGTTGAGGGCTTATGTTCTTCCTCAAATTCACATCTCAGGGGCTCGCCAGCCATTTCTTCCACTCCTCACTGCTTTCTGTAGGGATCACACCCTCCGTGATTTCCTTGTTCACTCATCCTTTCTCATCTCCAGGCACTTTAACCTGCAACCACTGTCCCCACTCCTCCTCTCTCACCACCATCCAGGCCCTAAGCAGCCCTTCCAGGTGAAGCAGAAATTCACATCTACCTCGGCTCTCAATGTGCCTCACCACATTGGTCAGACCAAGTATAGACTTGGCGACCACTTTGCTTCATCAACCATCGCCATCTGGAGCTCCCAGTCCCTGACCTCCTCGATCTCCTCCAGTGCCTGAAGACTACAACCCAGCATGAACTCTTGATTCTACAATTTCTGGTTCCTTGCTCCCCCCTCCATCCCTTTTCTCCCTCCTCCTACACCACCCTGCCAGCCATTCTAGCACCTTATCACCCTTTTTTTCTCTCCACTCCATCTGCTCATCAGTCACCACTCCTCCTACCTGGGCCACTCCTCATACAGTTCTTGCCTCCCCACTCCACCCTCCTTATTTGGTTCCCAGTTCTACTATCACTTCCCCTCAACTCCATCATCCGCAGTTTTTTGTTTTCTTCACGAAATATGTCCGAGCCTCAGTCACTATTTCAATTCGTCTCTCCTCACCTGGCTCCACCAATGACATAACTGTTAATGTTTTGGGTTGAGGCTGGGCATCAGGATGTTCTCTGCAGGCATAATGCAGATGTTAGAGAGCATAAAATATAAAAGCAAGAGTAGGCTATTTGATCCTTCATATAACTACCCTGTTCAATAAACTCAAGAGTGATTTTTTTTCAAATTGGCCTTCCACGTTCCTGTTTCAAGCCCATATTCCTTCATTCTCAAATATCCAAGGATTTATGCTTTCTGTCTTGAATATGCTCAATGACTAATCCTCTATAACTCCCTAGGTGAAGAAGTTTTTCCAATATGCAGGATCAAAAAAGGCTGCACAAACCTCCCCACCATCATTAAAGACATCTTCATAAGGCGATGCCTCAGGAAGGCAGCATCCATCATTAAAGACCCTCATCATCTGGGACATGCCCTCTTCTCATGACCACCATCAGGGAGTGGGCACAGGAGTTCGAATACACACACTCAACATTTTAGAAGTAGCTTCTTCCCCGCTGCCATCAGATTTTGGAACAGTCCATGAACAAATGAACATTACCGTGTTATTCCTTTTTTTGCACCATAGTTTTGCAATTTTTTATGTCTTGCACTGTCCTGATCTTGCAAACAACAAATTTCACATCATATCAACGATAATAAACCTGATTGTGACTCTGTTAAATTGTCAACACCTGATTTTTGATATTGTGAGCCCTTGTTCAAGACATCCTAGCTAGTGCAAAGATCTATCCTGTCAAGCCACGCAAGACCTTTGTATACTTCAATGAGATCATACCTAATTTTGCTAAACATCAGACAATATGTGACCAGACCACTCCATTTAATCTCTCTTCATAGTACAGTCCGCACTCCCTCCCAGACCCCTCACTTTCCAAGAGTTAATCTGGTAACCTTTGCTGTGCTCTCTCTACAGAAAAAATATACTTCCTTAGGAAAGGAGACCAAACATATATATAAATATTTCAGGGCCTTATATAATTAGAACATGGAACATTACAGTTCTGAAGCAGGTCCTGTGGTCCATGATATCAGTACTGACCATGATGTCAGTCCAAACTAATCCCAACTGCCTGTGTGGTCCGTATCCTTAATTTCCCTGCCTATTCTTGTGTATGTCTGAATGCATCAAACAGCATTATCATATCCGCTTCCATCACTTCACCAGGCAGCACATTCCCAACACCTACCGCTCTCAGTGTAAAAAAAATTGCCTTGAAAATCTCCTTCAGACTGTCCCTGTCACCTTAAAAGTTATGTCCTCTAATATATGAAATTTTGACTCTAGGAGAGGGACTCTGATGATCTACTATCTATCCATGTCTCTCAGAATTTTATATACTTCTTTCAGGTGGCCTCTCAGCCTCTAACACTCCAGAACAAGCAATCCAAGTTTGCCCAATCCCTCTATAAAGCTATAGATTCACCCTTCCCCCACCAAGATTCCTCTGTCCATCAATGTTCCTAAAGGTCCTGCCACTTTGCCATTTACTGTATGCTTTCCTCTTACATTTGACCTTGCAACATGTAACACTTCACACTTACCTAGTTTAAAACTCCATTTCCAACTGGTCTATATCCTTCTGAATTCTTAGACAACCTTTCTCATTATCTACTACTACACCAATTTTTGTGTGTTAACCTGATAGTATAAATTGACAAAGCTCCCAATCGTGTAGGATAACAATGAATAACACAGGGCAAAAAAAACTGAAGAAAAATCATGAAAAAGAAAAAAAAACCCATCCCCAAAAAAAACTAAACTAAGCAGAATTAGTCAACTAAACTAAAAGACTTGGGCAATTCTAACAACTTAAAAATGGGAAAGAAGAAAACCTTAGTGTCGAGAACTCCATTCCTCTCAACCAACAGTACAGAGAAATAAAATAAGTTTGGAAATGATCAAATTACATCAAGTGAAAATGCTGAATGAATGGCCTCCAAGTTTTTTCAAATTTATTGGAAGGGTCATAAACCACACTTCTAATTTTTTCCAAATTCAAACACACCATAGTTTGTGAAAACCAATGAAATACAGTAGGAGGGTTAATCTCTTTCCAATTCAGCAAAATGGATCTTCTAGCCATTAAAGTAAGAAATGCGATCATCCTGCGTGCTCTAGAGGTTAAATAATTTGAATCTATCATTGGTAATCCAAAGATAGCAGTAATTGGATGAGGTTGTAAGTCTATATTCAAAACCGTTGAAATAATGTCAAAAATATCTTTCCAATATTGTTCCAACAAAGGACATGACCAAAACATGTGAGTTAAAGAAGCTATCTCGAAATGACATCTATCACATATTGGATTAATATAAGAATAATAACGAGATAGTTCATCTTTGGACATGTGAGCCCTGTGCACTACTTTAAACTGTATCAACACATGTTTAGCACATATAGAGGATAAATTAACAAACTGAAGAATTTTTTCCCATTTTTCAATCGGTATAATAATCTTAAATTTTCTTTCCCAATCAGCTTTAATTTTATTGGAAACGACATAAATTCATAATTATATATAATTGCTACAACACTTTTCTGAGAAAGATTTAAATCTAAAATTTTTTCCAAAGTGTCCACTGGATATGGGTGTGGAAAATTAGGAGAAACAGTAATTAAAAAGTTTCTAATCTGTAGATATCTAAAAAAGTGAGTTCTGGGTAAGTTATATTTATTAGAAAGTTGATCAAAAGACATGAAACAATTATCCAAAAATAAATCACGAAAATGTATTATACCTTTGGTTTTCCAATCAAAGTAAGCTTGATCCATAGTGGAAGGTTGAAAAAGGAAATTAGATATAATAGGACTTGCTAAAATAAATTGATTAAACCCAAAAAATCTTCGGAATTGAAACCATATACGTAAAGTATGCTTAACTATTGGAAGATTCATTTGTTTATAGAATTTAGAAGAAGTAAAAGGAAGCGAAGTTCCTAAAACCGAACCCAAAGAAAACCTTTGTAATGAATTACATTCAAGATTTACCCAATGTGGATTTAAAGATACATCCAAATCTTGTAACCAAAATTTTAAATATCGAATATTAATTGCCCAATAATAGAATTTAAAATTCGGGAGGGCGAGCCCCCCTTCCTTTTTAGATTTCTGTAAATACCTTTTACCTAACCTAGGATTTTTGTTCTGCCATATATATGAGGAAATTTTTGAGTCTACATTATCGAAAAAAGATTTTGGGATAAAAATTGGAACCGATTGAAATACATATAGAGATTTGGGCAAAATGATCATCTTAATAGCATTAATCTGACCAATCAAAGACAAAGAGATTGGTGACCATTTAGTAAACAGAAGTTTAATCTGATCAATTAAAGGTAAAAAATTAGCTTTAAATAAGTCTTTATACTTTTTCGTAATTGTTATCCCTAAATATATAAATGAATCAGTAACCAATTTAAATGGTAAACGTCCATAAATAGGTACCTGCTTATTTAGGGGGAATAATTCACTCTTATTAAGATTCAATTTGTAACCAGAAAAACTACTAAATTGAGCCAACAAACCTAGAATAGCAGGAATTGACTTCTCCAGATTAGAGATGTATAACAACAAATCATCTGCATATAGTGATCATTTATGTATCTCGTTTCCGCGGGTAATACCAAAAATATTGGGCGAGTCGCGGATAGCAATTGCTGAAGGTTCAAAGGCGATATTGAATAGTAAGGGACTAAGAGGACATCCTTGCCTAGTACCACGAAAAAGACGAAAAAAAGGAGATTTATGATTATTAGTACAAACCGAGGCTACCGGGGAGTAATATAACAATTCATTCCAAGATATAAATGTCAAACTAAAATTAAATTTCTCAAGGACACTAAATAAATAAGGCCATTCGACTCTGTCAAAGGCTTTCTCAGCATCTAATGAGATAATACATTCCGGGGTAGTAAGTGAGGGGGTATAAACAATATTCATTAACCTCCTAATATTAAAGGATGAATAATGATTTTTAATAAATCCGGTTTGATCCATAGATATAATTTGAGGTAATACCTTCTCTAACCTAGTTGCGAGAATTTTTGAAAAAATTTTTGAATCTACATTCAAAAGAGATATCAGTCTGTATAATGCACAATCAGTAGGATCTTTATTCTTTTTAAGAATTAAGGAGATAGAGGCTTCATAAAACGATTGTGGTAATTTACCTAAACTGATTGCTTCTTTGAATATTCTAGACAACCTCGGAGAGAGAATAGAGGAAAAGAATTTTAAAAATTCCACTGTAAACCCGTCCGGACCAGGGGCTTTACCAGAATTCAATGATGAGATTGCAGTTATTATTTCTTCCTCTGTAATGGGAGTTTCTAATGATAAGCAATCTTCGGGTGATACTTTTGGAAAATTCAGCTTACTTAGAAAATCATGCATGATATTAAAATCATGAGGAAAATCAGAGAGGTATAAAATTCTTGAAAGGTTTTGTTTATCCCATCATGATCAACTGTCAAAGTATCATCGTGTTTACGAATCTTAGTAATTTGACGTTTAACCGAGTCGAATTTCAATTGATTAGCCAATAATTTACCCGATTTGGTCTTACAATTACTCATTTTAAGTGCAATAATGTATCTCCTACTATTTGTATTATTGCTATGTTATGTTTTCATTCTATGAAATTAATAAAAAGATTGAAAAAGAAAGTGAATTAACCTGCCTACATAAAAACACACACACACACACACACACACACACACACACACACACACACACATGCACGCACACACACACGCACGCAGACGCGCACGCACGCACACAGGATGGATTCTAGTTTATCGGGACAGCTGTGCTTATTTGGGACAACTCAACGTGCAAAATCTAAATTGAGAACATATTCCCTTTGTTTATTTGGCACAGTATGCCAGTCAGATGGGCAGGAGATTGTTCCCAAACAATTTCTGACTAGCATCAGTCATATGCACTTGCATGGCTGTTAGACCCTTATAGTGATCAGCTTTTAAATACCATCAGTTGCATGTGTTTGTGTTCAAAATGCAGCAATTTTTGTCAGTGATAGTTGGTGAAAAATAAGCGGTAACGACAATTCAGAACTGTTTAGCTCGTTGTGGTTTCAAGCATTAAGGTTTGGAGAAGCCAGAGATGGCCGGGGGTGAAAATGAAATGATTTCACTACTTCAACAAGTTACTACAAAGAATTTGAAGGTGTTGACAATCATCATAAATGTTACAATGAAAATGAAGATTTGGAGGATGCAATCATCGAAAGCGTCATATGAAGGCAGTCCATTATCTACGCGAGGTGTCTGTGTGGATTTTGTACATTTACAGTCAATCAAAAGAATACAGCAGCATGCACTGGATGAATTCCTCTGATGATAACTATGAGGAACTAATACACAGTTTGATAGTATTGCTGCAGTATTGGTAGTGTTCTCATTAGTTCTGTATGTCACTTAAATATATAATTTTGAGTTAATTGGTAGTTTGTCTTTTTTGAACCTTTTTAACTATTTCCATACAACTCTGGCTAACTGGGGCAATACATTTTGCCAGCAATCTGTAGAAATACTACAGTTCTGTGCAAAAGCCTTAGGCACCCTGTATAGACAGTGTATACACACACAAACAGAGATACCAGCCGATAAACTGTCAGCAAAAAGGGGCTGGTCATTGACATCAGACGGCAGTGGGAGTTTGGGCTTTTGGTGGTGGTGTTCGGGGGGGGGGGGGAATAGGTGGGGATGTAGTGCACAAGAGCTTCGAGCTTCGAGTTCCTGGGACTGAACATCACTAATCGTCTATCCTGGTCCAACCAAGTAAATGCCACAGCCAAGAAAGCTCAACAGTATCTCCAATTCCCAAGGAGGCTAAAGAAATTTGTCATTTCCCCATTAACCCTTACCAATTTTTATCGATGCATCCTACCCAGATGCATAATGTCTTAATATATCAATTGCTCTCCACATGACCACAAAAATCTGCAGAGAGTTGTGGACACAACTCAGCACGTCACAGAAGCTAGCCTCCTCTCTATGGAGTTGGTCTATACTACTCGCTGCCCCAATAAAGCAGCCAGTATAATCAAGGACCCACCCACCCCAGACATACTGTCTTCTCCTCTCTTCCATCGGGCAGAAGATACAAAAGCTTGAAAGCACATACCATCAGCCTGAAGGACAGCTTCTACCCTGCTGTTAAAAAAAACATTAAGTAGTTCTCTGGTATGATAAGATAGACTCTTGACCTCACAATCTACCTCATTATGACCTTGCACCTTATGGTTTACCTACCTTGCATTTGCTTTATAACTGTTACATCTTATTCTGCATTGTTGTTGCTTTACCTGGTAGGCACTGTGTATCTGTATGAACAGTACGCAAAACAAACTTTTCACTGATTCTCAGTGCACATGACAATAGTAAACCAACTCCAATTCCTTACTTGATCTGATGTCAACCTTCCCCTCCATCTCTCCACTTGCTGGGCTACCATTCTGGTTCCCATGCTCCCTACTACACCAGTTTAATCCATCCTGACCAGCACTGGCAGACCTCCCTGTAAGGATATTGAGACCCCTCCAGTATAGGTGCAACCCGTTCTTCTGGTGTAGTTCCTACCTGCCCTGGATGAGAGTTTAGTGACACATGCACCTAAATCTCTCCCACTTGCACCAGCTCCTTAGCCGCACATTAATCTTCCTATTTCCTTCCTGACCAGCACATGGCACAGGGTGTACTCCTGAGACTGCAATCCCATAATTTATTCTTTTACTCAAATTCACTTGTATGAAGAAAACATTATGAAATCTGTCACCTTCATTATTGCTTGCTATACATGCATGATGACTTTCTGTGATCAACTTACAAGACTAACACTTCTTATTCTCTTGATTGCTGTTCCTCTCTGGGCCTTGTGGCACATCGGGTGGCAACCTTGCCGTTTCATTAGCATTTGTCTGTTTTTTTTAATGAGGCTGGGTCGCGAGCTCAACATCCAAGCCAGCACAGATGGAAAGCGTACAAGGAGCCGGCCAGATTCAAACCCAGGACCACAGGCCTCCAAGTCCGATGCTGATGCCACTATAACACCAATTGGCATGTTCTCTGGATACTACTGGATAGTTTCCTACAAATTCTGGATCATAATGAACACCCTTTTTAATCCTCTAAAATCAACAAAGTCAACTAAGAAAGACTTTATAGTAGGGATGTGGTTTTATATGGCCTTTGAAGGTTACACAATCTGGAAAGGAATTTACTCGCAATAATGAAAAGCAAAGAGGTTAACTATTTCAAATTGAGGAATTAGTATCAGTAAAAAGTACAGTGCGAAATACAAGTGTCCCCCGCTTCTCGAATGCTCGCTTTATGACACCTTATGACGAAAGACCTACATTAGTTACCTGTTTTCGCTAACAGAAGGTGTTTTCACTGTTAGGAGAAAAGGCAGTGCGTGCCCCGAGCATCCAAGCTCCTCCCCCGGAACTGCATTCTAGCCGGCATTGCTTAAGCACATGCCTGTGAGCATCTATGCTTTATGTCAATTTATTTTGAGCATCCGTTAGCAAGATGAGTTCTAAGGTATTGGAAAAGCCTAAAAGAGCACATAAAGGTGTTACACTTAGTGTAAAACTAAACATAATTAAGCGTTTCGATCGTGGTGAACGAAGTAAGGACAAAGTGAGTTTGGCTTGTGGAAGTTGACGAAGATAATGTTGAAGAGGTTTTGGCATCCCATGACCAAGAACTGATAGATGAAGAGCTGATGCAACTGGAAGAGGAAAGGATAATAATCGAAACCGAATGTATTGCCTCTGATCTGGGCCAACATTTACGTGCCAGGCAAAACCTAATTAATTAGCTTGTTTATTCGGCTATTTTCTTAAAGATGTGCTGGGTGCGTCCCAGCCACCACTGCACCCCTGCATGCTTCGTGGATCGGTATCGGTCCGCAGCCTGGAGGTTGGGGACCACTGCACCACCCCAACCTCCGACGACTCAGCCTAACACACCATCATCAGTGTGCTCGGCGCTGACTTCCCGATTCCAGTAAGTGATAATACACTGTACATACATTATTTCTACTTTATATAGGCTGTGTATTTTTATGTGTTAATTTGGTATGATTTGGCAGCTTCATAGCTTAAAGATTACTAGAGTGTTTCTGCCAAGAGCGCTTGCGTGAGATTTCTGCTACAGTGGACAGTGCGGCAAAGATTGTAGAGAAGTATTTCTACTTTATATAGGCTGTGTATTTATCATATCATTCCTGCTTTTACTATATGTTACTGTTATTTTAGGATTTATGTGTTATTTGGCATGATTTGGTAAGTTATTTTTTGGGTCTGCGAATGCTCACAAATTTTTCCCATATAAATAAATGGTAATTGCTTCTTCACTTTATGACATTCCGGCTTATGAACCGTTTCATAGGAACGCGCTACCTTCGGATGGCGAGGGAAACCTGTATTACCAATCTGAAAGTCTGATGTTCTATAAATATTAAAACTATAGTTCTAGTGTAACAGGAAATGTAACAATGTATTTCAAACATTATGCATATGCAAAAATGTGCTTTCAGTTACATTAAATAGCTACAATGCAGTTATTTTGAATAGAACAAGCCATCAATGTGGTACAGTATATTAGAATAAGAACAGCAAAGCAACTGTATTAGAATCATAGTGTAACTGACAAATACTTGAATGAAAATTACCTGGAAGAGCCATCCAAGTTGGATCTATGAATAAAACTCAGCTTTGCATCTGCCCAATAAAGTTTCTGTTCTTCGATGTCAATTGTCAGTCCATTTGGCCAGTAAATATCAGAGTCCACAATGACAGAGCGACTACTCCCATCCATGCCAGCTCGTTCAATTCGAGGAATTTCACCCCAGTCTGTCCAGTACATGTATCTATGAAAATATACAGAGAAGAAATGCTGAAAAAACCTAACAGGGATAGACTTTGTTCTACTTTAGCGTAGTCCCAAGTAATATCTGGTGCATTAGGTATAAAATCCACTGAGGCAAAGATATTACATTGCTGTAACATCTGCATAGCGACAAATAATTATTTTGCACAACTGATCTTCTTTATCCAGTACCGAAAGCTCACTTTTCACAGCTTCAAAAATACATACTCTTACGATTTGCAAGCTTAGCTTTGCAAAAAATGCAAGTTATTTTTATCCATACATTTCTCTGTTGAAATTTATAATGAGCACATAGAATGTATCTACACCGTATCCAGGTAAAAGGTGATTATTAATTAGGGAAGCTAAACATTACATTTACAAACTTACCATGACCTCAATTTTTTTAAGAATGAAACTTCAGTCAGAATTCTCTTAACCAAATTGTACTTGGCTATCCTCACGACTTTGTTTCTACTTAGTTAAGACCTTGGTGTGATATTTAACAGACATGGAAGAACTCAGGTGTAGTATGACTGTGTTGCACTGTACCAAGACAATATTCAAATTATACAAAGCTTCAATATCGTGCCAGAACTTTCTGAATCAGAATATAGACTTGCTATGAGAATGGTTTAGAATGCCGAAAAAGAATGAAATACTATACAAAGGATTTTTGTTTTATCACCTCTCTCCATGTAAAGCTCCACCAGCTACTCAATGCCCAAAGTTTTAAACTCAAGCATTTACCCTACCAATACTTTCACTTTTTAATTTTTTTCTCTAGTTCAAGCCCGTCAAGTTGAGATCTTTCCTGCCATAACTAAATAGAAAATTTATGGTTCTCTCAACAAAGTCACATTGGTGGTAGAAAGGTAGAGATCTGTGTTTTCATCTGAAATGTAAAGTTTAGTCAATGCTACGAAATATACAGAATTGAAATGAAGTTTTTCCACTGTGTCAATAGCATTCAAAAGGCACAAACTGTGACAATGCAAAACGAGACAAAGGCCAGAGAAATAGAGCGAGAAAAAAAATCTAAAGTTGAGAAAGACATAATGAAAACAGGCAGATAGGCAAAGGCAGGGAGACACTCAATTCATTCTGATATAGACAGTGATGAGAAGGGCCACATACCAGGCAAAGAGAAAAAAGAAAGAACAGCTAAGGCTTTGACTTTGATGTTGACATGGTTGAATTGTTTACATTGTGAAGATTGTTCCAGACAGCAGAGAATGCTAGCTTATAGAATCACAGAAGCCAATTTTCGTGAAATTCTGTATAAAACTTAAGAGAAATAAATTAAACTTTTGCTGATTTTTCCAAGTTTTTACAGAACATCCGCTGACTGATTAAATGGATAATCATTGCCAAACACTTCAAACCCATTTGGTATGTGAGCAATCAGAGCTGCATAAAATAGCTATGAATTATTTGTTTCCTAACTTTTTTTCCTGCTCTATCCTCTGGGAAAATACTGAGTGTCCCTGCAGGAATAGCTTGCCCAAGATCAGAGTTTATAAGAAAACGGCCAATAAATCACATCCTAGCACTTCATGTCAAGGCATGCTGAAACACCACAATAACTATCTGGATCTTGTTGTGTTGCTCACAATCTGGCACCTTTTTAAAAAATATATAAATACTGTCACTGTTGAACTGTTGAGCAACGCAGCACAGGATAAGATTGATTAATGGCATAGAAAAGTAGAAAAAAATTTGTTTGCTGGCTTTTAACACTGCACGCTATTCTTCCACGGTATGATTCCCTCTTTGAACTTTTTAATCAAAGATACACTGACAACTAATTGTAGAACCTTTGTACCGTAAGGGGATAGTGAATCCAATCCGGGAATTTGCCACTCAACAGAATGGACAAGGATGGAGTAAAACAAGAAATCTGTATGAAATTAGTTCCAAAATTTTGAACATTACGTAGAAGGTAGCAGTTTAATTGGGGTAATGCCAAAAAAAATTAATGGCTCTTATCAGTGAAACACAACGCACACAATCTCATTCCCATGGCACGAAGCACTAACTGATCAGAACTGAAAGTGGGGGGAAATGATGAATAAAGGGTCATTCATGTTAATACTTCCTTTTACGGCAGGTCAAAATGAGGAGTGGTTTGAATGTTGCATTTATATATCCACAGTGCACTGAAGATGTAATGGTGGAATAAAGAACCTTGTGAGGTAAATGTAAAAGAAACCCAAATGAACTCATCGCAGTAATTCTCTCAGCGTTTTAATCAATGTTTATCCTTCAAGAAGTATTTAAAAACCTCCTAACAGACAACCAACAGTTCACTTTTATCACCAATACATGGATTTCCTAAAGTTATAAAAGGTGTCAAGATGCTTTATTCATTTTAGAGATTTTACCAATGCTGACTAGATCAGCATTTATGATCCTTCATTAATTTCAATAAGGTGATGGAAAGTTGCCTTCTTGAATCATTGCAGTCCTACAACATAGGTGTTCCTATTGGATCCGAAGGTCCATAAGTTACACAGCTCTAAGGAAGGAAAAACAAACTATTTCCAAACCAACACAGTGCCCCCACTTTAATAGAGAACTCTCTTCTGCCTCTGCTTTTTGGCCTCATGGTGCAGACGGGTTGTGGTTCTTGTTAAACAGGTGTATCCTTTATGAACATTATGCAGCTTCAAGTGTTGGAGATGCACCATTCCAAGCATGCTGAGAGTAATTTTGAAAAGTATAACAAAACCAACTTAAGCCTTTAAAATACAGCAATATTCCGAATGAAAACATTTTTGCCTCGATCTACTCATTACTTAAGGTACACCAACACCGGACCTGAGTTAACTATCACATTCTGCAAGCATATTCCAAGAAGATTCCCCATTTTCACTAAAAAAAAGTCTCACTTCTGCTCTTTCTGACAGTAAACAAAATATAAATTACATGTTGCAACATTTCAACACAAAATGCGGACAAACATGATCAATTATTTATAAAGCTGCTCCTCTGATAAAACATTATTAATTTCTACCCATTATATCATAAAATTAATGAACAATTATATTGTAGCCAGCATAGGATCTTTTATTAATTTATGCACTGCATTATACTAGCATAATTTAAAAGGACAAAGATTTTTCCTTAGCTTTTCAAATTAACTTCAATTGTTGGCTAAATCACAACATGAAGTTTTCCTTATTGATTCTAATCAGTTTGAGATACAAAATCTGAACTTCAAAATTATGCCACATGAAATGACTTTACAATTGCTACACACATCGATCTGAAACTTACAGCCATTTTACACAGGGTACTGATTCATTTTAAACTGAGAGATTAGTCCCAAACAGGAGTAGCATCCACATTCCTATAAGCAACAGTGCTCTAATATAAAAACACAGTATAATTGTCCAAGCTTACTTTGTGATTGGGCCAGTGGAGGTCAAGACAAAGGAAACAGTAAGTAAACAGAAGGATGTTAAAATGAAGAAGCAAAAAGCATGAAAATATCATCAAGAAAAAAAACAAAACAAAGAAAAAGAGGGTATCAGCTAAAAAAAAGTAAAGCCATAGGAATGACAATGGAAATGAAGGCATCAGGAAAGCAACTTAATGGAAACTAAGAATGAACGTATCTATCACTTTAAAACGTTTCTTCTGCTACCAAGCAAGAGATAAATTTAACTTCCTTTGATGTGTTTACACAACCATAAATAGCAAGTTTTAATCAAAATGCTTGTGCATTTAAACAAACCATTAATAAGAAATGACCGTATTTTGTTTGGAAATCTAAACTTGGTGACAGTGATTAACCACTGCTGGACTGTTTCTCAGCAGCACACATTTCCATCTATGAAGTATTAGAAATGGGATTTGGAGGGGTGGGGTGATATGTAGAGATCTGTGGTCATCTTCCTTGTGACAATTATATGTTTACTGCAATTTGACTTAGTTTGATGAACCTTAAACATGTCTCTATAAGCAACTTTGAAAAGGGAATTTGAATCACCAATTTCCGACTGAAACCACATTCATTTTCTCTACAAAAGCAAATCCAGCAGCACTCGCAATTCACTGAATCCTTTTGAACTATGTTTCTTGTATGAACATGTAATGAGTGCTTTTCTTATTTTGAAGTTTAGACCAGTTCTTTCTATAATATTAACATGAATTATCTTCTAACTCAGAAGTGTACAGCAGGGGTAGATGAAAAACTACATTAATGTATCTTTTATAGCCTTATGGCCAATGAAGTTCACATAATTAGTTCAGCACTTTTGAAACTTGGAACCAGCAACATTCAGAGAAAACAATAAAATATAATATCATAATGTATAGCATATACCTTAAAATATACAGCATCTTAAAGGGAGTACAGTTACAAAGTGTTCCTTAAGCACTCATTTTCCTAACCTTAGAATTACTAAAACGTCCAATAAAAAAGCAAGAGAACTGCAGATTTTGTAAATCTGAAATAGAAACAGTAAATACTGTTTTTCTCTCTCCATAGATACTGCTCGACCTGCTATGAGTCCCTGCTTCTCTGTTTTGATACTAAAACATAAAATATAGGTCAATTTAATTGGACAGTCTGCAGGACACAAATGTGAATTATGAGGGTGAAAAAAACATGAAATACACAGGCATTGAAATAATAATTTCTAAAAATAAAAAACAAAATCTCACAAACACTTAGCTCAATGCAGAGTATCTGTGGAGAGCAAAATAAAAGTCATTGCTTAAGGTCAGTGACTTTTCTGAATCCATTACTTACACCAACTTAACTTAATTATAGGTATAAACAAATGAATTAATTGGGAATTGGAGCAAAAGTTAGAGTTGTAGGAAAATAAGAATAAATAAAATTCCTGAATTGTGTTCTTTTTCCAGGCATAATTTGTAAATAGGCAAATCTACCAATAATAAAACCAAAAATCCTTTGTCAGGTAGCATGCAATGCACACAAAAAGTGACAATCAAAGAAAACCAGTTTGTAGCATTACTGTTAGTAGGCCTGTAATAAGTTTGTACTTTTCCAATGGTGGGCATGATACAGTTGTTTACTACTCTGTAAAGTTCCTAGATGTGATATGTTAGATTTTTCCTTGTTGCTTTATATCAGGGACTTTCCAATATTAAGCCAGAAGTATAGTGCCTACAGCAAAATATTACAGTGACATATAATTATATTCTATGTATGCCAAAAAGCATATATTATAGATGTCAAGTAAGGGAAAAGCCTGACAATTGTGTATTGCTTGACTGCAAGAAGTCCCCAAATCACCTCACAATCAATTAAAAAAATAAGCTTTAGCCACATGTTCAACATGTTGGAAAAGACTTGCACCTTTTTCCATTAACAATTATAAATGATCAGAATGCTTGGTTCCAAATCTCATTATAGCCTTGGCTGAGAAATGTTTATGGACATGGCCCTAAAATCCACTGCTAAGAAGACAATGACTGTCCAAGGCATCAAGGTAGTGTTTGGCAGAAAATAAAATCAAGGAGCTTCACCAAGATTGAAGTCAAAGTGATTCAAGGTGGAAACTCTGCAATGGCAATAGTCATGCTCACAAGTGTCAGACATCTCAGATCCAGCACATTAATGCAGAACTTTCTTAGGGATGTGTTATGGCTCTAATTATCTTTAGCTGCTTCATCAATGATCTGTCCATCATAATAAAGGTCCGAAATGGAGAAGTAAGAGATTAAATTCTATTTGTATTTCCTCAGCATAAACAGTTTGAATCAGCATGCACAAAGATCTGGAAAGTAACATACAGTGTGTGCCACATAACTCTGCCATTCTCCAGGAAAAGAGGCTCTAATCACCACTCCTTGCTATTCAACATCATTATCATTGGTGACTGCCACTCCACCAGCTTCCTTGGAGTACACAAATACTCAAAAGTACCAGTTAAATAAATACTGTTGGTACAAGAACTGGTCAGAGCTCAGGTCTGCATGTAGTAGGTGGCTTGCAATTCCTCAAATGTTTTCCATTATCCATAGCACACAATATGGTGGTGTGACAGAACACTCTTCATTTGCCTGGATGAGCACAACTCCACTAGATGCTTGAGGTCATCTACAGCAAAGCAGCCTACTTGATTCAATCTGATCTTTTAGGAAATATTCATTCCCTCCACCACTGATATACTGTGATGGTAGACTATATCCACTACAAAGTCACTGCAGCAACTCTGCCAGGTTGGAAAGCACCTCTTTAATCTGGAGTTTTTACCATGTGGGAGGCCTGGGACAGCAGATGAATAGGAAAACCACCACCTGCAAGTTCCTTTAAATCACATAATCCTGACACTAAAGCATAACCACTATGCTATTATCATATTTCAATCCGGGAACGCCTCTTAAGGGCACTATTACAATAAGGATTGGACAAATCAGAGACAGTAATAGATCACCACCTTTGAACTTACTCAGAGATGGACAACGTAGGCTTGTCTTGATTGCTTACGTGACATAAAATGAATAAAAAGGATAATCTTAACAAAATGCATTGAATACCATGTATTTCTGCTAACTCTAGAAGGCAAAGAGTAACCAGTGCGGTGCCCAAAGGATCAGCACTGTATTTTATATTCTATATAAAATAAAATACATAATCTGTAATTATAATCTATATTTTAAATTAATGAGTTTGATGAAAGGCTGAGTGCGCTATAATCAAATTTACTGATGATACAAAGATAAACAGATTACCAAGCTTTGAGGAAGACACAAAGATTCTGCAAAAGGATATCAACAGGTGTAGTAATTCAGCAGAATTCAGCTTAACATAGAACATAGAATTGTACAGCACAGTACAGGCCCTTCGGCCCACAATGTTGTGCCGACCCTCAAACCCTGCCTCCCATATAAGCCCCTACCTTAAATTCCTCCATATACCTGTCTAGTAGTCTCTTAAACTTCACTAGTGTATCTGCCTTCACCACTGACTCGGGCAGTGCGTTCCACGCACCAACCACTCTCTGAGTAAAAAACCTTCCTCTAATATCCCCCTTGAACTTCCCACCTCTTACCTTAAGGCCATGTCCTCTTGTATTGAGCAGTGGTGCCCTGGGGAAGAGGCGCTGGCTGTCCACTCTATCTATTCCTCTTATTATCTTGTACACCCCTATCATGTCTCCTCTCATCCTCCTTCTCTCCAAAGAGTAAAGCCCTAGCTCATAGAGTATGATACCAAAAAAGTAATGTTATCCACTTTGGAGGGAAGAATGAAAAACAAAATATTATTTAAATGGAATGAAGCAACAGAAATTGTATAAAGGTATCTGGCAGTCTCTGTATACGAAACATGAAATGTTAGTAGAAAGTAATTATATTGGCTTTTAATGAAAATACTTCCCACAAAAAAGGGAGGTTTTGATGCAAATTTACAGTGACCTGAAGAGAGTTCACTTAGCACCTTATAAACAGAGCTAAACTCCATTCTTCAGGAAATACATATTCACTTGCATCAGAGGCAGCACAGAACAGGTTGGACCAAGATTTATTGGTGATTAGAAGAATGAGAAATTGTAAACATATTGAGATTTTTTAACAGTATTACAAGAAAAGCAATACAATTAACAAAAAAGAACAAACTTAATCAATACAACATATTCACAAGACCTTAGACTGAGTTACCGGATACTGTTGCCAATTAAGATCAGTTGGTTGGTTTACAACAGCTGCTGTCAAAAATTCAAAGAATTCAAATTGAAAAATAACTGAGACACAAAACAGAAAAGGACGATCAGCCATCTATGACAAGATACTGATTTATCATTGGTTAGGTTAAATGAAAGCTATTGTTATAATCATTGCTTTAGCTACAATTGGCTATGAAGCTCACTGTCCAGAATCCTAATATAAGGAAGTATCCAGTGATCACTCTCAGAGCAACAAAGTGTGATTACGTTGCTATGTTGTCATCTTCTTGCTTGTGTCCAAGCAGAGATTAGTCACGTAAACTAAGAATGTTTGAAGAAAATATTTACACTGGGCCACAAGAAGAAGAGATTCTGCAGATGCTGGAAATTCAGAGTAACACACCCAAAATGCTGGAGAAACTCAGCAGGTCAGGCAGCATCTATGGAGAGGAATATATAATCAACATTTCAGGCTATGACCTTTCATCAGTTCTGAAATGCAGAATGGACTTTAGCATCTTTGAAAAGAGAACACTAACATGTCAAGTTCAGATCCTCCATCAACACAGACTTGGTTTCTTTCTTCCCAGATGCAGCTTGACCTACTAAAGGCTTCCAGTATTTGCTCATTGTTCAGAATACCCACCTGAACATACAAATGCTGAACTTTGTTACGCTGGTGATTTCTCTGAAGCACTCCATGAGAAGTCCACTGACAGAATACAGAATGCAGCTTGCAGCAATTTTCTAAAAGTGACTCTGGGGAGCCTGCCTGCTGAACTTCTGCCAGGTTTCACCACATCAGAATCAAGTTTAATATCATTGGCATATGCCATGAAATGTGTTGATCTGCAGCAGCAGTACAGTGCAATACATAATAAAATGCTATAAATTACAGCAAGATATATATACATACATATATATGTATGTCTAGAGAGAGAGAGAGAGAGAGAGAGAGAGAGAGAGAGAGAGAGAGAGAGAGAGAGAGAGAGAGAGAGAGAGAGAGAGAGAGAGAGAGAGAGAGAGAGAGAGAGAGAGAGAGAGAGAGAGAGAGAGAGAGAGAGAGAGAGAGAGAAATAAGTAGTGCAATAAGGGAGAAGAAAATACTCAGGCTCCATACATAGGTTCATCGTCTATCCAGAAGTCTGATGGTAGAGGCAAAGAAGCTGTTCCTGAAGCATTGAATGGGTGTCTTCAGGCTCCTGTACCTCCTGCATGATGGTAGCAATGACAGAATGAGAGGAAGGCATGTCTTGGGAGATGGGGGGGCCTTAATGATGGATACCACCATTTAAAGGTGTCCTCAGTGCTGGAGAGACTAGTGCCCATGATAGAGCTGGCTGAGTTTACAACATTCTGCAGCTTCTTCTGATCCTGATCCTGTGCCCCTTCTGATCAGTGGTGCCTTCATGCCAGACAGTGATGCAACCAGTTAGAATGCTCCCCACGTTACATCTGTAGAAATTTGCTAGTTTTTGGTGACATGTCAAATCTCCTCAAACTCCGAATGAAATATAGCCACTGTCGTGCCTTCTTTGTAATTGCATCAATATGTTGGGCCCAGGATAGATCCTCAGAGATGATGACACCCAGGAACTTGAATCTGCTCACCCTTTCCATTGCTGATCCCTCGATGAGGACTGATCGGTGTTCCCTCATCTTCCCGTTCCTGAATACCACGATCGATTCCTTGGTCTTTCTGACGTTGAGTGCAAGGTTGCTGTTGCAACACCCTCAACCAGCTGATTTACTTCACTCCTGTATTTCTCCTCATCGCCATCTGAAATTCTGCCAAAACTGTTGTGTCGGCAAATTTATAGATGTGGTTTGCACTGTGCCTAGCCGCACCGTTATGGGTGTATAGAGAGTAGAGCAGTGGCTAAGCATGCATCCTTGACATGTGTCAGTGTTGACTGTCAGTGAGGAGAAGATGTTATTTCCAATCTGCACAGACTATGGTTTCCCAATCAGGAAGTCAAGGATCCATTTGCAGAGGAAGGTGTAGAGGTCTAGATTTTGGACCTTGTTGATTAGCACTGAGGATATGACAGTGTTGAACACCGAGCTGTAATCAACAAACAACAGCCTGGTGTAGGTAACCAGGTGGTTTAAGGCCAAGTTGAGAGCCAGTGAAATTGCATCCAATGGAGATGTATTGTAGCGATAGGCAAATTGCAGTGGATCCAGGTCATTGCTTGCCAGCTGATGGCATAGTGGCATCAGCGCCGGACTTTGGAGCGAAGGCTCCCGAGTTCGAATCCAGCCGGCTCCCTTACACGCTTTCCATCCGTGCTGGGTTCAGCGTCGAGCTAGCAACTCGGGCCTCATAAAAATAAGAAAGCCTGCTAAAAAAAATGCCATCACGACGGCGTCCCGATGACTCCAATCGGAGTTAAGGGCTTTCTTCTTCTTCTTCCAGGTCATTGCTTAGGCAGGAGATGATTCTGATGATGACCAACATCTCAAAGCACTTCATCACAAGGGATGTGAGGACAGATGGGCGAAGGTTGTTGGGGCAGCTCACCCTGCTCTTCTTGGTTGCAAGACACAAGAAGGTTATTCATTTGCAAGGAGGGAATAATTGTAAAGGAGAGGAGTAAATGTAACCTAATTTACTTCTTTGCTTGAAAGCTCTAATTAAAGAAGCATTTCACAAAATTTAAATTTTTTTTCAAAAGCAGAAGCATTCTCAAGCAGAGAACATAACAGCTACCACCAGATTCAATTATCTTCATCCTTTTTATGACGGGACTTGTCCTGGCTGGTCCACAAGATGATGCATGTGCAAATCCCTGCCACCATTGCAGTGCAGCACCATTTAGGATTGAGCTGGAATTTACCAACAAGTTAACCTCAAGGGATCTGCAAAATACATGATCATATTTCTACTGTGTTACTAAGGTTCACTACAGGCAGCAAGTTTTGACAAATTTGGATCACGACACCAACCACACTCCTCACCCTCATCTCAAACTTCCCATTGCATGAGTAACAGCTTTAAAAGGTCAAATGTCCCCAGATAGCAAGATAATGAGGCAACAAACATTCACGCAGTCCAAAATACCATAGAAGAGAACGATGTTCAGTCAGATTCCATGCCTGTGACATAGAATCAAAATACAGTGGATTCCGGTTAAGTGGGACTCATTGGGACCAATACATTTTGGCCCAATTAAGCAGCTGCCTAATTAGCTGAAGTTTCATGGAAATTGTTAAAAGGGTATAAAAAAGACAACCTACTGTTTTAACTCAGTAACAAATTATGTATTTAAATGAAATACAGAACAAATTAGTACACTACCAAAACTAATACAGTACTATAAACAGTTAATGATGGAGAAATTAACTGGAGTACACTGCTATGTATCTTTAATTGGCTATAAATGAACAAAAAAAGCACAGACACCTTGTGCAGATAATGCACCCTCAAAATCTTCATTTTCATTGTAGCATTCAAGATGACTGTCAATACCTTCAAATTATTCATACTTCCTAACTTGTTGAAGTAGTAAAATCATTACATTTTCACTTCTGGTCGTCCCTGGCATCTCCAAGCCTGAATGCTTGAAACCGTAGTGAGCAAAACAGTTCTGAATTATCTTACTGCTTATTTCTTGCCAACTAACAGTGACAAAAACCTCTGCTTTTTGTGTACAAATACATGCAAGTGATGCTATTTAAAAGCTATACACCCTAAGCAGCATGTAGTGCCTTAACAGCCACACTACGTGCACATGAATGACGCTAGCTTAGAAACTGTTCAGCAACAGTCTCTAATTAATCGGCATAGTGTCCCAAATAAAGGAAGGGAATCCCGGCTATTTTTATTCGATTGGATTTTGTTCTTTAATAGTTGTCCCAAATAAGCAGCTGCCTCAATTAACCAATGGCCCAATTAACCAGAATCCATTCTATATTTTCTTCAAGTCATGATAGGATGCAATTTTTTTCAACAATTCTAGCAAATGATACTTTGGGAAATCGATCTATGCATAAGGTTATTGAGCTGAAATGTTAAAAATCTATGAACTTACATGTACTCATAAGTTTTATTTACCTTTCACAGCACAAGTCCAATCCTTAACATAACTTGTCAGATATTAGATAGGGAACAACTGAGTCTTATAAGGATGGGAAATTCGCTGCTTGGATTCAGAATTGGCTTGCTCACAGAAGGCAGAGTTTGGCAGATGGTAGGAACTAGCCTCCCCAGCATCGAGGACACCTTCAAAAGCAATGCCTCAAAAAGGGGATATCCATCACTAAAGACTACCATCAATCAGAACTTGCCTTCGTCCCATTGCTACCATCAAGGAGGAGGTACAGGATCCTGAAGACACACACTCATCATTTTAGAAACAGCTTTTTCCCCTCTGCCATCAGATTTCTGAATGGACAGTAAACCCATTTACACTACCGAATTATTTTTTCTTGTTTGCACTACTTAATTAATTTATATATTTTTTCTATTTTTTTTATTATTCTCCCTGAAGGTCTGTGACTAGTGGTGTCCTGCCAAGTTCTGCTGAAGGGTCTCGGCCCAAAACATCGACTGTACTTTTTTCCATAGATGCTGCCCGGCCTGCTGAGTTCCTCCAGCACTTTGTTTGTGGTGTTCTGCAATGATTTGTTTACTCAATGAGATTTTTATAAATTACTTAGATAAGGAAGTGGAAGGGTGGGTTAGTAAGTCTGTAGATAACACAAAGGTTGGAGGTATTGTGAACAGTGAAGAGGGTTACCATAGGTTGTAATGGGACATAGGCAGGATGTAGAACTGGGTGGAGAAGTGGCAGATGGAGTTCGATCTGGAGAAGTGTGAAGTGATACACTTTGGAAGGTCAAACTTAAAGGAAAAGTACAAAGTTAATGGCAGGTGTCTTAGCAGAGTGGTGGAACAGAAGGATCTTGGGATCCCTCAGAGTTAACACACAAGTTGATAGTGTGGTTAAAAAGGTGTATGGTGTGTTGGCCTTCGTTAGCTGGGGGACTGAGTTCAAAAGCCACAAGGTACTGTTGTAGCTCTATAAAACTCTGGATAGATGACACTTGGAGCATTGTGTTTAGTTCTGGTCACCTTATTTTAGAAATGATATGGTAGCTTTAGAAAGAGTGCAGAGGTTTACGAGGATGCTGCCTGGATTAGAGAGCATGTCATATGAGGAAAGGTTGACTGAGCTAGGGCTTTTCTCGTTAGAGCAAGGGAGGATGAGAGGAGACTGCATAGAGGTCTATAGGATGATAAGAGGCATAGCTAGAGTGGACTCCCAGCAACTTCTCCCCAGTGTGGCAATGGCTAACACCAGAGGACGTAATTTTAAGGTGACTGGAAGAAAGCATCGTGGGGATGTCAGAAATAGTTTTTTTTTACACAGAGAGTATGTTAAATGCTCTGACAGGGTTGGTGGTAGAGGCAAACACATTAGAGACATTTTAGAGACTCTTAATTAAGCAGATAGATTAAAAAAAAAGTGGAGGGCTATGTGAAGGGGGTGGAATTAGATGGATCTTGGAGTGTTAAAAGATCGGTATAACATTGTGTGCTGAAGGGTCCTTACTTTGCTGTACTGTTCTACGTTCTACTATCATACATTAACAATGTGCCAAACTAATTCTAATCCAATAAATAACTGTTGAAATCTTGAACATGTAGGTGCATGCAAGATCAAAAACTAGATTGATTACATGATTATGTTGACTGGGGAAAAGAATTTAATTATTTTTCTGGACAAGAAATCATAAGCAGCTTGTGAAATAGCGTTAGGCTATTTGAAAATGTGATTCATCCAAAATCCAATCCTTTTCACTCCACAGACCAGAAAGTGAGACACTAAATAAAAAGTAACAACTTCAGAAGTTTACTTAATCATTTAAACCAAGGGCTGCCTCACCCAAAAGACATTATTTGAAACAATACATTAGTCCATCAGTAATGCACTGCATTTAGTTCTAAAAAGGTGGGAGCAGCGGAATCAAGGAGGAAGGCTGAATCTGGCATCCGAAGTGTCATTAAATGAATTAAATTAACAATGGAATCAACATTCTCTTATTTATTCTAGTGATTCTAGGCATCTTAAGTAATAATTTATTTATATTGTTATACTTCTAGCAGGTTGGGTGCATGTTAACTTTTGCAATTGAAAGCATAACCAGAATGAAGTCTCCAAGTTAATGTAAAACTCTGTTACTGTAAGACCAGAATCTCACACTCATATGCATGCTCAGTTAAACAGCCACTCAGTGAAGAAGTAAATAATAACACTTTTCTTTTAAAGTTTAAGGGATTTTAAAGTTAAGTAGGGCAATTGAGTTCAAGAGCCACAAGATAATGGTGCAGCTCTGTAAACTCTGGTTAGGCCACACTTGGCATATTGTGTTCAGTTCTGGTTGCTTCACTATAAGAATGTGGAAGCTTTAGACAGGGCTCAGAGAAATGACAGGGCGCTGCTTGGATTGGAGAATGTGTTGTGTGAGGAAAAGGTGCCCAAGGCTTTTGGAGTGGATGAGAGTAGACTTGATAGAGGTGTATAAGATTATGAGAAGCACAGATAGAGTGGATAACCAGTGCCTTTTTCCCAAGGCGGCAATGGCTAATACTACAGGACATCTGTTTCAAGTGTGTGGAGGAAAGCTTGAGGGGGGTGTTAGAAGTAGGCTCTTTTAGACAAAGAGTGTTGGGTGCCTGGAATGCACTGCCTGGTGTGATGGTCGAGGCTGATACAAAAGCGGTATTTAAAAGACTCTTAGATAGGCACATGGATGTCAGTAAAATGGACGGTTATGGGCTGTGTAGGAGGGAGGAGGTAGACTGATCATGCAGTATGTTCATATAGGCCAGCACAACATCGTGGGCCAAAGGGCCAATGCTGTGCTGTGGTGTTCTATATTCCACGCTCTATCTCAGCATGATTGATTGAATCCAATGTTCATGTATGCATGCTTACACACAACTATTGCTATTTGGGTCCACCTCAAATGGACAAACTAATTAGTTTCCTTGGCTACAGACCACAACAAGTTCAAAACAAGAAGTTTGGTCTGGACTTTTTTAAACTGAGTTCAGTCTTAAAACTGAATGTACTGCAAGTTACCTGGTGGTTTCTAACAAGTGATAAGCTTCCTATCTTGTGAATTCTGCCATTGCTACAGGATATCCAATCAATTCAATGCTTCATAACTTTGATATTTGTGGATCTGACTAAATTGAGATGGCAGATAACTGGACATTTAAAACAAAATATTTGGTTAATGGGCCATCCTTTTCAGATTTCAATGTCACTTGTTATGGAAGCAATTACCTTTTTAATTATATGTCTGGACATAAATAAAAGAACCCAAATCTCATTGTAGGTTAAATATTTGAGAAATTTCTTAACCCTTTTTAAGAACATGTGTTCACAAGTGACACAAATTTGTACAGAAAGCAGAATAACTTGAGATATTCTGCATTACCACAATGGCTCGGCAGAAGGTGGCGTGATCCAGGTTCAGTCCTGATCTCTAGTGTACATATGGGGTTTGGACTTCTCCCTGTTATCTGGATTTCCCTGCTGCTTCTACTGCTGTCTCTTTATTCCTAATATGTGCTCCCATTGAGTGTCAACATGGTTAAGTGGCTCTGATAAATTATCCCCAGTGTCAATAGACAGTAGACGAATCAGAGTGGAGTTGGTGGGTATATGAGGGAAATATAGAGAGGTAAGTAGGCGAATAGAATTGATAGCAATGCTTAGAGCCAACATAGTTTTAGAAGATCAAATAACATCCTTCAGTGCTGTGATATAATTGTGAATGTAACAGGGAGACAAACATATCTATATACAAACACAATGTAGTTCTGGAATTCATCACTAGAGTGTCATTTAGTCCCCTAAGTCTCATAAATATTATACTTGTACATTGTTTCATTGAAGAACCAAACTGGTTCTTTTTCTAAATTCGGGAGTTTCTGATGATGTCAGTGATCAGAATGGTTTCAACTTACTTTACCCAAGCTTTTCGAGCTCTGAAGTGAAATCTGAACCTTCTCATTTAAGAATTCAGGTTCAACTGAAGGTTTTATGTTGTTTCTTGAGATTGGTTTTAACAAGTGGGTCCAGTTAAAGTAAGTTTGGGGGGTGGGGGAACTATAGAAGATGTGGCCAGGTGCAAAGCCTGATTTGGCACGGACACTTCACAGAATGTGTTGTATCCTAGTAATTGAATACCTAAGGCTCCAATTTCAGTTGGGTGAAAACAATAAAGGAAATGTCATTACTCCATGATTTAAGATTCGGAGATATTTGCAAAGGCAATTCCAATGGTATCATTCATTTTGGGAGAAATAGAATATAAAAGCAAAGATGTTAATGCTGAAGCTTTATAAGACATTGGCCAGACCACATTTGGAGTATTGTGAGCTGTTCTGAGCTGCTTATCAAAGAAAGGATGTGCTGGCATTGGAGAGGGTCCAGAGGAGGTTCAGAAGAATAATCCCGGGAATTAAAGAGTTAAAGTATGAGGAGCATTTGATAGCTTTGCACCTGTAATCACTGGAATTTAGAAGAATGAGGGAAGATTTCATTGAAACCTATTGAATATTGAAAGGCATAAATATAGTGGATGTGGAGAGGATGATTTCAACAATGCGAGAGTCTAAGAGCAGAGGACACAGCCACAGAATACAAGGACATCCCTTTAGATTAGAGATGAAGAAGAATTTCTTGAGCCAGAGGGTGGTGAATCTGTGGAATTCATTGCCACAGATGGCTGTGGAGGCCAAGACATTATATTTAAAACAGAGGTGAATAGGTGCTTGATTAGTAAGGGCATCAAATGTTACGGGGAGAAGTCAGGAGAACAGGGTTGAGAGGGGTAATAAATCAGCTATGATCAACTGATGGAGCAGACGCAATGAGCCGAGCAGCCTAATTCTGCTCTTATGCCTTTTGGTCTTAATAGTCTTATATTAGCTGTATTAAAATTATACACTAGATTAACCTGTCTAAAATAACCAGTTCACATTGTCATTGATACAGGCGCTCATCAATTACCACAAAGCACAAGATAAGAGAGACTTGGTTAAGAATTTCCAGGTAGCATAGTGATAAGAATTTCTAGGTAGAAGGTGGAAAATTTAAGAGAAAAGAGGCTTCATTTGGCAGATTATGATGTAGACATAGCACAATTCAGCATGGATACAGGCTCTTCGGCATAACCAGTCCACTCTGACGACCCAGCTAGTCCCAATTTTCTGAATTCAGCCCATATCCCACTCGTCAATATACCTATCCAATTTTTTATTAAATCATACTATTGTAACTGCCTCATCCACTTCCCCAGGCAGCTCATTCCATATACTCACCATCCTCTCCTTGAAAAAGCTGCCCCTCAGGTCCCTTCTAAAGCTTTCCACTCTTACCCTAATTCTATGCCCCCTATTTTTGGTCTCCTCTACCCTGGGGAAATGACTGTTACCATCCAGCTTATCTATGCCCCTCATGACTTTAACTATTTCTATAAGGTCAGAGTTATTATAATGCCATTATTTCTCAAACAAGTTTCCTGTCATCTATATAAACTCTGCAAAATAAGAGAAAACAAAGAAAGATTATTTATGAAAAACAGCTAGATCAGGTGACATTATGCATCTGCCCTAGTTTGAAACCATTTAACTTGATTTGTTTTGACGAAGTCTTTGATTTTTGGTTTAATGACATACTTGACCTTAAGTTGGAAATCATGTGGCATTGAAGTGGTAGAACCTCGCTGTTCAGTTTACCCAAAATCTGGATACAAGCCATCTTCACCTCTGACCAGAAGGCAAGATGTATCCTGAAGGAATTCAGAATGTAAAAGACTGGAATTGTTTAAAAGAAAGACTAGCCTTTAAATAATTTTTTTTGATGATCTTGGGATGCCCCAGAATGCTTTACAATCAATGACATGTAAGTACTGTTAATGATCCTGAAAGCAACAGTCATTTTGCCCACAAACAGCGATATGATAATGCACAGATAATCTATTTTGTTTTGTGTTAATTAATTGCTGAATATCAGCGAGAACACTGGGAGTAATATTCAAATTTTCTTTAACATAGTACCATCTGATTTTAGATGCAAAACAGACAGGGGCTGCCACAATTTAAAGTCTCATTGAAAAGGTGGCACTTTCAATAGCATAGCCCATCCTCAGTAATACACTGGAAAGTCAGCCTAGAATTTCGTGATGTGTCTCTTGAGTAGGACTTGGAGAGGAGAGTGCTACCAACATTTGGCACAGACAACCCAGTGACTTAACTATCCTAATACTTTTCAAAATCAACATCCCTTCCAATCATAATGATCAGCTAAACTTCTAACATTCAAAAACTGCCAGGAAGTATTCTGACACCACTCTTGTTGGCAGAATTTCAGGTAGTGACAAGGGGTCATACAGGAGCGGGATCGATCAGCTGGTTGAGTGGTGGCGCATTAGAAACCTTCCACCCGGCATCAGAAATATCAAGGAATTGGTTGTGGACTTCAGAAAGGAGAAGTCAGGAGAATACAGACCAGTCTTCACTGAGGATGTGACATTATGTCAGCGCTCAAAATATTTTGAATTTCAGAGGTTTTTGGATTTTGGAATTTTGGATAGGATTACTCAACCTGCTGTAACTTTTATATCTTGTACTGTACTGCTGTTGCAAAACAGTAAATTTCACAACATACGTCAGTGATTCATAAACACGACGAAGTTTGCAGATGCTGGAGTTTCAAGCAACACACATAAAAGTTGCTGGTGAACGCAGCAGGCCAGGCAGCATCTCTAGGAAGAGGTACAGTCGACGTTTTGGGCCGAGACCCTTCGTCAGAACTAACTGACAGAAAAGCTAGTAGGGAGATCCGAAATGATAGAAGGCAGGAGGGGGAGGGATGGAGCCAAGAGCTGGACAGGTGATTGGCAAAAGGGATATGAGAGGATCATGGGACAGGAGGCCTAGGGAGAAAATGGGGGAGAGGGGAAAAACCCAGAGGATGGGCAAGGGGTATAGTGAGAGGGACAGAGGGAGAAAAAGGAGAGAGAGAAAAAGAATGTGTGTACATAAATAAATAACGGATGGGGTACGAGGGGGAGGTGGGGCATTAGCGGAAGTTGGAGAAGTCGATGTTCATGCCATCAGGTTGGAGGCTACCCAGATGGAATATAAGGTGTTGTTCCTCCAACCTGAGTGTGGCTTCATCTTTACAGTAAAGGAGGCCGTGGATAGACATATCAGAATGGGAATGGGACGTGGAATTAAAATGTGTGGCCACTGGGAGATCCTGCTTTCTCTGGCGGACAAAGCGTAGGTATTCAGCGAAACGATCTCAGGTATTCAGCGAAACGATCTCCCAGTCTGCGTCGGGTCTCACCAATATATAGAACGCCACATCAGGAGCGCCGGACGCAGTATATCACCCCAGCCGACTCACAGGTGAAGTGTCACCTCACCTGGAAGGACTGTCTGGGGCCCTGAATGGTGCTGAGGAAGTGTAAGGACATGTGTAGCACTTGTTCCGCTTACAAGGATAAGTGCCTTGTAATTGCAGTGATTCATATGCTAATTCTGATGTGCTGGTCAGGCAATCAATTCTTACCCCATTATTTTCAGGAATTCAGTGGAAGAGCATATGAAAAAAAATACAGATTGGAATTCAACTCATCAATAAACAGATTACTTAAACAGAGTTTAGATGTTAGTCTCAAAAAGATACCTCAATTATGGTGTACAATTTCTATTTTAAAAAGTTGGGTTTGTAATTAGCAACTGTTTAATGGTGTTATCCATTTCTCTGGCTTGCTAAAGTGCAGGGATTTTAGAAAACTTTTAAATATATGCATTTAGAGCAGCTTCAACAGACATGTAAAAACATGTTGATTCTCCCTTCTGATAGTCTGATTTTTCAAGGATGGAGACTAAACCAGAGGGCTCTGATATACCTCAGTGAGCCAGCACCAACTCCTTCACAGTAGTGTAGAGTCAGCAGCTTATATGCTTAGGCCTTAACATATTAGATTACCTGTCTTGAGCCCAGCACTTGGAAGGAATCAGAAGGAAAGTGTGCCTGTGTCTTTACTTTCTTAGCATGCCAAAGAGGTTTATTTTGTCTTCAAGCAGTTGTACAGTTTGATGACAACAGTTCTACAGTTGTACTGATGGAAGTGTCCTGGCTGGTTGCATCATGGTCTGGTCCAGCAATTCAAATGGACGTGAACATTAAGAAGGTACAGAGTGTGGTGGACTCTGCCCAATACATCAAGGGCACATTCCTCTCCACCGTCAGTAGTATCTAAAGGGGCACTGTCTCAAGAAGGCAATGACCATCACTGAAATCCATTACTATCTTTTCCACACCAACTATAAGGCAAGAGCTACAGAAGTACAGAAATCCGACACCACTAAATTCAAGAACAACTACTTCCCTTTAACCATTCGGTCTTTAACAAATTGGTAAAATCATTATCACCATTACAGTTTAGCAACCGTAGGATGACCCTGATAACTTGGCACTAAAATGGATTTTGTTTTTTTTTGTTCTGACTACGTTGTAAAAATTTTGTTTTTTGTTTTTTTCTTGTGAATGCTGAAGCTTGTGTTGCTGCTGTGTAAGTTTTTCATTGTGGATACATGTTCTTGTGCATTTGACAATAAAATCAACTTCAACTTTGCTTGCAGTGTCATTACTGGTATGTCCAGGACATCGTGGAAGAATTGGCAATTTTGTGGCATAGCAATCCTGTTCCAGCTATTTTATACACCTTCACTTGTGAGGTCACCAAACTTTAGATTTCTTCATCCAATAAAAAGTCATTGAAGTGGTTTGTGTACTTAATATTTTAGTATTAGTTGAGTAATATTGTAAACACATTGTTTGATTAAGCACAAACAACAGGAATTCTGCAGATGCTGGAAATTTAAGCAACACACATCAAAGTTGCCGGTGAACGCAGCAGGCCAGGCAGCATCTGTAGGAAGAGGTGCAGTCGACGTTTCAGGCCGAGACCCTTCGTCAGGACTAACTGAAGGAAGAGTGAGTAAGGGATTTGAAAGTTGGAGGGGGAGGGGGAGATCCAAAATAATAGGAGAAGACAGGAGGGGGAGGGATAGAGCCAAGAGCTGGACAGGTGATAGGCAAAAGGGGATACGAGAGGATCATGGGACAGGAGGTCCGGGAAGAAAGACGGGGGGGGGGGGGGTTGACTATTCCTCTTCTCACCCTGTCTCTTGCAAAAACACCATCCCCTTCTCGCAATTCCTCCGTCTCCGCCACATCTGCTCTCAGGATGAGGCTTTTCATTCTAGGATGAGGGAGATGTCTTCCTTTTTTAAAGAAAGGGGCTTCCCTTCCTCCACTATCAACTCTGCTCTTAAACGCATCTCCCCCATTTCACGTACATCTGCTCTCACTCCATCCTCCCGCCACCCCACTAGGAATAAGGTTCCCCTGGTCCTCACCTACCACCCCACCAGCCTCCGGGTCCAACATATTATTCTCCGTAACTTCCGCCACCTCCAACGGGATCCCACCACTAAGCACATCTTTCCCTCCCCCCCCTCTGCATTCCGCAGGGATCGCTCCCTACGCAACGCCCTTGTCCATTCGTCCCCCCCATCCCTCCCCACTGATCTCCCTCCTGGCACTTATCCATGTAAGCAGAACAAGAGCTACACATGCCCTTACACTTCCTCCCTTACCACCATTCAGGGCCCCAAACAGTCCTTCCAGGTGAGGCAACACTTCACCTGTGAGTCGACTGGGGTGATATACTGCGTCCGGTGCTCCCGATGTGGCCTTTTGTATACTGGCGATACCCGACGCAGACTGGGAGACCGCTTTGCTGAACATCTACGCTCTGTCCGCCAGAGAAAGCAGGATCTCCCAGTGGCCACACATTTTAATACCACATCCCATTCCCATTCTGACATGTCTATCCACGGCCTCCTCTACTGTAAAGATGAAGCCACACTCAGGTTGGAGGAACAACACCTTATATTCCGTCTGGGTAGCCTCCAACCTGATGGCATGAACATCGACTTCTCTAACTTCCGCTAAGGCCCCACCTCCCCCTCGTACCCCATCTGTTACTTATTTTTATGCACACATTCTTTCTCTCACTCTCCTTTTTCTCCCTCTGTCCCTCTGAATATACCTCTTGCCCATCCTCTGGGTCCCCCCCCCCGTCTTTCTTCCCGGACCTCCTGTCCCATGATCCTCTCGAATCCCTTTTGCCTATCACCTGTCCAGCTCTCGGCTCCATCCCTCCCCCTCCTGTCTTCTCCTATCATTTTGGATCTCCCCCTCCCCCTCCAACTTTCAAATCCCTTACTCACTCTTCCTTCAGTTAGTCCTGACGAAGGGTCTCGGCCTGAAACGTCGACTGCACCTCTTCCTACAGATGCTGCCTGGCCTGCTGCGTTCACCAGCAACTTTATTGTGTGTTGTTTGATTAAGCATTCTTGTTCATTTAAGTAATTTATTACAGGTTATATGTAAAAGTATGTGAATAGCTAAGATACCACGCCACTACGTCATGCATGCGCCCTTGATTAAAGTAAAAGCAAAACCAGACACATTTTTCCCAGTATTTTTGCTTTTAATTAGTTTCTCATTTGAAATTATAAAATATAACAGTGGCAGCAAAGAAGTTTTAAACAAACCAAAAACAACTACCTACCTGTTGAAGTACAGCAAGAGGCTTGACTTCAAAAAAAGGAGCAGCAAGACATTCAAATTATAAAACAGCGCAGCAAGAAATGATTCATATTTTTTAAAAACGCAGCACTTTTTTTTCTTTGCAAGAGGAAAAAGATGTTTAAGTTTAAAAAAAAGGCCAGAAAACAGATGGAATTCATGGGTTCATAAACAGTGAGTACCAGATGATAATAATCATAAATAAAAATAAAGAAGAAAAGGTTGGGTACATCGGAATGAGAGATACATTTGATTACACAAGAGACAATTTCATATTGTATACCGAGCGAACTGAGTAGTATTTTGAAGCAAGTGAAATAGCCAATGGAAAGTGAGTGCATTGAATTTAAAGGCATGTAGTTTGCCTAGATGTTTAACTGTTTCACTCAAACCAACTGAAATGAGCTTTGCTGATATCATGAAAGTAATGCACGGACATTTAGAACCAAAACCATTGTTGATTGCAGAATATTTTAGGTTTCATAAGTGGAATCAAAAGGAAGGTGAGTCTATTTCAGCATGTGAGGCTGAATTGAAGAAGCTGTCTGAGCATTGTCAGTTCAGTGATGGGTTTAATAAGGCACTGAAAGATTGATTAGTTGTAGAATCTTATAAGAAAGCGTTCAAAAATGGTTCCTAACTGAAGTATAACTTACTGTACATTTAAATGAGCAGTTGAAATTGCTCCTTCAATGGAAACAATAGTCAGAGATGCAACTGAGTTGCTGTCAGAATGAAACTGAGCAATGTCTGGTCTAAACAGAAACTGGTCTGGCCGCACAAATTGTGTTACCGTTGTGGCAGGGGCTCACATACACCAGGCCGATGCAGATTTAAAGGCAAATTTTGCAGAAAATGCAACAAAGTACAAAGAGCAGGTCAGCAGAAATAAGTAAATGGTTCACACAGGGAAGAGCAAAAGATAAAAAGTCAAGTAGCAGTTTCAAAATGAGCACTAATCTACATGCTGTTGATGAAAAATCTGATAATGTTGAGAGTGACACAGGACTGGATACCCTTGAGATTTACAATGAGAGAACTAACAATAGACAAACAATATGACTTACAGCAGAAATAAATGGTAAATTAATTAAATGGAACTGGACACCAGTTCGTCTGCTTCAATCATTCCACAAAATGAGTTTGAATGGAATTTCAAAGATACTAAAATGAAGCCTGCATATATCCAACTAAGAACTTATACAGGAGAAAGGATAAATCCTGTGGGGACTGACATTTGCAATAGTGAAATACAACAACCAACAAGCCACATTGGGCTTGTATGTGGTAAAAACAGGAGGGTCAGCATTGTTGGGCTGTGACTGGCTGAGATAACTACAACTTGATTGGAGATCCATTCACCATTTGCATGTCACATGCCCTGCAAAGGAGTCAACTGAAAGTGAATTAAGAAAGGTACTGGATGATGCCATAGCTGTGCTCAAGGATGTCACTGGAAAACTCAAACATATCAAAGGCAAAACAGTGTTAAATGAAAATGCCATATCCTGATTTTACAAAGTCCATCCAGTTCCTTATACCATTTGTGATAAAGCAACCAGTGAGCTGGATTACATGGAAGCTGAAGAAATTCTTCCTAAGTTTCAGTAGAGCCCATGGGCAATGTTAGCAGTCCCAGTAGCCAAGAAGGATGGGTCTGTCTGGATTTGTGGTAATTTTTAGATCACCATCAACCCAGTACTAAATGTAGATCAATACCATCTGCCTAAGAGAGAGGATACCTTTGCAAACCTTTCTGGAGGAAAACATTTCAGCAAAGTGGACTTAGCCAAGGTCTATCTACAGATGGAGATGGAAGAAGAGTCCAAAGTGTTTCTTACCATCAAAACTCATAAAGGGCTTTATCACTCTGCTAGGATTATTTTGGAGTAGCATTTGCAGATGCACTCTGACAGAAGAAATCTGTGGACCAGAAGCTGCAAGGCTGCCCAGACACTCAGTGTTACTTGGATAACATTGTTACTGGCAAAGATGACAAGGAATATCTCCAAAATCTCAAGACAGTGTTAAACAGATTAGAAGATTATGGGCTCAGTACATGATGCAACAAGTGTGAATTCTTTAAACCAAGTATCACTTACTGTGGTCACACCATTGGTGCACAAACATTACACAAGTGTGTGAGAAAATTCAAGCAGTGGTGGATGACCCAAGGCTAAAAGATATGAAACAGATGTGGTCCTTTTGAGGATTTGTCAACTACTATAAGAGATTCCTGCCAAACTTGGCTACTGTGCTTTACCCCTTGAACACATTACTACAGATCGGGAAGAAATAGCAATGGACAAAGAAATGTGAGGTGGCTTTCAAAAAGGTAAAGGAAATGGTGGCGTCAGACACCGTACTCACACATTGTGATCCACATCATTCAGAGAAACTTGCGATGCACCGTTTGGGATGCCAACATGTCCAGAATAATGGTGGCCCGAGCTGTCAAAAACACTTCCTAGATTCCCAGAGTCAACTCCTGCAACCACCACAGAGTCTAAGATTGTTTCACAACCACAAGTTTCACCTGCCAAGCAGAGTGATCTTCCTTGTCAAGAAAGATGTTATCCCACGAGAGTAAAGCCTGATTTATACTTCTGCGTTAACTGGACGCCGTAACCTACGCAAGTAACTTACGCACATTGTGAGCATTTATACTTATGTGTTGGTGTGTCTGCGTCGCTCTGCAATTTGCGCATGTCACGCATGCGCACACATCTGCCCGTGCAAGGCTTCATGGTCATGGTAGTCTTTCTCGGGGTAAACAAGATGCGAGCGTCTTTTTTCGTAAAAGTGAAGTGTGTCCTCCATAATTTCGGAGGTCTGTAAAGCTATATGGAAAGCATTGCAGCCAGAGCTCCTTCCCTGCCCTTCAGTTGCCCAATGGGAAGCTATTGCAGCGTAGGAGGAAATGCGATGCTACCAAGCGGACCAATCACAGTTCTTATGCTCTGCGTTGCTGTGACGCACGGTTACATTTTGGGAGAGGTGCGCGTCGCAGCAACGCAGGTTCTGGCGTAGGGATCCGCGTCAGCTTTGCAGCGACGCAGTACTTACAGCGTCGTGTTGACGCAGAAGTATAAATCAGGCTTAAAAAGCCTCCACAGCGATTTAACCTTTAAGCCTGAATGGGATAATTTATATATATAGATAGATAGAGATGTATATAATTTGAGATGCATTCTATATTGCGTTGGAGTCTATAGCTAAGTGATGTGCATTTAATATTCCAGTAATATTTCAATAGGTTTCAATAGCTGCATTTAATATCAGAGAAATGTATACAATATACATCCTGAAATCCCTTTTTTTCGCAGATATCTGCAGATATTTGAGTAATATTGTAAATATATAGTTTGATTAAGCATTCTTGATTGTTTAAATATTTCATTATGGGTTATATGCAAAAGTACATGAAAGGCAAATGTCATCATACTGCCATGTCATACCTGCCTGTCTTGCTTAAATTAAAAACGAACTAGATATGCTCCTTCTGGCTCTGTGCTTTTGCTTTTGATTAGTTTTATGTTTTGGAGTTACAACACAACACCACAAACCGACAATTTTTCTTTCTTTCCAATGCTTTCTCCTCATATTGACAAAATATTTCTTCACAATGGAGAGAGTTCTAACTGACTGCTTTCCAGTTCTCTCCACCCCTTCCTGACTAACCATTAAATATACCTTTATGTCTTGTGTATTCACAAGTTGCGGAGAAAGAATAGTATAGATCATCTTAACATATTTGCAGGACAGAGAAATCTGATTAACATCAGAACAAATGTTGATGGGAACTATCAAAATATTTTGCATTGCAAAATCAAATCATTTAAGATAAACTGCCAGAGACGTGCTATATTCATTATTTATTAACTTTTTAATCACCATTACTTCTTACAAAATTTACCTTCTAAGACAAAGTGAACTTAAATTCCATATGCAAACACAAGGAAATCTGCAGATGCTGGAAATTCAAGCAATACATAAAAAATGCTGGTGAATGCAGCAGACCCTTCGAAGGGTCTCGGGCCAAAACGTCGACTGCACCTCTTCCTATAGATGCTGCCTGGCCTGCTGCGTTCACCAGCATTTTTACTGTGTTGCTTAAACTCCATATGACTGCAATGGAAATAATACAGAACAATAATATTCCCAATGGGCTATTCCAGTGTTTAGTGGCAATTGCTGAAAAGTAAAACAGACTTCTAAAAAGCATGTAACAATGTTGTTTTTTTCTTCCACATTAACTTCAATTCAGCTTTATTTGAAAGCTGGTATTATTCACAAGTGCAAGCTATATTATTCCTGGTTCAGTGTGAACATCTGTTCACCTGCACAAAAGGGAAATAATACCTTTGAAAGGTTGCAGCAGCAGTGGTACATCTCAAATTTCAAGCCTCATGCCAAATCAAAATCTTAGCTCTTGAAATGAAAACACAAGTCAGACTGAAGTACTCACCCTTGCTGTGGATCAAGAGCAATGGCCCTTGGTTGATCAAGGTCCTGCCAGAAAAGGACTTTACGATACATTCCATCGAGATTGGCAACTTCTATCCGATTAGTTTCAGAGTCAGTCCAATACAGCTTCTTGCCTAACCAGTCACAAGCTAATCCGTCTGGCGAAACGAGACCAGAGATGATCACTTTTTGGGATTTCCCAGTTAGATTCACATGTGTCTGTTTAATGGCTTCTTCGCTCACGTCAGTCCAATATACCACCCCTTCAGCATACAAAAAATCAACAGCAGCTGCATCCTCCAGACCACTGACTACAACCGTCGATTCAGGTTTCACCGATTCTGCATCGACCAACCTGACGTCGCGCCGATTAGCAAAAAGCAGCAGGGGTGACGCTGAGGAGAAACAGGAAAACATAGTTATTATGGAAGATTTTAAATCTTGCTCCACCCCAATCCTTTTATGACCACACATCAATTCATAAACATTTCCGGCCCAGAAGCCAAAAGAACACTTCAATCTCAGACTTATTCCTTACTGATGATAGAATATGCATTCATTACCCGCCACCCCCAGCATAATCTTAAAGTGACACTGACATGTGCTTACATCCTTATCTTGGAAAGTTAACAAATCATATATCATATACTTTAAATGTTGCTCTAAAATATTTGTCACTAGAAAGCATATCCACATGCAGTAAAGGTTAAATACTGCACATCATGAGAACTTTAATATGATTTTGCCCAATTCATATACATTAGTAACACTGGAGAAATACTTTGGTTACATATTGGCATTTGCCTTTGGACCCAAGGCAGAGAGTGATGGTGGAATTGTTTTTGATTTGGAAACCTGAAAACAATGGTGGGCCACAGGGATTAGTGCTGGAGCCTTTCTTAATTGTTAGATGCATTGGTGATGTGGATACGAATGCAGAAGGTACAATTAATAAGTTCACATAAGACTTAAAATGAATGGTGTCATCAATAGTGAGGCAAAGCAAAGGCAGATTGGAGTTATTCCTACTAGTTGTACAAATCGGTGATGAGACCACACTTGGAGTGCTGTGTACTGCACATTTTGGTCACCCTGTTCTAAGAAAGACATGGTTAAATTGGAGAGTGCAGAAAAGATTTACAAGGATTATAGGGCCTGAGTTATAGAGAGAGGTTTATTCCTCGAAGTGAAGGAGATGGAGGATGATCTTAAAGTAGTGCTTAAAATTATGACAGACGTATATAAGGTGGATGGTCTTTTTCCAAAGGTCAGTGAGTCCAAAACAAAGGGCCATAGATTGAGGGTGAGAGGGAAAAGATTTCAAAAGGGGTCTGAGGGGCAACTTGTTCATGCAGAGAGAGGTGATTATATGGAATGAGCTGGCAGAGGAAGTAGCTGAGGAAAGCAGAAGAGTATCATTGAAAAAAATACTTGGCTAAGTATATGGAGGGAGGGGGCTCAGATGGAATTAAGCCAAATGCAGGAAACTGGGATGAGATGGATGGGTACTGTGGCCAGCATGGATTAATTGGGCCATGACTATCAATGTTGAATTGATCTGTGACTGTCTATGCTGCATTGCTCCATGTTGCAGTAAGAAGAAAGGACAGGGATTGGTGAGGAAACCTTGGGTTTGGCGAGGTGGTAAATTTAGTCAAGAAAAAAAAAGTAACATACATTAGGTTTAGGAAGCTAAATTCAAACAAAGCCCCAAAGGATTATAAATAAGCCAGAAAAGAACTCAAGAAGGGTATTAGGAAAGCCAGGAGGGTCCACGAAAAGCCTTTGGTTATTAAGATTACAGAGAATCCCAAGGCATACAATATATACCTAAAGCAAGAGGATAACTTGGCAGTGGATCGGACAGTCAAGAATAAAGGAGGGAAAATGTGTTTGGTGGCAAAGGATGTTAGTGAAGTCTTAAATGAGTACTTAACAAGAAGAATTTAGAGGAGGACAGGGAGATCAGTGTGGTAAACAAACAAGGTCATTGCTTTCATTAGCCAGAATGGAAGATATTGGAGTGAGGAAATAAAACATCTTCATCAAGTATTCGCTAGGCCTCAGCTGGAGCACTATGTACATTTCTGGACACTAAACTACATAAAAGATGTGAGCACAATCGAGAAATTACAAGGAAGACTGACTAAGCTGTCGCCTGGGATGGAGCATTTAAATTGTGATTAGAGACTTGATGTGTTGGGTTTGTTTTCCTTTGAACAGAAGAAGTTAAGGATGGTCTGACAGAGGTATATCAAATTATGTCTGTGGATAGAGTATTTGGTAGAAAATCTTTTCCCCACAGCAGAGATATCAAAATCTAGAGGCATAGATTTAGATTGAGGGATAAAAGGAAGATTTTTTTTCCCCGTGGCTGGAATATGAAATGCATTTCCTAAAAAACTAGTGGAGGGACATACTCTTGTACCATCAAATTAGTATCTTGATGGCACCAAATCACAAAGGCATGGATGGCTATATTTCAGGTGTAAGTGGGATGGGTATTCCATTGTGCTGAATTATGCCAGGCTCTGCAATTCCAAACTCTAACTGCCTATTGCTTGTAGATTACTATTCTAATATAGTGCCTATCATTAGTTTTTACATACAATCTTAACAAGCAAAATTACTATTTTTCAGTTTCTAAAGTAGTCATTTCAATATATTTTGTCCAGCTAATATGGTTTCTCAGATGTTAAGGCTAGTGGGGAGAATTTAAACTAGAATTGCTGGGGGGGTGGGAACCAAACTGAAGTGTCAGAGGAAAGGGAGGTTGGCTGACAAATAGAGAAAGCTTGGAGACAGTGCAAAAGGGAGGGTAGGCAAGTGATAGAGAAGGGACGCACTCAGTTCAATGGTTTGAGATGTGTCTATTTTAATAGGAGGAGTATCGTGAACAAAGCGGATGAGCTTAGAGCGTGGATCAGCACTTGGAGCTATGATGTTGTGGCCATTCCAGAGACTTGGATGGTGCAGGGGCTACTTCAAGTGCCAGACTTTAGATGTTTCAGAAAAGATAGGGAGGGAGGCAAAAGAGGTGGGGGCATGGCACTGTTGATCAGAGGCGATGCAATCGGAAATCGGCACTGACCTGGGCCGACATTTACGTGCCGGGCAGCACCTAATTAATTAGCATGTTTATTTCAGCTTTTTTCTTAAAGATGTGCCGTGTGTCTCCCGGCTACCACTGCATTCCTGCATGCTTCACGGCAATGTATCGCTCGGCGGCCCGGAGGGTGGGGGCCACTACCCCAGCCTGTGACGACTCAGTCTAACATACCATCATCAGTGTGCTCGGCACTGTCCCACTTCCGGTAAGTGATACTACACTGTACATACATTATTTCTATCTTATATAGGCTGTGTATTTTTACGTGTTATTCGGTAGATTTGGCAGCTTCATAGTTTAAAGGTTACTGGAGAATGCATTTATGGCAACAGCACTTGCGTGAGATTTTTTGCCGAGAGCACTTGCGTGAGATTTTCGCTACGGAGATCTGTGCAGGCAATCGTTGTAGAGAAGTATTTCTACTTTATATAGGCTGTGTATTTATCATATCATTTCTGTTTTTACTATATGTTACCGTTATTTTAGGTTTTATGTGTTATTTGGCATGATTTGGTAAGTTATTTTTCGGTCTGCGAACGCTCACAAAATTTTCCCACATAAATAAATGGTAATTGCTTCTTCGCTTTACGACATTCCGGCTTACGAACCATTTTATAGGAACGCTCTACCTTCGGATGGCGGGGGAACCCTGTATTAATGGTAAGACTCTTGGCAGTGTGGAGGATCAGAGGGATGTTGGGGTCCGAGTCCATAGGACACTCAAAGCTGCTATGAAGGTTGACTCGGTGGTTAAGAAGGCATACGGTGCATTGGCCTTCATCAATCGTAGGATTGGGTTTAAGAGCTGAGAGGTAATGTTGCAGCTATATAGGACCCTGGTTGCACTCCACTTGGAGTACCGTGCTCAGTTCTGGTCACCTCACTAGAGGAAGGACGTGGAAACCATAGAAAGCGTGCAGAAGAGATTTACAAGGATGTTGCCTGGATTGGGGAGCATGCCTTATGAGTACAGGTTGAGTGAACTCAGCCTTTTCTTCTTGGAGCAACGGAAGATGAGAGGTGACCTGATAGAAGAGTACAAGATAATGAGAGGCATTGATCGTGTGGATAGTCAGAGGCTTTTCCCCAGTGCTGAAATGGCTAGCACAAGAGGGCATAGTTTTAAGGTGCTTGGAAGTAGGTACAGAGGAGACGTCAGGGGTAAGTTTTTTACACAGAGAGTGGTGAGTGCATGGAGTGGGCTGCTGGCGGCAGTGGTGGAGGCAGAAACAATAGGGTCTTTTAAGAGACGCCTGGATGGCTACATGGAGGTTAGAAAAATAGAGGGCCATGGGTAAAGCCTAGGTAGCTCTGTGGGCCAAAGGGCCTGTATTGTGCTGCATGTTTTCTATGTTTCTCTGTGCAATGGATGAAGTTTCACCTTTAATTTCATGGATATGTTTAAGCTATTGTGAAACAGTGGAACATGCACATTTTCTTCACAGACATACACAAAATTTAAAGTTCTTGCTCTTTATCTTGAACATTTTAACATGTACTTTCATAATAATCATATATGCTTGCATACATAGTCGAAGAAAAAAAACAACAGCCTTTCAATAGCATCCTTCTGAATACAAACTGTCGACTTAACAATAGTTCCAGTGGAAATATAGGGGTAGGAATGCAAACATGTCACATCAAATTAATTAGTGTGGTCGCACACTTTCCCATACGGTTGGAAAAGGATGCTTACTCACCATATAAAAAAGGTTGCTCAGAAATAATGCAGTAAATTAAGCACCAAGAGTCAGAAAAAAATACTACACTATTGCTAGAAATTTGAAGGGAACAACGATTGTAAAAATAAGCGCTATTCATGCCTTCGGGATTTCAAATGCCAGTTGACAATTATCACAGGTACAAATAAATCAACAAAATGCTGCATGTTCTTTATCAGGAAGCAAGAAACTACAACTGCTTGAATTCTGAAATAAATGTGACCCGGCAAGTTAAGTAGCAGTTGTGGAGGGAAAAAAGTTAAAATATGAAATCAGTGACCTTGCATCGGAACCAGGTCATCCACCCAAATAGCTTAGTTTTTTTGCCATTGTACAAAATTTCTTTCCATGCAAAGCCTGGGGGATTTAAAGCTCCCTTGGACTATATATGTTGTGGATTTAGCTGCATTTGTACATACTGCATTTCTCCAGTCAATGTGGAAAAAAGTACTGTGGACATAAATTACAAATCCAACAGATCGTGAAGGCCTATCAGTTTCCTTGATAAATGCAGGAATGAATAGTTACTAGGCGTAGACAGGAATGCGGAGCTGAGGTTACAATCAAAGCAGTCATGATTTTATTAATGATAATGCAGGCTCAGGGAGCAAAATGTCCTACCCCAGTTCTTATATTCATATGTCTGTTTTATTTAATTTGCAGTTTGTCACATTGGTTGTTTGTCAGTCTTTGTATAGTTCTGTATAGTTTTTCATAAATTCTATTGTATTTCTTTATTTTTCCTGTAAATGCCTGCAAGAAAATGCATCTCGCAGTACTATATGGTAACATATACATACTTTGATAATACATTTACTTAGAACATTAAAACATGTTTCTGGCCGAGCATTGTAACCTCGATTCTGCAAGGAAATGTTTGAGAACAGGGTGCAGAATTTCAAGCCCTGCGGCTGAGATGGAAAGTGCATATCTGAAATTACTTTAGCAAAAGGATATCATTTGAATTAGTGGACAGTTTACAGGCTGAAACTGCCAGTAAGCTCATCAGAGATAGTGGGAGAGAGTAAACATTGTGCCAGGAGTCCAAGGTACTGAAAGGTACAGTCCCTGACTGAAAAATGCCCAGTGGGAAGGAATGATCCCTGGTGTATAATGCAAGCAATGGGGAGATGTGCTGGTGACTGGCATGACCCATGAAGGAAGGGAGACAGTCAAGGCTATAGAGACTCTAGGATGTCCTGTAAGAATCATAGGATATATTCCTGCTCCTCCTGGTCCTCAATGATTCTAAAGAAAATATACATTTTTAAACTTAGCCTCTTCTTACTGATTTGTAACAACCATACTTTTCAAATGCTTAAGTTATTCCTTTGTACCTCTACCTCCCCCGCACCCCGTTCCATAACCATGAGAAATTCTGCAGATGCCGGAAATCCAGAGTAACGCACATAAAATGCTGGAGGAACTCTGCAGGTCAGGAAGCAGACACGGTAAGGAATACAGTCAACATTCTGGACTGAGACCCTTCATCAGGACGCACGCTTCGTCCATACCTACTTAAAGTTACTGACTTGGGCAGAGTGGGAGTTGCTGATGGGTCAAGGGATCTTTACAGCCCCACTACATTCAACACTCAGCTATACTATTCTCACAAGGTGGTAAATTTATACAAATAGTCTAACTCAGTAACCTAGACATTGACCTCAATACTTCCTTGTGCAATTGCTTCCTCAATTTCCTTAGTTCAGATTGGCGACAATATCTCCTCCATGATCTCCATCAGCACAAGTGCACCACGAGGCTGTGTGCTTAGCCCCCTGCTCTACTCACTTTACACCTACGACTATGTGGCTAAGCACAGATCCAAAACCATATTCAAGTTTACCGGCAACATCACTGTCATAGGCCGGATCAAAAGTAGTGAGGAATATAGGAGGGAGATTCAATATCTGGCTGAGTGGTGCCAGAACAATAACTTGATGTCAGTAAGACCAAAGAGCTGTTTATTGACTTCGGGAGAAGGAAATCAGAGATCTATCATTCAGTCCTCATCGGAGGGTCAGCAACTTTAAATTCCTTGATGTTATTATTTCCAAGGACCTGTACAGGGCCCAGCACATAAAGACAATTACAATGAAAGCACAGCATCACCTCTACTTCCTAAGGAGTTTGTGAAGATTCAGCATGACATCTAAAACTTTGACAAACTTCTATAGATGTGCAGTGGAGAGTATATCGATTGGCTGCATCACAGCCTGGACTAGAAACAGCCGTGCCCTTGAACAGAAAATCCTACAAGAAGTAGTGAATAGAGCCTAGTCCAACACGGGTACTGCCCTCCCCACTATTGAACACATCTACACCAAATGCTATCGCAGGAAAGCAGCATCCATCATCAGGAACCCTACCACCCAGGACATGCTCTCTTCTGGTTATTGTCATAAGAAGGTACAGAAGCCTCAGGACTCACACCAGCAAGTTCAGGTTAGTTATTATCCCTCAACCATCAGGCTCCTGAACCTGGGGATAACTTCACTTCATCATTGAAATGTTCCCACAACCTATGGACTCACTTTCAAGGACTCTTCATCTCACGTTCTCAACTTTTATTGCTTAGTTATTTATCACTGTTATTTCTTTCTTTTTGTATTTGCTCAGTTTGTGCCTTTTGTACACTGGTTGAATGCCCAAGTTGGTGCTGACTTTCATTGATTCTATTATGGGGTATTATTCTATTATGGATTTATTGAGTATTTCGGCAAGAGAATAAATCTCAGGGTTGTATATGGTGACATATAAGTACTTTGATAATAAATTTACTTTGAACTGTTCCTGAACATGGTGAGGGTACATAATGGTGGCTGCTACCTTCCTGCGACAATGCTCCTTGTAGATTTGTTCAACAGTGGGGTGAGTTTTACCCCTGGACTGGGCTATATCCACTACTCCTTGTAGAATTTTCCATTCAAGTGCATTGGTGTTTCCATACTAGACTGTGATGCTGCCAGTCAATGGTTGCCACACATCTATAGTAGTTTGTCAAAGCTTTAGATGTTATGCCAAATCTTCGCAAACTCCTAAAAAAGTAGAGGAGCAGCTGTGCTTTCTACATAAATGAACTTATGTGCTGGGCCCAGGACAGATCTTCCGAAATGATAACACCAAGGCATTTAAAGTTGCTGACCCTCTCCACCTCTAATGAGGACAGGCTCATGGACCTCTGGTTTCTTCCTCCTGAAGTCAAAAATTAGCTTCTTGGTCTTGCTGACATTGAGCGAGAGGCTGTTGTTGTAGCACCACTCAGTCAGATTTTCAATCTCCCTCCTATATGCTGATTCATCGCCACCTTTGATTCGGCCAACAACAGCGGGGCCATCAGCAAACTTGAATATGGCATTGGAGCTGTGCTTAGTTACAGCTCGTAAGTGTCAAAGTGAGTAGAAGAAGGGGCTAAGCACACAGCCTTGTGGTGCACCTGTGCTGATGGAGATTGTGGAGATGTTGTTGCCATTCTGAACTGACTGGTGTCAGCAAGTGAGAAAATCAAGAATCCAACTGCACAAGGAGGTATTGAGGCCAAGGTCTTGAAGCTTCTTGATTAGCTTTGAGGGGATGATACTGCACGACGAGCTGGAGTTGAAAAAGAACATCTCGATGTATGCATCTTCCCTGCCCAGACGTTGCAGGATTGCTTGAAGTGCCACTGAGATGACATCTGTTGTGGAACTGATGCGTTGTTAGAGAGGATCCAAGTCGCTTTATGACAAATAAAGCTAATTTCTTAAAGGCTTTAACAAATCCTGCCCATAATTTAGCATCTAATATTTCATTTTTAAACTCCACATTTCCATATGGATTAAGGGAAAATGCACGAAGTGTTTTAAAATCCAAAGAACAACTTCCTTTCCCAATCAGAACAGGATTTGAAAGATCATTGTCAACAAATAAATACACCTAAATGGAAGTATAAGAAACAAGCGTTTAACAGTATGCACATTGTCAATCTGGCTCATGACATTTAGAACTTCCAGTAGTATGCAAAAATTATTTCTGGATTAAATTGCGTTCATTCCCATGGAAAAAGGCATAGTTCTAGAGAATTGCACATTTTTTGTTTCAAATACAAAAATATTTAATTGGTTTAATTGTATTGTCTTGTGTTATTACTAATATTATATTGAAACTTTTAATAATCAAAATGGTATACTCAATTAATAGTTTTTTACTGTTACTGGAAAAGCCATTAGTTAGCTTTGACAGCTCGTGCAGGCTAGAGGACATGCCCAAAGCTTTAAAAGAATTTGCACCGGAAACTCCTGCATGAGACAGGATCTCTTCTATCAGGTCAGTGTCAATTTTATGGAGAAGCTCTTGGCAGGGAATCCAGAGAAAGTTGAATTTAGCTAGTAGCTCATATGCTGAGCAACCTGCAGACTGCTGATTGCACTGAGCAAGATGAGCCTGAATTCCTTGAAAGGGTAGAAAAACTCATCTTGGAAATATGGTTGGAAGTGCTGATCAAATGGAATACTTTGATTTTACATAATTACCTTTCGAAAAAACATACTTATCTATGTGTATTGTGCATTTAATATTTCCGTAATATTTTAGTAATATTGTAAATATATTGTCCGGTTAAGCATTCTTTGTTGACTGCGTTCCTGTACATGGTTCCAACTCCACAATCAAGTTCACAGACGACACCATGGTGATTGGCCTGATCAGAGGGGATAACGAGACGGCTTACAGGGACGAGGTCCAGCACCGGGCCACGTGGTGTGCCGACAACAACCTGACCCTTAACATCCAGAAGACCAAAGAGATTACTGTGGACTTCAGGTATGCTAGGAGCCACACTTATGTCCCCATCTACATCAACGGAGCTGTAGTGGAGCATGCATCAAGCTTCAAATTCCTTGGTGTCCACATTTCCGAGGATCTCACCTGGTCCCTGAACTCCTCCATCCTGATCAAAAAGGCGCAACAGCGCCTCTATTTCCTGCGGAGCATCAAGAAAGCTCACCTCTGTCCCAGGATTCTGACGGACTTTTACCGCTATACCACTGAGAACACACTCACCAACTGCATCTGAGTGTGGTTTGGCAATTGTCCCATATCAGTCCACAAAGCACTCCAGTGTGTGACGAAAATTGCCCAGCGGATTATCGTCACCCAGTTGCCCACCATTGAGAATATCTACCATAAACACTGCCTGGGCAGGGCGAAAAGTATTATCAAGGATGCATCTCACCCTAACCATGGACTTGTTACTCTCCTCCCATCCGGTAGGCGCTATAGGAGCCTCCGCTCCTGCACCAGCAGACACAGGAAGAGCTTTTTCCCTGAGGCTGTGAACCTGCTGAACCTCACATCACAGCACTAAGCAGTATTGCACCCATATTGTACTGTCTCAGTACTTCTATATTTGTCTGCTGTAGCACTTTTTATTCACAGTTATTTTGTAAATAACACTATTCTTTGCATTTCTGGTTAGATGCTAACTACATTTCATTGGCTTTGTATCTATACTTGGCACAATGACAATAAAGTTGAATCTAATCTATCTAATAACGTATTGTGGGTTATGTGTAAAAGTACATAAATGGCATATAGTACGTCATACTACTACTACTATGTTAAATGTGTGTGCCTTGCTTAAAATAAAAATGAATTAAGACTCATATTTCTCAGCTCCATTGTTTTCCTTTCAATTAGTTTTTATGTCTTGGAGTTACAAAACATAACAGTGGCAATGAAGAAGCTCTAAACAAACCTAAGACAACTATATACCTGATGACGCGCAGTGAGACGTTCAAGTTAAAGAAAAGCACAGTGAGTTGTTTGAGCTAGAAAATAAATCACAGCATGTGTTCCTTGGAAAGGGAAGAAATGTTAAAAATAAGGGCCAAAAATGGAAGAATTCACAGATTCATAAACAGAGAATTCCAGGTGATAACAATTATTTTTTAAAAAGAGCAGAAATGGCTGGCTACGTCGGAAAGATTGATGCTTTTGATTATATAATGGATGACTGGCTCATGTTTACTGAGCTAACTGAGCAGTATTTTGAAGCAAATGAAATAGTCAATGAGAAGCAATTGCCAGTTTTGCTGAGTCCATTGGATTTAAAGGCATGTAGTTTGCTTAGAAATTTAACTGCTGCAACCAAAACTAGATGAAATGAACTTTGTCGATATTGTGAAAGTAATGCAGGAACACTTTGAACTGAAACCATTATTGATTGCAGAATGCTTTAGGTTTCATAAGTTGGATCAAAAGGAAGGGGAGTCCATTTCAGCTTATGTGGCTAAACTAAAGAGCTTGTCTGAGCATTGACAGCTTAATGATGAACTTAATGATGCACTGAGATATCACTTAGTTTTTAAGAAAACTAAGAATCTTATAAGAAAGCATTCAGAAATTACTCCTAACTGAAGCACAATTCATATTTAAAAGAGCAGTTGAAATTGCTCTATCAATGGAAATGGCAGACAAAGACGTAATTGAGTTACAGTCAGGAATGAAAGTGACCATGAACAAAATTACAATACCCAAATAGAAAATGGCCTGGCTGAACAATTGTGTTGCCAGTGTGGTAGGGGTTTACATACATCAGACCACTGCAGATTTAACGGCTCTGCTTGCAGAAAATGCAATAATCTAGGACACATACAAAGATCAGGTCAGGCACACAAAAATAAATTGCCTGCACAGGGAAGAGATAAAGACAAAAGATTCAAGTTGCTCTATAAAAAGAGCACTAATCTACATGCTGTTGATGAACAATTTGATAATGATGAGAGTGACACAGACTGAGTAGTCCTGAGATTCATTATGTGAAAACTAACAATAGACGAGCAATATAGCTTGGACCTGAAGTGAATGGCAAATTAATTAAAATTGAATTCGACTCTGCTCAGCTGTTTCAATCATTGCACAAAACGAGTTTGAATGGCATTTCAAGGATACTGAACTGAAGTCTGCAGGTATCCAACTCAGAAATTATACTGGAGAAAAAGCAAACTCCTGCAGGAATGACATTTGTAACAATGAGGCACAAAGACCAACAAGCCAATCAAGCTTGTATGTGGTTAAAAACAGGAGGAGCAGTGTTGTGGGGATGCTGTACGTTTTATTATCCCGCAGTGCATGACAAGCTTCACTGCAGAACTGGTTGAGATAACTACAACTCGATTGAAGATCCATATGCAATTTACATGCCACATCCCCTGTAACAGACTCTTTAACTGAAAGCAAATTAAGAAAGGTAGTGGATGGTGTCACAGGATGACATTGGAAAACTCAAACATATCAAGGGTAATACAGTGTTAAGTGAAATTGCCACCCATAAGTTTTACAAAGGCCATCCAGTTCCTTATACCATCTGTGATAAAGTAGCCAGTGATCTCAATCACACTGAGGCTTTCCAAGTTTGAGTGGAGGCAGTAGTCAAGAAGAATGGGTCAGTCAGGATCTGTGTTGATTTTATGGTCACCATTAACCCAGTATTGAAAGTAGATCAGTACCCTCTGCCCAGGATAGAGGATATCTTTGCAAACTTTTCTGGAGGAAAACACTTCAGCAAAGTGGACTTAGCTGAGGTCTACCTACGAATGGAGATGGAAGCAGAGTCCAAAGTGTGTCTCAACATAAACACTCACAAAGGGCTTTATCACTATAATACTTATTTTTGGGGTGGCATCTGCACCTGCACTCCGACAGAAAGCCATGGACCAGGTGCTGCAAGGTTGCCCAGGCACTCAGTGTCACCTGGATGACGTCATTGTTACCAGTAAGGATGACAAAGAACGTCTCTAAAATTTCAAGACAGTGTTAAAATGATTAGATTATGCACTCAGAGCAAGAGTAAATTCTTTTAACCTAGCATCACTTACTGCGGTCACACTATTGATGCACGAGGATTACACAAATTCACACTGAGAAAATTCAAGCAGTGATGGATGCCCCAAGGCCAAAGGACATGACACAGTTGCGGTCTTTTTGAGGATTTGTCAATTACGATAACAGGTTCTGCCAAACCTGGCTACTGTGCTCCACCTCTTAAATTCATTACAACCAATGACAATGGACAAAGCAGTGTGAGACGGCTTTCAAGAAGATAAAGGTGACTACAGACATTGTACTCACACATTATGACCCACATCATCCGTTGAAGCTTGCCATGCACTGTTCGGGATACTAACACATACGGAAGAAAGATGTTCAGAGCTGTTAGAACCAATTACTGCAGTCCCAGAGTCCTACATCCACTATGGAGGCCCCAGAACCTGAGATTATTTCACAGCCACAAGTCTCTCCTGCCAAGCAGAGTGACGCAACCTCCATATCAGGAAAGACGTCACCCCACAATAGTAAGAAATCCTTCACAGTGATTAAATCTTTCCGCCTGAATGCGACAAATTAAAATTTACCATGCTGTGGATGTCTGTGTAGTGGTTGTATTATATTGTATAGATAGTTGATATGCATTCTATATCGAGTTGGAGTTTATAGCTAAGCAGAGAGGACTGTTGTGTATTTACCATTTCAATAATATTTGAGAAATATTGTACATATATTGTTTGACTAAGCATTCTTTGTTGTTTACATAATGCATTGCAGGTTAAATGTAAAAGTATGTGAATGGTATACGTCATCGCATGATCACATGATATGTGCATATCTCACTTAACATAAAAGCAAATTAAGACTCGCATCTCTCGGCTCCCTTGTTTTCCTTTCAATTAGTTTTTATCTTCTAGAGTTACAAAACATAACAGGATATACATGAAGTAATTTGGCAATTTTGTGGTTACATGATTGATACTGCATTTTTATCTATCTGAATTTCAATTGAATTACTTGAATACAAGTTCCTCTGTGACTATGCTGAGATTTGAACAGGTCCAAGAGTCAATATCCAGGCCTCTGGATGGTAGTCAAAATCCTGAATCATATGCTACAGTAAATCACTGCATATTAGGTACTGCAATTACCCAATCATCTTCTAGGTAGCAATGCTCCTTCAATCAATACAGTTAACAAGTTGTGTTCTTAAGTCATACCAGCAAATAAAATACATTTAAGCAGTCTTAGTTAAATTAAAGCAAAATAAAACACAAGTGGATAAAATGAAAAATTTTGGCCAAGATCTATGCTACAAAACTAGAGCCAGTTCGCCATGGTCTAATTTATTACAACCCTAACGGTCATTGTATCTAAGTCTGGAAAAAAATATTATAGGCAACCCCCCATAAGTTGAAAGCTTGTAAAAGTTTGTGCTTATTTATATATTTTTCCACATAAAATCTGTGACAGCAAATTTTATTTCATGTATCAAAGTTTTGGTTGAATTTATGAATTCTGTAAGGGGGAACTTCATTACCTGAATGGCCTTAACGCGAGGGTCGCCAGCAGTTCAAACAATCAGTAATCAGTAAGTGTTGTTTGTGAAACAACTGAAAATCTTATGAGGACACTTTTCAATTGTAACTTTTTCCACAGAGGCAGAAGCTTCTGGAATTTGCACACTCGCCAATGTTGCAACGCGCAGAGCAGTTGGTCAAATACTATAATTCTTAATGAGGTACCAACCAATATTATCTTCACTACATATGTTACACTGACTTCATACAAGGCTGTCACTCATGGGACAACACCAGACATCTGTTCAACAATGCATTTAACTGTAACAGCACTCTCCGTGAACCAATGTGCTGCAATTGGCGTGCATCCAAAATTCTTGGTTAGACCTGGAATCCAGACCCTCACATACATCCCCTTCCAGGGCCTGCACTGCAAGACTTCCAGAAAGACAGTAGGAGTCCAGGAACACCCAGAAATAATGGTAACACTAACTGCCTAAGAAATAGCTTCTGTTATCTAATAAACATTTGCAAGGATGTTTCCTTTCTTGCCACAATTTGCACTTAAAAAGCAGAAAAACTTCTTAAGGTTCACTGTGAAACACTCTTTGACACCAAGTCTCAACATGTGGTAAGGATCAAAATCAAAGAGCTAAGTTTTGAGGAAAGTCCTGAAGAGAAAAGTAGAGCTGCGGAAAAAAATTTAAGGGTTGACTGAGAGCTAAGGGTCTAGGCAGCTGAATCGGACAGCTGTCAAAGGTGGAGCAAGTAAAACAGGGAATATGTAAGCCAGTAATGGAGCAGGGGAAAGATAGATTGTTTAGTCAGAGGGAGTTACAGAGATAGTGCAGTATTTGAATTTCATATATAATAGTTGTAGAATAAGCATAAACAGAAACTAAATGGATTCCTCCACCCCACTCCCCTGCTACCTTTTTTGATTGCCTTTAACATTGAACTGCCAACATCTATAACCTCTTCCTTATTGTAGGCCAAAGGATGAAATAAATTCACTTCATGCAGGATTTTGTACAGGGATGAGGTATGAACTTTGTTTCTTGTTATCGCAGCTGACATTAAAGTTAAAAGAATAAACCTTAGCTGTATTTTGTACTTTGACCGTTGGACATCTACTGTCTGTTCTGACTGAGGAAATGCATTTCTTCTGAAAGGAGTGTGAAAATGCATTAAATTATTGTTGTATATACAGTATTCCAGTCAAATTGAAACTCTGATTATCAAATCCAGAGAAGTTTAACATCCTTTCATTAAACCCAATATTCTCATTAGCAGATTCTTTGTGTCAAACCGATTATTATATTATTTGATTCTTCAGGGGTGTCAGAAGTTTTCGAAGGCAATTCTTAATTCTGGTCAGGCATTCAATCCCATGATCCTGTGCTCCCACCCAAAGAAAAAGTGAAGGTTTCTTCTACATCAAACACAGAACAGTGTGGCAAGCAGCAACACCTTCAGCCTGCTGAAGTAATCAAGTTAATGATGCCTAATTACACTAATCATTTCTACCTTTTTTTTAACTAAACAAAATCAGGGCAAACTATCAATTTTTTAAATAATTGTTTCCTACATCCAACAGAATGAATCAGTTTACTGTAAAAGGTACTACTATCACAATGGAACCCAGTGCTAATTCTAGAGATGTCATGCTGATTATAAAGACAGGGTTTCAAAAACAGGGGAGAAAATAAATCTTTAAAATATAGTTAATAGGAAATTGCTTACATGTGACATGTATACTTATATGTACATACCTGATACCTTTTTCTGAAATATATACTAGACCAATGAGTATAAAATAAGAGAATTTTGTTGGTGATTAATGCATAGATTGTGGGATGAGAAGGCAAAATTAAACTCATCATGCTTCTCAAAGAAGCAAAACTACCTTTCATAATCTTACTATTTTTTGGCAAGTCTCATTAATGTGTAATGTTCTTGCACTTACTGTTATGTTTTGTCACTCTAAAAATTAATCAAAAGAAAAACAAGGGAGAGCTGGGAATAAATGTGCGTAGTTTGATTTTACTTTTAGCAAGTCGCACACATATGATATGGAGGCGTGATGACGTATACCATTCACACACTTTTACATATAACCCATGATGAATTATTCACACAAATAATATTGCTTAGTCAAATATATTTACAATATTACACAAATATTACTGAAATATTAAATACACAACACTTATTCTGAGGCCTTCATTAGGTAACTTCCTCACAAAATCACACTTACTAAATTATTTTAAATATGAATCTTAAAGTGAATATCATGGTGAGTACTACAAGCTACACATTCTCTGCTCTTGGAGGTTTAAATTGTTCTGATTAATGAGTTTTTTTTAAAGACTACCAATACTGGAGACCTAAAATAGTTCTGACAAAGACAGTTCTGAATGAAGGGTCTCTAAGCTGAAGCTTTAATTCTGTTCCTTCTCCTACAGATATGGTCTGACTTACTGAGTATTTCCAGTATTTTCTGTTTTTTAATTTTGTAACGAGGAATGATGCTTTCCTAATGTAATACCCATTGTTGGAGTAGTGTTTTGGTATGTTTCACTTTAAGACTTGAGATTCTCAAGTTGTCTCAAGAGAGTTCTAACTTGAATTTTGTCTGGACAGCTTGTAATATCATATCATTTTTTTTGCTATGTGCCTTTAATTTACAACCTTTTATGTGGCAACTGTCTTTGCTGTAACTTAGTCAGCAGGCATCCCACACAAATGATCCTCCACGTGCCAAACACTATCCGCTTCAGATTCTGGTCTAACGATTGCCAAAAGAAAGCTATATAATTATCTTATTTTTTCTCAAAACCCTCAGTTTGTTTTCCATGTGTAATTTTGGCAGTTTCACATGTCATCCTTCCCCCGCATCCCCCTCCACTGCCTCCCTCCATGAAAAGCCACACAGCCTGAAGATATGATCCAATCTTAAAACAAAAATATGACACAAGTTAGAATGAGCAATTACAGACTCCACAATGTTGATTCAAGTAACAAACTACAAAAGTACTCAGAAATGATTTGTGTGTTTTACTTAAAGTGACAAATGACTGCAGGACATTTTTATAATCATTTTCAAAAAGTTTACAAAACATCTTTCAAAAATTATGAAGAGTTTATTGATACCATGATATTAATGGTTAAAAAAACTAAATAGAGAAAAAATAATACCAGAGTATATATTGGTGGGGCTGTAGCTGCCAGTGTTTACATGGAAACAGGCCTCCTAATACTGACATACAAACTTGCAGCCGATTTAATTAGAATCCAGTGGTCAGACTGAAATTAGTCAGATTATTAACCCCTGATAAATTTTACCTATGGCTTAAAATTAGATTCCCTGACTACTTAAAATATTCTCGTTATGAAATAGAAGTTAAAGCAAGCTACTTGAAAATATGTAATTCAAATAAGGAAATCTGCTAAAGCAGTCAGAAATATAAAACAAGAACTGGAATGTTCCACATTCATGTGTAATACACTGGCCTAAAAAGTAACTCAGACAATACTGTTTTTTTCCAGCAGGGCTCCTGATCGGGCCTATGGCTGTCATATATTCCAGCAGCCAGTGCATGCCAATATTTGCACCTCACAGGGAGAACATCTGCTTAATTGCACTTTGATAGATAATGTCTCTGAATTTATTCCAAAATAATATAAGGAACAGCAAGGTTTACTTTTGCAATTGATGTCATTTACATTCCCAGGAGTGAAAGATTATTGTGCGTAGACAAGAGGTTATAATCAGACCAGACAGAATGGTGAAGTAGGCTTGAGGTATTGAATGGCCTCTTCACGTGCTTGCTTCTAACTTGTATTTCCATTGCCTTTGTGTTGACCCACACTAAATAAATATTTTTAATTCTTCATGAGCCCAGATTAAATTCATACTTTCTAGAAATTAGAAAAATATGAGGGATTTAATGAAGCACTAAATTTTGAAGATACAGAGAAGGATAGATGTCAAGAGCATATTTCCTTATTAGGGGAAACTAAAGCTTATAGAGGGGGAAAGGGTGCATTCAGTCTCAGAATAAAATAGTCATACATTTAAGACCAAGACAAGAGGGCTGTGAATCTTTTGAATTCTCTACTCAAGAGTGCTGTGGGTGAATCATCACTATACCAGCACATGCAAGCCACATATAAGCAGCAGAAGAATGACAATTCCTCATGAATTACCCACATGAAATTAGGCACATCCTTCCCCATCTGTGGGGGAGTCTGAAGCTTCCATATTACACTCAGTAGTATGTCAAAAACCATAAAACCAGAGTGGAAGAAAGCCATCCTTGATCCTGTGGGACCGCTATGAAGAGTATATCATGCCAAGGTAGGATTTGGACCATGAAGATACATAAACCTCCTAAGCAGAAAAGCTAAACTCTGTGATACTGAAAATCCAGATGGAAATATAATATGCTGCTAATTCTCAACATCTCTGACAAAACAATTATAAGATACAAACTTACATTCTTACTTGTAGTTTCCCCATATTACTTATTCTTTAATTAACGAAATACCAAATACAAAAACTAGCACAATTAATTAATTTTTACATTTCGAGAAGGCAGAGGGTGATTGTAAATGGGGTGTGTCTGCCTCAAGGTCAGTAACAAGTGATGTACTGTAGGGATCTGTTCTGTGACACCTGCTCCTTGTGATTTTATAAATGACTTGGATGAGAAAAAGGAAGGGTACGTTACTAAGTTTGCAGATGACACGAAGGTGAGTGCTGTTGTGGATAGTGTAAGATTTGTCGAGAGTTACAGTGAGACATTGATAGGATGCAGAACTGGGCTGAGAAGTGGCAGATAAAGTTCAACCCAGAAAATTGTGAAGTGATTCACTTTGGAAATTCAATTTTGAAGGTAGACTACGGAGTTTATGGTAGAATTCTTAGCGGTGTGGATGAACAGAGGAATTTTGGGGTCCACATCCACAGATCCCTCAAAGTTGCTATGCAAGTTGATAGGGTTGTTAAGACCTATAGCAGATGGCCTTCATTAGTTGGGGGATTTTAGTTCAACAGCTGTGAGGTAATGGTGCAGCTCTATAAACCCCTGGTTAGACTACACTTGGAATATTGTGTTCAGTTCTGGTCACCTCATTACAGGAAGGATGTAGGAGCTTTAGGTGCAGAGGAGATTTACCTGGATGCTGCCTGGATTTGACAGCATGTCTTATGAGGGCTAGAGCTTTTCCTTTTGGAGTGAAGGAGGGTGAGAGGTGATTTGATAGAGGTGTACCAGATGATAAGAGGCATTGATTGAGTGAACAGCCAGAGAATCTTTCCCAGGGTGGAAGTAGTTAACATGAGGGGGCATAATTTTAAGATGATTGGAGGAAAGTATGGGGAGGGTAAGTCAGAATTAAGTTTTTCTCTGAGAGAGACGGGGGTGGGAGAGAGATGGAGCGAGAGAGACAGAGGGGGGAGACAGACACAGACAGGGATGAAGAGTGCGATGGAGAGGGGGAGAGAGACAGATGGAGCAGGGGAGAGAGAGACAGAGGGAGACAGAGGAAGAGAGATGGGGGGGAGAGAGACATGGAGAGAGCAGAGAGGGAGACGGAGACGGGGGAGAGGGAGATGGAGAAGAGGGGAGAGGGAGAGGCAGGGGGGGAGAGAAAAAAAGGTGATGAATAGGGTGGGAAAGAGAAGAAGACAGAAGGGGAGAGAGATGGAGAGTGAGGAGAGAAATAGAGAGGAGGAAGAGAGAAAAGGAGATAAGTGATAGAAAGGGAGAAAGACAGAGACAGATATAGAGAAGGGGAAGTGAGAGAGATGGAGAGGAAGAGAGGGAGATGGAGGGGAAGAGAAAGGGAGAGGAAGAGAGAGATGGAGAGAAAGAGAGAGAGAACAAGAAGGGGTAGGGGAGAGAGAGGGGGCAGGAAAGAGAGACGGAGGAGGTGGGAGGAGAGAGTAAGTGGGGGATTGAGAGAGGGGGAGAGCGAGTGAAAGAGGAGAGGAGAAAATACAGAGAGGGCAGGAGAGAGAGGGAGACAGCAAGAGGGGAAGAGAAAAAGAGGGAGATATAGAGAGGGGGAGAGAGACAGAGACAGAGAAAGAGGGGGCGGGGAGAGGGAAAGCAAGACGATAAAGACAGAAGGATGGATGTTAGAGACAGGGAGAAAGGTAGGGGAGTGGGGGGGGGGGGGAAGAGAGCAAAGCATGTAGGAAGCACCTTTCATTCTCACAACTTCAAGATGTTCCAAAGTGCATAAGTGCATTACGTCCTATAAAGTACTTTAGAGGTAAATCTGTAATCTAAAAAATAATGAGCAATCAGTTACAACACAAGGCCCCAAACTGCAATATGTTAATGATTAGGTAACCTGTTGTTTAAGTGCGACATAAACTTTGGTCAGGACACTCTGGAGAATTCCACAGTTTTCTTTAAATAGTCTGGAAATTGGACCCATTTGTGCATGCTTTTATGTGCAAATTGGGCTGGCTGCCACTCCCATGCAAAATTGGACCCTTTGGGAAAATGGCTCAGGCACTTCCTTGCGTGGTTTGCCTTAGTGCAGCTGATGTGTGTCTGGCATGAAATGCGCACCTTAAGATGTCACGGGTCATGCAGCGCATGTTTCCTCCATTACTGGCGGAAACTGGATCTTTTGTTGATCGCGCAGGGATCACCATGGGACAGCAATCGAAGGATCTGCATAGTAACAGCAATAGCCTGCTCACAGTATCTACAGCTGCAGTCTTCAACCGTTTGCATTATGGATAATGATCAGAAGTGCTTCTTTCATCAATTGCTACCCTATCTGTGCAAATTAATTTTCAGAAATATTTTATGCACACTCCCTCATCCATTTTGCCCTGACAATATAAATGTACAAATATCTTACAAATAAATTCTTCAGGGTCTTGACTCAAAACATAAACTATTCCTAACCCCCACCCTGAACAAATAACACTCAACCTGCTCAGTTCCTCTAGTAGCTTGTTCTTCTCTCCATTTTCCAATGTCTTCAATCTCTTACATCTGGATAAATGGGTTCCTTGTGACCTTCCAAAACACTGACAAACTCAATGTAAAATTATTACATAGCAGTACATTCCATTCTAGCAGGCCTCTGGGACAGCATTCTGTAAGTAACAGAAAAAGTTCTGATGCCACCTGTTCTGCTTTTTTTTTGAGGGGCGGGCCTTACTGTCGAGGTCTGCACTTGTCCTTGAGAAGGTGGTGGGAGCCATTAATATTAAACAATCATTCTAATTAAGGTTAGAACAATTTCAAGATTTAGAGCCATCAATAATGAAGGAGCATTTACAACCCTTCCATGTTCCATTAGTTTGCCTCCAATTGAAGACATGGATACTCCACCAACGAAAGTCACAAAGAAGATTAAAAAGAAATCTGAATCAAGTTGTAATTGACTGGTTAAGCTTTCATACTGTATGGGTAACAACTGCAGCCCCACCTCCAATTAGAACTTGCATTCTGCTAACCAAACAGAACAATAACTGAAGTGGCATTTTTCCCATCTTTAGCTTGATAGGGTCACTAACTTGATTCCCCCCCTCACTCAAATATTGTATCAAAATGATTTCAATCATTTTTAACCAATTTAATATATATGTAACCCCCATAGCATCAGAGCACATTGTATGTACATTGAAGTCAGAAATGTATGGCACAGAAGCACATCCCTAAACTCACTAGATCCATGCTGATCTTTATGGCCACTGATATCATTTGCCCAGACTAGATCCAGAGCCTCCCCCGCTTTGCTTACTTAAGTGTCAAAATGCTTCGTAAACAAACTACGTCTGAGTCATCCACCTCCTCTGCCAAAGAGTTCCAAGTAATAAATGACTGGTAGCCGATTAGGAAAAGGGAAGGTGCAACGAGACCTGGGTGTCATTATACACCAGTCATTGAAAGTGGGCATGCAGGTACAGCAGGCGGTGAAAAAGGCGAATGGTATGCTGGCATTTATAGCGAGACGATTTGAGTACAGGAGCAGGGAGGTACTACTGCAGTTGTACAAGGCCTTGGTGAGACCACACCTAGAGTACTGTGTGCAGTTTTGGTCCCCTAATCTGAGGAAAGGCATTCTTGCCATAGAGGGAGTACAAATAAGGTTCACCAGATTGATTCCTGGGATGGCAGGACTTTCATATGATGAAAGACTGGATCGACTAGGCTTATACTCGTTGGAATTTAGAAGATTGAGGGGGGATCTTATTGAAACGTATAAGATCCTAAAGGGATTGGACAGGCTAGATGCGGGAAGATTGTTCCCGATGTTGGGGAAGTCCAGAACGAGGGGTCACAGTTTGAGGATAGAGGGGAAGCCTTTTAGGACCGAGATTAGGAAAAACTTCTTCACACAGAGAGTGGTGAATCTGTGGAATTCTCTGCCACAGGAAACTGTTGAGGCCAGTTCATTGGCTATATTTAAGAGGGAGTTAGATATGGTCCTTGTGACTAAAGGGATCGGGGGTATGAAGAGAAGGCAGGCACAGGGTTCTGAGTTGGATGATCAGCCATGATCATACTGAACGGTGGTGCAGGCTCGAAGGGCCGAATGGCCTACTCCTACAGCTATTTTCTATGTTTCTATGTTTCTAAACACTCACTGTATTAAAAAAATACCTAAAATTCCCATTAAAGCTTTTTCTTCGCACCTTAAACCTCTGCCCTTTTGTTTCAAAAATCCCTACCAGGTGATAAGAGAATCTGACCATCCGTCCTATTCGATGATTTTATACATCTCGATCAGGTCACCCCTCCTCCTCCTTTCCTCCAGTGAAAATAATTCCCGACTCTACAATCTCTCCCCATAACTAACGTCTTCCAAATGCAGGCAACATCTGGCGAAGCTCTGCATTTACATGCCAAAGATAGCAATGATGCCAAAGTATCTGTAAAGTTCAATAAATTTTAACCAAGGCATGCAATTTGAGGTACCAACATATTTTTTCTTCACCCATATTCATTTTCTTCTCTCTAAAGAAACAGCCCCACAAATCAAATTTCTTCTGATATTTGACCCAGTCTCACAGTATATACCTGGTTCAAATTTGTGCATTTAGATTCAACATGAAAAAATTATCCTTGTCCAAAATTAGTCATATTTGCTCCTTAATGTCATAGAAATACATTTTAATATGTTTTCTACCAATATTCAACCCTTCATGTCACTGCTGATTCTCAGTGCAATCCCATCAATGCAATTCCCCTTCTTGATACCCTGTAATCAACTCTCTTGTTAAGTGTTACTTCTAACAATCAATATGGCTAGTAAACAAAACAGTTCACGTTTGGAGGAAGGGAACTCTAATGTCAGAGGTTATGGTAAATCATTAAAAAACACTTCAGACATGGTTCAACCAACTGTTTTAATCTCCATGTTATCAAATGAATTGGATAAAAGGTTCATCATGATCATCAGGTGCCATCCCCAGTTTGAGCTTTGACTGCCATGGCCCACACACTCCTGTTTCGGGTCAAGTGGATCAATTCATTGGTATTCATTTCCAGTTCTCTGGCTGCTGTCTCCATCATCATTTGCCTTTGTTTTCCTCTTGCTTTCTTCCCTTCAATCTTTCCCACAATTACCGTGCATTCTAATTCCTCTTTCCTAATCACATGTCCAATGAAGTTACGTTGCCTTTTCATGATCTCATACATTATTTCTCTTTTTGTGTTTGCTTTGTTCATGACATCCTCATTAGATATTCGTTTCATCCATGATATTCTTTGCATCCTCCTCAAAAACCACATCTCTGCTGCTTCAATTCGTTTCCTCATGTTACTAGATCTTGTCCAACATTCTGAGCCATATAACATAACAGGATAAACGTAACATTTCAGAACTCTGAGGTGGGTTGTCATACCTAGTTTAGTATTGGTTAGTATACTCTTCATTCTCGTAAAGGTGTCTTTTGCCATCCCTATTCTTTTGATGCCCACATCGCACCTGCCATCTAATGTCACCCAGCATCCTAAGTAGCAAAAGTTCTGTACTTGTTTTACGTCTTCCCCGTTTATTCTCAGCCTGCAGATAGGATTCTCCTTCTTTCTGGATATTACCATACATTCTGTCTTTTTGCAAATGATAGATAGACCCACTAGAAATCAAATTGACTTTATTACTATAAACCAAAGATTTAAAACTCAGTGACTTAATGCAAAACATATCCAGGTGCAGACTGTAATAGTGACCATAACCCAGTAGTATGTCATGTAAAAGTAAAACTTAAAGAACTAAAGAAGCAAAAACCTGATCAATCCCTTGACTACTTGCAATTAATCAAAGAAGAAAACTTAAGACAAAAATTTACAATTGAAGTAAGGATTAGATTTGAAAGTCTAGAAATAGAATCTGTTGAAGATGATAGCAATCATGTAGAAATGAAATTTAACTCTCTAAAGGATGCCTTGGTAGAATCAGCAAAGTCAGTGATTCCTAAAAAAGAAAAAAGCACAAAGAATAAATGGATGACAGATGAAATCAAAAATCTAATGGATAAAAGGTTACAAGAATGATTCAAGGATTCAAGGTCCAAGTTCCAAGTACCAAGGAGTAGCCTCTGATTTTATTAAAGAATATTATAGGGAATATGCTGTGTTGACAATTCTACTTTTGGATGAGACCAAAGTCAAGGGCCTTTAATAGTCACTTTTAATCAAATGTGAAATTTAAATGTACCATCACTACCAAGTGGTTAAAATATGGTTACCTTAAGTAATAAGCCCATAAGACAGAGGAGCAGAATTAGGCCATTTGGACCATTGAGTCTGCTCCGCCATTTCATCATGGCTGATCCAATTTTCCTCTCAGCCCCAATCCCCTGCCTTCTCATGTATCCCTTTATACTCTGACCAGTCAAGAATCTATCAACCTCTGCCTTAAATATAACATAAAGACTTTGCCTCCACAGCTGCCTGTAGCAAAGAATTCCACAGGTTCACCACTCTCTTGTGAAAGAAATTCCTCTTCAGCTCCCCTCTAAATGGACACCACTCTATTCCTGGTCTGTGTCCTCTGGTCTCGGGCTCTCTCACCATAGGAAACATCCTCTCCACATCCACTCTATCAAGGCCTTTTACCATTCAATAGGTTTCAATGAAGTCACCCCTTATTCTTCTGAATTCTAGTGAACATAGGCCCAGAGCCATCAAACGCTCTTCATCTGAAAAACCATTAAATCCTGGAATCATTTTCCTCACCTCCTTTGAACCTGCTCCGGTTTCAGCATATCCTTTCTAAGAAAAGGGGCCCAAAACTGCTCACAATACTCAAGTGAGGCCTCACCAGTGTTTTATAAAGTCTCAACATTACATCCTTGCTTTTATATTCTAGTCCCCTTGAAATGAATGCTAACATCATGTTTGCCTTCCTCACCATGAACCCAATCTGCAAATTAACCTTTACAGAATCCTGCACAAGGACTCCCAAGTCCTTTTGCGCCTCAGTTTTTTGTATTTTCTCTCTGTTTAGAAAATAGTCAACCCTTTCATTTCTTCTACCAAAGTGCATGACCATACACTTCCCAACACTGTATTCCATCTGCTATGTTTTTGCCCATTCTCTTAATCCATCCAAGTCCTTCTGTAGCCTCTCTAATTCCTCAAAACTACTGCCCCTCTACCTGTTTTTAATCCTCTGCAAACCTTGCAACAAAGCCATCAAGTCCATCATCCAAATCATTGATATATAATGAAAAAAGAATTGGTCCCAACACAGACACCTGTGGGACACCACCAGTCCCTGGCAGCCAACCAGAATAGGCTCCCTTTATTCCCACTCTTTGCCTCCTACCAATCAGCCACTGCTTTATCCATACTAGAATCTTTCCTCTAATACCATGGGCTCGTAGTTTGTTACGCAGCCTCATGTGTGGCACCTTGTCAAAGGCCTTCTGAAAATCTATGTACACAGCATCAACCAATTCTCCTTTGTCTGTCCTGCTTGCTACTTCTTCAAAAAGTTCCAATATATTTGTCAGGCAAGATTTTCCCTTGATAAAATCATGCTGACTATGGCCTATTTTATCATGGGTCTCCAAGTACCCTGAGACGTCATCCTTACTAATCAACCCCAACATCTTCTCAGCCACTGAGGTCAGACTCTCTCCTTTCTTGAAGAGTGGAGTGACATTTGCAATTTTCCAGTCTTCTGGAACCATTTCAGAATCTAGTAACTCTTGAAAGATCACTACTAATACCTCCACAATCTCTTCAGCAACCTCTTTCAGATCCCTGGGTTGTACACCATCTGATCCAGATGACTTATCTGCTTTCAGGCCTTTCAGTTTCCCAAGAGCCTTTTCTCTTGTACTGGTAATTTCACAGACTTCATGACACCTGACATTTGGAACTTCCACCATACTGCTAGTATCTTCCACAGTGAAGACTGATGCAAAATACTTATAGAGTTCGTCTACCATTCTGTTGTCCCGTTACTACCCCTCCAGCATCGTTTTCTGGCAGTCCGATATCCACTCTCGCCTCTCTTTTACACCTTATGTATCTGAAGAATATAATAGGTGGGTGAATAACAACAATGTAAGGATTGAAGGAAAAGCTTGATAAATGTGTAAGAAAGAAAAGGATACTTGGGGTAAAATGATGAGGAATGAGGGAGAAATACTAAATGGCCTGTTATTATGCCATATATACTTCATAATGACACCTAATTAAAACCCTACAATCTGTTGCTTGATACGATGGCTTCTGTTTTATTAAAGTTTGCACTGTAAAATATAGAGGGGGGAGTTACAGCATAACTCTTCGAATAAAAATGTATCATTTTCAGTTTTATTTTTACTTCCCAAATTTACTGGTTTTCCTTTATCAACGTAACACTTTGATCTACAGCAGAGCCAAGAATGCTTATATCAGCTTTAGAATTGTTCACATTCTTCATCGTTGGCTCATTTGTTTATTTGGAGTCAACTTGGCTTATGTTGTATATCAAAATGTTACAGACCATTTAAACTAAAACCGTAAATGAAAAGATGAAAACTCATACATTCTTGTTCTAACAATTAAACTAGTAGTTAAGTGACTCACTTTTAACAGTTGATGTGCAGTTTATTTGATAGCCCCAAATAGTGAAGTAGAATTTACTTTAAAAACATAAGTTTTAATTTCTCCCAAGGTAATCCAAATAGTGGGTTAAAATAGTGGAGACTCAATCTATCAGAGTTTGAATTATGTAGTACAGATTAAATTGGATCTTTAAAATGTAGCTTTATTTCATAATTATGTTTCTTCTTTAGTCTTTCATCTGGCTATTTCACCACTGGTTCTGTCATACATTGTGGTGTTGCTTACCTCATTCACCTCACAATCCCCACCACCCTTATCAATTTGAGTGGTAACACCTTTATGAATATGTATATTATTAACGGACTGGTTTAATGCTGTCAATGTCCTTTTCAAAAATCTGCTTGAAGAGGAGATGTGGTCACGAGATGTGGCATGAATCTTTTTGCATTATGCTTACATGCAACTTTGTCTTGTTTCAGAACAGGGGCATAAATTTTCAAACAGAAGAGCTTTTTGAGCAATATAAATCTGCAAAAACTGAAGCACTAGTGGCTACACAGTTGCAAGTGATTTAAAAAATAAATACAAAGTACATGAAATTCTGTCTGGTATAATTTTCTCAAACATGATACAAAATTATGTATTAAAGATGCTCAGTGGCAACACTTGTCAGTTCAAATCATCCAGATATGCCAACAAAAGCAATTATGGAAGTTTTTAACAGGATTAATATGAAATGATTGAGCAATTATTAAGTTCAGTTAGAAACATCATGCAGCTACAGGATACCATAAGCATGATACAAAAAAAATCTTATTGTGACATTAATTGCATGTTATAAAGAACATTAGACATCTCTATTGCAGCAGATAATAGTAGTGTTCAAAACTTCTACCTCTGCAAATAAAAGTTAAGTGAAGTGCAAAGTTCAAAGTAAATGTATTACCAGAGTACATATATGTCATCATATACCATCCTCAGGTTCAAAATAATAAATAGATATAGATAGATATGCTAGGTGAGATAAATAGATAAACAAACAAGCAATAAATATCAAGAACATGGGATGAAAAGTCCTTGAAAATTAAGTCCACAGGCAGCTGGGTAAACTATTGATGCTAACTTTCAAAACTAATTCTGGTTTCAAGGAAAACACGAACAGCAGATCTGTTCAACTTGATTTCAGGAACAAGTCAGAAACCCTTCTGACAGAAGTTCCAATCCAAGGTGGCCAAAAAATAAATAAAAGAAAGAACATTCCCTTTTCATTTCTTTTCAGGTTGTTAATTTAAATTTCAGAAGCAACATAAATCAATCATGAACCTTTTGAACAGAATCCAACAGATGCACAATGTTCAAAGCAGCTGCTGTTCAAAATAATTTGAAGTGGAAGGGGCCTATAATTTTCCAGGTATCATAAACAGAAAAAAAATCTTCATCTGTATGCACTTCTGGTGCTGCCGGGTATAGAAATTACACAAATTCAACCCGCTGGACAAAGCAAAAAGTTCTGGATCAATAATTATTTGCTCTTGTGCTAAATGTTGATTGCTACAATTCCTGTGGAATATGTTAATTATGTAATACCTTTAACATATTAAAACAGTGATTGTTGTAATATATCTTTATAAACCTAAATGTAAATCCTTAAATGTATTTTCTATTTTAAAAAACCCTATAAATTCAGGTCTAACTTACCTTTTAAAATAATGAAACTTCATAATACATGCTGTGACAATTCATTTGTGAAAAGGGGAAAAGCAGCAAGCTTTTCACTGGAAGCAAAGGTGCTAAAGAACACTTCATGTGTCGTGCCTAACAAGAAAAAAATGCAAGAGAAGCAGGGCACACCTTAATGAAATATATTTCTCCACCTGAGAGGAGCTCATGGTCTCCTTTATCATTAAGATGGGGACTTCTTCTCTTGTCCACCAAGTCAAAACTTTTCCTGCCTTGGACTGGAATTTGTATCATTTCTACTTTCTTCAACTCACAATATATTTTCTTGGCCATGACACCCATCATTTCAACTAATTCTATCCTCAGTAAACTGATAATTGTACAACTTCATCTCCTGGACTCCATTCATGACATCCTTAGGATAGTATCCCTTTGCTGTCAAAATATCCATAACCACACCCTTCTCAAAATTTCACCCCCGTACCTTACTGTCTTTGCGATTTAGCACCCTGCCTCTGAAGTTTCTTCTTTTATTCATTTTCAGGATCTGGAAATCACCAGCAAGCCAAGTATTTTGCAATCAATTCCTAATTGTCTTCATCAAAACATTCCACAGTGCATGGCTTAGATGCACATACATCGAAGGGCGGCCTCAAGTTGATGTGCAGCTCGAAGGGTAACCCACAGGTAGTAAAGACCCACCCATCTGCTGCCCTTGTCCCTCTTGGTGGTAGAGATTGTGGGCTGCGAAATGTTGTTGAAGTAGAAAGGACTACTCGCTGTACTGCATTTTGTAGATGCCTGTGCTACAGCCACACTGTGCTGGTAATGGATAAAATCAATGACAAAGGCGGCAAATACAGTCCCCACCAAAGTCTGCTCGGTTGTCTGGAGTAGCGCTGAGCTTTCTGAAAACCCATTCAGCCAACTGTAGCGTATGTCATCACACAGCTTACATATGTTGCAAATGATGAAAAGACATTGGAGTGTCAGGAAGGAAAGACAGGGACTGCAGGACAGTCCTGGCTCCAACCAAGTCTTGCAGCTGTCGTATTTATATGACTTGCCTAGCTAGTTTTGGTTCAACTCTAATTTCTAGGATATTGACACAGTCCCACCCCTTTATCTTTCCCCTTACCGGTTTTTCACCTGGCACCTACCAGCCTTCTCCTTCCCACCCTCCCCCCACCTTCTTTATAGGGCCTCTGCCCCTTCCCCCTACAGTCCTGACGAAGGGTTCTGGCCCGAAACGTTGACTGATCGTTTCCACGGATGCTGCCCGACCTGCTGAGTTCCTCCAGCATGTTGTGAGTGTTGACACAGTATAGTTTGAAAATTTTCAACTACAGATTTCCCTCCTCTCCGTATACTATTAATTCTGATGACCCCAACTTCCATCTTTCTTTTGCAGAATGTCTCCAAGCAACTCCAAAATTCTATTTTTATACCAATGACACTAAGTGTGACTTCAACACAACCTCTCTCTTGTGAGCTGCTTGCCATTCAATCCTTGGTGAAGTGAAATCTCAAATTGAAGAACAGAGGGAGTGGAGATACATTATCTTTGTACTCAACCCTCTCCTCTAGCACAAACTCCTTTTGATAGCCTTTGTTAGACCGGACCAGATTTTTGTAACCTTAGTAAATCATATGATTCTTTTAGTTCAGTCTATGTATCTTTATCCAAGTGTGCTAGTCCAGCAAAAGTTACTGAATATTATTCACAATCTTATTTATTATTTTTAAGTTTTTTTTCGTTTTATTTATTCAGATACAGTGCAGAATAGGCTCTCCCAGCACTTTGAGCAGAGTCACCAATGACCCCTGATTTAACCCTAGCCTAATTATGAGACAAGTTACAATGACCAAAACCTCAACCAGTATGTCTTTGGACTGTGGGAAGAAACTGGAGCACCTAGAGGGAACCCATGCAGTCACAGGGAGAATGTACAGGCAGCAGTGGGAATTGAATGAGGGTTGCTGGTACTGTAAAGTGTGGTGCTAACCACAACCCTACCGTGCTGCCCTAATCGTGGGACAATATTTCTAATTTTGAACATTGAACAGAAAACAATACAGCTCAGAAATATCTCTTCAGCACGCAAAGTTGTGCCAAACTAACTATATTAAACTGGCTGCACAACGTCCTCATCATCCCTTTTCCTGTACACTGATGTATCTATCCTTGAACACACCTACTGTATTTGCCTCCACCACCCAAGACAGCACATTCCAGGCACCCATCAATCACCCTATATAAAAAAACTTGGGCTGCACATCTCCTTTGAAAATATACTCTCTTACCTTAAATGCAAACCCTCTAGTATTAGACATTTCAACCCTGTAGATACCAGATGTCTTTCTATGCCTCTTCTAATCTTCTACCAGTTCTCCCCTTAGCATTCAGCACTCCAGAGAAAACAACCCAAAAAGTTTGTCCAACTTCTCCTTATAGCACATTCCCTGTATTATGTTCAAGAGAACATCTTCTGCATCCTCTCCAAAGTCTCAACATCTTTCCTATATTGTGGTGACCACAACTGAATACAATACTCCAGAGGTGGTCGAACTAGAATTTTATAAAGCTGCAACATAACTTCCCAACTCTTAAACTCAAGCATGCTATGTGCTTTCTTTACCACCTTATCAATCAAAACCACTTACTTGCTGGTATGGATCCCTGTAAAACATCACAAGTCATGGACCTTCAGCCAGCATAAGCCCTATTGACTACGACCCTCAGTCATCAATGGGCAAAGAAATTCTGAATCCAAACAGCCTATTCAATGTGGATCCTATGCATCTTAATCTTCTGGACAGACCTCCCATGAGGGACTTTGTCAAACACCTTACTAAAATCTATGTAGACAATATCCACAGCTGTATCTTCATCAATCACCTTCAACATCTCTACAATGAACTCAGTAAAGTTAGTAAGGCGTGACAGGCACCGCAAAAAACTATGCTGAATGTCCCTAATTAGACCATAGATATCCAAATCCTCAGGAATTCTATCCCTAAGAATCCTCTCCAGTAAGTTTCTTAAATGATGTAAGACTCACTGGTTTATAATTTCCAGGATAATCCCTGTTTTCCTTCCTGAATAATGGAACAGCATAAGCTGCTCGCCAATGCTCGTGAACCATGACTATGGCCAGAGAGGACATTAAGATATTCATCCAGACCCCAGCAGTTTCATCTCTTGCCTTTCTCAACAACCTGGGGTGTATCCCAGCAGACTCTGGGAACTTATGCACCTTAATGTTCTTAAAGAGATCCTTCTTCACACCTCTTTCTTCATCTCAAAACGTTCTGGCAATTAGTACGCTCCCCACTGATATCACTATCCCTCATGTCCTTTTCATTGGTAAATACCATTACAAAGTACTCATTTAGGATCTCACCCACATCCCCTGCGTCAAAGCACATCTCCTTTATCCTTAGTGACCCTACACACCCTCTAGTTATTCTCTTGCTCTTTATGAAATACATATATAGATTGCTTGGGATTCTCTGCCAATGACTCTTCATGGCCCCTCCTGGCTTTCCAAATTCCCTTGAGTTCTTTTCTGACTTCCCTTTAATACTCAAGGGCACTGATTGATTTTAGCTTCCTAAACCTTCCTTTTACTTAATGTTCACTTCCTCTTTCAACGTCCAAGACTACCTGATCTCACCATCTTTGCCCACCTGTCCTGTACTCGGCAGTTGGGCTTTAAACACCCTCCAAAAATCAGATATGGACTTACTCCAAAACAGTTGTATCTAACTAACTCTCCCTAGTTCTGGCCTAATAGGTCTATACTTATCTGTACACTTATTTTAAAACCTCAGACTTTGTCATCACTGTACCCTAACTTTTCTTCCACTGAAAAGTCAAGTCACCTTGTTAGGATCATTACCCAGCTCCAGGTCTGCTATAGCCCCTCCTCTTGTTGGGTCTATCTACATACTGATTTAAGAAACCCTTCTGCATGCATCTATCAAATTCTGCTCCTTCAAAGCCTCTTGCACTACGGAGATCTTACTTTATTTTAGGGAAGTTAGTCACCCGCAACAAAAAACCTTGTTGTTTTTACACCTCCCCTAATTTCTTAATTTCCTTAATTTCCAGGTGGCCATTGTGAAGACTGTAATAGAATCCCATCAAAGTGAATGTGCCTTTCTTATTTTTGAATTCTACTTATATACATACACTCGGTGGATGAGCTCTCCATTATGTCCCCTATGAGTACAGTTGTGATATTATTCCTGATAAATAATGCAATTCCTCACTTCCTACCTTTTTACTTCCTTCTCTATTTTTTATCTGAATCATTAAAACCAAGGAACAATAAACTTCAATTCCTATCCCTCTCTCAACCAAGTCTTTGTAATGACCACAACATCATTGTTCCATGTACTGATCTATATGTTCATTACCCCTACCCATAATATTCCTAGCATTAAAATACACACTTGAACCCATCCAATTCATTGTATTTATTATGTTGTTCCTGCCTATTCTCACTCGTCATCAGGGGATGGGAACTGGAATGATAGAGCTGAGGATGAAGCAGCTGAGATACAAGTAGATGCAGTGTGCACTGACACTGAAGGGAAAGGGAAGCAGATGATAGGGCAAAATTGCAGTCAGCGGGTGAGTTGAAGTGTAACTTGGAGACAAAATCCGAAAAGGGCTGAGGGTGTTATATTTGAATGCACACAGTATATGAAAAGAAGCAGATGACCTTGTAGTGTAATTAGAGATCGGCAGCCATGATGTTGTGGGCATCACCGAGTCGTGGCTGAAAGAAGATCATAGATGAGAGCTTAACATCTAAGGATGCACCTTACATCGAAAGGACCAGCAGGTAGGTGGATGGGTGGGGTAACTCTGTTGTGAGTTGTATATATGGGACGCGAGCCAATGTTCGACTCCATTTTGCCGATCAAAGCTTACATTAATCACAGGTTAAAGTGCTGTGGAAGATGGAGACATCGAGGTGAATGCCAAAGGCGAGCAAGAGCAAGAGTTCAGTGCCAACTGCCTTCCATTTGATGGCTGCCGAGGAGTCTCTGGGCAGCGTATCACTGTGTGGCTCACTGTGGCAGGCAGGGTGGGCCTCTCATGTCGAGTCTCTCTCTTTCATTGTCAAAGTAAGATGTTACCATGGTTCTGTGTTATGGACTGTGGAATTTCTCAGAATTACGTTTTTCATATTTGTATTTTTCACCCACTTCTTTCCGTTTTGTTGTATGAGGGGAGTGAGGTTTGTGATCGATGTTCCGATTTGTGCAGGGAAGGAAGTGTTTGGGGATTGATGATCCAAATGTCGCTCTTCTTTTGTGCGGGGGGTGGGTTTGATGTTTCTCTATGAACGACTTTAATGTTTGTCATTTCATGTCTATCTGGAGAAGACAATTCTCAGTCTTGTATGTAGATACATACTTTGATCATAAATGCACCTCTGAACCCTTTACAGGCCTCAAAACAGTAGCCAGGATGTGGGCTACAAATTAGAATGGGAGATAGAAAAGGCATGCACAATGTTACAATAGTCATGTGGGATTCCAATATGCAGGGGGATTGGGAAAATCAGGTTGGTGCTGGTTGGACCCCAAGAGAGGGAATTTGTAGAATGCCAGGGTTCTAAGAGTAAACCTAGCAATTATCGGCCTGTGAGTTTAATGTCAGTGGTGGGTAAATTGATGGAAAGTATTCTTAAGAGATAGTATATATAAGTATCTGGATAGACAGGGTCTGATTAGGAATAGTCAACATGGATTTGTGCGTGGAAAGTCATGTTTGACAAATCTTATTGAATTTTTTGAAGAGGTTACTCGGAAAGTTGACGAGGGTAAAGCGGTGGATGCTGTCTATATGGACTTCAGTAAGGCCTTTGACAAGGTTCCACACGGAAGGTTAGTTAGGAAGGTTCAATCATTAGGTATTAATATTGAAGTAGTAAAATGGATTCAGCAGTGCCTGGATGGGAGACGCCAGACAGTAGTGGTGGATAACTGTTTGTCAGATTGGAGGCCGGTGACTAGTGGTGTGCCTCAGGGATCTGTACTGGGTCCAATGTTGTTTGTCATATACATTAATCACCTGGATGATGGGGTGGTAAATTGGATGAGTAAGTATGCAGATGATACCAAGATCGGTGGAGTTGTGGATAATGAAGTAGCTTTCAAAGCTTGCAGAGAGATTTAGGCCAGTTAGAAGAGTGGGCTGAAAGATGGCAAATGGACTTTAATGCTGATAAATGTGAGGTGCTACATTTTGGTAGGACTAATCAAAATAGGACATACATGGTAAATGGTAGGGCATTGAAGAATGCAGTAGAACAGAGGGATCTAGGAATAATGGTGCATAGTTCCCTGAAGGTGGAATCTTATGTGGATAGGGTGGTGAAGAAAGTTTTTGGAATGCTGGCCTTTATAAATCAGAGCATTGAGTATAGGAGTTGGGATGTAATGCTAAAATTGTACAAGGCATTGGTAAGGCCAAATTTGGAGTATTGTGTACAGTTCTGGTCAACAAAATAGAGAGAGTACAGAGAAGATTTACTAGAATGTTACCTGGGTTTCAGCACATAAGCTACAGAGAAAGGTTGAACAATTTGGGTCTTTATTCTTTGGAGCGTAGAAGGTTGAGGGGGGACTTGATAGAGGTATTTAAAATTATGAGGGGGGTAAATAGAGTTGACGTGGATAGGCTTTTTCCATTGACAGTAGGGGAGTTCAAACAAAAGGACATGAGTTGAGAGTTAAAGGGCAAAAGTTTAGAGGTAACATGAGGGGGAACTTCTTTACTCAGAGAGTGGTAGCTTCCAGCGGAAGTGGTTGAGGCAGGTTCGATATTGTTGCTTAAAGTTAAGTTGGACAGCTGTATGGACAGGAAAGGAATGGAGGGTTACGGGCTGACTGCAGGTCGGTGGGACTAGGTGAGAGTAAGCGTTCGGCACGAACTAGCAGGGCCGAGATGGCCTTTTTCTGTGCTGTAATTGTTACATGGTTATATGGTTATAAGATGCCTTTTTAGAACAGTTTGTTCACTAGTGGAAAGGTACGTCTAGATTGGTGTTGTATAATAAACTAAATTTGATTAGGGAATTTAAAGTAAAGGGATTCTTAAGAAGCAGCAATCATAATATGATAGAATGCACCTTGCACTTTGAGAAAGAGAAGATTAATTCAGATGTATCAGTCATACAGTGGAGTAAAGGGAATTAAAGGGCCATGAGAAAGGAGCTGGTCAAAGTTGATTGGAAAGGGACATTAGCAGGGATGTTGGCAGAACAACAATGGCTGGAGCTTCTGGGGACAATTCGGAAGGCATACGATAGATGCATCCCAAAGAAAAAGTGTTCTGAAGGGAAGATGAAATGACTGTGACTCACAAGGGAAGTCAAAGACAGTATAAAAGCAAAAGAGAGGACATACAATATAGAAAAAAATCTAGTCAGAAGTTAAAGAATTGGGAAGCTTTTAAAAGGCAACCAAAAATGTCATTAAGGAGAGAAAAAAAATGAACTATTAAGGGAAGCTAGCTAATAATATCAAAGAGAGTATGAAAAGATTTTTCAAATAGACAACAAGTAAAAGAGAGCAAAGAGTGAATATCAGACTGACGGAGAATGATGCTGGAGAAGTAGTAATGGAGGACAAAGAAATGACAGAGGAACTTAAGTAGTTTGTGTCAGTCTTCACTAAGGAAGACACTAGCAATATGCTAGGAACGTGAGAGTGTCAGGGGGAAGAAATGAGTATTGTTGCTATTACCTCGGAGAAGGTGCTTCGGAAGATGAAAGGTCTGAAGGTAATAATCACCTAGAGGCCAGATGGAATACACTCCAGGGTTCCGAAGGAGGTAACTGAAGAGATTGTGGAGGCATTAGTAATGATCTTTCAAGAATCACTAGATTCTGGGATGGTTCTGGAGGACTGAAAAATTGTAAATATCACCCTACTCTTTAAGAAGTGGGGGAGGCAGAAGAAAGGAAATTATAGTCCAGTTAGCCTGATCTCATTAGTTGGGAAGATTAGTTAGAGTCCATTATTAAAGATGAGGTTTCAGGGTACTTGGAAGCAAATGATAAAATAGACCAAAGTCACTATGGATTCCTTAAGGGGAAATCTTGCTTAACAAATCTGTTGGAATTCTTTCAGGAAATAACAGGCAAGATAGACAAAGGAGAGTCAGCGGTTGTTGGATTTTCAGAAGGCCTTTCACAAGATGCCACACTTAACAAGATAAGAGACAACGAATTTGCTGGAAAAATACTAGCATGTATAGAAGATTGGTGGACTGGCAGGAGACAAAGAATGGGAAGAAGAGGGCCTTTTCTAGTTGGCTGCTAGTGACTAGTAGTATTCCACAGGGGTCAGAGTTGGGACTTCTTTTTATGATATATGTCAATGATTTGGATGTCAGAACTGATGGCTTTGTGGACAAGTTTGTGGACAATAAAAAGATAGGTAGAAGGGGCAAATAGTGTTGAGGAAGCACAACAATGTAGACCAGGAGTTGCTAACCTACTTTTATGTCATGGACCGATACCATTAAGCAAGGTGTCCGTGGACCCAGGTTGGGAACCCCTGACTTAGACAGATTGGGAGAATGGGCAAAGAAGTGGTAAATGGAATATAGTGTAGGGAAGTATATAGTCGTGCATTTTGGTAGAGGAAATAAAGGCAGAGACTATTTTCTAAACGGGAAGAAAAAAATTTCAAAAATCAGAGGTGCAAATGGACTTGGGAATCCTTGTGCAGGATTCCCTAAAGGTTAACTTACAGGTTGAGTCAGTGGTAAGGAAGGTAAATGTGATGTTAACATTTATTTTGAGAGGACTGGAATACAAGAGCAAGGATATAATGCTAAGGCCTAATAAGGAATTGGTCAGACCATACCAGAGTATTGTGAACAGTTATGTACCCCTTATCTAAAAGATATAGTGGTATTGGAGAGGATCCAGAGGAGGTTCATGGGAATGATTCTCAGAATGAATAGGTTAACATTTCTGGAGTCATAATGGTTCTGGGGCTGTACTTGCTGGAACTTAGAATAATGAGAGTATATCTCATTGAAAGGTCTGGATAGAGTGGATATAGGGAAGATGTTTCCTATAGTGGTTGAGTCGAGGACGAGAGGACACAGCCTCAGACTAGAAGATCGTCCACTTAGAACAGAGATGAGGATGAATTTCTTTAGCCAGAGGGAAGTGAATGTGTGGAATTCATTGCCACAGGTAGCTGTGGAGGCCAAGTCATTGGGTATATTTAAAGTGGAGGTGGATAGGTTCTTTATTAGTAAGGGTGTCAAAAGTTACGGAGAGAAGGCAGGAGAATGGGGTTGAGGGGAATAATAAATCAGCCATGATGGAATGGCAGAGCTGACTCGATGAGCTGAAAGGACTAATTCTGCTCCTACATCTTATGGTATTATGTCTACCTTCCTCTCAAACCCTCCATTTTCTGCACTGGCGCTCTGGTTCCCAACCTCCTGCCAAACTGGTGCACCTGCCACAGTTTTCCCAACCCTGCCCCGACACACCTCCTCAACCTGGCACTACCTGCCTGTCATCTTACACACTTCCTCAGTCTACTTGTGACTTGAAACGATGTAAAGGCTTTGGGGAGACTGAAAGCAAGTCATCCAAAAGTAAGTAACCTTTGACATTCTCTGGAAACCACAATATTTGTCCATTTAAGATACTGGTTACTGCTGATCACCAGGATATTTATACTGAAGGACTGACTTTCAGTGACATTATTGTTGCCGTCAGTAGATGGTTTGATTCTCTCTCAGCCGAAATTGCTTTTATTGGGGGTGAAAATTATTCATTATTTATCAGTCCTCATTTGAATGCCCTCTTGGTTTTATTGTTTACAGACAAAAGCTGTACGACTTTCTGCAGAATTGTAAATGGAATTGAATAATGTGGAATAATTAGCAAACATTTCCTCTTCTGAAATTCTTACATGATCTCACTGATGACACTACTGTGGATGGCTGTCTCTAGAAACTATCCGGAGAAACATCTAGAGTGATGAATTGGAGTGGAAATGACTAACTTCTAACAAGCACACAACCGTCTTCCAATAGTATCATTCTCCAGCAAACAGAAAGGTTTTCTCTGATTTCCATGGACTTCACTTTAACCAGGGCTTATTGATGTCAATCTGTCAAAAGATGAGTTTGTTCCCACACATCTTTCTCAGGAAATCAACTCTTTTACACATTTGGACCAAATCTATTGGAGCCTGAAGCAGGGTGCTCCTTGCAAACCCTGCTGCACAAATGGTGTTATGTTGTTGCTTTGCCCATTCGGTATTTCATTCTTTGATGCACCTGTTGCTGATCCTGGCATGTCCTTCCGCATTCTCTAAGAAACAGTGGTGGTACTGTGATAAACATACATGAGTTTACAAACTGTGGAGGAATACATTTCTGCTGCTGCTTCGTGGATGCCCAAATTTGAAATGATAAACTGGTTCCAAAAAGATCCCATTATGCATGATGTAAATGCCACCACACATGAAGGAGGGTGTCCTTGGTTTGAACACCCCAACCTATCTTATGCTTGACAGTTCATCTGCAGAAGGAAGCTAAGTGAGGACCAGGACAGTTTGGTTTACTGCTCATGTTGTTCACTCATCACCTCCTGGCAATCCACCATAGCAGCTCTATTCTTCAGAATGCACCAGTTCAGTGGTGCTATGAAACCATTCTTAGTAGTGAACAATGATATCCCCACTGAAAATACATAGTGTTCTTGCTGCTTCAGAATAAGAATCAGGTTTAATATCACCAGCATACTAGTTGAAGTCAGAAGTTTACATACACCATAGCCAAATACAGTTTGTACATTTAAACTCAGTTTTTCACAATTCCTGACACTTAATCCTAGAAAACATTCCCTGTCTTAGGTCAGTTAGCATCACTACTTTATTTTAAGAACGTGAAATGTCAGAATAATAGTAGAAAGAATGATTTATTTCAGCTTTTATTTCTTTCATCACTTTCCCAGTGGGTCAGAAGTTTACATACACTTTGTTAGTACTTGGTGGCATTGCATTTAAATTGTTCAACTTGGGTCAAACGTTTTGGGTGGACTTCCACAAGTTTCTCACAGTAAGTTGCTGGAATTTTGTTCCATTCCTCCAGCCAGAACTGGTGTAACTGAGTCAGGTTTGTAGGCCTCCTTGCTTGCACACGCTTTTTCAGTTCTGCCCACCAAATTTTCTATCGGATTGAGGTCAGAAAATGATGTCAAGCCTGGTTCAACCTTGGGAGCAATTTCCAAACACCTGAAGGTACCACGTTCATCTGTACAAACAACGGTATGCAAGTATAAACATCATGGGACCACGCAGCCGTCATACCACTCAGGAAGGAGACGCATTCTGTCTCCTACAGATCAACGTACTTCGGCACAAAAAGAGCAAATCAATCCCAGAACAACAGCAAAGGTGAAGATGCTGGAGGAAACAGGTAGACAAGTATCTATATCCACAGTAAAACGAGTCCTACATCGACATAACCTAAAAGGCTGCTCAGCAAGGAAGAAGTTACTGTTTCAAAACCGCCATAAAAAAGCCAGACTACAGTTTGCAAGTGCACATAGGGACAAAGGTCTTACTTTTTGGAGAAATGTCCTCTGGTCTGATGTAACAAAAATTGAACTGTTTGGCCATAATGACCATCGTTATGTTTGGCGGAAAAAGGGTAAGGTTTGCAAGCCGAAGAACACCATCCCAACCATGAAGCATGGGGGTGGCAGCATCTTGTTGTGGGGGTGTTTTGCTGCAGGAGAGACTGGTGCACTTCACAAAATAGATGGCATCATGAGGAAGGAAAATTATGTGGATATATTGAAGCAACATCTCAATGCATCAGCCATGAAGTTAAAGCTCGGTCGCAAATGGGTCTTCCAAATGGACAATGACCCCAAGCATACCTCCAAAGTTGTGGCAAAATTGCTTAAGGACAATAAAGTCAGGTATTGGAGTGGCCATCACAAAGTCTTGACCTCAGTCCGACAGAAAATTTGTGGGCAGAACTGAAAAAGCATGTGCGAGCAAGGAAGCCTACAAACCTGACTCAGTTACACCAGTTCTGTCTGGAGGAATGGAACAAAATTCCAGCAACTTACTGTGAGGAGCTTGTGGAAGGCTACCCAAAACATTTGACCCAAGTTAAACAATTTAAAGGCAATGTTACCAAATACGTACTAACAAGGCGTATGTAAACTTCTGACCCACTGGGAAAGTGATGAAAGAAATAAAAGCTGAAATAAATCATTCTTTCTACTATTATTCTGACATTTCACATTCTTAAAATGAAGTAGTGATTCTAACTGACCTAAGACAGGGAACATTTTCTAGGATTAAATGTCAGGAATTGTGAAAAACTGAGATAAATGTATTTGGCTAAGGTGTATGTAAACTTCTGACTCAACTGTATACCCTGAAGTTCGTAGTCTTTGCGGCAGCAGTGGAATGCAATATATAATAATAAAAAAAAGCTTACAGCACTTCTCCTGAATTTTGGTCAACAGTAACAAGTTATGATCGAACAGTTGAGTGAGGGTGGTAGGCAGTAACGAGAAGAGTTTCTTGCACGTATTAAAGCCTGACCTTATGATACCTTATTGCGTCTAAAATCAACATTAAGGACTCCCAGTTGCACTCCTTCCAAACTCCATATTATTATAGACACATTCTACCAATGATTCAGGATGGAGTCAGGGATTGAGATGAAGGAATGTGAGACATCGGCTAATATAAATAATTTTGCCAGTATGATATAGTCAGCCTGCTGCTCATCTCCCAACTTAGAGCCTTTCTCCAGAAGTTTGTTCACAGAATTTTTACAAGGGTTGACTGGGTGAGGAGCAACACTGTTGTATGTGAATCCAGTGCCCACATTCACATCAAGTGATCCATCCGTTTAATTCTTATGATTTAAAGTTGTGGTTCATATAACTTGATTATTTCAGAGGGCAGTCAATAATCAACTATAGGAGTGGGTTTAGGGTCACATATCTGCCAGACCAATGAAAGGCATTAAATTTCCATTCACAAGGAACATGAATGAACCATATGGCTGTTTACAATAGTCTAGTAACTGCATGCTGACCATTGCTGTTTCCAGCTTTCGTTTCTCTTCCCAAAGCCAATCCAATTGTCACTCTCCAACTGAGATCATCTTGCTGGGCACAAAATTAAGGAAACGATCATGGAATCTACCTGGAGTTTGCTAAGTAAATTCACTGTGCCATTTTGGTCTCTAAATTCTGTAATAACTCATTACATAATGAGGAAGATTTGCATTGTTCCATGGCCCACATGGAATTATGCATTGATAATTCAAGTTTTCATCATTACATTACCACTCAGTACAATTAAATGAGAAAAAATGTCTACTCATCTTTGTAGTGTGGATAGTGACTTTAAAAAAGAAATATATCATTTTAAAAGGCTAACATGCTCTATTTTTGAAACCATCTCATCTACCAATGAGGCAATTCTGTAATACATCCCAGTATTACCAAACTATGACAAAAGAGAAGCCTGCTACAGACAGATCTGAGTAAAATGATCACCAAAAACATACCAATTATTCAGTTTTAAATATTAACACACAGAAAGTAAGCTTTCCCAAAAGTTTAACGATGTTACAATGAGTACTTGAATCTCTGGATCACAAATATATATATTCAGAACATAGCCAAATACTCCTCAAATGAATAAATGTATATCTTCCTAATACAATAACTTAGAACATTTGGCATATCACTGCATATACATCGAATAAAGTTTAGAACACCATTTCTATAATTTATGATTCCATATTTCTTAATTGTAAATGTTAAACAAATGCATGTTTAGATTTTAATGATGAAGAATAGTTTAAAAATTAGATAATTGGAACCGATCATTGAATATTTTTCAGTCCGATGTATCTGACGTTGCAATGCATTGGAATCAAACCCATCCTTTAAAATGAACACACTCACTGGAGATACAAAGTTTAGAAAGGAGGAATTGCATTGCACTTTGTTGTATCAAAAATTACATGAAAACCTGGGTTTAAACGGAAGAGCCTGGATCGGGGAAGCTCAGCGCAAGTAATTAGTAAGTATTTTTATTTTCTATAGGAGCTCTCTGGGCATGAATTCCCATTCTTGGTACATTTTTATTAAAAATTGCTTACTTCCCCTAAGTTTTCCCATTCCAATTTTTCAGTGTTTAGTTTCAACGTGTTCACTACACACATGTAAAAAGTCCACATTTCGTGGAAAAACTGTGCGCTTATCTTCAGCTTCTGTCCACTGAAGATTATTCATTAACTATCCCGATTCGCTAACAGTTTGAAACTCACTACTTCTTGAAATTGTACAGATGTCATTTTCCAGAACAGAAATATCGCACTATAAATACATTCACATAGACATACACAGACATTAAATGAAGGAGGTGATCGTACTAAACCAAGTAAAATGCCAGCAATCACACATACAAGTTCCACTCTTGTGAAGACTTGGTGCTTGCTCATCATACGTTGCAAATGCTAATTTTACATCGGTCGCGAGCTACATTTTGACAAACTTTTCAGAACACTACCAGGTGACACCCGACACGTCTTGAACGCCTGTATCCGCGGCCTTAGAATAATTTATGTATTCATAGAAGCTTTTTTGCAAATGTAACCTGTTTCAATTTAACCAAAACACAGTTTAGTATTTACTACTAACGACCAACTGTGAATATGCGATCAGAAGGATTACGATCTTTCACGCATTTTGAAGAAAAATAACTCGCTTTACAGTAATAGCAGTCTGGAAACTTTTTTTTGCGTTGCCACACTACACTTGGAAGCAGTTGATTTCCCTAAAACTTGCAACTACTACAAATAGAAATGCAATGAAACAACAATGCAGAACCCCCGGTAAGATCAGAGATAACAACACCCAGTTGGACAACAGATACACAACCCACACCTACCTGTTGCAATCAGACAGTGGCGAAAGGCGATCAGCGTTAGTAATAGAGTCTCCATTTGTAGTTGGAAAAAGAAGTGAAAGTGCTTCACTCGGGCCACATAGTTACAATGTACCACCACACACAAGATCGCCTTCGCTCGCTATCCTGTCGCCAGCTCCGTCCCCGCTGGACAACTTTTCCCTCCCTCCCCCCAACCACTACCGAACTCGCCAACGGAAGCCCAGCCACTCGTTCTGATTGACAGCACTCCTTAGCCAATCACCCGATGAGCCCTGCACGCTTGCCCTTTCATGCTGCGAAATCGCTGACTCCTATCCGTCCAGTAACAAACGAGAGGAGGCGGGACATTCTCGGCTCCCTGTCCTCCCTCCTCTCCAAACAGAAGTTCGGCTGACCTGAAGAATGTGTCGATTTGGCTCTTTGCCATAGGATCGTCTGAAAGAGTGTCGCTAAGTAGAGCGAACGATCGGGTTCACGTTACGTTACAAGTAGTTTTATACTTCTTCCTACAAGATCAGTTTGCAGACGCGCGTTGAAAATCAATTATGCCCCGGGTACGAAAACTATTTCCACAAGTGTTTTTGAACAAGTAGGTTCTCAACTATCGAAAACAAGAAAAACCTCTCTGATGTGAATGTTTCCACCTGTAACTTCTCCTAGATAGTAAAGATAGCGATACGAGCCAGACAAAGTGAACGATTACCTATATGTGGGTGCATTTTGTTGCAAAAAATGAGCTAAATACTTCAACATTCGTCTCGAAATACATGGGAAAAAATACTGCCACCAATTGGTGTGAAGGCAAACAGCAAATTATCTTTGTTCAGCTATGAAGGGGAACTCGCACCTTTTATGAATCTGGCCCATTGAAACTTTGAAAATATATCGCACTTATGACTAGTTTTCTTTGTTTAAATACTCCAGAAATGTTTCATCCAAAATTTCGTACCCAAGCGGCTTTACCCATGTGTGCATGTAGAGCTCCCCATTTCAACCCAAACTACCACAACCGTGCCACTGCATACGCTCAATTGTATATGTACTGATTTCTTGCTTCATTTGCTATTTCACCTGGAGATTTGGAAAGAGACATCGGTATGTGACTTATGAAAAATCAGAAATAAATGTCCGCAAAGTCATTTTAGTTTACATTTAGTAATTGTAGATGTTCATCTGGACACCCTTCTCCCAGGTGATTTTTAACTCGGAAATGTTGAACAATGTTTTACTTTGTCCGTTTTAATTCACCTGATCCATTTTCTTTTATTAAAACTAGGGTTTTGTTGGCGTTCTGAATAGTCTGATGTCCGGCAGCATTTCGCAACAGTAATGTGGAAGTGTGACTCAGATTGAGCAGTTAGTTATTCTCTCCAGGGAAATTATTTAAAACAATTATCTGCTTTGCCCTGTTTGATTCTATGTCTTCTTTACTACATGATGTGAACATCAATATGTTTCATTCAACTTTTTGTTCACCAGAGAAAGTAACTCAACTCCAGTCAGCCTCTCCCTGGCTAAAATTAGGAACCTGCTTTATGTGGAATTGCAACATAATATAGCACCCTTCAGTAGCTGAAATCTCAATGAACTTCAGAAGTATTTATCAAACAGTTCGATGCCAAGCTACATTAAGAAGTATTTTCTCCATTGCAGAAATTACCCTCTTCTGAAGTATTTGTTGGCTCTGGTATGTTTTCAGACGTACAGGGAGGGATGGTCCAGGTACCACATAAATGCATGATTATTCAAGTTTCAAATATCCAAAAGCTCAGTCAAAGAGGTTGACAAAAAGGAACACAATAAAGCAGGGAAGAGAAGGGAAGGATGTTACAGAGAGAGCAGATGTAGCTGAATATGGATGAGACCATGGAGGCATTTCAAAGTTAGAAATAAATTTAATATTAAAGTACATATGTGTCACCATGTACTTCCCTGAGGTTCATTTTTGCAGGCGTTCACAGCAGAACAAAGAAATAGAGTGGAATCAATAAAAAAAACTGCACACTAATGCTGACACACAGAAGGCAAACTGTGCAAATGCAAATATATATATATAAATAAATAACATGAAGAACATAAGTTGTAGAGTCCTTGAAAGTGAGTCCATATGTTGTGAAATCAGTGCTGAGGTGACTGAAGTTAAGCTCTCTAGTTCAGGAGTCTGATGCTTGAAGGGTAATAACTTCCTGAACCTGGTGTTGTGGAACCTAGGGCTCTTGCAGTTTCTTCCCAATGACAGCAATAAGAAGAGAGCATGGCCTTGAAGATCGGGGGTCCTAGCTTTCTTGTAGATGTGCTCAGTGGTGTACAGAGTTTTTTTTGTGATGGACTGGGCTATATCGATCACATTTTATAGGCTTTTCCATTTTTGGGTATTGGTGTTTCCATAACCAAGCCATGATGCAACCAGACGGGATACTATCCGCTGTGCATCTATGGAAGTTGGTCAGAGTTTTAGTTGACATACTAAATCTGTTCAAATTTCTAAGAAAGTGGAGATGTTGAAATGGCACTGGTCCCAAAAACACACAAAATAGTAGCACAAAGACAAGAAAATCTGCAGATGCCGGAAATCCAAGCAACTCACACAAAATGCTGAAGGAACTCAGCAGGCGAGGCAGAATCTATGGAAAACAGTCCTGATGAAAGGTCTCAGCCTGAAACATGAACTATTTACTCCTTTCCATAATGCTGCCTGGCCTGCTGAGTTCCTCCAGCATTTTGCGTGTGTCGCATGTAAAATTCTGGAGGCTTTGCTTAACTGGAAGCCAATTTAGGGCATGAAGCACAAGAGTGAAAGGTGAACATCTTTGCAGTTCTAAAGAGGTGCATAGCAAAACCTTGGGTAAATTAATTTATTGAGGGTAGAATAAGACATTCAAATAAGAGACTTTTGGAATAGATAAACTAAAGGCAACAACAGCATGAAGGTTTTATCAGCAGATGAGCTGAGGCAAAGTATGTCTGAGCAATTTTTATAATGCTGTGGGTGAGTGGCCTTAAATAATGTCTGAGATATGCAGTAGAAGTTTTACTTGGCATCATATTTGACACCAAGACTTCAGACAGTCTGGTTCATTAGGAAGTAGTTGCCAAAGAGAGGCACTAAATCAGTAATATGGGAATGGAGACTATAATGAAGGCCAAGAACAATATTTCCCAATACTTTTGCTCATCCAATTTTGGATGTCAGACAAAGAATCTGACTTTTAACATGCATTGTATCTGTAACAATTACAAAGTGTTTTTCACCCGCCTAAATCAATCAGTAATCTATGGAAAGGGGACATAGATAGCCTCCACTCATTAGAAAGTCTGTTGTTCTACCTTTGAACTGGAAATTAATGCATTTTCCTCACAAATGCTGTGAAAATGCTTATGCTCTATTGGTACTTTTTCAAAGCTGAAAAACTACATCTTGCAGTTATAGAAATAAGTAGGCTCTATTTTCCAAGGTCTTAAACCCCTCTACAGGTTTGAAATTTACATATGTGAACCTGTCTAGAAGCTATATGCTCAATACTATTATATAGATTGTCTACCTGAGCTGAGCCTACTCTATAACTGTAACATTTTATTTTGTACTCTTTATGTTACCTCATACCCACATTAAGGACTCCTTATCTTGGTATTTCATGGTCTTGTTATTTATTGCTGTTTATTTATATTTGCACAGTTTGATCTCTTCTGCACGTTCATTGATCCTGTTATAGTTACTCTCATATAGATTAGCTGTGTATGCCCGCAGGAAAATGAATCTCAGGGTTGTATATGGTGACATATATATACTTTGATAATAAAATTTACTCTGTGCTTTGAACTTTGAACCTCAATGCACTGTTGTAACAAATTGATCTGTATGCAAGACAAGTTTGTCACTGTACCTCGGTACAGGTGATAATAATGAGCAAATTTACCAGCAGTGACTGCCATATCAGAGTTTTCTATGACTGTAAGCTAGGAGTTAAATAACATTGGTAAAATCTAAAGCAAACAGTTGTTATAAACATAGTATTCATTGATCAGTTCTACTTTTCAGAAAGGGTACGTTTTCCCATGATGATCTTGTTAATTATAGGGTTGATTTTTCTTTGCATTTCTTTCCCTCTCTCAGCATATTTTGTTTTAATTTAGGTACCTATGCCTGATTATTTAGAGTGCATTAATTTCAATGTTTGTGCCTTGGGAATTTGAGGGTAGGTAGAATAAATAATACCACTCACAACACCTTTTCTATTTTCCTTCTGCAATATTATATAATATAAAAATAATTGGACTATAATTTATGGTGCAATTTAAATTAAAATATAAAGTACACCACAAATTGGAGTCCAATTATAAACCAGTATATTGGATTGTTAGGTGTTTTGTAGTTACTTACTTGACCTTAAAACGAATAAAAACTGTGATAAGAAGATTGCTCAGACCAAAGCCGTTCAGTTGTGATCTGTAGATTTAATTTTTTGCAATCATGTTCAACTCAGGATGGTGAGTAACTTCAAAAAGTATTTCAAGATAGTAGTGTTTACACAATTCAATCCCTGGAGTAAGAATAAGACCACGGGGCATGTGGCAGGGATTGCGGGTTTGAGCAGTTTAACATTGTGAAGGCAACAGTGCCAATGAATGACTTACTCCCTCCATCACAATGGAAGTGTGGCTACCATGTGTGCCATCTACAAAATGCACCACAGACACTTAGAAAGGTTCTTTCAGCAGCATGGACAGAGCTGTGTGACAGTGGTAGTTCAAAATTGGAGGTTGGCACCACCTCAACAGCAGGTGGAGTAGGGAAGGGCAATAGGTGCCAAACTTGCAGCAACTCCAACGAAGCATACACGAGATGCCATTCCATTACGGGTATGCAAATATACAGTAAGGGTGTGAATCACTACAGAAAGTCAGATCTGAACAGCATGGAGAAGTGCTGAACTTGCATTGTTGAAGAGGCTTAATTTGCATATTTGTCAGGACAGCTCACTGCATTTAGTGACCTGAAGAACACTGTACATTTGCAAGGCTTGGTGTACTTAGTTACCAGGTAGATGTGAAAAGTAATTGAGAAGGCAAATGGCATATTGGCCTTTAAAAGCAAAGGGATTATATGGAAGTATTATTACAATTATATCGGGTGTTGGTGAGGCCACACCTAGAGTATTGTGATTATCGTCCCTTATTTAAGAAAAGACGTACAAGGGTTGGAAGCAGTCTAACAATGATTCTGTAGGCTAATTCTTGGGATGAGAAGGGCGATCTATCATGAACAGCTAAAGCAAATGGATCTGTATTCAGAATCAGAATCAGGTTGAATATCACTGGCATATGTCATGAAATTTGTTAACTTAGCAGCAGGAGTGCAATGCAATACATGGTAATATAGGGAAAAAAGTAAGTCCGTTATAGTAACTATGTGTATATGTACATAGTTAAATTAAAAATAGTGCAAAATCAGAAATAATAGAAGTAAGGTAGTCTTCATGGGTTCAATGTCCTTTTAGAAACCAGATAGCAGAGGGGAAGAAGATGTTCTTGAATCGCTGAGTGTGAGCCTTCAGGCTTCTGTAGCTCCTTCCTGATGGTAACAATGAGAAGAGGGCATGTCCTGGGTGATGGGGGTCCTTAATAATGGACGTTTGACTTTCTGAGGCACCGCTCCTTGAAGATGTCTTGGATACTATGGAGGCTAGTACCCAAGATGGAGCTGACTAATTTTACAACTTTCTGTAGCTTCTTTCAATGCTGTGCAGTAGCCCCCCCACCCACACCCCCCCCATACCAGACAGTGATGCAGCCTGTCAGAATGCTCTCCACAGTTTATCTGTAGAAGGTTTCAAGTATTTTAGTTAATAAACCAAATCTTCTCAAGATCCTAATGTAGCTGCTGCCTTGCCTTTTTTATAGTTGCATTGATATGTTGGGGTCAGGTTAGATCCTCAGAGATATTGATACCCAGGAACTTGAAAATGCTCACTCTCTGCACTTCTGATCCCTCCATGAGGATTGGTTTGTGGTCCCTCGTCCTATCCTTTCTGAAGTCCACAATCAGCTCTTCTTCGGAATTTCGTAGAATTTCGGGTGATGTGACTGAAATGATAAATTACTAAGGGGCATGATGGAGTAGATATTGAGATATTCCCACCACTGGGAGAGTCTTGAATGAGAGAACATAAACAAGAAGGTGATCATTTAGAACTGAGGTGTGCAATGAATTTCATCTTGCAAAGGATAGTGAATCTCTGGTGTCCTCTACACTGAAAGGTTACAGTCTAGATCATTTAAACAAGAGGTAGATTCATTTAGTGTTCATTGATCAGTTCTACTTTCCAGAAAGAGTACGTTTTTCCACGGTGCTCTTGTTAATTATAGGGTTGATTTTTCTTTGCTTTTCTTTCCCTCTCTCAGCACATTTAGGTACCTTTGCCCGATTATTTAGGCACAACTCAATGTTTGCACGATTTAAGTACCGGGCCAGATTGAAAAGGTGAGGGCGTTGGGTCTGGAGCTGAGGCGAGGGGCAGTTCTGCCTGATTCTGCTTGATACTCAGCTTTGCTCTGAACTGGGGCTGTGGGCTACTCTGGCTGCAGTGATGCCTGACTTCATGCCTATGGCCTCACAAGGTTTACTTGGCTTTGCGATGAGCTGAGACAGCAGCCTGCTCTGGCTGTAGAGATGCCTGGCTTTGTATCTTTCGTAAAACTTCATTTCTGAAGCTGTATGCTTACTTTTATTGTTTGCATGATTTGTTTCTTTCTCTCTCTCTCTCTCTCTGTTGGGTGTGTGACAGTCTTTTTTCAATGGGTTCTTTTGAGTTTCTTTGTTTTGTGACTGCCTATAAGGAGACAAATCGCGAGGTTGTATAATATATACATGCTTTGATAATAAATGTACTTTGAACTTTGTACTTTGTTGATCGCAGAATTGCTTTAGGTTTCATAAGTGAAATCAAAAGGAAGGGGAATCCTTTTCAGTGTATATGCCTGAATTGAAGAGATTGTCTGAGCGTTGTCATTTCAGTGATGGGTTTAACGATGCACTGAGGGATTGTTTAGTTTGTGGGGATCTTACAAGAGCGCATTCAAAAATGGCTCCTAACTGAATCACAACTTACATTTAAAAAAGCAGTTGAAATACTGTAGCTATATCATTCGAAACAGCAGAGACTCAACATACATGGAATTGAGTTGCAGTCAGGAATGAAAATGAGGAGGAACAAAATTGCCGCAACTGGACAGAGGTCTGCCTGGATAAATAAATTGGTTACCATTGTGACAGAGACTCGCATACACTAGACCAATGCAGATGTAACGCTGAAACCTGCAGAAAATACAAAGAAGTAGGACACATACAAAGAGCATGTCAGACAGACAAAAATAATTGAACTGCACAGGGAAGAAGTAAAGATACAAAAGCAAGTTGCACTTTCAAAAAGAGCACTAAACTGCATGCTGTTGATGAAAAATCTGACAATGATGAGAGTGACTCAGGACTGAGTAGCCTTTAGGTTTATTGTGTGAAAACTAACAAGAGACCAGCCATGTGGCTTACATCAGAAGTGAAACATAAATTAATTCAATTGGAATTGGACACTGGCTCAGCTGTTTCAGTCATTCCACAAAATGAGTTTGAATAGCATTTCACAGATACTGAACTGAAGCTTTCAGATATCCAACTAAGAAGTTATACTGGAGAAAAGATAACTTCTGTGGGAATGACAATGAAATACAACAACCAACAAGCCACATTGGGCTTGTATGTGATAAAAACAGGAGAGTCCAGCATTACAGGGTTGTAAATAGCCGAGACAACTACTTGCTTGCAGATCCATCCATCATTTGCATGTCACATCCCCTGCAATTGAGTCAACCGAAATAAAATTAAGGAAGATACTCGGTGGAAAACACAAACATATCAAAAGTAAAACAGTGCTAAATGAAAATGCTACACTCAGGTTTTACAATGCCCATCCAGTTTTTCATACCATCAGTAATTAAATAACCAATGAGCTTGATTGTATGGAGGGTGAAGGAATTCTTTCCAAGGTTGAGTGGAGCCCACGGGCAGCGCAAGGGATCCCAGCAGCCAAGAAGAATGGATATGTCATGATCTGTGGTGATTTTAAGATCACCATCAAGCTAGTGCTGGAAATAGATCAATACCCTCTACCCAGGATAGAGGGTAGGTTTGCAAACATTCCTGGAGGCAGAAGAAGAGTCCAAAGTTCTTCTCACCATAAACACTCACAAAGCGCTTTATTGATATTTTTAAGGTAGCAACAGCACCTGCACTCTGGCAGAAAGCTATGGACCAGGTGCTGCAAGGCTGGGCGGGCTCTCTGTGTTACCTGGATGACGTCATTGCTACCAGTAAAGATGACAAGAAACGTCTCCAAAATCTCAAGACAGTGTTAAAAATATTAGAAGGTTATGGGCTCAGAGAACAAATGTGACAAGTATGAATTCCTTAAACCAAGCTTCACTTACTGTGGTCACACTACTGACACAGAAGGATTACACAAATGCGCTGAGAAAATACAAGCAGTGGTGGATTCCCAAGGCCAAAGGACGTGTCATAGTTACAATCATACATGGTGATGTCATACATTGTACTCACGCATTGTCTAGTGAAACTTGCCATGCAGAGTTCGGATGCAACAGGTCCAGAAGAAAGGCACCCAGAGCTGTCACAATCACTCCCTGCAGTTCCGAAGTCAACTCCTACAACCACCACGGAGGAGGCCCCAGAGCCTGAGGTTGTTTCACAGCCACAAGTCTCACCTGCCAAGCAGAGTGGCCCCCACCCCTTGTCAGGAAAAACATTATCCCACTAGAATAAAAAATCCTCCACAGTGATTAAATCTTTAGTCCTGAATGGGACAATTTAAAATTTATTAAGCTGTGGATGTCTGTATAGCAGCTGTATTATATAACATACTGTATATAATCGTTGAGATCCATTCTATATTGAGTTAGAGTTTATAGCTGAGCGGGGGGGAGTGTTGTGCATTAGTGTTGTTCGATTACGCATTCTTTATTGTTTAAGCAATTAATTACGGGTTATACTGTATGTAGAAAGTATGCCATCACATCACCTTGCTTAAAATAAAAACAAAGTTAGACACAATATTCCCAGCTCCATGTTTTTTTGATTCTGATTAGTTTTATGTTTTGGAGTATCAAAACATAACAGGAATCTCCTGCTCACAGCCGCTCAAAGTGGCTGAAGAGCCTTGAAGATGACCCTGCGAACCTTGAGTCCATGCACTGGCAGCACACAGAGGACCCGTGTAGATGGCAGATGAAATAAACCACCCGACAATCTGTCCAAAAACAGTCACTGTCTGTCTCTTCTTTGGAAGAGTTCGTGTTTCCCACGTTAGCTTCATTTGCCACAAAACTGGAGTGGAAGAAAATCATCCTAGGAAGAATCAGAAGAAGCACTAATGATAATTTTTATCCATATTACTCCTAACCTTTATTGCTGTTGGCCAACAGCTCAGTTAACTTCTTTCCTTCCTAGTAATAAATCGGTGCAGTATGCATGCTGATGGTGACACTTTTGGCTCCGACCTTACTAGATTCTTATGATATGATTAACAGCACTAAAGGCTATGACATGGGCCTTGTTATATTTTCAGTGTGTTGTTGTTTTCCAATAAAGTCAAGGCTACATTTGCTGGTCCTGATAGCCAAACAACCATCTGCTAATTCTCTTGAGATCTTCAAATAATGCAGACTTACTAAATATTTACATAATAAAAGGATTATAAGTGCTCCTGGATAATGGGTATTTATATGAGAGATCACAGTTGTGCGACCATAAACCATATTCACATTTATTGAGTGATATTTCTTTCTTGTTTACATATGTATCTGTGTGATGTGTGAGCCCCCGTCTGCCACATGGGTTCCGTCTATAAAGTTTCTAGGGAAGCATGCCAGAGAGTCAGTTGCTTTTCCAGTTGGTGTATCTTCTCGACTGCAAAAGTAATTAAAGATTTCCCGTCGGCAAACATAACATTAGCCATTTGGATCAAAGACTGAAAACAAATGTAATGTGACCAGTTGTTTGCACTGAATTTTAGGAAGGATGTGACAGCCTTAAAAAAACTGATTTAATCAAACATCTCTGGTCAGGGAGAGTGAGGAGGTGATAGAGAGGAGTGGAAGGCAGGTGGTCACGCCGGGGCCACGGGAGGCAGACAAGTGGGTCACGGTTAGGAGGGGGAAGGGGAAAAGTCAGGTGATGGGGAGTACCCCGGTGGCTGTGCACCTTAACAACAGGTACTCCTGTTTGAGTACTGTTGGGGGGGACAGCTTACCCGGGGGAAGCGACAGTGGCCGTGCCTCCGGCACAGAGTCTGGCCCTGTAGCTCAGAAGGGTAGGGCAACGAAGAGGAGGGCAGTTGTGATAGGGGACTCGATAGTAAGGGGGTCAGATAGGCGATTCTGTGGACGCAGTCCAGAGACCCGGATGGTAGTTTGCCTCCCTGGTGCCAGGGTCCGGGATATTTCTGATCGTGTCCAAGATATCCTGAAGTGGGAGGGTGAGGAGCCAGAGGTCGTGGTACATATAGGTACCAATGACATAGGTAGGAAAAGGGATGAGGGCCTGAAAGGAGAATATAGGGAGCTAGGAAGGGAGTTGAGAAAAAGGACCGCAAAGGTAGTAATCTCGGGATTACTGCCTGTGCCACGCGACAGTGAGAGTAGGAATGCGATGAGGTGGAGGATAAATGCGTGGCTGAGGGATTGGAGCAGGGGGCAGGGATTCAAGTTTTTGGATCATTGGGACCTCTTTTGGCGCAGGCGTGACCTGTACAAAGAGGACGGGTTACACTTGAATCCTAGGGGGACCAATATCCTGGCAGGGAGATTAGCGGGGGCTACTGAGGTGACTTTAAACTAGAATGGTTGGGGGGTGGGAATCAAATTAAAGAAGCTAGGCGTGAGGAGGTTAGTTCACAACAGAGGGATGGGAACCAGTGCAGAGAGACAGAGGGGTGTAAAGTGAGGGTAGAAGCAAAAAGTACAAAGGAGAAAAGTAAAAGTGGCAGGCCGACAAATCCAGGGCAAGCATTAAAAAGGGCCACTTTTCAACATAATTGTATAAGGGCTAAGAGAGTTGTAAAAGAGCGCCTGAAGGCTTTATGTGTCAATGCAAGGAGCATTCGTAATAAGGTGGATGAATTGAAAGTGCAGATTGTTATTAATGATTATGATATAGTTGGGATCACAGAGACATGGCTCCAGGGTGACCAGGGATGGGAGCTCAACGTTCAGGGATATTCAATATTCAGGAGGGATAGACATGAAGGAAGGGGAGGTGGGGTGGCGTTGCTGGTTAAAGAAGAGATTAACGCAATAGAAAGGAAGGACATAAGCCGGGAAGATGTGGAATCGATATGGGTAGAGCTGCGTAACACTAAGGGGCAGAAGACGCTGGTGGGAGTTGTGTACAGGCCACCTAACAGTAGTAGTGAGATCAAAGATGGTATTAAACAGGAAATTAGAAATGTGTGCAATAAAGGAACAGCAATTATAATGGGTGACTTCAATCTACATGTAGACTGGGTGAACCAAATTGGTAAAGGTGCTGAGGAAGAGGATTTCTTGGAATGTATGCGGGATGGTTTTTTGAACCAACATGTCGAGGAACCAACTAGAGAGCAGGCTATTCTGGACTGGGTTTTGAGCAATGAGGAAGGGTTAATTAGTGATCTTGTCGTGAGAGGCCCCTTGGGTAAGAGTGACCATAATATGGTGGAATTCTTCATTAATATGGAGAGTGACATAGTTAATTCAGAAACAAAGGTTCTGAACTTAAAGAGGGGTAACTTTGAAGGTATGAGACGTGAATTAGCTAAGATAGACTGGCAAATGACACTTAAAGGATTGGCGGTGGATATGCAATGGCAAGCATTTAAAGGTTGTATGGATGAACTACAACAATTGTTCATCCCAGTTTGGCAAAAGAATAAATCAAGGAAGGTAGTGCACCCGTGGCTGACAAGAGAAATTAGGGATAGTATCAATTCCAAAGAAGTAGCATACAAATTAGCCAGAGAAAGTGGCTCACCTGAGGACTGGGAGAAATTCAGAGTTCAGCAGAGGAGGACAAAGGGCTTAATTAGGAAGGGGAAAAAAGATTATGAGAGAAAACTGGCGGGGAACATAAAAACGGACTGTAAAAGCTTTTATAGATATGTAAAAAGGAAAAGACTGGTAAAGACAAATGTAGGTCCCCTGCAGACAGAAACAGGTGAATTGATTATGGGGAGCAAGGACATGGCAGACCAATTGAATAATTACTTTGGTTCTGTCTTCACTAAGGAGGACATAAATAATCTTCCAGAAATAGTAAGGGACAGAGGGTCCAGTGAGATGGAGGAACTGAGTGAAATACATGTTAGTAGGGAAGTGGTGTTAGGTAAATTGAAGGGATTGAAGGCAGATAAATCCCCAGGGCCAGATGGTCTGCATCCTAGAGTGCTTAAGGAAGTAGCCCAAGAAATAGTGGATGCATTAGTGATAATTTTTCAAAACTCGTTAGATTCTGGACTAGTTCCTGAGGATTGGAGGGTGGCTAATGTAACCCCACTTTTTAAAAAAGGAGGGAGAGAGAAACCGGGGAATTATAGACCGGTTAGCCTAACGTCGGTGGTGGGGAAACTGCTGGAGTCAGTTATCAAGGATGTGATAACAGCACATTTGGAAAGCGGTGAAATGATCAGACAAAGTCAGCATGGATTTGTGAAAGGAAAATCATGTCTGACGAATCTCATAGAATTTTTTGAGGATGTAACTAGTAGAGTGGATAGGGGAGAACCAGTGGATGTGGTATATTTGGATTTTCAAAAGGCTTTTGACAAGGTCCCACACAGGAGATTAGTGTGCAAACTTAAAGCACACGGTATTGGGGGTAAGGTATTGGTGTGGGTGGAGAATTGGTTAGCAGACAGGAAGCAAAGAGTGGGAATAAACGGGACCTTTTCAGAATGGCAGGCGGTGACTAGTGGGGTACCGCAAGGCTCAGTGCTGGGACTCCAGTTGTTTACAATATATATTAATGACTTGGATGAGGGAATTAAATGCAGCATCTCCAAGTTTGCAGATGACACGAAGCTGGGTGGCAGTGTTAGCAGTGAGGAGGATGCTAAGAGGATGCAGGGTGACTTGGATAGGTTGGGTGAGTGGGCAAACTCATGGCAGATGCAATTTAATGTGGATAAATGTGAAGTTATCCACTTTGGTGGCAAAAATAGGAAAACAGATTATTATCTGAATGGTGGCCGATTAGGAAAAGGGGAGGTGCAACGAGACTTGGGTGTCATTATACACCAGTCATTGAAAGTGGGCATGCAGGTACAGCAGGCGGTGAAAAAGGCGAATAGTATGCTGGCATTTATAGCGAGAGGATTCGAGTACAGGAGCAGGGAGGTACTACTGCAGTTGTACAAGGCCTTGGTGAGACCACACCTGGAGTATTGTGTGCAGTTTTGGTCCCCTAATCTGAGGAGAGACATCTTTGCCATAGAGGGAGTACAAAGAAGGTTCACCAGATTGATTCCTGGGATGGCAGGACTTTCATATGAAGAAAGACTGGATGAACTGGGCTTGTACTCGTTGGAATTTAGAAGATTGAGGGGGGATCTGATTGAAACGTATAAGATCCTAAAGGGATTGGACAGTCTAGATGCAGGAAGATTGTACCCGATGTTGGGGAAGTCCAGAATGAGGGGTCACAGTTTGAGGATAGAGGGGAAGCCTTTTGGGACCGAGATTAGGAAAAACTTCTTCACACAGAGAGTGGTGAATCTGTGGAATTCTCTGCCACAGGAAACTGTTGAGGCCAGTTCATTGGCTATGTTTAAGAGGGAGTTAGATATGGCCCTTGTGGCTACAGGGGTCAGGGGGTATGGAGGGAAGGCTGGGGCGGGGTTCTGAGTTGGATGATCAGCCATGATCATAATAAATGGCGGTGCAGGCTCGAAGGGCCGAATGGCCTACTCCTGCACCTATTTTCTATGTTTCTATGTTTCTATCTCCAAGAGTGAGCTATTTCAGTATTTCAGTTAGGCATTGCAAATAACTGGATAAACTCGTGTTGATCTACTTATAGAAGGAAAGGTTAGTAGGTGATTGAAACCATGTATGATTTAGACAATTTGTAAGCATTACCAGAGATCATGAATTTAAGATGACTGGAAAAGGATTTGAAGGTGATGCAAGGATATATTTGTTCACAGACTATATAGTCATAAGCTGGAATTGACTGCATGAAATGGTGGTAGAACCAGATTCACTCATGGCTTTCAGAATAGGATGAGCCAATTTTGTGAAGTTAGATAATGCAACAGGAAATGAAAAGCAAAAAGATTGCAGGTGCTTGAACTGTGATATAAATAGGTCAGGCAGTATCTACTGAGGGAGAAACAGAAAAATATTTCATTTGATTAAATATCAAAACCAGGAAAGATTAAAAATCTAATTTTAAGTTTCAGAGTATAATGGAAATACCTATGAGCAGGTTGGAGACCATGAGACTGAAAGTTGCAAATGATGATGTGTCTGGTTGTGAAGAGATGGTAAAATCTTCTCAGATGATTATTCTGAAAGAGTTGCAAGTAGGAGACGAATGACAGAAAAGAAAGAAATAAAAACAGGAGCTGTGAAAAACACAGCACTGCAGTTGCTGGAAATCAGAAATGATAATGCTGTAAAGATCCAGCAGGGAAGGCAGCATTTGTGGAGAGCAAAGCACAGTCACAAACACCTGTCACTTTAGTTCTCCCTCCCACACCCATATTGATTCTCCATCCTTGGCCTATTCTTCTGCTTCAGTGAAACTCAACATAATCTTGAAGAATAGTATCTCCTGTTCTGTGTAGCCCTTAAGATTCAACACTTAAATTTGCATGTTTAGCTTCTCCAGTCAATGCAAGAACTGGCTACTTCATCTAAAACAATGGTTCCCAAAGCGGACGGTGTGAGTTTTTAAGGGGACGATAAAGATAAAGGGGGCAGGGTGGTGCTTGGTAGATGGGGAGCAGCTGAGAATTACAGGCTTATTTTTAAAAATGAATTATTTATTGTAAGCATTTGATCTTCTGTGCCTCATAATTGACTGCAATGATCACGTAATCACTTCATCTCTTGCTGACCCACCATTCTCTCAGACTTTGCTCAAGGCACATTATAGTTGTTGAAAAGCAACGTGACACTTCGGTATATGGACTGGCGGGTTACTTCCAGGTCCAACATTCATTCCGCTCACCAGTATAGTTGTGTAAGCTACTACAATTCCTATACTCTAATCACAAAGTGACACACTTCCTGTGACTTAGGGTATGGCATTCATTGGGATGAAGTTCAGAATTTAGTCATAGTCATACTTTATTGATCCCGGGGGAAATTGGTTTTCGTTACAGTTGCACCATAAATAATAAATAGTCATAGAACCATAAATAATTAAATAGTAATATGTAAATTATGCCAGTAAATTATGAAATAAGTCCAGGACCAGCCTATTGGCACAGGGTGTCTGACCCTCCGAGGGAGGAATTGTAAAGTTTGATGGCCACAGGCAGGAATGACATCCTATGACGCTCTGTGCTGCATCTTGGAGGAATGAGTCTCCCTTTTGTGTCTCCATTTGAGTCTCCATTTTCCCTTTCGAATGGTCTTCACTGCATTTCTCCCTCCCACAGCTTAACCAAGATATCTCTGCCCCCCTTTAAGTACCTTCAGGCAGAGAGTTAGGCTTTGCCTGAGCTATTATGACATTATAACTTTCCCCTTTGTTAATTGCAGTGCTTCAGGTTGGATTTAAACAATAGGCAATTGACCATGGTCACTAATCCATAAGGGAAAAGGTAGAATTAAACCAAATGAAAATGAAATGTAGACAGCATAGTGTGGAGTATCTGAAATATGGATTTATACCAGCACCAAGCAACCAACAACAGCCAATGTGTCTGTTGTGTGAAAATGTTTTTCCAAATGAAGCAATGAAAACATCCAGGCTCTTTGAACATTTGAAGAGAATACACTCTGATAAAGCAAACAAGAACTTGGCTTATTTTCAGACACTTCATGAAAATGTTCAGAAACGGAAAAACACTTCAAAACATGTTCACAACGAAACAGTGATGGCATGCATGCTTCATTCAATATTTCATTGTTTATTCCTAAGTCTGGAAGTCCGTATACAATTGGAGAAGAACTGATTCTGCCATCAGTAAGAAAGATTCTGAGTACGATTTTGCATAAGTCACCAGACCAAATAATTAAAGTGATTCCACTCAGCAAAACTCTGTTCAAAGATGAATAAATGAAAGGTCTGAGAATATCAAAGACACATTTTGCAACATACTTAGTACAACAGAATACAGTTTGATGAGTCAACTTTGCCTGGCAATGAACATTTACTTTTTGGTTATGTTTGCTTCATAAAAGATAAAAACATGGTTCAAGAGTTGTTATTTGCAAGGGGACTAGTTGTTATTTGCAAGTACGAAGGGTGAGTCCATATTTTGGGTTATTGAGCAATTTTTCAAAGAGAAGGACATTCTGCCTACCAACATTCTTGCTTGTGCAACAGACAGGGCACCATCAATGACAGAACACCACTGTGGGGTTATTACTTTCTTGAAAAAAGCTGTACCTAACATATTTACCATTTGCTGTGTATCTCAGTGACCACATGTTGCAAAAATTCTAAATGATTGGCTGCACAAGTCATTAAATACTGCTTTCACAACAGTAAATAAAATCATATCCCATGCTCTTCATTTTTGACTATTTTGAGAGCTTTACACTGAGAATGCTTGCTGGATTATTCCACAGGTCCTGCAGTTGAAAAGCCTCATGTGCTGTTCAGATTACTGTCTATGATAATATGAGAAAATCTAAGCAGTAATTTTATAAGCCAATGCTTTTTCTAAGAGTACAGAATTATTAAGTTAAGAAATTGGGCTATGTGGTATCCACTTTCAGGTAATAAAACTTCTGTCTGATAATCATTCCATATAATGTTCAAAGTAAAATTTATTATCAGAGTACATACATGTCACCACATACAACCCTGAAATTCTTTTACTGGGGGTATACTTAGCAAATCTATCGAGCAGTAACTGTAGACAAGATCTGTAAACTGTAAACATCAGGAACTGTAAACCGTAAGCAAACTGTGCAAATGCAGATAATAAATAAATTACGAGCACCAAGTAACAAGATAAAAGGGTCCTTAATGAATGTAGTTATTCCCTTTTATTCAAGAGCCTGATGGTTGATGGTTCTAATTGTTCTTGAACTTGGAGGTGCAAGTCCTGTGGCACTTGTACCTTCTACCTGATGGCAGCAGTGAGAAAAGAGCATGGCCTGGTTGGTGAGGATCTTTGATGATGGATGCTGCTTTTCTATGGCAATGTTTCATGTAGATGCACTCAATGGTTGGGAGGGTTTTACGTGTGATGTACTGGGCTAATTACACTACCTTTACCACTCAAAGGCTTTGGTGTTCCCCTACCAGACCATAATGCACACTTTCTACCACACATCTATAGAAGTTTGTTAAGGTTTTTGATGACATGCCAAATCTCTGCAGACTCCCAAAGAACTAGAGGCACTGTTGTGTTTTCTTTGCAATTACGAGGGGTGATTCATAAGTTCATGGCCTAAGGTAGAAGGAGTCAATTTTAGAAAACCTAGCACATTTACTTTTCAACAGGAATTCTGCAGATGCTGGAAAATTCAAGTAACACACATCAAAGTTGCTGGTGAACGCAGCAGGCCAGGCAGCATCTCTAGGAAGTACAGTCAACGTTTCAGGCCGAGACTCTTCGTCAGGACTAACCGAAGGAAGAGTTAGTAAGAGAAAAATCTTACTGGCCTGCTGCGTTCACCAGCAACTTTGATGTGTGTTGCTTACATTTACTTTTCAACATAGTCCCCTCCTACATTTACACACTTAGTCCAGTGGTCGTGGAGCATACGGATCTTGGACCTGCAGAAAGTGATTGATAAGTTTGTGGCCTAAGGTAGAAGGAGATAAGTTATACAGCCGTCATTACATGCACATGCAGTTCAACTCTTTGTGATTATGAAGAAAGTTTGAAGTTAATAACTCATCTCCTTCTATCTTAGGCCACAAACTTATCAATCACCCTTGTTGTGGACAGTTTCTGGAGGTCCAACATCTGTATGCTCCACGAACGCTGGACTAAGCGTGTAAATGTAGGAGGGGACTATGTTGAAAAATAAATGTGCTAGGTTTTCTAAAATTGACTCCTTCTATCTTAGGCCATGAACTTACCAATCACCCCTTGTAAATTTATATGATGGGTTCAGGACGGGTCCTCTAAGATAGTGACACCCAGGAATTTAAAGTTACTGACCCTATCCACTCTGATCCTCCAATGACTCCTGGCTCATGGCTCTCTGGTTTCCCTCTCCTGAAGTCTATAATCAGGTCCTTCATCTTACTGACATTGAGTGAGAGGTTGTTGTTATTACATCGCTCAGCGAAGTTTTCAATCTCCCTCCTGTATGCTGATTCATCACCACCTTTGGTACAGGCCACAACAGTGGTGTTGTCAGCAAACTTGAATATGGTGTTGGAGCTGTACTTAGCCACCCAGTTATAGGTGTAAAGTGATTAGAGCAGGGGGCTAAGTACACATCCCTGCAGTGTTCCTGTGCTGATGGAGATTGTGCAGGAGATGTCTTTGCCAATCTGAACTGACTGGGGTCTACAAGTGAAGAAATGCAGGATCCAATTGCACAAGGGGGTATTGAAGCCCAGGTCGTCGACTTTACTGATTAGTTTTGAGAGGGTGATGGTATTAATACCGAGCTGTAATTGATAAAGAGCATCCTGATGTATGCATCTTTGCTGTCCGGCTGTTCCAGGGTTGTGTGAAGTGCAAGAGAGATGGCATCTGCTGTAAACCTGTTGCTTCGGTAGGCAAATAAGAGTGGATCCAAGTTGCCACTGATCTAGTTCAACATCAGCCTCTCAAAACACTTCATCACTGTGGGTGTAAGTGCCACTGGGCAATAGATCAAATTGGTGAGCCCATAACTTCATGCAATCATTGTTTTCTGGACATAAGTAGAGCAGCTTATCGCATTGGTTGATTGGCATGATGGCAACCATTTTCACACAGCTGATAAAATGTTTTAGCTGCTCTTAATTCCAAATACAGTATGTTACAGCCTAATATACTCCATAAGTTGCAGATAGAAAATGGTGCCTTCCCTTTGTTGTGTTCTTTATACGCACTATGGATTACTCATAAAGACACATATTCTGGAAGAACATAACTAGAACTTTTATTTAATAGCAGACAGCAACCACATCTAACATACAAGCTTCTCGATCATTCTGTCAGTTCTGCGCATGCTCCGAACTCTATCATGTGACACGTGATATCACCACGTCTTCCTATCCTTAAAAAGAAAAAGAATTAGCAACATTAATCAAAACAAATGCATAATTTAACATGTCTCTATCAGTCTCTCTGGGGTTTTAGGAACACGAGTAGACCTTCTAAGTGGTTCACACAGTTCTTGTGTTTCATTGTTATTTTCATGTTTTATCTGGTCTGTATTAGTTAACTGAAACTCTGAAGTTGGCTCTTTCTTGAGGTCTTTGCGATTTCTTCTTGACACTGCTCCCTCCTCTGTTTGGACCATGTATGATCTGGGTTGGACTTCTTCAAGTACTGTAGCTTTCTGTGTCCATGTGTTCATTTTGTCTTGTATCCTCACTTCATCTCCTTGGTGCAGTTCAGGTAATGGACAAAAACATCTGTCAAAGTATGTTTTCTGCTTTGCTTTGTGTTCATCTTTCCATCTCTTCACTTGCTCATCTTCCTCTGTTCTCAGAAGGCTCTCATCTATTGGCAGATTGGATCTCAGCAGCGTCCCATCAAGAGCTAAGCAGGTGAAAATCCACATTCAAGTGGAGTACTACGATAGGCTAACAAAGCTTTATAAGAATCACCTCCACTATCTTTTGCTTTGTGCATCAGTTTCTTGATAATTCCTACTGACTTCTCAACTAATCCATTGGACTGAGAAAAAAATGGACTAGATGTTGTATGAACAAAGCCCCATTCCTGAGCAAAATGTCTCATACATTCACCATTGAATTGTAGACTATTGTCTGTGAAAACTTCATCAGGTACACCATGTCTGGAAAAAAACTGATTTTATGCATGTAATTACATTCCCTGCTATTGTTCTGCCCAAACCACACACTCCAGGATACAAGGAGTAGTAATCTGTTATAAATAGATAATCTTTGTTGTCAGTTACAGACAGATCAACGCCTACCTTCTGATAAGGTCTCTGAGGACAAGGATGTGGGTGCAGTGGCTCCTTAGGTTTGCTAGGTTGGTATTTAAACCATATCCAACAAGAAGACACCAATTCTGCATTTTCTTGATTCATCCTGGGCCAAAACATCACTTCCCGCGCCCTTCTCTTACGCTTTTCAATACCTAGGTGGCCTTCATGAATTTTCCCAAGCATTTCTTTTCAGAGACTTTTAGGAATCACAATTCTGCTACCTTAGTACAATATCCCATCCACAACAGAAAGTTCTGATCTGTGGTTCCAATATTCTTGTACTTCTGAGGTACAGTCATGCTTATTATCTGGCCATCCATCCATCACCACTTGTATTACCTGACTGAGAATTTTTTCCTTCTCTGTCTCAAGACGCAGCAGTTCCAACTATTTGGGAGAACAGGTACAGTTTCTACAACCATATCAATAAATACCTGAACATCAATAATGTTCCTGTGACTGTCTTTTGTTGTTGGATCCACAGCTCTGGAAAGTGTGTCAGCCGTGTACATGAATTTTCCAGGTGTGTATGACATATTCAATGCATTTTGCAATTTGATCATCATTCGCTGAATTCACAAAGGACAGTCGCTTAAAGGTTTGTTAAACAATGCAATCAAAGGCTTATGATCGGTTTCAACATCAATAGATTGCCTGACACAAACTGATGAAATCTCTCACAAGCAAAGATAATACTGAGCAATTCTTTTTCAATTTGGGCATACCTTGTTTCTGGATCAGATAATGTATGAGATAATCCACTGGTAGCCATTCCTGATCATGTTTTTGGAGTATTACTGCCCCTAAGCCTGCTTGAGATGCATCACATGAGATTTTGATGGGTCTCTCAGCATCATAGAATTTCAACACAGGTTCTTTGGTGAGCACTTTCTTGAGATTTTGCCATGCCCTCTCCTGTTTATGATTCCAGCTCCATTCATTTTTCTTTTCTGTTAGCTACCACAGTTGTTGCACAGCTTCCGATACGCTGGACACATTTTAGGTTGGTCCTACTGCCCACAGCGATCACAAAGTTTTTTTCTTTCAAACGACATCTTGATCTCTGTTGGTTTCGTTGCTACTTCATTATTTTTTCTAACATGTTCGCGGTTATTCACAGCGTATACGCTGCAGTCCTCAATAAAAAGCTCTTTAGCCTGTGACTTTATGGTTTCCGAAGTTTTGCAGAGAATCAAAGCTTTTTCCAAATTTATGTCTGGTTCTCTTAAGAGTCTTTCTCTCAGAGCATTATCCAGAATGCCACAAACAATTCTGTCTTTAATGAGAGAGTCCGTCAGCTCTGCAAACTCGCATGTTTTACTGTGGTTTCTCAATTCCGTAACAAATTGATCAATTGTTTGACCAGCTTTCTGCTTGCATGTAAAGAATTTATACCATTCATACATCACATTGCGCTTTGGTATGCAAAATGACTCAAACTTGTCGATTATCACTTTTAGATTCAAATTATCTCCATCTTCAAAAGTAAAATGGTTATATACCTCAGTTGCGTTATCCCCAATCACATGGAGTAGAATTGCAGCTTTCATTTTCTCAGTTTTATTATCTGCTCTGATTGCCGATAAATAAATTTCAAAACACTATTTAAATCTTTTCCAGTTTTCAGCTACATTTCCACGCTGAGGTGTCGATGGGAGTTGCAAAACCTCCATTCTTAAAGTGGTTAGCAAACAAGGAAAAAGTTCGTGCTCTTTTTTTTCAGATTATCTTCACTTCTCCCGTGTTAGCGAAACAATTTATTCCTCCAGACCTACTTCTGACACCATGTTGTGTTCTTTATACATACCATGGGTTACTCATAAAGACACATATTCTGGAAGAACATAACTAGAATTTTTATTTAACAGCAAACAGCAACCACGTCTAACATAAAAGCTTCTCGATCATTCTGTCAGTTCTGCGCATGCTCCGCACTCTGTCACGTGACACATGATATCACCACACCCTTGATGACAATAACTGTGAGAAAGAGCAAGGCAATGAAGACTAAGGCATAATAAGAACATAAGAAATAGTAGCAGGAGTAGGCCATCTGGCCTGTTGAGCCTGCTCTGCCATTTAGTAAGATCATGGTTGATCTGGCCATAGACTCATCTCCACCTTTTCCCCACAGCCTTCAATTCCCCTACTATGCAAAAATTTATCCAACCTTGTCTTAAATATAGTTACTGAGGTAATCCCCACTGCTTCATTGTGCAGAGAATTCCACAGATTCACCACTCTCTGAGAAGCAGTTCCTCCTCATCTTCATCCTAAATCTACTCCACCAAATCTTGAGGCTATGCTCCCCAGTTCTAGTCTCATCTACCAGTGGAAACAACTTTCCAGCCTCTATCTATCCCTTTCATAATTTTGTATGTTTCTATAAGATCTCCTCTCATTCTTCTGAATTCCAGCAAGTACAGCCCCAGGGGACTCAACCTCTCCTCATAGTTTAACTCCCTCATCTCTGAAATCAACCTGGTGAGCCTCCTCTGCACCGCCTCCAAAGCCAGAATATCCTTCCTCAAGCAAGGAGACCAGGAAGCAACTACTAGATGTGAGAGGAGGAAGAGGAGGAACAAAAGAAAGAGGAAGCGAAATGGTACCTCAGGCAGATCGTTCCATTTGACTGTGGTTCCAGGAACCAAAATCCCAATTCCTCTTTTGCTTATCTCCCCAATCTTCCTCCTTCACTAAACATCAAATCATCCCGCTGATCAAAATGCAGTAATAAAATCCAATGCAAAATAACATTCCAAATTGACTTTAATTCCTACAAATATTATCTAATTTATTATTGCTATAACAAAACTATTTTGTTTTGACGTTTCCCATGCACTCTTGCCTGTCCCTTGTGATGCTGGAAAGTCCTTTGGGACCAGTTCTGAAAAATGGGAGACCTTTCCAACTAGGCTGAGTCACACTTGAATGGGGTGAGGACAAGGGCTCTTGAGAGTAAACAACACTGTGGAAAAAGATACATATTTTCAAAAGGGGAATAAAGCCAGAGAACATTAGCATTAAGGAGGGACCAATTATATGACGGAAAGCAAACAGCAAAAAGAGAGATGGAAATAAGTTAAGAAAATGAGAAACGTAGACCGGGATGATGTTGGAATATGAAGAGTGTTAGAAATTAAGTTTGAGAGTTGTAGGTTACCATAAATGATTACACTATAGTGTCTATAATGAGACTCTGTCTTAAACATGGACAGGAATAAGAACTCCCCATTCTGAGGCAAATGTGTTCACAAAGAAGGATGGGGAAAAACAGTGAAATGTTATTGATGCTGGATAGGAGCACATATGATCAATGGCCACTTTACCTCCTGTACCTAATAAATGTATGAATGTATGTTCTTGCCTTCTGCTGCTGCAGCATATCCACTTCAAGATTCGACAAGTTGTGCATTCAGAGATGCACTTCTGTACACCACTGTTGTAACATGTAGTTATTTGAGTTACTGTCACCTTCCTGTCAAATTGAACTATTCTTCTTAATCCTCTCTCATTAACAAGGCGTTTTTGCACACAGAACTGCTACTCACCGGGTGTTTTTTTTTTCATTTTTCGCACCATTCTCTTTAACCTCTAGAGACTATTGTGTGTGAAAGTCTCAGCAGATTAGTAGTTTCTGAGATACTCAAACCATCCTATCTGGCACCAACAATCGTTTCATGGTCAAGGTCACTTAGATCACAATTTTTCCCAATTCTGATGTTTGGTATGAACAACAACTAAACTTCTTGACCATGTCTGCATGATGTTAAGGCTGAGTTGCTGCCACTTGATAGGCTGATTATGTATTTGAATTAACAAGTGGGTGTACTGGTGTAGCTAATAAAGTGGCCACTGAGTGGGATTGCAGTGTTGATCATAGATTTTAAAAAATCATCAGATATACAAAACAGTTCAATATTGAATCTAAGAGTTATGTGAAGAGAAAAAAATCTGTTGCATTGCTGGTTGTTTATGGACACATTGAAAGTGAAAATAAGGCAGTGGAGCAAATCTATAGAAGGTTCCATTGAAAGAGAAGAAAAATATGATAGCAAGTTTAAAGTTATTCTAAAGTAGAATGAAAAAAAACAGTAGAGATAAAACGTGTGGAGATAATTATTTATTCCTTTTGCTTCCATCCCAAGGACAAGAGAAACAGCATTCACTTTTGTCTGCAGAAATAAGTACGTGGAGTGAATTTCAGTCAAGGCCATGTATGGGTAATAGCAATCAGAGTGTAATTAGGTTGGGAACAAGACAATAAAACAAGATGAAACTACCCAAATAAAGGATTAAGAGTGACCTAGTCCAGAGTGGCTGTACAATAAAGGTTGACTAGAACAACAGCAAATGAATACATTCCTATGAGAAGAAAGGACAAGTACAAATTTCAGAGTAATTTTATTATCAAAGTTCTTACAAGTCACCATATACAATCCTGCGATAAATTTTCTAGCAGGCAAACTCAATAAGTCTATAGATTAATAACCATAACAGAATTAGTGAAAGACCACACCAACTCGGGCATTCAACCAGTGTGCAAAAGTCAACAAACTGTGCAAATACAAAAAGAAAGAAATAATAATAATACGTAAATAAACAATAAATATCAAGAACATGAGATGAAGGGTTCTTGGAAGTGAGTCTATAGGTTGTAGAAATGTCTCAATGATGGGACAAGTGGAGTTATCCCCTTGTTCAAGAGCCTGATGGCTGAGGTGTAACAACTGTTCCTAAACCTGGTGGTGTGATTCCTGAGGCTCCTGTACCTTCTTCCTCATGGCAGCAGTGAGAAGAGAGCATGGTCTGGATGGTTTGAGGTCCCTGATGATGAATGTTGCTTACCTGCGACAGTGTTTCATGTAGATGCGCTCAATGGTAGAGAGGGTTTTACCGTGATTGGCTGGGCCACATCCACTACTTTTTGTAGGATTTTCTATTCAAGGGCATTGGTGTTTCCACACAACCAGTCAATATACTTTCCACTACACATCTATAAAAGATTGTCAAAACTTTAGATGTCATGCCAAAGTTTTGTAAACTCTTAAGGAAGTAGTGGTGCTGCTGTAGTTTCTTTGGAATTGCACTTACTTGCTGGGTCCAGGACAGGTCTGCTGAAATAATAACATAGAGGAATTCAACCTTGTTGGCCTTTTCCACCTCTAATCCTCCATTGAAGACTGGCTCATGGACCTGTGGTTTCCTTCTCCTGAAGTCAAAAATCACCACCTTGGTCTTGCTGACATTGGATGACATCTTGCAGATGTTTTAATGGCACCACTCAGGCAAATTTTCAATCTCCCTCCTATATGCCAATTCATCATCACCTTTGATTCGGCCTAAAGGAAGAGTTCCCAGCACAACAAACACAATAAAACTGAAAATTCAAATTTATGATAAATGTCATGTATTGAACATGGATTGCAGAAAAAACCTGGAGAGTGCTGGGAAATTAATAAAGGATATAAAAATGACAAAATGAGAAAATATTACCGGATGACATAAAGGTAAGCCCAAAATCTTCTGTAATAGTTGAAGTATACCGGAGGTAATTATACCTGTATATCAAAAAAGAATTGTTCTTGTGAACCTAGAGGCCATGTCTGAGGTAATATTTTGTGTGTCTGCACAAAAGGAGATGGAATTAATTTTGCAGTGTGAAGAGAGCTGAGGAAATGCAGTAATAGTGGTATTGGATTTGAACAGAATAGATAGAAAGGCAGTGTTAAACTGTTTCACATTAGCCCAGAAATTGCTGAGGGCGTGAAAGTGGAGATAGCACAATCTCTCAACAAAATTTTTTACTTGTCCTGCATACTGCAATAGTTTGAGGCTGAAATAATGAAATGGAAATGCAGGAAACACTCAGCAGCTCAGGTAGAATCTGCGGAAAGAGAAACTGTGTTAACATTTATGGGCAAAGGCTCTTTGTCAGAACTGGTAAAGAGAGGCTGAGAAAAGTAATTTTAGGTGGCAGAAACATGCTGGGAGAAATTGAGGGGACAAAGAGAATATCTGTGATAGGTTGAGATGAGGTCAAATGGGTTAATGGGATGGTTTGAAGGCTTCTTTGTATTGCCATCTGCAGAGCTGCCCAGATGCATTCCACTGGCCAGGGTTGGCCCATGGATTTTGCCTCATAGCTGTCTACATTTATCAATACGCAAGCCAGGGCAGTAAGATATGGAGAGCAAGCTGTTGCTCATGTAGCAGGCTTCTCTTCTCCATGCAGCTGATGAATCCAAATGAAGGGCAGAGACATAGAAACATAGAAACATAGAAAATAGGTGCAGGAGTAGGCCATTCAGCCCTTCGAGCCTGCACCGCCATTTATTATGATCATGGCTGATCATCCAACTCAGAACCCCGCCCCCGCCTTCCCTCCATACTCCCTGACCCCCGTAGCCACAAGGGCCATATCTAACTCCCTCTTAAATATAGCCAATGAACTGGCCTCAACAGTTTCCTCTGGCAGAGAATTCCACAGATTCACCACTCTCTGTGTGAAGAAGTTTTTCCTAATCTCGGTCCTAAAAGGCTTCCCCTCTATCCTCAAACTGTGATCCCTCGTTCTGGACTTCCCCAACATCGGGAACAATCTTCCTGCATCTAGCCTGTCCAATCCCTTTAGGATCTTATACATTTCAATTAGATCCCCCCTCAATCTTCTAAATTCCAATGAGTACAAGCCCAATTCATCCAGTCTTTCATCATATGAAAGTCCCGCCATCCCAGGAATCAATCTGGTGAACCTTCTTTGTACTCCCTCTATGGCAAAGATGTCTTTCCTCAGATTAGGGGACCAAAACTGCACACAATACTCCAGGTGTGGTCTCACCAAGGCCTTGTACAACTGCAGTAGTACGTCCCTGCTCCTGTACTCGAATCCTCTCACTATAAATGCCAGCATACCATTCGCCTTTTTCACTGCCTGCTGTACCTGCATGCCCACTTTCAATGACTGGTGTATAATGACACCCAGGTCTCGTTGCACCTCCCCTTTTCCTAATCGGCCACCATTCAGATAATAATCTGTTTTCCTATTTTTGCCACCAAAGTGGATAACTTCACATTTATCCACATTAAGTTGCATCAGCCATGAGTTTGCCCACTCACCCAACCTATCCAAGTCACCCTGCATCCTCTTAGCATCCTCCTCACTGCTAACACTGCCACCCAGCTTCGTGTCATCTGCAAACTTGGAGATGCTGCATTTAATTCCCTCATCCAAGTCATTAATATATATTGTAAACAACTGGGGTCCCAGCACTGAGCCTTGCGGTACCCCACTAGTCACCGCCTGCCATTCTGAAAAGGTCCCGTTTATTCCCACTCTTTGCTTCCTGTCTGCTAACCAATTCTCCACCCACACCAATACCTTACCCCCAATACCGTGTGCTTTAATTTTGCACACTAATCTCCTGTGTGGGACCTTGTCAAAAGCCTTTTGAAAATCCAAATATACCACATCCACTGGTTTCCCTCTATCCACTCTACTAGTTACATCCTCAAAAAATTCTATGAGATTCGTCAGACATGATTTTCCTTTCACAAATCCATGCTGACTTTGTCCGATTATTTCACCGCTTTCCAAATGTGCTGTTATCACATCCTTGATAACTGACTCCAGCAGTTTCCCCACCACCGACGTTAGGCTAACCGGTCTATAATTCCCAGGTTTCTCTCTCCCTCCTTTTTTAAAAAGTGGGGTTACATTATCCACCCTCCAATCCTCAGGAACTAGTCCAGAATCTAACGAGTTTTGAAAAATTATCACTAATGCATCCACTATTTCTTGGGCTACTTCTTTAAGCACTCTAGGATGCAGACCATCTGGCCCTGGGGATTTATCTGCCTTCAATCCCTTCAATTTACCTAACACCACTTCCCTACTAACATGTATTTCGCTCAGTTCCTCCATCCCACTGGACCCTCTGTCCCTTACTATTTCTGGAAGATTATTTATGTCCTCCTTAGTGAAGACAGAACCAAAGTAACTATTCAATTGGTCTGCCATGTCCTTGCTCCCCATAATCAATTCACCTGTTTCTGTCTGCAGGGGACCTACATTTGTCTTTACCAGTCTTTTCCTTTTTACATATCTATAAAAGCTTTTACAGTCCGTTTTTATGTTCCTTGCCAGTTTTCTCTCACTGATACAGTTTATCACCAGCGGCATTGCAGGAGTTGCCAGTCAGCATTGAACTCAACGTAGGACTCCCTTAGGGACTCCAGCTCCTGACTTTTCCTTGGGTTTTACTCATGATGCCTTCCCCATGAGTGGGTATAGCTGCCAGGTAGCGGAGGTTTGAGTTCAGAGTTCTCCTTCTCCTCGATGAGCCGACAATCATGGCTGATGATCCCCCTCTGTCCAAAGCGACTGGTTTTAATGCACCAGTAACCCACATTGGCCTTTTCTGTTGTCAACTGAAACAATTCCGCCGGGCTTCATAGCTAAACCACACATAAAGGCCAGGAGCTGGACTTGGTTGTCAAAGGCTATTTGAGACACACAAGTCAAGTTGCTTTTTATTGTCATTTTGACCATAAGCTGCTGGTACAGTACACAGTAAAAATGAAACAATGTTCCTCCAGGACCATGGTGCTACATGAAACAACACAAAACTACACTTGACTTAGTGAGACAACACAAGGCTACACTAGACTATGTAAAACAACACAAAAACTGCACTAGACTACAGACTACACAGGACTACATAAAGTGCACAAAACAATAAATAATAAACAAGACAATAGGCACAGCAGAGGACAAATTACAGTACAATAATAAATGATGTAGATGTCAGTCTAGACTCTGGGTATTGAGGAGTCTGATGGCTTGGGGGAAGAAACTGTCGCACAGTCTGGTCGTGAGAGCTCGAATGCTTCAGTACCTTTTGCCAGATGGCAGGAGGGAGAAGAGTTTGTATGAGGGGTGCGTGGGGTCCTTCACAATGCCATTGCCTTTATGGGTGCAGCATGTAGTGTAAATGTCTTTAATGGCAGGAAAAGAGACACGGATGATCTTCTCAGCTGACCTCACTATCCGCTGGAGAGTTTTGCAATCCGAGATGGTGCAATTTCCGAACCAGGCTGTGATGCAGCTGCTCAGGATGCTCTCAATACAACCTCTGTAGAATGTGGCGAGGATGGGGGATGGGAGATGGATTTTTCTCAGCCTTCGCAGAAATTAGAGACGCTGCTGTGCTTTCTTGGCAATGGAGCTGGTGTTGAGGGACCAGGTGAGATTCTCTGCCAGGTGAACACCAAGAAATTTGGTGCTTTTAACGATCTGAACGGAAGAGTCGTCGATGTTCAGTGGAGAGTGGTCACTCCGTGTCCTCCTGAAGTCAACTCTTTTGTTTTGCTCACATTCAGAGACAGGTTGTTGGCTCTGCACCAGCCTGTTAGCCGCTGCACCTCCACTCTGTATGCTGACTCATTGTTCTTGCTGATGAGACCCACCACGGTCGTGTCATTGGCGAACTTGATGATGTGATTCGAGCTGTGTATTGCTGCACAGTCGTGGGTCAGCAGAGTGAACAGCAGTGGACTGAGCACACAGCCCTGTGGGGCCCCGTGCTCAGTGTGAGGGTGTTGGAGATGCTGCTCCTGATCCGGACTGACTGAGGTCTCCCAGTCAGGAAGTCTAGGATCCAGATGCAGAGGAAGGTGTTCAGACCCAGCAGTTTCAGCTTTCCAATCAGTTTCTGAGGAATGATTGTGTTGAATGCTGAACTGAAGTCTATGAACAGCATTCGAACATACGTGTCTTTTTTGTCCATATGGGTGAGGACCAGGTGGAGGGTGATGGCAATGGTGACATCTGTTGAGCAGCTGGGGCGATACGTGAACTGCAGGGGGTCCAGTGAGGGGGACAGCAGGGTCTTGATGTGCCTCATGACGAGCCTCTCGAAACACTTCACGATAATGGATGTGAGAGCAATGGGACAGTAGTCGTTGAGGCAGGACACTGAAGACTTCTTCAGCACGGGGACGATGGTGGCGGCCTTGAAGCACGTTGGAACGACGGCGCTGCTCAGGGAGATGTTGAAGATGTCAGTGAGAACATGTGCCAGCTGGTCTGCACATCCTCTGAGCACTCTGCCAAGAATATTATCTGGTCCAGCAGCCTTCCGTGGGTTGACCCTGCATAGACTTTCCCTCACATCGGCCACGGTAAGACACAGCACCTGGTCATTTGGAGGAGGAGTGGTCTTCCTCGCCACCACATCATTTTCCGCCTCAAACCGAGCGTAGAAGTTGTTCAGTGCATCTGGGAGGGAGGCATCACCAGCACAGTCAGATGATGTTGTCCTGTAGTTGGTGATGTCCTGAATGCCCTTCCACATGCACCGCGTGTCGCCACTGTCCTGGAAATGGCTGTGGATTCGCTGGGCGTGTGCACGCTTTGCCTCGCTGATGGCCCGGGACAGTTTAGCCCTCGCTGTTGTTAGGGCTGCCTTGTTGCCTGCTCTGAAGGCGGAGTCACGGGTCTTCAGCAGCGCACGCACCTCCGCGGTCATCCATGGCTTCTGGTTAGCGCGTGTAGTGATGGCCTTGGCCACAGTGACGTCATTGATGCACTTGCTGATATAGCTCGTCACTGATGCCGTGTCCTCCTCTAAGTTGGTAGAGTCGCCATCGGTTGCAGTCTCCCTGAACATGTGCCAGTCAGTGAGATCAAAGCAGTCTTGAAGAGCAGAGATGGCTCCTGCTGGCCAGGTTTTCACCTGCTTCAGAACTGGTCTGGAGTGTCTGACGAGCGGTCTGTATGCTGGGATTAACGTAGCAGAGATGTGGTCTGAGTAACTGAGGTGGGGGCAGGGCTCCGCACAGTATGCGTCGGGGATGTTTGTGTAAATAAGATCCAACGCGTTCTCCCCTCTTGTTGCAAAGTCTACACGTTGATGGAATTTGGGGAGCACTAACTTGAGGGTTGTGTGGTTAAAATCACTGGTGACAATAAACAGTCCAGCAGGGTGTGCGTTCTGCAGTTCGCTAATAGCCCCATACTGTTCACAGAGCGTCTCCTTAGCATTAGCACTGGGGGGAATGTACACACCTATTATAAGGCAGTGGTGAATTCCCATGGTAAATAAAATGGTCTGCATCTAACAATCACAAACTCCACTAGCAATGAGCAGTAACTAGAGACCAGCACAGAGTTCTTGCACCATTCCGTGTTGATGTATACACACAAGCCACCACTGCGAGCCTTACCGCACAGTGCTGCATCTCTGTCGACCCGAAATGAGGCGAGCCCATCTAGCTGAATAGCGGCGTCCGGAACTCTGTGGCTAAGCCATGTTTCCGTGAAAACGAAAGCGCAGCAGACTCTGAATTCCCACCAAGTACTCTGCTGGAGTCAGATGCTGTCCAATTTATTGTCCAGGGAGTGGACATTGGAGAGCAGAATGGATGGGAGAGCCGGCTGGCTAGGAAGCAGTTCTAGTAGTGGGAGCTTACCCCCACTATTCCCCCATCATCACACCCCCCCCCCAGCCCCCAGCTATGACATCCTTAAAGAACAAGATGAGGATGTGCTACAGGAGTCAGAAAAAAGAAACTGAAGCAAAAACACAAATGGATGACGTACAGATGTAATGACCATTGTGTTGAACTGAGAGATGACATCCAAAAGTGTTGCAGATATAAATGGGAAGAGACTAGACCAAAGGAAAAACTATGCAGTCAAAGCAGGAAGAAGTAAATTTGGTGGGTTACAGCTGACTGAAGCAATGGGTTATCCAGATGGTCCAGCTTGTGGATCTTGGGCAGAAGTTAAAAGTAGTCTGAGTGGGGCTAGGGTAGTACAAGGCTGGAAAATGTGTGAAAAAAAAAGAACTGAAGAAATATGGTCCAGGATTATAATAGGATAAAATAGCCCTATGTTTAGTGGTGGAATCATAATTCAAAAGGAAGCATGAAGACATGTCTGAGAGCTGATGTTTAGCCTTTGCAAGGTCAGTTTGCCAGACATCAACAACATATTTGTTGACAGGTTTGATGGTAATATGAAGATTGAATATTAGAGAACAGAGGAATCTTGGCGTAAAAAGTTATTGATCTCTAAAGGTAGTAGCACAAATTAAAAAGGTGGTGTGAAGAAGGCTTTTCGGGATTTTTACGTCCATCATCTGTGGTATAAGATTGTAGAAGTAATGGCACAAATTTATAGAAATTTGATTAGGCACAGCTGGAGTATTGTGTTTTGTTTAGAAAGCCACACCATAAGAAGAAAGTGATTTTACTGGGAAGGGTACAGAGGAGATTATATTGAAAACAGAAGACATTTCTTTGTAAACCAGAGTGTGAGGAGTAAGAGGGTTAGACGAGATCTGGGGAAAAAGTTTTTCATTAAAATTTGGAACACACTGCCTGTAAAAGTGGTGGTGGCAAGTACTCATGACATTTAAAAATGTCTGGGAAAGCTTTGGAATCAACGAAGTATGAAAAGTATGGAAAATGCTGTTTGATGAGATTGGTATAAATAAATGCCAGGTTGTCAGCATGGCCAGGATGGACCCAAGGGCCTGTTTATTTAAAGATACAGCATGTAACAGGCTCTACCAAACTAACAAGCCACACCACCCAGCAACCACCTATTTAACCCTAGTCTAATCACAGGACAATTAACCTACCAGCTGGTAAGTCTTTGGACTGTGGGAGGAAACCAGAGCACCCGGAAGAAACCCACGCGCTCAGGGGAAGGATGTACAAACTTCTTACAGAGGATGCCAGAACTGAGCTCCAAACTCCGACGCCCTGAGCTATACAAATGGCACACTAACCACAGCATCTAGTGTGGCACTTACGAGCTGTATGACTCTTATGATCCTCTTCCCTCAGTTGCGAAACGTACGAGACATAGACTTGACTTTCAGAATTTCTCCATTAAGCAAATTAAGATTTCAGGTCAGCATCAAATCCCGAAGCATTAAATGTTAACACATTTTAGATATAACCTTAGTGGTTTAAAAGCCATTACAACTGGACATAACAACTTAAAAACATTCTTGAGGGTAGAAATTCATCTTTGGTCACTTGCATTATTAATGTTGCAGTGGTATATGTGGCTTCTGATATATGGTTACATTGACATTAGTGAAACTGAATACTGTGAGGGGCAGAGCACCTGTTTAGTTCTGATTACCAAAGACTAATTTCTACTCTTGGGTGTTACATGAAGTAATTTCTTTCAATTGTACTGAACCGCTCATTCAGTTCAGAATGCTTTCAATTGCTATTTGTAGTATAGTTATACTGGAAAGCTTTCCATACAACATACACATAAAAAGTAGAACAACTCAGCCCCTTTGGCCCATGATGTTGCATTGAATTTTTCAACTTACTCCAAGATCAATCTAACACTTCCCTCCCACATTACCCACCTTATTTTTTTGTTTTTATCCATGTGCCTATCTGTGAGTCTCTTAAATGCTCCTAACGTATCTGCATCTACCACCATACCCAGAAGTGCGTTCCATGGACAGACCACTCTTGATGGAAAGAAACCTACCTCTGACATCTCCCCTATACTTTTCTCCAATCACCTTAAAATTATGCACCCTCATGTTAGGCATTTCTGCCCTAAGAAAAAGTCTCTGACATCCACTCTATTTATGCCTCTTATCATCTTGTGTATCTCTATCAGCATCCTCTCATTTTTCTTCACTCCAAAGACAATAGCCCTAGTTTACTCAACTTACCCTATAAGACATATACTCTAATCCAGGCAGCATTCTGGTAAATCTCCTCTGTACTCTCTCTAAAGCTTCCACATCCTTCCTACAATGAGACCAGAAGTAAACACAACTCTCAAAGAGTGGTTGTAGAGGGTTGTCTCTGACTGGAGGCCTGTGTACCAGTGGAGCACTGCAGGGATCAGTCCTTTTTTGTTTGTCATCTGTATCAATGATCCGGATGATAATATAGTGATCTGGATCAGCAAATTTGCGGATGACACCAAGATTGGGGACAATGAGGCTATCATGGCTTGCAGAGAGATTAGATCAGAGTAGATTATGAGGACACTCAGTCCTCGTTTATTGTCATTTAGAAATGTATGCATTAAAAAATGATACAATGTTCCTCCAGTATGATATCACAGAAACACAAGACAGACCAAGACTAAAACTGACAAAAACCACATAATTATAACATGTAGTTACAACAGTGCAAAGCAATACCGTAATTTGATAAGAGAAGACCTTGGGCACGGTAAAAAAAAGTCCCAAAGTCCCGACAGCCCCAACATCTCATGCAGACGGTAGAGGGGAGAAACTCTCCCTGCCATGAGTTTCCAGCACCGCAAACTTGCTGATGCAGCATCCTGGATGCACCTGACCACAGTCTGACTCTGAGTCCGTCCGAAAACTTTGAGCCTCCGACCAGCCCTCCAACACCGAGCACCATCTCTGCCGAGCGCTTCGACCCCGACCCCGGCTGCCAAGCAACAGGTAAAGCCGAGGACTCGGGGCCTTCCCCTCCAGAGATTTCGGATCACACAGTAGTGGCGGCAGTGAAAAAGGCATTTCAGAAATTTCACCAGATGTTCCTCTGTCTCATGTCTGCCTCCATCAAAGCAGAATTGTGCATGGCCTCCTACTTGACAGATTACAGATATTCATCACCGGAGAGGCCGTGTGCGCTGTGTTGCGCCGCCATCTTCTCCTCCCGAGATCTGCAAGCAGCTGCAAAAATGGGCTGAAAAACATCAGATGGAACTTAATGCAGACATGTGTGTGGTGTCACACTTTGGTACAACCAACCATGATAGGTCATACAGTGAATGGTAGGACACTGAGGAGTGTGGTAGAACAAAGGGATCTGGGAATACAGATACATTATTTGTTGAAGGTTGTGTCACAGGTAGATAGAGTTGTTAAGAAATCTTTTGGCACACTGGCCTTCATAAATCAATGTATTGAGTACTGGAGATGGGATGTTATGTTGAAGTTGGAGCATTTAGAGTATTGTGTGCAATTTTGGTCATCTACCTGCAGGAAATATGTAAACAAGGTTGAAAAAGTGCAGAGAACATGTTTGCTGAGTCTGGAGGACCTGAGTTATAAAGAAAGATTAAATAGACTAGGACTGTATTTTTTAGAACATAGAAGATTGAAAGGAGTTTTGATAGAGGTACACAAAATTATGAGAGATATAGCTAGCGTAAATGTAAGCATACTTTTTTCTACTGAGGTTGGGTGGGACTACAGCCAGAGGTCATGGTTAAGTGTGAAAGGTGAGAATTTTAAGGGGAACATGAGGGGAAAATTCTTCACTCAGAGGGTCATGAGAGTGTGGAATGAGCTGCCAGCACAAGTGGTCCATGTGAGCTCGATTTCAAAGTTTAAGAGAAGTCTGGATAGGAATGGATAGTGGGGATATGAAGAGCAGGTCTTCGGGAGAAAGCAGTTTAAATGGCATTTTGTCATGGACTAGATGGGATCTGCCACTTCTCAGCCTAGCTCTGCAACCTATCAATGTCCCATTGTAATCTAGGACAACATTCTACACTATCCACAACACCATGAACCATTGTGTCATATACAAGTTTTTTAAAATTTTGAAACATTTGTTAGATTAGAACCATTTGACTGAACAACCTGTAGGCAAAGCAGAGTGCTGTACCAAGAGACACCTGGGAATATTGTGTTATCTCCAATATGTTCTTTCAAACAGTGAATATTTCTTGTGCAGAGGGATGCAAAAAAAGAGAAAATTAAACAGTCTTTAATGGTATATGTTATACATGGTTTCACGTAGGAGCATCTTTAATGTCAGGACATATCCTTGCTTCACTGTTGTGTTCTAAGGTACAGTGGCATGCAAAGGTTTGGGTACCCCGGTCAAAATTTCTGTTACTGTGAATAGCTAAGCAAGTAAAAGACGACCTAATTTCCAAAAGGCATAAAGTTAAAGATGACAAATTTCTTTAATATATTAAGCAGGATTACTTTTTTATTTCCATCTTTTACTGTTTCAAAATAACAAAAAAGGAAAAGGGCCGGAAACAAAAGTTTGGGCACCCTGCATGGTCAGTACTTGAGTTACACCCCCTATGGCAAGTATCACAGCTTGTAAACGCTTTCGGTAACCAGCTAAGAGTCTTTCAATTCTTGTTTGGGAGATTTTTGGCCATTCTTCCTTGCAAAAGGCTTCTAGTTGTGTGAGATTCTTCGGCCGTCTTGCATGCACTGCTCTCTTGAGGTCTATCCACAGATTCTCGATAATGTTTAGGTCGGGGGACCGTGAGGGCCATGGCAAAACCTTCAGCTTGCACCTCTTGAGGTAGTCCATTGTGGATTTTGAGGTGTGTTTAGGATCATTGTCCTGTCGTAGAAGCTATCCTCTTTTCATCTTCAGCTTTTTTTCAGATGGTGTGATGTTTGCTTCCAGAATTTGCTGGTATTTAATTGAATTCATTCTTCCCTCTACCAGTGAAATGTTCCCCGTGCCACTGGCTGCAACACAAGCCCAAAGCATGACCGATCCACCCCCGTGCTTAACAGTTGGAGAGGTGTTCTTTTCATGAAATTCTGCACTCTTTTTTCTCCAAACATACCTTTGTTCATTGCAGCCAAAAAGTTCTATTTTAACTTCATCTGTCCACAGGACTTGTTTCCAAAATGCATCAGGCTTGTTCAGATGTTCCTTTGCAAACTTCTGACGCTGCATTTTGTGGTGAGGACGCAGGAAAGGTTTTCTACCGATGACTTTTCCATGCAGGTCATATTTGTGTAGGTGTTGCTGCACAGTAGAACAGTGCACCACCACTCCAGAGTCTGCTAAATCCTCCTGAAGGTCTTTTGCAGTCAAACGGGGGTTTTGATTTGCCTTTCTAGCAATCCTACGAGCAGTTCTCTCGGAAAGTTTTCTTGGTTTTCCAGACCTCAACTTGACCTCCACTGTTCCTGTTAACTGCCATTTCTTAATTACATTATGAACTGAGGAAACTGCTACCTGAAAACGCTTTGTTATCTTCTTATAGCCTTCTCTTGCTTTGTGGGCATTATTTATTTTAACTTTCGGAGTGCTAGGCAGCTGCTTAGAGGAGCCCATGGCTGCTGATTGTTGGGACAAGGTTTGAGGAGACAGGGTATTCATAAAGCTTTAAAGTTTGCATCACCTGGCCTTTCCTAACGATGACTGTGAACAAGCCATAGCCCTAACAAGCTAATTAAGGTCTGAAACCTTGGTAAAAGTTATCTGAGAGCTCAAATCTCTTGCAGTGCCCAGACTTTTGCGTGGTGCTCCTTTCCTTTTTTTCACTCTAGAATTGTACAAAACAAAAATAATACACTAATCTTGCTTAAAATGTTGAAAAGAATGTTTCATCTTTAACTTTATGACTTTTGGAGATCAGTTCATCTTCTACTAACTTAACTATTCACAGCAACTGAAATTTTGACCAGGGTGCCCAAACTTTTGCATACCACTGTATATCAGTTCTTCCCAATCCCATGTAGCTTTGAAAATTATTTCCAAAGGTATGTATTAAAATGGAGAGGACTTTACTGATTTTAATAGATATCAAAATGCACTGAGACATACAACCTCTCTAGTGTACTGCCACTCATATTGATCACAGATACATTTTGGACATATGTTCACTCTGTGGTTTGCTCTGCTTCTCGCTACAACTTAAACAATCTGGTATTAACGGAACCTGTGATATATAAGCAAAGCTATTAGAGAGGGCATCATTTCAGAATGAAAAGAAAAAAAAAGTTTAAACTACTTAGCCGGTGACATAGCAATGTTGGAAAGAGCCACAGATTTAACATTTCATCTTGGTGATCATTCATCAAAAATTAATTTGAAAGCTGTAAGCTCTACTGACTGTAAAACACATTAGTGACACAGAAATCCGTTGAACTTATTACTTGTAGCCCAGTGCCCTTTCAAATACTATTTCCAGTAGTTTTGAAATATAAATGCTTCCATGTTTCAGGTGATGGATGATATCTGTAATTTCACATTATAATCATATTGCCCACCTAGACAAGCCAGCGAGCACTGTGAGGGTCATGTTTTTTGACTTCTCCAGTGCGTTCAACACCATCCACCCTGCTCTGCTGGGGGAGAAGCTGACAGCGATGCAGGTGGATGCTTCCCTGGTATCATGGATTCTTGATTACCTGACTGGCAGACCACAGTACATGTGCTTGCAACACTGTGTGTCCGACAGAGTGATCAGCAGCACTGGGGCTCCACAGGACACTGTCTTGTCTCCCTTTCTCTTCACCATTTACACCTCGGACTTCAACTACTGCACAGAGTCTTGTCACCTTCAGAAGTTTTCGGATGACTCTGCCATAGTTGGATGCATCAGCAAGGGAGATGAGGTTGAGTACAGGGCTATGGTAGGAAAGTTTGTCACATGGTGTGAGCAGAATTATCTGCAGCTTAATGTGAAAAAGACTACGGAGCTGGTGGTAGACCTGAGGAGAGCTAAGGTACCGGTGACCCCTGTTTCCATCCAGGGGATCAGTGTGGACATGGTGGAGGATTACAAATACCTGGGGATACGAATTGACAATAAACTGGACTGGTCTAAGAACACTGAGGCTGTCTACAAGAAGGGTCAGAGCCGTCTCTATTTCCTGACGAGTCTGAGGTCCTTTAACATCTGCCGGACGATGCTGAGGATGTTCTACGAGTCTGTGGTGGCCAGTGCTATCGTGTTTGCTGTTGTGTGCTGGGACAGCAGGCTGAGGGTAACAGACACCAACAGAATCAACAAACTCATTCGTAAGGCCAGTGATGTTGTAGGGATGGAACTGGACTCTCTCACAGTGGTGTCTGAAAAGAGGATGCTGTCTAAGTTGCATGCCATCTTAGTCAATGTCTCCCATCCACTACATAATGTACTGGGTGGGCACAGGAGTACATTCAGCCAGAGACTCATTCCTCCGAGATGCAGCACAGAGCGTCATAGGAAGTCATTCCTGCCTGTGGCCATCAAACTTTACAACTCCTCCCTTGGAGGGTCAGACACCCTGAGCCGAAAAATTATTTCATAATTTACTGGCATAATTTACATATTACTAACTATTTATGGTTCTATTACTATTTATTATTTATGGTGCAACTGCAATGAAAACCAGTTTCCCCCGGGATTAATAAAGTATGACTATGACTATGACTATTGGGATTTTAATTTCATCACAGAGTCAGAATATATAAATTCAGAAAGATTTCATCAAACCTGACGGGCACTTCAGTTGATATTTTTAAAAAACATTATAAAATGTGTGCCAGTTGGAAAGCAATTGAACCAAAACACAGGCTTTTCTGAAGCAAATTTAATAGCTTGCCCATTTTATTTCAATCAGCAAGACACTTTGAAATACACTTTACAGAAATCATTTATACAGAGAGCACTCCTTTCATCAACCTAATTTTGACCCAATCTTGACTGTTCTTATTTGGATGTTCTGGGCAAAGTTAATTTGGAGACAAACAAACTGTGGAAATAAGTTTTGGAAAATTATGATATTTTCCACAAGCTAATATTATGAAAAATGACTTGGAGGTTATGGGGAGTGATTTGTTGAACTCTTGATTCTGGTTATGCAGTTTTGTAGTGCAAGACATCAGTTTAATATAGGACAGTTTTGTTAGGTAAGAGATGAAACTATGATTTGCAGTACAGGTTTTCCCCACCATCCGAAGGTGGAGCGTTCCTATGAAATGGTTCGCAAACTGGAATGTCATAAAGTGAAGAAGCAATTACCATTTATTTATATGGGAAAAATTTGTGAGCGTTCACAGGCCCAAAAATTAACCTACCAAATCATGCCAAATAACACATAAAACCCAAAATAACAGTAACATATAGTAAAAGCAGGAATGATATGATAAATACACAGCTTATATAAAGTAGAAATACTTTTCCACAATCAATGCTGCTCTGTTCACCGTAGCGAAAACCTCACGCAAGCGCTCTCGGCAGAAATACTCGATGCAAGCGCCCTTGGCAGAAACACTTGGCGCAAGTGCTCTTGGCAGGAACACTCTTTCCAGTAACCTTTAAGCTATGAAGCTGCCAAATCATACCAAAGAACACATAAAAATACACAGCCTATATAAAGTAGAAATAACGTATGTACAGTGTAGTGTCACTTACCGGAATCGGGAAGACAGCAAGCACACTGATGATGGTGTGTTAGGCTGAGTTGTCAGAGGTTGGGGTGGTGGGACACTGGGGTGTCATTTCACCGTTGTAATTTTCCATCAGGGCAGGCAGGTCATCTTCTTCTATGTCTGCCTGCCTCGATGTCAAAGCTCGAGGTTCGTCGTCTGCTGTGGCTGATGTGGAAGGCTTGAAAAACGACAGTATGCTTGACTGCCTAGCCTTGCGCATTTTTCTATCATGCAGTTCTTTGTAAGCACTCAAACCATCCTGAAAAGATGCCCTAAACCTCCGTACCCTTTCAAAATTGAAGTCGTACTTTTCTGCAATCATTGTTGTCAATTGCAACAAAAATCTCACGCAGTTGCTTCACATTCAGTTCCTGGGTGACTTCACTTTCGGTCCATTTGCTACTGCATTCGGTTTCAATTGTTATCCTTTCCTCTTCCAATTGCATCAGCTCTTCATCTATCAGTTCTTGGTCATGGGATGCCAAAACCTCTTCAACATCATCTTCGTCAACTTCCACAAGCCAAACTCACTTTGTCCTTACTTCGTTCACCACAATCGAAACGCTTAATTATGTCTAGTTTTACACTAAGTGTAACACCCTTACGTGCTCTTTTAGGCTTTTCCGATACCTTAGAACTCATCTTGCTAATGGATGCTCAAAATAAATCAACATAAAGCGCAGATGCTCACAGGCACGTGTTTAAACAATGCCGGGGGAGGAGCTTGGATGCTTGGGGCGTGCGCTGCTTTTTTTTGTAACAGTGAAAACACCTTCTGTTAGCGAAAACAGGTAACTAATGTAGATCTTTCGTAACAGCAAAGTGTCGTAAAGCGAACATTCGAAAAGCGGGGGACACCTGTAATTATTTTATAAAGTTGCAAGATTCATGAAGATTTGTCAGGTCATTACATTGACCTTTGATCATTCCCACTATCTCTGTAAGCCTTCAAAAGAAAGATTGCTCTGTTTGTTGCTGGTACCTTAGACGTAATGCAGGTCATTGTATGGTCGATTGACATTGTTTCCCTCTGCAACTGAATCCTTGACTTCCTGACCAACAGGATAGGCAGTAACACGTCAACCATGCTTATTGTAAACACTGGTCCTCTACAAGATTATATCCTCAGCCCCAGGCTCTACTCCTAGTACACTCCTTGTGTGGTCAGATTCTGATGCAACTACATCTTCAAGTTTGCAGGTGATATCACTGTAGTTGTACTGATGAGTCAGAGTACAGTAAGGAAATAAAGAGGTTAGTAACATGGTGTCATGACAAAAACCTCAACCTCAGTAAAACAAAAGAGCTGATTATTGACTTTAAGAAAAGTTGTGGGTGGGAGGGATGCACATGTTCCTGTCTACATCAATGGTGTTGAGGTTGAGAGAGATGAAAGCCTCACGTTCCTAGGAGTGGACATCACCAGTAGCTTGTCCTGGTCCGCCTACATCGATGTCATTGGCAAGAAAGCTCAATAACCTTTCTACTTCCTCTGGAGGCTAAAGAAATTCGGCAAGTTTCCGTCAACTCTTCCCAATTTTTATGGATGCACCATAGAGAGCATTCTAGCTGGATGCAAAATGGCTTGGTGGGCCAGCTGCTCGGCATGTGACAGCAAGAAACTGCAGAGAGTTGTGGACACAGGTCAGCACATCAAGGAAGCTAGCCTCCCCTCTGTGGACGCTGTCCGTATTTCTTGCTGCTCAGTAAAGCAGACAACATAATCAAAGCCCCTGTTTAACCCAGACATTCCCTCTTCTCCTTTCTCCTACTGGGCAGAAGATACAAAAACCTGAAAATACGTGCCATCAAGCTCAAGGACACTTTCTACCTCGCTGTAATAAGTCTATTAAATGGTTCTTGAAAATTCAAGCAGTGGTGGATGCCGAAGGCCAAAGGACATATCAAAGTTGTGATCCTTTTTAGGACTTGTCAATTATTATAACACGTTCCTGCCAGACCTGGCTACTGTGCTTGAATTCATTACTACAGATTGGGAAGAAATGACAATGGACAAAGCACTGTGAGGTGGCTTTCCAAAAGGTAAAGGAAATGGTGACAGCAGACACTGTACTCACACATTATGATCCACATCATCCTGTGAAGCTTGCCTCTGATGCTTTGCCTTATGGTATAGATGTAGCCATGTAACATGTTATAAGTGTTGGAAATGAATGCTCCATAGCCTCTGTATCACGTTCCACACCGCTGCAGAGAAAAATTATGCATATATTGACAGAGAGACCTTGAGTCTGGTTTAGGTTTAAAACATTTCAACCAGTGCTTGTATGGGAGAGCGTTTCCCCTCATTACTGATCATCATCCACTAATGTCCATTTTCAATCTGCAGAAGAGTGTGCCACTAACAGCGTCAGTATGATTACAGAGATGGGCTGTTTCTTGGAGGACACAATTACAAGGTTGAATTCAAGGGGACAACTAATCATAGAAATGCTGATGGATTGTCCTGTTTACCCTTGGAAAAGGAGACAACTGAAAAATTTACAAAAGAGGACACTTGCCTTGACATAGTCTCCCGAAAGCAAATCGGAAGTCTCTCTATGATGACAGACATGATCCAAAGTAAAACCAGAAAATACCCCATACTGTCTCAGGTCTACATGGCCACCCAAGATGTCTGGAATGTGCAGCAGAAACTCCAGTTCCCCCATTTTTACCAGCGCCAGGATAAATTGACAGGTGCTGCCTAATGTAGGGATTGAGAGTTGTTGTACCATCCAGGCAGAGAGCTAAGGCATTGGAGTATCTACATGCTGGTCATCCAGGTGTAGTCAAAATGAAGTTTGAAGCTTTGTCTGATGGCCTGGGGTGGATCAGCAGACCGAGCAGCTTGCCTTGCACTGTTTGGGATGCCACCACATCCAGAAGACGCCAAGTGCAGTGCTTTTCCATCCTTGGGAATGGCTTGCATTGCCTTGGCAGAGGATTCGTGTGGATTTTGAGAAACGATTCATGGGCACAAATTTCTTGACAGAAGTAGATGCAGCTACAAAGTGGTCAGAAGTGTTCCCAATAGCCGTGCACACACTGTTGATGTGTTGAGAAGCCTCTTCTCAATGTCTGGTGTTCCAAAACACTTAGTCAGTGACAGTGGACCACAGTTTGTTGTGGAACAGTTTCAGTCATTCCTGAAGATGAATGGAATAAGACACATTACATTGGCACTGTACCATCCAGCTACAAATGGCTTGGTGGAAAGGTTTGTCCAGAGTCTACGGAAAGCATTGCAAGCAATGTCAGCAGAACACACTACACCAACACGGAGTCAGAAGCTCGCCAAATCCCTCTTCACATATCGCAATGCAGCACACTCCACAACCAACAAATCACCAGCTATGCTGTTCTGGGTCGTCCCTTGTGCTCATGCTTGGATCTCCTCAAACCCAATCTCAGAAGGAGTATACAGAACAAACTGATGAGTTAAATTGAGGGTTCCTCAAACAAAGAGGTTCAATTTTTCACTCCTGGACTGGCAGTCCTGGTGAGAGACCACCCAGGTAATCAATGCTGGCTTCTTGGAAAGATTAAGGATAGGGTTGGACCACACTCCTACACAACGAAGATCATGTCTGATATTATCTGGAGACGACATATCGACAGTTCAGGAGAGCAGAGTCAATTGATAGAGAAGAAAGATGACCAGAGCTGTCAGATCCTCTTCCTGCAATCCTAGATTCAACTCCCACAACTACCTTGGAGGAGACCCCAGAACCTGAGATTGTTTCACAGCAACAAGCCTCTCCCACCAAGCAGAGTGACCACCCCACCCCCACCCCCAGCAAGAAAGATGTTATCCCACAAGAATACGAAATCCTCCACAGCAATTATATCTTTAGGCCTGAATGAGACCATTTAAAATTTACTATGCTGTGCATGGCTGTATATAGCAGTTGTATTATATAATATACTGTGTATACAGTTGAGATGCATTCTATATTGAGTTAGAGTTCATAGCTAAGCAGGGAGGAGTGTTGTGTATTTGATACTTCAGTAATATTTGAGTAATATAGGTATATTGTTCGATTTAGCATTCTTGTTCATTTAAATAATTAATTACAGGTAATATGTAAAAGTACATGAATGGTATATGTCATCACGCCACCATGTCATAAATGTGCATCTCACTAAAAGTAAAAGTGAAGTTCACATGCATCTCTTGGGCTCTCTTGTTTTTCTTTTGGTTAGTTTTATGTTTTGGAGTTACAAAACATAACAGTTCTCAAGTATGATGAGTTGGACTCCTGACCTCACAATCTACCTCAATATGATCTTACACTTTATTGTTTACCTGCAGCGCATTTTCTCTGTAGCTCTTAAACTTTATTCTTCATTGTTATTATCTTACCTTGTCCTGCCTCAATACACTGTAATGATCCAGATTTATCACATGGGCCTACATAAATACATATCTTTTGGGTTAACAGACAACATAACCTAAGGATGCGCTGGGGGCAGTCGTCAATTGTTACCACACGTTCCTGCACCAACATTACATGCCCATAATATCAAGCAATGGCAAACATCAACAGCAAAACAAGCTCCATCCCACCCATGCACTCACACACAAAAACAGTCCTCCTACCCTGGGACAGACTGCCTCCAGCCTCCAGTGAACTTGCAGACTTAAAAACATTGGACCCGTGACTTTCCCCAGTAGACCTGTGGGACTTGCAAGATGAGTTTTTCACTGATCGAGGTACATCTGACATTATTAAACCAATATCAATAGTAGATCCACATAACATTAAGCTTCAAAGGATCATTAGAAAGAGTTGCCTTTGAATTTACGTGTTAAGAAGTATCTTCTTTTACGAAGATAGAAAGGTTTAGGGAGGAAAGAAAGTTAACCTTACACAGAAATCAGAAATAAAGTGAGAAATACATTAGGAGAATTTTTCGAAGTGGCTGGAGCAGATCATACAGACCTTTTCATTTACAAAAGGAACACTGCATTAAAATCATTATTTTTTGCTCATTCCACGCCCTTCCTGGATTCTACCTGAGTGGCTGAGTTCCCCTAGCATTTTGTGTGTGTTGCATTTGAAAAATCTCTTGTATTTATTATTTTCTACTTGTTTTTTGGTTTCACTGCAAAATATGATGGTTTGTGAATTAAGAACATAATAATGCAATTTATAATGATCCTACCACAGCATGCTGTGAATGCAGCTACTCTTTCCATACGACAACATGCAAGTAAAGAATATAAACACCCAGATTTTGGCCTCAAGGCAACCTACAGCAAATATAAAACATATTGTGACTGAATCATTATCCAGTGCATGTCTAACAAAGTAGTAACAGCAGTGGATCAAAGGGTAATACAGTATTGTTGTGCCAAATTTTCTTTCATTTTCTACAGGGTATTGCAAGTAGGAATGTCTTTTGACTGCTTCTCTACTTTAATTATCTACTATTGCGTTATAGTATTTTTATGGAGCTTGCAAAAGAATTTTCCTGTAATTCTCTCAAAGTATTGTGTTGGCCTTATTAGTCATAAAACAGCACACTTCTATACTCAATGTTTACCTTAAATTGACATCAGGTAAAGGTGAAGAGATGGAGGATATTGAGATTAAAGGGGGTACACTCTAAGGAAAGTACAGAGTGAAAGAAAAGAAGTAATTACCTGGAGGTACAATTTATTCCATTATATATTGGTGGACTAGGATGAATGGAAATTATTGTCACTCTGATGGGATGTTTTAGCAATAACAAAAAGATATGGTATATGACTTGAAAAGTTGATGGCTGGCAAAAGAGGTTCTTTGCATCCTTTCGTGGAAATTCTGGCAGCTCCCAGAGGCTAGACATTTTTCTACAATAGGTCTGTAATCAGCTAGATGTAGAAAACTTTGTAATCATTCTTATTCATGTAGTTAATGGATTTTTGAAATAGGCTAAAATGCAGTCCATGACTCTGGGTTTTGTGAGATTACTGTCATGTGGTAAACCGTAATGCGTCTAGAAGATGAAGGTTGCAGACCTCGTGGAAAATCGATGCACTGGACAATTCCTGCAAGCACTGCTGTGATTTACTTGGTGCATTTGTGTAGAACTGATAAGGAAATATCATAATTACCCGTCTATCATAAAATTTTAGGATCATGGTAACCTTTACACCCATTAACAGGGTAGAGGTAATCATTAATGTGATCTCTTGGTCTTCTGCCAGTACAGGGAATAATTGATTATTGGACTTGTAATTAAAGTGTAACCTACAAAGTCCCTGTTCACAGGGTAACATGAGCACTTTGACGAGTACTTGCAAGTGCAATGTGTTCCATTAAGTAGGAGCAAGCCGCACCTTGTTCAACCTGAAGATCAGCCTGATGAATGGTAATCCATTGTTCCTCCCAGAACATGAAGCAGAAATTGATCTCAAACGAATTCCCACTGTCTTCACTCTGGAACAACTGAGCAAATTGTTCAAGTTGCAAAGCAAAAGACATGAAGTAAAATGTATTCAGTAATGAATAAAATGGAGTGACTCAACTTCAAGGAGAGAGCACTTCGCACTCTTACTCCAGTAATCTTTTAACTTTCCTGCCCATTAGGTGGTATATTCTAACTGTGGGTATTTAGGTTACTGAGGAGGACTAACTTACAGATACTAGAAAAGGTTACTGACTTTTATGAATGCTTTCAGATGTCATCATTATTGCTTACGGATAATCATCACCAAAGAGTAGGTACAGGATGATTGGTTGGATTACACCTTTGTAACTCCACACTATAGTTTATATAGTTTAAACTACCTAAATACGAGTGATTAAAACATTAAAATGTCTACTCTCGGACTCATTCAACATTTCCTACTTTGATTCACTCTCTTTAAACACTGAATGAAGCCCTTTGTTTACTTCATTCCTCACTTCACTTTGCAGACGTTAGAAAAATCATTTTTAAAACCATTAAAAACATTACCATTTGTAACTTCTAACTACATACCATTAGACTGTAAAACAGAGGACAATGATCTTGGGTCCATAACTGAGGTCTCTAAATCCAAAATAAAAACTTAACAGTAGTACATTAAGTATGGGCTTAATGTGCGCAAACAATTTTTTCAGTAAAGGGAAGTGAAATCTGGTTTGATCTGGAAAATGTACTCTGACCCTGTAAGTACAAATTAGAATTCATGTGCTGTACAGTTCTTTAATCATGCATAATGAATGGTAATTGTTACTTTCTACATCGAATCCACTCTGGTCAGTTCTTATAAATCATCATTTGGTTAAGATTATTCTGAATCTCCAAAACAATACATTAAAGAGCCACATTCTTCAAATTATAGCAGCCTCACAAGCTGCAAAACACAAAAAGGAATGTCTGAGCATTCATCAAGGAAAAAAAAAGCGAAGCATCACTGCAATTAACTGAATATCTGTATTGTGCTCAATAAAACAGTACAATTTTAGTACAGTGCTTAATTTAGGAAAACTATGGTCAATTATAGTTGCTAGATCTCCACATGAATTGTGCTGATAAACACCAATTAATTCACAGTGCCAAATATAAATTAGCAGTGAATGCAGTAAACTATATTCAGTGTGGATTTTTGGATATATATAATATTTAGACGTTGAGTAGCAATTGCCATTCAAGAATGAAGCAAAACGTTTATCCAAAGATCCAGAAATGTCTCACCAGTGTTGTTTAGATAGGGAGTAATAACTTGTCAATTTATGTGCCAAACAATTCTAATTTAGTAGCTTCAAGAACAATGTCTTCTATTTAAGATGTTGCGGATGGTGTTATGAGTTTCTAATTTTTCTGTAACAAGATTTACACCAGTGAACCAAAGGGGCATTGTGGAGGTGTTCTTTGTACATGTTATTTATAATGAAAACATAAAAATATATGCTGAACAAGTTTTTGTGGTTTTTTTAATACCAGGCCAAAAAATCTTTTCCTCAAAGGCTCATAATTCTGAGTGACCCCATGAATGTTATTTGAAAATTAGTTGCCACTGTCTAGACAAAAATCAGCATTTCAAAGGCCTACAGAATTTCTAAGGGATATTAGAACACATTTATTTTCAAAGTTCAAAGTAAATTTATTATCAAAGTACATATATCTCACCACATACAACTCTGACATTTCATTTCCTTGTGGGCATTCTGGATAAATCTATAATAGCATAATAACCGTAATAGAATCAATGAAAGACCACACCAACTTGGGCATTCAACCAGTGAGCAAAAGAAAACAAACTGTGCAAATATAAAAAGAAAGAAATAATTAATATATATATATATATCAAGAACACGAGATGAAGAGTCCATGAAAGTGAACCCATAGGTTGTGGGAACATTTCTATGATGGGGCAAGTGAAGTTGGGTGAAGTTATCCCCTCTGGCTCAAGAACCTGATGGTTGAGAGATAATAACTGTTCCTGAACCTGGTGGTGTGAGGCCTGAGGGTCCTGTACCTTCTTCCTGATGGCAGCAATGATAAGAGAGCATGGTGGTGGAGGTCCCTGATGATGGATGCTGCTTTCTTGTGACAACATTTCATGTAGATGTACTCAAAGATGGGGATTATTTTACCCATGATGGACTGAGTCTGTTCACTAATTTTTGTAGGATTTTCCGTTCAAGGGCATGGGTGTTTCCATACCAGGCTGTGATGCATCCAGTTAATATACCCTCCACTAAACATCTATAGAAGTTTGTCAAAGTTTAAATGCCATGCCAAATCTTCGCAGCTCCTAAGGAAGTATAAGAGGCTTTTTCCCAGGGCTGAAATGGTTGCCACAGAAGAACACAGGTCTAACGTGCTGGGGAGTAGGTACAGAGGAGATGTCAGGGGTAAGTTTTTACTCAGAGAGTGGTGAGTGCGTGGAATGGGCTGCCGGCAACATTGGTGGAGGCGGATATGATAGGGTCTTTTAAGAGACTTTTGGATAGGTACATGGAGCTTCGAAACGTAGAGGGCTATAGGTAAGCCTAGTAATTTCTAAGGTAGGGACATGTTCGGCACAACTTTGTAGGTCGAAGGGCCTGTATTGTGCTGTAGGTTTTCTATGTTTCTATGAGTTGCCGTGCTTTCTTCATCATTGCACTTATGTGCTGGGCCCAGGACAGGTCCCCTGAACAAAGGTTGGTGGTGTTGTAGATAGTGTAGAGGATTGTCGAAGATTGCAGAGAGACATTGATGGGATGCAGAAGTGGGCTGAGAAGTGGCAGATGGAGTTCAACCTGGAGAAGTGTGAGGTGCTACACTTTGGAAGGACAAACTCCAAGGCAGAATACAAAGTAAATGGCAGGATACTTGGTAGTGTGGAGGAGCAGAGGGATCTCAGGGTACATGTCCACAGTTCCCTGAAAGTTGCTTCATAGGTGGATAGGGTAGTTAAGAAAGCTTATGGGGTGTTAGCTTTCATAAGTCGAAGGAAAGAGTTTAAGAGTCGCGATGTAATGATGCAGCTCTATAAAACTCTGGTTAGGCCATGCTTGGAGTACTGTGTCCAGTTCTGGTTGCCTCACTATAGGAAAGATGTGGAAGCATTGGAAAGGGTACAGAGGAGATTTACCAGGATGCTACCTGGTTTAGAGAGTATGCATTATGATCAGAGATTAAGGGAGCTAGGGTTTTACTCTTTGGAGAGAAGGAGGAAGAGAGGAGACATGATAGAGGTGTACAAGATAATAAGACTAGATAGAGTGGATAGCCAGCGCCTCTTCCCCAGGGTACCACTGCTCAATACAAGAGGACATGGCTTTAAGGTAAGGGGTGGAACTTCAAGGGGGATATTAAAGGAAGGTTTTTTACTCAGAGAGTGGTTGGTGCGTGGAATGCACTGCCTGAGTCAGTGGTGGAGGCAGATACACTAGTGAAGTTTAAGACACTACTGGACAGGTATATGGAAGAATTTAAGTTGGGGGCTTATATGGAAGGTAGGGTTTGAGGGTCGGCACAACATTGTGGGCCGAAGGGCCTGTACTGTGCTGTACTATTCTATGTTCTATGTTCTAAATAAAAACACTGAGGAATTTAAAGTTGCTGACCCTCTCCACCTCTGATCCCCCAATGAGGACTGGCTTATGGACCTCTGGTTTCCTCCTCCTGAAGTCAAAATTCAGCTCCTTGGTCTTGTGACAATGAGACTTGTTGTGTCACCACTCATCCAGATTTCAAACTCCCTCCTACATGCTGATTCATCATCACCTTTGATTCGGCCTCCAACAGTGGTGCCGTCAGCAAACTTGAGTGTGGCATTGGAGCTGTGCTTAGACACACAAGCATAAGTGCAAAGCAAGAAGAGCAGGGGGACTAAGCATACAGACTTGTGGTACATCTATGCCGATGGAGATCATGGAGGAGATGTTGTTGCCAATCTGAACTGACGGGAGTCTGCAAGTGAGGAAATCGAGGATCCAATTGCAGAAGGGGATATTAAGGCCAAGGTCTTGTAGCTTATTGATTAGTTTTGAGGGGATCATGGTATTGATGCTCTGCTGTAGTCAATAAAGAGCATCCTGATGTATGCATTTTTGCTGTCCAAATATTCCAGGGTTGAGTGAAGAGCCAATGAGATGGTATCTGCTGTGGACCTTTTGCTCCAGTAGGCAAATGGGAGTGGATCCAAGTCACTTCTCAGGCAGGAGTTGATATGTTTCATCACCAACCTCTCAAAACACTGCATCACTGTGGATGTAAGTGCTACTGGTTGGTAGTCATTGAGGCAGGTTACAATGTTCTTCTTAGGCACAGGAGTTATAATTGAAACCTTCTTGAAGCAGTTGGGTCCCTCAGACTGCCAAAGCAAGCAGTTAAATATCTCTTCACTCCAGCCAGTTGATCAGCACTGCTCTTTAGTACTTGGCCAGGTACTCCGTCTGAGCCAACTGCCTTTTGTAGTCTCACCCTCTCGAAGGCTACTCGGACGTTGACCTGAGAGACTGAAATCACAGGATCATTGGGGAGTGTGGGAGTCCATGGTGGTTCCTTCATGTCTTGATGGTCAAAGTGAGCATAGAAGGCATTGAGCACGTCTGGGAGTGAAGCCTTGCTGTCACATATGTCACTTGATTTTACTTTGCTGGCATTCAAGCTCTGCCATAGCTATTGAGCGTTCTTTGTTGATTCAGGTTTAACGGGGAATTACCATTTTGCCTGTGAGGTGGCTTTCCAGAGATCTCTTGTACTTTTCTTGTTCACCGGACTTGAATACTTTTCATGCAACTCTTAGCAGATTGTGGATCTCATGGTTCATCCAGGACTTCTGGTTTGGAAAGACTCTAAATGATTTTGTGCAGACACACTTGTCTACAACTGTTTTAATAAAGTCCATGACAACCCATGGTGTATTCATTCAGATCCACAGATGAGTACTTGAACATGCTCCAGTCCACCAACTCGAAGCAATCCTGTGGCCCCTCCTCTGCCTCCTGCAACCACCTCTTTGTTGTTTCTGGAGTAATCTCTGGAGCCCTGCTCTTCACCCTCTGCCTTTATGCAGGTAGGGGTAGAGCAGCCAGGTGATCTAATTTACTGAAGTGCGGTCTGGGCGTGAACTGTAGGCATTTTTTTTTCCAAGTATAACAATGGTCTAGTGTGTTGAGACCTCTGGTGCTACAAGTTATTTGTTGATCATAAGTGGGCTTGTTGAAGTCCCTGACTATGATTTGAAATGCATTGGGATGGACTGTTTATTGTTTGGAGACAGCATCATGCAGTATCTCAAGCACTTGATTATAGTCAACTGTGGCATGTAAACTGCAGTCAGGATTATAGAGGAGACTCCCTAACTAAAAAGAACAGATGGCATTTGACTATCAGGTGTTCAAGGTCAGGGGAACATGAGTTCAACAAAATCGCCACATCATAGTACCACCGAGAGCTTATCATGAAATACACACCTCCACCTTTTGCATTTTCCAAATTAGCAGTTCAGTCCATTCTGTAAATCGAGAAGCCTTCAGGTCTAGTCGCTGTATCTGACATGCTGAGAGAAAGCCACATCTCGCTCAGACATAGAACGCAACAATCTCTCATTTCCTTCTGATACAGCAATCTTGCTCTCAGGTGCTTAATTTTGTTCTGCAGCGACTACACATTTGCTAACGAGATGCTGGTTAGTGAGGGTATCGTCCCTCTGCGTTTCAGCCTGGCTTGGAGATCCCCATCCTGCCTCACTTCCAGCCATGGCAATGAACCTTCATCTGCTTAAAGGTGCTGTATCTGCTCGGTCTGCAGAGCCCTTCCAAAGATCATAAAATCTGTAGATCTTTAAGTTGATTTAAAAGTACATTGCTTAAGGGGAAATTACATGCTGCAGCTTGCAGTAAGAGTAATATATTAAACATATCAATCATAATATAATATACTCATAGATCCTAAAATATAATCTTAGGTAGTTTTCTTTCTGCATATGTGTCCAAACTGAGACCCTCCATTGTTCATCCTGAAGTTCATGCTGTCTACCCTTCCAGCAAGTACAATAGATTGCTGTCCTCACTAACAACAACTCGTGTTACTAATCACAGTGGTAAATGCATTAAATCATTGTAGCAGAACAGCTGCCAAAGGCTTACATTTCAGGTGAATTTATTTAGTATTGTCATATGTACCAAGTTATCTTGAGAAACCTGTCTTGCATACTGTTCCTACAGATCAATTCATTAAAACAAATGCTGAGGTAGTACAAGGGCAGAGCAATTGCCAAACCAAACAATGATGCATCTGGATAGTATACTTTTTTTATGATGCAGTGATAAAAATTGGTGAGGTTGAAAGGAAAAATTTCTTTAGCCTCTTGACGAAGTCAAAGTGCTCATAAGCTGCCTTGGCCATGGCGTCAATATGGGATGGATCAGGATGATGTTAACTCTGAAGAACTTGAAGCTTTCAACCCTCTTGACCAGCAATGTTGATGTAACCAGGATGTAACACATGCACACTTGCTTACTGAAGTCAATACCAGCACTTTTCTTTTGCTGACATTAAGGGATAGGCTGTTATTATACTCCATGTCATTAGGCTCTCTAAATTCTTCTTGTACTCTAAATAATTGTTATTTAAGATACACCCCACAATGCTGATATCATCTGCAAACTTGCAGATGGAGTTTAAGCAGAATCTGGCCAAATTTACTTGTTGAAGTCTAGCGTACTGACTTCTACCTTGCCGAGACACAGCGACAACTCGCGGATACCTCCTCTTATTTACCCCTTGATCGTGACCCCACTAAGAAGCACCAGGCCATTGTCTCCCACACCATCACCAACTTTATCCACTCAGGAGATCTCCCATCCACTGCTACCAACCTTATAGTTCTCACACCTCGCACTTCCCGTTTCTACCTCCTACCCAAGATCCACAAACCTGCCTGTCCTGGCAGACATATTGTCTCAGCTTGCTCCTGCCCTACCGAACTTGTTTCTGCATACCTCGATACGGTTTTATCCCCCTGTGTTCAATCCCTTCCTACCTACGTTCGTGACACTTCTCATGCTCTTAAACTTTTCAATGACTTTAAGTTCCCTGGCCCCCACCGCTTTATTTTCACAATGGATGTCCAGTCCCTATATATTTCCATCCCCCATCAGGAAGGTCTCAAAGCTCTACGCTTCTTTTTGGATTCCAGACCTAATCAGTTCCCCTCTACCACAACTCTGCTCCGTCTAGCGGAATTAGTCCTTACTCTTAATAATTTCTCCTTTGGCTCCTCCCACTTCCTCCAAATTAAAGGTGTAGCTATGGGCACCCGTATGGGTCCTAGCTATGTCTGCCTTTTTGTTGTCTTTGTGGAACAATCTATGTTCCGAAACTATTCTGGTATCTGTCCCCCACTTTTCCTTTGCTACATCGACAACTGCATTGGTGCTGCTTCCTGCACACATGCTGAGCTCGTTGACTTTATTAACTTTGCCTCCAACTTTCACCCTGCCCTCAAGTTTACCTGGTCCATTTCCGACACCTCCCTCCCCTTTCTAGATCTTTCTGTCTCAGTCTCTGGAGACAGCTTATCCACTTATGACTACTATAAGCCTACTGACTCTCACAGCTCTCTGGACTATTCCTCTTCGCAACCTGTCGCTTGCAAAAATGCCAACCCTTCTTGCAATTCCTCCGTCTCCGCCGCATCTGCTCTTAGGATGAGGCTTTTCATTCCAGGACGAGGGAGATGTCCTCCTTTTTTAAAGAAAGGGGCTTCCCTTCCTCCACCATCAACTCTGCTCTCAAACGCACCTCCCCCATTTCACGCACATCTGCTCTCACTCCATCCTCCTGCCACCCCACTAGGAATAGGGTTCCCCTGGTACTCACCTACCACCCCACCCAGCCTCCGGGTCCAACATCTTATTCTCCATAACTTCCGCCACCTCCAACGGGATCCCACCACTAAGCACATCTTTCCCTCCCCTCCTCTTTCTGCTTTCCGCAGGAATTGCTCCTTAGCAACTCCATTGTCCTTTCGTCCCCCCCCCATCCCTCCCCACTGATCTCCCTTCTGGCACTTATCCTTGTAAGCAGAACAAGTGCACTTCCTCCCTTACCACCATTCAGGGCCCCAGACAGTCCTTCCAGGTGAGGCGACACTTCACATGTGAGTCGGCGTATACTGCGTCCAGTGCTCCCGATATGGTCTTCTATATATTAGACCATAAGACCTTAAGACAAAGGAGCAGAAGCAGGCCATTTGGCCCATCGAGTCTGCTCCGCCATTTTATCATGAGCTGATCCATTCTCCTTCTTTAGTCCCACTCCCCGGCCTTCTCACCGTAACCTTTGATGCCCTGGCTACTCAGATACCTATCAATCTCTGCCTTAAATACACCCAATGACTTGGCCTCCACTGCTGCCCATGGCAACAAATTCCATAGATTCACCACCCTCTGACTAAAAAAATTTCTTCGCATTTCTGTTCTGAAAGGGCGCCCTTCAATCCTTAAGTCATGCCCGCTCGTACTAGACTCCCCCATCGTGGGAAACAACTTTGCCACATCCACTCTGTCCATGCCTTTTAACATGCGAAATGTTTCTATGAGGTCTCCCCTCATTCTTCTAAACTCCAAGGAATACAGTCCAAGAGCGGACAAACGTTCCTCATAGGTTAACCCTCTCATTCCCGGAATCATTCTAGTGAATCTTCTCTGTACCCTCTCCAACGTCAGCATATCCTTTCTTAAATAAGGAGACCAAAACTGCCCACAGTACTCCAAGTGAGGTCTCACCAGCGCCTTATAGAGCCTCAACTGCTCCTATACTCTATTCCTCTAGAAATGAATGCCAACATTGCATTTGCCTTCTTCACTACTGATTCAACCTGGAGGTTAACTTTAAGGGTATCCTGTACAGGGACTCCCAAGTCCCGTTGCATCTCAGAACTTTGAATTCTTTCCCCATTTAAATAATAGTCTGCCCGTTTATTTTTTCTGCCAAAGTGCATAACCATACACTTTCCAACATTGTACTTCATTTGCCACTTCTCTGCCCATTCTTCCAATCTATCCAAGTCTCTCTGCAGACTCTCCATTTCCTCGGCCCCTCCACCTATCTTCGTATCGTCAGCAAATTTAGCCACAAAGCCATCTATTCCATAATCCAAATCGTTGATATACAATGTAAAAAGAAGCAGCCCCAACACGGACCCCTGTGGAACGCCACTGGTAACAGGCAGCCAACCAGAATAGGATCCGTTTATTCCCACTCTCTGTTTCCTGCCAATCAGCCAATGCTCTATCCACGTATGTAACTTTCCCGTAATTCCATGGGCTCTTATCTTGTTAAGTAGCCTCATGTGTGGCACCTTGTCAAAGGCCTTCTGAAAATCCAAATATACAACATCCACTGCATCTCCCTTGTCTAGCCTACTGGTAATTTCCTCAAAAAATTGTAAAAGGTTTGTCAGGCAGGATTTTCCTTTAAGGAATCCATGCTGAGTTCTGCCTATCTTGTCATATGCCTCCAGGTACTCTGTAATCTCATCCTTGACAATCGACTCCAACAACTTCCCAACCACCGACGTCAAGCTAACAGGTCTATAATTTCCTTTTTGCTTCCTTGGCCCCTTCTTAAATAGCGGAGCGACATTTGCAATCTTCCAGTCTTCTGGAACCATGCCAGCATCTATCGACTTTTGAAAGATCATCGCTAATGCCTCCGCAATCTCCATAGCTACTTCCTTCAGAACACGAGGGTGCATTCCATCTGGTCTGGGAGATTTATCTACCTTTAGCCTATTCAGCTTCCTGAGTACTTTCTCTGTCGTAATTGTGACTGCGCACACTTCTCTTCCCTGCCACCCTTGAGTGTCCGGTATACTGCTGATGTCTTCCTCAGTGAAGACTGATGCAAAATACTCATTCAGTTCCTCTGCCATCTCCTTATCTCCCTTTACAATTTCTCCAGCATCATTTTCTATTGGTCCTATATCTACTCTCACCTGTCTTTTACTCTTTATATACTTGAAAAAGCTTTTAGTATCCTCTTTGATATTATTTGCTAGCTTCCTTTCATAGTTAATCTTTTCTCTCTTAATGACCTTCTTGGTTTCCTTTTGTAAGGTTTTAAAAACTTCCCAATCCTTTGTCTTCTCAGTAATTTTTGCTTCCTTGTATGCCCTCTCCTTTGCTTTAACTTTGGCTTTGACTTCTCTTGTCAACCACGGTTGCATCCTTTTTCCACTGGAAAATTTCTTCTTTTTTGGAATATAGCTGTCTTGCACCTTCCTCATTTCTCGCATAAACTCCAGCCACTGCTGCTCTGCTGTCTTTCCCGCCAGTGTCCCTTTCCAGTCAACTTTGGCCAGTTCCTCTCTCATGCCACTGTAATTTCCTTTACTCCACTGAAATACCGACACATCAGATTTCAGCTTCTCTTTTTCTAATTTCACAGTGAACTTAATCATGTTATGATCACTGCCTCCTAAGGGTTCCTTCACCTCAATCTCTCTAATCACCTCCGGTTCATTACACAATACCCAATCCAGTACAGCCGATCCCCTAGTGGGCTCAACAACAAGCTGTTCTAAAAAGCCATCTCGCAGACATTCTACAAATTCTCTGTCTTGAGATCCAGTGCTGACCTGATTTTCCCAATCTACTCGCATGTTAAAATCCCCCACAATTATCGTAACACTGCCTTTCTGACAAGCCTTTTCTATTTCCAGTTGTAATTTGTAGTCCACATCCCTGCAGCTGTTTGGAGGCCCATAAATAACTGCCATCAGGGTCCTTTTACCTCTGCTATTTCTTAACTCAACCCATAAAGATTCTGCACCTTCCGATCCTATGTCACCTCTTTCTAATGATTTAATATCATTTCTTACCAATAAAGCCACGCCTCCCCCTCTGCCTACCTTCCTATCCTTCCGATACACCGTGTACCCTTGGACGTTCAGCTCCCAGAGACATGCATCCTTTAGCCAGGTCTCAGTGATGGCCACAATATCATACCTGCCAATCTGTAGCTGTACAACAAAATCATCCACCTTATTCCTTATGCTGCGTGCATTTAAGTACAACACCTTAAGACCAGTATTTGATACTTTTTGCTTTGATTTCACTGCAACTTTATTGCACTGCAACTCATCCCAATGGCTACAAATTTGCCCCATCACCTGCCTGTCTTTCCTGACAACTTTACTGCTCACTATCTTAGTTTTTTTTGATAGACAGGAGCTACAGGGAGGTAGTCATCCCAGGGCTACAGGGGTCAGAAAACTGGGTCACTGTCAAGAGAGGGAAGGGAAATGCCCGGATAGTGGAGAGCACACCTGTGGCTGTCCCCCTCAGCAGCAAATATCTTGTTCTGATTTCTGTTTTCCCCTTCCTCCGCTCTATCATTTTGGTTCCCATCCCCCTGCCAAATTAGTTTAAACCCTCCCTAACAGCTCTATTAAACTTTCCCGCCAGGATATTGGTCCCCTTTGGGTTCAGGTGTAACCTGTCCATTTTGAACAGGTCATACTTCCCCCAGAAGACATCCCAGTTATCCAAGAATCTGAAGCCCTGCCCCCTACACCAGTCTCTCAGCCACACATTCATCTGCCTGATCCGACTATTCTTGCCCTCGCTAGCACGTGGCACAGGTAGCAATCCCAAGATTACGACCCTGGAGGTCCTGCTTCTCAGCTTCCTTCCTAACTCCTGGAAATCTCTCTTCAGGACCTCCTCCTTTGTCCTATCTATGTCATTGGTACCAACATGTACCAAGACAACTGGCTGCTCGCCCTCCCCCTTTAGAATATTCAGGACCTGATCCGAGACATCCCATACCCTGGCACCTGGGAGGCAACACACCATGCGGGTATCTCTGTCAGGCTCACAGAATCTCCTGTCTGTTCCCCTGACTATGGAATCCCCTACGACTACCACATTTCTCTTCTCCCTCCTTCTCTCCTGCACAACAGCGCCAGGCTCAGTGCCAGAGACCCGGTCACCGTGGGCGTCCCCTGTCAGGTCATCCCCCTCAACAGCATCCAGAACAAGATATTTGCTGCTGAGGGGGACAGCCACAGGTGTGCTCTCCACTATCCGGGCATTTCCCTTCCCTCTCTTGACAGTGACCCAGTTTTCTGACCCCTGTAGCCCTGGGATGACTACCTCCCTGTAGCTCCTGTCTATCACCTCTTCACTTTCCCTGATAAGCAGTAGGTCATCAAGCTGCAGCTCCAGATCCCTAACACGGTCTCTAAGGAGCTGTAACTCGGTGCACCTGGCACAGATGTGGCCATCAGGGAGGCTGGAGGTCTCCCAGGATTCCCACATCTGACACCCTGAACAAAGCACTAACCCTGCAGGCATGCTACCTAATTCTACAGGAATGAAACAGGAAAAATAAGTCTACTCACCCACTTACCTCGCCAAACAGATGAACTTTTTAAACTGTTAGCTTGTACCATTAGCTGTGAGAGCCCTGCTGTCCATGTCTGTCTGGGCTGATTCGCAAAAGGGGTGGGGGGAGAAAAAAAGAGTTGGTGCTTCGCTCTCACCTCTTCCCGTTTACCGCCAAAGCCCTACACTCTGCTCCCACTCACTCCGCTGCCTGCTCTGACAGCTGCCCGCTGTATAGGGTGGTCTCCTTTTTAAACTCTCCGCACGGTCTATTGGCGAGACCCGACACAGACTGGGAGACCGTTTTGCTGAACACCTACGCTCTGTCCACCAGAGAAAGCAGGATCTCCCAGTGGCCACACATTTTAATACCACATCCCATTCCCATTCTTACATGTCTATCCATGGCCTCCTCTACTGTAAAGATGAAGCCACACTCAGGTTGGAGGAACAACACCTTATATTCCGTCTGGGTAGCCTCCAACCTGATGGCATGGACATTGACTTCTCTAACTTCCGCTAATGCCCCACCTCCCCCTCGTACCCCATCTGTTATTTATTTATATACACACATTCTTTCTCTCACTCTCCTTTTTCTCCCTCTGTCCCTCTGACTATACCCCTTGCCCATCCTCTGGGATCCCCCCCAAACCTTTTCCTTCTCCCTGGGCCTCCTGTCCCATGATCCTCTCATATCCCTTTTGCCAATCACCTGTCCAGCTCTTGGCTCCATCCCTCCCCCTCCTGTCTTCTCCTATCATTTTGGATCTCCCCCTCCCCCTCCCACTTTCAAATTTCTTACTAGCTCTTCCTTCAGTTAGTCCTGACGAAAGGTCTCGGCCTGAAACATCGACTGTACCTCTTCCTAAGGATGCTGCCTGGCCTGCTGCGTTCACCAGCAACTTTGATGTGTTTTGCTCAAATTTACTTGGTCTTTCTTTGCTACCTTTAATAGTTGAAAAGGTTCTCATGAAGCAAAACTGTTCCCTTGACTATGGCATCTGGAGACAAGGGATAGGCACCATGTTCCTGATTTCTCCACAAACCACCCCAACTGAATAATTATGTTCAGACTAAAACTAAAATTTGTTTTGCAGGTAAAATATTGATGTGTGCTGGAAAATATACTGACTGGCTGTACCACATCCTGCTATGCAACCAATGTCCTCGAATGGGAAATCCTACAAAGAGTAGTGGATATGGCCCAGTCCATCACGGATAAAACCCACCCCACCACTGAGCACATGTGCATGAAACATTGATGCAGGAAAGCAGCACTCCTCATCAGGGACTCCCACTAGCCAGGACACACTGTCTACTCGCTGCTGCCATCAGGAAGAAGGTAAAGGAGTCTCAGGACTCACGCCACCAGGTTTGGGAACAATTATTACCCTTCAGCCATCAGGCTCTTGAACCAAAGGGGATAACTTACTTCTCTTGTCCACAACCTATGAACTCACTTTTAAGGACGCTTCATCTCATGTTCTCAATATTTATTGCTTAGTTACTTACTATTGTTTCTTCTTTCTTTTTGCATTTTCACAGTTTGTTGTTTTTTGTATGGTGGTTGTACTCCCAGTTGATGCAGTCTTTCTTTGATTCTATTAAGGTTACTGGATTTATTGAGTATGCCCACAAGAAAATAAATCTCAGGGTTGTATATGGTGATATATATGTTCTTTGAAAATAAATTTACTTTGAACACTGAACCTTGAAATTTGAACTTTGTTTGCTGCTGAAGTTCGGGAAGGAGAACTGCTCCCTAAATACGGTCAGATGTGCCTTCATGCAGAGATCTTGTCCTCCATCTCCTGTTAAGTGTCTCCCAGTCTGGCTGTAAAACAAAGGACATGGAAGAGATAGGGTGATAAGAGAGAACAAGTGGTCTGTGCAGAAACGATAAATCATCAAAAACTCCTGTTGAACTTCTCATATCTTTCCCCTTGGAACTTAACTATAGAAGACATAAAACACTTGGAGGATCTTAGCAATAGCCAAAAGTAATCCGCTTTATTTTTCTATTGAGGAGATACTCTGACTGGTGCTACTTCTTGAGAACTGAGTTTGAGAAGTCCACTCTTTTCACTCCATGCCAGGAAATAAACATTGCAGAACAGCAATGGCTGGGGTTTCTGGGAGCAATTCGGAAGGCGCAGGATAGATAACATCCCAAGGGTGAAGAATTAATCTAAAGGGAGGATAGGGCAACCGTGGCTGACAAGGGAAGTCAAAGACAGCAGAAAAGCAAAGGAGAGGGCATATAAATTACAAAAATTAGTGGGAAGTTAGGGGATTGGGAAGCTTTTAAAAACCAACAGAAGGCAAATAAAAAAGCCGCAAGGAGAGAAAAGGTGAAATATGAAGGTAAGCTAGCCAATAATATAAAAGAGGATACTAAAGGTTTTTTTCAGATTTATTAAGAGTAAAACAGAGACAAGATTGGATAATCAAACTGCTAGAAAATGATGCTGAGAGGTAGTAATGGGGACAAGGAAATGCAGACAGATTAAATAAGTATTTTGCACCTGTCTTCATTGTGGAAGTTACTAACAGTATGCCAGAAATTCGAGAGTGTCGGGGGCAGAAGTGAGTATAGTTGCTATAACTAAAGAGAGGGTGGCTGGGAAGCAGAAAGTTCTGAAGATAGATATGTGACCTGGACCATAGAGTCATACAGTCATCGAAAAGTACAGAACAGACACAGGCCCTTCAGCCCATCTATTCCATGCCAAACCATTTAAACTGTCTGCTCCCATCGATCTTCACCATGACCGCAGCCCTACATACCCCTACCATTCATGTACTGTAGCTATCCAAACTTCTCGCAAACATTGTAATTGAGCTCGCATGTGCTACTTATGCTGGTAGCTCGTTCCACACTTTCATGTCCTTCAGAGTGATTGAGTTTCCCCTTGTTCCCCTTAAACTTTTCACCTTTCACCCTTAACCCATGACCTTTGTAGTCCCATCCAACCTCAGTGCTTGCACTTACCCTGTCTATACTCTTTATTATTTTGTTTTCCTCTGTCAAATCTCCTCTCAATCTTCTACATTCCTAGGGATAAAGTCCTAACCTATTCAATTTTTTCCTTATAACTCAGGTGCTCCAGTCTTGGCAACATCCTTTTATATTTTCTCTGTACTCTTTCAACCTTGTTTACATCTTTCCTGAAGGTAGGTGACCAAAGCTGCACACAATACTCCAAAATAGGCCTCACCAATGCCTTATACAACTTCAACATAACATCCCATCTCGTGTACCCAACACATTGATTTATGAAGGCTGATGTGCCAAAAGCTTTCTTTATGACCCTATCTACCTGTGTCATCACTTTCAATGAATTATGTACCTGTATGCCCAGACCCCTTTGTTCTACCATACTCCTCAGTGCCCCACCGTTCACTTTGTAAGACCTACCCTGGCTGGTCGCTGGTCCTACCGACGTGCAAAACCTGGCACTTGTCTGCATTGAGTTACTTCTGCCATTGTTCCAGCTGGTCCAAATCCCGCTGCAAGACACGATAGCCTTCCTTGCTGTCCACTACACCCCCAATCTTGGTGTCATCTGCAAATCTGCTAATCCAGTTAACCACATTATCATCCGGATTGTTGGTATAGATGACAAACACCAATGGAACCAGCACCGACTAGTCACAAGCCTCCAGTCAGAGAGGAACCATCTACTACCACTCTCTGGCTTCCCTGACTTTCCTGGTAGCTTCCTCAAAAAACTTTAATAAGATTAGTTAGACATGACCTACCATGCACAAAGCCATGCTGACAATCCTTAATCAGTCCCTGTCTATCCAACTACATATTACCAGTCCCTTAGAATTTACACCAGGGCTCTAAAGATAGTAGCATATGAGATTATGAAGACATTAGAAATGATCTTTTAAGAATCAATATTTTGTGGAATTGTTCTGGAGGACTGAAAAATTGCAAATTCCACTCCACTCTTTAAGAAGGAAGGGAGGCAGAAGGAAATAAATTATAGGCCAGTTAGCCTGACTTCAGTGATTCACAAGATGTTAGGGTCCATTATTAAGGATGAGGTTTTGGGATACTTGGAGGTATATGATAAAGTAACCCAAATTCAGAATGGCTTCCTTAAGGGAAAACTTGCCTGACAAATATGTAGAATTCTTTGAGGAAATATCAGGCAGGATAGACAAAGGAGAGTCAGTGGATGTTGTTTACTTGGATTTTCATAAGGCCTTTGACAGAGACCATGGTATGACAGGAAAGGTACTAGAATGGATAGAAGATTGGCTGACTGTCAGGAAGCAAAAAGTGGGAATAAAGGGGACCTATTCCATTTGGCTGCTGGTGACTAATGGTGTTTCACAGGGGCTGGGACCACTTCTTTTCACATTATAATTCAACAATTTGGATTATGGAATTGATGGCTTTTCCGCCAAGTTTGCAGATGATATAAAGATAGGTGGAGGGGCAGGTAGTGCTGAGGAAGCAGTGAATCTGCAGAAGGACTTAGACAGATTGGGAGAATGGGCAAAAACATGGCAGATGGAATATACTGTAGGGAAATGTATGGTCATGCACCTGGTAAGAGGAATAAAGGTGCAGACTATTATCTAAACAGGGAGAAAATTTAAAAAAATCAGAGGTGCAGAGGGACTTGAGAGTCCTTGTGCAGGATTCCCAAAAGGTTAACAAGCAGCTTGAGTCAGTGGTAAGAAAGGCAAATGTAATTTCAGGAGGATGAGAACATAAGAGCAAAGATGTGATGCTGAAGTTTTGTAAGGCATTGATCACACCACATTTGGAGCAGTGTGAGGAGATTTGGGCCCCTTATCTAAGAAAGGATGTGATGGCAAGTTAAGATTTCATGGTATTTAATAAGTCATAGTTTGAATAGTGCATTTAGATTTGGGCATTGTATAATGGGAAGGCTATTATAGCCTTAAGAAGGAAAAAGCAAGGGTGAATCAGAATTATGCAAAAACATCATTCTGGCTGAATCTTTCTTCAGTGTTTACTAATAAAGTAAGGCTTGGATGAAAGGGACCTTGCTTCAATATAATGTTAATGGTGATAAAAAGTTTTCAAAATTACGGAAGTTTTCAGTATTGGAGGATTCTTTTCCACTGGTTTGCAGGGGTTGTCAAAACAAAAGAACCAGAAGGAATGTGAAGATTTTCTTTGCAATAAAAATGTTTCTGGTATGAAATGTTCTATCACAAAGTGTACCTCCATGAATTAGAAAAGTACTTGAGAAGGCTGGAAATAATACATGGGAAAAAAAACCAGAAAAAAAATGAAATATATTCGAAGAAAGTTTAATTTGAGGCACTATCAGAAGCTCAATCTTCATATCTGAATTTCTTTACAAGTAGATGGCATCTCAAATGCTGCATTCATTTGCCTCAATAGCCTTTCATGAAGTGTGAACTATAGAGCCTTAATTTCAACCATTCCTTTGATTTGGTTCGGTGCAGATTAACTATTGCATTTCAACTTCCATTTTACGTATTATTGATCAAGAAAAGAATGTTCAAAAGAGACTTGCATAGTTTATTCCTCAAGGAATAATTTATATGCATTTCACTTATTCACAATTTACTGCACTAGAGCAAAGGAAAAACTTCAATAATTTTAAAAAATAAGTTATTTTAAATACACAATCGTCTACTATTAAAAGTAACAAATTATGCAGGAGGTCATAGAAACTATAATTGCTGAAGGAATTGCATTCAAATGAAGATAGATTTCACTCTTTACTCTCTAATTCTTATTCATGGACTGTCCTAAGAACTCAGGAAAGAACAAACAATATAATCAAAACAGTGTTACTGATAGTGAAAGTTATAAGCAGAATAAGCTGGAAAAATGCTGATCACATTTCAGGATTTAATACAATCTTTTGTCATTGGGACAAAAATCAGTGAACAAGCTACAAAGATAAATATGTTTGATGCTGACATATAATATTGAGATTAAGCATGAGAAATCAATATTAAAATTATGGGTCCTCCCACTCCCTTCAAACAAAAGGGGTAGCCATGGACACTTGCATGAGTCCCAGCTATGCCTGCCTGTTTGCTGGCTACTTGGAACAGTCGATGTTGTAAGCCTACACTGGTGACCACCCTGTACTTTTCCTACACTACATCAACGACTGCATTGGTGCTGCTTCCTGCAACAATGCTGAACTCATCAATTTCAACCACTTTGCTTCCAACTTCCACTCGGCCCTCAAATTCACCTGGTCCATTTCCAACGCTTCCCTTCCTTTTCTCAATCTCACTGTCTCTGTCTCTGGAGAAAGCTTATCCACCGATGTCTATTATAAATCAACAGACTTTCACAAGTACCTGGACTATACCTCGTCCCACCCAGCTACTTGTAAAAACACCATCCCCTTCTCTCAATTCGTTCATCTCTGCCACATCTGCTGTCAGGATGAGGCTTTTCATTCTAGAATGAAGGAGATGTCCTCCTTTTTCAAAGAAAGAGGCTTCCCTTCCTCCACCATCAACGCTGCCCTCAACCACATCTTTTCCATTTCACGCACATCTGCTCGTACCCCATCATCCCGCCACCCTACCAGGAATAGGGTTCCTCTTGTCCTCACCTACCGACTCACCAGCCTCCGCGTCCAGCACATAATTCACCGAAACTTCCGCCAGCTTCAAATGGATCCCACCACCAAACACATCTTTCCCTCCCCCAACTTTCTGCTTTCCGCAGGGATCACTCCCTATGTGACTCTCTTGTCTATTCGTCCATCTGCACTGATCTCCCTCCTGGTACTTATCCTTGCAAGCAGAACAAGTGCTTCACCTGCCCCTGCACCTCCTCCCTCACTGACATTCAGGGCCCCAATCAGTCCTTCCAAGTGAGGCAACACTTCACCTGTGAGTCTTTTGGGGTCATATACTGTGTCCAGTGCTCCAGGTGTGGCCTCCAGTACATCGGTGAGACCTGACGTAGAACGGGAGACCGCTTTGCCAAGCATCTACGCTCTGTCCGCCAAAACAAACGGGATCTCCCGGTGGCCACCCATTTCAATTCTAGTTCCCATTCCCATTCTGATATGTCCATCCATGGCCTCCCCCACTGTTGGGATAGCTTTTGGTAACCAAATGATTGGAACAGCAAATGTCAAAGGTTCAGAGGTTTAAAAGTTCATTTATTTATCAAACTCTGAAATTCTTCTACTCTAGATAGCCATGAAACCAAGAACGATAAGAATGGCAGCACGGTCATCAGCCCCCAGGTTCCTCCTCCCCCCACAAAAAATGAATAAAAATGGAACAGGCACATTAACCCCCAAATCCCCCTCCCCCCACAAAAAATGAGAAAGTTCATGTGAAAAACACAGAATATAAAAAAATTAGACTAAAAAGATGTCTATAGTCCAAGTCCATATCCAAAATGCAGAAAACCTGGGTTACATTCTCCGTGCACAGTGGCAGGCCCTTCTCTTTGCGGCAGCAGAGCAATCCCACCAGCGATCAAAGGCCAGTCTCCCCTCTTCAGCAGCAGAGTGATCCCACCAGAGATCAACAGGCAATCTCCCCTCTCCTGCAGCAGAGTGATCCCACCAGAGATCAACAGGCAATCTCCCCTCTCCTGCAGCAGAGCGATCCCACCAGAGAGCAACAGGCAATCTCCCCTCTCCTGCAGCAGAGCGATCCCACCAGAGATCAACAGGCAATCTCCCCTCTCCTGCAGCAGAGCAATCCCACCAGCGATCAAAGGCCAGTCTCCCCTCTCCTGCAGCAGAGTGATCCCACCAGAGAGCAACAGGCAATCTCCCCTCTCCTGCAGCAGAGCGATCCCACCAGAGAGCAACAGGCAATCTCTCCTCTCCTGCAGCAGAGCGATCCCACCAGAGAGCAACAGGCAATCTCCCCTCTCCTGCAGCAGAGCAATCCCACCAGAGAGCAACAGGCAATCTCCCCTCTCCTGCAGCAGAGCGATCCCACCAGAGAGCAAAAGGCAATCTCGCCTCTCCTGCAGCAGAGCGATCCCACCAGAGAGCAAAAGGCAATCTCGCCTCTCCTGCAGCAGAGCAATCCCACCAGAGAGCAACAGGCAATCTCCCCTCTCCTGCAGCAGAGCGATCCCACCAGAGAGCAACAGGCAATCTCCCCTCTCCTGCAGCAGAGCGATCCCACCAGAGAGCAACAGGCAATCTCCCCTCTCCTGCAGCAGAGCAATCCCACCAGAGAGCAACAGGCAATCTCCCCTCTCCTGCAGCAGAGCGATCCCACCAGAGAGCAAAAGGCAATCTCGCCTCTCCTGCAGCAGAGCGATCCCACCAGAGAGCAACAGGCAATCTCCCCTCTCCTGCAGCAGAGCGATCCCACCAGAGAGCAAAAGGCAATCTCCCCTCTCCTGCAGCAGAGCGATCCCACCAGAGAGCAACAGGCAATCTCCCCTCTCCTGCAGCAGAGCGATCCCACCAGAGAGCAACAGGCAATCTCCCCTCTCCTGCAGCAGAGCGATCCCACCAGAGCAACAGGCAATCTCCCCTCTCCTGCAGCAGAGCGATCCCACCAGAGAGCAAAAGGCAATCTCCCCTCTCCTGCAGCAGAGCGATCCCACCAGAGAGCAAAAGGCAATCTCGCCTCTCCTGCAGCAGAGCGATCCCACCAGAGAGCAACAGGCAATCTCCCCTCTCCTGCAGCAGAGCGATCCCACCAGAGAGCAAAAGGCAATCTCCCCTCTCCTGCAGCAGAGCAATCCCACCAGAGAGCAACAGGCAATCTCCCCTCTCCTGCAGCAGAGCGATCCCACCAGAGAGCAAAAGGCAATCTCCCCTCTCCTGCAGCAGAGCGATCCCACCAGAGAGCAACAGGCAATCTCCCCTCTCCTGCAGCAGAGCGATCCCACCAGAGAGCAACAGGCAATCTCCCCTCTCCTGCAGCAGAGCAATCCCACCAGAGCAACAGGCAATCTCCCCTCTCCTGCAGCAGAGCGATCCCACCAGAGAGCAAAAGGCAATCTCCCCTCTCCTGCAGCAGAGCAATCCCACCAGCGATCAAAGGCCAGTCTCCCCTCTCCTGCAGCAGAGTGATCCCACCAGAGAGCAAAAGGCAATCTCCCCTCTCCTGCAGCAGAGCGATCCCACCAGAGATCAACAGGCAATCTCCCCTCTCCTGCAGCAGAGTGATCCCACCAGAGATCAAAATGCAGGCAGTCAGTGCTCACCTTCTGCTTTCACCTCAATGCTTCAATCAGTGAGCAATGGAAGCTTTAATCGGTGAAATGGAGTTGAACATCGGCTCAGTCTTCTTGCCACGAGGCTCTGCCTGCCGGAATCATCTTGGAGACTGCAGAGTGCTGGAACACCCGAACGATCTCCAAACTTCAAATCATAGGCTCCAACAGTTCCAGGGTCACATTCAAGATGAAAAACAAATGTAAAAGACATCAAAGAAGTGAAATATATGGTTTCATGGTCTATCCAGAAGATGTCGGCTGAAGTAGTGTCATACGCAGGTGCTATCTTGACAGGAAGTCCAGAAGTCTGGATCTTCTCACTCAACGCGAAAGTGATTACAGAAAGATAATAGATAATAGCAACAACAGAGAGCAGTTGTTCAGAACTGCATGAGTTAAAGATTACAGTCATGGAGCAGTTGAAGAGGGATGTTGCTGCAGCTTTAGCTGCCGTAAAGCTCTTCCAGCAACCCTTGGTTGTAACTTGGCCTCCAGTGCCTTGACACAGATCATAAATATGCATCCAGGAAGCTCAAACAAAATTTCCAATAGGAGGTCCAAGAAAAAAAAGTTTATCAATTCCAGAATGACTTAAGTAGTGTCTCCTTTAATATAAAGCAGTCTAAAAAACTTGAAATCCAAGGCTAGGCTCGATCCCAAGTTCACTCTTGCAAAGAAAGCAGCCAAAAGAAACAGACTGTTTAAGAAATGCCAGAACCCTTAATAAAGTACTCCATGTTCTTTTCTTCCTGAACAAACTGGAAGCACAATGTAGTGGTGAATGCTTTGGTATGTCATGTAAACCAGATTTTTACCTCATAAAAATGTATATGTTTCAAATAATAAATATATATGCTTATCTTACACACACACACACACACACACACACACACACACACACACACACACACACACACACACACACACACACACACACACACACACACACACACATACAGTATATACTTGCCTTTCACATCCACCAGTTTTCCCAAAGTGTTTTTCAGCTAGTTGATCACCTTTCTGAGATGTGATCTCTGCTGCAAGGAAGTTAAATGTTGCAATTAATTTGTGCAAGGTTTCACAAATAGCAATGTAATTTTTTTTCTTTTTGGTGTGGACAGGAAGAATAGATCTTGACCAGAACATAAGGATAACATATTTGTCTATTTGGGCATCGGCCAAAGCCTTTTGCATTCAAAAGTAAAGATATAGATCATTTTCAAAGTTGTGCACTTCTTCAGTACTGCAGTAAGTTTGGACTAGGTTATAGAATCACAAGCAAGAGAAAATCTGCAGTTGCCGACTGTGTGTGTTACTAGATTACAGAGTAAGGTTTAGGTTCATAATCTTATAAAATTGCGTTTCCATTCTACCTAATGTTTACAGTCATTGTCAAAGGAGCCAAGAATTTCAAATGGACAAATTCATAATATATTTGAAAAGAATAAAAGGATTGCATCAGGTATTTGAAATTGAATCTCAGTACTGTTAAAATTACTAAATTTAAATAGCAAAGATGTAAAATCAGTGCTCTTGAAACAGAAAGATCACAGGACTAGTCAACAGGCTGCCATTACAGATACAGAAAACGCTTCCGATAATTATGGTACTCAGAGGAATTCATGCAATTTCCAATAGATTCATGTGAGCAAAAGAAACTGAATTAAAGAGATGAAGGTTGTGATATTGAGGAAAGTAAATTATCCTACAGTGGAATAAGACAAGCACTAGAAGCAAAAATGCAAACGAGCTAATAAAATGTCATATTCCGAATTAGTACATGAAACGTCAAATCCTTTTTGTGATACATTCAGTGGGATAATGGAAAAGTATATGGAAGTACAGAAGAAAAAAAGATACTGAAGGTTAAGAACATGCATGAATAGTCTGTTAAAATAAAAAGATAGTGTCTTCAATAGTAAGTAAGAAAAAAGAGGAAGATTAAGGAAAGCATTTTCTTATTTAAGGGTGAGAAAAATATTCCAATTCAGATTCAGATTCACTTATTTATCACATGTACATTGAAACATACAGTGAACTGCATCGTCTACATTAACGACCAACACAACCCAAGGATGTGCGGGGGGCCGCCTGCAGGTGTCACCACGTGTGCCAGCACCAGCATAAGATGCCCCCAATGCTTGGCAGAACAACACAGAACACAACTAAACAGAAGACAACAAGCAACGAAACAACAACAGCAAAAGGAAGCCCCTTTCCTACCTCCCCACCCATACGCACAGACAGGCCTCTGACCCAGGACAGGCCTCTGGTCTCCGGTCTCTGTCATATCTTTTATTTATTTATTTTATGGTATCGAACAGGTCCTTCCCGCCCAATGGGCCACACTGCCTGGCAACCCACTTATTTAACCCTAGCATAATCACTGGACAATTTACAAAGACCAATTAATCTACTAACTGCTACATCTTTGGACTATGGGAGGAAACCAGGGCATCTGGAGGAAACCCATATGCTGACTCCTTACAGACAGAGCCGGAATTCAACTCTGATGCCCCGAACTGTAATAGTGTCGTACTAACCATTACCCTACTGTGGCACTCTTAATTCTATTTATATCTGAAACACTAAAGCTATGCACTCTTAACATATTAAAAATATCTCAAGGTGTTCCACAAACTGCAAATGGACAAAAATTGACTTGAGGGAAAGAAGGAAATCTTAGATAATGTTCTCTCAAAAGATGAGAACAAGTTGCCTAGGAAGGGCTAAACTGTGTGGTCCAGAAAGGTTTCCTGCAGAAACATTCTGACAAAAATTGCTTAGGTAGAGTGGATGTGGAGAGGATGTTTGCAATAGTGGGTTAGTCTATGACCAGAGGGCACAACTTCAGAATACAAGAACATCTCTGTAGATGACAGATGTTGAAGAATTTCGATAGCCAGAGGGTGTGAAGCTGTGGAATTCATTGTCACAGGCAGCTGTGGAGGCAAAGTCAATTGGTATATTTAAAACGGTGTTTGATAGGTTTTGATTCCTAACCTCGACTTCCTAACTGGAAGACCACAGTCTGTGTGGATTGGTGATAGCATATCCTCCTCGCTGACGATCAACACTGGTGCACCTCAGGGGTGTGTGCTTAGCCCACTGCTCTACTCTCTATATACACATGACTGTGTGGCTAGGCAAAGCTCAAATACCATCACTCAGCAATTCAGGAACAGCTTCTTCTGCTCTGCCATCCGATTCCTAAATGGACATTGAAGCTTTGGACACTACCTCAATTTTTTTTAATATACAGTATTTATGTTTTTGCACTTTAAAAAATCTATTCAATAGATGTAATTGATTTACTTGCTTATTTATTATTATGTTTTATTTTGTTTATTTTTTTCTCTCTGCTGGATTATGTATTGCATTGAACTGCTGCTGCTGCTAAGCTAACAAATTTCAGGTCACATGCCAGTGATAATAAACCTGATTCAGATTCTGATTCTGATTAGTGAGGGTGACAATGGTTACAGGGAGAAGGCAGGAGAATGAGTTAAATGGAAAAATAAATCAGCCATGATCGAATGGCAGAACAGATTCAACAGGCCACATGGCCTAATTCTGCTCCAATGTCTTATGACCTTATGATCAAAGAGAAACAATACAGTGCAAAAAGATGACTTACTAACGGGCAGCTAAAGGACAACCTGCACGTTTAAGCCCAATAATGGCAGACTTGTAAGATATCACTTGGCTGGAGACTGCACCCAGCATTCAGCTCAAAGTTCTTCTCATAAAATCGGGTAATTCAAGCAAAAGTACAACACAGACTACGAAATAAATATTAATAGGAGTTTTGAAAATTTCAGTTTTTAAAGTAGGATGTAAAAGTGTATTTTATGAGTATCTGAAGTATGGTCAAAACTTCAGAGCATTCTGACAAGCTTCATCACTGTCTGGTACCCTGGGATGGGGCGGGCTACTACTACACAGGACCAAAAGAAGCTGCAGAGGGTTGTAAATTTAGTCGGCTCCATCTTGGGTACTAGGCTACGAAGTACCCAGGACATTTTCAAGGAGCGATGTCTCAGAAAGGCAGCATCCATTATTAAAGAACTCCAGCACCCAGGGCATGCCCTTTACTCACTGTTATCATTAGGTGGGAGGTACAGAAGCCTGAAGGCACACATTTGGCAATTCAGGAACAGCTTCTTCCCCTCGGAAATCCAATTCCTAAATGGACATTGAACCTGTGAACACTACCTCACTTTTTAAAATATATATTATTTCTATTTTTGCATGATTTTTAATCTATTCAATATACATATACTGTAATTTATTTATTTCTCTTCTAGATTATGTATTGCATTGAACAGCTGCTGCTAAGTTAACAAATTTCACGACACGTGCCAGCGATAATAAACCTGATTCTGATTCTGAAAAAGTAATCACAGCAAACAAAAATATTCTGGAACTCAAAGAGGAATTAACAGAAGGGACAGAATTCTTAGAATGTAGGCAGAAGTAGGGAAGAGTGTAAAGGACCAACCATAAAACAACAGGCAAATGTGAGGAAACATCTAGAACATAACAAGGAAGAAGAAGTGGTTTGAAATAGAAAGCACTTTCATTTATTGACTTCCATTCACAACATCAGGATGCCCAAAAATAACAGCTGTATGTAAGCTCAGCTCAGACTGAGTGATGCCAAGTAAAGAAACATCCAATAGACAGGAAAGTTACAGGGCTTGTGCATGTTTGCTGCATAATATTGGGAACATGTCAACAGCTTCCAGAAGCTATTAAATTTTAATACTTTGCACATTGCAACTGATTAAATATTTGAGAAATGTAGTTGCTTCTAAGAATAGTTGGCAGCCCCTTGAATGTGGTGAAGTCCCACAAAAATGATGTGACCACTTTGTCAGCTTTGACTGAATGTTAAGTATCTGCCTCTGAATATTAATGTACAGTATAATGTTTTACGTTCACCTGAAATGGCTCAGAACAGTGGTGGACTATAATTGCACTATCTTTGCATTTAAAAAAGGGAATGTTATTATTGAGCCAAGATTGTACCTCCACTGAAACCAGGATTTTCTTATTCTAGCTGTGAGTAAACTTCAATAGCTCTCAGAATGAGTTAGTGAAGTGCAGTATTCTAAAGGAGGGGGGAGTAGAAGTGCTCACATTCTATTAACCCACCCTAGAGTTTACCATGATACACGATCCTGTGCTGAACTTTTGGAGTTGACAGACCATGCTTAGTGATATATTTTCTTTTGTCTAAATTAAGGAACATTGTGAAAACTGTTGGGGCACCTATTGAATGTGGATTAGATAATTCACCAGCAACAGCTCCAGACATGTCCCTTTGGTGGATAAGGGTGGGAGCAGGAGTGGGGGAGGAAGTGGTGAGGAGGCAGATGAATGTAAACTGTCAACAGTTCATAACAGGTCTATTAAATCCAGTGAAGCATTCAACCGGTTATACTGGTGAGGAAACACAACATTATTATCCTATATTTTCTTTCAACTCATTTTGCATGTGGCCATTGATTATTTCACCATTCAATGAAGTAGAACTGGCTGGTGGGGTACTGTCATCAGCACTGGACTTTGAGGCAAGTGGTCCTGGTTTCAAATCTGGCCAGCTCCTTGAATGCTTTCCATCCACGCCGGGTTGAGTGCCAAGCTAGTAACTCAGCCTCGTGAAAAAACAGACAAAATGCTACAGGGAAGGGAAGATTGCCGCCCAATGTGCCTCAAGGCACAGAGACGAATACCAATAACAATGTAGTAGTGGTTAGGCATATGCTCAGAAGGAATATAACATCATGTGAGATGAAATTTGATGAATCCATTTTAAAATTCAGCCTTAATGGATATTATTCCACCCAGTTGATGAGTGAGCCACAAACGTATTTGGCCAGTGTTCCTTGTACCTTCTTCAATCTGAGGTCAATGATGCTAAACAAATAAACGAGCGATTCAAGTGCAGATATTTTTTAAAGACCATAGAACTAGGATTGGTGAAATTTTAGGGACCTAATCCCTGGAAATCTGTCAGGAGATGTGAGGTGGTTCATTTTGGTAGGTCAAATATGATGGCAGAATATAGTATTAATGGTCCGACTCTTGGTAGTGTGGAGGATCAGAGGGATCTTGGGGTCCGAGTCCATAGGACACTCAAAGCTGTTGCACAGCTGTATGGTTAAGAAGGCGTACGGTGCATTGGCCTTCATCAACCATGGGATTGAGTTTAAAGGCCAAGAGCCAAGAGTTACAGCTTTATCGGACCCTGGTCAGACCCCACTTGGAATAATGTGCTCAGTTCTGGTCGCCTCACTATAGGAAGGATGTGGAAACTATAGAAAGGGTGCAGAGGAGATTTACACGGATGTTGCCTGGATTGGGGAGCATGCCTTATGAGAATAGGTTGAGCGAACTTGGCCTTTTCTCCTTGGTGTGATGGAGGATGAGAGGTGACCTGATAGAGGTGTACAAGATGATGAGAGGTATTGATCGTGTGGATAGTCAGAGGCTTTTTCCCAGGGCTGAAATGGCTAGCACGAGAGGGCACAGTTTTTAAGGTGCTTGAAAGTAGGTACACAGGAGATGTCAGGAGTAATTTTTTTGCGGAAGGTCGTGAGTGCGTGGGATGGGCTGCCGGCAACAGTGGTGGAGGCGGAAACAATAGGGTCTTTTAAGAGACTCCTGGATAGGTACATGGAGCTTAGAAAAATAGAGGGCTATGGGAAACCCTAGGTGATTTCTAAAATAAGTACATGTTCAGCACAGCATCGTGGGCCGAAGGGCCTGTATTGTGCTGTAGGTTTTCTATGTTTCTGTGTTATAATTTTCTTCTTTTTACATCATCAGATGTCCAGGAGGATTCAGGTGGGCACTGCTGGGTGACCATCAATCCCAGAAACACCAGCCTCAGCCAACACTCCTGGAGGGGGCAGATCCATGCAAAGCCGGTGCAGTCCCTCTAACCTGTCCTATTGTTTTGTTGACCCTCTATACATTTTCACTTTTGCTCTAAACATTTAAGAGTTATTTGACTAACTACTCTAAAACCCTCTTTCTTTTTCCATCAGTCTGCTTAAATGAAGCTCAGTATTCAAAACGTTTTGTGTTTTTACAACCCTGGGAGGAATATAATACCCTGTCTGGGGCTATTTAAATAAATTAAAGATAAAACACCTCCTTGCATTATGTAATGCACATCATGTCTGGTCAAGTGCAGCGTTTGAACCCTGGGATCCGAATACTGATGGTCTACGTCCACAGCACAGAGTCTCCAATTGAAGTACAAACTTAAAAGCAGTACTAAACAACAATTGTGGGAATTATCCAGATCATTTATGTACACCCAAAAACCCTTAAAAATATTTTCAGGCATCTCAATCTCAAATTACTCCAAGCCCTCCCAATATCCAGCTTTTCCCCAGCACCCTTATTTGGATACAGGAAACTGTAGTGAAATTCGGGGTTCAGATTAGCCATACACTGTTGGCAGTGCAGAACTAGGTAGGTGCTGGGTGCTGCCAGCCCATTGCAGTAATACCCCTGGCACCAGATACGGCAAACACCCAAGTGAAACTGGTGAGCTTGTTCAGAGTGCTGGCTGCTGCAAGATCCGCCTCACTGGCTTTAAAGTAAATGCTTTTTGTGTTTATCAGTGTGTTACCGGGACCCAAAGGATTATAGGTAAGACTACATGGACTACAATGTATTCCCAGTAACTGGAATGCTGATGTTTGATTTGGCTGAGATCTTTCAGATTTTGAAAGGAATTGAGCTATAAAGAGAAGAACATTTTCTGCAAGTGAGAGAATCGAGGGCATAGACCATAGCACATTACAGCTCAGGAACAGACTGTTCAGTCCATATGGTTGTGCTAACCTAATTAAGATAATAACATCTAATCAATTCTTCCTGCAGAAAGTCCATATTCCTTCACTCTCTGCGTATTCATGTAAAAAAGGCTCTATCGTATCTGCCTCCAACACCACCCCAGCAACGCATTCTAGATACCAACCACTTTCTGTGTAAGAAGTAAAGTGCCTCTCTAATCCCCTTTGAACGTTCCAGTCCTCCTTAAATACATGCCCTCTAGTATTAGACATTTTGAAATCGGGAGAAAGGACAAAGGGAAAAATAACCTTAAGTCAAAATTCAGGAAGGTAGGAAACACTTAATCTAAAGGGTGACAGAAATTTGAAGCTTTCTTCTGCAGAATGTGGTAATTATTTGAAATTTAATAGGTTTTTCTCCCATGACTACAAATCAATGTGAGAAATGGAACTAAAAGATTATGATATACTCTAATTGAATGAAGTATAGGCTGGAGGAGCTGAATGGCTAGTTTTTCTTCTTATCTTCACCTAGTTGTGAATTAACCCACTTCCACATTAGGTGAACTATTTGCCTGACCAAGTTTTTGTAAGATTCATTTTCATAATTCAGTGTATGAAAAACATGCCTGTAAATTGTGAAAAACCTATCAGTGGTTCAAACTGGACTTCGGTATTATTGAATTACAGCTGACGTAGAAACATTTGTTTTTCTTGGGACACTACTGTTTTTCTTTTACATTTCTGGATCACATTTGTATAATTCAGAAGACATCATTTCATTTAATTAGATTTAGTCTCCAATCTTTTTCATATTTTGTGGATTTTAGAACATATAACTTAGAACAGTACAGGAGCAGGCCCCTTGGCCACAATGTTGTGCCAAACCAGAAATATTAGTATCAAATGGTGAACTAAACTAAACCTTTTAGCCTACACAATGTTCTTATCCTTCCATTTTCTTCACATTGATGTGCTTATCCAAGCAGCTCTTAAAAATCCCTGATGTAAGGCCTCTACCACCACAGCAGGCAGTGTATTCCAGGTACCCCTACTCTCTGTATCCTGGTGGCTATTGGGGAATCTGTTGTACAATCCCATCAGAGTGCAGCTGTGATATTGTCCCTGATTAGTAATGCAAGCCCCTCCCCCCTTTACCTCCTTCTCTATCTTTTCTAAAACCTCGAAACACTGGGATATTAAGTACCCATTCCTGTCCCTCTCTTAACCAAGCCTCTGTAATGGCCACAACATCATAGTTCCACGTACTGATCCATGCTCTAGGTTCATCACCTTTACTCAAAATAATCCTAGCATTAACGTATACACCCATCAAACTCTTCATCTCACCTCATCTATAACTTTGCTCCTGCCTGTTTTACTGACCCTGACATCGATCTTCCTCTCCATCCCTCCATGTTTTGACCTGGTGCTGTGGCTCCCATCTCCCTGCCAAACTAGTTTACACCCTCCTGAGTAGTGCTAGCAAACCTTCTTGTCAAGATATTGGTTCCCCTCCAGTTTAGATGCAGCCCCTCCCTCCTGTACAGGTCACCCCTTCCCCAGAAGAGATTCCAATAATCCAAGAAGCTGCAAAGCTGTCCCCTGCACCAGTTTCCAGCCACTCGTTCATCTTTACTATCATTCTATTCCTGAACTGACCATCATGTGGCACCCAGAATAAACCAGAGATTATTACCTACTCTTCAACCGCTTTCCTAACTCCCTATACTCTCTTTCCCCTTTCTACCTATGTCATTGTTGCCAATGTGCACCAAGACCTCTGGCTGCTCACCCTCTCCCTTGAGAATATTCTGCAGCTGCTCCAAGTCACCCTGGACCCTTGCACCTGGGAGGCAAACACACTATTCCGACGTTGCTTTCATCCCCCTAACTACTGAGTCCCCTATCACTATCGCTCTGCCTGACTTTACCCTTGCCTGCTGAGCCTCAGGGCCAGCCACAGTGCTACTAGCCTGGCTGTTGCTGCTATGCCCCTGATAGCTCAGCACCCACCAGTATCCACAGGGGTGTTCTTATTGCTGAGGGGAATGCCCACAGGGGAACCCTGCGCTGACTGCTTGCTTCCTTCCTGCTACCATTTTGCCATTTGCCACAAATTACCTCTGGTTAGAAAAAAAAATCACTATTTGAATGAATTAATTTAGCTCATCATTCAGTTAATTGGAGGATTTTCCTAGCTGTTTCCTTACACTCACTCTGCCCTATACTGTCAGATGGAAAGTTCTGGAGTCACTCAAGGGAAGTGCACAGTGTTGGTTCAGCAGAGGTTGCATTTTCAAGGCTGAGGGGGAAGGTAGAGGTACGACAATTATTCTGTAACATCTGTAATCAGGGGCTCCCCTTTATTAACGCTCACTTCCTTCCAATGTGCCTATTCTTCTCATAACTCTTTGAGCCAAATGTAAAATGGTAGCAGGAAGGAAGTTATGTACTGACACTATGTGGCCAAACAAAACAGCACTTTAACTGCAAGTCTACATTTTAGTTCAGTATGGAATTTCTAGAATGTTACCTTGGATATTTACCTGGGCTTCATATAAGATGCTGCTCCTCTGAAACTACACAATTCCACTTACATTGTTTTAGTTACCAATCCATGCTTAGTTTTGCTGCATACTTTCCTATTTGACATTTTCCTCTGGTTAGAAGAATTTCACAGTTAGATTAATTAATTTATCTACTTTTTCAGTTAATTGGTGAATTTCCAGTGCTGGTTCTTCACTCCTCTGGTATGAGGAGAGAATTTTATGGAACAAAATTTTAAAATGAGCTGGGAAACTTAGCATCCTGACAGATAGTTAATTTCAGAGACGATTTTAAGCAAATCCTTTAGTAGCTGCACAATGGTTCAGCTCTGAAGAAAAAAATGGTGAAATTTGTTGACATGAAGATTTGCCGCAGTATACTTACTCCAAAATTAGTTTTGAAAATATCCCAGAATCCTTGAATCAGAATTGCTTTCACTAGTGTGCTCTTTGTGATACTTAATATGGTTATTTTTGTCTTTTTTGTCATACTATCCATGCCATCCAACAAGTTGAACAGGCTGAGCAGGGTGTATGCCACATATTGCATGATGCTTCATCCTGGGTAATTAGGGGAGCAACCGTTGTAGGGTGGGGTGGTGAGGAGAAGGAATCACAATAATAAATTTCATGACAGCTGAGAGGGTTTTGTACTCAATGTAGTGCATGTCATGTCAGCTCATACCCTCAACACCAATGTTGCAGGCACAGAATGAAACCTCCTTATATGAATGGAATAAAGCAACCAATAATACAGTAATACTTGTAATCTTTGCTGGTTAATAATATGTGTTGCTTTCAAGAATTTTTTTTTGCCATTCTTCTTTTGTTGGTTAGGGAATGTGCTGAGGTGGGTATAGGGACTTAAATTTGATAGCTTTTGGACTACATATTAAACATTCATGTATGGAACGTTTCTTGATTAATTAATACTTTGTCCTTGCTGGCCCTTGACCTGTGTGTGCGCAATTGTAAAAGTGTTGTCAGATAAAAGCTGTTATTTTTCAAGATCTTACTGTAGTATGTAATTAGTTCAGATTTTTCTGCCTCAGTTATTCTTCCACTTTCATAGAATTTTAGAATGACTCATGCTGGAGGCCATTCGGCCTGTCATCTCTGTGCCAACTCTTTACCAGAGCAATTCACCAATCCCACCTCTCCTACTGTCCCCTTCACTGGGTCTTTCTCAGGGGCCATCAAATTTTTCTTTGCCATATATTATCCCATTTCTTCTTGAAAATTCCAACAAAAGCTTCCTCCATGAGATCTGCTGGGAGTGCATTCCAGATATCAAAAATGGGTTGTATAAAATAAGATGAAAAGCTTTCTTTTTTAATTTTCTCCCCCTTTATTTTGTCCCTATGACTTCTAGTCTTTGACTCCTCCATCAAAGGGAACAAACTCCTCATCATCCTTCTATCGTAAGACCTTAAGACATAGGAGCAGAATCGGGCCATTCGTGCCATTGAGTCTGCTCTGCCACTTGACTATGGCTGATTTATTTTTCTCTTTCAACTCCATTATCCTGCCTCCTCCCTGTGACCATTGAAACCATTACTGGTCAAGAACCTACCAACCCCCATTTTAAACGTACTCCATGACTGGGCCTCCTCATGTGGCAGTGGCAGTGGCAGTGAATTGCACAGATTCAGCACCCTCTGGCTGAAGAACTTCCTCATCATTATGTTCTAAAGAGACATCTTTTTTATTCTGAGGCTATGCCCTCTGGTCCTAGACCCTCCCATTACTGAAGACATCCTCTTTACTTCCACTCTGTCTAAACCTTTCAATAATTGGTAGGCTTCAATGAAATTCCCTTCCCTGAAGCCTGCAAAACTCCAGCAAGTACAGGCCCACAGCAATTATATAGTCCTCACATGTTAACATTTTCATCCCTGGATCATTCTCATAAAACTCCTCTGGACCTTCTCCAATGCCAGCATATCCTTCCTTAGATATAGGGCCCAAAACTGCGACAAATCTTCAGATGTGGTCTAACCAATGCATTATAAAGCATCAACATTATTTCATTGTTTTTAAGTTCTAGTCCTCTTGAAATGAATGCTAACATTGCATTTACCTTCCTTACCACTGACTCAATCTACAAGTTAACCTTTAGGTAATTCTGCACTAGGACTCCCAGGTCTCTTTGCACCTTCAATTTCTGAAAGCACTCCCCATTTCGAAAATAGTTTATGCCTTTATTCCTTCTACTAAATTGCATGACCAGACATTTCCCTGTGTTTTCTTTCATCTGCCACTTGTTTCCCCATTCTCCCAATCTATCTAAATCCTTCTGTGGACACCCTGCTTCCTAACACTCTCTGCTCCTCCACCTCTCTTTGCAACATCTGCAAACTTGGCCACGAAACCATCTATTCAGTCATTCAGATCATTAACATACAAACATGAAAAACAGTGGACTCAACACCAACTCCCACAGAGCACCACTAGTTACAGGCAGTGAACTGGAAAAGGCCTAGTTTATTCCCACTCTTTGCCGTCTGCCAGTCAGGTGGTCTTCTATTCTACGCTGGTACGTTTCCTGTAATATCATGTTTAGCAGCCTCTTGTGTGGCACCTTGTCAAAGAACTTCTCAAAATCCAAGTGAATAACATACACTGACTCTCCTTGGTGTATCTGCTCAGTTACTCCCTCAAACAATTCCAGCATATTTATCAGGCAAGATCTCCCCTAAGGAAGCCATGCTGACTTAAAGACACAAAAATGTCTCGGAAATTATGAAGAACTACAAGTTTGGAGGGAGTGAGCTGCTCAGAGAAAGTTAATTGTAAAAAAAAGTACTTGGACTGTAAGGGATAAATCTCATGATATAGTCTATATCCTAGAATTCAAAGATCCAAATTTTCAAAGTACACTTATTACCAATGTACTTATGTAGCATACAACCCTGAGATTGATCTTCCTCACGGACAGCCAGGAAATGAAGAAGCATGGGACCAGCCCTTTCAAAGAAAAACATCAAATGCTCACCTCCTCCCACGCACAAAAAAAACAAGCAAAAACACAAGAGTATAAAACACATAATCAAAAGGCACATTTCAGTTCTGCTAAGTGTTCATTATCTGCAGCCCACCCCAATTCAAAAGTTGCCCAAAAAGTAGCAACAAAAATGGAGTGACCAGAACTAGATCCCATCATAAACCGGAATTAGAGTCCAAATCCACAAACCGTGTTGATTAAACCTTCCTCCGGCACCGTCCTCCAACAGCGTTAAGGGAGGGAGAGATTACTCAAACACAAGGACCTTCCCTTGGGAACAGCGAGTGAGGAGATGGAGACCATTACACGCAGACACTTTCCTCCAGAAGCAGCAAGCGAGAGGCTGGTAGACGGCGCTGAACATTCATTCGCCCTCCATGATTTCAATCTTCCTTTGGCACTTTAAAAGGCGAGGTTGGTGAGAGATGGTGTCAATCATGGGCTTGTTGCCTTCCTGGCCTCCACACTGCTCGCTTTGCTTGTGATTTCATGGAACCCTCTCGGAGACAGCAAAGCTCCAGATCTTCCAATTGGCTCGAAAACACTCCACCAGAATGTAGATAACGGGCTCCAACAGTAGCAGAAAGACATCTGAAATAAAAAGCAGACATAAAAGAAGTGAAAGGAGTTGCTTCGTGAACTGTCTAGAGGAGGTCTCCTTTGCTAAGCGTTGTTCACCAGTGCCATCTTCTTTTGGAGTTAGACTGAATTGGGTGAACCGTTCATCTTCCAAACTTACATAGATTCCAGAAAGGTTCCACAGCTTGAAAAGTAAAAAAAGTGAAACCCCCTCAATCAAGAAAGAGGGGGAAGAAGCTCAATATCAATAGTAGAGAAAGTTCAGGAATCAGGTATGAAGGTATTGGTAACAGGGCATTTAGAAAATAATAAAGACAACAAACTGCAAATACAAAAAAAGGTAAATAAATAAGCAATAAATATCAAGAACATGAGTTGAAGAGCCCTTGAAAATGAGTCTTTAGGTCGTGGAATCAATTGAATGTTGGGGTGAGTGAAGTTGAGTGAAGCTATCCCCTCTGGTTCAAGAGCCTGATGGTTGAGGGGTAATAACTATTCCTGAATCTAGTGAGTCCTGAGACTCCTGTACCTCCTTCCCGATGGCAGCAGTGAGAAAAGAGCATGGCTTGGATAGTGGGGTTTTTGATAATGAATGCTGCGACAGCGCTCTTGTAGATGTGCTCAATGTAGATAGGGCTTTACCTGTGATGGACTGGGCTGTGTGTCTGTGTGTGCCCACTACCTTTTGTAGGCTTTTCTGTTCAAGGGCATTGGTGTTTCCAAGCCAGGCCTTGACATAGCCAGTCAGTATATTTCCCACTATGCATCTATAGATGTCCATCAAGATTTTAGCTGACATGTTGAATTTGAGCAAACTTTTAAGAATAAAAGGCATAATGACACTTATGTGCTGGGTCCAGTACAGATCCTCTGAAATGATAACACTGAGGAACTTAAAGTTACTGACCCTATCAAACTCCGATCCCCTGATGAGAACTTGCAGATGGACCTCTGGTTTCCTCCCCCTGCAGTCAATAATCAGCTCTTTGGTTTTCCTGACATTGAGTAAGAGGTTGTTCCCATGGCACCACTCAGCCAGAATTCCAATCTCGCTCCTATGTGCTGATCTGTCACCACATTTGATTCGGCCAATGACGGTGGTGTTGTCAGCAAATTTAAATATGGCTTTGGATCTGTAGTTAGCCTCACAGTCATAGATATAAAGTGAGTAGAGCAGAGAGCTAAGCACACAGCCTTATAGTGCACCTATGCAGATGGTGATTGTGGACGAGAAGTTGTTGCCAATCTGAACTGACTGGGGTCTGCAAGTGAAGAAATCGAGGATTCAATTGCATGAGGAATATTGAGGCCAATGTGTTGGCCAGAAAAAAACTACAGTCTACAAATCAGTGAATTTGAATGAATCAAAGACAGTAGAAGCAGACAGACCAATTGCCTTTGTTCTTGTCATGAGGGAGGTGATGGATACTGACATTTTATGAAGAAATTGTTTTCTTCATTTTGAGAGTTAAAGTCACTTGGCTTGATTAGTGTTTTAAATTCGGCACAATGATGCCTCAGGTAATTTGCTGAACCAGGGATAATTTCCAAATAAGAGGTTATTTGTGAGATGTTCTTTGCAGGTTTGTGACTGTTGAGGTCTGTATCTGCTCTGTGTGTTCTAAGCTGGTTGCTGATTGAGAGCAAAAGACCATAAATCACCAATTGTCACTTGCTGAGAAGAGAGCAATAAATGGATGCTGGCCTGGAGCAGAGCCAATAGAGAGGTTTTAAGGTCAGACACATGACCAATAGCCAATGACACTGGAATGCAATATTTGAATTGGTAAGAAATTAGTATAACAGCAAAGGTTTTCACATAAAAGCCAGCAATGAGTTTGTAGCAGGTTTACCATTGTGGATGTGAGGTGCCCCATGGACATGGAAATTTGAAATGGGACTACAAGGAACATGTGGCCAGCAGCAGAAACTCCTTTTTAACTGGTACTATATTTTCTATTCTTTGATTGATCATGGAAGGTCAAGGAAACTTAGTGGTGTGTACACAGGTACTTGGTTGTGTAAGTTCATGTGTTCTTTGTTGAGACAATAAAGGTACTTGTTGGTAATTACAGATTCTCTCTGTGCCTCCCTGATCATTATTACAAGGGGTGATTCTTGTAACAAATACCTTGAAGGTTATTGATTAGTTTTGAGGGGATGACAATATTGAATGCTGAGCTGTCGTTGATAAAGAGCATCCTGATGAATGCATCTTCACTGTCCAGATGTTCCAGAGTTGAGTGAAGAACCAATTAAGTGGCATCTGTTGTTGACTTGTAGTGAAGGTCAGATAATTGCAGTGGATCCAAGTCGCTCCACAGGCAGGAGTTCATAAGTTTCATGACTAACCTCTCAAAGCACTTCATCACTGTGGATGTAAGTGCTACTGGACGATAGTCATTGATGCTGGTCACCATGTTCTTCTCAGGCAGCAGTATAATTGAAGACTGCTTGAAGCAGGTGGGTACTGGTGAAGTGAAAGGTTTAAGAAATCAGCGAATACTCTAGCCAGTTGATAAGCACGGGTCTTCTGTATTTGACTAAGTACCCATCTGAGTCAGGTGCTTTCCATGGATTCATGCTCCTGTATTTCTTCCCCATACTAATGTCTGGTTTGAACAAGAGATGGACTTCTTGACCATGTCTGCATGCTTTTAAGTTGCTGCCATATGATTGGCTGAATAGATATTTACATTAGTGAGCAGGTGTACAGGTGTACCTAATAAAGTAGCCACTGAGTGTATATACTAGGGTTTTTAGGAGGTGGCTACGCTGATAGGAAATTGACGGGTTCCTATCTTCTGAAATAGTTTAATCTAGATTCTAGAGTAGTTTATATACAATAGAAACTGACAGATGTAACCCCACTGATAGAATAATTAGATTAACATCAGTAAAATCAAAAATGTGAAAATATGCTCTATACATTTACTGAACTATTTAAACTTAATTCTGTCCTATACCAGATTTTTTTTAAAATGGCTAGACTGTTGCAGGAGTTTGGTTATTACTGTCTCTAAATGTTGTGCTGCATCTTTCACAGCTGAAAGTTAGTAGCAGTTTAAGCCTTAAGCATGCCCAAAACATAGTAAGAAAGGCAGATTTCTCATGAAAACGTGTGAAAAATATCATTTTTACAAAGTGCATAGATTTAAATTAGATGCAAATAATGGCATTGAATGGTGAAAGGCCTTGATAGAATGGATGTGGAAAGAATGTTTCCTATGGTGGGAGAGTCCAAGACCAGAGGACAGTTTCAGAATAGAGGGGCATCCTTTTAGAACAGAGATGAGGAGGCATTTCTTTAGCCAGAGAGTGGTGAATCTGTGGAGTTCTTTGCCACAAGCAGATGTGGAGGCCAAGACTTTATGTATATTTAAGGCAGAGGTTAAATATACATAAAGTTTAAGATTCTTGATTGGTCAGGGCATGAAGGGATATGAGGAGAAGGCAGGAGACTGGGGCTGAGAAGAAAATTGGATCAGCCATGAAATGGTGGAACAGACTTGATGGGCCAAATGGCCTAATTCTGCTCCTATGTCTTATGATCTGTTTGTGGAATTTTCCCGATTTTCAATATATTTATATTAATTTGATTCAAAAGTGGTGTGCTCTAATTTTGGACACACTATTCATTTCTGCCTTAATTGTCTTTATGAGTCATGAATAACCAGGCATCCAAAAATAACTAAGTAACTCTGTACATTTAGAGAGATGGGTAGGTGAAAGAGTAGCTTCCAAACCTTAGGGGTGGCACGTTAGCGTAGTTATTAGCATATGCTGTTTCAATGCCAGTGACCCAGGTTCAATTCCTGCTGCTGTTTGTAAGAAGTTTGTTCGTTCTCCTGTAACCGTGTGGGTTTTCTCTGGGTGCTCTGGTTTCCCTCCATATTACAGGTTAGTGGGTTAATTGGTCATATGTGTGTAACTGGGTGGCACAGGCTTGTTGGGCAGCTGGAGGAGCCTGTTACCGTGCTGTACCTCTGAATAAAATAATCTCAATAAATAAAGCAGCTTATGGTCTCCAAGAGTGTTGTAGTCTTTGCAGTCAACACAGGACTAATAATATAACAGCTGGAGAAATGGAAACCCACCCACAGTCCAGGATAAAACAAGTCACTGACAAATAGCCAAAAGTTATTACTGCTAAAATACCCTTACTAGCAGGCTGTTCTACACATGACAGTACCACAAAGGTATTTGACAGACTGCCACATCACATAATCCGCTAGCTTTCCCCTTTACACATGTTCATAATGCATACGGCCAACCCTGGTTCATTGACTTTGGCCTCTGCAACAATTCAACTATGTTAGTCCACAGATTTAGAAAACTCTACAACCACAGTTGAAGTAAAGTGCAGCCACAATTAACTCCTTAAATGTATTTAGTGTCCAAACCTATTTTTTTTTTTGCAAACAACAGGAATTCTGCAGATGCTGGAAATTCAAGCAACACACATCAAAGTTGCTGGTGAACGCAGCAGGCCAAGCAGCATCTGCAGGAAGAGGCACAGTCGACGTTTCAGGCCGAGACCCTTCGTCAGGACTAACTGAAGGAAGAGTGAGTAAGGGATTTGGAAGTTGGAGGGGGAGGGGGAGATCCAAAATGATAGGAGAAGACAGGAGGGGGAGGGATAGAGCCAAGAGCTGGACAGGTGATAGGCAAAAGGGGATACGAGAGGATCATGGGACAGGAGGTCCGGGAAGAAAGACAAGGCGGGGGGGGACCCAGAGGATGGGCAAGAGGTATATTCAGAGGGACAGAGGGAGAAAAAGGAGAGTGAGAGAAAGAATGTGTGCATAAAAATAAGTAACAGATGGGGTACAAGGGGGAGGTGGGGCCTTAGTGGAAGTTAGAGAAGTTGATGTTCATGCCATCAGGTTGGAGGCTACCCAGACGAAATATAAGGTGTTGTTTCTCCAACCTGAGTGTGGCTTCATCTTTATAGTAGAGGAGGCCGTGAATAGACATGTCAGAATGGGAATGGGATGTGGAATTAAAATGTGTGGCCACTGGGAGATTCTGCTTTCTCTGGCGGACAGAGCGTAGATGTTCAGCAAAGCGGTCTCCCAGTCTGCGTCGGGTCTCAATCCCTTCCAACCTATGTTCGTGACACTTCTCACGCTCTTAAACTTTTTGATGATTTTAAGTTCCCTGGCCCCCACCGCTTTATTTTCACCATGGATGTCCAGTCCTTACGTACTTCCATCCCCCATCAGGAAGGTCTCAAAGCACTACGCTTCTTTTTGGATTCCAGACCTAATCAGTTCCCCTCTACCACCACTCTGCTCCGTCTAGCGGAATTAGTCCTTACTCTTAATAATTTCTCCTTTGGCTCCTCCCACTTCCTCCAAACTAAAGGTGTAGCTATGGGCACCCGTATGGGTCCTAGCTATGTCTGCCTTTTTGTTGGGTTTGTGGAACAATCTATGTTCCGTCCCTGTTCTGGTATCTGTCCTCCACTTTTCCTTCGCTACATTGACGACTGCATTGGCACTGCTTCCTGCACGCATGTAGAACTCGTTGACTTTATTAACTTTGCCTCCAACTTTCACCCTGCCCTCAAGTTTACCTGGTCCATTTCCGACATCTCCCTCCCCTTTCTAGATCTTTCTGTCTCTGTCTCTGGAGACAGCTTATCCACCGATGTCTACTATAAGCCTGCTGACTCTCACAGCTGTCTGGACTATTCCTCTTCTCACCCTGTCTCTTGCAAAAACGCCATCCCCTTCTCGCAATTCCTCCATCTCTGCCGCATCTGCTCTCAGGATGAGGCTTTTCATTCTAGGATGAGGGAGATGTCTTCCTTTTTTAAAGAAAGGGGCTTCCATTCCTCCACTATCAACTCTGCTCTTAAACACATCTCCCCCATTTCACATACATCTGCTCTCACTCCATCCTCCCGCCACCCCACTAGGAATAAGGTTCCCCTGGTCCTCACCTACCACTCCACCAGCCTCCGGGTCCAACATATTATTCTCCGTAACTTCCGCCACCTCCAACGGGATCCCACCACTAAGCACATCTTTCCCACCCCAGCCCCCCCTGCATTCCGCAGGGATCGCTCCCTACGCAACTCCCTTGTCCATTCGTCCCCCCCATCCCTCCCCACTGATCTCCCTCCTGGCACTTATCCGTGTAAGCGGAACAAGTGCTACACATGCCCTTACACTTAAACAACAGGAATTCTGCAGATTCTGGAAATTCAAGCAACACACATCAAAGTTGCTGGTGAACGCAGCAGGCCAGGCAGCATCTATAGGAAGAGGCGCAGTCGACGTTTCAGGCCGAGACCCTTCGTCCCGAAGGGTCTCGGCCTGAAACGTCGACTGCGCCTCTTCCTATAGATGCTGCCTGGCCTGCTGCGTTCACCAGCAACTTTGATGTGTGTTGCCCTTACACTTCCTCCCTTACCACCATTCAGGGCCCCAAACAGTCCTTCCAGGTGAGGCAACACTTCACCTGTGAGTCGACTGGGGTGATATACTGCGTCCGGTGCTCCCGATGTGACCTTTTATATATTGGCGAGACCCGACGCAGACTGGGAGACCGCTTTGCTGAACATCTACGCTCTGTCCGCCAGAGAAAGCAGGATCTCCCAGTGGCCACACATTTTAATTCCACATCCCATTCCCATTCTGACATGTCTATCCACGGCCTCCTCTACTGTAAAGATGAAGCCACACTCAGGTTGGAGGAATAACACCTTGTATTCCGTCTGGGTAGCCTCCAACCTGATGGCATGAACATCGACTTCTCTAACTTCCGCTAAGGCCCCAGCTCCCCCTCGTACCCCATCTGTTACTTATTTTTATGCACACATTCTTTCTCTCACTCTCCTTTTTCTCCCTCTGTCCCTCTGAATATACCTCTTGCCCATCCTCTGGGTCCCCCCCACCTTGTCTTTCTTCCCAGACCTCCTGTCCCATGATCCTCTCGTATCCCCTTTTGCCTATCACCTGTCCAGCCCTTGGCTCTATCCCTCCCCCTCCTGTCTTCTCCTATCATTTTGGATCTCCCCCTCCCCCTCCAACTTTCAAATCCCTTACTCACTCTTCCTTCAGTTAGTCCTGACAAAGGGTCTCGGCCTGAAACGTCGACTGCACCTCTTCCTACAGATGCTGCCTGGCCTGCTGCGTTCACCAGCAACTTTGATGTGTGTTGCTCCTATTTTTTATTGAATAGGTTGTATTATGTTCGGTAACTGTAAGACATAAAACTAATTGAAAGAAAAATTAGGGCAGACCGGGCTCAAAGGTTATGGGGAGAAGGCTGGGGAGTGGGGCTGAGGAGGTGAAAAAAGCGTGCGATGACTAAATGGCAGAACAGAGTTGATTGGTCAGATAGCCTAATTCTGCTGATGTGTCTTATGGTCCTATGGATATTAAACCGGGTGTACTTCGGCTTTACTTTTCGTAAGGTGTGCATTTGTGATGTGGCAGCGTAATGACGTATGCCATTCACGTACTTTTACATATAACCAGTAATTAATCAACAAAAAATGCTTAATCAAACAATATATCTACAATATTACTGAAATACTAAAAACACAACAATTTGTACCTTTGCTGAATGCGTGTGCTTTGAACCCTTCATATCTTATTGATATGCCCCTTTTCCTCGATGGAATAACAAGTGGAAACATTGGTATCCAGACTATATGCGCCTTTTTAAATACAGGGTTCATTGAGGTTCAAATCACTGTTCTTAGAAATGCATAAAGATGCAAATATTCTTCACCCATCACATTGCTGTTCAAGACTTAACAGGTGTAGCCTCCTACGAACTCTGCAGTGGGAATCCCTGGGATAGGTGCTTTCAGAGAGGTGGGAAAATGACACAAAATGCTGAGATGTGTTTCTTGGCATCACTGTAGCAGGCTGTTTACTCTCTTTCCAAGCCATGTAAACAGAAATGAATTTTCACTGCAGTATTGCCTTCAAATGAAGGTTGTACAACCAACAACGGACCTCATGGTGGTGTGATGAAATGCATGTTTATGAGCAAGGGGAGAAAAATTGGAGAAAGGCAAGTAATGACTCTGACTTTTGGAAAAAACTATTTTATTCCAGCTTCATCCAAACGTACAAGTATCTTCCCTTCCCCTCACCTCTTTATACTGGCTATCTGCCTTCTGCTCTTTCGGTCCAGGTGAAACATCTCAATCAAAACATTGACTGTCACAGTAGTATAGTGGTTAGCACAACGCTTTGCAGTACCAGCAACCTAGGTTCAATTCCCACTGATGCCTGTAAGGGGTTTGTACGTTCTCCCTGTGACTGTGTGGGTTTCCTCTGGGTGCTCCAGTTTCCTCCCACAGTCCAAAGGTGTACCGGTTAGTAGGTTAATTGGTCATTGTTAATTATTCCGTGATTAGGCTACAGTTAAATCAGGGATTGCTGGGCAGCGTGGCTCAAAGTGCTGGAAAGGTCTACTCCACATTGTATCTCAATAAATAAATAAGTGGAATTTCTCTACAGATGCTGCCTGACCTGCTCATTTCCTCCAGCAGTTTGTTTTTTGATCCAGATTCCAACATTGGTGGTTTGTTGTGCCTCCATGCAGATATCAACCCTGTCCCGTTCACACTCAATCAACAATTATATATTACATTAATTGTATTTCCTCCTCCTTTTATTTTGCAAACAAAGGAATACTATTGAAAAGCACCAAAAAAAAGAGAATCAAGCATCTTCCAAGTCAGTTTGTGCTTCATTCAATAAATTGACCTTGTTTTCTGGTAGAAGAAATTATTTTTAAACTTTTGGAAATCTTTAAAACAAACAGAAAATTCTGGAAACATTGTCAACAGGTCAAGCAGCATCGATGGATAAAGGAACTGATAGTTTCAGGTCCAGAACCCTTTGTCAAAACTGAGAAATTCAAGGTATTTGAAGTAGGGAAGTGGTCAAGGAAGGGATCTGCAGAATAAAGGGAATCTCTCTGATAGGTTAACTCCAAATAAAGACTGTATGAAGCAAATAAACCATCTTTGTTCATGAAGTGATGAGGCTGTGGGTCAGGCACAGCAGATTGAACAAGAAAATCTAAACCAACATGATGGCAAGCAGAAGTGTCCAATTCGGATCCAAACAGAAAGAAAGAGAGAACTACCTGAGGTTGAAGAATTCGATGGTGAGAACAGAAGTGTACCACATGCCCAGGTAGGAGATGAAGTGTTGCCCCTCAAGATTGCACTGGACCTCTTTAAAATAGTGTAAGGTGACACAAAAAAGGTTAGAATGGGAGTTGGATGGTGAATTAACGTTGTAGCAAAGCAGAAACCTAAGAACACCCCTGCAGACTCCACAAAGCAGTCACCAAACCTATGTTTGGTTTCTCCACTGTCGATGAGACTGCTGCTTCATCTGGAAGGACAGTCCAGATTACTGTTGATGAGATGAATTCCATTGTCTGCCGTTGAGTAGGAAATTTCCATAAGCTAGGCATTGAAGAGAAAATCACAAGGGAAATGATCCCTGATAGTGGAAAGAAAGGGAGAGGAGGAGAACATATTTCTGGTGGTGTCTTGGTGGAGCTGGTTGAGTTCAGAGTTGGTGGGGAAGAAGGTAAGGATGAGGAATGGTTCCAAGTAGTTCCACATATCCCACAAAAGAAGAAGCATAGCTTAGGGCCAAGTGATTGCCTATAGCTACACTTTGATCTGGAAAAAGTTAGAAAGTTGTTCAATGTAAGGACATGTTCAGCCGGGTAATGAATTTGGAGTGGAAATTCTTGGATCTTTGTTCAAAGAAAATGAAAAGGGCCTTCAGAGATTTGTGAGGTAGGATGGAGGTGTAGAGGGACTGATGATATGAAGTGGTTGCGACTAGGAAACTGACTATTTTCCTATCGTCATGTTGTCTTAGTTATTCTTTTCATATAGTCTGTCCTTCTAGGCATGTCCCACAATCTAATCATTTACAGCACATTGTATTCAAAAAAAGTACCTTAAGGTGATTCTGGCTTCTTGTCTCTTCCTTTTCAGTCCTGATTAAGAGTCTTGTCTAGAGACATCCACTGTTTATTCATTTTCATAGATGCTGCTTGACCTGCTGAGTCCCTCCTGCATTTTGTGTGTGCTGCTGTGGATTTCCAGCATCTGCAGAATCTTTAGTGCTAATGTCCTTCTAACTACCCTATTAAACCTTTTGGACTCATTCTATTAGAGGTTTCCTTTGCTTGATACATCCCTCTCCTGCCTCCTCACCTAAGACTCACAACACACACATCATGAATCTTGGAAGACTGTTCTGTGAGGGATTAGTTTACAGATTTAAGTATAGTATGTGATAAGGGAAAACTTGTTGTATCATGTCAAATTTTCCCCTCTATTTGGTACAGTAAACTATGGCTAGTTTTAACATGACAGAATGTAGACAAGACAGAATTTATAAAGTTTAAGAAGCAAATTCTCAGAAGATATACAGAATATAAAACAGGTGTCCTATATAGTACTGATTTTTAACAACCACTGTTTTAAGACTGACAATTCTGTCCTGTCACTAATATTTTTCTATGTTGCTCTACAATGGAACTTGCAATTTGCTGTTTGTACTTGTGGAAGAAAGCTTCAGTAAGAAATGCCTGTCTTGTCTTTTGTATGTTGTTAGCTTGAATTACTGATCGTCTTACTGCATCAGAGAAAGTAATACTGAGGTATCGTGTTAGAAATACTGGTTGGTGGCGGACGTATCAAATTAGATGCTGGCATAATGAATGCTAGGTCTTCCCAGTTGACATCATATGGATGTCAGCCAAAGAGTGAGTTCTGTGATTCAGTTGAGATGGTATAAGATGCCTAAGCTGTTGAATTACCAAGCAAGCAGCTTGCCTAAAGATTGAAGAGAGTGGAAGGAAGAGTTTACATTATGTGTTGGATTGGTTATGGCAAATAGAAATAAGATTTACAAACACAGGAAAATCTGCAGGTGCTGGAAATCCAAAGCAACACACATCGAATGCAGGAGGAACTCAGCAGGCCAGGCAGCGTCTATGGAAAAGAGTAAACAGGCAATGTTTCAGGCCGAGACCCTTCATCAGGACTTATGGTCGTAAGGGAAGAGAATTGTAAGTATATAATTTCAAGTTCAAGTTTAATTATTATTCAGCCATACATGAATATAGACAAACAAAGCAGTATTCCTACAGGACCAAGGCACAAAACACATTTTGTATAGTATAAAATATTTTGTAGTATACTATACTACACAGAAGCTTGTGTAGGGAACGCTTTGCATCGAGTAACCATAATGCCATTACTTCAAGGTAATTACGGAAAAGGGTAGTTATGGTCCTCAGGTTGAGATTCTAAATTGGAGAAAGACCAATTTTAATGAAAAAAAGATACAAGGATCTGGCAAATATGGATTGGGACAGGTTGTTTTCTGGCCAAGGTATACTTAGTAAGTGGGGGGCCTTCAAAAGTGAAATTTTGAGAGTACAGAGATTGTATGGTCTCGTCAGAATAAAAGGCAAGGATAACAGGTTTATGTAACCTTGGTTTTTGAGAGATATTGAGGCCCTGGTTAAGAAGAGGAAAGTGCATAGCAGGCATAGACAGGCAGGAACAAATGAAGTACTTGAGGAGGATAAGAAATGCAAGTGAACACTTAAGAAAGAAATCAGGAGAGCTAAAAGAAGATATGAGGTTTCTCTAGCAGACAAGGTGAAGGAGAATCTTAGGGGTTCTATGGATATATTAAGAGCACAAGGACAGCATGGGACAAATGTGCTCCTCTGGAAGATCAGAGTGGTCATCTACGTGTGGAGGTGAAAGAGATGGAAGAGTTTTTAAATGGATATTTTGTATCTGCATTTTCTCAGGAGATGGGCAGAGTCTACTGATGTGAGGCAATGCAACAGTGAGGTCATGGCTCCTAAACAGATTGAGGAGGAGCTGTTGCTGTATTGAGGCAAATCAGGGTGGGTAAATCCCTGGGGCCTGACAATGTGTTCCTTCGGACCCTGTGGGATCCTAGTGCAGAAATTGTAGGGGTCCTAGCAGAGGTATTTATCTTTCCAGTCAAGATTGAGGGGATATTTGATAGAAGTATACAAAATTATGAGGGGTAGAGATAGGGTAAATGCAAGTAGGCTTCTTCCACTGAGGTTGGGTGGGACTACAACTAGAGGGCATAGTTTCAAGGAGAAAGGTAAAAAGTTTAAAGGGAACATGAGGGGAAACTTCTTCACAGAGGGTTGTGAGAGTGTGGAATGAGCTGCCAGTGCAAGTGGTGCATGTGAGCTTGATTTCAAAGTTTAAGAGAAGTTTGGAAATGTACATGGATGGTAGGAGTATGGCAGGCTATGGTTCAGGTGCAAGTTGATGGGATTAGGCAGTCTAAACGGTGCAGCATTGACTAGATGGGTCAAGGCCTGTGCTTTTCTATGACTCTATTTCATTTCATTTATTTGGGACACTATGCCTTTTTTATTTTAACTACAGTGGATTCCAGTTCATTGGGACATATCAAGACCAGGACAATTTGGCCCAATTAAGTAACTGGCTAAATTAGCTGTGCAGTTTCATGGAAATAGTTAAAAGGGTATAAAAAAGGCAAACTACCAATTAACTGAGTAACAAATGGTGTCGTTAAATGAAATATAGAACAAATCAAAACTACTACAGTACTCTAACACTATGTATTAGTTCCTAACAGTTATTGACAGATGAATTTATCCAGTGTATGCTGACAAGTTCTTTTGATTGAATGTAAATTAATAAAATCAGTACAGGCACCTAGTGCAGATAATGGACTGCCTTCATAGAATGCTTTCAACAATAACACCCTTCAAATTGTCATTTTCATTGTAACATTCAAGATGACGGTTAATATCTTCAAATTCTTCAGTGCCTTACTTGTTGAAGTAGTGAAATATTTCATTTTCACTCCCAGCCGTTTCTGGCATCTCCAAGCCCGAATATTTGAAATTATAGCAAGTAAACTAGTTCTAAATTGTTCTACTGTTTAGTACCGAGATGTTGGAATAGGTAGATGAATGGTAGGGATATGGAGGGCTATGGTCCCGTGCAGGCTGTTGGGAGTAGGCAGTGGAAATTGTTCAGCATGGACTAGATGGGCTGAAAGGCCTGCTTCTGCATTATACTTTTCTATGACTCTTTGACTCTATTTACAACACCTTGGCCACAGGTAATGTGCCAGAGGATTGGAAGATAGCTATTGTTGTTTCATTGTTGAAGAAATGCTCTAAAACTAAACCAGGGAATTATAGGCCAGTGAGTCTGTAATCAGTATTGGGAAAGTTATTGGAAGGTATTCTAAGGTACCCGATATATAAGTATTTGGATAGACAGGGACTGATTAGGAATAACATGACTTTGTGCACAGTAAGTTGTGTCTAACCAATCTTATAGAGTTTTTTTTGAGGAGGTTCCCAGGAAAGTAGATGAGAGCAAGGCAGTTGATGTTTCTATATGGACCTTAGCAAGGCATTTGACGATGGGAGGTTGGTCAGGAAATTTCAGCTGGAAATAGTTGTTTGGCATGCAAGATGAGGTAGTAACTTGGATTAGACATTGGCTTTATGGAAGAAGCCAGAGAGTGGTCATAGATGAAATACTTCTCTAATTGGAAGCCCGTAACTCGTGGAGTACCACAGGGATTGGCTCTGAGTTCATTGTTGTTTGTCGTCTATATCAATGATCTGGATAATAACGTGGTTAACTAGATCAGCAAATTTGTGGATGACACCAAGATTGGGGGTGTAGTGGACAGCAAGGACTATCAGAGCTTGCAGCAGGATCTGGACCAGCTGGAAAAACAGGCTGAAAAATGGCAGATGGAACTTAATGCAGACAAGTGGAAGGTGTTGCACTTCAGTAGGACCAACCAGGGTAGGTCTTACACAGTGATTGGCAGGGCATTGAGGAGTGTGGCAGAACAAAGGGATCTGGGAATATAGGTCCATAATTCATTGAACATGGTTGTGGTGATATCACGTGCAATGATGTGCCAGTACATGATTGGACAGAGCACTGAGCATGTGTGGGGTTTGCCAGAGTGTTTCAGCACGTGGCAGGGTTAAGACATGTTTATTACTCTAAATAAAAGTTCTCTAATTCTTCCAGAATGTGTCTTTACTGTTAACCCACAGTACGTTTAAATAGAAGAAACATAATATGGTGTCAGAAGTGCTTCTGGAAGAATAATACGGGAGAATCGAGAATCGAAGATAATCGAAAGAAGAAAAAAGTTCGAACTGCAAACAGTAAAATGGAAGGTTTACAAACCCCACCAAAACTTCAGCTGACTGGGAATGTAGCGGAGAATTGGAGGATCTTCAAGCAACAGTTTGAACTGTACTTATCGGCGATCAATTATGACGAGAAATCGGATAAAACCAAAGCTGTGCTTTTGCTCCATATAATTGGGAATGAAGCAGTAGAGGTATATAATAATTTTGCCTTTGAAGATGGAGATAATTTCAATTTAAAGTTGATAATGGACAGGTTTGAAGTATTTTGTATACCTAAGTGCAATTGAATGTATGAATGATATAAATCCATCACGTGTGTGCAGGGAGCTGCTGAAACGATTGATCAGTATCTTACTGAGTTAAGAAAGCATAGTAGAACATGAGACTTTGGATTGCTCACGGACTCTCTCATTAAAGATAGAATTGTTTGTGGCACTCAAGACAATGCTCTGAGAGAAAGGCTGTTGAGAGAGCAAGATTTAAATTTTGAAAAAGCTCTCGCGACCTGCAAAGCTTCTGAGACCGTAATGTCGCAGGCTGAAGAGTTTTTTGTTGAAAACTGCAATGTAAACACTGTTTAAAAAAAGGGCAAATATATCAAATATAATAATACGTCAACAAAACCGACAGAGCAAGACGGCATTTGAAAAAACAAAGTCATGTGATCGCTATGCGTGGGAACACCGTCCAAACAAGTGTTTCACATATGGCAAAATTTGCTACAACTGCGGTAAGATTAATCATTTTTTTGCACTGTTGTAGAAGTAGAAAGAAGGAAAATGAAACAAAACAAGTAAATGCAGTGATTGAAGATGAACGTGAGGAATTTTATATAGATGCGCTTTATGAAAGTGCTGACATGGAGAATACAAAAGCAGTAGCTGCAGTGTCTGAGACGACCAAACAGGAGGCAATTGATGATGTGAAAAAACAATGACAGGAAGAGGTTGCTTCAATGCAAGCGATAATGAAAGAGACACTGAGAGAATATTAGATTCAGTTTCATCACCGTCTAGAGCAAGAACGCTCACAGTGGGCACAGTATAAGGAAGAAGTGAAAGCACAAGTAGAGGAATTGAGAAGTTTTATTGAAATGAAAAAGTCTCAGCATAAAAAAAGAGATTACACAGTTAATAAATGAATTAGATGAAGAAAAGAAGATTTGTATTTCATTACAAATGGAAGTGGAAGGAATTAGGAAAGACACAGTCCAAACAGAAGCAGGGAAGCAGATTGCTGAGGAGGATAGCATGAACTGCTTACCTGAAATTCCAGATTCTAACAAGGAGGCATGTGAGAGTATACCAAAAAGTTTAGTTGAGATACTTAAAGAAAAGCTTAAAGCAGAAAAGCAGAAGAAAAGGAAGAAGCACAAGAAGAGTCATGGCTCAGATAGTGAAGAGCCAACTTCAGAGTTTCCATGAGCTGATTTGTTTACTGGTTAATTTTGTTATTTGTTTTTCTTTTTAAAAGAAAATGTGAGTCTTCAGAGATTCAGTTAACTGATGCAGACAAGACAAAACATGTAAATAATAACAAGGGAACACAAGATCTGTGTGTACCACTTAGGAGGTCTACTCGTATTTGTAAACCCACAGAGTTGAGACTGAGACCTGTTGAATTATGTCTTTGCTTTGATTAATGTTGTTAATTGTTTTTCTTTTTAAGGAAAGGAGGATGTGGTGATATCACGTGCAATGATGTGCCAGTACTGAGCATTGGCGGGGTTTGCCAGAATGTTTCGGCATGTGGCGGGGTTAGGACATGTTTGTTTATTACTGTAAATAATAGTTCTCTAATTCTTCCAGAATATGATTCTTTACTGTTAATCCACAGTACGTTTAAATAGAAGTAACATAACAATGGTGTCAAAGGGTTGTAAATAAAGCTTTTGACACATTGGTCTTCATAAATCAAAGTATTGAGTACAGAAGATGGGATGTTATGTTGAAATTGTATAAGATGTTGGTGAGGCCTAATTTGGAATATTGTGTGCTGTGTTGGTCACCTACCTACAGGAAAGATGTAAATAAGGTTGAAAAAGTGCAGAGAAAATTTACAAGGATGTTGGCAGGACTGGCGGACCTGAGTTATAGGGGAAGATTGAATAGGTTAGGACCTTATTCCTTGGAACGTAACAATTGAGGGGAAATTTGATAGAGGTATACAAAATTATGAGGGGTATAGATACGGTAAATGCAAGCAGGCTCTTTCAACTGTATTTGGGTGGGACTACAACCAGAGATCATGGGTCAAGGGTTAAAGGTGTAATGTTTAAGGGGAGCATGAGGGGAATTTCTTCACTCAGAGGGTGGTAAGAGTGTGGAACAAGCTGCCAGCGCGGTGGATGTGGGATCGATTTCAACATTTAAGATGAATTTGGATAGGTAAATGGAGGGGAGGTATAAGGAAGGCTATGGTCCAGTAACAGACCAGCTGGGAAAAAGGGCCTGTTTCTGTGACGTAGTGTTCTATGACCTCACGACTCTATGACATTACCAACAACATAAAATGCACAACATACTGCACATACTACAAATAGAACATATTGTTATAATTTCAGATAAACATACAGTCACAAAGAAAACTGTTCATGAGTGGTATGACTGTAGAATGGTGCTTAAGTTGCTCTTGTCCAGCTAGTTCTTTCACTGAGCGAACACTGGATGGCAGAACTGAGCGAGTATCAGACAGCAGCACCAATGAGGGGCACCAGCCCCAACCCAGTACAGATTCCAGCAAGCACCACAGAGTCATCTGCTCTCTCCCACACCACCTCTGGCTTTTCCACCACCCCCTACCCAGGCAAATGCAACAGGTGATCCTGTTGTGAGGGCCTAGCCTTTGCCACAACTGAGGCAACATAGATTACCTGTCATTTGTCTTTCCAATGAGCCAGTTAACTGGATTTGCAGTATTCTGTTACCAGTGTCCAACAGGGTCTTGCATTCCAAATAAAAACCTCTAAGACAACTACTCACATCTTGCACCATCTTGGCACAATGCTAGGCAGTAAGTCCAGTTCAATTGCTATTGAGCAACTTGCCTTTGGCATGGTCCTAGAGTACTTTATGCTCCTAGTATCCAGCTGTGACTTGCAATTGTAAAAAAGGTGTACAGAACAAATATATACACTTTTGATTACTCCCAGAGAGGCCACTGTCTCTGAGCACGTCACCGTCTTACCGGAAATATTTATGACCAGGAAGATTATTCTCTTAATAACGTCCTTCATCGAACCAAGTCTATATTCTTGTTGAAATAACACTCCTGAGTGACATTGTCATTGCAGCTCATCAACATTATTCACTAAGCAACACCTGCAAAATGCTGGAAAAACTCAGCAGGTCGGGCAGCCACTATGGAGGGAAATGAATAGTTGACATTTTGGGCCAAGGCTCTTCAGCTTTTCATCAGGGCGGGAAAGGAAGGGGGCAGAAGCCAGAATACAAAGATGGGGTGGGGGGGGAAGAGGAAGAGTATAAGCTTCAGGGTGATAGGTTTCTTCAGCAGGGGTAATGGTCTTTCAAGAATTGCTATATTCTGGCATGGCTCTGGAGGACTGGAAAGTTGCAAATGTCACTCCATTCTTCAAGAGGGAGGCGAAAGAAAATAAATTATAGGACAGTTAGTCTGACTTCAGTGGTTGAGAAGATGTTGGAGTTGATTGTAAGGATGAGTTCTCAGGGTAATTGGACTCACATGATAAAATAGCCCAAAGAGAGCATTGTTTCTTTAAGGGGAAATCTTACCTGACAAATCTGTTGGAATTCTTTGAGGAAATAATAAGCAGGGTAGACAAAGCAAAATTGGTGAACATTGTATACTTGGATTTTCAGAAGGTACCGCACTTGAAGCTGCTGAATGAGATAAGAGCCCATTGTATTATAGGAAAGATACTAGCAAGTAAAAGGCATTGGCTGATTGGCAGGAGGCAAAGAATGGGAATAAAGGGAGCCTTTTCTGATTGGCTGCTGGTGGCTGGTGGTGCTCCTCAGGGGTCTGTGTTGGGAACGCTTCTTTTCTATGTTATATGTAGGTAATTTGGATGATGGATTGATGGCTTTGTGGCCAAGTTTGTGGACAATAAGAAGATAGGTGGAGGGGCAGGTAGTGTTGAGGAAGCAGAGAAGATGCAGAAGGGCTTAGACAGATTAGGAGAGTGGACAAGGAGCTGGCAGATAGAATACAGTATTGGGAAGTGTAGGGTCATGCACTTCGGTAGAAGGAACAAAAGAGTAGACTATTCTTTAAACAGGCAGTAAATTCAAAAATCTGAGCTGAAAAAGGCCTTGGTAGTTAAAGAATAGTTTGCAGGTTGAATTGGTGGTGAGGAAGGCAAATGCAATGCTAGCCTCATTTTGAGAGGACTAGAATATAAATGCAAAGATGTAATTTTGAGGCTTTATAAGGCATTGGTGAGGACTCACTTAGAGTATTGTGAGCAGTTTTAGGCCCCTTATCTAAGAAAGGATGTGCTGGTATTCGAGAGGATTCAGAGGAGGTTCACAAGAATGATTCCGGGAATGAAAGGGTTATTGTATGAGGAGAATTTGATGGCCCTGAGCCTGTACTCGCTGGAATTTAGAAGAAAGAGGGGATTTTCATTGAATGTTGAAAGCCCTAGATAGAGTGGATATGGTGAGGATGTTTCCTATGGGAGGGGAGTCTAGGACCAGAGGGAATACCCTCAGAATAGAGGGATGTCCACTTAGAACAGATATAAGGAGGAATAGCTGTGGTCAGAGGATGGTGAACCTGTGGGATTTGTTGCCACAGCTGTGGAGGCCAGGTCATTGTGTGTACTTAAGACAGAGGTTGATAAGTTCTTGATTAGTCGCAACGTCAAAGGTCACAGTGAGAAGGCGGGAGAGTGGGGTTGTGGGTGAGAATGGATCAGGCAGGATGAAATGGCAGAGGACTCGATGGATCAAATAGCCTAACTCTGCTCCCATATTTTATGATTTTACAATCTATACCATGTGTCCTTGGGAATAATCCAAAGATACATTATAGTAGTACTTTTTAACTTCGTCCTTAGCCCCTGCATTGAGTTCAGTCATCTTGCTTCTTCTGCCATTGGTTCCTCCACGGAGTATGGGTTCCCCCTGTACCCTTCAAAATGATACCCTTTAATGATGATAGAGAGGCAACAGATTATGTTGGACTATCATCTGCTGTTGCAGGAATATCTGTATCCCTCAGTCCACAAATTTCCTGTGACTCTTGGATTTTTATAATACTTATTAGATTCCTATAACTTCCCCTGCTTTACCAATTGCCTGCAGTGTTGCCTTCTAAATACTATTGACTCCTCTCATGTTTCTCTGTGCCTTGTTGACAAGCTTCTAGATATTATTAAGAAAATGAAGCTGCTCTTCATCCTTGACCAGTTACTTCTGGCCACTATTGTTGATTTCCTCCATACATTGAATTTCTCCCTGATATTTGCTAAGAGCTTATGATGAAGCCAGATTTGTAAAAATGGCTTTGGTAAACGCAAGACCTGCATTTCAAGTTTGTCACTTCAGCACCAGGAAGAGAAAATCAGCCCTGTACTGATTAAGCCATTTAACTCCAAGTCAGTAGCTTGACAAAGGTGCAGTGAGATGAGCTTATGATAGACAAACCTCTAGCCATCCAGCAATGGAAAAGAGCCAGCAGCATACAAAGTGTGAGTTGCTGTCAACTTCAGAGTTTCGTGCAGGGCTGCATGATCAATGGTTATGAATCTTTATTCAAGTTAGTACAAAGATCAAGTCATTTGTTTGCTTCACTTCATCTGTCTATGTTAGATTTATCTTTCATTAACAGCCAAAGAGCTTCAGTTGAACAGACAAACTTACTTTGAAGAGTATGATTGCCTTGGTTACTTTACTGGTTGAAGTGAAAGCCACACCCATCACAATGCTAGGTACATATACCTGCTAAAAGAAAGACCTTGAACTAGTACACTGAGGAGATGAAAGTTTCACACAATCCCTTTTAACTTTCTGGATGAAAATTGCAGGTTGAATTGATTGACACAGATTCAGATTTTGCTGTCAGTGTAACACTGAGTTTAAAGGCTTGCCCTATTATTATCTAAAACTTCTGAGGAGGAAGAGATTCTTCATGGACTGCCACATTTCTGGCCAAGAAGGGCAGCTCACTCTCATGTCACCATGAATTTCTCGGAAGTGGCGCACTTTTGTAACTGAATTCACTGCAGAAACTGAATGTGGTAATTCAACAGAGTTGTTGCCATTTGAATAAGTATACATACTGTATAGAAGAATACACAAGAAAATAGAACAATGAAGAGGCCACCTGTCCCTTAAGCCTGCCTGTCCACTTGATTTGATCATGGCTGATCTGTCTAGGCCTCAATTCCTGTGTCAGTTCCCCATAGACCCCAATCTGCTAATTTTTCAAAAATGTAGCTAACTCCTCTATAAGTAGCTCTCCTGATCTAGCCACTGCAACATGCCATGATAAAGAATTCCTGATATTCACCATTCTCTGCCAGAGGAAATTCCTATGGATCTCAGTTTTAAATGACCACCCCTCTTTCCTTGTTACAATGTTGCTTCGTTTGAGACAATTTGACATTTCGACATTACCCTGTGGTGCCCCCTTACAAATCTTCTTGTTTCAATAAGGTCTCTTCTCTTTCTTATAAGCTCCAAAGAGTTTAGCCACCTGAGGCCAGTCAACCATCTCATCCCAGAAATTAGCTTGGTCATTCTCTACTAGAGTGCCTCCAATCTTGAAGTGATTTGATGTCTTATATGAACAGTTCATTGACTTTCTCTTCAAGATACCAAACAATAATTTAATTTCCACAAGTGACCGTGTCATCTGCATTTTAAATCCTCTTGAACAGGATGAATTCTGATATCAAAAATGTTTAAAAAATGATTTCTGATATATTTCTTCCAATTTTCTGACAGGCTGTCATCCACAAGCATCAGTCATCTTTCAAAACCTCAACACGTGTAAAGTTTTAAACATCTATAGTTCTGTTAGTAATGTCAGAGTTAATCTGATTTTTTTTTTGGGAAGAAAAGGTAAAATTGCAGTCAAGCCTGATTCTGTCCTTAGTAACAGTTGCACAGATAAGTAAACAGGGTAAGGAACAGACTGAGCTTTTTTTTATATAAACCCCTCACTCCGTCACTGAGCACCAGTGTCAACCTACCTTTCAAATCAGACATTGCAAATATAATGCAGACTATGTATCAAATCTAGAAGCTCTGTATCTGTTCGGCTTGGGTCCATTTTGAGCACTTCACATATCAACACAGCTACTGGCTCTGCTGCAAAACTTAGTTTTATATTATTTTGTCATAAAATGACATTTGTGGATTTGCAAGACTTATTAAATCATGCATTGTTGATGAGCAAGACCCTCTTCATTCAACCTTTGTTCATATTTGAAGAATTTGAACTGTACTTCAAAACTATGTTTCTTTTTCCATGAACATTACTAACCCAGTAGAATATTTAAATTGTTTCCAATTCACTTACATACAGGCTAATTAAGTTTAACCTGGATTGTAACCTTTTGTTCTCCCTTTTTCAGAAGTGCATTTATATCTTTAAATAGTTCCATTCTTGGTTCAATGCTTTGTGCTAGCAAGCTAGTGGAGTTCCTAATTGTTGGTGTACTAATGCTCGCATTTTCACTCAAAAAGACTGCCTTTGTAAATATGGTTGACTTTGTTTCCACTGAAATTATTAATTTTTTATTTTTTTCTGTTGTCATACCTCCCAGAACATAATAAAACTTGTTAAAGTTCATTATCTATTTTCATGTTCTCGCAATGAAGATAATTATAAACAAAGTCAATGATTCACAAGTTTCAGTATATAAACCTTAATCCATTTTGTGTTAAGGGTAACAAAATTTATGGTAACCTTATGTATTTCGACAAAGTGATAACTGATTCAAATCTGAAGAAAGAACTTGTAATTGAGAAACTGACAGCATGGACGCGACAAGGACGTTTCCAATAGCGGGAGACTCGAGGATCAGAGGGCAGAGCCTCAGAATATAAGGATATCCCTTTAGAACAGAGAAGGGTTCACTAGCCAGAAGGTGGTGAATCTGTGAAATTGATTGCCGCAGTTGATGAGGAGGCCAAGGCATTGGGTATATTTAAAGTGGAGCCTGGTAGGCTCTTGTTTGGTAAGGGTGTTGTCAAAGGTCATGGGAGAAGACAGGAGAATAGGTTTGAAAGAGAAAATATGATTGAATGGTGGAGGAGACTTGAGGGGCTAAATGGCCTAATTCTGCTCCTAAGTTTTATAGTCTTTTGGCCTTGTACTTTCACATCAGAACATCATGAAATTCTCCTACAGCCATCATAATGCATATGTAATATTATCGGTTATAACATGGCTGGCACAGTAGCCAATGAGTACATACAAAAGTTCACATGGACCTGTGGGGGGAAGTGAATCAATTAATTGATGCTTGGTTAATTGAAAAGATTGACCAAGGCAGCAAAAAAACCCCTCTGCTGTTCTTTGAAGAACTCTTCCCCATAGTGCTAGCATGTCCATCAAAACTACTACCTCCTGGATATTACAGTGTATTGCACAGTGCAACATTTTATATGAAAATAACCACGTTAAAGAAAATTGAGCAGAGCAAAGGGTACAAATATCCACAATCTTTTCTTCCAGCTTCCGTGATTTCCCATTGTGCAAGCAGTCGCACAGGTGACACGGGCTGCCTAAGCAGAACCGGTCACTCACTGGATATATGGAGGTCGACTCTGAGAACCACTTCGGGTCGGTCTGCTTTGCTTAGCAGCGCTTGTGATAGTTTGGCCTTAGTCCCCAATTATGCCCATCCTTTGTGAATCCCATATCCCAATCTGATTCAGTGCCTCCTATCCCATTTCCCACCATCTACCCATATACCTCATCCACATTCATTTTGGTGTTCTGAACTGACCCTAATATTCCGATCCCACCTGACTGATTCTCCATGTTACCTAATGCAGCCCGCTGGCCTCCTCCACCCATGCCATGACTCACCATTGATTTTTGAACCTACCCATTTCTCTTTCTGCAGATCTTTCAGCAACAGTGGGCCACATATGCTGCAATATCCACAGTGGCAGGCTCCTTCCACATGGAAACTGGCAGCATTAACCCTTCAAATTCTGAGTCTGGATTTTTTTTCCTGGGTATTCTAGACTACTTTGACACAGAAACCTTGCTTTGATCCACTGAAGATGGGTCCAGGCCTTTTTAGCTGGGAGAGTGTGCTGACAGCACAAAGATTGGTTCCTTTCAGAAGATCTTTCAGCACAAGGGGGCCTCATATGCTGCAATATTCACAGTGGTAGGTCTTTGAAGAAAACATTTGTCAGCCAACAGCACACCATTGAATTAGTGCACTTCTCCATTGAATTTCTGGGTCTACAGCGTGTTGCAGATTGTTATGGCAATATGCATGCATATGTTCAGAGTGGGGTTTAAACTACCAATTTCTGACTCTGAGATGAAAGGGTTCTCTTTGAGAAAATCTAATAATGCAATGATCAAATTATTCGGTAGCACAATAGACAAACCTTTTTTCATTTATACATGTTTATTAACAGCTGATGTATTAAAAAGAAACATCAATATATAAACATATAACTAGAAATTCTGCTGAACCATACAGTGTTCTTATATACTAAATGAAAGAATATTTTAAGGTAGTTCATCAGCAGGGCACTTCCAAATTACCTACTCTGTGCAAGACGTACACTAGGAGGCTCCTGAGCATGCCCATTAACGAGTAAGAGCATCAAATGATCATTATTGATCCACCTTGCACAACATTCTGCCAATCATATGATACTGTAAATGAGATTTGACAGAGTATAGTTTCCATAGTTGGTGCTTCCTTTGTTTCTAATGTAATTGGCGGTTCAGTGCAGAGATGACCAGAAATGTCTTCACCTGGAGTGTAGTGAATACTTGGAATTCACCACCCAGGAATCTTAGCCATTGACTATACTCAAAACAGAGATCAATTGGATACTTGTATATTAAGGGGACCAATGGAAATGTTGTTAGATCAGGACAGTGGAGCTGAGGTGAAAAATCAGCCAACATCTTATCGATAGGTGAAGCAGGCATGAATGTGCAGTGGTCTCCTCCTGCTGTTATTTCCTATGTTCCTGTGTTACCATGGCTTCTGCGTTGCTTACATTTTAGAGGCAATGGATTAGAATCTGTGTATAAATTTTCTGCTATCTCCTCAGATTAAATTTTGACTGCAGTAGTATTGCCGTTGTTTATTTATTCTTCTTTAATAACCATTTGTTTTCTCTTTTACCTATACTTCTGTGACTTTGCTAAATTTACTGACTGCTGAAATCCAACTTTTAGTCTTAACCTATTCAAGACTCTTGTGAATGAGAAGTCTACATCCTAAATCCTTTCCTGCACCACGCAATGTCCAAATTTCATCCTGATCTTCAGAATTCCTTGTCCCCAAACTTAGTCCAGCTCATGGCCTCTCATATTTTACACAAACCAGCTCCTGAACCATACTCTCCTCAGGCTCTGATATGATGTACAAACTTTTTCCTTTTATCCCAACATTGGGAGTTATATCTCATTGGTGGTTATAACTGGCTAGAGTTCATTGTGTTGACTCTTTCCAAGCTCCTTCTCCTCCTCAAAAATCCACCGAATTAGAAAAGTTTAGTTCTCAACTTATAGAAGTTTCACTTTGCCTTGCTGCCCAATTTTTTTACTTAAATCTGTACGTCATTTTTCTGCGTTAATGAATGCAGAAAAATGACATAGAAATGAATCTCGACTGGGCTTGTATACTCTGGAATTTAGAAGGCTGAGCATGGATCTTATTGAAACATATAAGATTATTAAGGGATTGGACACGGTGCAGGCAAGAAGCATGTTCCCGCTGATGGGTGAGTCCAGAACCAGAGGCCACAGTTTAAGAATAAGGGGTAGGCCATTTAGAACGGAGTTGAGGAAAAACTTTTTCACCCAGAGAGTTGTGGATATATGGAATGCTCTGCCCCAGAAGGCTGTGGAGGCCAAGTCTCTGGATGCTTTCAAAAAAGAGATGGATAGAGCTCTTAAAGATAACAGAATCAAAGGTTATGGGGATAAGGCAGGAACTGGATACTGATTGTGGATGATCAGCCATGATCACAGTGAATGGCGGTGCTGGCTCGAAGGGCCAAATGGCCTACTCCTGCACCTATTGTCTATTGTCTATTAAAAACATTACTTAAACGCAGAATCTTGTTGCTTTAGAGTCAAATATGCCATTCTTAACTCTTCTTAAGACCGTTTTTAAGTGGTAAAAACTTATCTTCAGATGCTTGGACTGCAAAGCACATTATAGTACAAATTATACCCATGTCTGAAATTCCATTTGATCAAAGTCATATGATCAAAATCTGCCATCAGAATGGCAGATTAAAGAAATTGCCACTGTAATTGCTTGGTATTTTACATGAAACTCAACATGGTCAGTCATCTTAAGATTTACTTTCCTTTCTGAAATCGATTCACACATCATGGTAACTTTACAGCAGGGCTTTGCAATGTGGTGTCCACAAACCCCTTGCTTAATGGTATTGGTCCATGGCATAAAAAGGGTTGGGAACCCCTGCTTTACAATAATTTTGATGCACAAGTTTCTAAAACTACAAAAATGAAATGATGGAGGCAAAGGACAAACTGGTGTTCAGCTCGCTACTCCATGAGATTAACTCACCTCGGCACTGAACGGACTTTGTGGCTGTGGTCTGCAGCCATCAGGCTCCTGGGACCAGCTTAACTCACCTCAGCACAGAACTGGCTCCGTGGCTGCGGCCTGCAGCGATTGGGTCCTGGAACGGCTTCACTCGCCTCGGCACGGCCTGCAGCGATCGGATCCTGGACCGGCTTCACTCGCCTCGGCACAGAACTGGCTCCGTGGCTGCGGCCTGCAGCGATCGGGTCCTGGGACCGGCTTCACTCGCCTCAGCACAGAACTGGCTCCGTGGCTGCGGCCTGCAGCGATCGGGCCTGGGACCAGCTTCACTCACCTCAGCACAGAACTGGCTCCGTGGCTGCGGCCTGCAGCGATCGGGTCCTGGACCGGCTTCACTCGCCTCGGCACAGAACTGGCTCCGTGGCTGCGGCCTGCAGCGATCGGATCCTGGACCGGCTTCACTCGCCTCGGCACAGAACTGGCTCCGTGGCTGCGGCCTGCAGCCATCAGGCTCCTGGGACCAGCTTCACTCACCTCAGCACAGAACTGGCTCCGTGGCTGCGGCCTGCAGCGATCGGGTCCTGGGACCGGCTTCATTCGCCTCAGCACAGAACTGGCTCCGTGGCTGCGGCCTGCAGCCATCAGGCTCCTGGGACCAGCTTCACTCACCTCAGCACAGAACTGGCTCCGTGGCTGCGGTCTGCAGCGATCGGGTCCTGGGACCGTCTTCACTCACTTCAGCACAGAACTGGCTCCGTGGCTGCGGCCTGCAGCGATCGGGTCCTGGACCGGCTTCACTCGCCTCGGCACAGAACTGGCTCCGTGGCTGCGGCCTGCAGCGATCGGATCCTGGACCGGCTTCACTCGCCTCGGCACAGAACTGGCTCCGTGGCTGCGGCCTGCAGCCATCAGGCTCCTGGGACCAGCTTCACTCACCTCAGCACAGAACTGGCTCCGTGGCTGCGGCCTGCCGCGATCGGGTCCTGGGACCGGCTTCATTCGCCTCAGCACAGAACTGGCTCCGTGGCTGCGGCCTGCAGCCATCAGGCTCCTGGGACCAGCTTCACTCACCTCAGCACAGAACTGGCTCCGTGGCTGCGGCCTGCAGCGATCGGGTCCTGGACCGGCTTCACTCGCCTCAGCACAGAACTGGCTCCGCGGCTGCGGCCTGCAGCCATCAGGCTCCTGGGACCAGCTTCACTCACCTCAGCACAGAACTGGCTCCGTGGCTGCGGTCTGCAGCGATCGGGTCCTGGGACCGTCTTCACTCACTTCGGCACTGAACTGGCTCCGTGGCTGCGGCCTGCAGCCATCAGGCTCCTGGGACCAGCTTCACTCACCTCAGCACAGAACTGGCTCCGTGGCTGCGGCCTGCAGCGATCGGGTCCTGGGACCGGCTTCATTCGCCTCAGCACAGAACTGGCTCCGTGGCTGCGGCCTGCAGCCATCAGGCTCCTGGGACCAGCTTCACTCACCTCAGCACAGAACTGGCTCCGTGGCTGCGGCCTGCAGCGATCGGGTCCTGGACCGGCTTCACTCGCCTCAGCACAGAACTGGCTCCGCGGCTGCGGCCTGCAGCCATCAGGCTCCTGGGACCAGCTTCACTCACCTCAGCACAGAACTGGCTCCGTGGCTGCGGTCTGCAGCGATCGGGTCCTGGGACCGTCTTCACTCACTTCAGCACTGAACTGGCTCCGTGGCTGCGGCCTGCAGCGATCGGGTCCTGGGACCGTCTTCACTCACTTCAGCACTGAACTGGCTCCGTGGCTGCGGCCTGCAGCGATCGGGTCCTGGGACCGTCTTCACTCACCTCAGCACAGAACTGGCTCCGTGGCTGCGGCCTGCAGCGATCGGGTCCTGGGACCGTCTTCACTCACTTCGGCACTGAACTGGCTCCGTGGCTGCGGCCTGCAGCGATCGGGTCCTGGGACCGTCTTCACTCACCTCAGCACAGAACTGGCTCCGTGGCTGCGGCCTGCAGCGATCGGGTCCTGGACCGGCTTCACTCGCCACAGCACTGAACAAGTTCCATGGCTGTGGACTGGATGCAATGCTGAACGGCCTGATTCTATATCGCATACAGTACATATTTTGATAATAAATGTACATTGAACTTTGGTCATCTGCTTATCTCAAATATCCATTTTTCTTCATAGAAAATGTTGAAGGAATTGTTTAAAATATATATGTTAAAGGTCATAAAATTTTTTTAAGAACCTTTGAAAATGAAGGCCAGGAAGGTAAGTAAGTTGGTAAAAATATCAGAATCGTAATCAGGTTTATTATCACTGATATTTGTTGTTTTGTGGTAGCAGTATAATGCAATACATAAAATATTACTATATGTTGCAATAACAAATATAAATTAGTAGTGCAAAAAGAGAGCAAAATAGTGTTTGTGGATTCATGGACCATTCAGAAATCTGATAGTGGAGGCGAGAAGCTGTTCCTGAAATTTTGAACGTGTGTCTTCAGGATCATGTGCCTCCTCCTCGATGGTAGCAATGAGAAGAGGGCATGTCCTGGATGGTGAGGGTCTTTAATAATAGATGTTGCCTTCTTGAGGCTTTGCCTTTTGAAGATATTCTCAATGGTGGAGAGGCTAATGCCCATGATGGAGCTGGCTGAGTTTACAACTTTCTGCAGGTTTTTCTGATCTTGTGCATTGGCAGCTCCATACCAGATGGTGAAGCACCCAGTCAGAATGTTCTCCACTTACATATGTAGAAATTTGTGGAGTCCTTGGTGACATACCAAATATTCTCAAACTCCTTATGAAATATAGCCACTGGTGTTCCTTCTTCGTAATTGCATCAACGTGTCGGGCTAGGATAGATCTTCAGAGACGTAGACACCCTTGAAGTTGAAGCTGATCAGGCTGACTGCTGACTCCTCACTGAAGACTGGTATGTGTTCTCCTGACTTCCCCTTCCCGAGGTCTATATTCAGTTCCTTGGTCTTACTGACATTGAGTGCAAGGATGATGCTGTGACACCACTCATCCAACCGACCTATCTCACTCTTGTACGCCTCCTTGTCGCCATCTGAGATTCTGCCAATAACAGTTATGCCACTGGCGAATTTATAGATGGCATTTGAGCAGTACCTAGCCACGCAGTGTTGCGTGTAGAGAGAGTAGAGCAGTGGGCTAAACATGTATCCTTCAGGTGCAGCAGCGTTGATTGTCAGCAAGGAGGAGATGTTATTTCTGATCTGCGTGGACTGTGACCTTCTGTTGAGGAAGTCAAGGATCCAGTTGCAAAGGGAGGTACAAAGACTCAGGTTTTGAAGCTTGTTGACTAATACAGAGAGAACGAAGCTGCTGAATGCTGAACTAAACAGCAGCCTGGCGTAGGTTGCTGTTGCCCAAGTAGTTTAAGTCTGAGTGGAAAGCCTGTAAGATTGCATCCACTGTTGACCCATTGTGGTGATAGACCAATTACAGTGTGTCCAGTTCCTTGCTTAGGCATGAGTTAATTCTGGCTATGACCAATCTCTCGAGGCACTTAATCATAGTAGATGTGAATGCTACTGGGCCATAGTCACTGAGGCAGCTCACACTGCTCTCCTGGTATATTTGTTGGGAGATAATGAGTTAAAATATTCAGCAGTGATTTGTTTTTGTAACGTCTGTTCCTATTGTACTTGCACCATGGAGAAATGAACACCTCATACTGTACCTCTTTCAGAACACATTCCTATTACAAATATCCCCAGATACTAAGGATTCCCTGCCAAGCAATTCTGCATTAAAATGAAGTTTTTACATTTATACACAATGTGTTGCTCTTCTCATTATATTTGATCCTGTATTAATAGGTGCTAAAGGATAAAGTTGAGTAACATTCCAAACCTATTGTTTAATAATCTTGAACCCTATAAATCTCTGTGGAAAGCAGTCTGCACATATGGGATACATTTTAAGCAGACTATCTCGCAGCTGCACCATTGAGTCTGGGCCACAAGCAAGTGATTGTGATGCCAATTTGGAAAAAAAATGTGTGTTGAGAAGCCACAAACAAAACCAAACCAAAATCAACCACATATTATTTATCATAATGTGTCTCACCATTGTCTCGTGAATATGCATTGAATTAATGTTATATCTCAGACTTTTTGGGATGCATTCCAACTTAGATGCATTCTGACATTTAATATGATTCTTCTACTAACCCACCGTTTGGGGGTTGTTCAGAAAGTAATTTTAATAAAAGCAATTTTAAAGGCAGTCACCCTGGCATATTTGCATATGAACACATAACGTTTATATAGAATTCCTTTCCTTTGAATGGGGATTGTATTTTAAGTTGGAATCAATTTTCCTCTATTTATGTATGAATTGGCTTCTGTTATATAAAGCAAAGGAAAAGGAAATAACAGAGAATTCATGACAAAGAAAATTAAATTTGAGAAAGAGGTGAAAACCTTCTGGATTCAGATTAATAGAGATTTGTTCTAAAAACTTAATGCATCACAAAATCACTGCAGTACTTGGCAGCTTGAAATGTTAGGCACAACATCAATGTGCCAACATCACGTATTTTAGATTATTATCTGCCCAAAGTATCAAAAGCAAACGTTATAAATCTTGCATGGAATTATGTGCATTTTCCATCTCTTTTACAAACTTTATTTTACTATATTATAAAGCATGAAACGGAAGCTGATAATGTCACCAGGGAACAACTTCAAGTTAATATGCAGCAAGAACAGAGAGCAGCATGAAAGGGGAGCCTTTCACATTCCTTTTGGGATACCTCAAAGCACTTTATGCCTAATGACATACTTTTGAAGTTTAATCACTGTGGTAAGCTGGGAAGTCATGAAAACAATAGTTAAAAAATTAATTGCAATAATGATAGTGGAGGAAGTATCGTAGAGCTGAAGTTCCAGACAGGATGCTGGTTTACCCATGGTCTTTCACCTTGACGTGTATCTGCATGTACAGTATAGTTATCAGCTATGTGCTGCTACTCTTGTTTATAGATTTCCCTTTTGAGTCCCAGATTACACAAGAACTAATTTTTGTATGAAGCACAAAATTGCATCCAAGAGCCTGGGTGGAATGAAATGAAAGAAAACATGTATATGTGAAAACTCTACGTATCTAACACCCAAGTGTTACCTCATTTTGCAGTTAACAGTGGTTTCAGCAATTGGTGCTGCTTCTTCTCTGCTCCAATAACCCTTGTCAAGGTCAAGGGTTATTGGAGCAGAGAAGAAGCAGCACCAATTGCTGAAACCACTGTTAACTGCAAAATGAGGTAACACTGGGACTACCACAGTGTTATTCCCCATGGGTAAATTCTCTTCATTGCCATGGGTGGTATCAGTGGGCCATCCCTGAACAATCTGGAGCAACAAACCGGGAATCAGTGACAGGGCAGGTTTGCCTGGGACCTAATGTCTAAGAAGGACTTGTGTTTGTAGAAACCATTCTAGGAGGATGTCCAGAGAGATAAGCTCTCCGAAGAGCAATATATCTCGAGACTTAGGTTTTCTGAATCAGTGGTGACAAAGATCTGTTGCTTTATGTTAGCAGAACCTCAGTCTTGCACCTCTGTGCATACATCTCTGCCCCAGTCGTGAAGGTCTTCCTACATTATCCTCATCACTGAATCATTTCTGGTGCCAGTGACTGATATACACAATATATCATAGCATTCAGGAAAATTCTGACACTCTCTACTTGAAAATTTCCTTTTTCTTGAGCAGAACATAGAAGATTAATTGATTCACCTACTTATTACACCATTTGCCTTTAGGATTCAATTTCCAAGTTACCAAGCTGAGATGTTACTCTCACTCTGCAGCTCAAATGGCAGTAGTCCTCACCAGCCCAAGAGCACTTGCTAATAGTGAAACCTGCAAAAGGCTTGTACAGAACCAGTCATAATAATTGACCACCTTCCACTGAGGGTTACACTATCCACTGAGCTCCAAGAAGGCAATGATAAAATGACGAGGAAGTTATGTCAATTTTCTTATCTTGAATAGAACTCATTTTCTGAAGGTGGGACAAGTTGTGTTATTTTGGTAAATTAATGTAAAAGAACATTGTCAACAAATGTGCTGATGAGAATTTATCAGCATATCCAAAAGAATGATTTAATCCAATTAATTGTCCAATTAAGGACCCTTTCAGTAAAAATACTACATTTAAAATCTCTATATGAAAATATACATTCAATTTAGAAATCTATGCAGAGCAGCCTTGGAAGACCAAGATCTTTGATTCCGTCAGGGATATTACCAAGAAACTGGAACCAAATCAGAATGTACTGGGAGAACTCCGCAAGTCAAGCAGCATCTGTAGAGAGTTAGAGAATGTTAACAAATCAGGTCAATAACCCTTCATTAGAACTGGAAAAATGAGCTGTAAATTGCAATAAGGGGGTAGAGTGGAGAGGGCAAAGAGAATGCCTGTGATAGCATGCAGACCAAAGTTGTCAAGAGTACATTTGCATTAAATAGAGATGTTTGAGACAAAAGCAAAGATAAAAAAAATGAAACTGAAACATGCAAAAATAGAAGGAATGGTTACCTGAAATTGTGTTTCCATACCAGGCCACAATGCAAGGAGTTAGGATGCTCTCCACTGTGCATCTAGAGAAGTTTCTCACAGTTTTAGATGATATGCTGAATCTGCAAAAACTTCTAAGAAAGTAGAGGCACTGTCATGCCTTCTTTGTGTTGGCACTTATGTACTTGTCCCAGACAGATCCTCCGGTATGACAACACCAAGGAATTTAAATTTACTGGCCCTCTCCATCTCCGATTCCCGAATGAGGACTGGCTCCTGGCTCTCTGACTTCTTTCTCCTATAGGACATTTGCTAGAATTTTAACTGAGGGTTTTAATTGCCAGAAGTACGGGTTGATATTAATACGGGAAAAAACAGACATGAGGAATCTGAGTAACATACTTACAATCAGATTAAAGGATGATGAAACTACTCACACAAGAACTGTATTGGAAGTCAGATTGGGTATAGAAAGAAGAACAAAGAATGGATTAACTCAGAGCCTAAAGACAAATAGAAAAGTAGAAGCAGGATTGGTTTTAAATTTCACATACAGTATTTCTATTATTTACAAAAGGTGTTTCTAATAACTTGAAGAAAAGATATCTGTAAAAAAATCTACTAATCTGCATGGCCAGAATTTTCCTTGCTTGAATATCTGCTGCTGCTGTTATCTATCAGCCCAAAAGGGAACCCAGCAGTCCAGCAGCTGTGATGTCATCCATTTAGCCGAGCAATAGTTGGTATGAAAGGATTCTGAGTTAGGCAATTTTGAGACATTCATTGACAAAAAAAACAGCAGGTGAGGCAGCATTCAGTGGAAAAAGAAACAGAATCAACATTTCAGACCATTGGCTTTTCATCAGAACTGGATAACAAATGTGTTTCGAGATGCAGCGAGGGAGATGGGTAGAGAAAACAAAAGGACCGTCCTATGTAGGGGTGGAGACCAAGGATGTACAAGGGGAAGGCAGCTTCTGTAGTGAGAAACACTCAGTAAACATGACAGATAATTGAACTGCCACAGAACTGCAATAAATATACAAATTGCCAGAGGAAATCAATGTGTCAAGGAAAAGGACAGTTGATGTTTTGGGTCAAGACCATTCATCTGAGCTAGGGATTGCACACCCATGGTGAAGATATACTAGTTAAGACCTAGAAAATGGAAACTGTCAAATATGGAGAGTTTAAGTTCTCATAGATTTGATTCTGAAAGAACTGGACAAGGGAGGAAAGAAATGGATCAAGTTAGGAAGAACAAGGTAGAACAAGAATAAGAATAGGCATCAACAGTATGTTTATCTGGACAGTTCTGCTGCTGGAGCACTGTCAGTTAACTTTTCTAAGTATTACAGAGTGCTAACTAAACACTGGAATTAACATTTGTGATTAGAAAAGAATCTGAAATAACACAATGGAGACACAATAGACTACAGATGCTGGAATATAGAACACAAACAATCTGCTGGAGGAACTCAGCAGGTCAAGCAGCATCCGTGGGGGAAAGAAAATGTTGATATTTTATGCTTCACCCTAAAACGTTGACAATTCTTCTGCCCCTCTGCAGATATTGATTTCCTCCAGCAGATTGATCATTGCTGAAATAAAATAAACTGCCTTTAAGAAAGCAACTTTCTGTTTCAAAATTCTTCCATATTTTTGAAATAAATCAGGAATTTAAAATCCACACATGCAAAAATAGTCTTTTAAAGTAAATCAGATTATCAAGCAGTAATTTGGGCTTACTATACGAGCCAGATCACACTTGGGCTTCCTGAGACACAGCAGAAGAGAGGTTAAATTCAAGAATGTTCAAATGACTTTACCTTGAGGATTGTACATAAGCACAGCCTAGGGAAGTCACACTGGATCACTGAGAGCAGTGTTAGGGTTTCGATTGTTCAAATATAGAGACATGAAGATCCCAAAATCCCTAACAATTGCACAGAGTAATGACTGTGGTCATTTAGATTGCACTAGTATCGTTTATGCAAAATCCAGGGTGATATTTGAAAGAATGTAATATTATAGATTTTAAGTTAAATGTCAGAAAGATTGATTAGCAATAAGTAACAATTATTCCACTGTTTAAAAGTGCACTTAGACTTGCAGTGACAAGTCTTATCATAGTTTGGCAGTTGGCAGACAGCAGGAAAGTTGTTTTGCAAAATTAATAGTGTAATGTTACAATTCAATCAGCAAATTGTATATTTGTATTCATCTGCTCATCTCTTGCCTGAACTTGTTGCATTATTTCATGTAAATAATGGTAAGAGCAATGGTCTTTACTGTTAGCATGAGAGAACAATCTGTCCCATTTTTATTTGACCCTGACTGGTTCAAAAACAGCAAATAAATAATATGTCATGGCAAGAATTTTTGTATTAGAACATATGAAATAGAACAACAAGATACTGTAGATCTATTTCTAAAATACATATGCAAATTTTACTGACTTACAATAGATCCTAGGAATAGAAATTGATATTATGTGATGGGTATTCACTGCTCAGGGCCAAGAAGTCTTTCTTTTTTGTCAAGCTCAGCTTTATAGCACAACAGATGAAACTTCTAGAAACCAAAGAGTTGTTTTGAGTAAGATAAACTTCTATCCAATATTCTTTGTACAGCTTCTTGTTGTAAATGGGAGCAAATCTTCAGTTCTTATTGTAAATGGCAAACAATAATCAGTCAGTAGTTAAAAGAACACCTTTGCAAACAAATACACTGTCTATAGAAGACAGGATGCTGACCCACAGCTTGGAGCTGATTTCTCAAAAGCTGTAGTGTAAGACAATGGGGTTATTTAATTGGGCTTATTTCAAACCAGACAATGTGGTTAAGTTACTGCAAGGAAACTTGCAGAACAGATTGGTACTGTCACTTAGCACATCAAATAGCTTATCTGTTAGTAGCTGAAAAATTTGAGTGGTCTGAGAGTCAGCTTCACTGCATTAATCTCAGAACTCTGTCTCCCGTGAACTCTGTTTTCTGCATCTCTGCTGCATCTGTTCCCAGGTCACGGCTTTCCATTCCAGGGTATCAGAGATGTCCTCCATCTTTAAAGAATGGGGTTTCCTTCCCTCCACTATTGATGCTGTCTTCACCTGCATCTCCTCCATTTCCTGTACATCTGTGCTCACCCTATCTTCCCGCTGCCATAATAGTGTTAGAATCCCTCTTGTCTTTACTTATCACCCCATCAGCCTCCACCTCCAAAACATTAGCCTCCTCAAACCTGCCATCTCCAAAGGGACCCTACCATTAAATATATCTTTACCTCCCCCTTCCTCCACTTTCCACAGGGATCGTTCCCTCCATGATTCTCTTGCTCCACTTTCCACGGGGTGATTTTCCACTCGCTCCGTGATTCTCTTTGTCCATTCATCCCTCCCCAGTAAGCTCCTTCCAGGCACTTATCCCTGCAAGCAGCCAAAGTGCTACACCTGCCCATCCCCTCCTTCCTCACCTCCATTCAGGGCCCCAAACTGTCCTTCCAGGTGAGGCTACACTTCACCTGCAAATTCTCTGGAGCTGTCTATCGTGTTCGGTGCTCCCAATGTGGCCTCCTCTACATTGGTGAGACTTGTCATAAATTGGAGGACCGCTTTATCGAGCACCTCCACATCATCGGACACAAGCAGGACTTCCCATTCCGATGTGTTGATCCATGGCCTCCTCTTGTGCAAAGATGATGCCACCCTCTGGGTGGAGGAGAAATACCTTATATTCTGTCTGGACAGCCTCCAACCTGATGGCATGAATATTGATTTCTTCTTCCAGTGAACAAAATTCTGTTGCAACAAACGGGTAAACTCAAATGCAGGGCACTGGCACGGAGATAGAGTTAGGATGCAGACGAGGGCGTGAGCGTGGCTGAAACTGAACGGCAAACGGAAAGGCAGGCAGCAGGCAATACTTATCTTGACATGGAGAGACAGAGTTACACAGGCAAACCTCGGTTCTGAAGTAAAAATTAGAATACACAATCCTAAGCAGCTGGGAACATGAATTACCACACCGGCTGAAACAACGATCTGGTGATGAGTGGATGCAAAGCTGGGGTTTTTATGCTGCAGGCTTAGATGAGAATCAGGTGCCACAATCAAGGAGCCCAGGAGAACATGGGGAAATGGAAATTAAGAGAAAATGAGGAATTAATGGCCAGGACCGTGACAGTACCGCACCCTCCCCCTCCAACGGGAGCCTCCAGGCAAACCACCAGGCTTACGCGGATTGTCGCGATGGAAGTCTCGGATGAGAGAAGGGTCTAAGATGAAGGAGCGGGGGATCCAGGTGCGCTCCTCAGGACTGTATCCTTGCCAATTGACAAGGTACTGGAAACCCCTGCCTCAGCGGCGCACATCCAGTATTCGCTGGACGGTGTAAGCTGGGTGATCGCCCATGGCCCGGGTGGGTGGAGGAAGTTCAACAAGAGGGCACAAAGGGCTGACAGACACAGTTTCATTTGGGAGATGTGGAACGTGGGATGGATGCGCATGGATCTGGGTAGCTTGAGTTTGACCGCTGAGGGATTGATGATGCTTTCGATCTCGAAAGGTCCAATGTAACGAGGGGTGAGTTTCTTGGATTTGGTCTTGAGGGGGATGTCTTTTGAAGAAAGCCAAACCTTCTGACCAGGCTGATAATTGGGTGCTGGAATCCATTGGCGATCGGCGATCCTTCCAGACCTTGCGGCACCGGCAGAGGTGGGCCTGAACTGAAGGCACAGTGATGTCGTCCTCGTGGGCAGGAAATGGGGGGGTTGATAAATGAGGGAGCATTCAAAAGGAGGCATTCTGGTGGCGGCGCTGACCAGAGAGTTGTGGCCGTAGTCAACCCAAGTGAGATGGGTGCTCCAGGATGCCGGGTTACTGGCGGAAATGCAGCGCAGCGCTGCTTCCAAATCCTGATTTGCTCGCTCCGTCTGACCGTTAGCCTGTGGATGAAAACCGGAAGACAGACTTACTGAAGCCCCGAGGGCTTGACAGAAGGATTTCCCGACTTGGGAGGTGAATTGGGGGCCCCAGTCAGAGACAATGTCAGAGGGAATACCATGAAGGCGGAAGACGTGTTGGACGAGGAGGTCGGCTGTTTCACGGGCTGTAGGGAGTTTGGGAAGGGCTATGAAGCGCGTGGCTTTGGGAAAATGGTCCACCACGGTGAGTACAGCTGTGTTACCCTGTGAAGGGGGTCGTCCAGTGACGAAATCCAGAGCAATGTGGGACCAAGGGCAGCCAGGGACAGGTAGGGGGCGAAGCAGCCCAGCAGGTGGCTGATGGGAGGCTTTTCCGCCGGCACACACAGTACAGGCAGAGACAAAGGAGCGAGTGTCAGCATCTATGGTGGGCCACCAGAAATGTCACTTCAAAAGGGACAGGGTTTGACCGATTCCAGGATGACAGGTGAAACGGGAAGTATGCCCTCACTGGAGAACTTGAGACCGAGCAGAGTCAGGCATGAAGAGGCGATTTGGGGGGTCCATCGCCTGGGTCAGGTGGAGTCCGTTCTGCCTCACTAACTATGGACTTGATCTCCCAGGTGAGGGCAGCCACAACACAGGATGGTGGAAGGATGGTATCAGGATTGGAAGGGTCCTCCTCGGAGACGTATTGACGAGAGAGAGCATCTGGCTTCACGTTCTTGGAACCAGGACGGTAAGTGAGGGTGAAATTGGAGCGGCCAAAAAACAGTACCCAATGGGCTTGGCGGGAGTAAATGTGTTTAGCTGTCTGGATGTATGCCAGGTTCTTATGGTCTGTCCAGATGATGAATGGGTATTCTGCTCCCTCCAGCCAGTGCCTCCACTCCTCCAAGGCGAGTTTGACAATCAGCAACTCCCGGTTCCCAATGTCGTAGTTATGTTCAGCAGGGGGTAGACAGCGAGAGGAGAAGGTGCAGGGATGGAGCTTTTGGTCTGGGATGGAGCGTTGAGAGAGGACCGCTCCCACCCCAGAGCCGGAGGCGTCTACTTCCACAATGAATTGGCGAGATGGGTCAGGTTGGACCAGGATGAGACCGGAGGTGAAACGCCTCTTAAGCTCTGAGAAGGCTGAGTCCGCTTCAGGGGTCCAGTGGAAGGGGGTTGCGGAGAGGTGAGCTGAGTAAAGGGCGCTGCCACACGGCTATAATCCCTGATGAAGAGAGGGTAGAAATTGGCGAATCCCAGAAACCGCTGGAGTTGTTTAAGCATCGTGGGTTTGGGCCCCTCTGCCACCGCCCGGACCTTTTCAGGATCCGTCCTTACCTTCCCACTCTCAATGATGTACCCCAGGAAACTGACGGAATGGACATGGAACTCATACTTCTCTGCCTTAACAAATAGCGTGTTCTCCAAAACCCTCTGAAGAACCTGACGGACATGGGGGGTGTGCTCCTGGAGATTACAGGAGAAGATTAGGATATTGTCCAGATAAACAAAAACAAATTGGTTAATAAAGTCCCTAAAGATGTCGTTGACCAGAGCCTGGAACACCGCGGGAGCGTTGGTCAGGCTGAAAGGCATCACCAGATATTCAAAATGACCGTCTTCCATTCATCTCCCTCCCGTATCCTGACCAGGTGATAGGCATTCTGCTAGTCCAATTTAGAGAAAACTGTGGCTCCGTGAAGGGGCTGGAATGCTGAGTTGATCAGGGGCAGGGGACACTTATTCTTTATGGTAATGTTGTTTAGGCCATGGTAATTGATGCATGGGCGTAGCAAGCCAACTTACTTCCCCACAAAGAAGAAACCAACGCCTACAGGGGAAGATGAGGGTCAGATGATGCCAGCCACGCGGGAGTCATTTACATACGTCTCCATAGCTTCTCTTTCTGGGTGGGACAGGTTGTACAGCCGACTGGTGGGTAATGAGGCTCTGGGCTTCCGGGGGTACACAGAGGCTCACGAGGAATACCCGCTTGGAAGGTTAAGTTTTCGTCCATGAAGTTTCCCTCTGCGCCAGAGCCCACTAGTGCTAGCAGAGGCAAGGACTGTTGGTTGTGACACAGAGTGGCTTGAAGCTGCATCCGGGGTCGGGGGACAAAAGGGAATGTTGTCTGGCTTACCAGGGTCCCCCCTTCTATTGGTGAGCCCTCTCTTTTTGGCCAAAGGGGGCAGGTGGCAAGGAAGTGGCCGGACTGGCTGCAATATAGACACTCGCCCGCTCTCATTCTCTGGGGTCGTTCAGCGGGAGAAAGGCAGTTCCGTCCCAGCTGCATGGGTTCCTCTCCCGGGGCAGGAGAAACGGCCGAGCTGGGAGCTACTCGGGGTGCAGAAGGAGGAGAGAGACTTGTTCTGGCGGGAGGTGGTAATGAGTGGGAGAAGTGGCCAAAGGTGGTGGACGACCAGTTCTCTCTCTATAGTGTTCTCGGAGGCGATAGTCCAATCTGGTGGCCAGGGAGATCAGGGAATCCAGGCAGTTGGTGCCGTCTCTCACCGCCAACTCGTCCTTCACCACGTCGCTGAGACCATTCTGAAAAATCCCCCTGGAGTGGCTCATCGTACCACCCCGAGTTGGCCACTGAAGTCCGGAACTCCACTGAATGTTCAGCAACACTATGGGATCCCTGGTGGAGAATGAGTAGATGCTTGGCGGCGTCTTTACCAAGGATGGGGTGATCGAAAATTTTTCTCATCTCTGCGATAAAAGTGGCAAAAGAGGAGCAGATATGCGGTTGGTTGTCCCAAACTGCTGTGGCCCACGCTAATGCGCTCCCTCGCTGCAACCCCAGGACATAAGTAATTTTAGACTTATCTGAGGAGTAAGTTGATGACTGCTGTTCAAACACCAGGGAGCACTAAAGGAGGAAACCCCAGCACTTCCCCAAATCTCCAGCATAGTTCTCCGGCTCTGGTACGTGAGGTTGTCTGGGCGGGGGTGTTGGTGATGCGTGAGGGGCTGCCGCTACAGGTTGTCTGGGCTGGCTAGGCTGGGTTCCTGGAGTGGGTTGAGTGATATGAGTTGAGACATGGTCCACCTGGTTACCGATCTGCGTAACGTGAGCAGACAGGGAACGGAGGTTCTCCATGACCTCCTGGAGGAGTTGGTCATGCTGTCCCAATAGGGAACCCTGGCTGGCAAGGGCTTGTTGAAGGGTGTTTGTGTCCACTGGGTCCATGGTGGCTGGATCATTCTGTTGCAACGAACGGGTGAACCCAAACGCAGGACACTGGCACAGAGATAGAGTTAGAATGCAGACGAGGGCGTGAGCGTGGCTGGAGCTAAATGGCAAACAGGAGGGTGAATGGAAAGACAGGAGGCAGGCAAAACTAATCTTGACACGGAGCGTTGCTGGAGCTGAACGGCAAACGGAAAGGCAGGCGGCAAGCAATACTTATCTTGACACGGAGAGACTGAGTTACACAGGCAAACCTCGGTTCTGAAGTAAAAGTTAGAATACACAATGCTAAGCGGCCGGGAACGTAAATTACCACACTGGCTGAAACAACGATCTGGCGATGAGTGGAAGTAAAGCCAGGGTTTTTATGCTGCAGGTTTAGATGAGAATCAGGTGCCACAAATCAAGGAGCCCAGGAGAACACAGGGAAATGGGAATTAGGAGAATATGAGGAATTAACAGTTGGGATCATGACAAATTCCTCTTCCCCACTTCCTCATTCTGACCTTTTGCCTTTTCTCACCTGCCTATTACTTCCATCTAAGTCCACTCCTCCTTCCCTTTCTCTTATGGTCCACTCTCCTCTCCTGATCAGATTTTTTCTGCTCCAGCCCTGGGCCTTTCCCACCACCTGACTTCACCTACAAGAGAAAATCTGCAAATGCTGGAATTCTAAACAACACACACAAAATGCTGGAGTCAATGTCCTGTTGAAGGGTCTTGGCCCAAAACATCAACTGTACCTTTTTTCCTTAGATGCTGCCTGGCCTGCTGAGTTCCTCCAGAATTTTGTGTGTATTAACTGGCTTACCTATCACCTTCCAGCGAGCCTCTTTCCCCTGCTCCCACCTTTAAATTCTGGCATCTCCCCTTCCTTCTCAGTCCTGAAAAAGGATCTTGGCCCAAAATATTGACTATGTACTCTTTCCCACAGATGCCGCCTGACCTGTTGAGTCCCTCCAGCATTGTGTGCGTGTGTTGCTTTGGAATTCCAGCATCTGCAGATTTTCTTGTGTTTGCTTTTAATTGTGTCTCCAATAGCTTTTAGAATGCTTGTGTAAAAATGAACCTGAAAAAATATCAAATGTGTGTGTGTGTGTGAAGCCACCCAAGTGGCAGAGAAACAGTATGAATGTAGAAATTAGGAATGGTCAAGGAACAGCAAAAAGAATGATGGAAAGATGGGGTGGCTAGGATCCATTCCCCTGCCGTCGATTTTTGCAACATATGGTTTGCTCATCTGTAACTCGTTGCTATGTCTTTTTAGTATTCAAGAGTTGAACCTGTGTTTTGGAAATCCTATGTGTTTTAGAAATCACTTGTAATTTGGAAATCTTTTATAAAATAGAAAACCTCTGAGTTTTAAATCTGATTTAAGATTTTTGTCTTATTTAAACCATAAAATAAATACATTATGTTTAAACTACTTTGTTCGCTAGAAATATTTTCTCCCAGGTGGTGGTGGAGGGGTGGGGGGCCCACCACTCAAATTGTGTGTATTGACCGCTAAACTCACTGTGGAGTATAAACAGATAAGTGAACTAGCTTTTGAAGAGCAGGTAGTTACAATGAGGGTATCCATAGCTATTTACATCGGATAGGGCTCCAGATGATCATTTGAGTTTAGAACTTCACAGTCAGCAGACTAATGCCATCACATTTATATATTTCTTTAGCAGTAGTTACAAATGTATTTATTTCAGAGTTGCATTCACAGTACGTCAACATTTTGACAGCAAGTCCTAAACACTATTGTTCATCCATTATTCTGAAGTCCATCATTATGTGGGAACAGAACTTTATGTCCTTGCAGACCCAAAACCCCAATGGGGCTTCGAATAGGGGATGCTTAAATTATTTCAATACTAGCATGTAGCATTAGATAAGAGGAAAAGTTGTACAGAGAACTGAGTGGTAGAGCAAGAAGTAATGGAGTATTAGGAGGGAGAAGACAAAAAGAGTTTAGCAATGATGACTGGTTTATTATTGTCATGTATACCAACATACAAAAAAATCCCTTACTCACTCTTCCTTCAGTTAGTCCTGACGAAGGGTCTCGGCCTGAAACGTCGACTGCGCCTCTTCCTATAGATGCTGCCTGGCCTGCTGCGTTCACCAGCAACTTTGATGTATGTTGCTTGAATTTCCAGCATCTGCAGAATTCCTGTTGTTTGCATACAAAAAAAAACTTTATGTGTATTGTATAAGAGGTTCATCTTTATCATAGAAGACGTTTGTTCAAGAGTCTTATAGCAACAGGATAGAAGCTGTCCTTGAGTCTATTGGTAGGTGTTCTTAAACTTTTATATCTTCTGCCTGATAGATAGGGGGTGGGGGGAGGATTGGGAGGAAGGGTTCTTAATTATGCTGGCTGTTTTTGTGGGTTTTGGGCATACCAAGCCATGAAGCATCAGAATAAGATGTCTTCTATTGCACATCTGTAAGAATCATTAAGGGTCATTGGGAACATAAAAATTTTCCTTAGCCCTCTAAAAAAGTAGAGGCACTGGTATGCTTTGTCAGCCATTGTGTCTATGTGGTTGGACTAGGACAAGTTACTGGTGATATGTACACCTTGGAACTTGAAGCTCTCAACCATCTCCACAGAAGCACCATTGAAACAGATAGGGGCATTTATGTACTGTACTCCACCCCACTTCCAGAGGTCAATGACCAGTTCTTTCACTTTGATGGCGTTGAAGGAGAGGGCATTATCTTGATACCATGCTCTTTTATCGTCTTCCTGTACTCTGATTTGAGGTACATCTGCAAACTTGTATATGGAGCTAGAGCAAAACTTGTCAATGCACTTGTGAGTGTACAAGGAGTAAAATAAAGGACCAAGCTCATAGCCTTCTGGACCATCACTGTTGGGGATAATTAAGGCAGAGGTGTAGCTGCTCTCCTTACAGATTGCAGTCTGTTTCTCTGTAAGTTAATGATTCAGTTACGGGGGAGATGTCGCGTTCTAGATCTAGGAGTTTGGAAATGAGGTTGCTTTGATTACGTTACTGAAGGCAAATAGGAGTCTTTGTAATCCAGATATTTCAGGGATGAGTGTTGGGTCATGGAGATAGCACCCGCCATGGACCTTTCTCAGCAGTGGGTTGAGGCTGTCTAGGAAGCTGGAATTGATGAGTGCCTTGACCAGCCTCTCTTAGCACATCATGAAGGCGAATGTCATAGCCACTGGGGAGAAGTGACTGAGGCACATTATCTTTTTTCTTTGTCACCAGGGTGATAGCGGGCTTCTTAGTGTAGACAGGAACCTCAGACTGGAATCCAGAGACATTAAGGATATCTGTGGATATTCCTACCAGCCGATCTACACAGATTCTGAGGGCATGGCAAAGGACACCATCCAGGCCAATCACTATCCATGGTTTCATCTTCGGGAAGGCTGATCTGAAGTTTGCAATGGTGGATGTGGGTACAGATGCAGGGAGGTGGGTGTCAATTCATTGACCTTCTGTTTGAAATGTGCATAGATAGAATTCAATCAGCTCATCAGGGAGAGATGAGTTGTGTTAGTGACACTACTTGACTTTGTTTTGTAGCCCGCTATAGCTTGCATGTCTAGCCGCAACAGAGAACTGCTCTGGGACTCTGGTTTGTTCTTATATTATTTCTTGGCAGACTTATGTTAGCTATCTTCTTCATATTTATATATCCACACAAACTCCTTCAGTTACATGCAAGTTTTCTGTCTGAATCAATTCTTCCTTTTCTTATGATCTCAGTCTTTCACTGCTGAATCCTAAAACCCTCTCAATCCCCTGAACATCAGCCCTTGCCACTTTATGTACCCAACCTTTCAACTTAACCTTGACCTCCTTTTGTTAATTACATATTGTGGCTCTTTTTTCGCAATCCTTTTCTCCAATTGAGATATGCTTCTGCTGAATACGAGGGGTGATTGATAAGTTCCTGGCCTAAGGTAGAAGGAGTCAATTTTAGAAAACCTAGCACATTTATTTTTCAGCATAGTCCCCTCCTACATTTACACACTTAGTCCAGCGGTCGTGCAGCATACGGATCCCTTCCTTGTAGAAGTCAGCCTCTTGGACCTCCAGAAAGTGGTCCACAGCAGCGGTGATTGATAAGTTTGTGGCTTAAGGTAGAAGGAGATGAGTTATACAGCTCTTGTTACATGCACATGCAGTTCAACTCTTTGAGTGATTATGCAGAAAGTTTGAAGTTAATAACTCATCTCCTTCTACTTTGGGCCAGGCCACTGGTCTGGATACAATGCAGGTGAGGCAGCTCTCTCCTTCCCCAGTCCTAGTCCTGGTGTCACAAGATTCATAACCCAAATCTACCACACCATACATTATCTTCTCTAATCCTTTATATCCTTTGCCAATTTTAATGTGGCTCTAGTAGTAACCAGAGATTTTGACCCTTGTGGTTTTGCTTTTCATCTTTAATTCCTCAACAGAACCTTGACTGTCTTCTCAGTCAGTACGTTCCAGACTGGGTGAATACACTTTTCCTCAGATTCCCATTGAATTTCTTGCTCCTCACCTTAATCCTGTACTCAATGGTTTTAAATTCAAGTTCAAATTCAAGTTTAACTATCATTCAACCATACATGGATATAGCCAAAGGAGACAGTGTTACTCCAGGACCAAGGTGCAAAACACAGTACTGACAGTCATACACAGCACATAGAAGATAGCAGTAAAACACACAGTCACACTAAAAAATACATATTTACAGCCCAAGTCCCTGAGTGACACATCCTGTAAATTGATCGTGCATGGTTGTTATCAGTAAGAACAAGCAGTTCTCAGCAGTCCGCAGAGCAGTGTACACATACACACACGCACGCAGTCCAGCTTGACATTCCATCTGCAGAGGAGCGTACACATATACACAAACGCACGCAGTCCAGCTTGTCATTCCATCTGCAGAGGAACGTACACATATACACAAACGCACGCAGTCCAGCTTGTCGTTCCATCTGCAGAGGAACGTACACATATACACACACACACGCAGTCCAGCTTGTCATTCCATCTGCAGAGGAGCGTACGCGTATACACACACGCACGCAGTCCAGCTTGTCATTCCATCTGCAGAGGAGCGTACACATATACACACACACACGCAGTCCAGCTTGTCATTCCATCTTCCATCTGCAGAGGAGCGTACACATATACACACGCACGCAGTCCAGCTTGTCATTCCATCTGCAGAGGAGCGTACACATATACACACACGCACGCAGTCCAGCTTGACATTCCATCTGCAGAGGAGCGTACGCGTATACACACACACACGCAGTCCAGCTTGTCATTCCATCTGCAGAGGAGCGTACACATATACACACACACACGCAGTCCAGCTTGTCATTCCACCGATCGAACACAAAAGGGTGCACCGACAGGAGGGGCCAGCCTCCAACCCAGCCACACAGCCTCTGTCACCTCCTCGCCTGGAATGTTGCCACAGGCAAGTCTGTGGCTTGAGGCCTGGTCCTCTCTAAAAGTGAGGCCATACAGCTCCCCCGTCTTCTGTCCTTCCAATAAACAAGAGAAGCAGACTTGCAGCATCGTATATTATCAATGTCCAACAGGGTCTTGTGATTGCAAGAGGAATAATCAAGATTATTTGTGCACTGATTTTGATGCCCTCCTGTAGCAGACAGTAACACAGTCCACACCTAGTCGTGATCCTCTGTCAATCAGCAGCTCACTGATGGGGTAGACCCGCAGTACCTGAAGTTGTTAATACCCAGCATTGTCCTGCGATGGTAAAAAAGATGCTTAAAAAGTACAGAAACACCTTTGGTTGGCCCCTGAGAAGCCACTGCATCTGAACATGTCACCATCTTAATGAAAGTTGTTCCCTTTAAGGAGTAAATGTTCCCCCATTAACCACCCTATCTATCCTCAAAATTTTGTGTGCCTTTCTGTAAACTTAAATTCACCAGACCAATAACCACACCACAAACAGTTCCTTACTTTATCCTTTTCACCACTTTATTTATTCGAACTCAGCCGGCGAGAAGCTCGGAGCCAAGCATCAGAGGGACAGAATTCCTCTCCCATCTGGCGGCTCATGACGAACTTCTGTCTAACATGCAGAAATGTTACAATTTATAGAACTAAGAGCACTCTGTTCAACAGATATTCCCGCCAAGTCAGTTAGAGCAAAACTTAATTACGTAGCTAAGAGAGTCCACTAAATCAAAGTCTTAATTACAAATAAATGTTCTGTCCAGTCTTTTATCAGTTATTCTCTTTCATTAGACAAAGGAGGGAACTTAGTTCAATATCAGATCCCAACTCTACATACATTCCCAAGGGACATCTGTGAGTTGTTAATCTAAACAAGCTGCAGACAGATACTGCAGTGAAGGACAAACTTTGCACACGATCCAGAACTGAGCACACATAAGCTGGCACTTAATTTTAACCCACTATTTTCAAGAGTCCAAGAATCATTTCTTATGTCCCCAATACCCTTAAAACCATCACTTCTCTGCTCCTCCCTTTAATCTCCTCCACTCAATGAAAAAGAAACCCATCCTCTCCAGTCTCTCCTCATTGCTGAAACATTCCAAATCTGGTAATATTCTGGTGAATCTCCTCTGCACCTTCTCTCATACCATCTATTCTAGCTGGGGTTATCCAAAATTGTTTAAAATCGTACCATGACCTGCATTCTCATCTATTCTACACATTATATTCTACTCTCTGGAATTTAGAAGATTGAGGGGGGATCTTATTGAAACGTATAAAATTCTAAAGGGGACAGGCTAGATGCAGGAAGATTGTTCCCGATGTTGGGGAAGTCCAGAACGAGGGGTCACAGTTTAAGGATAAAGGGGAAGCCTTTTAGGACCGAGATGAGGAAAAACTTCTTCATACAGAGAGTGGTGAATCTGTGGAATTCTCTGCCACAGGAAACAGTTGAGGCCAGTTCATTGGCTATATTTAAGAGGGAGTTAGATATGGCCCTTGTGGCTAAAGGGTTCGGGGGTATGGAGAGAAGGCAGGTATAGGGTTCTGAGTTGGATGATCAGCCATGATCATACTGAATGGCGGTGCAGGCTCAAAGGGCCGAATAGCCTACTCCTGCACCTATTTTCTATGTTAGCTAATGAACAACAGCATTCCAAGTGCCAAAATCACCACCTTTATGCGCCATCTTTGGGAATCTTTGGTGTACACCAAAGTCCTTTTGTTTTTAATACTCTCTAAGGCCATACCATTTACTGTGTGTGTCCTACTCTTGTTAGAACTTGCAAAATGCATCGCTCACACTTACCAGGATTAAATTCTATCTGCCATTTTTTCATCCGACATAACAGTTCATCAATTTGTTCTGTAACCTAAGACTGCGTATTTATACCACAGAAAATTTAAGAACATTTAAATATAGCTTTAGAGACGTGCTTCATGAGAGGTTAATGCTTTTTCCTCATTTGTTGTCAGTGGAATCTTGTGGACAAAAGGACTTGCTGCAGCTTTTTGCAGTTTGAGATCACGGCGGAAATGCAAAAAGCAATATTAAGGGCAATAAAGTAAAACCTGAAAGTGCTGGAAACACCTAGCAGGTCAGTCAGCATCTGTAGAAAAATAAGCTCTCAATAATTCTGGTTCAGGTCCCTTTAGCGGAACTGGGAAAGAGGAATGAATTCAAATTGGTTAATTGGGGAAGGAAACAGAACATTAAGCTTATTTTTCTGTATAGGGTGTTGTTAATGGAGAGTCTGTGGAACATGATCAGCAGGCCAGACTAAATAACCTTGTTTGCAGATACTCATGTTTACATGATACTCATGTGCCTAGTGTCACATACAATCAATCTGTGTATATAAGCTATCTTATGTGTTTATTTTTATTGCTTTTTTAATATTATTGAGTTCTTTATCTTATTGTTTTATTTGTGCTCCTTTACACTTGGGTACTGGAAATGACAATAAACAATCTTGAATCTCGAAAATGAACAGAATAAGACAAACCTGAGCCAAAATGATGACAGGCAGAAATGGCCGGCTCTACTACAAACAGAAAGAAAGGATGACTTACCCAAAGCTGGAGAGTTTATTACGAGTCCAGGCGGCTGTGAAATTCCCGGGCAGAAGGTGAGGTCTCATTCCTTGAGGTCGCATTGCACCTCATTGTAACAGTGCAGGAGTCCACAAACAGGAAGATCACAGTGGTGGTGGGGGTGGGGGAGGATGGTGCACTGAAGTGGTTACTCTTGTGGAGTGAGCACTGGAGCTCAGCAGAGTGATCATCCAGTATGGGGGGAGGCCACATCAGGAGCACCAAACCCAATACCACAGATTGGAAGTGGTCTCATGAACTGTTGCATCACCTGGAAAGATTGTTTGGGTCCCTTGATGGTGTGGGGGGACGAGGCAAAAGGAACAGCGTTAGCTCTCCTACTGTTGCATTGGAAAGTGCTGTGTGCGATTCCTTTGAAATGCTGAGAAGGGTGTTGAAGCTGATGAAAATTGACAAAAATGATCTATTGAACATGTAGGAGATGGGCTGGAAGTTAACATCCAGGGATCTCTCTTCCAGCTCTGCCTACGAGTAGAAAGGGTGAGGGCAGAAATGCAGGGAATAGACGAGATGTTGTCAAAGACTCTCTACACAAATGTAGGGGAAACTCAAAAAGAAGGAAGACTTTGCGGGGTTTCCTGTTTAGATAGCCCTGTCATCGAAGCCAATGTAATAGGGAAGGAAGACTGGGGGATTCGAATTGAGTGCTTATGGAGTGGGATGGGAGGAGGTATAATCAAGATAGCTGTGGGAGCCAGTTGAGGTTGTTTGTGATCAGCCTATCCCCTGGGATGGGGATGGAATGATCCAGAAAGGGAAGGGAAGAGTTAGCAATGGGTCATAAATGATGGGTGGAATCTGGCAGCAAAAGAGAAGACACTTTCAAAGTCTGTCCGACACACACAAAATGCTGGAATAATTTAGCCAGTCAGACAATATCTACGGAGTAAACAGTTTATATTTTGAGCCGAGACACTTTATCAGGATGCTAATGGAAGGTCTCAGCCTGAAATATCAACTGTTTATTTTGCTGGGCAGATACTGTTTGACTTGCTGAGTTTCTCTAGCATTTTGTGTGTGGTGGAAGCAACACAAGTTCAATCATGAATGTACTGGGGGAAAAAAGAGCTTGAAGTGGTCCTGAGTAAGAATGAAACTATTTTACACATCCCACATGAAAACTGTAGTTTGGTTCCTTACAAGTAACCATCATTACAAATTTTAGGTGAAGAATGGGACATTTGGAACAATTCACTGAACACTATTGACTTAGAAAATAAAGAGCTTATGGAAGGGAAAAGCAAAGGAAGAAATAAAATATTACTTGTCCTTTTGGGATGACAGCCTCTGTGAATTTTATTGAGAAGCACCTCCTGTAGTTCCCATTTACAATTCTTCATTGCTTCGTGGATAGTATTTAATTAATATAATTTATGAGGATGGCACAAGATTCTCTGCACGATAGCGATGGCATGCAATCTCAAGTGGATGTTCCAGGAAGTGACAATGCATGAGCTAGCCACTATTTATGTATTGCCACAAATTCTACGGATTTCTGTCTCAATCTACCAAAAACATAGGTGAAATCCCAAACCCCAGGAAAACAAATATTTACTGTTTGCAAGCTAACAATAATGTAGATTTCCCTGATTTATTCACAGTTTTGCACTGTTACAACATAGTCTTTTTTAAATAAACCATACTTTTTAGATAAAGCAACAATGTCCACCCCATTATTTGAAAAAAATATCTTCTATTACTAATTGCCACACACTTCAAAATCAAATTTATTGCAAAAATGGGCATTGCTGTACTTTTACATCACAGTACTTAAAGAGAGGGAAAGAAACTAGGGTAAAGTCTGGTGGTTTCAACCCAGATAAGTGTGAGGTGGTTCATTTTGGTAGGTCAAATATGATGACAGAACGTAGTATTAATGGCAAAACTCTTGGCAGTATGGAGGATCAGAGGGATCTTGGGGTCTGAGTCCATAGAACACTCAAAGCTACTGCGTAGGTTCACTCTATGGTTAAGAAAGCATACTGGTGCATTGGCCTTCGTCAATCGTGGGATTGAGTTTAGGAGCCTAGAGATGATGTTGCAGCTATAGAGGACTCTGGTCAGAGCCCACTTGGAGTACTGTGCTCAGTTCTGGTCGCCTCACTACAGGGAGGACGTGGAAACCATAGAAAGGGTGCAGAGGAGATTTATAAGGATGTTGCCTGGATTGGGGAGCATGCCTTATGAGAATAGGTTGAGTGAATGCGGCCTTTTCTCCTTGGAGTGACGGAGGATGAGAAGTGACCTGATAGAGGTGTACAAGATAATGAGAAGCATTGATTGTGTCGATAGTTAGAGGCTTTTTCCCAGGGCTGAAATGGCTATCACAAAAGGGCACAGTTTTAAGGTGCTTGGAAGCAGGTACAGAGGAGATGTCAGGGGTAAGTGTTTTTCTTTAACGCAGAGAGGGGTGAGTGTGTGGAATAGGCTGCCGGCGACGGTGGTGGAGGCAGATATGATAGGGTCTTTTAAGAGACTCCTGAGCTCAGAAAAATAGAGGACTATGGGTAACCCTTGGTAATTTCTACGGTAAAGACATGTTCGGCACAGCTTTGCGGGCTGAAGGGCCTTTATTGTGCTGTAGGTTTTCTATGTTTCTATGGTTTCATAAACAACACAAATACCATTGGTAAAAACTTTACTCAAAAATAAATTAGCCATGATAGTCATCTACTTTTTTTTGGTTTACTGAAATTATTATCAATTTTACTTGTAATTTGTCAAAAGACTGTAGATGTTTTAATACCACAAATGATACACTAAATTTAATATTAATTAATATTACTTAAAATCTTACACATTGATGACTGCCATTTAAAATATGTATAATTGAAGATGTAATAAGAAACTCCATGTTTTAATTAGAGTTCTAAAAACATAAGGTTCCAGTGTGATTGTTTTAAAGTAGAAAAAGACTTGTACAATTCTTTTCAATGAAAACAGAAAGAAACAAGTCACTAAATTATAGCAGAATGAAACTAATTGTACAACTCTTTCCAAAGGACACAAGAAGTTATGTCTGACACAATGATATATAATTGCAAAAAATTAAAATTGGCTGTGCTTTAAAGTCTGATATAACTTGTAAGAGTTATGCTGATAATCAAAAGCATTTTATTTTTTTCAATGTTTGCTTCAGAATCAGATTTATCGTCAGTGACGCAAGTGAAATGTGTTGTTTTGCAGCAGCAGTACAGTTCAGGCGTAACAAATCACTGGATGTTACAATATAAAATATAATTAAGTGGTGCAAAAGATGAATAGTGAAAAAGTGTTCATGAGTTCATGGAGCATTAAGAAATCTGATGACAAAGGACATCACATTTTAGCATCAGCACACAATGTTTACCAATCTATTAGACGTAAATTTGCCACCAGGGGACCTCATACTCAGCACTCTTGTTTATGATCTTGATCATTATCACAGGAAATTTCTACCTAGCTTCAAATAGTTACTTTTATTAATCAGAAGTGTATAGGACAAAAAGTATATAAACAAGTAAGTTTAACTTTGCCGTGAGAAGCTACTCTCTCTTCTACCACCCCCCCGCCACCCCCACCAAGCAGAAGTTACAAAAGTCTGAAAGCTTCTATCCTACTGTTATGAGATTATTGAAGAATCACTTAAAATGACATGATGGACTCTTGACCTCAGAATCTACTTTGTTATGGCTTCTCACCTTATTTTCTGCCTGCACTGCATTTCCATATAACTGTAACACTCTGTCCTGCTTTCTGTTACTGTTTTCCTCTTGAATTGCTGATGAAATGATCTGCATGGAGGTTAAGTTTTTCACTGTACCTCAGTACACGTGACAATAATCCCCTAAGAAAAAGTGTTCTCAGAAATAAATTTCTAAAAACTGTTAGAGGTGATTGTTTGGCATAAAGGTGTCATGGTATTGTTTTTAAAATGACGCAGAATTTGTTCCCTTGTCCTTTTCAGTGGAATTTTCTAGTGACCCTTAATTTAGACCTGGAGTCTGTGTTATTTGCAAAAAATACCACTGTTACAGGGACTTGCAGCTGATCACCAGACCTTTGGACCGCTCTTTGCTCACTTCACTTTGATTCTTTTTTGGAAGACAGCAGTAGTAGTCGAGTATGATGATCTCCTAAGGGGATTTTTTTATTGCTGAGTCCTCAGGTGGTTGTCGAAGCCAATCCAGGATCCAGATATTCTGGTGGAGTGTGGTCAAGAGTGAGTGGTGGCTATGGTTAGTGGGTGAGGTGTCTGGGTGTTCATTTTCTCCTTTTCTCAGCTGCCACTAGATCTCTGCAGCGCAGTAGGGGCAGTACTCATATAGTGCAGATCCCTTGAACAGATTTCCTCCGGGTGTATTCATTGAGTGGCGCGGTCTTCCAGTTTTTAGATGCAATGTTGAATTTTTTCAGAACGCAAACAACAGGAATTCTGCAGATGCTGGAAATTCAAGCAACACACATAAAAGTTGCTGGTCTCTAACTTCCGCTAATGCCCCACCTCCCCCTCGTACCCCATCTGTTACTTATTTTTATGCACACATTCTTTCTCTCACTCTCCTTTTTCTCCCTCTGTCCCTCTGAATATACTCCTTGCCCATCCTCTGGGTCCCCCTCCCTCCTCCTTGTCTTTCTTCCCGGACCTCCTGTCCCATGATCCTCTCGTATCCCCTTTTGCCAATCACCTGTCCAGCTCTTGGCTCTATCCCTCCCCCTCCTGTCTTCTCCTATCATTTTGGATCTCCTCCTCCCCCTCCAACTTTCAAATCCCTTACTCACTCTTCCTTCAGTTAGTCCTGATGAAGGGTCTCGGCCTGAAACGTCGACTGCACCTCTTCCTACAGATGCTGCCTGGCCTGCTGCGTTCACCAGCAACTTTGATGTGTGTTGCTTGAATTTCCAGCATCTGCAGAATTCCTGTTGTGGGCTGTATCTATTACGCTTTGTAGGATTGGAGGTTTTGAGAGCATGCTGAAGACAGCTTCTTCAGCAGTTGTTATCCACATGCTGAAGTTCTATGATAGTGGTGGTGCTGCCTTTGTTCCTAGCATTGAACTGGTTGAGAATGGGAAGAACTTGCTAAAGGATCAGAAGGATATGAACAATCGATGGAGAGAGAACTTTCCAGAACTTCTTAACCACAACAGCAGTGCTGAACCAGAGGTTACTAACCAAATCCTCCAGAGGCCCGTGAGGGAAGACCTGGGGGAGGCCTCCCAATGTGAAAGAGGTCCACAATGCCATCAGGAATCCTGAAAAGCAATATAGCCACTGGTCCTGATGGGATCCCATCAGAGATCTACAAGGAAGGTGGACCAACACTACTGCACCACATAAACACCCTGCTCCTGAAGGTCTGGGAGAAAGAACAACTGCCCTCAGAGCTCAGGGATGCTTTAATAGTGACCATATTCAAGAAGAGAGACAAGGCAGATTGTGGCAATTACAGGGGCATCTCCCTCCTGTCAACAACAGCAAATGCTTGCAGCACTCACAGCAAGCTGGAAGAACTCAGCAAAGCGGGCAGCATCTGTGGAAAAGATCGGTCGACGTTTCGGGCCGGAACCCTTCGTCAGGACTGTAGGGGGAAGGGGCAGAGGCCCTATAAAGAAGGTGGGGGGAGGGTGGGAAGGTTCCAGGTGAAAAACCAGTAAGGGGAAAGATATAGGGGTGGGGGAAGGGAGTTAGGGAGGTGATAGGCAGGAAGGGTGAAGAAAGAATAGGGGAAAACACAATGGGTAGTAGAAGGAGGCAGAACCAAGAGGGAGATGGTAGGCAGCTGGGGGAGGGGCAGAGTGACATAGGGATAGAGGAAGGGAGGGGGAGGGAATTACTGGAAGTTGGAGAATTCTATGTTCATACCAAGGGACTGGAGACTACCTAGACGGTATATGAGGTGTTGCTCCTCCAACCTGAGTTTAGCCTCATCATGACAGTAGAGGAGGTCATGTATGTGTGGTAAACCATGTATATATGTTGTAACTCAGTTACCTGTCTGGACACGGCCCTCTGCTGACTGCCCCTGTGGCTCCTCCCACAGAGTCCTGTATAAAGGTGTTCGCCTTGCCCCTCCCCCTCAGTCCGGGGGCAGACACTCACTGTGGAGGTCGTATTGTACAGCGAATAAAAGCCTTTCAGTATTTTACCAAACCTCAGTCTTTTGGAGTAATTGAAGGTGCTTCAGTATGGACATATCTGAATGGGAGTGGGAAGCAGAGCTGAAGTGGGTGGCTACTGGGAGGATGGAGCGGAGGTGCTCGACGAAGCGGTCCCCCAATCTGTATCAGGTTTCACCGATGTAGAGGAGGCCGCACTGGGAGCACCGGATGCAATAGATGACTCCAACAGACTCACAAGTGAAGTGTTGCCTCACCTGGAAGTACTGTTTGGGGCCCTGAATGGTGGCAAGAGAGGGTGTAGGGACAGGTGTAGCACTTGCGCTTACAGGGATAAGTGCCGGGTGGGAGATCCGTGGGGAAGGATGTGTGGACCAGGGAGTTGCGGAGGGACCGATCCCTGCGGAAAGCGGAGAGGGGTGGAGAGGGAAAGATGTGCTTAGTGGTGGGGTCCTGTTGAAGGTGGCAGAAATTGCGGAGGATAATGTGTTGGATCCGGAGGCTAGTGGGGTGGTAGGTGAGGACAAGGGGAACTCTGTCCCTGTTGTGGTGGCAGGAGGATGGGGTGAGAGCTGAAGTGCGGGAAATGGAGGAGATGTGGGTGAGGGCATCATTGATGACAGCAGAAGGGAAACCACGATCCTTAAAGAAAGAGGGCATTTGAGATGTCCTGGAACAGAAAACCTCATCCTCGGAGCAGATGCGGCGGAGACGGAGGAACTGGGAATAGGGAATGGCATTTTTGCATGTGGTGGGGTGGGAAGAGGTATAGTTGAGGTAGTTACGAGAGTCAGTGGGCTTATAGAAGATGTCAGTGGACAGTCTGTCTCCAGAGATGGAGACCGAGAGATCGGGAAAGGGGAGAGAAGTGTCTGAGATAGACCAAGTGAATTTGAGGGCTGGGTGGAAGTTAGAAGTAAAGTCGATGAAATTGACGAGCTCAGCATGGGTGCAGGAAGCAGCACCAATGTAGTCATCAATGTACTGAAGGAAAAGTTGGGGAGCAGTACCAGTATAGGTTTGGAGCACAGACTGTTCCACATAACCAACGAAGAGGCAGGCATAACTGGGCCCCATGCGAGTGCCCATAGCTACACCCTTGGTCTGAAGAAAGTGGGAAGAGCCAAAAGAGAAGTTATTGAGTGTGAGAACCAGTTCCACCAATCGGAGGAGGGTAGTGGTGGTGGGGAAACTAGTGGTAGTAGTAGCGGAGGGCTTTGAGGCCTTCTTCATGGGGAATGGAGGTGTATAGGGATTAGATATCCATAGTGAAAATGAAGCAGTTGGGACCGGGGAATTGGAAGTTATTGAAGAGGTGGAGGGCATGGGATGTATCCCGGATGTAGGTGGGGAGAGACTGAACTATGGGTGACAAAATGGAGTCCAGGTAGGTAGATACAAGTTCGGTGGGACAGGAGCAGGCAGAAACTATGGGTCTGCCGGGACAGTCAGGCTTGTGGATCTTGGGGAGGAGGTAAAACCGAGTGGTACAGGGTGTGGGAATTATGAGTTTAGTGGCTGAGGATGGAAGGTCTCCGGAGTTGATAAGGGCAGTGATGGTGCGGGAGACAATGGTTTGATGTTTTCTGGTGGGGTCCTGTTCCAGGAGTAAGTAAGAGGAGGTGTCAGAGAGCTGCCGTTTGGCCTCAGTAGGTAGAGATCCGTCCACCAGACTACTACAGCACCACTTTTGTCAGCGGGTTTGATAGTGAGGTTGGGATTAGTGCAGAGAGAGTGGAGGGCAGTGCGTTCAGAGCGAGTGAGGTTGGAACAGGAGAGGGGAGTGGTGAAGTTGAGACGGTTGATGTCTCGGCGACAGTTGGAGATAAAAAGATCGAGTGCAGGTAGAAGGCCCGGGCGGGGTGTCCAGGAGGAGGAGGAGGGTTGAAGACAGAAGAAGGGGTCATCAGTAGGAGCAGGGGAATCCTTGCCAAAGAAGTAGGCTCGGAGACGTAGGCGACAGAAGAAGAGTTCAGCGTCATGGCAGACACGGAACTCACTGAGGTGTGGACGGAGGGGAGCTTGCAGATACTATATCCTTGTCAACCATCTCCTTCCACTATTTCAAGAGGTACTCCCTGAATTGAAGTGTGGTTTGTGCCCATCTAGAAGTATCACAGACATGATCTTCATAGCACGCTAATTACTTGAAAAAATACCATGAACAAAGGCAACTCTTGTACTTGTACTCGACCTATAATGTTGTGCCGAATTTTTAATCTACTCAAAGATCAGCTTTACCCTTCCCCTCTACATAATCCTCCATTTTTAATTATTCACATGCCTATCTAAGAGTTTTTTAAATATCACTAATGTATTTGCCTCTACCATCACCCTTGACAGGTCATTCTATGCATCTACCTTTCTCTGTGTAAAGAATTTACCTCTGACATCCCTCTATATTTTCCTCCAATCACCTCAAAATTATGCCCCCTTCTATTACCCATTTTTCCTCTTGGAAGAAGTCTCTGGCTATCCATTCTATCTATGCCTCTCATCATCTTGTACACCTCTATCAGGTTGAAGGGATGGAGAAACCTCTCCACCAAAGGGGCTGTAAGGTGCTCCTTCCCTCCGCCAGCCGGCAGGTCCCCTTTGGGCAAGGTATAGCACCTGCTTAGCCACCCAATCAGGGTCACTTGGAGGCATGGAAGCAGGAGGTGGATGGTCGTATGAAAAGCTGGAGCATTTCACAAGTCTTGGTTCTACAACCACTGACACCAGGCAGACCATCTCTGAAGAGTATTGATAATGGCTGGGGTCACTCATCTTGCAAAGACACTGCCCAGAAGGCAATGGCAAACTACTTCTGTAGAAAAGCTTGCCAAGAACAAATATGGTCACGGAAAGACTATGATTGCTCACGTCATATATCAAAGTACACAGCAAATGAACAAACACCTCTGTCGAGTCACCTCCTATCTTCGTTTTGGATTAACCATCTCATTAAAGAAAGAAGGGATAAGAATGGCGTCATGTCCAACTGAATGAAACAAGCCCACGGTGGGCTGAAAATAAAGTGTGAGCATTAAATCTACCCTAGAGCGAAAACAAACTGCTGAAGGAACTCAGCAGGTCAGGCAGCATGTGTGGAGGTGTAGAGATAGTCAACACTTCAGCTGGAGGAAGGTGATGACTTGAACCAGATAAGGGAGTGATCACCTTCCTATAGAAGTTAATAATTTACAGCCCTTTCATGTCTCCATTTACCAGGCAGTATCATGATTCTTCTTCGGAGCTGGCAAACATCTGGCAGATTCCAATGGAAAGTGATTAATTGCTCCACTGAGTACAAGGTCCCGAGATGAGTCTTGTGTCATAGTAATATATAGGTTGCAGTCATTCTTATTTGTTATGTGCCGCATAATTTTCAAAGTTCAAAATTTCAAAGAAAATTAATTATCAAAATACATATATGTCACCATATAGCACCCTGAGATTCACTTTCTTGTGGGCATACTCAATAAATCCATAGAATAATAACTATAACAGAATCAATGAAAGACCACACAAATTTCAACCAGTGTGCAAAAGGCAACAAACTGCAAATGCAAAAAGAAATAATAATAATAAATAAACAATTAATATTGAGAACATAAGATGAAGAGTCCTTGAAATCAAATCCATAGGTTGTGGGAGTATTTCAATGATGGTGCAAGTGAAGAGTTGGTTGAACAGCCTGATTATTGAGGAGTAATTGTTTCTGAACCTGGTGATGTTGGTCCTGAGACTCCTGTGCCTTCCTCCTGATGGCAGCAGCGAGAAGAGAGCATGGCCTGCATAATTTTGAGGGTTACATATGCAAATATGAGGGCTTTCACAAGTTTACGGGATGGGCTACAGTGATAACAATGGTATGTTATCATTGGTATGTAGGACCAAAAAAGAACTCTAAAATTTACCTCAGGCATTGGGTTTGCTGCACTTTGGAAGTAGATTAATACATAGGAAATAACTCAATACATCAACTTTATAGTATCAGGTCATAAGCACAAGGAAGTCTGCAGATGCTGGAAATCCAAAACAATGCACAAAAAAGTACTGGAGGAACTTAGCAGGTCAGGCAGCATCTCTGGAAAAGAATAAACAGTTGTTGGTTTAGGCTTAGACTAGACTTCTTCAGGACTGGAGAGGAAGTAGCAGAGCTTCTATTTATGTGATCCTTTTAACGTTGCTAATTTGTGCCAAGCTCACCACAGAAACATTATCAGGCAAAAGTTGTTGACATAATGAAGAATTACTACAGGTGATCAGGCATTTGGACAGAGAGGTAAGTTTTAAGGCACTGCTTGAAAGAGGAAACAAAAATAGAAAGGCAGCCATGTTTTAGGAGGGAAATCTTAGAGCTTGGGATCTTGTCAATTAGTGGCCCAGCATCATTAAGTGTGATTAATGCAGGATGTGGAAGAATTCAGAATTAGAAATGTCAGATATCTCACAGGGCTACATATTGGAGGAAGCAATATGCTAAGATAGGAGCAGGGCCTAGTTGTTTCTCAGTTCGTATGAGAAGGCAGTGCACCAAATGGATGGATGGGTTGGGCCGGGCCACCAGTGATGGGAGGACATGAGATCATGTGACACATTTATAGATAGTCCTATCAGAAAACAAACTTGCCCACATCTTTCAGCAGGAGAAGCTTCTGATGCTCATTTCATAGGCTCATACTTAATGAACAATTACTTGGATGGGGTACTTAAGTCTCTAGAATTGTGTGGCAGAATGAACCATTGTATTTGTGCTTTGATGTTGATGCATATTTTTCCATTTTATTTTTCCAACTTGATACTACAATGTGATTATAAAAAGTTAAGAGCAAGTAATTTTATGTTAGATTATTCTGTTCCATGGAGGAAGGGTGTCCTATGTTACTGCTCCACAAACCAAAAATATTTCAGATTAGAAAATTATTTCTGACCACTATGTGGTGCTGCAGAAATACAAAAGGAGCACGTCATTGTTGTCTTGGCAATTTCAAAAGGTGATTGGGCAAATAACCCAGCATAAGAAAAATTATATCATGAGTTCAATACATCAGAATGATCTTAATAAATGATGATGTTTGAGAAATACTAAGATTTCCTTTACAAGGTATGTTTGCCCAAACCACACAGAAGTTCAACAGTGGTCAAATCAAAGTGTGATAGGCCAATGTAATAATCAATCTAACTAGAAAGGCAAGACAAAGTTGAATTTACTACGTATTTTATCTTTCTTGGTCATTTCTGCTGCAGTTTTTTTTAGAGTTTATTTCTTTAAGTTAATTTTAATGTTTTAATTACTTTTATATATTTTAAGCATTATTTATTATGTTGGCAAACATGGATTCATCTGCAGTGGACCCAAAAGAGTATAACATTCCATTATCCCCTTATTATCAAACAATGATTTATTAATTTTGCATTATTTTTTATCATTGTTGCAATCACACAACCACTGCCTCCCACACATAATTGCTCTGAACTCAGCACCCGAATCGCCCAGCAAACCACTCACAACTAGTGCCTAGGGCTAGCTTGTACTCTCCTGGTTGGTACTTGGGGAAGGTCCCCAGTTTTCCAGCTGGATCCTCAGCCTGCTTGTCACTGCCCTGGCTGGACCTTTGGGGCAGGTATGTCTTCCCTTGGTTGGAAATGAACTCCCACACCCATCAGGTAGGAGGCTACGTAGCATCCACGTCAGGACCACCAGACTCAAAAACAGTTACTTTCGCCAAGCAGTAAAGCTGATTAATACCTCCATCCAACAGGAATTCTGCAGATGCTGGAAATTCAAGCAACACACATCAAAGTTGCTGGTGAACGCAGCAGGCCAGGCAGCATCTCTAGGAAGAGGTACAGTCGACGTTTCAGGCCTGACGAAGGGTCTCGGCCCGAAACGTCGACTGTACCTCTTCCTAGAGATGCTGCCTGGCCTGCTGCGTTCACCAGCAACTTTAATACCTCCATCCACTAACCCACCCTTGTACACTCCCAACCACCATCACTTTATAGTTTCCTATCAGTCACCTTATGTACATACACTCCTGCACCTAGCGTCACTTTATGGACACACAATCAATCTAAATAAGCTCTATTATATATTTATTGTTTTTAAAAATTACTGTGTTCTTTGTATTATGGTGTTTATTGTTGTGCTACATCTGATGGAGAGTAACAATCATTTCCTTGTCTTTACACTTTTGTACTGTCAATAACATTAAACAATCCTGAATCTTGAAATCTGATCAAGCAACTTCTCTCAGCTGAGCTTTGGGTAGGCACACTTCATCCTGCCAGGAACTTCAGGCAGGTAGACTGAAAACTGGTTGGAACTCTCGGTACACTTTCTAACTGGGCTGGAGCTTTTGAGCAGGCACCCTCTATCCTACCTGCAGCACATTATTTCCAATAGTTATTTAGCTCCTGAAGAGTTCTCAGTAAAAAAAATCTTCCTGAGTTTTATTCCATAAATAATAAACTGCTAGGTATTGACCAACGTGGTGCCTTTAATGTAGTGTGTTTTGCACCATCCTTTGAACTTCCATGGTTTTGCATTATTCTCTGCCCCTAACAATCAAGTCAACTGCAATGTTGCTTGAATTTCCAGCATCTGCAGAATTCCTTGTGTTTAAGTCAACTGCATACTTAAGGTAGTGAAAAACTAGAAGCATGGGGGACCCATGAACATTAAGATATTATGGATAGGTACAGAAAATAACTATAGAATACTGACAACACACATCAAAGTTGCTGGTGAACGCAGCAGGCCAGGCAGCATCTCTAGGAAGAGTTACAGTTGACGTTTCAGGCCGAGACCCTTCATCAGGACTAACTGAAGGAAGATTGAGTAAGAGATTTGAAAGTGGGAGGGGGAGGGGGAGATCCAAAATGACAGGAGGAGACAGGAGGGGGAGGGATGGAGCCAAGAGCTGGACAGGTGATTGGCAAAAGGGATATGAGAGGATCATGGGACAGGGGGCCCAGGGAGAAGGAAAAGGGGGAGGGGGGAAACCCAGAGGATGGGCAAGGGGTATAGTCAGAGGAACAGATGGAGAAAAAGGAGAGAGAGAGAAAGAATGTGTGTATATAAATAAATAACGGATGGGGTACGAGGGGGAGGTGGTGCATTAGCGGAAGTTAGAGAAGTCAATGTTCATGCCATCAGGTTGGAGGCCACCCAGAAGGAATATAAGGTGTTGTTCCTCCAACCTGAGTGTGGTTTCATCTTTACAGTAGAGGAGGCTGTGGATAGACATATCAGAATGGGAATGGGATGTGGAATTAAAATGTGTGGCCACTGGGAGATCCTGCTTTCTCTGGCGGACAGAGCATAGGTGTTCAGCGAAACAATCTCCCAGTCCGCGTTGGGTCTCGCCAATATATAGAAGGCCACATCCGGAGCACCGGACGCAGTGTATCACCCCAGCCGACTCACAGGTGAAGTGTCGCCTCACCTGGAAGGACTGTCTGGGGCCCTGAATGGTGGTAAGGGAGGAAGTGTAAGGGCATGTGTAGCACTTGTTCCGCTTACAAGGATAAGTGCCAGGAGGGAGATCAGTGGGGAGGGATGAGGGGGGACGAATGGACAAGGGAGTCGCGTAGGGAACAATTCCTGTGGAAAGCAGAGAGAGGGGGGAGGGAAAGATGTGCTTAGTGGTGGGATCCCTGATCTTCTTCAACTCCAGACTGGTTTGCAAAGGGAATAAAGTTATGCTTACCTGTACCAAAGTCCAAATTCTACTCCAATAGTGTTAACAATTTGGAAATCATACCTTACTGGAGAAAATGCAGTCTAAAGTTCCTGGAATGATATCCATACTCTTGGAGTAATATTTAAAGTACAGTTTAGAGAAACTGCTGTTGTATTGCCTGGAATATAATGCATGAATTCATCGACATTTTCAAGTATTAATAGTTTGGATACAACAAAATTATTTCTGCTGATTGGTGATAGAGTTTAAAAAGTTTTCAAAAGTTCTGAAGCATTACCACGAGGAAAGATTTGTAAAAACTTGGAAATCTCTTCGGCTAACGGCAACAGAAATGAGATTGTTTGTTAACTTTAAATTGACAATTGACTTTTTTTGAAATCTGGAATATGTTGGCTCACAGATGAGCAATCATATTGCTGAAGGGAGAAACAGGCCCAGGGAGCTAAATACCCAACACAAACACAAAAGATTCCGGTGATGTGGAAATCTTGAGCAACTCACACAAAATGCTGGAGGAACTCAGTAATTCAGGCAGCATCACGGTGGTGATTATCAGTTGACTTTTCGAGCTGAGACCCTTCATACGGACTGGAAAGGAAAAGGGCTAAAGCCAGACTTGCTGAGCATTCACATTTTGTGTGTACTGAACAACCTACACTCTTGCTCTTACCATTGGAGAGGAGGAATTGCATTATTCTTTGATTGCTTCTGTGCCAATAGATTATTGAATGGGATGGTGGTCAATTGGTTGTAAAGTGCTTCGAGTCATGCTTTTATGTTTTACGAAGCTTTTTTCTTGCTTCAGTCATGGAGCTTCTCCAGTTATGGAGGCTTTAAAAATACCTCACAAGAATTAATTGTTCTTACGTCCATCCTTCAACTGCTAACTTGGAGTAATAAAAAATACAAAACCTGCAGAAAAGCAAAAATGTTCTGCTGAATTTGATATTTAGCCAAAAACATTCCCTGTAAAATGCAGTATATCTGAGACCTTGCCATAGCTTCTAAGTGGACATCTCTGTTTCTTTACGACCTATCTGCATGTTTGCTATGCATCAACCTATTACCATAAGACATAGGAGCAGAATTAGGCTATTTGGTCCTTCAGGTCTGCTCCACCATTCAATCATGGCTGATTTATAATACCTCCCAACCCTATTGCAGGGTCCACATTGTAAAAATTTAATTTGACAAAGAATACACAAAATTAAACAGGTTAATTTGTGGAGAAGTAAAACAGTCATGGATAGAATACAGGTTGTAATGTCTTTGCATGTAAACTTTTATCATTTAACCTCCCAGTGGTTCACGGGAAGTTGAGATTCATCTGAGGACGGTAGTTACTATTTGTACCATTTGAGTGGATTCAAGTCCATACCTGTTTCCTTTCCAAGAGAGTGATCAAATGCAGAAAGTCAGATTGCTGGGTAACCAGGCATTTTCTGTGAATGTGAATGAGGGTCTTCACTGTTGCCAGAGTCCCCACATGTGCCTGTTGTATCCTTTTTCATGTGAGTTGCTGTTAAGGTAGCATTTCATTAATTCCATCTTGTCCAGTCTCGCCCATCGCCAGGTATCACGTGGCTGACATAAGAAAGTCCTACCAATGGCTGTAAATGTCAGGGCTGAGGGACAGCACAGAATCAACTGCTCATGACTGCATAAGAACAGGTGCTGAGCACAAGAGCACTAGAAGCAGGGTCTATCACACCAGACAAGATCCAAAATGCAGACCGTGCAACGAATCTGCTGAAACCATCCAGCACACAGTAGCAGGGTGCAAGATGCAGACAGGGACAGCATACATTGAACGGCACAACCAGGTTGCAGGAATTGTGTAGAGGAACATCTGCACCGAGTATGGATTGGACACTCCCAAATCCAAATGGGAAACACCTGAGAAGGTAGTGGAGAATGACAGAGCTAAGATCCAGTGGGACTTCCAAATACAGACTGATAAGCAGGTGCTGACCAACCAACCAGATATAGTAATACAGGACAAGGAACAGAAGAAAGCAATAGTAACAGATGTGGCAATCCCGAATGACAGTAACATCAGGAAGAAAGAATAGGACAAGCTGGAGAAATACCAGGGCTTGAAAGAGCAGATAAAAAGGATGTGGAAGGTTAAAGCCAGAGTAATCCCTGTGGTGATAGGAGCACTTGGAGCTATGGCTCCAATCAACCCTGGGAACAACATCTGAGATCTTGGTCCAGAAGAGTGCACTACTAGGAACAGCAAGGATACTGAGCTGAACCCTTGAGCTCCCAGGCTAAGATTGAGGGAAAATTACACATACACACCACCCATAAGGGATGAGGGAAAAAATAAAATATATATAGACAGACACACACACACACACAAGTTGAGGTTACCCAAGACCTAGACAGAAACCTAGTTAGTTGAATCTCACAGGTTGTTAACTTATTCTGATCCAAGCACTGGCATCCCCCTTAAAGGTTCATAAGGAAAATTAGTCTTAGCTTCAGAGCACAAATAATTTTCCAATATCTTCTGATGTAGCTGTGTGTGTGACACATGATCTGAGTCTTAGGACGTATCGAAGCAGCCTACAAGGAAGAAGTCATCACCCTGGCACTGTGGTGTCAAGAAAACAACCTCTCCCTCAATGTCGTAAGAACAAAGGAGCTGGTTGTGGACTAGAGGAGGAATGGAGACAGGCTAGCCCCTATTAACATGAATGGACCTGGGGTTGAACAGCTTTAAGTTCTTCGGCATACACATCACCAAGGATCTCACATGGTCATTTCAAACCAGCTGTGTGGTGAAAAAAGCAGAAGAGACAGTTGAAGAAGTTTGGTATGGGCCCCCAAATCCTAAGAACTATCTACAGGGGCACAATTGAGAGCATCCTGACTGGCTGCATCACTGCCTGGTATGAGAACTGTACTTCCCTCAATCGCAGGACTCTGCAGAGAGTGGTGCGGACAGCCCAGCACATCTGTATTTGTGAACTTCCCACTATTCAGGACATTTACAAAGACAGGTGTGTAAAAACGGCCCCTAGGATCATTGGGGACCCGAGTCACCCCAACCATCCCAGCTACCATCCGGGAAATGATACTTCAGCATACAAGCCAGGATCAACAGGCTCCGGGACAGCTTTTTCCACCAGGCTATCGGACTGATTAATTCACGCTGATACAGTTGTATTTCTATACTCTACTGACTGTCCTGTTGTACATACTACTTATTACAAATTACTACAAATTGCACATTTAGACCGAGACATAATGTAAAGATTTTTACTCATGTATATGAAGGATGTAAGTAATAAAGTCAATTCAATTCAATTCAATTTAACTTAGTACTAGTGACAAAAAGAATCTTGGTCTGCTAACTGATGTGGACAGAACCACTGGCTTGTTTTCAATACTGCCCTATATTAAGTAAAAGATCCAAATTGAAGTACTGCATGTGATCTTTCAACTTAATTTGCTTACTATTCAATAAAGGAGCAATGCAGTTAAAAAAAGGTAGAGCTTTCACAAAAAGAGACAGTAGTGTTTCAGTAATGAATACATTGGAACTAGTTTAATAGTGATACGATGAAGAAATGCCAGGTATCTCAAAATTATACAGAAGCACCGCCCAAAAAGATTTTAAATTTCAGAAATTTAAGATAAAAAATTAAATTTTAAGGCAAGAAACTGCATAGTGGTACATTGCAACAATAGAACATGGCTTTATGTTCAATGGCACAATTCTAGCAACTGTATTGCTCGAAATGTTTAGATTACTGAATTGTTCTCATTGAAAAAACTTACTTTATTGCAAAATTCCCTTTGAATCAAAAATACACCAAAGTGACTTTGTTTTAAACAGTGGCTTAAGGAGTTTTGTTGCAAGCTAGTTAGAGCCAAACAGTGCAACTTACAAAATAATTACATTGATGTCAGCTATTTCATAAATTCACAATGATTTCTCAATTGACTGATCCTCCAGACACTCTTCAGAAGTCCCAGAATAAGGCAGTACTGCTCAACTTATGGCACATTACATTTGATCCACGTTATATTTTATAGAATGTGCTTAGTTTAATGAAAGAAACAGTCCCAGTATTTTAACAGCAGAGTGTTATGTTTCCTATATTCTTCGTGGTTCTTTTTTTTACATATCTGAATCTGCATACATTCCATTTATTAGATAGTCCACTTGCACATAGTCTTTCCTTTTATAGCTTTCAATTACTTTATGTGCAAACAATATAATACTCAATAAGAAAAACAATACTCCAAATATTAGAATGGCCATTAATGAGCTTGTGTCAGCTAAATATTTGATTAGAGCTCCAGCAGGCACTGAAGGAAAGACATAACTCTTCCCATTACTAACAGCAACTGTAGTTCTGCTTTTTAGTTTTGGCGACTGTGACACTCCTCCGGCGATTGTGCTTGCATTGGTCCATGTTTGCTTTTGCTCTGTCTCTGGGATTAGTTTTGATGTAGATACTTCCATTGGGGTTACAGTGGTCAAAGATTGGGTTGTTTTTGGTGTAGTAATTGGGGTAGACCGAAGGGAAGTTGTATTGTCCTTTAAGATATTCCTTGGTGTCACAGATGATTCATGTTTGCTTGAGCTTGTTGGAACTGGTGTAGTCTGTTGACTACTTACAATTGATGCAGTACTTTCATGGGGGGTGGACACTTCCGAGAATTTCCTAGTGGTAAGATGTTCACTGTTTATCGTTGATGCTGTAGTTATTGATGACACTTCAGTGGCGGTTATTTCTGAGTTACTTGTTGTTGGGGCTGCTGGTGTGGTCGTGATCGAAATTGGTAAGGAGGGTGAAGAACTGGAACTGGCACCAGGAGTACCAGTAAATTGTCTGCCTGCCGTTGACACTGCAGCTGTAGCTGTAATCTCAGTGGTGTTTGTGCTGGAAACTTCATTTGACTCTGTACTTGAATTGGTGACGGTTGTTGAGCCTGTTCCATTGATGCTTGTGTTATTGACTGACAATGAGATAGGTGAATGGTCTTCTCTTACTACCCTTCCTGCATGGTGCAAATTCTTCAGTGGTGAATATTTTCCTAGAAAACACACAAAAAAATTGAAAGCATTGAGAATCCAGTCAGTTTAAACATGGCACATTAACTCATTTCCAAATGATGATTATGTTTTCAATGTCACATCTGATTGATTGTTCAAATCCTTCCATTCATCCATATAAACAGGAATGAGGAATGATTCTTACTAAATACATCATTGTAACATTTCAAAGCAGGAAACTTTTACATCCAGGTGTGAGGTACTGTAATAATCTACTGATGGACCTTGATAGTGGAATTTGCCTCTCTGTCAAGGGGATTATATCCATGACAATCAGAACATAAAATATACAAAAACAATTAACTTTATAAAGAAACATCAAGAAGCTTCAAATTATTTTGAAAGCAACTCCCCTGGTAATCATTTACATTCCAAGGGATGCGCCGACAGACTGAAAAAAAATCTATTTAATTTTCTGGCTTTGAAAATCATCTTGCAGGGCTTTGGAGGAGCAGTTGTATAAAGTTAACAGTATCTGCACTTACCTATTTGCAAATCTTTAACAGCTTCCACAGCTGCTTCTTTACAGACAGATATATCCAGACAGTGTAAATAAAAACAGAGATTTTGATTTTGATTTTCTTCTATCACCACCCAATTACACTTCAAGCCACCTACAAATAAAGGTTAAGAAAAGAAAAAATCTTAGCATCATCTACATTGTCATTTAATTTTTTACCTCACACATTTTTGAAACATATGACCTGTTGGGAACCCTTTGAGAGAAAGGTGGTGCAATCTGATGTGACCAGAATGAACATTAAATTTTCCTGAATGCTATTGGTATCGCTTTGCTTTGGAAACTGAAGTAGAAAACCTCAGTTTATTAAAGAAGAACGATGCGTAGCAAAGCAAATATAGCTGCTCTTCATCTAACGAAGGACACTTTTTGATGGCATCATTTCTGGTTAATCTGCCACCCTTGTGCCTCTCTGTCATTCTGGAGATGTGCAACCCTTTCATCCGCCGTCTCTTCTGCTGTTTGTTGTTTGTCTCTGATCCTGGAGACGTGCATGCCTCTCCTCCTCTGTCTCTTCTTCTCTCATCTTTTGTTGTCCTGACTCTTTGATCCTGGAGTTGTGCGGCCCTGGCCTCATCTGATTCTTGTTCTCTCCCTCTCCTTGCCGCTTCCCAACGACATTTGGCATCATCTCTTGACCATAATGTCCCCCTTCCCTTTCCATGCGGCATAATTAGGCTGACCTTTTTTTTTTACCCTAATGCTGGATAGAACATATGAAGCAGTAACACCAAAGGATACTGATTATTCTTGATAATGTGGTTGGCACTCTCCTAAATGGATGTGATATAGTCACCACTGTCCTTTGACTGCAGCAAAGGGTTTTATGGGTGTCTTGAAGTACGTCATTACACTAAGATTTAATTATCTCTTATTGATGGGCGGCAGTTAGAGATGTCCCAATCCTGCACATGCTGACCCCTTGAAATAGAGCCGCCCTGCCCTTTTGCTTTGGTAGGTGTCGCTGCTGAGGCTGGCCGTGCACATGCGTTGGGCTGTCATGTCCCGATTTCCATGATGGCGGATGGGCTTTCGGGTTAAAAGGGAGCCTGTAGATTTTTGGTGAATGACCAATTTTATACGAATATATAACCCTGAACTTTGCCTGCACTCTGTAAGTTAGCGCATTTTAATTCGATTTAGCCAAAAGAAGTGCTGCTGTAATGCACCGTTTGTGCTAATTGGAGGTCACAAACAGACAAAGCATGAGAGTTTTAGTAGTCTATAGATAACACACACACACACACACACACAACTTCTCTCAGGTGGAACACATTGTTCATACAGAGCGTTGCTATTTTGTCAGGATTAAAACTTAAATTAACCCCGCCTTTTCCAAATGATCTTCAAAGAAGTGATGCTATTCAACCTTTAAGATTAGAAGTTCAAAATTCAAAAGTAAATTTGTTATCAAAGTGCATATATGTCACGATATACAACCACAAGATTCATTTTTTTGCGAGCATACACAGAAAATTCAAGAAACACAATAGAATCAATGAAAGACTGCAGCCAACAGGGTGGGCAACCAACCACTGTGCAAAGGGCAACAAACTGTGTAAATATTAAAGTTAAAAAATAATAAATAGATAAATATATAAGCAGTAAGTATGGAGAACATGAGATAAAAGGTAATCAAAACTGAGTCCTAAGTTTGTAGGAACAGTTCATTGATGGGGCAAGTGAAGCTGAATGAAGTAAACTCCTTTGGTTCAAGAGCCTGATGACTGAGGAGTAATAACTGTTCCTGAACCTAGTGGTGTGTGTCCTGAGGATCCTGTACCTTCTTCATCATGGCAGCAGTGAAATGGACTGGGTAGTGGGAGTCCTCGATCATGGATGTTGCTTTCCTGTAACAGCACTCCATGTGAATGTGCTCAATGGTGGGGGGGGGGGGGCTTTACTCATGATGGACTTTGCCTTATTCACTACTTTTTGCAGAAATTTACATTCAAGGGCATTGGTGCTTCCATACCTGGCTGTGATGCAGCCAGTCAATGATCTTGCCAACATACATCTAAAGAAGTTTGTCGAAGTTTTAAATATCACACTAAATCTTTGCAAACTTTTAAGGAAGTAGAGGCACTGGTGTGCTTTCTTTGTAATTGTACTTATGTGCTGGGCCCAGGACACGTTCTCTGAAATGGTAACACTGAGAAATTCAAAGTTGCTGACCCTCTCCACCTCTGACCCCCTGATGATGACTGGCTCACGGACCTCCAGTTTCCTCCCTCTGAAGACAATAACCAGCTCCTTGGTCTCGTTGACACTGAGTGAGAGGTTGTTGCTGTGGCACCATTCAGTCTGATTTTCAATCTTCCTCCTATATGCTGATTCTTCACCACATTTGATTTGGTCTACGACAGTGGTGTCATCAGCAAACTTAAATAAAGCATTGGAGCTGTGCTTAGCCTCACAGTCATTAGTGTAAAGTGAGTAGAGCAGGAGGCTAAGCACATAGCCCTGTGGTGCACCTTTGCTGATGGGAGATTATGGAGGAGATGTTGCCAATCTGAACTGACTAGTGTCTGCAAGTGAGGAAATCAAGGATCCAATTTGCTCAAGGAGGTATTGAGACCAAGGCCTTGAAACTTATTGACTAGTTTTCAGGGAAAGAATGTTGAATGCTAAGCTGTAGTTGAAAAAGGGCTTCCTGATGTATGCACCTTTGTGGTCCAAATGCTCCAGGGTTGAGTGAAAAGCCAATGAATTTGCATCTGCTATGGATCTGTTGTGACAGGAAACAAACTGGAATGGATCCAAGTTGCTTTTCAAGCAAGAGTTGATGTATTTCATCATCAACCTCTCAAAGCACTTTATCATAGTCATTGATTTAGGTTACCACATTCTTCTTAGCGACAGTTATAACTGAAGCCTGCTTGAAGCAGCTGGGTACCTCAGACTGACGAAACAAGAAGTTAAAATTATGTGAACACTCCAGCCAGTTGATCAGCACATGTCTTTAGTACTCGGCCACGTACTCCATCTGGGCCGGATGCTTTCCGTGGGTTTACCTTCCTGAAAGATGCTCTCACTTCGGCCTCATGACTAAAATCACAAGGTCATCAGGAGCTGTGGGAGCTTGTGAAGGTTCCTTCATGTTTTGACAGTCAAAGCGAGCATAGAAGTATTGAGCTCATCTGGGCGAGAAGCCTTGTTGTCACCTACAGTACTGTGCAAATGCCTTTGGTACCCTAGATTTTTTATATACATTTTGTCTTAGACGTTTATTTTTTGTTTTCTACATTAGTGTGTCAGTAGAGAAGACCACATTTTAGATCTCCAAACATTCATTTTCCAAAAAATTAACTGTTAAGGAGCAATTTGTGTATTTTGTTAAAGAAAGTAACAGATGATGTAATATACTACTTTTCAAATAATAACAATTACTTTATGGGTATATAGCCCAGTGCATGATTAAACAAAGATAACAAACAGGTGCAAATGATCAATAACATAATGAGTTAAATGAATTAATCTGATTAACTGAAACAAAAATGGGTGCAGAAGGAATCAAACTGGGTGAAGGACAACTAAACTAAAAGGTGAGGGTGTGACAGATGTGATAGTATAACTTTCAAATCATCAAATCTTACACCATGGTAAGAGTGAGCTCAGCAACAAGACACAAGGTGGTCATCCTGGATCAGCAAGGTCTCTCCCAAGCAAAAATTTCACAGCAGACAGGACTTCCATGATGTGCTGTCCAAGCCCTTTTGAAGAAGCACAAAGAAACGGGCAAAGTTGAAGACCAAAAATGCAGTGGTCAGCCACGGAAACTTGAGGGCAGCAGATGCAAGATGCATCAAACTAACCTCCCTTCTAAATTTGATGAAATTCACCTCTGAACTCACAGAAACTGCTGGAACCTAAGTACACCCCTCTACAATCTGGAGAATTATTGTCAGAAGTGGTCTTCGTGGAAAAGTCGTTGCCAAAATGCCATTCCTCCAAAGTAGAAATGAAGTGAAGAGACTCACCTATGCATGAAAACACACGGACTGGAGTGCTGAACAATGGCAGCAAGTGCTCTGGACTGACGAGTCAAAACATGAAACTTTTGACTCAAGGAGGAGGCAGTTTGTCTGTAGAAGAACTGGAGAGTGCTAGGTGGATGCAGCCACTGTGATAACATGGTGGAGGTTCCCTCTAGGTTTGGGGCTGCATTTCTGAAAATGGAGTTGGTGATCTGGTTTTCAATGCTGAGAAGAACAAGCAGATTCTCATCCATCATGCAAACCATCAGGAAGGCGTCTGATTGGTCCCAACTTCATTTTACAGCAGGACAATGACCACAAACACATGGCCAAGGTCATAAAGAACTATCTTCAGCAAAAAGAAGAACAAGGAGTTCTGCAACAGATGGTATGCCTTCAGAGCCCTGATCAAAGCAGTCACCTGATCTGCATTTTGTTTCTTCAAGTTCAAGGAAACTACAATGTGAAATCAAAGTGCAGCACACTAGATTGGAAGTACTGCAAGTGAATCATTGCTTCGGATGAAAAGACAGCTAGGGTTGCTGTATGGTGGAAAGGGAAGAGGTGAAAGGACAACTGCCACATTGCCTGTGGTTGCAAGGGAAAGTGCTGTTAAAAAAAGAGATGGCTGGTGGAAATGGACGAGTGGATGAGGGACTAGTGAGTTCCTTCTTCCTGCTTTGCCCTCTCCTCTACCATTGTTAATAAAGGCCAAAATTTTATCACAGTTAACTCCTGGATGTCTGCTCTCACCCCTTCTTCACCAGGACATCTTACTAGCCCTCACATTCAACACAGCATAATCCACAATTTCTCACACCTTCAAAGAGCTTCCACCACCAGAAACACATACCCCACTCCTCCCTTTTCAGCATTTCACAGGGGCCATTTGCCGAGGCCACCCTGGTCCTCTTACAATGTGGTCTCTTCCACATGGGAGAGATCAAATGCAGATTAGGTGACTACTTTACAGAGCTCATGTTGAGTCTGCAGGTGTGATCCTGAGCATACCATTTTAATTCTCCATCTGAGCTCTCGGTCTGTGGCCTCCTGTATTGATACACCGGGGAAGGAGTTTTTAACGAGATCTGAGAGGCAAGTTTTTATTTTGATGAAGAGTGGTTGATATTTGGAACACACTGTCAAAGGTGCCAGTGGAATCAGATATAATAAGAGGCATAGGCATAGAAGAATACAGTGCTAATGTGTGCAAATAGGATTCATGTTTATGGGCAAAAAATGTAGTTATGGGTGAGTGGGCTGAAGCTTCTGTTTCTGTGTTGTATCACTATATGACTATGCAGCAATGGCTACAGGATCATATCATCCCAGCTGTAATACTTAACATTAACACTGCAAGGTTCCAATACAATGTAATGTAGATGTCGGTACTGTTGATGAGGAAAATTACTCATCTGTGTTCTCTCTAATAAATGGAGGGCATGTCCACTGGATTAATTATCACCTAGTTAAACTACATGCAAACTATGTCTGTGCTATCAAGGAATATTTATGCACCCGTAATCTACTCTGATGCCAAGACTAGATTTCTGCAGCATCATCCTGGGTTCATCATAGCCTTGGTCTAAAGGGAGCTAATTTTCAGAGGCAAAATGAGGGGGATTGCCTTTGACATCAAGGCCCATTTGACTGAGGGTTTCAGAAAACTGAAACTGAAATGAAAAGGTAAAGGAAAATCAGTGGAATATACAACACACAAAGGAAGACTGTTGTGACTGTTGGAATTCAATCATTCTGCCCCAGGACTTCACTGTAGGGAGTTCCTTCAGTAACTTCACTAATGAACCTCTTTCCATCATAAGCTCACAAAGGCTGAAGTCTGTTAATGACTGGACAATGATTACTCTATTTGCATCTCTTCAAGATAAGAAAGGGTTCAATGCCTGCGTGCAGCAAACTAGACAACAGTCAGGAATGGGCTGATAGGGGGCAACTAAAGCCCAATTTATACTTCTGCATCAAATGTATGCTGTAAGTACGGCATAGCCACGTACCCTATGCTGTAGCCTAACGTGCACCTCTCCCAAAATGTAACTACACGTCGTGGCAACACAGACCGCAACAACTGTGATTGGTCCGCTTGGTAGCATCACATTTCCTCCTACGCATTTCCAGTTGCTTCTTCTTCTCAGCCATTTCAGAACTGACAGAGAAGAAACTCTTGATCAACATCTCTTAGCTCCAACTCCAACATGATGCGTTCAGTTTCAATCGCCATTGTTTGAAGTACAGGAAGAAACTCAACACAGTGGCATAGAAACCCCACTGCTAACTAGCGTTTTGGTGGTGAATTGCAGAGCGATGCAAACACACCTACACACAAGTATAAATGCTCACAATGGCGTAGGCTATGGCGTTTCCCATAAGCAAAAGTATATATTAGCCTTAAGTGTTGCATTACAAAACTGAGCATCTCTAACAAGGCAATGTTTAACCACCTACCCCTGATATTCAAAGACATTAACTATGTCCTGTGCCTCACCAATATTCTGGGAGTTTCCACTTACCAGAGGCCCAACTGGCTGCAAATATACCATGTCTAAATGGGGAGATCTGAGCTTGATATCCTGCAATGAGTGACATCCTAAAGTCTTTCCATCATCCACAGGACACAAGTGTATACACTTCACTTGTCGGGTCACATGCAACTCCAACAAGGCTGAAACGGTTCACTTAACTGGTACCCCAAGCATCACTCTAAATTTATATTCTCTCTACTGCTACTGGCATCGCTAGAACATGGCAAGATTACTGGAAAAGCACATCCCAATCCTGCAACCAGTGCCAAAAAAAAACAAGGGCAGCAGATGCATAGGGATCACCAACCAGCTCACTGCAGGATTTTATCTATATTTAATATAATCTACAAAGTTCAGTCTGCTTTTGATCAATAATCACCTCTGCTGGTTTGCATTTCTCATATATGATCAAGATTATTGTTCAAAATTAACATTTTTGCTCTAATGATATCCATAACAAAAATCACAACTCTATTATTTAGCCACCATAAATAAAGTTATGATCACATTTTTTGTTGGATATATAATATGAAGCAGGAAATATTGTGTCTTACATTGTCCATTATATAAGAGGAAATGCATTCTTGAACATATCCTGAGCATTGCGATAGGGGTTCTGCTGGTTAACATTATTGTTTAAGTAATTATTTAAAAGTACTACATTTGAGCCTTTTGGGAGGGAAATGTGATATCAGCATTAGCAAATATTTTTACTTTTAACCATTAGCAGATGTGGCTGCTGCTGGCAAGGACAATATTAATGGCTATCCCCAATAGGCCTTAAAGCCGCTTCCTTATACTGCAGCATTAATCTGGCAAAGTTTCTCCCACAATTTTGTAGGAAAGACAATTGCAGGACCTAGTCCAACATTAATGAAGGAATGGTCATATATTTCCAAATCAGGCTGAAACGGCATTTGGGAGGGGAACAGGCAATAGGTGATGTTCCCATGTGCCTAATGGCTTTATCCTTCCTGGTTGTACAGATCAAACATATGGGGTCTGCTTTCCAAGAAAGTTAGCAAGTAACAGCAGTCCACTTTGGAGGTGCACGCGCACACACGCGCACACACACACACACACACACCACACACACACAAACACACACACACGCACACACACACACACACACACACACACACACACACACACACCACAAAAAGGACTCAAATGTAACTGCATTTTCTGTATAATTCTACAAAGAATCCCTTTGGGTTTATAAAAACTAAAAATAATGAAAAAACTGATTTATTATATTCTTTATATGCATTCTCAATTAGGTAAGACACCTAATTGGAAATCCCTATAAAATACTTAATAACAGGCAAGCATATGATCATAGGTAAGGTTATCATAAATGTTACTGGTACCAACAACAAAATAGTTTGTTAATAGATTATGCTTAACGTTCCTTGGTTTACAGGGTACTATTGGGTAAGATTTGTATCTGAATGATCAATATTTGCCATTGATGTAAAAGTATTAGTGAGTTGTTCTGGGAGCATTCTTCAGGGGTTCACAAAATAGTGACAGTGGGAAGAATATTTATTGGCCCTTTTGCTTTTGCTCACTGAATTCTGGTTATGCCTCTTGGCTAGTTGCTCCCCATGGAAAAAAAAATATTTCTTCGTGTTAAGTGCACTTCTGTTAACACTCATCTTTTTCGAAACTCACTGTTGAACGTTCATAAAATGACAAGACTATGTAACATTACCTAAAGAATGTAACACATGTCACTTGCATTCAATATATATGTAGATTTTAAGAGAGTTTTGCCAAAGGGGAGTATCACAACCATTATATCTGTCTAATAAACAGTGTACCTAGTATCTATGTATATTGACATACTTTACCTTGGTCTGTAACAAATTCACAAGTTCGGTTACATTCTTCTCCATCACTGATAGGTAGGAATTTTAGTACCTTGATTCCACTGTTTTGTAACTTATACATTGAGCTCTCAGTTAAAAAGCAAATTGACACATAAAGAAACAGACTAAGAGGAGTCCACATTTTTGAGGAAAATTCCTTTTGGCCAGAACTGCTGTATTAAGAAATCACAGGTCAATTGTGTCAATGTTCGTTTTTTGGTGAACCTGGAAAGAGAAATAAAAAATATTAAAAATACTGTTGCAGATTTTTTCTTGATACAGTGTAATTACCACCTCCAGTCAGTCTCACAAGCTTATCCTCACTTGGGCCCTGACTCTGGTCGAGTAATACAATTCCAGTGCTGTTACTAGGCATTGGAAACTGCCTGGCAACAAAGCTCGAGGGTAATGAAAAGCTCTGTGTATAACTAGATCTCCAAAAGTGAGATAAACCTATCACCAAAAATATTTTTCTATGGATGGTCCAGACTTACTAGAATCCATCATTTTCACAAGACTAGTAAAAAACTGTGTATTACTCAGCAAGAAGGCACCAGTTCTATTACAACCTTGCCAAAAGTCAGTTTTGCTTCAAGTAATAACTTCAACATTTTTCTCCACTGAACATTCTATCTCATAGGAAAACAACTTCCCATACTGATTGATTCACTTTGTTTTCTCCATCTTATGGATAGATAATGTATTTTTCCACAGCAACATGATGCAAAGATGTGATAGCAGAATGAGTGACTAGTCAGGCTGCTAGTTCATATCTAGTACTGCGTCAGCAGGAATTTCAAGAAAGCTACAGCCACTTTCTCCAATCCTCGCAGTAAAATCTGAGCTTTACTGATGACATCCACCCCTTCCTATTACCTTAAACTATTCAGAACCTTAGTCTTCTAAGCGATAATAGGTCAAATATTTGAAACTTTTCTATAACCACCGTCCAACTTTATGACAATAGTTTTCTCCACAATGGTTTTCTGCAGCTTTCATTCACACTGCTCTTACCTCTACCCCAGATTGTTTCTCTATTCTTCTGTCTGGCTGCACCTTCAATCCTCTCTAAATTTCAACTTCATCAAAACTCTGCTGCACATTTTATAACTTACCCTACATTTTTGTTGGTATGGGAACGAGTTATAACGGTTGGTTGAGTGGTGTGAGCGAGACATAACCGGCTGGTTAAATGGTGTGAGCGAGATATACCGGCTGGTTAAATGGTGTGAGCGAGATATACCGGCTGGTTAAATGGTGTGAGTGAGATATACCGGCTGGTTAAATGGTGCCGCAGCAACAACCATGTACTTAACATCAATAAGCTCAAAGAACTGATTGTGGACTTTGTAAAGGGTAAGACAAGTGAACACACACCAGTCTTGATAGAGGGATTGGAAGTGGAAAAGGTGAGCAATTTTAGGTTGCTGGGTGTCAACATCTTTGAGGTCTGTCCTGGGACCAACATATCAAAGCAGTTACAAAGAAGGCAATACAGCAGCTTTATTTTGTTAGAAGTTTGAGGAGATTTGATTTGTCAGCAAGGACACTTGTAAATTGCTACAGATGTACCGTGAAGAGCATTCTAACTGGCTACATCACCATCTGGTATGGAGAGGACACTGCACAGGGTCAAAATAAGTTGCAGGTAGTTGTAAACTCAGTCAGTTCCATCACAGGCACGAGCCTCCCCGGCATCAAAGAGCCAGCATCCGTCATTAAGGATCTCCCATCACTCAGGACATGCCCTCTTCACATCGCTACCATCAGGGAGGAGGTACAGGAGCCTGAAGACACACTCAATGATTCAGGAATAGATTCTTCCCCTCTTGACATCAGATTTCTGAATGGACATTGAACCCATTAATACTACCTCACTACATTTTTGCACTACTTATATATATTGTGGCGCTCTGGGGGTGGTGGGGAGGGCTTGGCCGAAAGCCTGCCCCAGCATTCCTAATGACCAGAGCTATTTATTGTTCTTGTGTTAAAATACTTTTATGGAATTATAGTAGGATGTTCAAGTTCATTCATTGTTACATTTTAGCTTGGGTTATACAGCTATTCACGTGTATGTTTGTGGGTCATCCTGACTGTAACCGAGGTGTGAGATCATCACCTCCCCTGTCCGTATGTGACTGAGTTGGTTCTCTCCCTGGGTCATAGTGCCCGGTCTGTCCTTGTGCTTGTCACTATAAAAAAATCTGTTGAGTTAAACAAGCTCATCTCATCTGTCATCATGGACCAAATGCTCACTCGCCACTATAATTTATATATACACACACACACACACACACACACACACACAGTTAATCAGAATTTTATTATTGTGTATTGCATTGTACGGCTGCCAAATAACAACAAATTTCGTGACCTATGCTGGTGATATTAAACCTGATTCTGATCTGGATAATGCTTTAAAACCACTGAAGATAAGGAGCTGTAGCTCAGAATGACTCAACATCAATGCTGACATTGTGCATTGATGCAAAGATTAAACTATTGCATCAATCTTCACATGTATGTTTCATAACAATACTTTGGAATTCCCTTCCTAAACCTTCTCTACACTTTTCCTTCATGATAATTCTTAAAGCCTATTATGCTGAACATACATTCCTGCTTACTTATCCTAATTTCTGCTTAATTGGCTGGTAGTTTTGTAATAGTCCTTTGGACATTTTCTAATGTTTAACGCTCTATATAAATTCAAGTGTAGTTCATGGGAATGGAAGGAAAACCAATATGATCAAATCCATTGGAATAAATTTCACTCCCAGGTGTTATGGTGACCTGCAGTAACCTTGCCCTTCACCATTAGTAAACTGGAAAGCAGTTCATCAGCGTCTTCCAGAGAATGCACGGGAGATCTTAGAGGAGACGGATTTAGCCAGGATGCTGCTGTTGTCTGTCATTCCTAAAGGGGATTAAAACTTTAGTTTACCATGGTAACATTGGCAAAAATATTATTCTTCATCACATCATCACCAAAAGCTTTTCAAGGATAGATGCTCTGGATACTCAGCTTTAACTGGTAAATACAATTCTAGGATGAGAGTTTAACCTAAATGGTCATTTTTTAAAAATGCAATAACAGCTCCTTCTTTTATAACAAAACTGCATTGTTTCAAAAGACTGCTATTTCTTTAAAAAAAATTCACCCAAGCATGCTGTTGGGAACTGACACAAATCGTTAGGTGATGCTGTAGACAAGCTTTAAACTTTAAGTATACTCAAAACATAAGATTACTACTCAAGCTCTGTAAGCCATTTATGCAATTTATAAACCTAAATGTTGGTTTCTATAACTTCAAAGACTATATACAGTGAATTCAGATTAATTGAGGCACACTGAACTGGTATATTTTGGCCCAATTAAGCAGCTGCCCCAATTAGTTGGTTTAATGGAAACAGTTTAAAAGGCATAAAAATGACAAACTTGACAAATTTGTTTAACTGAGTAACAAATTATTTATTTAAATGAAATACAGAACAAATTAGAATATTACCAATGGTACTACAGTATTATAATAGTCATCCACAGAGGAATTCATCTAGTGTTCGCAATGAACAAAATCGGGGTAGGCACCTAGTGTAGATAATGGACTGCCTTCTTACAATGCCATCGACAATTGCATCCTCCAAATCTTTACTTTCATTCAACATGATTGTCAGTACCTTCACTTCCTTTGTAGTTCTTAACTTGTAGAAGTTGTAATATCACTTTATTTTCACTCACGGCTGTTTCTGGCATCTCCAAGCCTGAATTCTTGCAACCTTAGTGTGCAAAACAGTTACAAATTGTCTTACTGCTTATTTCTTGCCAACTATCAATGACAAAAATCACTATTTTGAACACAAACACATGCAAGTGACACTATTTAAAGATCGTTCGCTCTAAGTACTGTGTAGCATCCAACAGCCACACAAGTGCATGCAGTCAAGTCTCTGACCCCAATTAAGAAGAATAATGTCAAAAGAAAAATGAAGGAATCCCGACAATTTCCTTGATTTTTTTTTTTGTTTTCAAAGAATTGTCCCAAATAAGCAGCTGCCCGACTAACCAATGGCCCAATTAACCGGAATCTACTGTATTGTAGTTCAAACTGCAATTATTGATCTGTAGAAATCTTGTGAATCTTGTGGCTTCAGTCACAGAAAGATACAGTACAGAGGAAGTAGGCCCTATGGCCAATGTGTCTACAGCCCCTTAAATCACCCATTTAAATCAATCCTATTTGCATTCCCACCACATTCTCTCAACTATTAGCTCCTCAACCAATAATCCAGAAATTGAAAATTCCAATTCCACTATGGCAGATTCAGATTTAAAATCTGAAAATGAAAGTTGATTTCAGTAAAAGTTACCATGAAGCTTTCAGTTTCTTGTTCACTAATTTCTCTTAGGAAATTTGTCTGGTCCAAACAAGACTGAAGTCTCACACCGATGTGGACGGCTCTAGGCTTTCCTATGAAAATGACCTTGCTAACTTCTCCTCAGCAATTCAAAATGGCAGCTGCAGGTTAGGTGCATTCATGCCTTGGCAGTGACAGATACTTCAAAATAATGAGTTAAGAAACAAAGGTATGCTGGAATTCAAGTAGCAACTTTAACTGGTTTGTTAAACTTCAGTTGATTTTATACACAACTAGACAACTGGGTGACCCATTGGGGCACCCTTTCAGAGAAAGGTAGTGCAGTCTGATGTGACCAGAATGAACATTAAATTTCCCTGAATGCTATTGCTATCACTTTGCTTTGGAAATTAAAGAAGAAAAACTCAGTTTTTGACGCGTAGCAAGACAAATATAGCTCCTCCTCATTTAACGAAGGACACTTTTGATGACAACATTTCTGGTTGATCTGCCACCCTTCAAGAATACTCTAACGTTTTCATTTCTTTTCCCCTGGCTTAAAGGCACATACAGCTGACCATGCTGGAATACCGGTTTCTCCAGATAAATCAACACATTGTCTATGGTTTGGCCTTGCGCCTTATGTATAGTCATAGCAAAGCATGGCTGTATTGGGAACTGGCTCTGCTGAAGAGGGACATCTTCTCTTTCTGATAAACTGACAGTAATTCTTGGGATCATGACAATGTCATTTTTGAACGCACCAATGTTTATCTTTGCTGCAATGAGATTGTCGTGCAGTTCTTCCACCATCATTAACGTTCTATTGCAAAGCCTTGGTGGATCCAAGTTCCTCATTGAAATGATGGAAGATCCCCTCTTCAATTCCAGTTTATGTGGTGGCAATCCAGAGAGTTCAACCGAATCAATGAATTCTGTTGGAAAATGAGTGTCGTTAGCTCCTTCTCTTCCTCTCTTCTCCTTCTGTGACTATTTTTGTCATTCTGGAGACGTGCAGCCCTTTCATCCCCTGTCTCTTCATCTCTTCTGCTGTTTGTTCTTTGTCTCTGATCCTGGAGACGTGCATTCCTCAGCACCTTTATCTCTTCCTCTCTCCTCCTTCTATGCCAGTTGTTGTCATTCAGGAGATAAGCAGCCCTTTCATCCTTCATCTCTTCATCTCTTCTACCACTTGTTCTTTCTCTTTGATCCTGGAATCGTGCGGCCCTGGCCTGATCCGATTCTTGTTCTCTCCTTCTTCTGTGCCTATTGTTGTTATTTTTGAGACATGCATGCCTCTCCTCCTCTGTCTCTTCTTCTCTCATCTTTTTTGTCCTGACTCTTTGATCCTGGAGTTGTGCTGCCCTGGCCTCATCCGATTCTTGTTCTCTCCCTCTCCTTGCCACTTCGCAATGACGTTTGGTGTAATCTCTTGACCATAATGTCTCCCTTCTCTTTCCTCGTGGCATAATTAGGCTGATTATATTTTGTTTTTTACCTTAATGCTGAATAGAAGATACGAAGCAGTAACACCAAAGCCTCCAGGATGCTGATTTCTCTTGATGATGTGGTTGACACTCTCCTAAATAGACATGATATAGTCACCGCTGTCCTTTGACTGCAGCAAAGGGTTTGATGGGTGTTTCAAAGTATTTAATTACAATAAGATTTAATTATCTCTTATTGTTGGGTCTCAGTTTGATCTGTCCCAATCCTGCACATGCTGATTGTGATTAGCAGAATGTGACCGCTCAAAATAGAGCCTCTCTGCCCTTTTTCTGCGGTTGGTGTCGCTGCTGTGAGCATCGTGAGGTGCTGCTGAACGCAGTGTCATGTCGCGGTTTCCATGAAAGCTGGAATCGGGTGTGGAAAGCGGGGCCTGTTGACGAGTGAGCAATTTTATATGAATATAACTATGAATATAACCCTGACCTTTGACTGCATTCTGTAAGTTAGCGCATTTTAAGTCCATTTAGTCAAAAAAGGTGCCACTTTAATGCACCGCTTGGGCTAATTTAAGGGCACAAACAGACAAACAGATAAACAGAATGAAAAGTTTAGTAATGTATAGATTATGTGCAACAGCAGCAGAGAGAAAATGAGAGTAAGACAGAGAAAGGGAATACAAAAGGATGGGTGAGTAGAGAATAGACAATGGTTATAAATCCTAAAGGAAATCACACATTTCCAGCCCATGTATAATCTTGGGGAGGAATCATTTATATAAACAGGAAAGAATCTGAGAAAACTCATAGCATGGAATTGGCTGAACTTCCCTCATCATGTCCGTACAAGTATAGTTCAGATGGTTGCACTTCCTCGTAGCCCTGTCAAAGGGAGGGGAGGAGAAGATGGCGACGCGATGCAGCATGCGCGGCCACTCTGAAATGATATCGTATTTGTAAGTAGGATGCCGTGCACAATCCTGATTTGATGGAGGCAGACGTGAGAAGCACAGAGGAACATCTGGAGAAACTTCTGAAATGTCCGCTTCACTGCCACTGCTATTGTGCGATTGAGAATCTCCAGAGGGGAAGGCCCCAAATCCTTAGTTTTGTCTATTGCCGGGGCCGGGGTCAAAGCGTTCAGCAGAGATGGTGCTCGGTGTCAGAGGCTCAAAGTTTTTGGACAGACTCAAGAGTCGGCTGTGGTTGGGTGCTTCCAGGGTGCTGCATCGGCAAGTTTGCGGCACTGGAAGCTCATGGCAGGGAGAGTTTTTCTTTCTTCTACCGTCTGCGTGAGATGATGGGACTTTTGAGAGACTTTGAGACTTTTTTTTACCGTGCCCATGGTCTGTTCTTATCAAATTATGGTATTGCTTTGCACTATTGTAGCTATATGTTATAATTATGTGGTCTTTGTCAGTTTCTCAGTCTTGTTTGTCTCTGTGATATCATTCTGGAGGAACGTTGTATCATTTCTTAATGCATGCATTACTAAATGGCAATAAAAGAGGACTGCGTGTCCTCATAATCTATACTAATTACTTCCATACAAGTCTTGGTCCAATTCTCTTTTGAACACCATCACTGAATCTACCACCACTGCCCATCCTGAAGAGCTTTGGATACCCAAACAAGTCGATAGAGAGCTTCTCACCATGTCATTTTGTGATTTATTTGTTAATCATCCTTCATTTTGCATCTCTGCTTTTTGACTCCTCCTCCAATGGAAATGGCTTCCAGCTAATCTGTTTGAACCTTGATATAATATCATTGAGCATTAAGGACAGATGGCTAAACCTAATTTTATGTTAGATGATCATTGTCTGGCACGCTGGAGACACAAATGTTACTCATTACTTATCAGAAATCCCCAACTATTGTCTATGTGCGAGCAAGCATCGTCTTCTTCACTTACAGAGGAGAGCTGAAGGGAATTGAACATTGCACCATCATCTCTAAACCCCTATTTCTGACCTTACATTGGAAGAATGTTCAATGATGAAGGAGCTGAAGATAGTTGGCCCTTGGACACCATTCTGAAGAGTCTCACAGTGATATCCAGGTGCGAGAAGGAATGATCTCTTGCAATACAACTACCTTCTCTTGCACAAGGTTATGACTCTAATCACCGGCGTGATTTCCCTTTGATGCCCATTGACTTCAGTTTTTTTTTAGATTATGAGAACACTCAGTCCTTGTTTATTGTCATTTACATACATTAAGAAACGATACAATGTTCCTCCAGAGTGATATCACAGAAAAACAGGACAAACCAAAGACTAACACTGACAGGACCACATAATTATAACATAGTTACAGCAGTGCAAAGCAATACCATAATTTGATAAAGAACAGACCATGAGCACGGTAAAAAAAAGTCTCAAGTCCCGATCGACTCCTGAGTCCCTGATAGCAGGTGGCAAAAGGGAGAAACTCCCTGCCATAAACCTCCAGGCACCGACAACTGCTGATGCCTTGGAAGCAGCCGACCGCAGCCGACACTGGGTCCGTCCATCTGAAAACTTCGAGCCTCCGACCAGCCCCTCCGATACTGCCTCCCGAGCGCCTTCAACCTAGCCCCGGCTGCCGAAACAAGCAAAGCCAAGGATTCAGGGCCTTCTGCCCCGGAGGATCGAGACCACACAGTAACAGCAGCAGCAAAGCGGGCATTTCAGAAGTTTCTCCAGATGTTCCTCCGTACTCTCACGTCTGTCTCCATCAAATCAGAACTGCGCACGGTACCCCATATGACAGATTACAGATAGCATTCACCGGAGAGGTTGCGTCACCATCTTCTCCTCCCGGGCACCTGGGATTAAACACTGGCTTGTCTTTGATTCACGTTTGGACCAAAGCTGTGATGAGGTCTGGAGACGCATGGTCCTTGAAAAACCTAAAACTGACATCACTGAGTATTTATGAACAAGTGTTGCTTGGTAACGCTGTCAACGATAATTTTCATCAATTTCCTGTTGATTTGAAATCAGAATGGATGATAATTACATGGTTTGCTGCTTTCCATGAGCAGGGAAAATCTGGGTTATTTGCTATATTTTCAGTTAGATGCCAGTGACTTAATTAAACTGTAACAGAATGAGTAGATGTATAACTAATTGTGGTGCACAGCTGAGATATTGTCTAGCCCACAACATTTGCTGTATTCAGATCTAACAGCTGCTTCTCCATATCAAGTACAATGAATGAGTTGGGCTTGAGACAGACTTCAGTGATAATAGGGATCTTATGAGGAAGCCAAAATGGATCACCTATTCCCCACAACTGGTTGAACACGAGTGTGAATGCCTGCTTTTTCTTTACCATTCACATGCTGGGCCCTACCATCATTGATGATGAGTTTTCCATGCTCCCCCTCCCATCTGACGTTTAATCACCGTTCACAGCCACAACTAGTAGGAGCAAACCCAAATGCGATGAATGGTCTAATTCTGTTCCCATATCTTATAGACTGCAGAGTTTTGATCTGATTGTGAGATTACTTAGTCTTGTCTACAGCATACTTCTGTTACCATTTAACACAGGTTTGAAGTACAGGTGCTATGAGGAGAGATTGGACAAGCTGGGGCTATTTTCTCTGGGGTGGCAGAGACAGGGGAGATTTGATAGAAGTTTATAAAATTACGTGACACACTGATAGAATAGATAGCTAATATCATTTTTCCATGAACTGAAATGTACAGTACTAGAGGGCATATGTTTAAGGTGAAGTTGGGGGTTGGGGGATAGCAAAGGAGATGAGAAAGACAAGTTTGTGTTTTTTTAAAAACACATTATTGTAAGGGCCTAGAATGCACTGCTAGGGCTGGTAATACATAGGAATGTTTAAGAGTCTCTTGGATAGGCACATCAACATACAGTGAAGGGAGGGATATAATCATTTGATGGAAAGGATGATCAGATTAATTTGGAGTCATTGGTTTAATTAGTTTATCACAACATCATGGGCCAAAGGGTCTGTCCTTTGCTCTACTGTTCTATGTTGCATTGCTGTTTCTTTCAGCTGGCATTTCCAAGAATGCATTCTGCACTCGTCATCAAAACAGGCAGATGCCCTAACTTGCTAGTAATGGTAGGACAGTATATGGGATATGTTGACCAGGAATTTGTAGATTGCTATAATCTCCTCACTCTGAGACAGGACTCTGGTTTGACAAGGACTGTGTTCCCTGATCGTCAAAGGCAAAGTAAATTTATTATTAAAGTATGTACAGTGCATTCCGGTTAATTGGGACAGTTCAGGACCACTGCATTTTGGCCCAATTAGCTGAAGTTTCACAGAAATAGTTTAAAATATACTTTAAAAAAAAGAAACTATTGTTTAACTGATCAACAATTTATGTTCTGAAATGAAATACATAACAAATCAGAACACTCCCAATACTACTGGTAGTTGTCCATCTTATCCGCCAATGACAGGAAACTGTGTGGGAGAATTTTTAGAGCAGAAAAGCCTTTGCGTTGGGACAGTCCCACTCTCTCGACCTCAGAAGTCTGGATCCAGTGGTACGAGTAGTCTTCATAACTGGGGCATTCCTTAGCTGCAGTGGATGACCATGACTGCTTCTGTGCCTTGTCATGCCCTTTGCTCTCCACAGAGCATAGCAGAACTGCCTACCTGGATATTGGATCTCACAGTAGATCTCATTCGTCCAATCTGCCAGAGTTGACTTAGCGTGCTAGGGCAGGAATGGCCCTACTTCACCGGGATATGAGACCCACCAATTACCCTCACTTGGTTTAGCCTGCCTGTCAAAGTGGTGTATCGGGGTGTGGCCGCTGTCGCATGCAAACGGTTACTTGGATCCACGGGTGAAAACTGAGTGTCTGGCGGAGACCAAAGATATCACTGAAGATGATTGTCTATACCCTCAAACTCTTTGTAGTCCTTAACTTGTTGAAGTAAAGAAATTGTTTCATTTTCACTCCCAGCTGTTTCTGGCATCTCCAAGCCTGAATGCTTGAAAGCGCAGTGAACAAAACCGTTTTAAATTGTCTTACTGTTTATTACTTGCCAACTGTGAGTGACAAAAATCACTGCTTTTTGAACACAATCATACAAGCGACACTATTTGCTCTAAGCATGGTGTACTGTCTAATGGCCACACAACATGTATGAGTCTAACGCTAGTTAGAAACTGTTCGGCAACAGTCTCATGTTCTAATTAGGTGGCATAGTGTCCCAAATAAATGAAGGGATCACACCTATTTTTCTCAATTAGTAGTTGTTCTCTCAGAGTTGTCCCAAGTAAGCAGCTGTTCTGATTAACCGATGCCCCTATTAACTGGAATCCACTGTTCTAGCATGACCGAAACCACTTTTAATTCTTTCTTATTCCCCTCCCATTCACTAGAATTTTAATACAGAGTGAACAAATTCACAAAGAAGCAACTATGGCATAGAAAACAAAAATAAAAGTGGATGTACTGAACAGATTCTCTTTATTCATTGGGCGGCTAGAACATGGCATTAAGTTGGTGATTACAGCTACTTATGGTTATGGATGTGTTGTGATTGGATTATATTCTAAAACCAGGCACAAGATGAACTGAACCTTCTTAGTAACTAAATACAAACCCAAATTATTCTAATTATGATCATCTTTATCTGACACCATGATTTAGGATTATATGACATTAAGAATGTTTATTTCATATGTAGAAATAGTCAACATAAATATTAGTAAATAAATGAGGGGAGAAAAGCTTTGAGTCTGCTGCCATTGTAAAATTAAAGATGAAACAAATTTCATTGATCACAAACAAGAGCTGAAACTTCTGCCTGAACTTCCTGCATCATAAGAGAACTTCAGGATACTACTCTTTTTAACCATGTCTCTAGAAAGTGCCTTTAATAGACTGAGCTCAAGCTCAGAAGTTCTCAACTTGAAGGACAAATGAGTCACAGTCGAGAAATAGGAAGGTTGAAAGTTTCCTGGACATATGTACTGGGGGTTGGATTTGCCGCAGCTAAAAGGGGTTCAGAAGAACAAGTGGATGGCCATTTGAATAGACAGAAAAGCATGGATGGAGAGAGAACCATCAATGTGTATGCCAGACTAAAACCAGTGCTTTGCATTAGAGACCAATAAAGGTGATAAGAGAGCAGGTTCATATGACTAATATACAGGAATAAGTAAATAAGCTAGGATCAAATGATGGACTCAATGGCTGAATGGCCCAATTTTGTTCCTATGTGTTATGGTCAATTGTCCGGACAATTAAAACCAGAGCTCTTAATAAACAGATTGACCATAGAATAAAGCAGAAAAAGGCTATACTGAAGATGATAGATTGACACACAGGCAAGGAGGAGCAAAATGTACAAATAAAGAGCATGAGAAAAGACTTCTGGCAAATATAAAAGGAAAACCAGATTTTTATTTTTGGCCACGAGACATTAAAAGGAAGTCAAACTAGAGCAGAGTCTCTGAGCAGGGACCAGAAAGGAGATCAATGCATTCAGGTCAAAGCATAACTGATGTAACTGAGTAATTGCGTTGGACTTTACTTAGGAAGAAGAATTGGCTTCCCCACAAAGGATTACATTGTTGGGGATACTAGATGGAATTGAAATCTGACAAGAAGGTGTCGGAATGACTAGCTGTACTTGGATGATGTGCCTAATCCAGATGGAATGTATTGTGGTTTGCTGAGGGATTTGAGGGAGGAAATTGAGGAGACATAAATATTACTTTCCAAAAACCTGTAGATTTGGGGATGGTGCCTGAGGACAAAAATGAAAATGCTGCACCATGGTTTAACAAAAAAAAATGTCAACAAGGGAAATGCAGTGGACGAAGATCCTCCAGGCATTCAAAAGACAAAGTGCTGCATTTTAGGTTTGTCATCAAGACTGAATGCCAGGAAGCAGGAGCAGAATAGATGGACTCCAGGCTCCAAACCCCATGTAGTCTCATGCAATGAAATATGAATAAGCAAAGCTCCTCTTGATTACTGGCTGCCTTCCTCGGTTGATGTACTGTTGCTCTTCCACATGGAACAACACTTGGAAGATTCAAAGTAGTTCAGGCATAGGATGTAATCAGGATAGAACTTCAACATTCATCATCAGGAGTGGCTTGGTTGCACTGCTATTGACCAGCCTGGCTGAATCCTGAAGGACATAATGACCAATGGGTTACAAAGCTATTTAGTCAAGTCCTTGCCAACCTGTCTGTGGCAGCAACCTTTGTCTTTGGTAGCACTGGCAGGAACGATTATTTCAGCAGTCTGAGGTATCTGCCTACTTCAAGCAGGCTTCAATAATACCTGTGCCCAAGAAGAACATGGTAACCTTCCTCAATAACTATCATCCAGTACAACTTACATTCACTGTGAAGTACTTTGAGATGTTGGTCATGAAGCACTCTGACCAACAGGTGATCTGGATCTGTTCCAATTTGCCTATGTCACAACAGGTCAATTGCAGATGCAACGGGTGTACTTGTTCACCTTGTACGTCTTTTTTTATAATTGTAAGTCACTGCTGGATACGAAGAACATAAAATAATGCAGGGATATAGCGATCGAGCTGGACTTATTGCATATCGCTGTTGTGTTGTTGCTTGGACTTGTGTGGTGCTTGACAGTGTGTGGTCCACAAAAAGATGTAAATGATTGTCTTGGTCGTTTCTATAGTGATCGCAAGATCCTGTATGGAAATTTGGAAGTATTGATAATCATCTTGAATGTTACAATTAAAATGAAGATTTGGAGGATGCAATCATCAAAAGCATTGTCTGAAGGCAGCCCATTATCTGCACTAGGTGTCTGCACTGATTTCATTCATTTACTGTCAAACCAAAAAAAAATGGCACTTTACACCGCTTGAATTCCTCTGACGGTAACTATTAGGAACTAATACAGTTTTATAGTACTGTAGTAGGCTTGATAGTGTTCTAATTTATTCTGTATTTCATTTAAAATACTTAATTTGTTACTCAGTTAAATGGTAGTCTGTCTTTTTTATACCCTTTCAACTATTCCCATGAAACTTCAGTGAATTGGTGCAGCCTTTTAACTGGGCCAAAATGCACTGGTCCTGAAGTGTCCCAGTTAACCTGAATCCACTGTAATTGTCATCAAGATGACAACAAAAAATAGCCATTTTGATGCAAGATGATACATTGGGAGTCTGGATCATGGTAAATAGGGAGACAATTGACAGATAAATTTGTTGAGAAGGGATTTTTCCCCTCTTAGGAGCCAAAGAAAGGGACTCCATCTATCCACTATAACCACCTAGCCTGAATGATTCTTCCTGACTTCATCACTTTTACTCTGATGATGCCACCTTCTATACTAGTGTTTCCAACATGTCTTTTTTCAAATCCAGTATTCCCTTTATGGTGGTTGCTGCAGCCTTTAAATGTCTTTTGTTCCATTTCCTGCATTTCAACTTTTGTCCTCTCTTCTATCCATGAACCCCTTACCCATCCCGCTTGTGCACATGTTCCATCCCACCAGTGTCCACATTTAAAGATGCCATGACTACTCTGATGCCAACATCTGTCTTCACTATTCTGAAAGGACAGATGCTATTTCAATATCCTAATCTGCTCAATTGCCATCCCTCACCTAAACAATCTTCTAATGCAAGCAGAACAGAATGCAACACCTAGCATTTCACTTTCTGCTTTCCCAGCATCCAAAATTTCAAACATTCCTTTCAGGTGAAACAGTCCTAATTTAATGTTTTCCATCTGCTGTTCATAATGCTTGTGGCATAGTAATGTTCATTCCACAAATATGACTCCAAGTTTCCTGCTATTCATTTAATTCTGTTCAATGAGGCACAGTGATTTCTTTACAAGGAAAAGTACCTCCTTTTTAATTAGGCACTGTATAACCTTCCAAATTGAACAAACCATCAACTTTTTTTTAGATCAAAATCAGTATTCACTTTTTTAAAAAAAACTGGAAACAAATTTGTTCATCTTTAATATCTCTCTTGATCCATGATTTGTTCACTTACCCTGCTCACTTGACTTTGCACTAGCACCCTACTATGGATTGAAACTCTGAAGCACTGCACCGTTTCAGAAACATTCTCTTTTGGCTTTCTGACACCTCATCCTTTTTCCACATCTGAACTAGTTTAAAAAACACTTGCATCTCAACCCACAGATGTTATCCAACTGGCTGTGCATTTCTGACAGTTAAGTTTTTATTTTAAAGTGCAGACCTGGTTAAAACCATTATCCAAGATCATACTATTTCAATCCAAGATCTTCCATAATGTCATTAGAACAGAAAAGACACAATTCAAATGCACTACTCTTGCACATGCTGTGTAAAATATGCAACAAGTTGTAATTTATTTTAAAGGAAACAGAAGAACATTTGAAGAACATAATAATGAAATGTCTCCAGACTTCAAATGATCTGATCAACTTCTTCACATGAGGGCAGTGAGGCAAGTAAGGCTAGTCTCACATCAGTGGTGAGGAAGTGACTGGAGAGGATTCTTAGGGGGAGGATTTATGCACATTTCAAAAATCATGGCCTGATTCAGTCAGCATGGTTTTGTGCAGGGCAAGTTTTGTCTTATGGAACTGACCAAGTTTCTATTTTGAAGAGGTGATATATAAGGGTAAAGTAGAGGATGATATCTAAAATGATTTAGTCAGGCAGTAAATAAGGTCCCTAATGATAGGCTCATCCAAAAAGTTAAGATTCATTGATCTACATGATGTAATAGTTTCAACTTTTAATTTTTGTTTAAATTTATTCATTTATAGGATGTGGACATTGCCAGCTAAGCCAGCATTTATTGCCCAACCCTAGTTGCCCTTGAGAAGGTAGTGATGAGCTGCCTTCAACTACCCTGAGGTGTAGGTACACCCACATTGCTATTAGGGAGGGAATTCCATGATTTTGGCCCAGCGACAATGAAGGCATGGTGACATGCTTCCAAGTTGGGATAGTGAGTGACTTGGAGGGGGGGGGATTTCCAAGTGGTGGTGTTCCCGGGTATCTGCTGTTCTTGTCCTTCTAGATGGTATTGGTTGTGGGTCTGGAAGGTGCTGCTTCGGAACTTTGGTGTGTTGTTGCAATGCATCTTGTAGACTGTACACACTGCTGCAACTGTTCATCAATGGTGGAGGGATTGGATGCTTGTGGAATGGCTACCAATCAAGTGGGCTACTTGTACTGGACGGTGTTGAGCTTCTTGAGTGTTGATGGGGCTGCACTCATCCAGGCGAGTGGTGAATATTCCATTACATTCCTGACCTGAGCTTTGTAGATGGTGGACAGGCTTTGGGGAGTCAGGAGGTGAGTTACATCTTCAGAATGGCTTGCCCAGAGGTCCATGATCAGTGATGTTCTGCAGTAATCAGAGCTGGACCTCCGTTGTGTGTGACTGGGTGAAAATATAGATGGGTTGGTTTGTGGGTGTCACAAAGATGGGTGGATTTCTGGACAGTGGAGAGGGCTGTCAAAGGATACAGTGGGATACAGATCAATTACAGATATGGATGGAGAAGTGACAGATGGAATTTAAACTGAACAAGTGAGAGGTGTTGCATTTGTAAAGTCAAACAGAACACAGAAAAGTACAAGTCCTTCACCCCACAACATTGTACTAGCCCCTTCACCTACTGCAAGATCAATCTGACCCTTTCCTCACGCATTACCTCCTCCCCCCATTTTTGTTTCATTCATGTGTCTACCTAAAATAAGACCATAAGACATAGAAAAAGAATTACGCCATCCAGCCTATTGAGTCTGTTCCACCATTCCATCATGGCTGATTTAAAATTAAGCCCATTCTCCTGCCTTCTCCCTGTAACCTTTGATGGCCTTACTAATTAAGAACCTATCAACTTCTGCTTTAAATACAACCAATGACTTGGCCTTCACAGCCATCTGTAGCAATGAGAGTCATTACCCTCTATGTAAAGAGATTTCTCATCATCCCTGTTCTATGGTGATGTCCTTCTATTCTGAGCTTGTTCTCTTCAGTCCTAGACCCCCCACCCCACTATAAGAAACATCCTCTCCATGTCCACTCCATCCAGGTCTTTCAATATTTGACGGGATTCAATGAAGATCTCCCCTCATACTTCTAAACTCATTCAAGGGATAGAGTCATCAAACGCTCCTCATACATTAACACTTTCATTCCTGGTTCATTGCGGTGAACCTCTGGAACCTCTCAAATACCCAGCACATCCTTTCTTACATAAGGGGCCCAAAACAACTTGTAATACTCAAAGTATGATCTGATCAATCCCTTATCAAGCCAAGCATTGCATCCTGCCTTTCTAGTCCATGATAGTCCACTTAAAATGAATACTGACATTACATCTGTGTTCCTTACTACCAATTCAACCTGCAAGTTATCCTTCAGTGAATCCAACACAAGGATTCCAAGTCCCTTTGCACCTCTGATTTCTGAATTTGTTACCCATTTAGAAAATAGTCTACAACTTTATTCCTTTGACCAAAGTGCATGACTATACACTTCATTACATTATATTCCATCAGCCTCTTGTTTGCCCATCCTCCCATTCTTCTACATACTCCTTGCTTCCTCTACACTACCTGCTCCTCCACCTATCATTGTATCATCTGCAAACTTGGTCACAAAACCATCAATTCCATCATCCAAATCATTAACATATAATGTAAAAAGAAATGTTCCCAAAGCAAGAGGAAAGCGTACAATTAATGGCAGGAACCATAACAGCATTGATAAACAGAGGGAGCTTGGAATCCAAGTTGATAGCTCCCTGAAAGTGGCCATGCAAATAGGCAGGGTGTTAAGTGTTTGGCATACATTCATTGCCTTCATTGGTCATGGCATTAATAATCCATATACCAATGGAACTTCTGAGAAGAGGACTTCATGGCGTGCTTGCCTTCACTATTTGGGACATTGATTATGAGACTAAGCAAATCATGTTGCAACTATTATCAGCTAAGCTACATTTAGAATATTGTGTGCAATTCTGGTTGCCCCATTACAGGAAGGGCGTGGAGGCTTTGGAAAGAGTGCCTGGCTCAAAGGAACGAGCAGCAAGGGAGATTGGGCAAACTGAGATTGATTTCTCTGGCGCATTAGAGACTGAGGGGAGACACGATAGAAGAAAATAAAATTATGAAAGGTAAAGACAGGGTAAACAGTGAAAATCTTTTCGTCAGGGTAGAAATGTGAAAATGTCTAGTACTGGAGGAAATGCATTTGAGGCCGGGGGAGGGGAAGCTTAAAAGGAGGGCAGACTTTCTTGTATAAACAGAGAGAGTGACATGTCATAAATACATGAGATTCTGCAGATGCTGGAAATCCAAAGCAACACACACAAAATGCTGGAGGAACTCAACAGGTCAGGCAGCATCCAAACAAATGAACAAACAGTCGACATTTCAGGATTGGACCCTTCTTCAGTACTGGAAAGGAAAGGGGAAGACGCTTGAATAAAAAAAGCCGAGGGAGGGAAAGGAGGATAGCTAGAAGTTAATAGATCAGAGAGTTGGAAGGCAGCAGAGATCATAGCAGGGCAGTGAGAAAGGGTCTCATTAAACTCCCGAAGAGAAGATTTAAACTTATTCATGGTAGGCATCCCTCGAAGAGATTTTGCAGTGGGGCAGCAAATCATAAAAAGTCGACATTTCAGGAATGGACCCTTCTTCAGTACTGAAAGGAAAGGGGGGAGAGTGGCAGGTGCCTGGAACCAAGGGTAAAGGCATAAGCAAATATGATAGTGGTATTGAAGAAGCTGTTAGACATACATATGAATGTGCAGGAAATGAATGGATCACATACAGGAAGAGGAGACTTATTTTAATTCAAAGGGCCTGTATCTCTGCTGTACCATTCTTTGTTCAGAAATACAGATGAACCTCTTAAAACTTGATACTAACAGACTTGTTATTCACAAGAACATGTCCTCCAAGTAAAGTTACTTTATGTTAGCAGGAAAATATAGCCAATGAATCCGATCATATGGTACCGGTTAGGTTAGTGCTTTGTGGTCAATAAAGAAGACTCGCTCAAGAATTAAATTTTAGAAATTTGACTCTTCAACTACCCAGCTAAGAGTTGGAATTACAGGTGTACCTTTCACTATTTGTTAATTAAGGAGATTGCTCCCAAAGAATCAGTAGTATTACAGTGAAAATTTATCATCTGGGACATGTCCTCTTGTCATGGAAGGAGCCTGGATATCCACATTCAATGATTTAGGAATAGTTTTTCCCTCTCCACCAATTTCTGAATGGACTATTAACACTACTTCATTATTCCTTTTCCTTTTTCCACATGATTTATTTATTTTTGTAACTTGTAATTTTTATGTCTTGCGCGGTATCGCTGCCGCAAAACAACAATTCTCATGGCAAACGTCAGTGGTAATAAATCTGATTCTGGGTAACTCAGCCTTAGCCCTGCACTGGAGGAAAACATGGAATAATGATTCAGTGATGCCTGGGGCTATTGAGATTTGCTGCAGGTGAAGTTCCTCTGCCCTGCTGTGCAATGACCAAAGAGCGTGTCTTTTCTTGTGCACAATAATTTCTCACTGAGAACCTTAGGGTGATAATTTACCCAGCCACAGCCAGAAGGAATTGTCAAAAGGAAGTCCAACTTCTAAAAGGATTTTCTTTATTTGCTTCTAACCAAAAGCAAAATTATAACACTGCTGATAGAAATTAAAACCACACAACAAAATGGCTGCTATTTTTAAAGAGATCAGAAACATTTTACTTCACAATAGCTTCTGAGATAGTAAACAGTTTGCAACCAGAGTGAAGAAACAGAATATTTATGTCAGGGTTATGAGCCAGAGGGGGTAAGACTATTACTTACATTATAAATGCAAATTAAGATTCAAGTAGCATTAAACAGAGCTTTTTAAACTCGGTTGTGGGTCAAAAATATTCCAAAAGTGAATGCTGAGCCAGGCCACATTTAAAATAATTTACCTGTTATAATCCATTTCTCATGAATGTTTTTAAATGAGCATACAGCACTGTCTCTCTTTCTCTCTTACCCCTAATTTCACTTTATCTAGCAGCCTAGCATATGCAGGGTATTTAGAAAACAAGATTGAGGCAGAATGGAAATGAGGTGAAATATTTATTACCACAATATAAATCTTAAGTTACTCAGTTATTCTTTTGCAGCCTGCAGATGGAAACAACCTTCAGCAATAGCTTGCATTTTTTTTTTAAATCAGTGGATTTCTTCTATTTTTTGCTTTTAAAATGTTATTTAAACACATTAATTTCCCAATGATGAATATTCTATTTATGAATTTTCAATGTAATACAACTGATTCTTTGGGAATAACCTCCTTAATTAACAAATGAGTTTCACTGTAACAAATTGTGTTGTACTCTATGCATAGGAACACATTTTATCAAGTGCCACTAAAACATTTTGCCTAGGCTCTTTCAATTATACAATTACCTGATCAAACGTTTTCTGAACAAATTGAGGAACAGCTTAGAGAAAATTAATTAAAATTTTGCACACCATAGGAATTCATCAGGTTTTAAAGTTTTGAGTAGTTGAGGCCTCTAACTTAGTACAGAGTCTGAACTGAGGAACGGACTGTGAATGGTACCTAGCATTCTATTCTGCATGAATACAGCTAAACCTCTTCCTGCATACATTGAGTAGGAAAATCCAGTTTGTAACAGCCAAAGTGACAGAGCAGAAATAGATTAACTGGTCCCTCCAACTTGGCCTGGCCATTTGGTGTGCGTGTGACTGGTTTGATCTTGGCCTCAACACCACTTTCTCGTATGCCAATGCCTTTTTGTGCTTCAATACTCGCCAATCCTTGTCTTTAAAATATTCAACCGCAAGGTAGCATAGCATTTAGCACAATGGCTCTACAGACTTATTGATCACCGATTGGGGTTCGATTCCTGTCTCTGTCTGTCAGGAGTTTGCACATTCTACTCGTCACTGTCCAGGTTTGCTATGGGTGTTCCAGTTCCTCCCCACATTTCATTGAATAGATTAGGACTTCATTTCCCTGGAGCATAGGAGGGGAGATTTGATAGAGGTGTACAAAAGATTGTGGGCTCATAGATTGGGTAAATGCATGCAAACTTTTTCCACTGAGGTCGGGTGAGACTAGAACTAGAGAACATGGGTTTAGGGTGAAAGGTTAAATGCTTAAGGGGAACTTCTTCACTTAGAAGTGGTGAGAGTGTGAAGTCAGCTGATGACGGAAGTGGTGAATGTGGGTTTGATTTCAACATGCAAGAGAAGTTCAGATAGGTACATGGATGGGGAGAGGCAAAAAAAAAATGGGAGGGCTACAGTCCAAGTGCAGGTCGATGGGATCAGGCAGAATAATAGGCATGGATTAGATGGGCTGAAGGGCATGTCTACGTGCTATGGTACTCTATAACTATGACATTTGGTGGCTGACCCCAACACAATCCTCACTGACTTGAATGGATGGTAAATGATGCATTTCATTGTATGTTTTGACGTATATGTGAAAATCTGATCTTTAATCAATGTTTCTGCCCTCAGAACTCCTTAGAGAAGAGTCAGAAGGTGGAACTTCATCATTTCCAACTTAATGGGTGACTCCTTATTCAGAATGCAAATCTCGTACTTCCAGGTACCTTCAATTGAGGAAATATTCTTTCACCATTCACCCTATCAATCACCCTTAGAACCTTAAATTTCAAAAAGGTTACCATTTTCTGTGTTGTCATTCTTCTGTGGTCCAATGATTACAAGTCCAATTTCTTTTCAAACGTCAACCCCTTCATCCTAGAGATCAACCTAACGAGTCTCCTTCACCCTGCCTCAAAGTATACCCTTCCTTAAATATAGAATCAGAATCAAGTTTATTATCACCGGCAAGTAATGTGAAATTTGTTAACTTAGCAGCAGCAGTAGTTCAATGCAATATATAATCTAGCAGAGAGAAAAAATAATAATAAATTAAAAACATAATCATAAACAAATAATCAATTACATATATCAAATAGATTTTTTTAAAACAGGCAAAAACAGAAATACTGTATATTTTTTAAAAATGAGGTAGTGTCCAAAGCTTCAATGTCCATTTAGGAATCAAAAGGCAGAGGGGAAGAAGCTGTTCCTGAATCGCTGAGTGTGTGCCTTCAGGCTTCTGTATCTCCTGTCTGATGGTAACAGTGAGAAAGGGGCATGCCCTGAGTGCTGGAGGTCCTTAATAATGGACGCTGCCCTTCTGAGACACCGCTCCCTAAAGATGTCGTGGGTACTTCGTAGGCTAGTCCCCAAGATGAAGCTGACTAAATTTACAACCATCTGCAGCTTCTTTCAGTCCTGTGCAGTAGCTCCTCCATACCAGACAGTGATGCAGCCTGTTTGTTGAAACAAAAGTTTTAACAGTAGCATAAAGGTACAGCAGGTGATCGAATACAACTTTAAAAAAAACTTGCAACTGGATTGTCTATCCCAGTTTCCTTCTGTTTACACAACCTGCCCTGCAATCTCAAAGCAGATTTCTGCTCGTCCTTACAATGCATGAGGTTGAAGATTCATTTTCATGCCATGAAATGGTGGATCACTTCCAAGATGGATACCCCTTACAATTTCCCACATTTGGTTCTATCTACCAACCTCTTACCCACTCATTTAAACTATCAATACCCTTCGCAGACACTTGCTATCCTCCTCACAACTCACTCATTCACCTATCTTTGAACCATCAGATGTTTGGCTACAGTAAACTTAGTTGCTTTATTCACAGCAATTCATTGTGGACCCAATTACATCCTACTAGTTTCCGATTGTTAACCTGAAAATGAACCTTTTTAAACCATATTATCTTACTTTCTGTTAACTAACCATTTCCCTAATCATGCCAATATGCTACGCTCAATCTTGTGCACTCCTATCTTGTGTGGTTACTTTTGAGGGGCATTTTACCAAATGCAACAAATAACCTACTAGAGGAACTCAACATCTGGGTTTAACAACAGCTGTGGGAGGACAGGAATTGCTGATGTTTCAGGTCAAAACCCATGTATTTAGTTGTAACATGCCTTGTGTTAATCCAAATACCTTGTATCTACTGGCTCCTCTTCATGCACTTCGTTACATCCTCAAACATTACCAGCATATTTGTCACATGCAACTTCTCTTTTGAAAATCTATGCTAAATTAGCATTCAATTGTCATATGATTTTTGCTATGTCCTGCTATCACCTCTTTAACTATAGATTCCAGCATTCTTCCAATGACTAATGTGAGCCTCACTGGTCCATTGGTTCTTGGTCACCTGCTATTACTGGGGATGCGCTTAAGTGTCTTCCATCATGAAAACTGATATCAAAGAATCTCTGTCACTTCTGTTTCCTGTTATTTAATTCCCAAATCTCATCCTGCAAAGGTTACTCAGTTATTTTCTGCTATTTTCCAATTAGAAGCTCTTCTTGTCAGATTTAACTTATAATTTTGCTTGCTATGTCTTCTACCTCTTTATAATTCTATCCATTCATCTTGTGGATTCTAAATTAAAACTAACCTTCTCAACACCGTATGATAAAACTCTGATAATCCTGAACTGTGTTGCTCAGAAATTGCAATGGTTCTGCATCTGATTCATTCAAATCCAACTGTTGAGTTGCGTCACAACAATGTCGACAAGACAAAGGAACTGAACGTAGACCTCAGGAAGGGCAAGTTGGGACAGCACACACTAGATCTCATTGAGGAATCAGCAGTGGAAAGGATGAGCAACTTCAAGTTCCAGGACATCAACATCTCAGACAATCTCTCTTGTAAGCACATTGATGCAATCACGAAGAAGGCATGCCAGTAGATCAACTTAATTAGACTCTTGCAAATTTCTACAGAAGTATGGTGGAGAGCATTCAGCTAGTTGAATCATGGCCTGGCATGGAGTCTCAAATGCACAGGGTTACACAGGCTCAGCCAGTGTTATCGCAGGCACAATCCTCCCCACCAGTGAGGTCATCTTCAAGAGCAGGTGCTTTAAGAAGGACCATCCACCATTAAAGGCCCTTACCATCAGTTCATAATACTGTACTATCATTGAGGAGGGTACAGGAATTTGAAGGTCCACACTCAATATTTTAAGAACAGCTTCTTTCCTTCTGACACCAGATTTCTGAATGGTCCATGAACCTATTGACACTAATTCATTATTAGTCGTTTGTGCTATTTATATATTTTCATAATTTATAGTAAAATACGTGTCTTGCACCACAGCACTTGCCACAAAGCAACAAATTTCACACTTTGTCAGTGATTAATAAACTTTTTCTGATTCCCATTAAACTCAGTGTGTTCACTGTAAATGTTACACTATTATATTTATTACCCTACTGTGTAACACCTAAATACTGAACTGAAAGTACACTAGAATATTTTCAGCACTTATATCTAGGGTACTAGATTATCTGAATTTTCCCTTTTTAAAGAAACCTCTCATTTTTGTTATTATTCTTAACTCCTTTACTTGACCAGTGTACCCTTCTCATAGGACAAACTTTCCCTTACTTTTGCTAAGATTTATGAAATACCTCTTGCCACCACTGAAGTAATCTTTTATGCTTTAACATTTTCCCATCTCTTTGGCCAACCCCATCACAAGCAAGAAATAAAATTTGCTCAGAAATATTCTTCTGCACATTAACTGATAACTAGGATGACAACAAAGTTGGGCAGGGGGAATATTCATGTATCTATTGGTATTTTACCGTTTTCCAATGGCTTTTCAATGAGTGAGGGATGGATAAGCCTGTATGTACTTACATGCAGATAGAACTCAGTACCAGGCAGCGGTTCTATTGGAGTGAAATCACAGACAATGCAATCAATACTTGAAGCTGCTTCATTCAGATGTCTGTGCAGACATTTTGGATCGGTACAGAACAGTAATATAGATCTGCAGCTTATAAACATCAAGCTCTGAAAGCAATAAATAACTGTCTGGGTGTCCTCCAGATGTGAGGTAATGAAAGACCAATGGCACATCTCCAGGGCCTTGCTATGATGTAGGCCTCACATCTATTTGTCTGCACAGACTCCAGAAAAAAAAACACGAGAAACCGTTTGAATTTTCTTGGCAGCCTACCAGAGATGTGGAGTATCATCATTGATCATAATTATTCCCTTACAAATGTAACTAATTCGGAGCTCATTTAGATTTTATTTTAAGTATCCCAATTTATACTCACAGATTTACTTTAGACAGGCTGACTTTCATCCAGCTTCTTCAACAATGAGAGAGAAAAAGAAACCACTTGATTTCACACACACAAGTATTCGTAAATACTGCGTTGCACATCAATCCTGGTGACATTGGCGGGGTCACAGCACTGCAGGTTAGTGATGCAGTTACTAAAGAAGCTGCATACCATCCAAAGACTGCACACTGCTTACGCAGGTTCTTAGAACAGGTCAGAGTCGAAAACTCTGTTGAGCCTGAATGCAAGTATGTTAAAAGTCCATGTATATTTTTTTTTAAGACTTGTATAAAATAAAATCCCCGATGACAGTTCCTGTTTTATTAGAAAACTCATAATATATGTTTTATAGACTAATAAGAGATTTGCTGAGCAATTGCTTTCCCACTAAATACTGCAATTTATTGAATGAAAGCATCAATTTGGTACCAAATACCAATGTAAAAGCAGTTTTGCTTGTTGGGATACAATCCTCTGGGAACTGGATCAAAGCATACCTAATTCAAACAGCACTTCAATGGGACTCAGATATTGCACCTATAGTGTCACTTTCATTCCAAGCCGGGATTTGAACTGACGTGTTAATCATTCCCACTGTACCACATTTCTCAAATGGGAGTCCAAGCAGTGAGCATCGGCAAACTGCTTTACATCAGAGCCAAGCCCACCCAAATCACGTCTAGCAAGGATCACTTAATAGCCACCAGCAGCAGGAGCACTTCCAACACCTGGAACACTGCAGCTGTGTAACAGTTGAGATCGTGAAAGTATAATTCATGGATCCACCTCGCAGCCTTCTAAATAAATCAGTAAGTGCACTTTCGCAGTGAAGTGCCAGAGTGGCTCCAAGCTCAATTTTTGTCTTCCATATGTTTTGATCTCTCAGAAAATTTGGCAATAAAACCTCTTTGCAAAAGCTTAATTTTTTTTGATTGGAACTTGTATTTCTTTAAGAATATTGCCAGTCACTATCGACTGACAGCCTGGAGTGCTACATTTGGAGATGTTGAATGAGAACAATATCTGGTTTGTCTTTGGCCCGCTTTTACTGTTAATGGTCACATAATTTCTGGAGAATATAGCACCTTAACAAGAAATTCTTGATACCAAGAAACTATATCCTATGAATCAGTAACTCAGGGGGACAGAGGGGTGGGGAGAAGGAGACAAGATTTCATGTAATATTACGCATATACACAAATGGACCGGAGTCCATCTATTCTCATGTCAAGAGTTTATCACTCACCTAACAGAGGATTTGATCCTCGCCACTTTAATTTAGGGATGATATGGCCACAAAAATTCTGCTCTTCATCATCCACTATCTGAAACAGAAGCAGACTAGCCACAAACACTACCTTCTGTTTCACCCCAATTCTCCACAATGCCATGACCAGCTAAAGGGAGACTCTGATAACCCAGAATCTGGTGAATAGGAAGAGAGTGCAAGAACTGGGTCCTGCACGCACCCCCCAGCGTAAGGGAAGGGAGTGCAGCAAATACCACCTGGTGAACTACTAGATTTGTGAATAATGGAATAGTGGAGTTATCTTACCCTTTCACCTCAACACAATTCATTCATCCCTCCTCCTGCCACATCTACAAAAGTGACCAAACAGTGAACCCTCTTCCGGCACCACCATTAACTTGATCTCACATAGAATGAATTGCCTATCCCAATTCTCAAATAACCTATCCTTGTAGATTTACGTTAACTCTTGTGCCACAGACTCTATCACCCTATCATAGACTCTATGACTTTAGCTGGTACTGCAATCTCCAACAAAAATGTCAGTGAAGATCATCAATAATGGTGTACAAGATGTCTAACTCCTCTGTAAATAGTGTAGTGTCTTATGTATAATCAAGATGGTGCCCCGCTACAGTCTCCATTGAGGTTGGGTATCAGATTTAATTAGTTTTTAGGAATTTTGTTAGGTTCATGGGGACAGTTTTTGGGACGGAGATGAAAGTTAGGAGTCAGGTTAAGGTTTAGGTAAAGAGATGTAGGGGAATTAGAGTTCAGGCCAGAGTCCAAGTCTAAGCCTCTGCTCCGCATTCAAAGGCCAGCGGTATGGTCGTAGTCGGATGTTGGGCTGGCAGATTGGTGAGGATGTTTGGGGACTGTCATTGGCAAGTCTGGTGTTGAAGGCCTGGATTTCAAGCCCTCATCCAGGGCCCTCCGTCATCACCTGTGAGTCCTTAGGTTGACAGCAAAGATTGAAGCCTGAAATCAGATCAGAGTCCACACAGCCAATCGGACGTCCAGAAGTCGAGGTCCAAAGGCTGATCAGAGATCCTGAAGTCAAGGGCGGAAGGCCAGAGTCCAAAGAATGCAAATCTCTGTGAGTCTGCTTGGGAGGTTAGAGATCTGTGTATATGAATCCAAGAGACCGCTGGGGGCTGGAGGCTGAAGATGGCTTGTCCTCTGTATGTACGAGGGAGGGAAGAATATGTTCTGTTCTGTTTTGTCATGCTCCATGTTGTTCTGCTGATCATCACTGATACTATGTTGGCACCAGAGCATGTGGCGAAACTTGCGTGCTGGTTGTGCATTTCACTGCATGTTTCAATATACCTGTGATAAATTTGAATCTGAAAATTTTAAACAGACGTTTCAAATGTAATATTCTCACAGTGTCTTTAGGGAGCTATACCCTAAACTACAATATTCCCTTCCCAAAATAACCTGATATATACAGTATATATGATTTATTGGCAGATTTCAGCAGCTGTTTCCACTGATAGGTGAGACTAGAACTAGGGGTCATAGCCTCAAGATTTGGGGGTGTAGACTTCGGGTGCAGATGAGAAGGAACTGTTTTTCCCAGAGGATGGTGAATCTGTGGAATTCTCTGCCTGGTGAAGCAGTGGAGGCTACCTCAGTAAATATTTTTGAGACAAGGTAGGATAGATTTCTGCACAGTAGAGGAATTAAGGGTTATGGGGGAAAGGCAGGTAGGTGAAGACGAGTCCATAGCCAGATCAGCCATGATCTTATTGAATGGTGGAGCAGGCTCGACGGGCCAGATGGCCTACTCCTGCTCCTATTTCTTACGTCCTCATTTTTCTGTTAATCAAGGTGGAACGTTTCACAAATTAGGAGGTGCCATAAAAGGCAAATACTTGTTTTTGTTGCCATTGGTGCAGCTTGGTACTTGAGATACAAACATCAACTTCAGTGTCCTGAAGAAGCGTCTCAGCCCAAAAACGTTGACTGTTCATTCTTTTCCATAGATGCTACCTGATCTGCTGAGTTCCTTCAGCATTGTGTCTGGTTACTACCAACATTAAAAGTTCATGTTAATCTTACTGGGAAAGCTGTAACTAACTATAGTACTGTATAACTATGGAGTAGGTAGGCAGGGCATTCTGACTCATTGAAAACACCAAGATTTATTATTTATCTTCTTGTTCAAGTTCATTTGCACCTTGATTCATACGACATTTCTCAGTGATATTGTTGTATGGAATACTGATGCAGAAGATAGGCAAAGGATGAATGGAAAGAACAATTAAATGGGTTGTTTTCACATAGCATTTAGTTAAAGTTGGAATTGCTTAACTTCTGGCAGCAGATCTATTTGACATCTTGTCAGCCTCAAAAAATCTTCACTCAGGAAAAAGAGGATACAGAATCAACCAAGTAAACCATTCTGCTTTTAGAATAGAACAACCACATACAGCTCTAGACTTCTGCTAAGTACAGTACATGTTACCACTTACCTCAAAAATTCCAGAATAAAATTAAGATTTTAGTTGCATGAAGTTGTAAAAATATTTGCTGATGATGCTTGCTTATGTTTTATTCAATTAGTCAATAATATTTGCAGAAAGTGAAAAGATGTTAAGGCTTTCCATGCTTGAGTAATAAAATCCTCTTAATCTACATGAACTGTAATAAATTGCCATTAAATCTTTATGTTCCAAAGATTGGCAAGTTAAAGTATTTTGATCAAACACCAGAAACAAAAAGGTAGATTACTTCAATTCAAGTAAAAACCTGTTTTTAAAAAAAGATAAATCTGTTGATAGCCTTTCCAGATAAATGAATAGCCACTGACTAATTGCAGACAAAGAATGTAGTGTAATTCTTCTGTGCAAACCTCCACAGCATATGTTCAAATCACAGAAAGGAGCTAATCATTTAATTTGGCATGCCATCTGAAGCAAAAATTAGAGGCAAAATCTGACTTTAAAATTTCAGGGTTACAAAGATATTGCACAATTATGCTTCAACCAGAAATGAGCACAAAGCACACATACTATTAATCCTTGTTATGACTTATTTGGAAGGATAATGACAGAAGATTTCAAAATATAGAACAACAGCACATGGCTATAATCCAGGTCAAAGTCCACCTTTTTGCTTCACTTACTTATAATTGCAAAAATGGAAGAATTTTTTGAAAATAATTTCCTGCAAACTTGCAAAATAGGATACATGAAAACACAGTAAAATTTTATGGTTTTGTGCAAATGGTACCTATATTATATTTTATATGAAAAACAGCTTTGTGAGGAAACCAAACAGCTTAGCATATTGACAGTTTGCTCCAGGCAGATGGTCTCATGTTTTGAAAGAGTCGCTGCCACTCAAAAAACAATTAAGAGGGAAATTTTCCATATCCCAGTTGGTACATTTTAGCAATAAAAATTTGTGATTTTGCCAGTGTGCAGAATTTTAAAATTTATTTCCTCTTATGGAAATAGGTTTTCTTATTAATTTTGTAACAAATAATATGAATATCTTTGACAAAGGATTGCATCATTTAAAAAAAGAACTGGAAGAACACAATAAGGCTTCTTGTTTATCTAATAATGTTTATTTGCTGAAATAAAATGCCTATATTATGTAATTTAATGCTAATTCACAAAAAAATGATTAAAAATTGTATTCCGTATTTGGCAGAGGTTATATTTTTGGTTTCAGAACTTTAATCACATCTAATAATTTGGCTGAACTGGCTTGCAGTCAGAAAGCACACTGCAGTCCAAGTTCATCGTTCGTGTAGCAGGAATGACACATTACTATTAATTTGTTTGTTTGTTTATCTTGAGATATAGCATGAAACAGGTCTTTCTGGCCCAATGAGCCCACAACATCTAACTACACCCTTGCGACAGATAACTTACTAACCCATGCATCTTTGGAATGTGGGAAGAAACCAGGGCACCCAGAGGAAACCCACAAAGTCATGAGAGAAACATACAAACACCTTACAGTGCCAGAACTGGTCCTGGTTTGCTAGTGCTGTAAAGCCTTTCTATCATTTCTTGAAACCTGAAACTGGAGGTAGCACACCATCTAGGCTAGAAAAAAGAAATCCAAAATAATTTTTCTGAAGGAATTGGACTTTTCACATGTAATCTCATTTTCCAGTCTAGAGTGGCTATGTTGAGTTATCATGGTTTTTGTATGCCATTAAAAGCTCAAGTGTAGTTTGCGGGCGGTGGAGTGAGCCGGGAGCAGAGTGAAGGCTTAAGGGCTTCGGCTCAACGGGCTTAGGCGGAAACGGGCGAGGCGAGGAAGGTTTGGTATTCATTTTCTGTTGTTATTTGAGGAGAGGGGCAGTATGAGTGTGAGGGCAGTTTGTTGTTCTCGGTGCCAGATGTGGGAGGCCCTGGAGTCTCCAAGCCTCCTGGATGTCCACATCTGTTCCAGGTACGCCGAGATGCAGCTCCTAAGGTACTGGAGAAACTGGAGCTGTAGCTCGATGACCTTCGTCTGGTCAGGGAGAGTGAGGAGTTGATAGAGAGGAGTTACAGGCAGGTGGTCACACCGGGGCCACAGGAGGCAGACCAGTGGGTCACGGTTAGGAGGGGGAAGGGGAAGAGTCAGGTAATAGAGAGTACCCCGGTGGCTGTGCCCCTTGAGAATAGGTACTCCTGTTTGAGTACTGTTGTGGGGGACAGCTTACCTGGGGGAAGCAACAGTGGCTGTGCCTCCAGCACAGAATCTGGCCCTGTAGCTCAGAAGGGTAGGGAAAGGAAGAGAAGGGCAGTTGTAATTGGGGACTCGATAGTAAGGGGGTCAGATAGGCGATTCTGTGGACGCAGTCCAGAAACCCGGATGGTAGTTTGCCTCCCTGGTGCCAGGGTCTGGGATATTTCTGATCGTGTCCAAGATATCCTGAAATGGGAGGGTGAGGAGCCAAAGGTCATGGTACATATAGGTACCAATGACATAGGTAGGAAAAGGGAAGAGGTCCTGAAAAGAGAATATAGGGAGTTAGGAAGGGAGTTGAGAAAAAGGACCACAAAGGTAGTAATCTCGGGACAGTGAGAGTAGGAATACGATGAGGGGGAGGATAAATGCGTGGCTGAGGGATTGGAGCAGGGGGCAGGGATTCAAGTTTTTGGATCATTGGGACCTCTTTTGGCGCAGGTGCGACCTGTACAAAAAGGACGGGTTACACTTGAATCCTAGGGGGACTAATATCCTGGCAGGGAGATTTGCGAGGGCTACTGAGGTGACTTTAAACTAGAATGGTTGGGGGGTGGGAATCAAATTAAAGAGACTAGGAGAGAGGAGGTTCGTTCACAACAGGGGGATGGGAACAAGTGCAGAGAGACAAAGGGGTGTAAAATGAGGGTAGAAGCAAATAGTAAGGTGAAAAGTAAAAGTGGTAGGCCGGCAAATACAGGGCAAAAATCAAAAAGGAGCCTGAAGGCTTTGTGTGTCAATGCAAGGAGCATTCGTAACAAGGTGGATGAATTAAAAGTGCAGATTATTATTAATGAATATGATATAGTTGGGATCACAGAGACATGGCTCCAGGGTGACCAAGGATGGGAGCTCAACATTCAGGGATATTCAATATTCAGGAGGGATAGACATGAAAGAAAAGGAGGTGGGGTAGCATTGCTGGTTAGAGAGGAGATTAACGCAATGGGAAGGAAGGACATTAGCCGGGAGGATGTGGAATCGATATGGGTAGAGCTACATAACACTAAGGGGCAGAAAACACTGGTGGGAGTTGTGTACAGGCCACCTAACAGTAGTAGTGAGGTCGGAGATGGTATTAAACAGGAAATTCGAAATGTGTGCAATAAAGGAACAGCAGTTATAATGGGTGACTTCACTCTACATATAGATTGGGTGAACCAAATTGGTAAGGGTGCTGAGGAAGAGGATTTCTTGGAATGTACGCGGGATGGTTTTTTGAATCAACATGTCGAGGAACCAACTACAGAGCAGGCTATTCTAGACTGGGTATTGAGCAATGAGGAAGGGTTAATTAGCAATCTTGTCGTGAGAGGCCCCTTGGGTAAGAGTGACCATAATATGGTGGAATTCTTCATTAAGATGGAGAGTGACATAGTTAATTCAGAAACAAAGGTTCTGAACTTAAAGAAGGGTAACTTTGAAGGTATGAGACGTGAATTAGCTAAGATAGACTGGCAAATGATACTTAAAGGGTTGACAGTGGATATGCAATGGCAAGCATTTAAAGATCGCATGGATGAACTACAACAATTGTTCATCCCAGTTTGGCAAAAGAATAAATCAAGGAAGGTAGTGCACCTGTGGCTGACAAGGGAAATTAGGGATAGTAACAATTCCAAAGAAGAAGCATACAAATTAGCCAGAAAAAGTGGCTCACCTGAGGACTGGGAGAAATTCAGAGTCCAGCAGAGGAGGACAAAGGGCTTAATTAGGAAGGGGAAAAAAGATTATGAGAGAAAACTGGCAGGGAACATAAAAACTGACTGTAAAAGCTTTTATAGATATGTGAAAAGAAAAAGATTGGTTAAGACAAATGTAGGTCCCCTACAGACAGAAACAGGTGAATTGATTATGGGGAGCAAGGACATGGCAGACCAATTGAATACCTACTTTGGTTCTGTCTTCACTAAGGAGGACATAAATAATCTTCCGGAAATAGTAGGGGGCAGAGGGTCCAGTGAGATGGAGGAACTGAGGGAAATACATGTTAGTAGGGAAGTGGTGTTAGGTAAATTGAAGGGATTAAAGGCAGATAAATCCTCAGGGCCAGATGGTCTGCATCCCAGAGTGCTTAAGGAAGTAGCCCAAGAAATAGTGGATGCGTTAGTGATAATTTTTCAAAACTCTTTAGATTCTGGATTAGTTCCTGAGGATTGGAGGGTGGCTAATGTAACCCCACTTTTTAAAAAAGGAGGGAGAGAGAAACCAGGGAATTATAGACCGGTTAGCCTAACATCGGTGGTGGGGAAAATGCTAGAGTCAGTTATCAAAGATGTGATGACAGCACATTTGGAAAGCGATGAAATCATCAGACAAAATCAGAATGGATTTGTGAAAGGAAAATCATGTCTGACGAATCTCAGAATTTTTTGAGGATGTAACTAGTAGAGTGGATAGGGGAGAACCAGTGGATGTGGTATATTTGGACTGTCAAAAGGTTTTTGACAAGGTCCCACACAGGAGATTAGTGTGCAAACTTAAAGCACATGGTATCGGGGGTATGGTATTGATGTGGATAGAATTGGTTTGCAGACAGGAAGCAAAGAGTGGGAATAAACGGGACCTTTTCAGAATGGCAGGCAGTGACGAGTGGGGTACCGCAAGGCTCAGTGCTGGGACCCCAGTTGTTTACAATATATATTAATGACTTAGATGAGGGAATGTGATAGAGGCAGAGGAATGAAAGGTGGGGGAGTAGCATTGCTTGTTAGGGAAAATATTACAGCAGTGCTCAGGCAGGACAGATTAGAGGGCTTGTCTACTGAGTCCTTATGGGTGGAGCTGAGAAACAGGAAAGGTATGGCCACATTAGTGGGATTGTATTACAGACCACCCAATAGTCAACGAGACTTGGAAGAGCAAATCTGCAGAGAGATAGCAGGCAACTGCAGGAAACAAAGTTGTGGTGGTAGGGGATTTTAATTTTCCATACATTGATTGGGACTCCCATACTGTTAGGGGTCTAGATGGTTTAGATTTTGTAAAATGTGTTCAGGAAAGTTTTCTAAATCGGTATATAGAGGGACCAACTAGAGGGGATGCAATATTGGATCTCCTGTTAGGAAATGAGTTAGGACAAGTGACTGAAGTCTGTGTAGGGGAGCACTTTGGTTCCAGTGATCATAACACCATTAGTTTCAATTTGATCATGGACAAGGATAGATCTGGTCCTAGGGTTGAGGTTCTGAACTGGAAGAAGGCCAAATCTGAAGAAATGAGAAAGGATCTAAAAAGCGTGGATTGGGACAGGTTGTTCTCTGGCAAAGATGTGATTGGTAGGTGGGAAGCCTTCAAAGGGGAAATTTTGAGAGTGCAGAGTTTGTATGTTCCTGTCAGGATTAAAGGCAGATTGAATAGGAATAAGGAACCTTGGTTCTCAAGGGATATTGCAACTCTGATAAAGAAGAAGAGGGAGTTGTATGAACTGTATAGGAAACAGGGGGTAAATCAGGTGCTTGAGGAGTATAAGAAGTGCAAGAAAATACTTAAGAAAGAAATCAGGAGGGCAAAAAGAAGACATGAGGTTGCCTTGGCAGTCAAAGTGAAGGATAATCCAAAGAGCTTTTACAAGTATATTAAGAGCAAAAGGATTGTAAGGGATAAAATTGGTCCTCTTGAAGATCAGAGTGGTCGGCTTTGTGCGGAACCAAAGGAAATGGGGGAGATCTTAAATAGGTTTTTTGCGTCTGTATTTACTAAGGAAGCTGGCATGAAATCTATGGAATTGAGGGAATCAAGTAGTGAGATCATGGAAACTGTACAGATTGAAAAGGAGGAGGTGCTTGCTGTCTTGAGGAAAATTAAAGTGGATAAATCCCCGGGACCTGACAGGGTGTTCCCTCGGACCTTGAAGGAGACTGGTGTTGAAATTGCGGGGGCCCTGGCAGAAATATTTAAAATGTCGTTGTCTACAGGTGAAGTGCCGGAGGATTGGAGAGTGGCTCATGTTGTTCCGTTGTTTAAAAAAGGATCGAAAAGTAATCCTGGAAATTATAGGCTGTTGAGTTTAACGTCAGTAGTAGGTAAGTTATTGGTGGGAGTACTAAGAGACAGAATCTACAAGCATTTGCATAGACAGGGGCTTATTAGGGAGAGTCAACATGGCTTTGTGTGTGGTAGGTCATGTTTGACCAATCTATTGGAGTTTTTCGAGGAGGTTACCAGGAAAGTGGATGAAGGGAAGAAAGTGTCTACATGGACTTCAGTAAGGCCTTTGACAAGGTCCCACATGGGAGGTTAGTTAGGAAAATTCAGTCGCTAGGTATACATGGAGAGGTGGTAAATTTTATTAGACATTGGCTCGATGGAAGAAGCCAGAGAGTGGTGGTAGAGAATTGCTTCTCTGAGTGGAGGCCTGTGACTAGTGGTGTGCCACAGGGATCAGTGCTGGGTCCATTGTTATTTGTCATCTATATCAATGATCTGGATGATAATGTGGTAAATTGGATCAGCAGGTTTGCTGATGATACAAAGATTAGAGGTGTAGTAGACAGTGAGGAAGGTTTTCAGAGCCTGCAGAGGGACTTGGACCAGCTGGAAAAATGGGCTGAAAAATGGCAGATGGAGTTTAATACTGACAAGTGTGAGGTATTGCACGTTGGAAGGACAAACCAATGTAGAAGATACAGGGTTAATGGTAAGGCACTGAGGAGTGCAGTGGAACAGAAGGATCTGGGAATACAGATACAAAATTCCCTAAAAGTGGCGTCACAGGTAGATAGGGTCGTAAAGAGAGCTTTTGGTACATTGGCCTTTATTAATCAAAGTATTGAGTATAAGAGTTGGAATGTTATGATGAGGTTGTATAAGGCATTGGTGAGGCCGAATCTGGAGTATTGTGTTCAGTTTTGGTCACCAAATTACAGGAAGGATATAAATAAGGTTGAAAGAGTGCAGAGAAGGTTTACAAGGATGTTGCCGGGACTTGAGAAACTCAGTTACAGAGAAAGGTTGAATAGGTTAGGACTTTATTCCCTGGAGCGTAGAAGAATGAGGGGAGATTTGATAGAGGTATATAAAATTATGATAGGTATACATAGAGTGAATGCAAGCTGGCTTTTTCCACTGAGGCAAGGGGAGAAAAAAAACCAGAGGACATGGATTAAGGGTGAGGGGGGAAAAGTTTAAAGGGAACATTAGGGGGGGCTTCTTCACACAGAGAGTGGTGCGAGTATGGAATGAGCTGCCAGACGAGGTGGTAAATGCGGGTTCTTTTTTAACATTTAAGAATAAATTGGACAGATACATGGATGGGAGGTGTATGGAGGGATATGGTCCATGTGCAGGTCAGTGGGTCTAGGCAGAAAATGGTTTGGCACAGCCAAGAAGGGCCAAAGGGCCTGTTTCTGTGCTGTAGTTTCTATGGTTCTATGGTAATTAAATGCAGCATCTCCAAGTTTGCGGATGACACAAAGCTAGGCGGCAGTGTTAGCTGTGAGGAGGATGCTAAGAGGATGCAGGGTGACTTGGATAGGTTGGGTGAGTGAGCAAATTCATGGCGGATGCAATTTAATATGGATAAATGTGAGGTTATCCACTTTGGTGGCAAAAACAGGAAAACAGATTATTATCTGAATGGTGGCCGATTAGGAAAAGGGGAGGTGCAACGAGACCTGGGTGTCATTAAAAACCAGTCATTGAAAATGGGCATGCAGGTACAGCAGGCGGTGAAAAAGGCGAATGGTATGCTGGCATTTATAGCGAGAGGATTCGAGTACAGGAGCAGGGAGGTACTACTGCAGTTGTACAAGACCTTGGTGAGACCATACCTGGAGTATTGTGTGCAGTTTGGGTCCCCTAATCTGAGGAAAGACATCTTTGCCATAGAGGGAGTACAAAGAAGGTTCACCAGATTGATTCCTGGGATGGCAGGACTTTCATATGATGAAAGACTGGATTGACTAGGTTTATACTCGTTGGAATTTAGAAGATTGAGGGGGGGATCTTATTGAAACGTATAAAATCCTAAAGGGATTGGACAGGCTAGATGCAGGAAGATTGTTCCCGATGTTGGGGAAGTCCAGAACAAGGGGTCACAGTTTGATGATAAAGGGGAAGCCTTTTAGGGCCAAGATTAGGAAAAACTTCTTCACACAGAGAGTGGTGAATCTGTGGAATATTCTGCCACAGGAAACAGTTGAGGCCAGTTCATTGGCTATATTTAAGAGGGAGTTAGATATGGCCCTTGTGGCTAAAGGGATCAGGGGGTATGGAGGGAAGGCTGGTACAGGGTTCTGAGTTGGATGATCAGTCATGATCATACTGAATGGCGGTGCAGGCTCTAAGGGCCAAATAGCCTACTCCTGCACCTATTTTCTATGTTTCTAAGTTTCTATACGTCATTCAAGAAAGCCTTGCATTTGTTATTTATTTCGCCTGGCTGTTCTTACTAAACCAGTCTGGTATTTTCTGGGACAGAAGCCAAATGTATCTCCAGAAGATGGTAGACTTTGGAGGAATTTAAATGCTATTGGCACTCAAGCTCCGAGCATTTGAGGATCATCAGCTTGTTATTGAGACACAGACTGAAAAGAACAATCTCCACTGGCTCCTTGAGACATTCAATGCTCTTGCCACGACATTTTTATTGTAAGGTTGAAGGAAATAGAAACATAGAAAACATAGAAATTGCATTACAGATTAGGTCAATCCAACAGTTTAAGGCAAAATTCTTGGAATGGAAACTCCAACAGGCTACTAAAGACTAAGGTCCAACATAATACTCATGGCATAAAGAACACACTGTGAGTACAAAGAATGTAGGAGGACCAATAACTCACTCATAATAATGACAGGTGTAAGTTCTCATTGCAGTCAATACCATCTAACACACAGAGGCTCATCCCACAAAGAAACAAAAAAGAAACAGAGCTCAAACACAGGGAAGCAGTCTGCGCCCAATGAGGTGAGAACATTGAAAAACTCCTCAACAAAACCAATCTCTGCTCTATCCAATAACAATCCATCCAGCCCAACCTCACCCCACACCACTCTAACAAGTAGCTGAAAAAAGGCCATATATCAACTAAAAAAAGCAGCAAGGCCTCAGAAACAAACAGTATCCTTGCAGATATTCTAAAACTTTGTGAAAAGGAATTTACTAACTGATCTCCCATATCTGAGGAGCTGGGGAGAAAACAGCATGCAAAATGGAAACTTAGAGATACTTTAAACATGACAATCTTCGAGAAAGGAAAAATCTGATGAAAATAGAACTCCAATAATCTGTGATTCAATGATTCAGAAATCCTTATGGTTCAGCATCTGGCTCATGAGGTGAAGGTTGCCATCCTTCCTTCCCACTCACCAGCATCTCCCTCCGTTTCAATGTAGCAGGCTTATTGGAAAATTTGTTATCCTGTGTAACACCCCAAAAAAGTAAATTCAAAAATATGTTGCAACATTAATAGAAATAATACTCATATCTGGAAAATCTGCTGGTGCAGTATAACCAAAGTCACACTGCCATATTATCACTGACTGTACATCAACTTAAAACAGGTCCCACTAGTTTTGCCACAGGTAAAGCCATCTCCAGGTACCTCCCCAAATGCTTTTTCCTCGTGGCCATAAAGCTGTTCTGCTCATCTCTGTGTGGACTGCGTCAATGTCAGGCACAATGGAAAGATCTTGTCTGTATATCTACTTTAAGTGAAATGCAGAGAGTACGTTATGTGTTCATTCCTGACTGAATATACCTCTGACCGTGTCAATCAAGGGGAACCATGGAGCATCCTACTCACATTTCACTGCTTGAAAAAAGTCACCTTTATCTTATGACAGCTTGCACAACGTGATCTTAACCACTGTGATCTAAAGCCAGCTCACACTATCGCTCTAATACTATTCACAATACCTCATGCTGCATTGATGTACCTCACCTCCAACAAAACTTCCCGCTAGAGAAGATCTGATCTATAGGACACACGGCATGCTGTTCAACCCCAACCTCCTCCGCGCCAGATCCAGGGACATCCAACCTCAGTAAATATGCTGCAGATTGCAACTGAAGCATGCATAGTGGCTTGGCTGAGCACCAAAACATCTTTGTCTCCTTCACTGAAGCACAGAATTGTCTTACACTAAACATCCATGAAACAAAATGGTCCTCTTCCAACTTGCTCCCAAGTGAAACAACATGTCCAATAATAAAGATTCATATTACGATCCTAGAAAATGATGACAGTATTGATTATGAAATTCACAATGCCTTTGAATGTCTGAGGAATAGACTGTTTGAAGCTCAAGACCTCAAACCCAGTATAAAGTACATGGACTTTGGCGATCCACTGACCTCAATCTTCTGATGAAGAGTCTTGGCCTGAAACGTCGACTGTTTACTCATTTCCATAGACATTGCCTGACCTGCTGAATTTCTCCAGCATTTTATATGTGTTGCCCCATCTGTATATCTCTGAAGAATGGACTACCACCTACAGCAAGCATCTCAAAGCACTGGAGAAGTATCACTAAGTCTGGTCTCTACAAAATTCACTGGTACGATAAGCAATTGGATATGAGTGCTCCCTCCCTGGGCAATAAGAAGCTCTAGACACCGAGATGCCACTTTATTCGCTTGCCCCAACGCTGAAACTCTATTCTTAGTTCCAAGATTATCAAAAGAAATTATCCAAGGATCTACTCAAAGCATCCTTGATCCTGAGGAATCTGGAAACCTTAACTGCTCAAAACAGAAGAATAGTTTAATAGATCCATTTAATGCAATATACATCCTGAAGTTCTTGTTCTTCGCAGACAGCTGGAGCAGTCTTTGGGATAGAACTGAAAACCAAGTTCCTTCATCATGAGCACAGAGAATCCCAGTATAAATGGAAGTAGTGATTATCTCCCCCGAACCATTCACCCTGTTAAGCACCTCCTGCACCATCGAAAGCAGAGTCTGAAGACTCCAGGTTGGTCTCCTCTGCCTCCTCAGACTCCAAAAACTGAAGTGAAAGCAAGACATTCATGGCTTCAAGGGACTGCATATGAAGAAGGTATCTCAGTCAGCAATCTTGTGTACAACAAGATTAACTTCCAAATGTTTGAAGTCAAATTAATTGATACTGTCTATGAAAGTTATAACAGCTCTGCAGGAGCAGGATATGACTGACACCACCTCCTGCATACTGAATTGGCGAAGTGAGGATGCCAGAATTCTACATCAATATCCCAGCATACTGAGGGGAAGTGCAGACAATTTCACTCTTGCTATTGGCCCTGGACTTTCCTGTTGTTAACTATGGATGAGGTAATTAACCTCATCCAAACAAACTGGTACATTTATTTTGTATTATGCTTCAACCAAAAAAAATTAAAAATCACCCTGATGAAGCAAGTTTCATAAACTTGCAGAACACAGATGTTCAATTCAGATAGAACAATTCACCACGGTCTAAATCAGGGGGCCCCCACAGACGAAGCATCATAAAAACCATAAACTTCACAGATCCTCCCAGATACACGTCAGGAGCAACTGGGAGAGAGCTAGAGGGAAAATTAAATTGAAAGGAACGTTTTTAATTTATGATGAAGGCACCAGAGGGCTACTGTGAATAAGTCGGCAGATACTTATGAAATTTGTATGATGTGATCTTTCATTGAAGCACCATCAACATTCAATACACCCCAAGAGTACAAACTAAAAAAAACAGAACTGAGCAGAATACTTCTTCACATTTCCATTATTTTGAAAGAAACTACAAACTCTAGTTCATATTTGAGATCGCCACTGCAGATTGGATTAAACACAAGAATGCAAGTTTACTTACTTGGATCATGTTAGACGTTAATTTAGCTTTCTCACACTATTCCCACCACAAAAAAAAACTGCGATAGATCCACATTACTGGTGACATTAATAATACAGTAGCCCATAAAACTGCTTATTTCAGCAATTTTTGATAAGCCAGCGTATTTGTGGGCTACCCATAAGATAGGGAGGGAACCTGGTGGACAAAGAGAGTAGGAGGGACCATATTATTGTCTGAGTAAAAGAGTGCAGGGATCAACATCAAGTTCAGTTTATTGTCATTCAACTGTACACATGTATACTGCCAAATGAAACAACGTTCCTCCAGACCAAGGTGAACAACACAATACATATAACTCACACACACACATACCCACACACCCACACACACAGGAAGAACAAGTAATATTATCACAAATAGATTAATAATAAGGTGCATTTACGACAAGTTAAAAAAACAAACAGTATGTGTAACACTACAGGCACATCATGTGTGATGAGACCTGGGTAGTGGCAGGGAGTTCATCGTTCTTACAGCCTGGGGGACGAATCTGTTTGCCACCCTAACAGTTCTTGTCTGAATACTCTGGTTTCTCCTGCCCGACGGTAGCAGGTCAAAGGGATTGTCGGACGGATGGGAGGGATCGACAATGCCAAAGGCTCTGCGTACGCAGCGCTCCTGATAAATATGCTGCATTACCAGCACAATACACAAGAACTGACAGCAGTCAGACTGCTGTGTCACCTCCTCAACTTGCTCCAAAACAGTGACAGCAACAGCAATACTGCTGCTGGAAAATAAATAAACAAAGAATTAAACCACAGTTTGAAAAGTTCTGTTCATTCGATGTCTCACACTCTAACATGCTTCCCACTACAGTCAAGCTAATCAACAGGACAAACAGCAAACTGTTCAACTCAGTGCTTCATGCTCCCAAAGACCAGGAAATGCATTATTTTCTATAATGGCTGGTTAGCTCCAAGATCCATCAAAAATCAGAACCCGTATAAAGAACCTAAGAGAACGAAACAGCTGAAAGATTAATAGAAGTAAAACGCTGGAAAAAACAACCTCAGCAGGTCAGGCAGCTTGTTTCATATTGATTAATACTCCAGTTCCCAAAATTGAAATAGTAAGCATATTACTTCGAACTACAGCTACCATATGATCTGCTACGTTTCTCCAAAATGTTCTGTTTTTATATTAGACTGCCAGCATCTACAGTTTCTGACTTGGTATCTGGAAGATTAAAGTCTTCACCAACTTGCTGCTACTGTATGACATTGTCCCCGTCAATAATGATCCATCGCATGTCCGCTCGTCACTTCCTTGAACTTGGAAGCTAAGTTTCAGTCTAGGCAGGTATGATAATAAAAATCACGACCACACCTCAAGCAAAGAAACGGACAATTTACTGCAGGCACTTCAAATGATGTCTCTTCAAAATCCTTCAAGTCCACAGGAAGAACAAACGAAGCAATGGTACTGACATCTCCAAGACCAATATGGCCAGATTCCAAAGCAAGTACTTCCAACATCTATTTGGACAAGTAACTTTGAAGAAGAGGGCAGAATTTCCAAGGATTTCCTTGAAACCTTCCTGAAAAATATGTTATAGCTTCCTCCCTCACCCATGACTGCTCAAGATGAGAATTAAACAGTTAGGCAGGCACCAAGCACGTTGTGCCTTGCCTTGAAATGCAAGCAACAGAAGAATTGTATAATATTCAATCTACTCACCCACCCAGCTTGTCAGACTCACAAAGAGAACTACCACTCATTGAATGTTATTTGTTTTTCGCACCATTCTGTGTAAACTGCTGTGCATGATCATCAGTGGAGATCAGTAGTTTCGGAGATACTAACACCAGCCCACCTTGCATAAACAATCATTCCACAGTCAAAGTCACTTAGATCGCATTTCTTCCTCATTCTGGTGTTTGGTCCTCTTGACTATGTCTGCGTGCTTTTTTGCATTGAGTTGCTGCCACATGATTGACTGATCAGATATTTGCATTAACAAGCAGATGTGCAGGTGGTCACTAGGTATACATACAGTTGCATTTGTCCAACTCCACTTCTCCCCAACTTGGCTCCATCTGCCTATCGCCCTCCTTCTCACTCCTGGTTCCATCCAACACCTGACAGCCCTTGCCTCTCCCCCTTTCTCTGGCCTCTTTATACTGTCTCCCTTTGACATTCTCAGGACTGAAGCAGAGTCTCAAACTAAAAGGTCAGCCTCTACACATGCTACCTGACCCACATAGTTCCTCCAGCAGTTGTTTTACTTTTTGTTCCTCATTACAGCATCTACATTCTTGTGTCTCCAGACCAGGGGGCTCACTACTTTTTTTTTAATGTAGTGAAGCCTCACAATTAACGGAGGCGTCCGTGAACTCCAGGTTGGGAACCTCTGCTCTAGTCTACTGACCTTGGTACTGTCCCTTGAGGTTGCACAATCTTTCTGTGGATTTCTTCCAGCTTCTCCAGTTTCTTTCCACATCCCAGAAGATACACATATAGGAAAATTGTCCTGTTGAAGACAGGTGGCAGGAGATTTGGGTGGAATCGATGAATATGCGAGTAAAAAGTCATTAGAAAATAGGATTGATGGGATTACTGAGAGCTATCTTAGACTCAATGGGCTGAATCATGTCCTATGTAATAGGAAAATAACATACACTAAAAGATTCAGATTCATTTATTTATCATATGTATATTGAAGCATACAGTGAAATGAACTGTTTCTGCTAACAACCAACGCAACCCAAGGATAGGCTGAGGCAGCCTGCAAGTGTTACCACACATTCCGGTGCCAACATATCATGCCGACAATGTTAAGCAGAACAACAAGAGCAACACAAGCCCCTTTCATCCACCTTACTCACTCACACACACAGACAGGCTTCCAACCTCAAAACAGGCCACCTCCGGGCTCACAGAAATTGGGCATCCTGATTTCTGGACATACTGAGCAAGGTCTTCAACCACTGGACCTCACCTTCTGGACTCACTAACTTCAGTCTTCCACCTTTGGACTTTGACTTTCAGTATCTACACCAGGACTCGCCGATAACAGGACCCTGAACAATATGTATGAAACCCGGTGATCTCATCCGACCTTACCAACCAAATGGACATTATTGGGGATGCATAAATTAGCAACCGGGGTGCCCAACAGTTCCCCTCGACTCGCAGCACAGAACGAGATCATGCAATTTAACAGTTGGTAAGTACAACTTTCAGCTTTCTCTACAGATCTACTGAAAACAGGTCACGCAACAATACAGCGCTGGCTGGAACCAAATGGTGAAACAGAGCCAATCAGTGAACCTGCCGACCCCAAGGATTCTTCTTGAGGTGTTCAAAGCGACCTCAGCTTCATATGTGCGGTCAAGAACTGTCTTTGGGGATTATGAGACCTTAACGCGATTACTCAATCGCACTCACTGGAATAGTATAAAGGTTTGCCGAACATCAGCTCTATCCCGAATAACGTTCATTTTCGAATCTGAATCCTTGTCAACATGATTTTTGCTGTTGTGATCGTCTTCATTTTCGCCTCACTGTTCCTTAGCATGCAGCCACCATCATTCTATCCACATCAACTCGCTGCTGACATCAACATCTGATAGGCACTCTCAGTTTATGCTGATTTTTTAAATTTTAATTTAGTCCTGTTAATGATGGTAAATACGCAAGGTGGTGAAGCCTTGAATTCTAACCCTGCTAAGAAACAGAAACTACAGAAAGTGCATCAATACAATGTTACATACCTACCCCCATCAGATCAGCAACGCCCCATGTGTCTCATTTCTAATACTGTACTGTCTAATGAAGCCATGAAATCATCAAGATTGCAGGAGTACTTCTGCAAAAGACACCCTGAAAAGGCCAGTTATGGTATTACTCAGTCCCAGAAGATGAAGAAAGCACTTGAAAAGCATTGCACACTTGAGTCGTTTGCCAAGAAAGCTAAAAATGACTGTAATAGTGATCTCATTGCTTTTTATAATACTTCCAAAATGACAGCGAAGTGCAGAGAATCTCATACAATTGGTGAAAGATTAATAATGCCCGCTGTCTCAGAAGTGTCCAGCACTGTTCTCAAAATGGATACCAGTATTTTAAAATCAATTCTCCTGACTAATAACTCTGTAGCTTGTTGTATTGACAAGATAGATACCAGTACTTTAAAATCAATTCTTCTGAGTAATACTCTGTAGCTCGTTGTATTGACAAACTGGGTGAAGATCATTGAGTATCAACTATCCAGAGCTACAAAAAAAAAATCAGAATTTGGGATACAATTGGATAAGTCAACTGCAAGACAACGAGGCATTGCTAATGGCATATGTTGCTAACGGCAACAGAAAAGGTTATGGAGATTCTCTTTTGTAAAAAGAGAAAATCAAAGAGAAACAAAGAAACATAGAAAAACTACAGCACAATACAGGCCCTTTGGCCGACAAAGTTGTGCCGAACATTTCCCTACCTTAGAAATTACTAGGCTTACCTATAGACTTCTATTTTTCTAAGCTCCATGTACCTATCCAAAAATCTCTTAAAAGACCCTATCATATCCACCTCCACCACTGTTGCCGGCAGCCCATTCCATCCACTCACCACTCTCTGAGTAAAAACCTTACCCCTGACATCTCCTCTGTACCTACTCCCCGGCACCGTAAACCTGTGTCCTCTTCTGGCAACCATTTCAGCCCTGGGAAAAAGCCTCTGACTATCCACATGATCAATGCCTCTCATCTTATACACCTCTATCAGGTCACCTCTCATCCTCCGTTGCTCCAAGGAGAAAAGGCCGAGTTCACTGAACCTATTCTCATAAGGCATGCTCCCCAATCCAGGCAACATCCTTGTAAATTTCCTCTGCACCCTTTCTACGGCTTCCACATCCTTCCTGTAGTGAAGCGACCAGAACTGAGCACAGTACTCCAAGTGGGGTCTGACCAGGGTCCTATGTAGCTGCAACATTACCTCTCGGCTCTTAAACTCAATCCCATGATTGATGAGGGCCAATACACCATACGCCTTATTAACCACAGAGTCAACCTGTGCAGCTGCTTTGAGCGTCCTATGGACTTGGACCCCAAGATCCCTCTGATCCTCTACACTGCCAAAAGTCTTACCATTAATACTATATTCTGCCATATTTGACCTACCAAAGTGAACTACTTCACACTTATCTGGGTTGAACTCCATCTGCCATTTCTCAACCCAGTTTTCCATCCTATCAACATCCTGCTGTAACCTCTGACAGCCCTCCACACTATCCACAACACCTCCAACCTTTATGTCATCAGCAAACTTATTAACCCATCCCTCCACTTCCTCATCCAGGTCATTTATAAAAATCATGAAGAGCAAGGGTCCCAGGACAGATCCCTGAGGCACTCCACTGGTGACCGACCTCCATGCAGTATATGACCCGTCTACAACCACACTTTGCCTTCTGTGGCCAAGCCAGTTCTAGATCCACAAAGCAATGTTCCCTTGGATCCCATGCCTCCTTACTTTCTCAATAAGCCTTGCATGGAGTACCTTATCAAATGCCTCGCTGAAATCCATATATACTACATCTACTGCTCTTCCTTCATCAATGTGTTTAGTCACAAACTCAAAAAATTCAATCAGGCTCGTAAGGCACGACCTGCCCTTGACAAAGCCATGCTGACTATTCCTAATCATATTATACCTCTCCAAATGTTCATAAATCCTGCCTCTCAGGATTTTCTCCCTCAACTTACCAACCACTGAGGTAAGACTCACTGGTCTATAATTTCCTGGGGTATCTCTACTCCCTTTGTTGAATAAAGGAACAACATCCGCAACCCTCCAATCCTACGGAACCTCTCTCGTCCCCATTGATGATACAAAGATCATCGCCAGAGGCTCAGCAATCTCCTCCCTCACCTCCCACAGTAGTCCGGGGTACATCTCATCCAGTCGCGACAACTTATCCAATTTGATGCTTTCCAAAAGCTCCAGCACATCCTCTTTCTTAATATCTATGTGCTCAAGCTTTTTAGTCTGCTGCAAGTCATCACTACAATCACCAAGATCCTTTTCCATAGTGAATACTGAAGTAAAGTATTCATTAAGTACCTCTGCTATTTTCTCTGGTTCCATACATACTTTCCCACTGCCACACTTGATAGGTCCTATTCTTTCACGTCTTACCCTCTTGCTCTTCACATACTTGTAAAATGACACTAGACACTAAAATACGACAACACAGTACAGGCCCTTCGGCCCTTGATGTTGTGCCAACCCATATATATTCCTTAAAAAAAGTACTAAACCCACACTACCCCGTAACCCTCTATTTTTCTTTCATCCATGTGCCTGTCCAAGAGGCTCTTAAATACCCCTAACGTTTTAGCCTCCACCACCATCCCTGGCAAGTCATTCCAGGCACCCACAACCCTCTGTGTAAAAAAACTTACCCCTGATGTCTCCCCTAAACCCCCCTCCCTTAACTTTGTACATATGCCCTCTGGTGTTTGCTGTTTGTGCCCTGGGAAACAGGTACTGGCTATCCACCCTATCTATGCCTGCCATAATCTTGTAGACCTCTATCAAGTCCCCTCTCTTCCTTCTAGGCTCCAAAGAGAAAAGTCCCAGCTCTGCTAACTTTGCCTCATAAGATTTGTTTTCCAATCCAGGCAACATCCTGGTAAATCTCCTCTGCATCTTCTCCATAGCTTCCACATCCTTCCTATAATGAGCTGACCAGAACTGAACACAATACTCCAGGTGTGTTCTCACCAGAGATTTGTAGAGTTGCAACATGACCTCTCTACTCTTGAACTCAGTCCCCCTATTAATGAAGCCTAGCAACCCATAGGCCTTCTTAACTATCCTATCAACCCATGCAGTGACCTTGAGGGATGTATGGATTTGAACCCCAAGGGCCCTCTGTTCATCTACACACTTAAGTAACCGACCATTAACCCTGTACTCAGCCTTCTGGTTTGTCCTTCCAAAATGCATCACCTCACACTTAACTGGATTGTACTCCATCTGCCACTTTTCTGCCCAACTCTGCATCCTGTCTATATCCTCTTGTAATCTTTGACTACCTACAGCTCCAACCACAACTCCTCCAATCTTCATGTCATCCGCAAACTTACACACTCATCCTTCTGCCTCTTCATCCAGGTCATTTATAAAAATCACAAAGAGCAGGGGTCCCAGGTCAGATCCTTGCGGCACTCCACTAGTCACTGACCTCCCGGCAGAATGCTTTCCTTCCACTACTACCCTCTGCTTTCTTCCTTTAAGCCAATTTTTTATCCAAACAGCCAAGGTTCCACTGATCCCATACCTCACGACTTTCTGGATGAGTCTCTCGTGGGGGACTTTGTCAAATGCCTTGCTAAAATCCATGTAGACCATATCTACTGCCGTACCCTCAAAAACTCAATTAGGCTCGTGAGGCACAACCTTCTTTTCACAAAGCCATGTTGACTATCCTTGAGTAGACTGTACTTCCCCAAGTGCTCGTAGATCCTATTCTTAAGAATCCTTTCCAATAGTTTGCAGACCACCGACGTAAGACTCACGGGTCTATAGTTGCCAGGATTCTCCCCATTACCTTTTTTAAAACAAGGGAACTACATTTGCCATTCTCCAATCCTCCAGCACCTCCCCTGCAGCCAAAGAGGATTCAAAGATCATAGCTACTGCTCCAGCGATCTCTTCTCTCATTTCCCATAGCAACCTGGTGTATATCAAGTCCAGCCCTGGGGACTTATCAATCTTGATGTTTTTAAGAAGATCCAATACTTCTTCTTCCTTAATCTCCACACTGTCCAGCACACAGGCCTGTTCTATTTCGACCTCACCCTGATCAAGGTCCTTTTCACTTGCTTCAAAGTATTCATTTAGGACCTCCCCAACCTCCTCCACCTCCAGGCACATTTTGCCTTCTTTATCCTTTAGCGACCCCACCTTCATTCTTGTCATCCTTCTGTTCTTCACATACGCATAGAACGCCTTGGGGTTCTCCTCAATCCTACATGCCAAGGCCTTCTCATGCCCCCTTCGAGCTCTCCTAAGTACTTTCTTAAGCTCCTTTCTGGCTACCCTATATTTCTCCTGAGCCCCTCCTGCTTCCTGCTTCTTATATCTAACATATGCTTCCTTCTTCCTCTTAACGAGTTGCCTCACATGTTTTGTCAGCCACGGTTCCCTTTTCCTACCATTTTTTTTTTCTTGTCTCAGTGGGACAAACCTATCCTGAACCCAGCACGTGGCCCCTAAATTTCCTCACATTTCTTCCGTACTTTTCCCTGAGAACATCTGTTTCCAATTTAAGCTTCCAATTTCCTGCCTGATAGCCTCATAATTCCCCTTACTCCAATTAAATGCTTTTCTAACTTGTCTGTTCCTATCTCTCTCCAATGCTATTGTAAAGGAGATAAAATTATGATCACTATCTCCAAAATGCTCTCGCACTGGGAGATCTGACACCTGACCAGGTTCATTTCCCAATACCAAATCAAGTAAAGCCTCTCCTCTTGTAGGCTTATCTACATATTGTGTCGAGAAACTTTCCTGAACACACCTACCAAACTCCACCCCATCTAAACCCCTTGTTCTAGGGAGATGCCAATTGATATTTGGGAAATTAAAATCTCACATCATGACAACCCTGTTATTATTACACCTTTCCAGGATCTGTTTCCCTATTTTCTCCTCAATATCCGTTACTATTGGGCAGCCTATAAAAAAAACACCCAGTAAAGTTATTAACCCCTTCCTGTTCCTAACCTCCACCCACAGAGACTCCATAGACAATCCCTCCATGGCGTCCACCTTTTCTGCAGCCGTGACACTATCTCTGATCAACAGTGCCACGCTCCCACCTCTTTTTCCTCACTCCCAGTCCTTTCTGAAACATCTAAAACCCAACACTTGAAGTAACCATTCCTGTCCCTGAGCCATCCAAGTCTCTGTAATGGCCACCACATCATAGCTCCGTACCGACCCACGCTCCAAGCTCATCCGCTTTGTTCACAACACTCCTTGCGTTAAAATAGACAAGTCTCAAACCTTTGGTCTGACCGTGTCCCTTCTCTATCACCTGCCTATCCTCCCTCTCACACTGTCTCCAAGCTTTCTCTATTTGTGAGCCAACCTCCTCTTCCCCAGTCTCTTCAATTCAGTTCCCACCCCACCAACAATTCTAGTTTAAACTCTCCCCAGTAGCCTTTGCAAACCTCCCTGCCAGGATATTGGTCCCCTTGGGATTCAAGTGCAACCCGTCCTTTTTGTACAGATCACACCTGCCCCAAAAGAGGTCCCAATGATCCAGAAATCTGAATCCCTGCCCCCTGCTCCAATCCCTCAGCCACGCATTTATCCTCCACCTCATTCTATTCCGATTCTCACTGTCGCGTGGCACAGGCAGTAATCCCGAGATTATTAACTTTGCGGTCCTGCTTCTCAACTTCCTTCCTAACTCCCTGTAGTCTTTTTTTTCCAGGACCTCTTGCCTTTTCCTACCTATGTCATTGGTACCAATATGTACCACGACCTCTGGCTGTTCTCGCTCCCACTGCAGGATATCTTGGATGCGATCTGAAACATCCCCGACCTTGGTACCTGGGAGGCAAACTACCATCCAAGTTTCTTTCCTGCGTCCACAGAACCGCCTGGCTGACCTCCTAACTATAGAGTCCCCTATCACTACTGCCTTTCTCTTCCTTTCCCTACCCTTCTGAGCCACAGGGCTGGACTCTATGCCAGAGGCACAGTCACTGTCGCTTCCCCCAGGTAAGCTGTCACCCCCAACAGTACTCAAACAGGAGTATTTATTGTCAAGGGGTACAGCCACAGGGGTACTCTCTATTACCTGACTCCCCCATCCCCCTCCTGACTGTGACCCACTTATCTGTCTACTATGGCCCAAATGTGACCACCTGCCTATAACTCCTTTCTAACACCTCCTCGCTCTCCCTGACCAAGCAAAGGTCATCGAGCTGCATCTCCAGTTTCCTAACTCGGTCCCTTAGGAGCTGCAGCTCGACACACCTAGTGCAGATATGGCCGACCAGGAGGCTGGGAGACTCCAGGACCCCCAACATCTGACACCGAGCACAGAAAACTGGCCTCACACACATACTTCCTCCTTTTCACAAATAACACCAACAGAGAATTAAGCTACAACGAGCTCAAAATGTATATTGAGGATAAAAATATTCCAATTAGGAACATAATTTCTTGTACAATACATGGAGCACCATATATGACAGGTCACCATGCAGGTTTAGTGGCACTTATGAAAAAGAAATTCCAAGTCTGTTTGCAAACCATTGTGTAATTCATCATCAACATCCCACAGCCAAAAACATCAGCCAACAAATTTTTTCAAGCATAATTCTTGTAGTATTTGCTAACAAAATTAAGCTCATCCATTAAATAGCAGAATATTTCACCAGTTATGTCAAGATAATGATGAAAAGTTTGAACACCTGCTTCTTCACACTGAAGTGTGCTGGCTGTCAAAAGGCTGCTGCTTAAAATGTTTCTTTGATCTGTTTGACACAGTGGTTGAATTTTTGCTCAAAGTTGACAAGAGCTTGGGAAACAAGACTGAATTTCTACTTGGAGATGTGGCACACCTAGCTGACCTGTATGACAAAATGAACATTCTAATACGAAACTGCAGGGTGAGAATATCAGTTTAATAGTGTAGTGTCCACTTTTAATCGGAAAACTGGAAACTTATAAGAGAAGCATTGGGAGAAGAATACTCTCACAGTTTCCCTTCATGGAAAGTATGGCACTCTCTTTAACAGATGCTGTTTTGCAATTCACACCTACAGTTACTAAAGAAGGATTTTCAGAATCGATTCGAGGATTTGAGTGATCTGGAAATTCCGGGCTAGGTAATTAACCCATTTCTTTGCAAGGTGGAAGAACAGGAAGAGAGCTTGCAAGAAGAAATTATCAAAATTCAGAATGAAGCAGCAAAAATGCTCTTCCAAAATGTCAGCTTTTGTGGTGTGTGGCCACACTATCATAAAAAGTTTCCTGGTCTTTGGAGAAGAACCAAACTGCTCTTCACTGCATTTCCATCCTCCGACTTTGTTGAAAGAGGCTTCAGTGCAGTGAACCACATACCCACAAAAAACCAGAAACCGCTAGAACTTTGTTACACAACTTGAACTAGGTATTTCAGCTCTTGCTAAATTCCATCAAGCTCAAGGATCACATTGATATCGAAGCTGCTGTACAGCACACAGGTACTGTGTAAGCTAGGTTTAAAGACAAATACGAATTTAAAGCAGAAACATTTTTCTCATGTTAGCACATGATAGACATGTTTTTACACTATGGGACACTGGAAAGTATATAGTGCCTAAGAGGGGCATTGGCAAGAATGAAGGTGCTTTAGGGTTGGGCTAAAAAAAGGTTGGGAAACAGCACCCTAACTTGAGCGTTAACTCCCTACACTATCCCCAAAACCAGGGGTCCCCAACCTTTTTTGCACTGGTTTAATATTGACAATATTCTTGCGGACCGGCCGACTGGGGGGCGGGGGGTGTTGAGCACGACTGGAGTATAGGTGATAAGTCGACTATAAGTCACTTATAAGTGACTAATACACTCAATTTCATTTCTAAAGGGGTTTATGTAATGAATTTAATATTAAACACACAGCACATATTTTCCTCGCATGAATGCAGTGATAAGTCAATTATAACAATGGTCCCAAACCTCCGGGCTGCGGACCGATACATTACCATGAAGAATGTAGCGGTAGAGTGGTGGCCGGGATGCACCCAGCACATCTTTAAGAAAAAAGCCGAAATAAACAAGCTAATTGATTAGGTGCCGCCTGGCATGTAAATGTCAGCCCAGATCAGAGGCCACGCAATCGGCAATCGCCTCTGATCTGGGCCGACACTTACGTGCCGGGCGGCACCTAATCAATTAGCTTGTTTATTTCGGCTTTTTTCTTAAAGTGTCCCGGCCACCACTCTACCGCTGCATTCTTCGCAGCTTGGAGGTTGGGGACCACTGAATTATAAGTCAATAGCATCATAAGATTTTAAGTAACGTTTGGATATTAAACACACAGCACATATTTTCCTCGTATGATCATATAAAATCATTGCAATACACCAATATTGCTGAATCAGTGGGAACCCTGGGCTTGTTTTCCTGCAACGATACGGTCCCATCGAGGGGTGATGGGAGACAGCGATGCTCGAACGGGGTTCCTTATGTCCAGTCTATTCCACAATTTAGTTTTCATTGCATTCATTGCAGAAAACTCCGCTTCGCAGTGATATGATGTTGGAAATGGAAGCAACGTTTTCAGTGCTTTCGTGGCTATCTCAGGATATTCAGCCTTGACTTTGATCCAGAATGCCAGCAGAGATGTTATGTCAAACACACTTTTCAGCCCACCGTCATTTGCAAACTCGAGGAGTTGATCTTTTTCCCACGCTGAAATGCAAGGTTCACCAGGAACATTCACAAATGGGTCACAGACCCATTCCTTTGCACGTCTTGAGTCACTAACGACCTTGCGTGCGTTAAAGTTCGACAGTGGGTGTGACAGGGAATGAGGAAAGGTGCAGCTACATCATTTCATATCGCCAAATTATATCGTTTCCTCGCGGCCCGGTAGCACATGCTTTGCAGCCCGGTACTGGTCTGCGGCTCGGTGGTTGGGGACCACTGCCCAAAACCATCCTAATGAACCTAAAAAGCAACTATCTGAGCCACAAACCTGGCAGACATTATAGCCCAGCCCATCTTGATCTGATATCTCAGAGAACTCACTTGTCATCTGTTAATACACATGAATGTGCTGTACATCAGCGGTCCCCAACCACTGGACCGCGGACCGGTACCAGGCCACAAAGCATGCGCTACCAGGCCGCGAGGAAATTATATAATTTGGCGATATGAGTAAACTGCACCTTTCCTCATTCCCTGTCATGCCCACTGTTGAACTTGAACGCATGCGAGGTCATTACCCACGCGTCATCCATGTCAGTGTGGGAAGAAGATCAACTCCTCGAGCTTGCAAATGATGGCGGGCTGAAAAGTATGTTTGACATAACATCTCTGCCGGCATTCTGGATCAAAGTCAAGGCTAAATATCCTAGATAGCCATGAAATCACTGAAAAAGTTGCTTCCATTTCCAACACCATATCTCTGCGAAGCGGGCTTTTCTGCAATGAATGCAACGAAAACTAAATTGCGGAATAGATTGGACATAAGGAACCCCCTTCGAGTATCGCTGTCTCCCATCACCCCTCGATGGGACCATCTTGTTGCAGGGAAACAAGCCCAGGGCTCCCACTGATTCAGTGATATTGGTGCGTTGCAATGATTTTATATGTTCATACGGGGAAAATATGTGTTGTGTGTTTAATATCCAAACGTTACTTAAAATGTTATGATGCTATTGATTTATAAGTGACTTACAATTGACTTATCACTATATTCATGTGCTGTGTTGCATAAAACCTAACATAACACTAACATATAGTAAAAGCAGGAATGATATGATAAATACACAGCCTATATGAAGTAGAAATAATGTATGTAGGGTGTAGTTTCACTGAACAGAACTGCCAAAAAAGATTTGTAGAAAAAATGGGCACGTACACGCATGCACATGTCACGCATGTGCACATAGGTGCCCGCACAAGGCTTCATGGTTATGGTAGTCTTTCCTGGGGTAAACACAACGTACTTGACTGCTACTCTTGTCCGTTGGCAACCCTACACCCCCCCCAAGTCGGCCAGTCCGCAAAAATATTGTCAATATTAAACCGGTCCGCAGTGCAAAAAAGGTTAGGGACCCCTGCTGTACAGGACACAGAGAGATTGCCTGCAGAGAAGACAGGCTATCCTTTATAAAAATAAACCACCTCCTCCACACTCCCAAACTCCTACAGTGAAAGGCGTAATATACATCCAGTTGCTGAAGAAATTATAAAGATATGAAATCATATGCCATATGGGTTTATTACAGTAAGACAAAGCAACCAAGGAAATCAGTGACATGACAGTTTACTTACTGCCTACACGTTTGAATTAAAATAGAATAACTAATCTTGAGGATCCAAACCAGTAACATTCAGAGTGAATTTCTGATAAAACAGTACACAGATAATCATTGCTATGAAATTAGCTAAGTCTTGATGTGGAAGCAGGAATTAAAGTCTTTAAAATAAATACCTCTGGCAGTTCTTTTAGAGTTTCAGTTTTGTCCAAAGATCAAGTAGATTCCTTACAATAGTCAGGAAGTTAAGACTGCTGCAGGTGTTAAACTTGAAGCAAGCATTTCCTTTGAAATAGACACTAGTGCAACTGAAATTATTTACATTTCAATAGCAAGGAACAAATTCTGATGCAATTAAAGTATATAATTGATGTAACAGTGAAACTGGATGAACCAGATGGTTTTTAATCACCCTTGGAAATTTGAGTACCACTGGACACTTTGTATATTGTGCTATCTTTAAAAGCAAAGCAAAAATAAAATTCCAGTTTGCATTTTGAGGGAAGAAAGTGTAAATGACACCCACCCAACACCTCCAGCCAAATTTCAGAACTCTGTAAACACAAAGGATCTCTTTTTGTCAGGTGAACAGGGTGTCATTTTGAAGGCAGGTTAATGTTGAAGGAGCAGAGCACTCTCAATTCCTGGGGAGTAAATCACGCTACAAAATTTCTTGCTTCCGCAACTCCCCTCCCTTTCTAAACTTGAATCCTAGCTCATGGTTACTACTTTCAAACCTGGAAGTTTGGTTGATCGACGAGTTTGGCAAAATGTTTGCAGATGTTTTGGCTCCAATCGAGAGGCTATCATCAGCGCGCAGTCAAGGTTGTTGTCTCCTCAGAATGCTGGCTTACATACCCCTCCAGGGTCCGAATGGACATTGAAATCTATCGACGTCTAATCAACGAGTCGCCAGTAATCTCGGGATCTGGACAGCGAAGCAAGCACTTTCAACCGACCTCCCTCAAAGCTAGCCAATCAGAATCTTCTACTACTAAACAGCTCAGTGTTTTGAACCAGACAACCAGATCATGACATCTAACCAATATCTGTTCGGACCCCAGAGGAGTACACAAGCCAGCATTCTGAGGAGACAACACCCTCAACTGCGCACCGATGATGGCTTCTCCTTTGGAGCTGAAAAGTCTGCAAACATTTTGCCAAGCTTGGCGATCAACCATTAACTTAATGTCTCATGCATCTTATTTTACAAGAAATTATTTAAAACAGCCGATCCCTGTGAGCTGGATTCTTAGCATTAATAACTACAAGAGTGTTCAGAAGAGCATCTCTCAGTGAGAACCAATTTTGGATTTGGGTGACCTGACAAAATGGATGACATTTCATGCCAAACTACATTCCTTCTGATTGTAATTTCATTGGAGACAATGGGATATAGAAAGGATAGCTGAATTAATTATCACCAGTCTCAGAAACATTGCAGTATTAACATTATGTACATATTTTGTACACACTTATACCCACTTTTTCAAATTCTTAATGAAAACCAGGCTGTTGAGGAACATTGTATAATTTAGGATTAACCAGTTTTAAGGATAGCTCGATCAGGAAGTTAATTTAAGAACATGAGCCAGAGCAGGACAATTATTCAATAAGATCCAGTCACGCCACTTCCTCATTATTTTCCATGTTCCCTTTTTTACCCTGGCAGGTGATTATCAATCTCTGCCTTCGATATGTTCAATGATTTGCCTCCACAGCTCTGAGGTAGAGAATGCCACAGAGTCACAACCTAAAGAGAAGAAATTCCTCCTCAAACCAGTCTTAAATTGACAAGCCCTTTTCTGAATCTATGCTCCCACTCCAGCTCTAGATATCCCTCTTGAAATACCATCATAGCATCCAATTTCCCTCAGAATGTTATACATTTCAGTAAGAAATCTCCATGTACCTTGAAATAAACACCATTGTTTTAGTTTTAACTTCTTGCTATACCTCCATCCCAGCCCTTTATGTTTCAAGTACAAGACCCACAGATCCCTTTGTAACAATATGTAATCTTGCTCTTTTTAAAATAATAATTCATAGAAACATAGAAATCTACAGCACATTACAGGCCCTTGGGCCCATCACATACTGACCATGTAACCTACTCCAGAAACTGCCTAGAATTTCCCTACCACATAGCCCTCTATTTTCCCTCAGCTCCATGTAACTATCTAAGAGGCTCTTAAAAGATCCTATTGTATCCGCCTCTACTACGATCACTGGCAGTGCATTCACATACTCTGTGTGAAAAACTTACCCCGACATCCCCTCTGTACTTACTTCCAAGCAGCTAAAAACCATGCCCCCTCATGTTAGCCATTTCAGCCCTGGGAAAAAGCCTCTGGCTATCCACACAATCAATGCCTCTCATCATCTTTTACACCTCTGTCAGGTCACCTCTCATCCACTGTCGCTCCAAGGAGTAAAAGCCAAGTTTACTCAACCTATTCTCATAAGGTATGCTCTCCATCTTTATAAATCCCCTCTGCACTCTCTCTGTGGTATCCATAACCTTTCTGTAGTGAAGTGACCAAAAATGAACACAGTAGTCCAAGTGGGATCTAACTAAGGTCTTATATAGCCTTAACATTACATCACAGCTCTTGAATTCAATCCCATGGTTGATGAAGACCATCACACTATATGCCTTCTTAACAAAACCGTCAACCCGAGCAGCAGCTTTGAGTGTCCTATGGATTTCACTGATCGTCCACACTGTCAACTGTCTTGCCATTAATATTATATTCTGTCTTCAAATTTGACCTAATGAAATGAACCACCTCACACTTATCTGGGTTGAACTCCATCTGCCACTTCTTAGCCCAGTTCTGCATCCCATCAATGTACTGCTGAGACCTCTGACAACCCTCCAGACTATTCACAACATCCCAACTTTTGTGAAATCAGCAAACTTACTAACCCACCCTTCTACTTTTTCACCCAGGTCACTTATAAAAAAATCACAAAGGGGAGGGGTCCCCAGAACAGATCCCTGCAGAACACCACTGGTCACCATCCTCCATGCAGAATATGGATCATCTACAATCACTCTCTGCCTTCCGTGGGCAAGCCAATTCTGGATGCACAAAGCAAGGTCTCCTTGGATCCCATGCCTCATTACTTTCTGAATGAGCTCTGCATGGGGAACATCATCAAATGTCTTACTGAAATCCATATACACTATATCCAGTGCTCTACTTTCATCAATGTGTTTTGTTACGTCCTCAAAGAATTCAATTAGGCTCATAAGGCACAACCTGCCCTTGACAAAACCATGCTAATCAGATTACGTTTCTCCAAATGCTCATAAATCCTGCCTCTCAGGATCTTCTCCAACAATTTGCCCACCACTGAAGTAAGACTCACTGGTCTATAATTTCTTGGGTTATCTCTACTCCTTTTCTTGAACAAGGGAACAACATTTGCAGCCTTCCAGTCCTCTGGTACTTCTCCCATCCCTATTCAAATGTCTCCAGCCTGGACCCCACCACTTTGATTTGGCCGGTAAACGCCATGTCACAACTGTCCAGCACCTACAAGACTACAGTACACACCGCAAAAATGCCAGGCCATACAGACAGTTCAAAAGCTCAACTCCAAAGTGGACGTTACAAGCTATTGATCTGCAGCGACCATATCTGAGAAAAAGTGTGATTAACCAGCACCATCTTAAATAGCAATCAGGACTGGAAAGGAAGGGGGAAGTCACCAGGATAAGATGGTGGGGTGAGACAAAGGAGTACAAGCTGGAAGCTGATAGGTGAAGCCAGGTGAGTGGGAAACTAAATGGGTGGGGGGGCGAAGTGGGAGGATGATAGGTGGAAAAGGTAAAGGGCTGAAGAAGAAATCTGAGAGGAGAGAAGAGGAGAATGGACCATGGGAGAAAAGGGAAGTGGGAGGGACATCAGAGGCAGGAATTAATGCATCCACAATATGTATATCCATGTCATTAATTACCCTGTGGTGTAGGTCTTTAGGTCCACAGGCGCTATGGCTATTGGCTCCTTTAGTTTAACTTGTAGTTTATTTTAAACAAATGGTAGTCTCTTGCTTATTATTATTTGTTTTTCATCAATTCCACCAGGAAAACTGAGCTAAATCATTTACATAGAATCCTTGCCATTTCTCTGAAATCTATCATTAATTCCCTAGCCTCATTCTGCAAGGACATTTACTTTAGCTATTCTATTTCTTCCTATATACAGTATCTACAGTTCTTTCTATCTGCTTTTATAGTCTGCTTGTTCAAGTTAAAACTCTATATTTTCTTTCTCTTTTTTTCCTTGGAGATTGTGGAACAGAATCAATGTAAAGTCTAACCACATCCATAACTGAACAGCTAATCAGAGAGCAACTTCCTGTGACACGTTTGACCAAAACTGCTACACTGCCTGCTCTCACAGTGCAGAGAAGCAATTTTCAAAGGATAATGAAATGGAATTCATCAAATGTTAACAGCCACTTAGCAATAAAAGAAATCGAGACGATCCTCCTGCTTTGCCTACCTTCATAAGTTTTACGAGGATCTCTCCCAGGGCCTTGGCAAGAAAGTACACAAAAAAGCCATGGGAAAAAAAATTTAAAGAGTAAACGGGGATTGTTTACACATGTAGAAGTGAAAGAGATGGATAAATTTTAAATTGCTACCAAACAATCTCAGAAAAAAATAACTTCACAAGTTTGGTGTTTTATTCATTCAAGTAGAAATTGTTAAAAAAAACTAAAATTATATATTTTTAATTTCTCCTCTCCATCTTCCCTTCTCACCCCCCACCATCTTAAGTATTGTGATTTAATCACTATCCTATGTATCCATCTTACTAATATATATCTGATGCAAGAAGTACCCAAATGAAATTTCCAAGTGATGCAATTTCACCTAGAAATAATTGCAAATGCTCTCTATTCTGAACAGATAAATGTTATCCCCCCCACCCCCACACACAATGCTGAAACAAGTACAATCGAATTTCTAGGCCCCACACTTTACTATACCAGAAGTTATTCTATGAAATGTGGCAACCGTGCTGTGGAAAGTGCCAACCAGACAAAATGGAGCATGACAAACAGCAGATGACTGCTTCACACTGACTTCCACAGCCTAGTACTAACCAATACTAATTAAAGAGGTATTCAGTAAATGAACAAAGCCACTACTTTCTGCAACACTCGGGTTCTCTGGGATGCAAATTAACAAAACTCAATTAACCCATTGATAACCAGATGTCTTCTGGAACTTCACAGATAGTGCAAGTCAAAGAAGAACATTTTCAACAATCATTTTAAAAAATACTTGAAGGTGCGGGTAGATTTTCTGATGCAGTTACCTCAAGGCTCTTAAATACTGTGTTAGAGTAAGCTTTCCTCTCTTAACAATGTGACCATAAGGTCACTAAATAAAGAATAGGCAGTGAAAGAGAGCAGAGCAGATGGCCAGTCATTACGCTTATGCTTGTGTAACACTGTTCCAGGCACAGCAGTGGTTCAATATACCAGCTGAGGAAGAGGTGTGATGCATGAACACAGGAGAAACTATATGAGTAAGCATGTAGTGGTCAGGCTTTGCAAATGCTGAGAGTTCAACAGATGCTGAACTCTGTATTTTAACGATGAAGTAAAATGCAGTGCCTCTCACCTATCCTTACACATCTGCTAGTTACAGAAGCTGCCACTGAAGATATTAGCATGTGAAATCTGCAGATGGAACAGGTGAAAGAATGCATCTGCTTTTGTTTTGCTATAGGATGTTTTTATTTAATTATGTTCTTGAAATGCTACTTACTCATAGGCTCTTTTCAAAATAGCTGCATTCAAATTTTATTATCTGCAGAGTACAACCTATTTTAGCCTGGGATCCATAAAACAATCATGAAAGCCACCTTTTTATGATGCACAAATTTCATTAGAACTAAATAAATGAAGTAACAATCCACAAAGGAAAATTTTGACAAACCATTAAGTATCTGCTTCTCTCTCACTGAAATTATTATTCCTATCAGTGCAGATAAAATTTCATAACAGCATCCATTATGAAACTTTATCTAGTTACTAGTTTAGACATTGTTGTTTAATTTTATAAATCAACAGGTTAGAACTTCTAACCAAATCTCCTTAACTAACGCCAAACACAGCACAAACAGTTCATTAAAAGATGTACACTCAAAATCCACTGAATTAGATACACCTACTCACTAATGTGAATATCTAATCAGCCAATCATGTGGTAGCAACTCAATGCATAACAGCATGCAGACATAGTCAAAAGGTTTAGTTGTTCAGACCAAAAATCAGTACGGGGGAAGAAATGTGATCTAAGTGACTTTGTCCGTGGAATGATTGTTGGTGCCAGATGCATTGGCTTGAGTCTCTCAGAAACTGCTGATCTCCTGGGGTTTTCAGACACAACATTCTCAGGAATTCATAGAGAATGGTGCGAGAAGCATTAAAACATCCAGTGAGTGGCAGTTCTGTGGACAAAAACACTTTGTTAATGAGAGAGGTCAGAGGAGAATGGCCAGACTGGTTCAAGCTGACAGGAAGGTGACAAAAACTCAAAAATCACATGTTACAACAGCAGTGTGCAGAAGAGATCTCTGAACGCATGTCGAACCTTGAAGTAGATGAGCTACAGCAGCAGAAGACCACACTGGGTTCCACTCCTGTACCTAATTAAATGTCCTTTAAATGTATATACATTCTCTACCTTTCTCTCCCCCAAGAAGTATTTTAACATTTCTGGAAGTACTCTTGAATCCTATCCACATCCCAACTCACACCATAATGTCCAGTCTGTGAATACCGCCTCTTCATGTACACTCATAAATTCCACCACAGATTTGCTTGGCTCCACAGTTGTAGATTTTCCACAAAATTCTTACACAGGCAAGCTTTGCATGCATTGACTAAATCTTCAAGTTTTCTTCTATAGAGACTTTTAAATGGTTGTTTGCTTTTCTCAGTCAATGGCCTGAGCCAAGAATTTCTCTACAGATGGGCTATCTTCTCAGAGTCCATCGTTATCAGTAGCAATGCATCAGTGCCTAAACTGCTGTTACCACAATGGGAAATATCACCTATATCCACCATGTTTAACACTGTAGCTATACTCCCTTTTCCAAATAATGGGCCAGTGTCCACTGTTTTCTCATTCTCTACAGTCACTTTGTTAGTGTTGTAATGATGAGTCTTATCTGGTCTTCCTGTCACCTATAAAACTAACTGGCCCAGTTTCCTGGACAGGGTCATTTCACCCCACAAATGTATCAAAGATCCTAATGTGGCCACTTTTTGAAACAGTCCCAAATTATGGTCAAGACCACAGATATACAACTCTGCCTACCAGCACAATAGGGAATTGATCATGTACCTCCACCAGCAAACTATCTCTCTAAGCTTGTCCTGTACAGGTGCTTCATCTCAGTTTACACAAGAAAATGAACATACTAATGTCTCCACTTGTAGAGACTTCAAGGGATCTGCATATCCATGCAAATATGCCCCATCCTTTGGCAATTACAACTTCAGGTAGCTTTGAATGGGCACTCAGATGCTGTGTGGCTTCCAGGACAGCACAAGCAAGGGCTTTGTTACCCATGTGATTTGAAGCCTTTCACAGCCAACAGATTTCCCAAAGGCACTTACCAACTTTCAGCCAAGACAACCATACCTTTATTGACATTTTTATGGGGTTTCATCTATCTCCATCTGAGGGTTGCATTCAAGCAAAAACATTTGATGATTAGCAATATCCTCTCCAGACTCTGAACATTCCCTTAAATGTTAGATGCAGAATATTGCACAGTTCCTAGAATTTTCATTTGCTAGCCCACACCCCAAACTACCTGCTCATTCAAAAAGTTCTGCCAGTTGCAATTTTTTAAGCATCTCTTCCACACAGTTCCTAAAGTCCTGGAAAACACATACCAAATCTCTAACTCACATAAATCTCTGGAAGATTTAACTATGAAAATACACCACTGAAAACTCGTACAGTCTCCTTGAAAGAGACTTTGTCCATGCAATGTTATACATATAAACTCACGAGCACTTTATTACATAGGTATTAAAACCATAAAGCCCAAATACAACAAGTGCTTTGCTGTTCTTTTACAGTTGACCATATAGCTTTGTCCTCTTTTGGCATCTCAAATCAGATGTTATCAAGAACAACTTCAGTCACTTTTGCTACAGAGGAAATGGCTGTAACCACTCTTACAGTTCTTCAGCACGTCAGCCGTATTTGCCACTTTTCTTCACTACCTATCTATCGAGAGAATCCTGCCCTTTTCTTCCCACCTGTTTGCAACTTCCTCAGTAGCAATATCAGAATCAGGCATAATATTACTGCCTTAAATGAATGAGAAACTTGTTGGTTTGGAAAAACAGTACAGTGCAAAATTACTCTACAAGATAAAAGTAAATATACTAAAATTACTATACTTTACAAAGCAAACAGATAGTGCATAAATCTGATTGTGGACTGTCATAAGCTTTTCTCTATTGCTGTTTATCAAGACAAATAATAAAGTGCATCTGACCATACATTCTTTATTAATGATGAGCAAGACTAATACTTGTGGTCAAAATGACAGATAACAAAAGTTTCAGTGTTCTGCATCTTGAGGTGTTGTTCATTTTGTACAAATGTCACTTCCTGTTCATAAGCTTTTTGGTAAACATCATTTCTTGCATGGATTAATTTGGATTTCAACTTGGAGCAAAACTGGTAGAAAGACATCCACCTCACTCCACTCTGTATTTGCCCTTGAAACAGCAGTATCTGTGAATCCTAAGCTTTCTTGATATTGGTAAACGTTTAGTAGATGTATTTTGAAGGAAGTATTACATTTTTCGTTCATCACCATTTAGCTATTGTCACGCCACAAGTTTGCTCTAGTCCACAGCATACCTATAGAAGTGTGAATTACCTTGTTTAACACTGATTGTGAGAATAATTGATAATATTAGTGTTTTCAGGCATGCAACAATTCTGTATTGAATTTAATACGTGTTTTACTTACCTTTCTGCAGTTTCACAAGTTTTTCCTCATTTAAAAACCCTGAAAAAAAAGCTTCTAGCTCAGGTGATTTTTGAGGTGTTTAACTCCCTGCCTAGCTTTGTATGCAATGCACTGCATGGGCAGCAGATTCAGAATACGGTACACAGGCACACACATGTATAAGTTACAGATATCTACACCATCTCTAATGTTTCAACCAGAACTCTACATACTAAAGTTGTGATCTAACGGGTGCTGTATATAGTTCTAGCGTAGTTTCCCTTTTCCCATATTTGACACATAGGTTAATACAGAAAAGCAATCTGTGGGCCTTAATAAGCAGTTTATTTCCCTGAAACTTCTTTCCACTGAATTCAAATTGCTACTTTTCTGCAGTCTCAAGCTTTCTTCCTCACTATCAACTGCACAGTAAAATTTTGTATGATCTGCAATTTTTTTTTAACATGCCTAATTATGTTTGAATCCAATGTATTAACATGTTTTATAAAAAATATTTAGCCTTTGGAACCTGAACACTAACAGAACTTTAGCCATCAAAATAACCAATCAAATTTGTTTAGTGACAAAGCTATTTTTAACCAATGTGCAACTCTCCCATAAATACCATGCACTTACACTTTTTTTCACTACTTTAAAATGTGGGACTTAAAAGTCCTTGCTCAAAATCCAGGCAGAATCTATCAAATGAACTGCCCTGATTCTTCATGTTACCTCCTCAAAAAAATTAATCAAGTTAGTCAGAAACAATCTATGTTTTATAACCATATAAACTCAGAGCACTACAGCACAGAAACAGGAAATTTAGCCCAACTGGTCCATGCAAAATTATTATTCTGCCTAGTACCATCGATCTGCACCTGAATCAGAGCTGTCCATACCCCTCACACCCATATACTTATCTAAACTTCTCTTAAATATTGAAATTGAACCCCCATCCATCACTTCCAATGGCGGCTCATTCCACCCTCTGAGTGAAGAAATTCCCCCTCATGTTCTCCTTAAACATTACACCTTTCACCCTTAACCCATAACCCCTAGATGTCATCTCACCCAATCTCAGTGGAGAAAGCCCACTTCCATTTACTCTATCTATACCCCTCATAATTTTGTAAACCTCTATCAAACCTCCCCTCATTCTTCTACACTCTAGGGAATGAAGTCGTATCCTGTTCAACTTTTCCCTTTAATTCAGGTCCAGCATCCTTGTAAATTTTCTTTGTACTGTTTCAATCTTATTCATATCTGTCTGACGACCTAGGACCTAAATTGCACACAATACTCCAAATTAGGCTTCACCAATGACTTGTACAAGTTCAACATAACATCACAAGTTCTGTACTCAGTATTTTGCATGATGAAGGCCAATGTGCCAAAAGCTTTGGTAGAGCTCCTTGCCATTTAGAGCACCCCCAATCCTGACATCATCATCGCAAATTTGCCTATCCAATTTACCATATTATCATAGAGATCATTGCTATAGATTGCAAACAACAGTCCCCGTGGCACACTACTAGTCACAAGCCTCCAATAAGAGAGGCAGCCATCTACATCCGCTCTCTGGCTTCTCCACAAAGCCAATGTCTAATCCAATTTACTACCTCATTCTGAATGGCAAGTGACTGAAACTTCTTCATGAACCTCTTATGCAGTACCTTGTCAAAGGCCTTGCTAAAGTCCATGTAGACTACATTCACTGCCTTTCATTCATCAACTTTCCTGGTAACCTTCTTAACTCTACACGATTGGTTAGACATGATCTACCATGCAAATAGCCATATTGACTCTCCTCAAATCAATCTGTCAGTGCAAACACTTATATATCTCATCCCTTAAAATACCTTCTAATAACTTACAACTACTTCTCAGCAATTTTCTTCAGTACTGCCGAAGGGTTTCGGCCCGAAACATCGACAATGCTCTTTTCCATAGATGCTGCCTGGCCTGCTGAGCTCCTCCAGTATTTTGTGTGTGTGTGTTGCTTGGATTTCCAGCATCTGCAGGTTTTCTCTTGTTTGTGATTGCTGTACCAATACTGATGTCAGGTTCACCAGTTTAAACACTCAGTGGTGACTTTATTAGGCACACCTATACACCTGCTATTAATGCAAATATCTAATAGGCAATCATGTGGCAGCAACTCAATGCATATAGGCATGCAGACATGGTCAAGAGGTTCAGACCTGAGAATGGAGAAGAAATGTGATCCAAGTGGCTTTGACTGTGGAATAATTGTTAGTGCCAGACGAAGTGGCTTGAGTTTCTTAGAAACTGCTGATCTCCTGGCTGATCTCACGTACAACAGTCTCTAAAGTTTACATAGAATGGTGCAAAAAAAAAATCAAATGCATCCAGTGAGCAGCAATTCTGTGAGCAAAAACACCTTGTTAATGAGAGAGGTCAGAGGAGAATGGCCAGACTGGTTCAAGCTGACAGGAAGACAACAGTAACTCAAATAACCATGTGCTACAACAGGGTGTGCAGATGTGCATCTCTGAACATGCACATCAACTGGAAGTGGACGGGCTGCAGCAGCAGAAGACCACGAAAATACACTCAGTGTGTACTTTATTAGGTACAGGAGGTACCTGATTATTTCCCAACTTATTCTTAGAGCCTTTCTTAAACAACTAAATAACAATAGGTATCTTCCAATCCTCTGGCACCTTACCAGTGGCTGAAGATGTTTTAAATATCTCTGCTTGAGCCTCCGCAATTTCTGCACGAATTATGCTGATTTTCCTTCATTAAGTTACACGTTTTCAAAATGAAGGTTTGCAGGAAATCACAGAACTGATTCTGATAACCTTTGACCACCAGTTAATAATTAAGTATACCATTCCTTTTAGTTTATGCAGTGGCACAATATTAGATGTCATGCAATAGTTTGGGACCGCAGCTGAAGACAGGCACAAATTGAAGATATTAGTTAAAGCCTCAGCAATTTTATTTCGACTGTCCTGGATAAACTTCATCTCAGCCCAGTGACTTCTCGATTTTCAAAAATACTAAATCCCTTAATACTTTGCCCATGAGTGTTTATTTTATCCACTGTTTCAGTTTGCAATGGACTCCTTCACATCTTATTCTATCCTGTTATTGGTAAGATCTTCCAAACTAAAGTACACCATAAAGCAATTATACCTATAAATTCTATTCAGCAGAAATTTCTTCTGGAAATTGAGATTCTTCGATACCAAGCATATGATCATTTTAATCCACTGTTTACGTAATTCTCACAAACAAATTTATCACAGAAAATATATTCCTAGTCAAATAACTTGCATGTGCCATGTGTAAATGCAAAATAAAAATTAAGGCTTGTTAACTGCACACAAAATACCTATAATTCACAAAGCAAATGTGAATATAAGCATACCCAATCACGGGACAATTTACAATGACCAATTAACTACCAACTGGTACATCTTTGGACTGTGGGAGGAAACTGGAGCATCTGAAGGAAACCAACGTGGTCACGGGGAGAACAGAGAAATTGAACCCGGGTCACCTGCACAGTAAAGTGTTGTGCTCACTGTGCAACTGGACCAATCCATTGGCTAATTTATGAAAATTAGCCACAGGTTTCATCAATAACATGTCATCACTGGTCACAAGGTTAGGTGGCAATTCATAACACTCACCTCCCTGTGCATATTTCATCGGGAAGGGGTGGCAAAATGGCTGGAAGTATATGCAACCAAAAAAAGGCAGAAATTTCATTTGAGTATCTTACAGTTCAAACGAAGTAATTGAGCCTCTGAAAAGTTAACACTGAGTGAATTTCTTACTCATTAAAAGTATGTCCATTCATCCAACCAATCTATCTCACTCTTGTACACCTTGTCATCATCTGAGATTCTGCTGATAACAGTTGTGCCTTTGGCGAATTTACCATGGCGTTTGAAATATGCCTAGCCACACAGTCTTGACTGTAAAGAGAGTCGAGCAGCAGGCCAGGCACACATTCTTCAGGTACGGTAGTGCTGACTGTCATTGCGGAGATGTTATTTCCGATCCGTACTGACTGTGGTCTCCTGATGAGGAAGTCAAAGATCCAACTGCAGAGGGAAGTACAGAAGCCCAGGTTTTGGAGCTTGTTGATTGGAGCTGAGGGTACGGTTGTGTTGAATGCTAAACTGTAGTTAAACAACAGACTGACGTAGATATTACTGTTGTCCAGGTGATTCAAGGCCGAATGATGAGCCACTGAGATTGCATCTGCTGTAGACCTATTGTGGTGATAGGCCAATTGCAGCAGGTCCAGATCCTTGCTTAGGCAAGAGTTGATTCTAGCCATGACCAACCTGTCAAATCACTTCAAAACAGTAGGTACGCACGCCACTGGCAATAGCCATTGAGGCAGCTCACCCTGCCCTTCTTGGGCACTGGTATGATTGGCACCCTTTTAAAACATGTGGGAACCTCTGACTGTGGCTTTGAGAGTTTGAAGATGCCCTAGAACACTCCCTTCACTAGGTTGGCACAGGTTTTCAGAGCCCAACAAGGTGCATCATTAGGGCCTGTCATCTCCTGAGGGTTCACGCTCTTGAAAGATGTTCTAACATCGGCCTCTGAGACAGAGATCTCAAGATCACCCAATGCTACAGGGATTCACATAGATGTAGCTTTATTCTCCTGCCTTTCAGTGTGCATAAAAGGCATTGAGCTCATCTGGGAGTGAACCATCACTGCCATTCAAGATGATATGTTTTGCATTGTAGGAAGCAATGGCCTGCAAACCCTGCCAGAACTGACGTGCATCCGATTCCATCACTAACCTCAATCAAAGTTCTTTTTCACTCTTAAAATAGTCTTCTGCAGGTCATACCTGAACTTCCTTGTACAATTCTGGATTACCAGTTTTGAAGGCCACAGATCTAGCCCTCAGCAGACTACAAATCTCCTGGTTCATCCATGGCTTTTGATTTGGAAATATCCGATCCGTTCTCATTCTCATCCACACAAGTTTTGATGAAGTCAGTGACAAGTGTGGCATAATTATACAGGGTCCAAGATGAATCACTGAAAATGGTCCAGTCCACTGACTTAAAGCAGTCCTGTAAGTGCTCCTCCACCTCTTTTAGCCATACCTTCATGATCCTCACCACCGGTGCTGTGCTCTTTAGTCTCTGCCTATACGATGGGAGTAGAAGTACAGCTAGGCAATCGAACTTTCCAAAGTGTGGATGTGGGATGGCAGAGTAAGTGTTCTTGATGGTGGTATAACCATGGTCAAGTGTGTTGGCTCCTCTGGTTCCAAAGATGATATATTGTTGGTAGTTGTTCAGAGACTTCTTCAAGCTGGCCTGGTTGAAATCCCACAGCATCAAGGTGTACTGTTTCATACCTGCTGATTATGGAGCTTAGCTCCTCCAGTGCCAGCCTGAGGCAAAATGTACAACCCTATCTGGATGATGGCGGATAGAAAGGATGACATTTGACTGCCAGATGTTCCAGGTTGGGTGAGCAGGGAAGGACTTCCCTTCACATAGAACCACAGATTTGTTATTGAGTAATGCAGCACCAAAATGGGTCCTTCATCCCACCAAGTCCATGCAGCTATCAACTGTCTACAAGGGTGCCAAGGCGCAACTCAAGTAGCAGCAGTACTCAATGGATATGATTAAATATTCCTATTTCAGCCTGAAACAGCTAAAAAGCACAACTGCTTCCAAGGTCAGTACAGTCAAAGATGGCTTAATGCATTTAAACAAACTGACGGAAACAACATCAATTGAGGCCAGAAGCGCCCACCTAGGATACCACAGAAGTGTGGGTGCAGAGCGGGGTTACAAGTGTGTTTAAGGAAACGGGGTTTTAAACTCCCTGTACCAACCATCTTGCTGACAAACCTGCAGTCTCTGGTGAATAAAAATCAATGATCTCAGAGCTAGGGTGCTGAATCAGAGGGACATTAGGACCACATGTGTCCTTTGTTTCACAGAATCCTAGTTAACCCCTTCCGTACCGGATGCAGCGATTCAAATCGACGGGTTTACTATACACCCTCAGGATCGATCTGTAGAGTCTCTCAAAAGCAGAGGTATAGAAGTATGCCTCTTGATCAACCCTTCTTGGTGGACAAATGTATCAATGCTGTCTCAATTCTGCTCACCAGACCTGGAATATCTAGCAGTTAAGTGCCATTCTTTTTACCTACCATGGGAGTTCTCCAGGGTCATTTTGGTAGCAGTATACATTCCAGCTCAGGCCAATCAGGCTTTAGATTATCTGAGCAATGGGATCAATATGCACAAAACAGCATACCCTAATGCCTTCACCATCATTTTGGGAGATTTCAACCAAGCCAGTTTGAAAAAAAATCATTAAGCAATTACCATCAACAGATCACTTGCAATACTAGAGGAAACAAAACACTGGACGATTGCTATACCACCATCAAGAATGCCTACCGTGCTATTCTGTGGCCTCACTTCGGGAAATTTGATCATCTAGTTGTACTTCTATTCCCTGAGTATAGGCAGAGACTGAAGACTGTAGCACTAGTAGTGAGGACCAAGAAGGTTTGGACAAGGGAAGCACAGGAGCGCGTACAGGACTGCTTTGAATCGGTGGACTGGACTGTATTCAGGGATTAATCTTCGAACCTGGATAGGTATGCTGCAATTGTGACCAACTTCATTAAAACCTGTGTGGATGAGTGTGTGCCTACAAAGACTTACTGTACATTCCCAAACCAAAAGCCATGGATGAACCAGGAGGTATGTCATCTGCTGAAAGCTAGATCTGTGGCATTCAGGTCTGGCGACCCAGGCCCGTACCAGAAAGCCAGGTATGATTTGCGGAGGGCTATTTCAAGGGCGAACAGACAATTTCGAACAAGGTTGGAGGCAACATCGGATGCACGGCAACTCTAGCAGGGTTTGCAAGACATTACTTCCTCCAAAACGAAACCCAATAGCATGAATGGTAGCGATGCTTCACTACCAGATGAACTCAACGGTTTCTATGCAAACACGAGGAAATCTGCAGATGCTGGAATTTCAAGCAACACACATAAAAGTTGCTGGTGCACGCAGCAGGCCAGGCAGCATCTCTAGGAAGAGGTACGGTCGACGTTTCGGGCCGAGACCCTTCGTCAGGACTAACTGAAAGAAGAGCTAGTAAGAGATTTGAAAGTGGGACGGGGTGGGGGAGATCCGAAATGATAGGAGAAGACAGGAGGGGGAGGGATGGAGCCAAGAGCTGGACAGGTGATTGGCAAAAGGGATATGAGGGGATCATGGGACAGGAGGTTTCTATGCCCGTTTTGAAAGGGAGAACACAACTACAGCTGTCAAGATCCCTGCTGCACCTGATGACCCTGTGATCTCTGTCTCAGAGGCCGATATTATAATTGTTGCCTATTTGAAGCAAATGGGAACTTCTGCCCATAGCAGTGAGAGGTTGAAATTATATCAGTATCTAAGAAGAATAATGTGAGCTGCCTTAATGACTATCACCCGGTAGCACTCACATCTACAGTGATGAAATGCTTTGAGAGGTTCATCATGACTAGACTGAACTCCCATCTCAGCAAGGACCTGAACCCATTGCAATTTGCCTATCGCTACAATAGGTCAATGGCAGATGCAACCTCAATGGCTCTCCACATGGCTTTAGACCACCTGGACAACACAAACACCTATGTCAGGATGCTGTTCATCGATTATAGCTCAGCATTTAATACCATCATTCCCGATTGAGAAGCTGCAGAACCTGGGCCTCTGTACCTCCCTCTGCAATTGGATCCTCGACTTCCTAACTGGAAGACCACAATCTGTGTGGATTGGTGATAACACATCCTCCCCACTGACAATCATCACTGGCACACCTCAGGGGTGTGTGCTTAGCCCACTGCTCTTCCCTCTCTATACTCATGACTGTGTAGCTAGGCATAGCTCAAATACCATCTATATATTTGCTGATGATATAACCATTGTTGGTAGAATCTCAGATGGTGACGACAGGTCATACAGGAGTGAGATATACCAACTAGTGGAGTGGTGCCACAGCAACACCCTGGCACTCAACGTCAGTAAGATGAAAGATCTGATTGTGGACTTCAGGAAGGGTAAGGCGAAGGAACACATACCAATCCTCAGAGGGATCAGAAGTGGAGAGAGTGAGCAGTTTCAAGTTCCTGGGTGTCAAGATCTCTGAGGACCTAACCTGGACCGAACATATTGATGTAGTTATAAAGAAGGCAAGTCAGCGGCTACACTTCATTAGGAGTTTGAAGAGATTTGGTATGTCAACAGAAACACTCAAAAACTTCTATAGATGTAACGTGGAGAGCATTCTGACAGGCTGCATCACTGCCTGGTATGGTGGGGAGGGGGCGGCTACTGCACAGGACCAAAAGAAGCTGCAGAGGGTTGTAAATTTAGTCGGCTCCATCTTGGGTACTAGCTTACAAAGTAAGCAGGACATCTACAATGAGCAGTGTCTCAGAAAGGCAGCGTCCATTATTAAGGACTTGAGCACGCATGACATGCTCTTTTCTCACTGTTACCATCAGGAAGGAGGTACAGAAGCTTGAAGGCACACACTCAGCGACTCAGGAACAGCTTCTTCCCCTCTGCTGTCCGATTCCTAAATGGACATTGAAGCTTTGGACATTATTTCACTTTTTAAAAAAAAATTCAAGTATTTCTGTTTTTTGCATTTTTTTTTCCATCTATTCACTACACGTATACTGTGATTGATTTACTTATTTATTTTTTCCTCTTCTTTATTATGTATTGCATTGAACTGCTGCTGCTAAGTTAACAAATTTCACTTCACATGCCAGTGATAATAAACCTGTTTCTGATTCTGATATTAATCCATTTGGTAGCATTTGGTCCTTAATCTTGGCAATTCAAAATGTTGCTCTAATGCTTCTTAAATTTGTGACTCTGCCTTCACCAAACCCTCAGGTGTTGGGTGAAGAAGATCCTCAGAATCCTTCTAAACTTCCTATTCCTCAGATTAAACATAGATCTTCTGATCTTCGATACCTCTGCCACAAGGAGATTACTATCTATGCTTGTCATTATTATGTATACGTCTCAATGCATTCCTTCCCCTCCCACCACGTCCAAGCTTCCTGCAAGGTAAACAAATTCAACCAATTCAATCTCTCATATTAGAAGCTTTCCATTCAACCCATTAATCCAATGCTGGCTCCTAGTCAATCAGCCCTATTCCCTTACTTACCGCCGCCCGCTCCCCCCCCCCATAATTAGTCCTACAAATTATACTCTGTCTAGCCCACCTAACTCCTTTTTGTTTCCACCACCCTTGAAAGTGACGAATTCCAGATGCTATCTATTCTTTAAGTGAAAAGGCTTTAACTCACATGGACCACTTGCCCAAAATTTAATGTTCCTTGCCCAGTGAATTATCTACCAACGGGAACCACTTTTCCCCACTTACCCTGTCAGTTTGGTACGTGTACATCTCTATCAAATTTTCTCCGGTCTTCTTTTCTCCAAAAAGCAACAATCATCAACGTTATTAAAAAGGAAGAAGCTTCAACTGATGGATATCTGAAATTTAAAAAAAAAGAAAGGAAATGCTGGAAATACACATCTGTGAAGAAAGAAACAGATTTTAGTTCAGGTTGTAAACCTTTCATCATACTTCCTCTGACCTGAGATCCTCTGCCAAAGGGAAATCTCAGTAACCAGGCTTGTCATAATTATGCATATCTGCACCTCTCAATGCATTCCATCCCCTCCCACTACCCACCACCTCTAAGCTTCCTGCAAGATCATAAAATACAACCAATTCTCAGTCTCTCCTCATCAAAACTGTTGAAATGTGGAAATCAAATACGTTTTAACTTACAGGAAATGCAAGGGCGTAAATGAAGTTAAAATAACTTCCATTATTGGAGTAGAAGTACCAGCAGCTAAAGACTTTCAAAATAATTTTGAAATTGTGAGAAAATTAAACATAGTTTTACGGAAAGATAAACCCACTTCTAACAAATTTGGAAGGGTTTTTTTTGAGGATGCAACACATTGAAACAGTGGATGTAGTGGATTTGAACTTCAAGGGATTTGTTTAGGTGCTACATAAGAGTTTACTGTACAAGAAAATGAGAGTATGGTTTGGGGGTGGGGTATAATATATTGGCATAAATAGGTCAGTGAGTAATAGAAAAAGGTTGGAATAAATGAGTCAGTGTTGACTGCCATGTGGATCCATGCTGTGACATAAATGATGTAAAATACAATGGGTTAGCAAGCTATTAAGACAACATTAAGAGCCTGTGAAGGGATATAGATTAACGAGTGGGAAAGTAGTTAACAGTTGGAGAATGACATGGAGGAGATGCAAGAGAGGAATGAAAGAAAGAGAAACATAATTATTTAAACAGAGCATGGCTACCAAAAAATTGCATGCTCCCTGGATTAGAGGGCAGGTGCTACATTGGACAAACTTGGGTTGTTTTTTCTGGAACAGCAGAGGTGAAAGGAAGATCTGACAGAGGTATTTAAGATTATGGGAGGCATAGATAGAGTGGACAGACAGCATCTTTTTTCCAGAATTGAAATAGCTAATACCAGAGAGGACAATGCCCTGGATTGCATATCGCACAAATAGCTAGGACGCAACATCCATGGTTGACCACACCGAAGGAGGGCCTCAAGTGTAGACAGAAGTATTTCCCCTCCCCCAAGGTTGAAATGCCTAATGTCATGCATTAAAGGTGAGAGGGAGTAATTTCAAAGGAGATGACAGGGGCAAGTTCTCCCCCCACCCCCCCCCCCCGCCCCCGGCCCCACACAGAGAGTGTTAGGTCCTGGATTGCTCTGCCTGGGGTGGTGGGTAGAGGCAGAAACATTAGGGACTTTTAAGAGGTGTTTCGATAGGCACATGAATGTGAGGAAAGTGCTAGGATACGGACACTATGCAGGCAGAAGAGATTAGCTACTTGATTACTAATTTAATTGATATGGCACAACACTGTGGGCCGAAGGGCCAATTCCTGTGTTGTACTGTTCTATGTTCTAAATGAAACTGGGATTCTGGAACAAAGCACAAAAGACTGACACAAAGAAAGAGCAAACTGCTACAAAAGCTAATGGAATGTTACCTTTATTGCAAGGGGACGTGATCCATATGTCTTGTCACCTCCAATGCAATCTTAATATCAGCAATGTTGTATCCTCCTGGCATTCTGAACAAACTATTCCCATCAGGGATCCTTATGCCATTCATCCATTTGTACAAATAACCTCCTTCCATCTCATAGCACCTTCACACGCAGCCACAACACCTTGACCTCCTTTCTTCCCCATTCAGAAGTGTTAAAGGGAGGAGCAGCAATTCTCTTGTAATTTCATTATAGTTTTTAAACATTCAGTACAATAATGCAATATCAGAAACAGGAAAAGTGAACACTTTGTGGAAAACCTCCATTCAGTCTGATGGGCAATCCTGAGATTCAACTGCCAATTACTTCAACTGTCCTTCTCACTCTTGTCTTGGCTTCTTACACTGTTCTACTGGAAGAGTAGACAAAGGAGAGAGGGTGGATGTTATTTCCTTGGATTTCCAGAAAACCTTTGACAAGGTGACGCACATGAGACTGCTAAACAAGAACCCACGGTATGACAGGAAAGATACCAGAATGGACATAAGATTAGCGGGCTCGTATAAGGCAAAGAGTGGGAATAAAGTAGGCCTTTTCCAGTTGGCTGTTGGTGACTAGTGGCGTTCCACAGGAGTCAATGTTGGGTCCGCTACCTTTCACATTATATGTTAATGATCTGGATGACAGATTTGATGGCTTTGTGGCCAAGTTTACAGATGATCCAAAGATAGGTGGAGAGTCAGATAATGTGGAAGAAGGGCAACTGCAGAAGAACTTGGACAGATTAGGAGAACGTGCAAAGAAGTGGTAGATGGAATATGTTGTAGGGATGTATATGGTCATGCATCTTGATAGAAGGAATAAAGATATAGGTTATTTTCTAAAAGAAGAATGAATTCAGCAGTCAAAGATAGAAAGGGACTTGGGGCGGGGGGGAGGGTTAACTTGCAGATTGAGTCAGCAGTAAGGAAGGCAAATGCAATGTTGGCATTCATTTCCAGAGGACTAGAATTATAAAAGCAAGAACATAATACCTTATAAAGCCTTGGCACTGGACAAACCCCATTTGGAGAGTGAATAGTTTTGGGCCCCATATCCACAAAAGGACGTGCTGGCATTGTAGTGGGTCCATAGCAGGCTCACAAGAATGATTGCAGAAATGAACGAGTTAATGTATGAGAAGCGTTTGCTGGTTCTGGGCCTGTACTCACTGGAGTTTAGAAGAATGATATATAGAAAGGCCTAGATGAAGTCGATGTGGGGAGGATGTTTCCAATAGTGGGAGAGTCTAGAACCACAGGGCAAGTTTCAGAATAGAAGGATGTTCTGTTAAAACAGAGATGAGGAGGAATTTTAATCAGAGGGTGACAGATCTGTGGAACTCATTGCCAAAGACAATCATGGGTGCCAAATTACTGGGTATATTTAAAGCAGAGGTTGATAGGATTGTGATAAGGGCATCAAAGATTATGGGGGGGGGGAAGCAGGAGAAAAGGTTGGAGAGGAAAATTAAATCAGCCATGAGCAGACTCAATGAGCTAAATAGCTTAAATTCTGTTGCTATGCCTTAGGCTCATGTCATGGTACCCACTGTTAGCTTGAGGAGCTGTCTATCATTTTTCCCCCATCAGGTACATTGCATCCCTCAGGACTCAAAAATAGGTTTAACAATTTCAGATATAAAGATGTAACAAAAATGGCCAATGCTGTTGAAAAATGATCCACATGCAATTTAGTTCCCCTCTCCCCCCCCCCATAGATACTGCTTGATCTGTTGACTTGATGGACCGAATGGCCCAATTCTACACTCATGTTATATTTTCAATTACTGTTTTATATTTTTGTTAATTCCACAAGCTTCTATTCTGCTGGTACTATACACGACTCTTGAATTGTACAATAAAGAGAAACTCTCAATCTACCCCTTCATGGGTCTTGAATGTTGTCTACGTGCATTGCATGTTCTCTATTACTGTAGCATTATATCATTATTGCTCTTCCATTATTTTGATTTACATAATGCTCAGAATGATCTGTCTAGATAGCATTAAAACAAAGTTTTTCACTGTATCTCAATATAGGAGACAATAATAAACCAATCACCAAGCAGACATTATATTCACTAAGTCATTCAATATTCAACCTAGATAGAAAAACTTCAGAGAGATTCAGAATTTTCCAACACAGATGGTTAACACATGGCCTATTATAGCTGTGCCAGCTATAAAATGGTTGCTTAATTTCAAACCATCTTGTGGCATTCAATTCACAGCCCTGCAGCTAACAGCTCATGCAGTACACATCCACGACATTTTAAATGTAGTAAGGGATTCTTTAAAGCAATGTGTTCCCAATCCCCACTGCCATCCAGATGAAAGTAATTCCTCATCCTCCTTTAAACCCATAGCTCCTGGTTTCAAATGCCAGCAGATGGGAAAAGGTCCATACTGTTTCCTCCATTTAGGCCCCTCAGACTTTGCAGGTGCCGTGAAAATAATCCCAGAGTATCCAATCATTCCTCACAACCAGAAATGTCTCTGATACTAACAGCATACTCCAAATTTTCCTCTGCACCCTTTCCAGTATAATCACATCTTCTGTGGAATGCAGTCACTAGTATATACAATTCTCAGGCTGTGGCCTACCCAGTGGGTAGTTTTAGCACTGTCTCCCTGCTCTTGTAATCTATGCCTTGGCTAATACAGAAAAATATTTCAGCTGTGACTATGCCACAAGGTCACTCAGTTTCTCCACTTTTCTCCAAATTGTCCCTTTTTTTTCCCGCATGTTCCTTACCTGTTACAACTCATTTTCCTTTCTAACCAGATATTTGTATCTTCCCATAGTCTAAAACAATCCAACCTCCTGTCAACCACTGTTGTTTCATTTGCAAGAATCTTTATCACACCTCCAATGTTTAAGTTTAAATCTTTAAAACATAGAGCAAGAGGAACTGAGCACAAAGCCTTGTGGTATTTCGTATCTAAGAGACTTTCTTCATCGACTTCCTTTATTAATGTCCATGCTGACTGCCCTTCATTAATCTTCAATTCCCGAAATTGAAAATTTGATTTGTGCCTCAAAATGGATTCTAATAATAATTTCACTACTAGTGAAATCAATTTCACTCCTATATTTATCAATGTCAAGAATATATTATCAAGGTATACATGTGTTACCATGTACTAACTTGAGATTCATCTTCTTGCAGGGATTTACAGAAAAATAAAGAAATACAATAGTACCATGAAAAACTAAACATAAACACTGACAAACTAATATGCAAAAGACGACAAATTGTGCAAATAAAAAATAAATGTTAGGGAGAGAGAATCTGCGGTATGTCGAATGCCAGGTGCAAAGTGAAGTCTTTGGGGTAACTGTAAGTCTGTGTCTTTGCTATTGCTTTGCTCACACTGAGTGCTTGGTGACATTGCTGATGCTTGTGTTTTTTGCCGATGGGGGGGGAGGGGGAATTGTTGCTCGCTACTGCGTATGTACAGGAGGGTGGCGAGCTTGGGGGACTTTGGGGTTCTTATGTTTATCTGTCGTTCACTCTTTGGGGCACTTCTCTTATTTCATGGATGTTTGTGAAGAAAAAGTATTTCAGGATGTATATTACATACATTTCTCCAACATTAAATTGGACCTTTGAATCTTTGAGAACGTAAATTGTAGGGTCCTTGAAAGTGAGTCTATAGGTTGTAGAATCAGTTCAGAGTTGTGGTGACTGACGTTGGCCACACTGGTTCAGGAGCCTGATAGTTGTTCCTGAACCTGGTGGTGTGGGACGCAAGGCTCCTGTACATCCCGATGGCAGGAGTGAGAAGACGGCATCGTCTCGATGGTGGGGATCCTTACTGATGGCACCCTGCCCTCAAGTTTACCTGGTCCTTTTCCGACACCTCCCTCCCCTTTCTAGATCTTTCTGTCTCTGTCTCTGAAGACAGCTTATCCATTGATGTCTACTATAAGCCTACTGACTCTCACAGCTATCTGGACTATTCCTCTTCTCACCCTGTCTCTCGCAATTCCTCCGTCTCCGCCGCATCTACTCTCAGGATGAGGCTTTTCATTCCAGGACGAGGGAGATGTCCTCCTTTTTTAAAGAAAGGGGCTTCCCTTCCTCCACTATCAACTCTGCTCTCAAACGCATCTCCCCCATTTCACGTACATCTGCTCTCACTCCATCCTCCTGCCACCCCACTAGGAATAGAGTTCCCCTGGTCCTCACCTAGCACCCCACCAGCCTCCGGGTCCAACATATTATTCTCCATAACTTCCGCCACCTTCAACGGGATCCCACCACTAAGCATATCTTTCCCTCCCCCCACCCTCTGTTTTCCGCAGGGATCGCTCCCTACGCGACTCCCTTGTCCATTCGTTCCCCCCCCCATCCCTCTCCACTGATCTCCCTCCTGGCACTTATCCTGGTAAGCGGAACAAGTGCTACACATGCCCTTACACTTCCTCCCTTACCACCATTCAGGGCCCCAGACAGTCCTTTCAGGTGAGGCGACACTTCACCTGTGAGTCGGCTGGGGTGATATACTGCGTCCGGTGCTCCCAATGTGGCCTTCTATATATTGGCGAGACCCGACGCAGATTGGGAGACCGCTTTGCTGAACACCTACGCTCTGTCTGCCAGAGAAAGTAGGATCTCCCAGTGGCCACACATTTTAATTCCACATCCCATTCCCATTCTGACATGTCTGTCCACGGTCTCCTCTACTGTAAAGATGAAGCCACACTCAGGTTGGAGGAACAACACCTTATATTCCGGCTGGGTAGCCTCCAACCAGATAGCATGAACATCGACTTCTCTAACTTCCGCTAATGTCCCACCTCCCCTTCGTACCCCATCCGTTATTTATTTTTATACGCACATTAATCTCTCACTCTCCTTTTTCTCCCTCTGTCCCTCTGAATATACCTCTTGCCCATCCTCTAGGTCCCCCCCCCCCACTTGTCTTTCTTCCCGGACCTCCTGTCCCATGATCCTCTCGTATCCCTTTTGCCTATCACCTGCCCAGCTCTTGGCTCCATCCCTCCCCCTCCTGTCTTCTCCTATCATTTTCGATCTCCCCCTCCCCCTCTCAAATCTCTTACTAGCTCTTCCTTCAGTTAGTCCTGACGAAGAGTCTCGGCCTGAAACGTCGACTGTGCCTCTTCCTAGAGATGCTGCCTGGCCTGCTGCGTTCACCAGCAACTTTGATGTGCATTGCTTACTGATGGATGTTGCTTTCTTGTGGCACTGCTCCTTGTACGTGTGCACAGTAGTGTGGAGGGATTTGCCTGTGATGGACTGGGCTGTAACCATCACTTTCTGTAGATATTTCTGTATCTGAGCATTGGTGTTCCCATGCTAGCTGTGATGCAACCAATTAGGATACTCCCCACTGTGTACCTCTAGAAGTTTGTCAAAGTTTTACATGACATGCCGAATCTATGCAAATTTCTAAGGAAGTTGAGCCACTGTCATGCCTCCTTTGCGATGACACTTATGATCTGGGGCCAGGACAGACTCCCTGATGTGAAAATGCCAAGGAATGTTAAATTACTCTCTCCACCTCTGTGTCCCCGATGAGGACTAGCACATGAACCCCCCCCTCCCCCACCGTCCTTTCCTCCTGTAGCAACCAGTCATCTTTGGATTTGAGTGAGGGAACTTTATTTTGGTACCTTTCAACCAGATTTTCCAATCTCCCTCCTGTATGCTGATTTGCCACCACCTTCAATTCGATCAACAACAGTGGTATTGTCAGCAGTCTTAAATATGGCATCGGGCCTGTACTTAGCCACACAGTTACAGGTATAAAGAAAGCAGAGTAAAGGGCTAAGCACACAGCTCCATAAAGGCAGTGGATTCCAGTTAAATATCGCATTACTTAAATCGAGGCAGCCACTTAATTGGGATAACTCTTAAAGAATAAAAACTAATTGATCAAATAGCTGGAATTCCCTTCCTTTATTTGGGACATAATGCTGCCTTTTTTTTAAAAAACTACAGTGGATTCCACTTAATTGGGACACATCCGGACCGGTATGTTTTGACCCAATTAAGCAGCAACTCCAATTAACTGAAGTTTCATTGAAATAGTTAAAAAAAAGGATTTAAAAAAAAGACAAAATACTGAGTAACAAATTATGCATTTAAATGAGATACGGAATAAAATAGAATGCTACTACAGTATTATAAAACTGTATTAGCTTCTAATAGTTATTGACTATATAGTTAGTTATTAATCCAGTATACACTGACATGTTCTTTTGATTGACTGACTGTAAATGAATAAAATCAGCCTCCAAGAGGACCACGAACTTGTTGTGGTTTGGAGTCCTGTGTGCCTCAATGACTTGGAGAGCTATGTTGGCTGGAGTCAGGGCTTTATTCTTTGGCTTTTGGTAGGTTCACCAATGCCAAACAGGTAAAAAGGCAGAGGCCAGATTAAGAGTGATCCACCAGTCCTCCAGGTTCAGGGATTCAGCTCAGGGCTAACAACCCTGATTGGCCAAACAAAATGGTTACTAAAACAGCAACGAAGAATCGTTCTTCTTCTGAGTGCAACGGTGTTTCTGACTCTCCACCCCGGACTTGCCTGACTGACAGTAGTGAAAACCGAGGGGAAGCTACTGACATGATGAAGGAAGCCCTGAACACCACCAGATATGGAGGCCCTTCATTGTTACCCTAAACACCAGTGACAAAATGGGCAATATGCAGGAAGAGTGCTTATTGCAGATACAGCAACAGACCTTCTTCACACAATGTTTTAGACAATTGCATCCTCCAAATCTTCATTTTCTTTTGTAACATTCAAGATGATTGTCGATATCTTCAAATTCGTCTTAGTTCCAAACTTGTTGGAACAGTGAAATAGTTTCATTTTCACTCTCAGCTGTTTCAGGCATCTCCAAACCTGAAAGTTTGAAACTGCAGTGAGCAAACCAGTTCTGAATTGCCTTACTATTTATTACTCGCCAATGATCAGTGAGAAAAATCACTGATTTTTGAACACAAACACATGCAACTGACACTATTTAAGAACTGTTTAAGCATAGTGTAGTGTCTAACGGTCACACAATGTGAATGTGAATGATGCTAGTTAGAACATGTTCGGCAATAGTATCGTGCCCCTATTGAGCGTCATAAATAAAGGAAATCACGGCTATTTTCTCAATTAGTTTTTGTTCTTTAAGAGTTGTCCAAAGATTAAATGATGGCCAAATTAACAAGAATCCACTGAATTTCCATGAAACTTTGGCTAATTGGGTGAGCCACTTAATTGGGCACAGTATACTGATCCCGATTTTCCTAATTAACCGGAATCTAATGCATATCCCAAAGAAATTTCACATGCTACCTCTTTAAGTGTATCATTGTTGTCACAATAGCAGAGGACAAATGATAACTACAAGTTATTCATTTGGCCTTAGCGCAGCATGGAAAGGATAATCAGAAGGGTTGATGGGCATTATCAGAGAGAATGGATCAGAGGGAAATAAGTGAGTTGGGTGGGATTAATAGAAACATAGAAAATAGGTGCAGGAGTAGAGCCTGCATCGCCATTCAGTATGCTCATGGCTGATCATCCAACTCAGAACCCTGTACCAGCCTTCCCTCTATACCCCCAATCCCTTTAGCCACAAGGGCCATATCTATAATATAACATATAATATATAATGAAATGGCTCCTTGAGCCATCATAGACTTGCTGGACTGAACAGTCTCCTTCTATGTTTTTCCCGTTTTGTCCGAGGTCAAATTTTATTCTCTGAACTTCACCCCTCAGTTTTGGCCTTAAGGAGCCGAATGCAGTCAGCACAGTATTTACGGGTCCTGGGTATGACTCTAAGCTGCAACCGGTGATGAGGCTCTGATTGGGAACTTTCAGAGTTTTGGGGAATGTGGAGTTACCCCTTAGTCATTCATTGCTCTGACCCGGAATGGTAGCACCTGCAAGGGTTCCTGCTCAGGATACGAGCGAAAGCCAACGGCAGATCTGGCAGGTTCAGTAACTGAACTTATGACGGAGAAGGTGGATGAGCTAGGACCTCAAATATCAATGGCTAAAGTATAGGCGGATGAACATTTGGGAAGAAAAATGGCGATTTCTTTAGTTCGCCCAACGGTAGGCAATAGCAAACCACCATTGCTAAATACTAGGTTTCCTAGAATCTATTTGCTAAGAAAACCATGGTCAAACTCACAAAATGTATCACACAACAACAACGTCAAGAGGATCTTCAAGACAATTCTGAAGATGCTTCGCTCGGTAGGGTTGATTCTGGTCAGCAGGGGATCCCCGACCGTCATCAGGCTACTGCTCATAAAATTCAAGTAACACAAAAGAAAATTATTGCCACTTGGAATGTAAGAACCCTATCAAGCAGGAAGATTGGACAATGTGATAAATGAAATGGAAAGACTAAAGATTAACATCATGGGAATTAGCGAAGGTCGTTGGATAGGTGCTGGAATGTGTCAGAATAGAAGTAAAACACTAACTTATTCTTGTGCAACATCCCATACTAATGGAGTAGGAATTCTTATGGATGAAAACATGGCAAAAAGTGCTTTAGGGCATTGGGCAATATCAGAAAGAGTGCTCCTTGTTAGATTCAGAGGACAACCATTTGATTTAGCAATTATACAGGTATATGCACCAACAACAGATGGAACAAATGAGGATATAGATAAATTCTATGAAGAGCTTGAACAAGCAAAGAATGGATGCAAATCTCAAGATATTGTTATTGTCAAGGGAGATCTAAATGCTAAAGTAGGACAAAGTGCTGATGGAAATACCATAGGAAAATTTGGACTAGGGGAAAGAAATGAAAGAGGTGAGAAATGGATAGAATGGTGCAAGATGAATAATCAGGTCATTATGAATACTTACTTTAAAAACCATCCAAGACGCTTGTGGACCTGGAAAAGTCCAGGTGATAACACTAGAAATCAAACTGACTTTATTACTATAAACCAAAGATTTAGAAACTCAGTGACTCAATGCAAAACATATCCAGGTACAGACTGTAATAGTGACAATAATCCAGTAGCACGTCATGTAAAAGTAACACGTAAAAAACTGAAGAAGCAAAAACCTGAACAATCCCTTGACTATTTGCAATTAATTAAAGAAGAAAACTTAAGACAAAAATGTACAATTGAAGTAAGGAATAGATTTCAAAGTCTAGAAATAGAATCTGTTGAAGATGATAGCAATCATGTAGAAATGAAATTTAACCCTCTAAAGGATGCCTTGGTGGAATCAGCAAAGTGTGATTCCTAAAAAAGAAAAAAGCACAAAGAATACATGGATGTCAGATGAAATTAAAAATCTAATAGAAGAAGAGATCCTATAGAATATAAGTACTTAGATAAAAAAGTTAAAAGCTTATGTCAAAAAGCTAAAGAAGAATGGTTAAACCAGGAATGTGAGCAAATAGAAAGAATCCCTATTACTGATCCAAAAAGGTTACATTAACAAATCAAGAATATCACTGGTAAAAAGCTCCTCTGTTCTTCAGGTGGATGTTTGAAAGCAAAGGACGGTACCATTATCATGGAAAAAGATGAGATTATGAACAGATGGACTGAGTATATTCAGGAATTGTTTGAAGACGATCGAGACGAGAAACCAGAAATTAAGAAAAACATTGAAGGTCCAAATATTTTAAAATCTGAAGTTCGTAATGCAATAAATAAGATGAAGAAAGGAAAGGCAGCAGGTCCTGATGAATTAGTAATAGAACAAATTATCGTCCTTGAAGATTATGGAATTGAAAAACTTACTGATTTAATCAATGACATTTATGAGACTGGAATAATACCAGAAGAGATTTTAAAAAATCAGTATTTATCACTCTTCCTAAGAAACCTGGAGCAATAGAATGTGAATTACATGGGACCATAAGTTTAATGAGTCATATCACCAAGATACTTCGAAGAATTTTGATGACGAGCTAAAAGTAAGATACAAGCTGAAATAGGTAAAGAACAGGGTGGTTTTGTGAAAGACAAAGGTACAAGAAACATGATATTAATGTTAAGGATACTATCAGAACAAACTATTCAAGTGCAAAAAGATTTGTTTGTTTTATTGACTACACATAAGCATTTGATAAAGTGAAGCAAAGTAAGTTATTTGAAATATTACAGAAAACTCAAGATCTAGATTCAAAAGACCTCGGCCTAATCAGAAATCTGTACTGGGAACAAACTGCCGCTGTAAAAATAGATGGAGAAGTGAGTCAGTTTACAAAAATCAAGACAGGCGTTAGACAAGGGTATAACTTCTCCCCTGATTTATTTAATGTGTACAGTGAAACAATATTACAAAAAATAACAGACATCTTGGGAATCAAATTTGGCGGTGAAAAAAATCAATAATTTCAGATATTCCCTTTGACACTGTGTTAATTGCAAGTATGGAGGAAGAACTACAAAACTTAATTGATATAAAGTAAAGTTATGGCATCCGTTGCGAGACCATGGATCTGTGCCTGGAAAGTCTTCACTCTCCAGGGCGCAGGCCTGGGCAAGGTTATATGGAAGACTAGCAGTTGCCCATGCTGCAAGTCTCCCCTCTCCACGAGGCCAATGTAGTCCAAGGGAAGGGCATTAGGACCAATACAGCTTGGCACCAGTGTTGTTGCAGAGCACTGTGTGATTAAGTGCCTTGCTCAAGGCATTCCCTCGGCTGGGGCTTGAACTCACGACCTTCAGGTAGCTAGTCCAATGCCTTAACCACTTGGCCACGTGCCCACACTTTAATTGATATAGTTGTTGAAGAAAGTGCAAAAATGGGTCTATCTATCAATTGCAGAATGTATGGTGATATCCAGAAAGAAGGAGAATCCTATCTGCAGGCTGAGAATAAACGGGGAAGACATAAAACAAGTACAGAACTTTTGCTACTTAGGAAGCTGGGTGACATCAGATGGCAGGTGCGACATGGACATCAAAAGAAGAATAGGGATGGCAAAAGACACCTTTACGAGAATGAAGAGTATACTGACCAACGCTAAACTAGGCATGACAACCCACCTCAGAGCACTGAAATGTTACGTTTTCCAGTTATGTTATATGGCTCAGAATGTTGGACAATATCTAGTAATATGAGGAAACAAATTGAAGCGGCAGAGATGTGGTTTTTGAGGAGGATGCAAAGAATAACATGGACGCAACGGATATCTAATGAGGATGTCATGAACAGAGCAAACACAAAAAGAGAAAATGTATGAGATCATGAAAAGACAACGTAACTTCATTGGGCACGTGATTAGTCATAATCATAGTCTTAGTCATACTTTATTGATCCTGGGGGAAATTGGTTTTTGTTACAGTTGCACCATAAATAATAAAAGGAGTTAGTAATTAGTAATTATGGGAAAGATTGAAGGGAAGAAAGCAAGATGAAGACAAAGCCAAATGGTGATGGAGACAACAGCCAGAGAACTAGAAATGAATACCAAAGAATTGATCCACTTGACCCGAAACAGGAGTGTATGGGCCATGGCAGTCAAAGCTCAAACTGGGCACGGCACCTGATGATGATAATGATGATGATGATGACAGTTTTTACAAGCCAATGCACTGTTAGAATGTGGAAATATTGCTATGAAGATCTATTAGAAATGTCCACTCTACATTCCTGCCAATGAGGTATCAACAAACATAAGCAAGATTAGGTTTAAGATCATTGTCATTGAATGCTTTTAAAACAGAAACACTGTTGAAATTGCAACATATTTCACGTTTTGTTGTAGTATATTGAATTTTTGAGGACTTGATCCTGAAGATATTGATTCCTCACAGATTGTGATGACAGGCAAGCACTGACATTATCATGTACATCCGGAAGCGGGAACACACCTTCAGCATATCAAGAGGATTACGATCAATCTGAAGAAATGTCAGAGCAGAATTCAACTGAGCCTTCAATACCACTTGTCAAGCTGTATCTTGCTTATGAAGTCTGTCAACTTTATCCATTCCAGATATAATACTCTGAATATGTCAGCCGCAGCTCAGTTGACAGCACTCTTATCAGGAGAGTTGGGGTTCAATTCCCTCTTTGTTGTGCACGTGACCAAGTGGTTAAGGCATTTGTCTAGTGATCTCAAGGTCGCTAGTTCGAGCCTCAGCTGTGGCAGTGTGTTTGTGCCCTTGAGCAAGGCACTTAACCACACATTGCTCTAGTGTCTGTGCGAGGAGTGGCGCCCCACACAGACTTCCAATCTGCGCCTTGTAAGGCATGAAAATGCCCGACGCAGGCCTCTCATGGTCTGAGTTGACGTTCCCTTCCCTCACACTTCAGTGCAGTCTGAAGAGGTGCTACTCAAGAAGAGATGCTACCTCTTGAAATCGGATCTATCACCACCACTCCGGCAAATGTAAAATGTTTAATGATACCATTTTAAAGAAAGATGTAGGAGTTATCCCCAATCAATATTTACTCCCCAAAATCAACAAAGCAGAAGAAAACTATCTGGTCACTAAACTAGCTGCTACATTTACCATATTACAATCATGATTACCTGACACTTCATTAGCTGTAAAGCACATTGGATGCCACAAAAATGTGAAACACTTTAATTAAATGCAAGGTTTCCTTTTCAAGTTCTCTTCACTCTCGTACATTTTATGGTGATGAAACCTTAAGATCTGGGTTCATGATGTTTCAGTTTTATAAGTATTTAAATCACAATTATCTTAAACATAGACTTCCATTTACTTAATACCTCATTGGCAAGAATGTGAACTGGACAGCTCCTGTGTGCTGATTTTATGTTTACTTATTTTGTTGGGTACATGTGGGATTTTATCGTTACAACTTGCTTGTATTTTGTACGCAAACAACAGGAATTCTGCAGATGCTGGAAATTCAAGCAACACACATAAAAGTTGCTGGTGAACGCAGCAGGCCAGGCAGTTACTTGAGGTTTATTTAACTGAGAAACACTCAGCTGCAAAAAACACTAGAACTTTGACAAGTTGTCAAACTGCAGCAATTCAATGAAGTAAGGCCTCATGTTTTGCTCCTCCCTAGTTACTGCTGGAGGACAGATCCCTGCAGTAACATTAGTATAATTAAAACAATGCAAATAATGTTCATACACTTGGTCTACTGTTGTATTGTTATGTCTCACACAAATTGTCTTTTGCAAATCCACTGCAAAAAAAAGAGCAGGGAATAGTAATACAGTGTTTGAATTGTTCTGTAAAGAAATGACATGGAGGCAAAGGGACTAAATAATACGAAATGTTGACCGAATTGTTTTCTTCCTTTATTGCATCTCCAAATTCGGTGCCAACTAATTATAAATTTCAGAGACAGGAGATACAACTTTGTTTAAACAAAGACCACCAACATATCTCAGAAAGATTATTGTGGTTCTTTAAAGTGGAAGTAATAATAAGGAGGAAGCAGCGGAAATGACAAGAAAACCTCTTATTTGATTATTTATTGGAAAAGCTAAATCCTGAAAACTGAATATCTGTAGAAATTGCATCTGGAAAATAATCCTCCTTGGAAACACAGATAAGTAGTGCAAAATGAGCTAGTTTCTCTCATTCTAGAATTTTAAGCTAGAAATTAATTTGCATCATTAAAAAGGACACTGAAATGTCATTGCACAAATATTTTTATTGTGAGCCTGTATCATAAAGTTCTGTAAACTAAGGCGTAAGATAACAGATGCTATTGTTGCATTTTTGCACCAACCTTCAAATGCAAATAATAAAGGTGCGGAGATGGGGAGGAAAGCCCATCAGGAAGACTAATGGTCATGGGCCCAATCTGGCACAGAGAGCAGGATACCTGGACTTTGAAGATCAGGAATTATCAAGAAATTGTAATTAGCAGCTGAGAAGGAAACTGAAGTCCAAGAAATCACAGTGATGTCAGCAGACCCATGATGGTCACTTGCATTGGGCTTGAAACTGCTCAAAGAGGCCCCTCTTAAACCATGTAAAATGTCCCATGTACCTCTGACTATTGGATATGTAACTGGCATTGTACAAGGCTAATTTCTGAATTGAAGAGTTCTGTTAAATTCCAGAATGGCAAGAGTCAATCTAAAAATGTTTGAAACCTCATTCCACTTTGGAACAAGCAAATTCAGATGTGTGGCACCAAAAAAAAAGAGAGCTTTTGGTCTCAATTTCCACAGCACAATACCTTACATTTTGAAACAAATGGAGGCATGTAATGGGTCTCCATAATCTTTAATGATCTATCCCTGTTACATGCAGAAAGGTGAGGTAGGTGTTCTGCAAGTTTATAAGCAGTGGGTCTCCATAAACTTCAATAATCTATCCTTATTACAGACAGTAAGATGAGGAAGGAAACACTGCTTAATTTCTTGCTGCCTAGAAGGAAATAAATTACTTTAAGGATTTTACTGCTATCAAGAAATACAGGAACAGTTTCTAAGGTTCACCATTTACTTGTTTGCCGAGATATTAGGGATGTTCAGATATGGAGTGTGATGGGTTACAAAATTTCACATTGTTCTGTTCATTTTCAAATGTAATCTCCAGGGTTCTTTTGCATGCAACAAATAAATACTACAAGTTTACATTGTGTTAAACTGCAAGTAGTTGAATCTTTAGATATACATATAATTACATCAATTTCAACAAGTCAGAGATTCACAACAGCAAACAAATGACGAAGGAGATCGAAACATGGCAAAACTGTCCAGAGCAGCATCACTATTTCAAGTTTTGATGATTCTAAATACAATCTTTTTTAAAATGCATGTGTCATGAGAAAATCCTGTCAAATTCTCCAAGAGGTACGATCGTATCGATAATGCAAGAGATTCTGCAGATGCTAGAATTCCAGACCTACACTCACAAAATGTTGGATGAAACTCAAAAGGTCAGGCAGCATCTATGAAGAGGAATAAAGAGCCGACATTTCAGGCCAAGATCTTCATCTAGACAGGGAAGGAAGGGGGAAGAAGACAGAAAACGTCTGAGGGGAAGGAAAGGAGTACAGGCTGAAAGGTGATTGGTGAAACCAAGTGAGGGGAAAGGGAGGCGGCTGGGGGAGGGAGAGTGAAGTGAAAAGCATGGAGGTGGTAGATGAAGGAGGAATAATCTGATAGGAGACGAGAATGGACCTTGGGAGAAAGGGGAGGAGGGGCACCAGAGAGAGGCGAGGAGAAGAAAAGGAGCAAGAGGGGAGTCAGAGTGGGGAATGGCAAGTGAGAAAAGGAGGAGAGGGGAGAAATTACGGGAAGTTGGAGAAATCAATGTACACGTCGTCAAGTTGAAGACCAGCCAAACAGAATATCAGGTGTTGCTCCTCAAACTTGAAAGTGGCCTCTCATGTCAGTAGAGGACCTGAGACATTATCAATGTTAGCCTCAACATTGACAAGTTACGTTACCACTTAGGAATGAAACAGTGACATCAACTTGCCAGTCAGCTCATTGGCTCTAGGAAATCCTAAAATAGCAACACTGCTTCACAAAAGTAAGTGGCATCCAATATGACAAGTTGAACCAGAAAAGTATCTCAGCAGTATAGCTTATTAAGTGAAAGATATTATACTATAGTTTGTTAACTGAAAAGATTGAATATACATACAATGGTGTATCACCAAAGTTCATAAAAATCATAGTTTCAAATTCTGATTAAGCTGCTGGCTGGTATTGGCAACCTTGAGCCAAAGAATGAAAATAAAACCAAAGTCGCAACCATTTTGAATAGAAGGAATCATGGTGAAAAGTAAATGCATATGGAAATCAGTGATGAAACCCTGCTTGAATGAAACGGGTGAATGACACTTCCTGACCAACTCAAAAATGAATAATAACCTCTTGTTTGAAATGTTATGCCTGAACTATAGTCCCAGACTCTCTGGAACATTCCTTCATTTCTGGAAGAAAGTCACAGAAGGAAAAAGACATTCTAGGGAGAAGAATATTTTGAAATATTTATCCATCGCACCAATTCTATTGAAGACCTCCAAGACATCAAAATAAACTACAAGTTCAAAGTAGTATATGAAGAATTGTTAACAACTTTATTCTGTTCACCAAAGAGGAAGAAAATAGGTAAGTCACTCAGATTGATAACTAGTGTGGTTATGGAGTGGGGTACTAATCCAAACAGTCAATTCATTTATTGAAACATCAATAACTGTACAATGTACTCCAAGAATGAACACTGCATAGTAGCTTCTTCCTGCCATACAGCATTCATGCTTTCATTGGGAAGGTCTCACTTTTGACACTGCTGATACAGTTCATCTCAAAATCAGTTTAGTGGCTACAAACACCCATATAAAGTACTATCAATTCCAAGACCCACTGAAATTCTGCAGCACTTCACAGCACTTTGGTACAAATTACAAGGACTTACTTGTATAAAAACACAGTACTGTATAAAGAAGTTGGGGGGGGGGCCTCGAAACTGTTCTAGTTTTCACTTAGATTATATGTGATTTGAACCTGGCAGTCAGCTGCATAACCATGCATTTGTATCATGTAATTTGCTTATATAAAGCAAGAGTGTTCAGTTGCACATTACTTCAGAGAGCGGAATTATCAACTTAATGTGTGCATCGGGATTAGTTGGGTTGGGACACTCATACTCTACAACTTGTTCATACCATAAACCCCTGCATGTATCACCTTTGCGCATATACAGACTCCAATAAAATCTGAAAATGCGCGAAAATATCAAGTCCAAGGTTCTTCAGCAGATACAGGGTTCTGAGAAGGGTCCCAGACCTGAAACATCGCTTTGTATAAGGACAGGTATAAAACAGAATATGCTGCCTGACTGGCTGACAGTATTCAGCTTTCCTACTTTTATAGCAGTACTTACAGAGATGGGATACATTGCAAGCTGTAAAAAAAATAAGGATTTGTTTTCGTAAATTAGATCATACACATAAACCATTGGAGTTGCAGAATGAGATGAGGTCTGAATGATTACACCATGTCATAGCCACCCTGAAGTATAGGCAGAATTTTACTCGCATTTCAACAGAGGCCTTTCTTCCGAATCGAAGAGGTTGTAACTCCACACTTTAAAATTCTCTCGTGAATCCTTAAATTTAATTCTTGCACTAGGCCAGAACACAACTCAGGAGTCTCAACTTTTGCTGTCTAACTTACCATGCTGACGAAAATTAAAGCCTTCAGGTTAGGCTGAGGGGCATTTCATTCAGCAGCGGCCGGACTACTGCTCTCGCCACTCCGGAGAAGAGAAAGCCTCCAGAGCACTCCCTCCCTCGAAGCCGTGGACTATGAGCCTAGATGCGGCGCTTCAAGGAAGCTCTCACTTCTGCAGCCTCGCTGAGGAAAGCTTGCAACGTCATCACATGCCAACACACCAAGTATCTGTGAATACCCAGTGCCGAAGCGTCGGCGGAACTGAACAAAGCATCCCGTAGGAAGAGGTTTTCTGCATTGGAATTAAATACAAATCAATGAATGCAAAGACCCGTCAAACCCCCCAACCTCACTTCCCCTTTCACGGCGATTTCATTTGTAACGCGTGATAATTACGCACACGAACATTTGCAGCACGTCTTGCTTAGACGGACGTGTGTGTAGCTGTTTGACAGCGCTCTATTTCTCTTCGCATGCCTTTAATCAGGCCGGCGATATCTCAAGCGAAAGCTTTAGACTGGCGGTTGTGAAGAATGCTGTTCTTTAGACTGAACTACTGCATCTGCTCTAATCAGCTGGGGAAAAATCTGCACTGAGCAAATTAATTAACAAATCCATTCATAAGCATTCAATTTTAACTGGTGCATTTTAACAATGTAATTCACAATTTATGGTAATAAGGTAATATATTTCTGGTAGCTGCTTCGAAGATTGCTAATTTTACAATTATCTTCACTTTTATACTTTCTACTAATACGGGGAAGGGGTTATTTAGTAGATCGGTTCAATGCCGGCTAGAATTTCTTCCAATCTCCCTTTCCTCTAAATCCAATTCACTTTATTTTCCCTGTCACCTATACCTCCTCGAACGCCTATCAATTAATCCCTGGATTGTGCTGCCACACACCTACACTAAGGCAATTTACAGTAGCCAACAGATTTACCAGCATGTCCTTGGGATGTGGAAGGAAAGTGGAGCACCAGAGAGAACGTGCAAACTCCACATAGGCAGGTATAAAGGTCGGGATGGAACCTGGGTCATGGGGCTGTTAGACAGCAGCACTAATCGTTGCGCCCCTGTGCTACAGCATGAAACGTGTTAACAATTTATTTATTAAATAGGTGCAATTAAAAGGGACCAATTCCTTGCCTTTGAAATTATGAATGGAAACTAGGAATTTGCCATTGTTCAAGGTTTGGCATCCGATGACTTATTAGAACAATAAACCATATTTCAGAACCTAGAATGCAGCCTTATATAAATTCATGCATGAATGATGCAGCTTTGCTTCAGAACACTGTTGGATAATACTTCCTCAGCCTCTGCACCAAGCAGCTCAAATCCCCAGAGATTTCAACCTGCATCTACTGCAACTGATGAATTCTCTCTGAATTCATAGCCCTCATAGCCTTTCCTAATATGACACTCCACAAAAGCCCTCCTCTCTCTATTCATAGCCATGCTTTCGACCTCACCATTTCATGTGGCCTTTTTATTCTAGTCATGGATATGGTGGGCAGACCACGTTCTGTTTATTGCAAGGATTATGCCCAAAAAGAGTTACTGTTATCCTGGGCAAATAAGGTACCCAGTTCACAACATCAGTTGCACACTGACCCTGGGAAGCCATCTATTCAGGCTGGCATGAAAAATGTTCATTTTTCAATGAATGCATACGTGTTCTGCAAGTCTTTGTATCAAGTTGGGCATGCACTCTGAATGTACAGGAGTTCGCAATGTCAATTGCAGCATGTTCAGAGACTGGAAGAGGCAGGGTTGAAGGGACAGTGGGCACACAGTTCATTATATCAGAAGGAAGAGTGAGATCAGATGATCACAGGAGATTGAACAGTGGATGGGGAAAGGAATTCTTAGGTATGCAGAAGAACAGAGGTCTGGAAGGGGTGAGTGAAAAGAGATCATAGAGGGAAGGAGTTCCTGTATGAAGACCGTGGAAGGATGATCAAAGGAGGGAGAAATGAGGGAACTTTGGTTGGGAGAACAAATTAGAAGCTTGTCTAGAAATCAGGAAAGAAGTAGGAGACTAGGGGGTAAGAGAACAGGGGATCGGAGTGGAGAGAGAGGACTGTAGATCAAGAGCAGGGGTCCGTGAATTGGAGTGATTATTAAGAGATAATGAAAAAATTGGAAGGGAGACAGGAGATTGGAGGATTATGATGTGGGATAGGTGGAGAAAGAGGAGTGCTAAGGATTTGGGGGACGGCAGATTTGCAATGAAGAGAGGTTAAATTGGAAAGGAAGGTTTTCAAAGCAGAATGAAATTATCAAAGTTCAATGGCAAGGACTGAGAATCAGAGGAAGGAGATGACACAGGTTTGTGTGGTGATTGGGATACGTTATGGATAACAAAGTAGCAGATGGAGTACAGTGTCAGGAAGTGTATGGCTATGCACTTTGGTAGAAGAAATAAAAGCATAGACTATTTTCTAATTGGAGAGAAAATTCAAAAATCTGAGGTGCAAAGGGACTTGTGCAGGATTCCATAAAGGTTACTTCACAGGTTGAGTTGGTGGTGAGGAAGGCAAATACAATGTTAACATTAATTTAGAGAGGACTAGAATATAAAAGCAAGTATGTAATGTTGAGCAATACTCACAAAATGCTGGAGGAACTCGGCAGGCCAGGCAGCATCTATGGAAAAGAGTATAGTTGACGTTTTGGGCCGAGACCCTTCATTGCCTGGCCTGCTGAGTTCCTCCAGCATTTTGTGCATGTTGCTTGGCTTTTCAGTATCTGCAGATTTACTCTTGTATGTAATGTTGAGGATTTACAAGGTACTGTTGAAACCCCGCTTGGAGTATTCTGAGCAGTTTTGGGCCCCTTATCTTAGAAAGGATGATCTGACATTGGAGAGGATTCAAAGGAGGTTCTCAAAAATGATTCAGGGATTCAAAGGCTTTTCAAATGAGGAGCAATTGATGGCTGTGGGCCTGTTCTCACTGGAATTCAGAAAAATGGAAGGGAATCTCATTGAAACCTATTGAATGTTGAAAGGCTTTGACAGAGTGGTTACGGAGAGGATGTTTCCTGTGGTGGGGGAGTCTATGACCAGAGGTCACAGCCTCAGAACAGAGGGACATCAACTTAGAACAGAAATGAGGAGGAATTTCTTTAGCAAGAGTGGTGAATCTGTGGAATTCATTGCCTCAGGCGAGTGTGGAGGCCAAGTCATTGAGTATATTTAAGACAGAGGTTGATAGATTCTTGATTAGTTACAAAGGGTTACGGGGAGAAGGCAGGAGCTTGGGGTTGAGAGGAAAATTGGATCGGCCATGATGAAATGGCAGAGCAGACTCGATGGGCCAAATGGCCTAATTCTGCTCCTATATATTAAGGTCTAATGGTTATTGGATGGGAAATAAAGATCAGAGTTGAGAGACAGGATAAAATTCCCTTAACTAAAATGTTCAGCAGGCCCTCAAACTGTACATCCAGCATTCACTACACAAGTGCACCCTGAAAGTTGTACTGGTGATTCTGAATGGTGCAATTGTATTATTTATAGTGCATTTGTGCACTGTCATGTCGATACTCTTGCACTTGTAAAGTATGTGTGATTCTGCTGACAGTGGTTTCATGGTGTGATGCTTGTTTTCCACCCTTGCTGCTTTGCTCTTTTTGCACTGTTATAGAGTCATGGAGCACTGCAGTGCAGAAACAGGCCCTTCAGCCCATCTAGTCTGTGCCAAACTGTTATTCTGCCTATTCCATCAATCCACACCTGGACCATAGCCTCCCATCCATGTGGTTATCCGAACTTCTTTAAAATGTGGAAATCGAAGCCACATCTACTACCTCCGCTGGCAACTTGTCCACACTCACACAACTCTCTGAGTGAAAATGTTCCTCCTGAAGTTCCCCTTAAATAATTCACCTTGCACCCTTAACCCATGACCTCCTGTTCTAGGCTCACCCAACCTCAGTGGAAAAAGTCTGCTTGCACTTACCCTATCTATACCCGTCATCATTTGGTGTACCTCTATCAAATCTCTCCTCATGCTCCTACTCTCCAGAGAATAAAGTCCTAAACTATTGAACCTTTCACTATAACTCAGCTCCTTATAAATGTTCTCTGCACTCTTTCAATCTTGTTGATATCTGTCCTATGGATAGGGAACCAAAAATTGCACACAATACTCAAAGTTAAATGTAAATTTATTGTCAAAGTACATCAATGTCACCATATACAAACTTGACATTCATTTTCTTGTAGACATATTTCAGAAATCTAATAACGATAATAGCATCAATGAAAGACTGCACCAACAGGGTGGACAAGCCAGTGTGTAGAAGACAGCAAACTGTACCAACACAAAAACAAAGAACAAAAAAGAAATTATAGTAATAATACAAAAGCAATAAATATCAAGAATATGAGCTGAAGAGTCCTTGAAAGTGAGTCTATAGGTTGTGGGAATAGTTCAGAGATGGAACAAGGAAGTTGATTGAAGTTATCCCCTCTGATTCATGAGCCTGATAACTGAGGAGTAATAGCTGTTCCTGAACCTGGTGATGAGAGTCCTGAGGCTCCTGTACCTTCTTCCTGATGGCAGCTGTGAGAAGAGAGCATGACCTGGGTGGTGGAAGTCCCTGATGATGGATACTGCTTTCCTGAGATAACACTCCATGTGGTTATGCTGAATGGTGGGGAGGGCCTTATTCGCGATAGACTGGGCCATAACCGTTACTCTTTGTAGGATTATCCATTCGAGGGCATTGGTGTTTCCATAACAGGCTGTGTTGCAGCATCAATATACTCTCCACCACACATCTAGAGAAAAATGTCAAAGTTTTAGATATCATACCCAATCTTTGCACATTTCTAAGGAAGTAGAGGCACTGCCGTGCTCTCTTCATAAATAAACTTGAGTGCTGGGCCAAGGACAAGTCCTCTGAAATGATAACATCAAGGAATTTAAAGTTGCTGACCCTCTCCACCTCTGATCCCCTGATAAGGACTAGCTCATGGAATTCTGGAGGAACTCAGCTTCAAACTCTTCCTGAAGTAATAACCAGCTCCTTTGTCTAGCTGACACTGAGTAAGAGGTTATTATTGTTGTGTCATAATCAGCCAGATTTTCATTCTCCCTCCTACTTGCTGATTCATCATCACCTTTGATATGGCCTATGAAGTGGTATCATCAGCAAACTTAAATGTGGCATTGGAGCCATGCTTAGCCGCACAGTCAAAAGTGTAAAGTGAGTAGAAGAAGGGGCTAAGGACACAGCTTTGTGGTGAAGATTTTGGAGGAAATGTTGTTGCTAATCCAAACTGACTAGTATCTGCAAATTTGGCCTCACTGATGTCCATAAGACTATAAGATAAGGAGCAGAAGTAGGCCATTTGGCCCATCGAGACAGCTCTGCCATTCAATCATGGGTTGATCCAATTCTTCCAGTCATCCCCACTCCTCTGCTTTCACCCCATACCCTTTGATGCCTTTGCTAATCAAGAATCTATCTATCTATCTTTGCTTTAAATACACCCTGTGATGGCCTCTACAGCCACTCATGGCAACAAATTCCACAGATTTACCACCCTCTGACTAAAGTAATTCTCCACATCTCAGTTCTAAAAGGACATCCGTCAATCCTGAAGTCAAGCCCTCTTGTCCTAAAAATCCCCTACCATGGGAAATAACTTTGCCATATCTAATCCGTTCAGGCCTTTTAATAACCGGAATGTTTCTATGAGATCCTCCCTCATTCTCCTGAACTCTAGAGAATACAGCCCAAGAGCTGCTAGATGTTCTTATACATCTTCCACATAACATCCCAACTGCTGTACTCAGTACTCCGATTTATGAAAGCCAATGTGCCTAAAACCCTCTCTAAGACCTTACCTATTAATGACACCACTTTCAAGGAATCATGGATCTGTTTTCCCATATCCATTCATTCTACTGCACTCCTCAATGCCCTACCATTCACTGTGTAAGTCTTCCCTGGTTTGTCCTCCCTATCTGTAACACCTCACACTTGTCTGCATTAAATTCCAGCTGCCATTTTTCAGCCTACTTTTCCTGCTGCTCCAGATTCTGCTGCAAGCTTAAGTAGCCTTCCTCAATGTCTACTATGCTCCTAATCTTCAAGCCAAATTTGCTGATCCAGTTTACCATATTATCATTAATACAGATGACAACCAACAGTGACCCAGCACGACTTCCTGTGGCACGCCACTGGCATCAGGCCTCCATTTAGAGAGGCCACCAACTATTATCACTCTCTGGCTTCTCCCGCTAAGCCAATACTGAATTCAATTTTCTATTTCATAATGAATGCTAAGCAACTGCAATTTCTGGACCAAGCTCCCATGCAGGACTTTGTCAAATGCCTTGCTAAACTCCATGTAGACGACATCTACTACCTTTCCTTCATCACCCTCCTGCTAACCTACTCAAAAAAAACTCTACAATTGGTTAGACACAACCTATCACACACAAAGCCATGTTGACTGTCCCTAATCAGGCCCTGTCTATCCAAATATTTAAATATCCGGTCGCTCAGAATACCTTCCAACAATTTATGCTGCACACATAAACTCTGCTGCAAGGTCTAGGCAACTGCACAGGCAGGCTATGGAACAGGGTCGGTGATTGTGCTTGTGTGTGTGCACCTTCCAGCAAATTATTGTTTGATTATGGTAGTATTAACTCCCTTCTTTTCATTCAAGTCTTGTTGAGACTTGACCAAAAGCAAAGCAATGTTTAGATTCCTTGCTTACCCTTGCCCTTGTCTGGGAAAAAAGATGACCAATTCGACAGACACTGTAAAGAAGCGGTGTTCATTTGGTATTTAGTTATTGCTTCCACCACAGCGTTGGCATTTAATTTTCAGATTGAGAGTTTTAGGTAATGGCCCTGTTGACCTAGCATTTATTGTTTTTCCTTTCCATTAAATTAAGACTACACAGGAATCAAATATTGATGCACCCCATAATGTAGTGTATGTGTAAATGCGCATGTGTACAGAATGCATTTACTGAGGGCTCTCCGTCAACCTGGGCAGAGGGTATAGATTTATTATCAGTACTGGGTTGATGGTGACCTTAAAATCACCACAGATCTTGACAGACCCATTCTTCTTGACTATTGGGATGACTGGCTTTGCCCATGGGCTCCTCTGAAACTTGGAAGGAATTCTTTTTACCTCCATGTGTTCTAGCTCACTGACTACTTTATCATGGACGGTATAGGGAACCCGACGGGCTTTGCAAAACTTGGGTGTGTCATTTTCATTTAATACTATTTTACCCTTGATATGTTTGAGTTTTCCAATGTTATCAGAATACTGCTATGGCATCATCCAGTACCTTTCTTCATTCACTTTCAGTTGACACTATTGCAGGAGCTGTGGCATGTGGATGGTGGATGGATCTCCAATCACATCGTAGTTGTCTTAACTACTCATGGCCCCACAGTGCCAGCCCTCCTGTTTTTTATCACATACAAGCCCAACGTAGCTTGTTGGTTGTTGTATTTCACTGTGATGAATATCATTCCCACAGGAGTTAACTTTTCTCCAGTATAAGATCTTCGCAGACTTACAGTTCAATATCTTTGAAATGTCATTCAAACTCATTTTGTGGAATGGCTGAAACAGCTGAGCTAGTGTCCAATTCCGTTGTAATTAATTTGCCATTCACTTTTGTTGTAAGCCATATTGCTTGTCTATTGTTAGTTTTCACATCATAAATCTGAAGGCTACTCAGTGTTATGTCACTCTCTTAATTATCAGATTTTCCACCAACAACATGCAGATGTGTGCTCTTTTTCAAACCACACCTTCATTTTATATCCTTTTCATTTCCCTGTGCAGTTCATTTATTTTTGTCTGTCCAACATGCTCTTTGCAGGTGTTCCATTTTCTGCAAGTTTCGCCTTTAAACTTGTATTGGTCTGGTAATGTGAGCCACTACCAAAAGGGTAATATAATTTGTTCAGCCAGGCGAACCCTCGTTTGCGTGTTGTAATTTTGTTCACGTTTACTTTCATTCCTGACTGCAACTCAATTTTGTCTCTGTCCGCTGTTTCCATTGATACAGCTATTTCAACTGCTCTTTTAAATGTAAGTTGTGCTTCAGTTAGGAGCTGTTTTTGAATGCTTTCTTGTAGCATTTCACAAACTAAATGATCTTCCAGTGTATCATTAAGCCCATTATGGAACTAACAATGCTCAGACAATCTCTTCAATTCAGCCAATTACGCTAAAGAGGGCTCCCCTTTTTTAAAATCTGCTTATGAAACCTAAAGCATTCTGAAATCAACAATGACTTTAGTTCTAAGTGTTTCTGAATTAATTTCACAATATCGCCAATGCTCATTTCAGCTGGTTTGTTTGGAGCAGTCAAATGTCTAAGCAAACTGCATGCGTTTAAATCCAATATACTGAGCAAAATTGGTACTCGTTTCTCAGTGCCTATTTCATATGCTTCAAAATACTGTTCCAATAGTTCAGTATACCAGAGCCAATTGCCCGTTGTTTAATCAAACTCGTCAATCTTTCTGACGTAGCTAGCCTTTGCTGCTCTTCTTTTAAAATGACTATTGTCACCCGATACTCGCTCTCAATAAACCTGTGAACTCTTCTGTTTTCTGATTTTTTTTTAAACTAGATCCCGTCTTCCCTTTAGAAGAACATGTGCTGCTCTGCTTTTATGCTCGAAACTCCACCTTTTCTACATGCTGGGTATACATAGAAACATAGAAAACCTACAGCAAAATACAGGCCCTTCGGCCCACAAAGTTGTGTCGAACGTGTCCCTACCTTAGAAATTATTAAGGTTACCCATAGCCCTCTATTTTTCTATGCTCCATGTACCTATCCAAAAGTCTCTTAAAAGACCGTATCATATCCGCCTCCACCACCGTTGCTGGCAGCCTATTCCACGCACTCACCACTTTCTGCTTAAAAAACTTACCCCTGACATCTCCTCTGTACCTACTTACAAGCACCTTAACCCTGTGCCCTCTTGTCGCAGCCATTTCAGCCCTGGGGAAAAGCCTCTGACTATCCACACGATCAATGCCTCTCATCATCTTATACACCTCTATCACTGCCATTCCTCACTTGATTCTTTTAGTTTGAATGTTTTGCTGCACTTGAACAGGTTGATGGCAGTCTTGAGCTCATTATAAAAATACCTCATCACCAATGTTCTATTTTGTAATTTCAAAACATTAAATTAATACAAAGGAAGATATGGGAAGCTTGGAATGCAGGTGTAACTTCATCTTTAAGCGAGGCACACATGTGATGACGTATGCAAATCACGTATTTATACATATAATCCACAGTGAATTATTTAAATAAATAGAAAAGCTTAATCAACCAATATATATACAAGATTACTCAAATATAACTGAAATATTATATACACAACATCATCTATAAATTTGCTGAAGACACTATTGATGGCAGAATTTCAGATGGTGATGAGAAGGCATACAGGAATGAGTATATCAGCTAGTTGAGTGGAGTTGCATCAGCAAACTTGCACTCAACGTTAGTAAGACCAAAGGATTCATTCTGGACTTCAGAAAGTGTAAGACGTGTTAACACACACCAGTCCTCGTCGAGGGATCAGAAGTGGAAAGAGTGAGCAATTTCAAGTTCCTGGGTGTGGACAGTTCTGAGAATCTATCCTTGGCCCTACGTATCAATGCAGTTTATAAGAAGGCACGGCAGCAGCTATATTTAATTCAGAGCTTGAGGACCTTTTGTATGTCACCAGATGTACCATGGAGAGCATTCTAACGGGCTGCATCACTGTCTGGTATTGGGGTGAAGGGGTCCCTGCACAGAATTGAAACAAGCTGCAGAAAGTTGTAAACTCAGTCAGCTCTATCATAAGCACTCGCCTCCCCAGGATCCAGGACATCTTCAAGGAGCAATATCTCAAAAAGGCGGCATCCATCATGAAGGACACCCATCACCCAGGACATGCCCTTTTCTCATTGCTATCATTGGGAGGAGGTACAGGAGCCTGAAGGCACACACTCAATGATTCAGGCACACCATCAGATGTCTGAATCGATATTGAACATAAGAAAACTATTTCACTACTTCATTTGCACTGCTTATTTAATTTAATATGTACCTGTATATAAATGATTCTGATTCTGAGTCAGTGTTAAAAAGTTTAGAAGAATATGGGCTCAGAGCACAATGTAACAAATGTGTGTTCTTTAAACCAGGCGTCACTTACTGTGGTCACACCATTGATGCAAAGGATTAGATTAGATTAGATTAGATTAGATTCAACTTTATTGTCATTGTGCCGAGTACAGATACAAAGCCAATGAAATGCAGTTACTATCTAACCAGAAATGCAAAGAATAGTGTTATTTACAAAATAACTGCGAATAAAAAGTAGGTGCTACAGCACACAAATATAAAAGTACTGAGACAGTACAATATGGGTGCAATACTGCTTAGCGCTGTGATGTGAGTTTCAGCAGAGTCACAGCCTCAGGGAAGAAGCTCTTCCTGTGCCTGCTGGTGCGGGAGCAAAGGCTCCTGTAGCGCCTACCGGATGGGAGGAGAGTAAAAAGTCCATGTGAGATGCATCCTTGATAATGCTTTTTGCCCTGCCCAGGCAGCGTTTATGGAAGATGTTCTCAATGGTGGGCAATTGGGTGCTGATAATCTGTTGGGCACAAGTGTGCTGAGAGAATTCAAGCAGTGGTGGATGCCCCAAGGCCAAAGGACATGTCACAGTTGCAGTCCGTTTTAGGATGTTTCATTACGATAACAAGTTCCTGCCAAACCTGGCTACTGTGCTCCACCGCTTGAACGCAGATCGGGAAGAAATGGCAACGGGAAAAGCTGTATGAGGTGGCTTCCCAAAAACAAAAAAAATCCAGTGAGTGGCTGTTCTGTGAGCGAAAACACCTTGTTAAATCCACTCGCTGGATGTTTTTTTTTTGTTTTTGGCGCCATTCTTTGTAAACCCTAGAGCCTGTTGTGCGTAAAAATCCCAGGAGATCAGCAGTTTCTGAGATACTCAAATCACCCTGGGCAGCACCTAATTAATTAACTTGTTTAGTTCGGCTTTTCTCTTGAAGAGGTGCCGGGTGCGCTCCAGCTAGCACCGCACCCCTGACCTCCACTACAACCCTGCACACTGTTGATGTGTTGAAAAGCCTCTTCTCAAAGATCTGCATTCCAGAACACCTAGTCAGTGATAGTGGAACACAGTCTGCTGCAGAATAATTTTGGTCATTCCTGAAAGTGAATGGAATAAGACATAATACATCCACACCACCATCATCATCATCATCATCAGGTGCCATGTCAAGTTTGAGCTTTGACTGCCATGGCCCACACACACTTGTTTCGGGTCAAGTGGATCAATTCATTGGTATTCATTTCCAGTTCTCTGGCTGCTGTCTCCATCATCATTTGTCTTTGACTTCCTCTTGCTTTCTTCCCTTCAATCTTTCCCATAATTACCGTGCATTCTAACTCCTCTTTCCTAATCACATGTCCAATGAAGTTACAGCAACACACATCAAAGTTGCTGGTGAACGCAGCAGGCCAAGCAGCATCTGTAGGAAGAGGTGCAGTCGACGTTTCAGGCCGAGACCCTTCGTCAGGACTGACGAAGGGTCTCGGCCTGAAACGTCGACTGCACCTTTTCCTACAGATGCTGCTTGGCCTGCTGCGTTCACCAGCAACTTTGATGTGTGTTGCTTGAATTTCCAGCATCTGCAGAATTCCTGTTGTTTCCAATGAAGTTACGTTGCCTTTTCATGATCTCATACATTATTTCTCTTTTTGTGTTTGTTCTATTCATAACATCCTCGTTAGATATTCATTTCGTCCATGATATTCTTTGCATCCTCCTCAAAAACCACATCTCTGCCACTTCAATTCGTTTCCTCATGTTACCAGATATTGTCCAACATTCTGAGCTATAAAACACAACTGGATAAATGTAACATTTCAGTGCTCTGAGGCGGGTTGTCATGCCTAGTTTAGTGTTGGTCAGTATACTCTTCATTCTCATAAAGGTGACTTTTGCCATCCCTATTCTTCTTTTGATGTCCATGTCACACCTGCCACCTGATGTCACCCAGCTTCCTAAGTAGCAAAAGTTCTGTACTTGTTTTATGTCTTCCCCGTTTATTCTCAGCCTGCAGATAGGATTCTCCTTCTTTTTGGATATCACCATACATTCTGTCTTTTTGCAATTGATAGATAGAACCATTTTTGCACTTTCTTCAACAACTATATCAATTAAGTTTTGCATAAAATTTTTGTATAAAATCTATAATTTTAGATATGCGGATGACACTGTGCTAATTGCAAGTATGGAAGAAGAACTATAAAACTTAATTGATCTAGTTGTTGAAGAAAGTGCAAAAATGGGTCTATCTGCACCGTACCATCCTTATGTAAATGGCTTGGTGGAAAGGTTTATCCAGAGTCTATAATGCACAACGTGAGCAATGTTTGCAGAGCACACTACACTGACATTGAATCAGAAACTCTCCATTGTTCCTTGCCTATATCAATGCAGTACACTCCACAACTCACAATTCACCCGCTATGCTGTTCCTGGGTCATCCCATGCAATCATACTTGGATCTCCTCAAACCCAATCTCAGAAAGAGTATGCAGGACATACAGCTGACACAAACTGAGGGCTTCTTAAACTGGAGGTTTGATGTTTCACTTCTGGACGAGAAGTTCAGGCAAAGAATGACGGAGGTGATCAAAAGTGGGTACTTGGAAAAACTAAGGACAGAACTGGACCACTCTCCTACACAGTGGAGATTGCGTCTGACGTCATCTGGAGATAACACATCAGTCAGTTGAGGAGACCAGAGCCAATTGTCAGAGAAGAAAGGTGTCCAGAGCTGTCAAAACCACTTCCTGCAGCCCCAGGGTCAACTCCTACAACCAACACGGAGGAGGCCCCAGAACCTGAGATTGTTTCACAGCCACAAGCCTCACCTGCCAAGTAGAGTGACACCCTTTGTCAGGAAAGACATTATACCACAAGAGTAAGAAAGCCTAAACAGTGATTTAATCTTCATGCCCGAATGGGACAATTTAAAATTTACTTTGCTGCGGACGTCTATATGTACAGTATATAAGTTGAGATGAATTCTATATTGAGTTGAGTTTATAGCTAAGCAGGGAAGAGTGTTGTGTATTTAATATTTCAGTAATATTTGAGTAATATTGTAAATATACTGTATTGTTTGATTAAGCATTCGTTGTTTACATAAGTCATTGTGGTTATATGTAAAGTGCATGAATGGCATACGTCATCAGGCCATCACATCTTGTGCGTGCACCTCACAAAAAGTGAAAACCAAGTTTATGTGTGTCACTCTCAGGTTCAGCTGGTGCATTACTCTCAGGGAAGACAGTCTCCGGCCCTGCCAAACTTGTGAAATCTCGTTTGTGTGGATGCTGCACAATATGTTACCCTGTTACAAATCAGTACCACGAATTATCAGACAGTACACCATATGCAATTAAAATGATTGAGCTTTATAATTCTTAATTTGACTATAGGGTTAATAAAGAAAACAAAAAGGGCCCATTTTAATGAAACAGTTTAATGTGCACATTGGAGCTCACAGTTTCCCATCCATTAGTTCTCCATCAACTTCCCCCCCCCCCAGCATCGTCAACTCCTGACCCCATTCCAAGTCCACTCCGTCCTGCAGACTACGACATCTCCATTCTGGCATCTTCTCTCTCAATCTCCCGCTGTACAAAAGACTGTGAATACCTCGCTCTCGGGCATACAAGAAAGAAAAACCACTGTCCTCATTGGACAGTGCACATTCCAAAGCCCCCATTATCTCTAGTCATTACCCAAACACTGCTGCTACAGAGAACCCATTACACTAGCAGTGAAACCTTTCCCAGGGCGTTACATATGCATCTCTTGGCCCAGGTGTCGGTATAGACTCTAATAAGCTGGTCACATCTTGGAGGGGCAGGGTCATGGCCACCAATTCAACCATTTGGCTGGATCCCCATTCTCTCCCCGCTTCTTTGAGACAACTTTGCTTATTGCAGGGTGGGGAGCAGCAGTCTTCTACCACTGCTTTCCGGCCCGCTAGCGGCTGGAGCTGTCAATAAACTAGACTTGTTGCTCCTCCTCAGGGGTCAGATTGTCATGTGGCTTACCCCTCTGTAAGGGTGAGGGGTCAATTGCAAGGACTTTGTCATTGCCGCACAGGAATATAATCTGTTCATGGAGATGGCTCGCCTCATCAGGACCTTTCACTGCCCTGTCATTTCCATTCAACAACTGAAAACAGTTGGGCACAGCCCTCGTTGTCAGACTTAACCCACTGTAAGATAGGGGGATATGGTCACAGCACGATTGTCTCAGAGGCTGTCTGATATTCAAAGGTTTGAAGGTTCAAAGGTTCATTTATTATCAAAGATACAACTCTGAAATTCTTGTTCTCAGAGTAGCCATGAAACTGAGAAAGAAAAGAAAGGCAACACAGTCATCAACCCCCAAATCACACCTTCCCACACAAAAAAACAAACAAAACGGAACAGGCACATCGACCCCCAAATTCCCCCTCCCTGCACAAAAGATATAAGAAAGATCAGGCGAAAATAACAGATTATTAGAAAAACTCTATAGTCCAAGTGAAAAAACTCTATAGTCCAAGTCCATATCAAAAATGTAGAAAACGTGGGCAATACTTTCCAGGCCCAGCGGCAGACCTATCCTTCTCCATAGCACAACGACCAAAAGACAGGCAGCCAGCACTCATCTTCTGCGCTTGCCCCGATGCTTTAGTCTCCCTCATCGCTTTAATCGGCACACAACGGAAGCTTTGATCGGCCAAATGGAGTCAAACATTGGCTTGCACCCTGCCCTGCAGCCCGCCCACCACGAAGTTCATGCACACTGCCTCTGTCTCCCGGATTCCTTTTGAAGACTGCAGAGCGCTGAAGCACCCAAATGGTCTCCAAACTTCAGCATTTGCCTCCATGTTTTAATCTCTCTTGTCGCTTTAATCAGTGAACAATGGAGGCGTTAATCTGCGAAATGGAGTCTATTATCAGCTCATGCTCTGTCTTGTAGCTTGCCTGCCATGAGGTTCACATCTGCTACCTCAGTCTTCCGGAATCCTCTGCAGAGCGCTGGAATACCCAGACGATCACCAAACAGCAAATCACGGGCTCCAACAGTTCCAGAATCACATCCAAGATTAAAAACAAAAGTAAAAGACAGAAAAGAAGTGAAATATATGAGTTCATGATCTATCCAGAAGGAGCTTTGTACGCAGGCACAATTTTGACCAAAAGTTCAGAGGCCAGGAGGGTCCAAACAGGCCAACAACTGCCTCTTGAAGTGGGTGTATCAGGGTCCCTCTTCAGGGGAAAGTCTTCGTCCAAAACCCCAGTAGGATGCAGCACCCCTTCAACACCTGTCACAAGCTCCACTCAGCCACTCTAGGCGTAGCAGAAACCTGTCTGGCAGCCTAGTAGGCCACTTGCTGTTTGGTCTTTATGCAGGGGGCATAATATTATGATCAGGTGGGGGATGTGTTGGCGCCAATATTCAAGGAGTCCTACAAAACGCTGCATCTCCCTCTTGGAGGTGGGCAGCAGCATTCATGATCTTGCCCTTGGCCTTATCGGTTATCTCCTGCTGCCCAGAATGTCACTGTATGTCCAGGAATAGAACATTATGACTGGGATCCTATATCTTATCAGGGTTGATAGACCAATCCCACTCCCTCGGGTAGGTATCCACTTCATCCAGTGCTTGCTTTATTACATCCTGTGAGGGCCCCTGTAACTGTACATCATCTAGATAGTGGGATACGGAGATGCTAGGGTCTACCGGCATCCTCTGTAAATCTTGACATACCATGGTATGGTACACTGTACATACCCCGGGGGAGGCCACAAAAGGTGTACTCCTGATCCTCCTATGTGAAGGTGAACTGATCCTGTGATGCTGGGCTCAGAGAAATGGAGAAAAAAGCATTAGCCAGGTCCACTACTGCATACCAATGCATCCCCTCCTTACCCCTTATGACTTGTTCAACTGTCAATAGCTGACCATCATGAAGCACATTCCAGCTCTCTTCTGCACCGGCCATACTGGGCTGTTATATGGGGAAATGGCAGGCCGAATTATTCCCTTTCACAGCAGGACATCTGCAGTCTTCCCAATCTCCTTGGTGCCCCTTGGGCGCCGGTACTGTTTGGTGTTGACCACCCCGAGTGGAGCAGAATTGCCAAAGGCTCCCATTTGACCAATTCCACCATTACGTGCGCCAGGGCCACCCCAAAGGTAAAATGACCTTTATTTGTTGGCAGGGATCTACCTCTCCGCACATTCCTACCCAGAATGCACATAGGAGATGCTGCCACCAAGACAGTCATGGGGCCTGGCTTCCCTGGTTCGATGGCGACCTGCAAGGTCACCTCCTGGGTGGGAAGAAGGAAATCCCTAAACCCTCGACTGCAAGCTGGAAACCATGCTGACTAGCTGGGTTACCAGGAATGATGGCATGCTTGCATTCTGTGTCCACCAGTGCCATCTATTGCTGTACTTTCCCTTTCCTCAGATGCGCTTCCCCGGCTGTGAAGGGCCACTGAGTGTATCTCCCTGGAGCCCTGATCCCATCCCTGCATGAGGGAGGTCTGCCAGTGCCCTGTGTAGGACCTTCAGTGAGGGATGTGGGGAATCCAGATCTTGAGGTGAGCAATCCAGCAAACAAACCACAATCCAGAATGGGCTTGAAAGTTGAGGCCCCTCCCTTAACAGTTTCCTTGCCCAATTTCCCTTTGCAGTGCTCCCCCCACATTGCAGAGAAGGTGGGGGTGGGAACCCCATCAATCTGCTCCTTTGGTACCCCTGCCCTAAACTGCACTAAAAACATCTCCTTATTGGTTACGTGAGATTCCCCCACTCCCGTCTGCTTATTCAATGCCTGGACCCGGCTATGTGTAACTTCCACCATGTATTCCAACCCTTCCAGTGCCGATTAGCTGCATTCACAGTATCCCCGACTTCCAGTCCCATTAAAGACAGCATCACACATTTCAAGCACCAAATGCCCTACCGTGGTGGGGATTAGTTCAGAATCAGATGTCAGTCTGGAAAGAGCTCCTAGTGAAAAAGGCAGAGTCTCTTACATATGCTCTTCTTATACCCCTGGGGTGCTTGTAATTGGAAGCCAGTGCAGTGATGCGAAATCTAACCAATGAAAGAGAGAGCTGCTTCATCCTTCGAATGGGCCGGTGACTGGCAAGATGGAGGCAGCATTCGACCAGCAAGTAAGTTAATCCTTCATGTCATTGTGTTCATCAAGAATATGTAGGTAAATTGTGGAAACAGGCAAATATTTCCAGCAGTGGTCATCAATAAATAAGGCTCCTGTGGCAAGTTTGTGTACTGATGTAAAAGCAGAAAATGCAGGAAACACTCAGTGGGTCAGGCAGCATCTGTAAAAAGAGACACAAAGTTAACATTTTAGGACAAAGACATTTCTGTGAAGAAATATTACATGTTAATTCTGTTTCTCCCTCCACAGATGCTGCATGGCCTGCTGAGTGTTTCCAGAAGCTGTATTCAGTTCATAGAAACATAGAAACATAGAAAATAGGTGCAGGAGTAGGCCATTCGGCCCTTTGAGCCTGTACCACCATTCAGTGTGATCATGGCTGATCATCCAACTCAGAATCCTGTACCTGCCTTCTCTCCATACCCCCTGATCCCTTTAGCCACAAGGGCCATGTCTAACTCCCTCTTAAATATAGCCAATGATCTGGCCTCAACTGTTTCCTGTGGCAGAGAATTCCACAGACTCACCACTCTCTGTGTGAAGAAGTTTTTCCGCATCTCGGTCTTAAAAGGCTTTCCCTTTATCCTCAAACTGTGACTCCTCGTTCTGGACTTCCCCAACATCGGGAACAATCTTCCTACATCTAGCCTGTCCAATCCCTTTAGAATTTTATACGTTTCAGTAAGATCCCCCCTCAATCTTCTAAATTCCAGAGAGTATAAGCCTAGTCGATCCAGTCTTTCATCATATGACAGTCCTGCCATCCCAGGAATCAATCTGGTGAACCTTCTTTGTACTCCCTCTATGGCAAGGATGTCTTTCCTCAGATTAGGGGACCAAAACTGCACACAATACTCCAGGTATGGTCTCACCAAGGCCTTGTACAACTGCAGTAGTACCTCCCTGCTCCTGTACTCGAATCCTCTTGCTATGAATGCCAGCATACCATTTGCCTTTTTCACCGCCTGCTGTACCTGCATGCCCACTTTCAATGACTGGTGTACAATGACACCCAGGTCACGTTGCACCTCCCCTTTTCCTAATCGGCCACCATTCAGATAATAATCTGTTTTCCTGTTCTTGCCACCAAAGTTGATAATCTCACATTTATCCACATTTCTGCCATGAATTTGCCCACTCACCTAACCTATCCAAGTCACCCTGCATCCTCTTAGCATCCTCCTCACAGCTAACACTGCCGCCCAGCTTCGAGTCATCCGCAAACTTGGAGATGCTGCATTTAATTCCCTTGTCTAAGTTATTAATATATATTGTAAACAACTGGGGTCCCAGCACTGAGCCTTGCGGTACCCCACTAGTCACCGCCTGCCGTTCTGAAAAGGTCCCGTTTATTCCCACTCTTTGCTTCCTGTCTTCCAACCAATTCTCTATCCACATCAATACCATACCCCCAATACCATGTGCTTTAAGTTTGCACACTAATCTCCTGTGCGGGACCTTGTCAAAAGCCTTTTGAAAATCCAAATATACCACATCCACTAGTTCTCCCCTATCCACTCTACTAGTTACGTCCTCAAAAAATTCTATGAGATTCGTCAGACATGATTTTCCTTTCACAAATCCATGCTGACTTTGTCCGATGATTTCATCGCCTTCCAAATGTGCTGTTATCACATCTTTGATAACTGACTCTTAGCATTTTCTCCATCACCGATGTCAGGCTTACTGATCTATAATTCTCCAGTTTCTCTCTCCCTCCTTTTTAAAAAAGCGGGGTTACATTAGCCACCCTCCAATCCTCAGGAACTAATCCAGAATCTAAAGAGTTTTGAAAAATTATCACTAATGCATCCACTATTTCTTGGGCTACTTCCTTAAGCACTTTGGAATGCAGACCATCTGGTCCTGGGGATCTATCTGCCTTTAATCCCTTCAATTTACCTAACACCGCTTCCCTACTAACATGATTTCCCTCAGTTTCTCCATCTCACTAGACCCTCGGTCCCCTACTATTTCCGGAAGATTATTTATGTCCTCCTTCGTGAAGACAGAACCAAAGTAGGTATTCAATTGGTCTGCCATGTCCTTGTTCCCCATGATCAATTCACCTGCTTCTGACTGTAAGGGACCTACATTTGTCTTAACCAATCTTTTTCTTTTCACATATCTATAAAAGCTTTTACAGTCAATTTTTATGTTCCCTACCAGCTTTCTCTCATAATCTTTTTTCCTTTTCCTAATTAAGCCCTTTGTCCTCCTCTGCTGGACTCTGAATTTCTCCCAGTCCTCAGGTGTGCCACTTTTTCTGGCTAATTTATATGTTTCTTCTTTGGAATTGATACTATTCCTAATTTCCCTTGTCAGCCACAGGTGCACTACCTTCCCTGGTTTATTCTTTTTCCAAACTGGGATGAACAATTGTTGTAGTTCATCCATGCAATTTTTAAATGCTTGCCATTGCATATCCACCATCAACCCTTTAAGTATCATTTGCCAGTCTATCTTAGCTAATTCACGTCTCATACCTTCAAGTTACCCTTCTTTAAGTTCAGAACCTTTGTTACTGAATTAACTATGTCACTCTCCATCTAACTGAAGAATTCCACCATATTATGGTCACTCTTACCCAAGGGGCCTCACACGACAAGATTGCTAACTAACCCTTCCTCATTGCTCAATACCCAGTCTAGAATGGCCTGCTCTCTAGTTGGTTCCTCGACATGTTGGTTCAGAAAACTATCCCGCATACATTCCAAGAAATCTTCTGCCTCAGCACCTTTAACAATTTGGTTCACCCAATCTATATGTAGATTGAAGTCACTCATTATAACTGCTGTTCCTTTATTTCATGCATTTCTAATTTCCTGTTTAATGCCATCCCCAACCTCACTACTACTGTTAGGTGGCCTGTACACAACTCCCACCAGTGTTTTCTGCCCCTTAGTGTTATGCAGCTCTACCCATATTGATTCCACATCCTCCCGGCTAATGTCCTTCCTTTCTATTGCGTGAATCTCCTCTCTAACCAGCAATACCACCCCACCTCTTTTTCTTTCATGTCTATCCCTCCTGAATATTGAATATCCTTGAATGTTGAGCTCCCATCCTTGGTCACCCTGGAGCCATGTCTCTGTGATCCCAACTATATCATATTCATTAATAACTACCTGCACATTCAATTCATCCACCTTGTTACGAATGCTCCTTGCATTGACACACGAAGCTTTCAGGCTTGCTTTTACAACACTCTTAGCCCTTATACAATTATGTTGAAAAGTGGCCCTTTTTGATTTTTGCCCTGGATTTGCTGGCCTGCCACTTTTACTTTTCACCTTACTACTTTTTGTTTCTACCCTCATTTTACACCCGTTTGTCTCTCTGCACTTGTTCCCATCCCCCTGCCACATTAGTTTAAATCCTCATGAACAACGGTAGCAAACGCTCCCCCTGGGCATTGGTTCCAGTCCAGCCCAGGTGCAGACCGTCCTGTTTCAGCATTCTGTATTATGTATTCACAAGCTCCTTTAACATTGACTCTAACATTTTGACTACGTTATTAATTATTTTTAAACTTTATTGATTTTTAAGTATTAATCGAAGAAAGCAATAAATAAGACTCCTTATTTTCCTCCAGTTTCATCCCCAGCTATTTCAAGACTATTAATAGAACTGTTATTAAATCCCATTTGTTCTGGGAATGTCCTTAAGACCATAAGACCATGAGATATAGGAGCAGAATTAGGCCATTCAGCCCATCAAATCTGCTCCACCATCTAATCATGGCTGACAGGAACCCCACTTCCTGTCCTCCCTTCATAACGTTTGATGCCCTTACTAATCAAGAAACTATCAACCTCCAGTTTAAATATACCCAATAACTTTGCCTCCACATCCATCTGTGGCAATGAATTCTACAGATTCACCACCCTCTGGCTACAGAAATTACTCCACGACTCTGTTCTGAAGGGATATCTTTCCAGTCTGAGGCTGTGTCTTCTGGTCCAAGACTCCCACACTACAGGGACCATCCTCTCCACCTCTACTTTATCTAGGCCTTTCAATATTTGATAGGCTTCAATGAGATTCCCCCCCTTACAGGCCCTGAGCCATCAAACACGCTTCATAAGTTAACCCTTTCATTCCTGGAATCATTCTTGTGACCTCCTCTGGGCCCTCTCCAATGCTAGCATTTTTTTTTAGATAAAGAGCTCAAAGCTGGTCACAATATTCCATGTGTGGTCTGACCAATGCATTATAAAGCTTCATCATTCCATCTTTGTTTTTATATTCTAGTCATCTCAAAATGAATGCTAACATTGCAGTTGCCTTCCTTACCACTGACTCAACCTGAAAGTTTACGTTTAGGGAATCCTGCACAAGGACTCTCAAGTTTTATTCCTTCCACCAAAGTGCATGACCAAACATTTCCTTACACTGTATTCTATCTGCCACCTCTTTACCGATTTTCCTCATCCTCTAAGACCTGCATACTCTCTGTTTCCTTAGCACAACCTGCCCCTCCACTTACCTCTGTATCTTCAACAAACTTAGCCACAAAGCCATCAATTCCATCATCTAAATCATTGACCTATGACATGAAAAGGAGTGGTCCCAACACTGACCACTGCAGTATACCACTAGTCACCAGCAGCCAATAAAGGGCCCCCTTTGTTCCCACTCTTTGCCTCTTGCCAATCAGCCAATGCTCTATCCATGCTAGTATATTTCCTGTAATACCATTGACTTTTATCTTGTTTAGCAGCCTCACGTGTGTCACCTTCTCAAAAATCTTCTGGAAATCCAAGTGAGTAACATCCATTGACTCTCCTCTGTCTATCCTGCCTTTATTTCCTCAAAGAATTCCAACAGATTTGTCAGGCAAGATTCCCCATTAAAGGAAGCCATGTTGACTTTGGCCTATTTTGTCATGTGCCTCCAAGTTTCCCGAAAGCCCATTCTTAATAATGGACTCCAGCATCTCTCAACCACTGAAGTCAGGCTAAGTGGCCTGTAATTTCCTGTCTTCTCCAGTGTCTGATGCACTGCAAATCAAAACCAGGAATACATATTTTTGTTTGAACAGTGCTGAGAAAAGAGTTACATGATATTGAATAGTTAGGCCATGGTCTTAAGCACTTCCTATCTGTTAAGTATGAAAACTGCATTGTCCTGTATCCAATTTCTAGAAGTTCAGTGATTGTATCATAATAAATAGCAGTCACTCACAAAACTGCTCTTTTGTCTCTGACAACTGAGGAAAGTTATAATCTATCCTTTAAAATGTGTTTATTTTGGATCCTTTCAATGTGACACTTGCTGAAAGTTGTGTGAAGACACAATCAAAAATGCACATATACTGCCTATTTATACACCATAAAATTGCCCGGAAGAACATTAACAAGAGAAATTCTGCAGATGCTGGAAACCTAAGCAACACACACAGAATGCTGGAGGATTGTCCTGACGAAGGGTCTCAGCCCGAAACGTTGGCTGTACCTCTTCCTATAGATGCTGCCTGGCCTGCTGCGTTCACCAGCAACTTTGATATGTGTTGCTTGAATTTCCAGCGTCTGCAGAATTCCTCGTGTTTACGTTTGTAAAGTGGACTACCTTGTTAACACAGTTTAGTGATATACAAGTTGCGTACTGTGTTTGACTTCACTGTTAGGTATGCTGGATTTTTGATGTAATGGAAAACTGAAAGAGCACATTCAGTGACACAACCTCAGTAATGCCAGTACTATTTTGGAGGTCGCCAGATGGTAGATCAGCAAAAGTAACGAAAGATAAAACTATTTACTAATGTAGACCTATAAATCCAGCCATCCAGCCCTATTCTAAAGCAGCTGGAAATGTCCCTGTGCACACGGGGATAAAGAATGTTGCAATCTCCATCTGGCTCTGTGCCACTTACCCTATTGGAACAGGATATCACATTTCTCATGCAGGCTACATTCCAATTGGAGGATAATTTATTTAAATTAGAGTCATGTGCTACCTACAGGACCAGCTTTCAATCCTGTATTGTCATGGTGCTTGAATCGTTCAGCAAAACATGCCATAACCAACTGGAAAGCCTTGTAAAAGGTTTCAGGTTCAATGCAATATTTTTGGTCCCAGTCCTGAGACATAGCATTATTGACCTTTGCATGAAAATGTGCCAACATATTTGTAATTTGTGTTATAGTTTATGTCTCTGTAAAAAAATGATATGAAGAACCTGAAGGAACTTATTTATATTTTGTACGTATAGTTTGAATGCTCGTGAGCACTTTGCAGTCCAGCTGCCTTTTCTAGCAATGCATTGAATTTTGTTTACTGCTGACCTGTGGCATTGCTTTTGTATTTTAGGTATATATAAAATGAAGCAATTCATGACATATGTGAAACAAAAAACAATTAGTTATCCTGGAATTTGGACGAAATTTTTGCTGCCTTTATTTTTTAACTCGTAGAACAATGAATAATCAGATATGGTCCCACTCAACAATGTTACAGGTGTTACTAATGTTGCACAGGACACAAATTTTTTGACTGCCAAAGTTGAATTGGATTTCACCAGAATGAGAAAATGCTTGGACTCACTGCCTGTAGTTCCCATGTATCCACGCTGAGCTAGTTTACATTTGGAAGGCTAATCTCAATGATTTTCCTTTCTATAGAGTTGGGCGATAATATCTTTGGAGTGACTAGGCCTCTGGTCATGTAGTATACAGGTCCTGTGTCTGGTATACCATGACAGATTTTGACAAAATGTAAAGTTGGAGCTGTCTATTAAAGCTATTAAAGGCACTTGAATGGTTTTTAAACATATCCAAACTTCAATGTCATTAAAGTTAGGGTAAAAACCCCAACTACTAATCACAACCACCATTTAATCGTGCCCTCAGGGCACCAGAATATGTGGATCCCAGATGGTCTCTAGAGCCACCTGAGGACCCACCAATAGACATTTCCTTAGGAGAACATCATACTCCACTCGAGTGATTGCACTACTGCCAATATAAATGATCAAAATATTTTTAAGTGGTTTAATGAAAAAGACATTGAAATGTTTAGAAATAACTAATTAAAACACTGAACCAACATCCAGTAGATTTGTTAAAAGATAATTACATATTTTCCCCTTTGCCTCTAATTCACTGACAAGAATCCTCACCCTCTTGAGGGGAAAGAAATGTCCTATGTAGATCCGACTTCTGGCTCAAACCAGAATGCCAGGAACTAGAATAAATTACTTTTAGAAGTCATACAGCAAAAAGGAGATATGGCAAGGACCACTACTGGGGTGCTGGATTGGCTTGGAAGTTCTCTCCAATGTGCCAGAGTGCTCACTTCACTGTGACTTGCTTTGACCTGTAGAATTTGATGATTATAGGAACACCACCGCTGCCCATAGCTGCAGAGCAACAATGGGAGGGAGGATAGAACAATGGAGGAAGAAGGAGATGAAGAAAAGAAGAATCAATAGAAGATACAACAATGAGAGATGCCCTCTGTCTACGCTGACCAGAACTGAGTAAATCTAAGCAAATTCCCTTCAGTTTACATTAAAAATCTTACTGGCATCACTGAGACTTGGGCAGAGTGAGAATTTGGTTTAGTACTCAGCAAGGGCTTAGACAGCATTCAGGATCAGGCTGATATGTTCATAATGCATTTGTGCCATACATGTGCCAGGCAATGGTTATCTACACAAATAGGAGTCTCACCATTTCTATAGCATTACCATTGCTGAATTGTCTCCTATCTATATCCTGGAGTTACACGTAACTGGAAACTTTCCTGTTCTCGTCACAAATTGACTGTGGCAAGGAGCTCAACTCATTATTCCCAAAGTCTTTCCACAAGTTTCATGTCATGCATATAATAGAATACTATCTCTTTGTTCATGAACACAACTCTAATAACACTTAAAGTCAAAGACAAAGCAAGCTGTTTGTTTGGGATTCTATTCTCCACACAGAATGCACACGTCCTCCGCTATCAAACATTATGGTGGCAGTGAGGATCATCTGCAAATTCATCAATAACAACTCATCAACCTTTCTTCAATTGCCCTAGTCAGGCCAGCAACCTTCAAGGAATACACTAACCTGGCATGAACATTTACTACCATTCCTTCATTGCTTCTGGATCAAAATACCAAAACTCTTTTTCTTACACATCGATGAGTAAGTCGCCACCATCTTCTCTAGGCTGATTAAAGTGGAGCATTAGATGTTGGTTTTGCAGCCAATGTCTACATGCCAACAATACACGAGCATCTTTCATACAAACTTAAGAAATAGGAAGAGGAGTAGGCCATCTGGCCTATCAAGCCTGCTCTGTCATTTAACAAGATCAAGGCTGATCTGGCTGTGAACTCAGCTCCAACCATAACTCTTAATTCTCTGCGATGCAAAAATCAATCTAACTGTTTCTTAAGTATATTTATGAGGTAGGCTCCATTGCTTCCCTGAGCAGAGAACTCCACAGGTTCACTACTCTCTGGGAAAAGCAGTTTTTCTCATCTCTGTCCTTAATTTATTCACCTGAATCTTGAGGCCATGTCCCCTAGTTCTAGTCTCACTTATCAGTGGAAACAACTTTCCTGCGTTCATGTTTTCAACCCCTTTCATAATTTTATATTTTCTTTTATGATCCCTTCTCATTCTTCTGAAGTCCAGTGAATACAGTCCCAGGAGAATCATTCTCTCCTCATAGAGTAACGGCCTCATCTCCAAACCTCCTCTGCACTGCCTCCGAGGTACATCTTTCCTCAGGTAAGGAGACCAGAACTGCACGCAGTATTCCAGATGTAGCCTCAGCAGTACCCTGTACAGTCGCAGCATAGCTTTATTGCTTTTGAATCCTCTGAGCAACGAAAACCAATGTTCCATTTGCCTTCTTGTAAACCTGTTTCACCTGTAAAATCAAACTTTTGAGATTCAGGCACAAACACTCCTAAGTCTCTCTGCGCAACAGCATGTTGCAATTTTTCACCAGTTAAATAATAATCTGATTTTCTACTTTTCCTTCTAAAGTGGATGACTTCAGATTTACCAGTGTTGTACTCCATTTGCCAGATCCTTGGCCAATCACTTAACCTTTCTATATCTCCCTGCAGACTGTCCACATCCTCTACACAGTTTGCTTTTTAATGTCAACAGGAAACTCTGATACGCTGCACTTGGTCCCCCTCTTTCAAATCGTTGATGTATATTGTGAACAGTGGTGGGCCCAACACTGACGAAACACTTGGAGCCTGTGGTATGTTGAATTGTCGGGTGAATGATTGGTTTTTGTTGTAATGCAGAGCATGGTCTTTCTTGGGGGCTTTGCTGTTGCTTGCTTGGTGGGTGGAGGGTGCTGATGCTTTTTTTTGTGGAAGTGGGTGGGGTAAGGGGTTGTTGCTTTGCTGGCGCTTGTGCATGGCAGGGGCACTAGGGGGCCTTAGGAGTCTAATGTTTTTAACTGTCACTCATTTATTGGGGCGCTCTTCTGTTTTCATGGATGTCTGCGAAGAACAGGAATTTCAGGATGTGCGTTGCATCCATTTCTCTGATATTAGAAGGAACTATTGAACCCATTTACACAACCCCCCTGCCTTCTACTGGTTAACCAGTCCTCTGTCCATGCTAAATCCTTAACTCTAACTTCATGCATTCTTTTCTTATGGATAAATACTTTATCAAATGTCTTCTGGAAATCCAAGTGTACAACATCCATATGTTCCCCTCTATCCACTGCACTCATTATATCCTCAAAGAATGCCAGTAAGTTTGACAAACAGGATCTGGCCTTCACAAATCTATGTGGTGTCTACCTGATAGAACCACTTCTACCAGAGGTCTCACTATCTCTCCCTTGATAATAGATTTAAGCATTTCCCCAACTACAGAAATTAAGTTAACTCTCCCATAGTTACCTCCTTTTACCTGCCTCCTTTTTAACACAGTGGTGTGACATTCACTATCTTCCAATCCAGCCCAGAGTCTGGAGAATTTAGGAAAATTATTCCAAACATGTCTGCCATAACTTCCACTGTTTCTTTCAGTATCCTGGGATGCATCCCATAAGGGCCAGGGGACTTGTCTCACTTTTGCACATCACAGCCACTTTAGTGACAATGAATGTATTCAGTTCTTCACCTGCTACAGCATCGATAACATTTCTCTTTAGAATGTTAGATGTGTCCTCCACTGTGAAGACAGTCACAAAATTGTTGTTCAAAGCCAACATTAATTCCCCCTTCTCATCTTCCAAGGGACTTACCTTCACTTTAGCCACCCTTTTCAGCTTTGTATAATTTTAAAATCTTTTATTATTTATTTACTATTGATTATCAGGAATGTTCTATGAACCACCCTCTTCAACTACACATCCTATTCCATTCTTACTTCACATTGAGGAACAGTAATCAATTTTATTCCAGAACATTGTGTTCTTTTGCAACCCATGCAAACTACAACATATTCAACATTTTCATTTTTCTGCGCAATACATGGTCCATAAAAAGTTAGAGCGATCTGGCATCAAACCTTAAGAATCGAACAAAAATACTGAGAAACAGATGTCTTTCTGAAGCTCCTTTACTGATATACTCCACCCTGGAGCATTGGTTTACTTAACCAGCTGAGAGCAAACATTCAGCACTCAGTGCAGGTACTCTGTCTACTTTACAAACTGAGTTTGCACAATGGTCGCCTGCCTTGTTGGTGCAGCCACTCATTGATTCTCTAATGGTTGTTGGATATATTGATAAGCCCGCAAGAAAATGAATCTCAGGGTTGGTGGTGGTGGCATCCGTTAGTCTCATGAGACCATGGATCTGCGCCTGGAAAGTCTTGCTTCAGTCTGTGTTAGAGCAGCGTCTGTTGTGGCTGCAGAGGCCCACATGGGAGTGACAGTCTCGGCTGCAGCAACTGCACTTGAAGGTGCTGTCCTCCAGTGTTGCCTTGGTGCTGTTTTTCCGACAAGTGCGCTTTTCTTCAGCAGCAAGCCTCAGCCTCTCTTCTCCTCTTTTTAGACCTCTGCGTAGTTCCAGCCTCCAGTGAGAGCAATCGCTTGCGATGTCTTCCCACCTCTCAACGTTAATTTTCAGTGACTTCATGTCTCTCTTGCAAGTGTCTTGAAACGAAGATGGGGCTGCCCCTGTGCTCTCTTGCCGGAGGCCAGTTCTCCGTACAGCAGGTCTTTCGGGATCCTCCCGTCTGACGTGCGTTGTACGTGGCCCAGCCAGCGGAGATGGCGTTGTTGGAGCAGGGTGAAGAGGCTGGGTATCTGGGCGCGGGCCAGGACCTCATTGTTGGTGACTCGGTCAGTCCACGTGATGTCCAGGATGCGTCTCAGGCTGTGAAGGTGGAAGGCGTTGAGATGCCTCTCTTGTCTGTAGTAGAGGCTCCAGGTCTCGCTGCCGTAAAGCAGTGTGCTGAGGATGCAGGCCCTGTAGACTGCAACTTCGGTGTGCGTTGTCAGCTTTCTGTTCTCCCAGACTCTCTTTGTCAACCATTCTATTATGGTTGTTGGAATATTGATACGCCCACAAGAAAATGAATCTCAGGGTTATATGGTAACATATAAGTATTTTGATAATAAATTTACTTTGAACTTTGAACAATATTATTTTCAGCTCTTCAGTTGTGCAGAAAACCATATTCATAATAACTCTTCTAAAAAGGGGAAGATACACTACTAATGGCTTTCAACTCCTTTTGAAAATCTGCATCTTTGATTCTATTAAATAATCTCATAGTCATAATGATGGTGCCCTTACCATTTACTTACCCAATGGGAGTCAAGGTTAAACAGAGAGCCATTACTCATCTATATAGGGGTTTCAATGCTTTGGCCTTCTGTTCTCATATGCAGGCAACCGCCACTTCCCGCTCACCCTGCCTCTCATTATCTGCTCCATTCCTCCCATCTCTTGAGTATGGAGATAGTCATGGAGCCTCCTCCTCCGTTCACCTACTCAGTTGTTTCTGAAGCTTATGATTGGATATGGGAAACTGAAAAATATTGATTTGATCAATCTACAGCTTTATCAAATTTATCAATGTAATAATATGATGCTTCCACTGTTTAACATGAACGCTTTAACCACACCAAGATGGTATATTATTTTTAGCTGGTGGTATTATTCTTCTTCTGCACTCTGTAGTCACACAAGGTTGGTTTCTTGCAACATATGTTTATGGAAGGCCATGTCATTATAAATCTATTGCAGCGAGAGGCCCACAGGCCTTAGAAATTCCCGGGTTTGAGCTGCTGAAATTCAAGAAAATTGCAGATGCAGGAAATTTGAAATAAATGTTGGAAAATATTCAGTAGATTAGGAAGCTTCTGTGGCAAAAAAAAATTGGATCTGAAATATTAACATTGTTTCTCTTTGCCCAAACTGCCATTTTGTCACATCCCAGTTGTCTTTGTGTTGGATATGTCTGTCTAGCTTTTAACTAAGAGTATGCTGGTTTGTGACCAGATACCATCAGTTAATGGTGTAACCGGCGATATTTAATCTCCAATTAAATTATTACTGCGCAGCATAAAACATTGATTTCTTATAACTGCCAGAACAAAAAAATAGAAGTAACAATAACCTGTCAGATTATTGAAGTGAAAGTTACGAATGTAAAGCCCTTTAGCTTATTGTAGATTACTGTGATGAAAATACTAGTCCAAAGGAAAGAGATTTCTGAGAATAGATCTTATTACAAAGTTATTTTTATGGAAAGTAAAATCATGAAGTGTAAGAAAATGGTTTGGAAGTTGAGAAATGGCTTTATTCTACATGAAGGATTTGTGTGTTAGAAGTAGATTTACCAATTTCTTGACAACCACTTTTATCTTTCCGCAAGCTCGAATTTCTGCATTTGTTATGTAACACAATTCAAATTCAGTAGCACGTATGATCTGGTACAGTATTTAAGACACACCCTTGTGGGATTGAGCCATAAACCCAGAACACCCTCAGACTGTGTTTGTCATTGATGCCAACAACATATTTTAATCTTTCAAAGTACATGTGACAAACAGAGCTAATCTTATATCTTTATAATCTTTATAAAAGCCCTGTGATTTCATGGGTCATTGACATCAGAAGGAAGACCTTCTGTACAACTGTTTTAAATACTTGTATAAGGCACGCCTATCAGCTGTAGCTTTATATTTTTTCCCCAGCCGCTGGAATTATTTTTGTTCCTATTTATATGCGTAGCTGGAAGTTTCATTGTAGTTCTATACCAGATCAGCGTATCTCACAGAGAAGAAGTTTAGAATATTTGTAAATTGAAATCACCCACTCACCAATTTTCCATCTCTATGAAGTGAAAAGGTAGCCTTTCCTTTGGTAAATAAAAACAAAAATACCTTTGCACGCTGGGTTGCCAAACCAGCAGAAATGGATCACTCAGTTGGAGTCTGAAGTACTAGAACTAAGAAAGTTTTATTAAAGAAACAAGCAACACAGTAATCGAAAGGATAATAAATGCAACAGTTCAGCGATGATAAACACACATGTGCACAGAATTAAGATAACAACATCAATCAAGCTCTATCGTTGTCTAGGGGTAAATGACCAAATTTCAAAGTGACTCAAAGTTCAGTCCAGTTTAGTAGTTCAGTTCGCAGTAATCGTTGCCCTGGCGATGGACAACGTGGGGGGGGGGAAGAGATAGAACGGGAACAACTGATCATTCAGAACGGCTTCACTCACAGACCAGCGAGATGGCTCACAAGCAGTTTTTGGGCGGGTCCTTGGTGATGTCACCTGAGGTCACCGACTGTGACCCCTCCTCCAGATGCAGTCGATCCTCTGCAGTGAACCCGGCACCCAGGCAAGGGCGGACACACACCGGGTTCCCGCTGATCGTACCTTTCCACCCTGGTCGTTGTCTGGTACTTCTCACCCACTCGTGAGAGGCGCACCGCTTCCAGGGTCTCGTTACCTCGGGTGGCGTGTGTGCTGCCTTAGCGAACCGGTCCCTTTTTCTCCCCCTGCTGGGGTATCGCCTGTCCATCACTTCAAACAGTTCAAGGTTCAAAGGGGGGAGCCGCCCCAGACAGCTCTCTCTCCCCCGTCCCTTCATTACACATCTCCAGACGCTGCTCCATTGTTCCTTATCTCTCCTTCCCCTGAGGGCAGGTGGCAGACCACTTGCTGATGTCACTGATGCTAACCCAGGCCAGCAAACATCTTAATTTTATGTGTATTCTCGTCACAATGCAAATAATATTTGAAATTTAAAACTCTCAATCATGAAAGGTTGTCAAATGAATTTTTAAAAATTATGTTAATTCTTTGGAGTACTAAAAAAGAAACAAAAGTATGTAAGTTGAATTGAGGTATAACCTTGCAATGTCAGTAAGATCAAAGAGCTGATTGTGGACTTCAGAAAGGGTAAGACTCTGGAACACACACCAGTCCTCAGGGAAGGATCAGAAGTGGAGAAAATGAACAATTTCAGGTTCCTGAGGATCTAACCTGATCCCAACATAAAGAAGGCAAGACTGCAGCTGTATTTCATTAGGAGCTTGGGGAGATTTGGTTTGTCACCTAAAACACTTGTAAATTTCTACAGATGCACTGTGGAGAGCAGTCTAACTGCCTGCATCACCGTCTGGTATGGGGGTGGGGGAGGGCTACTGCACAGGATCGAAGGAAGCTGCAGAATTAGTCAGCTCCGTCATGGCAACTAGCCTCCATAGTATCCAAGACATCCTTAAGGAGCTGTGCCTCATCCACCACCATCCAGGACGTGCTCTCTTCTCATTGTTACCATCAGGAAGGAGGTACAGAAGCCTGAAGGCACGCATTCAATGATTCAGGAACAGCTTCTTCCCCTCTGCCGTCCGATTTCTGAATGGACACTATCTCACTACTTTTTTTATTTCTGTTTTTGCACTATTTAATTTAACTATAAATATATATATACATCTTTACTGTAATTCACGTTTTTTTTCTACATCATCAGTTATTGCATTATACTGCTGCAGCAAAGTGAACAAATTTCATGACATATGCCTGTGATATTGAACCTGAATCTGATTCTGAGGTCATTGATGACCAATTGAATAGCAATTAAGTATCTTAGGCCTAAAGGATTTACTTACTTTCAAGTCAGCAGAATTCTTCTTCTGCACTCCCCTCCCCAACCTATTAGCCTCAAGTATTCAAAACTAATTATTTAACAAATGTGTTTTTCTCAGTTTAGTAACAATGTAGTTTACACTTTCATTTTCCCAAAAGAAAATTTCTACAGAGCTGGATATGCAGTATACTATTAGTATAAGATGAAGAGAAGTGCAACAAGAAGCATTTTTACTTATATAAATGAAACTTTTGCTACATTTAGGGCAAAGTTATGGCAGCAGAGTGGTAATACCTCCAAAAAATTTGTAGACTTAGTTAAATTTTACTTGACTTTCAATGTGAGCCATGGGGTAAAGAGCTTGTCTTCCCAAGAATTTAATGTACTTCCATTCGTAATATAACTACTGATTTGATGTTTGTACTGAAATGTATCACCACACATTTTATGTGATGCGTTCCTTTCCTTTAACTCATCAAAATCTTTTGGTAGTTTCATCAATAATTACTTCAAGTGTTAGGATGATTAATTTTAATCACGTGGATATTGTCATAGACAATAATTGTTGGCCTCTGACTGAACAACTTACTTCCAATGTGACATGTTAAGGTTTCTATAAATGTTTGCACATAATATAGTTCTGCAGCAGTACTCTATAATTTTCTTTATCATACAGAGCTACAGACTAAAGCAGACTTATGCATACATGAATGGTTCAGCTAACTGTAGCAGTCCATTTGAACTTTAAAAATGCTATTATTTGTTATTACTATAGATTTTATAAATTAATTGCTTCAAATAATATTAGAATCAGAATCAGGTTTAATAGCACTGGCATGAAATCTGTTATCTTTGCAACAGCAGTACAATGCAATACATAATAATGGGGAAAAATGTCAATTATAGTAAATATATATATTATGATGTATATTAAATAGTTAAATTGAATAAATATTGCAAAAATAGAAATAAAAAAAGTAATAAGGTAGTGTTCCTGGGCTCATTGCACATTCAGAATTCAGATGGCAGAGAGGAAGAAGCTGTTCCTGAATCATTGAGTTATATCAATGATTTAGCATGTGTCAAATTATATCAAGCTTAAGTTTATTAGACAAACACTCAAGTGTATTAACAGCAACAAATCCTTTCTTTCCCTCTGTTTTTATCTTGAAAGCCCTCCCAAAAATATCCAGAAAGTTGACTTGTATTACAGTTTCCATTTGTATTCATGTGATATTCTAAATGATTTCACACCACTGAATCATGTTGTGCTTTTGTCACCGCATAATAATAAAGTGGATTCCAGTTAATTGAGCCATCAGCTAACCAGGGCAGCCACTTATTTGGAACAACTCTAAAAGAACAAAACCAAATTGAGAAAATAGCTATGATTCCCTTGCTTATTTGCTTATGCTGATTAATTGGGACAGGAGACCGTTACCGAATAGTTTCTAACTAGCATCAGATGCGTACATGTCGCATGGCTGTTGGGTACTGCCCCGTGCTTAGAGCGAACAATTTTTAAATAGCGTCGCTTGCAAGTATTTGTGTTCAAAAAGCAGTAACTTTTGTTACTGATAGTTGACTATTAATGAGCAGTAAGACAATTCAGAACTGTTTTGCTCACTGCAGTTTCAATCATTCATGATTGGAGATGCCAGAAATGGCTGGGAGTGAAATTGGAATGATTTCACTACTTCAACAAGTCATGAAGTACAATTTACTATAAATTATAATAAGAAATATGAAATATCTTTTTCCAAAAAATCAAATTAATTAAGTAGTGCAAAAACAGAGCAAAAATAATAAGATAGTGTTCATGGGTTCATTGCTCAGTCAGATATCTGATTGCAGATGGGAAGAAACTGCCCCTAAAACATTGAGTGCATATCTTCTGGCTCCAGTACCTCATCGCTTATGGTAGCAATGAGAAGAGGGCATGTCCTGGGTGGTGGGATCCTTCATAATGGATGCCACTTTTTTGAGGCATCACCTTTAGAAGATGCTGGGGAGGCTGAATTTACAACCCTTTGCAACTTTTTCTGATACTGCGCAGTGGCAGCCAGTTCAAATGGTCGTCACAGTTCATCTATAGAAATTTGCTATTATCCTTGGTGACATACCAAATCTCTTCAAACACCTAATGAAATATAGCTGCTCCTGTGCCTTCTTCGTAATTGCATCAAAATGTAGTGCACAGGATAAATCTTCAGATCAACACCAAGGAAATTGCTCACCCTTTCCACTGTTGACACTTGATGATGACTGCTGCGCGTTCCCTTGAATTTGCCTTCTTGAAATCCGCTATCAATTCCTTAGGCTTACTGACATTGAATACAAGGTGGTTGTTGCAACACCACTCATCCAGCTGATCTGTCTCAGTCCTGTGTGCCTCCCCATCACCATCTGAGATTCTGCTGACAAAAGTTGTGTCATCGGCAATTTTATAGATGGTATTTCCACTGTGTTTAGCCACACAGTTAAGCTGCAACAACAGCAAGACCAAGGAACGGACTGTGGACTTCAGGAAGGGGAAATCAGGAGAACACAACTCATTGAGGGTCAGCATCGTAAAGGGTGAGCAGCTTCAATTTTCTCAGCAGAATCTCTGAGGATCAGTGATGCAATCACAAGGAAGTTATGCCAGCCTCCCTACTTTGATAGGAGTTTGAGGAGATTTGTTATGTCATCAAAGACTCTTGCAAATTGCTATAGATGTATAGTGGTGAACATTCTGACTAGGAGCATTATGGAGCCTCCAATGCGTGGGATTGCAGGAAACGGGAGAGGGCTGCAGACTCATTCAGTACCAACATGGTCACAACTCTACTCACCGTCAAGAGGTGGAGCCTCAAGAAACCATCATCATCATCATCAGGTGCCAAGCCCAGTTTGAGCTTTGACTGCCATGGCCCCCACACTCCTGTTTCAGGTCAAGTGGATCAATTCATTGGTGTTCATTTCCAGTTCTCTAGCTGCTGTCTCCATCATCATTTGTCTTTGTCTTCCTCTTGCTTTCTTCCCTTCAATCTTTCCCATAATTACCGTGCATTCTAACTCCTCTTTCCTAATCACATGTCCAATGAAGTTACGTTGCCTTTTCATGATCTCATACATTATTTCTTTTTTTGTGTTTGCTCAGTTCATAACATCCTTGTTGGATATTCGTTTTTTTAAATGGGGAAGACATAAAACAAGTAGAGAATTTTTGCTACTTAGGAAGCTGGGTGACATCAGATGGCAGGTGCGACATGGACATCAAAAGAAGAAAAAGGATGGCAAAAGACACCTTTACGAGAATGAAGAGTATACTGACCAATACTAAGCTAGGCATGACAACCTGCCTCAGAGCACTGAAATGTTACGTTTATCCAGTTATGTTATATGGCTCAGAATGTTGGACAATATCTAGTAACATGAGGAAACAAATTGAAGCAGCAGAGATGTGGTTTTTGAGGAGGATACAGAGAATATTAAGAAGGCAACATCCTTCATGAAGGATACTCATCATCTGGGATAATATCTTCTAGTTTCTGCTGTCAGGTAGGAGGTACAGGAGCCCAAAGACCAACACTCACTGATTCAGGAACAGTTTCTTGCTCTCCGCCATCAGATTAGAATCAGAATCCGGTTTAATTTCACTGGTATATACCATAAAATTTGTTGTTTTGTGACATCAGTACAGTGCAACGCATAACTTAAAACACTTATACATAGTACTGTACAAAAGTTTTATGCATATGTAAAAAATTCTATAAAACATGTTTTTAAAAATAATGAAATGAGAAATTTCTAAATATCAAGAAAATTACTACAAAGAGCAGTAAACAGTTAAAAAATAAATCAAATCAATATTTAAAACTGTATTAGTCTCTTAGGTACACTATTGTGAAGTTCTATCAGAAAATCACTGGGAGGTTGTTCTAAGCATCTTAGAGAACTTGTCACAGTTCCTCTGCAGACTTTGGCTGTCTCACTTGCTTCTGACTCTCCAGGTAATCCCAAACAACCTTGATGATGTTGAGATTAGGGCTCAAGGGAGGCCATCCTATCTAAAATCATATAAAAAATCTAGGTTGCCTAAGTCTTCTACACCATAAGACCACAAGACATAGGAGCAGAATTAGGCTATTTGGACTGTTGAGATTGCTCTACCATTCAATCATGGCTGATCCTTTTCTCCCCTCCTCAGCCCCAGTCCCCAGCCTTCTCCCCATAACCTTTGATGCTGTGGCCAATCAAGAACCTATCAATCTCCACCTTAAATATACCCAATGACCTGGCCTCCAAAGCTGCCTGTGGTAACAAATTCCACAAATACACCGCCCTCCAGCTAAAGACATTTCTCCACTTCTCTGTTTTAAATGGATGCCCCCGTCCTGAAACTGTGCCCTCTTGTCCTAGAGCCCCCCCCACATGGAAAACATCCTTTCCACATCTACTCTGCCTTGCCTTTCAACATTCAAAAGGTTTCAGTGAGATCCCCCCTCATCCTTCTAAATTCCAGCGAGTACAGGCTCAGAGTCATCAAACGTACCTCATATGATAACCCTTTCATTCCCAGAACCTCCTCTGAACCCTCTCCAATGCCAGCACATCTTTTCTTATGTAACACCCTGGGAAAGGTTTCAATGCTAGTGTAATGGTTTCTCTGTAGCAGCAGTGTTTGGGTTATGACTAGAGATAACGGGGGCTTTGGATTGTACGGCGTCCAACGAGGGGAGTGTTTTTCTTTCTTATGTGCCCAACAGCAAGGTATTCGCTGGCTGTTGTTCGGCAGAAAATGGAGAGAGAAGATGCCAGAACAGAGAGGTCATAGACTGCAGGACGGAGTGGACTTGGAATGGGGTCGGGAATCGATGACGCCCGGGGGAAATCGATGGAGAACTAACGGATGGGAAAATCATGAGCTCTAACGTGCACGTTAGACCGTTTCATTAAAATGGGCTGTTTTCTTTTTGTTTTCTTTACTAACCCTCTCGTCAAATTAAGAATTCTAAAGCTCAATTGTTTAATTGCATATGGTGTACTGTTTGTTATTTCGTGGTAGTGACTTGTAACAGGGGAAAACATCATGCAGAATCCACAAGAACAAGATTTCACAAGTTTGGCAGGCCAGAGAGTGCCTTCCCCTAGACTAACGCCGCTGGCCGATCCTGAGGGTTACAATTAAGGGGGGCATCGTTCCGGGATTGATTCCGTTGGATGCTGTGTGATTGTCCTGAGCATTGAACCGGTCGGTTATGTGCTTAAAGTCTGTGCTAGTATGGATGCTGCTGGGGTGGAGTGGTGGTGTTCATCCACTGGGGTTACTGGTAACTAATTGCGTGCATGTTGAGTGGGGCAGATATTCATACTCCTGATGAATTGTTAATTTGCCTGTTAAGTACTGTTAAAGCTGTTGGCAAAGTTATGATTGTGGGACGGAGATTATAATAAAACAGCCGGTACAGCCCTTGTTTTACTTCAGACTAACGCTGACGTAAAGTCGAGTTTCCTGTAGCTGGGGGCGGAGACTTCAAAGGCAGGGTTCCCTCATTTCTGAGGTGTGAGAGGAAGAAGCGGGTGGGTTTGTAATGTCTAATTATTCCCCGTTCCCCAGGGCAGAGTGAGAATTCTGAGTTAGTGTCCGCCCTTACCTCTCTGGTGAGTAAATGGAAAAATGCCCAGGTCCAAAGTCCCAGCTATGTTAGGCTCGGCCTATTCTCTGGAATAACGCCCATCCATAAAGGGGAGGAGGAGTATGAGACTTGGGCGGAGCAGACTTCTCAGTTGCTAGATGAGTGGCAGTGCTCTGATGATGTAATGCAATAGAGATTGGTTGAAAGTTTGAGTGGGTGGGCTGCTGACATGGTGAGAGCTGTGAAGTTCCTGTACCCGCTAGCAAATGGGGCCGATTACATGAGAGCACTGGAAAATCCATTTGGCACGACAGGAAGCCTAGTGGATCTCATGGTGGGGTTTCAGAACATGTGTCAGGAGAGAGGAGAAGAAGCTTTCTGCCTACATCTTTTGGCTACAGAAGCTGCTAAATTGCTTGTGACGCAGAGGGGCCATTCAGGTCGCTGAGGTGGATCAGTTAAGAATGGACCAGATAACAAAGGGCGCCCAGTCCCAGGACCTGATTGCTTGGAGTCTCTGACTGTCTTGTAAGACACGTCCCCTCTCCCTCGTTTGCTGAGCTGATCAGGGAAGTACGAGAGGAGGAGAATGTGTCGGAGGCGCAGGAGGCCTCAGTCAGCACGGTACAGTCCTTGGTAGTGGTCCCCTGTGGTGAGGTGACCACGGATAGCCTGCCCCGGGGAGTGGTAGAGGAGATTGTGGCAGAGTTGAGAACTGAGATGTCCCGGTTGTTATCAGCGGCTGTGACCGCCCCCCCCCTCCGCCCCATATGATGGAGCTGATAGGAAAGCGGATCCTCTAAGGCAGGGGTGTCAAATTACCGGACTGCGGGCCACATCCAGCCCGCGAAGGGGTCCAATCCAGCCCACGGGATGATTTGGGGGAAAAAATGTATGTTCACGATCATTTATTATGTATCTGTACGGCAGCCGCGCTCTCTGCCATCGCTGTCTGTGCTGCCTGCTGCACCAGCAGCTTGTTGTGTGTACTTAGAAAACAAACGGCGGCAGTTAACCACCCGCTGTACATAAGCACCTACCACCCTGCACTGAAGACCAGTAGGGCCCCACTTACGTCGTCAGACACAGTATAAGCACACAGAGTACTCAGGTAAGTAACACCTGTAGCAAGGCTGAGACTGTTTGCTGCTGTGGTTCAAAATGCTTTCCAAGAAAAGAAAAGTTGACATCGAAGGTCGGATATTCAACGATAGTTGGAAAGATCGTTTTTTTCTTCTGTGAGGTCAACGGCAAACCTGTGAGTCTGATATGCTCGCAACAAGTAGCTGTAGCAAGAGTAAAATATCAAACGACAGTATGAGACGTCACACAGAGAAAAATATGACAAGTATGCAGGACAGCTCAGAATGCAAAAGGTAAACGAGCTTGAAGCAGCTCTGAAAAAACAGCATTCAGTGTTCACCAAAAGCCGAGAGACTCATGATGGAGCTGTCAAGGCCAGCTATATTATTGCCAACAAAATAGCTGCTGCGTTGAAGCCATACTGAGAGGAGGAATTCACCAAAGCATGCATGCTGACGGCGGCTGAGCTGGTGTGCCCTGAGAAGGGACAGGCTTTTGGTAATATCAACTTGTCAAGAAATACTGTGGCAGAGAGAATCGGGGACCTTGCAGGAGATTTGAACAGTCAACTAAAAGACAAAGTGAAGTTATTTATTGCCTTCTCTGTTGCAATTGATGAGAGCACTGACGTGACTATTTATGGGACTATTTATTCGTGGTGTTGCTGCATCTTTAACTGTCACCGAGGAGTTTGTGGAGATGGTGCTCATGACAAACACCACAAGGGCGAACGACGTTTTCTCCAGCCTCATCGAGGCCTTGGACAGACTGGGGGTTGACTGGAGTCATGCTGTTGGCGTGGCAACAGATGGTGCACTGTCCATGGTTGGGAAAAAGGCAGGTGTTGTTGTGAAACTCAGAGAGAAAGTTCTGACAGAGAATCCAGAGCAGGAATTCCGGAATTTTCATTGTGTTATACACCAAGAGTTGTTATGTAGCAGGAACCTGAAAATGGAGAATGTCATGGATGTAGTAATCAAAACAGTTAACTTTATTAAAGCCAGGGGACTCAACCATCGGCAATTTGACACTCTTTTGTCCGAAAGTAATATTGGACACGGCCTACGCTACCACACTGAATCTGCTGGTTGAGCAGAGGGGTTGTGCTCAAACGCTTTTTTTCAATTACGTGCGGAAATTGGACTATTCATGAACGAGAAAGGGAAGCCAGTGGCAGAGTTGGATGACCCAGACTGGCTTCATGATCTTGCATTTTTGGTAGATATAACAGAGCACTTAAATGTAGTTAATGTTAACATGCAAGGCCGCAACAAACTTGTTACGGAATACTACGACAGCATTCGTGCCTTTCAAATTAAATTAGGCCTGTGGGAGATGCAACTATCCCAGAGCAACCCGGTTCATTTCCCCTTTGCAGTCTGTGCATGTCGCTCATGGGAATAATGACAACATGGACAGGTACAAGGACAAAATATCACAGCTGAAAAGTGAGTTTCAGAATCGTTTCCAAGTCTTCAGTCAGCTCGAGAAGGAATTCTCACTATTTTGCTCACCGTTTGCCGTCAACGCAGCATCAGATGTGCCGGAGGAACTCCAAATGGAACTAATTGAAATTCAGTGTATCTCGACTTTGAATGTCGACTGTACCTCTTCCTAGAGATGCTGCCTAGCCTGCTGCGTTCACCAGCAACTTTGATGTGTGTTGTTTGAAATATAATTTGAGACTGTAGGTCTGGACTCATTCTATCAATACCTGGGACCGATATGCACCAAGATGACAGACTTTGCCTCAAAGATCCTTTACATGTTCGGGACAACATATCTCTGTGAGCAGGCATTCTCCATAATGAACATTAACAAATCCAAACTGCACTCGCAGCTGACACACAGACATCTAAATGACATTATGAAAATCACAACTGCCGAGAAACTGGTCCCTGATGTTGACAGACTGGTTAAAGCCAAGAGATGTCAGGTGTCTGGAAGCAGCAAGTGAAAAATGAGTGACACTGTTTAATGCACTGCAACATGTAAGCAAAATGCATTATGAAATATTGAGTGTCATAATATTGTGATTCATTCATTTTCTGACTATTCTATTATTGTAAATGTGATCACATCAATAAAAATTAGAGGCTAACTGTGTTTGTTGTCTAATTTTTAATTGCTGGAAGCAGGCTAATAAAAATTAGGTGCAGTTATGTAGCCTACATTTACCATTTGTTTCATTAGGTCTACATTTGTGTCTGCTAATACTCAATTTCAAATGGTTTATTAATGGAAAGGGTGTGGCTCCCAAAACAATCTTAGCCAAAATAGCATTGTTTTTTCTCTCTCTCTCATCACAACTTTCTTGCAGCCAATCATAAAAATAATACTTGCAAGGCAATCTTCTTCATAAGAAACGAAATTCGTAAAGTGAAACACTTTGTGGTTATAGCAGAGACTGAGACACATGAGAGCAGGTTGAAAAAACAAAGGCAACGAAAGCTGTGGGAGCACACGAACGCATGCACAACTGATCCAGCCCGCATGAATTCGCCTTGCCCAATCCGGCCCGTGAACTAAAATGAGCTTGGCATCCTTGCTCTGTGGGGACGGACTATGCGGAGGGCTGCTAGCAGCTGGGGTCACGCAAGAAGGGGAGCAGCCGGTATGGTCTGTTATAACTGTGGTGAAGAGGGACGCTTCAGATGTGAATGTGAACGATGGGAAACCCTTCGGAAAGTGAGCCCCCGGCTACCTAAGCAGAGAGAGTTGTGGGAAAAACTCAAAAGAGACACAGTGAGGGGATGGCCTGGCATATCGGGGGTGGGGGGGAACATCTTCCCAGCAATCTATCAAGGAACACCCTACAGCAAAGAACCATATTCCTGAAGGCTTAGTGGGGCCAAGCTCCAGTGTATCATTACAGTTAGAGGGTATTTATGCTAGAGCCATTCTGGACACAGGGTTGCAGGCCACTTTGCTGTACTGTTCATTTTACAACCAGTATTTGACGAATTTACCATTGACGCCATTCAGTGCACCAGAGATCTGGGGTCTGAGTGTGGGTGATTATCCGTATGATGGTTATCTGTCAGTGAAGCTGGAGTTTGTGGAGGCCGATGTGGGAGTGGCCGAGGTCCTTGATACATTAGTGCTAGTTTGTGCAGACGCCAAAGAGAAGGGCAGCGCGACGTTTCAATTTTTGTGGCGACCAACACTCCTACTGTGAGAAGGCTAATGGGAGCCTGCAAGGAGAAAGCTGGAGAGAGCTTCCTGAGAACATTGTCCGTTCACCCGGTGTTTCGAGCTGCTTTTGAGGAAGTGCGTGGCTGCACTGGGCCAGATAACGAGTCCAAGCCAGTCGTGTTACGGCACGGGGAACTAGCAAGAGCATTGGGAAACCCCAAATTTCCTGGAATGTCACCTTCAAGCGGGGGATAGCCTTGGCGCATCTTTTCCCAGTGACGGTAATGTCTAGTATCCCTGTGAGACAAGCCAGAGAAAAAGGGGGAAAGTTGACCGCTGAGTCATTCAACTTTGGGGACCCCCTGGTACCTGCGGGTTGGAAGAGGAAGTTGATAGAGAAGATGTTGAAGCTGGAAGGTGTTACTTCCTCTGATGAGTTTGATGTGGGTTGTTCCAAGAGCAGCCATCACACTATCCGGGTGACCGAGGACACCTCATTCAGAAAGAGGTCATGGCGACTGGCCCCTGTGGAGGTGGAAGACTTTCAGCAGCATTTATGTAAGTCAGAGGAATCTGGGAGCATCACCGAATCCCGAAACCCCTATGCATCCCCAATAGTAGTGGCCAGAAAGAAGAATGGGAAGGTATGGATGTGTGTGGACTATAGGACTCTGAACAGGCATATGGTCCCAAGGATCAAAGACGCACTGGCCTGTCTGAGTGGTGCAAAGTGGTTCCGTGTGCTAGACTTGAGGAGTGGATATTACCAGATCCCCATGAGTGAGGCTGACAAAGAGAAGACAGCATTTATATGTCCAGTGGGATTCTACCAGTTTGAAAGGATACCCCAAGGCATATTGGGAGCTCTGCAACCTTCCGGCATGTCATGGAGAAAACGGTGGGGGCTTTGAGCTTGCCTGAGGCATTGGTGTATCTGGACGACCTCATAGTGTTTGGGTCCACCTTGGAAGAGCATGAAGAGAGGCTACTGAAAATGCTGGGCCGACTGAAAACCGAAGGGTTAAAACTTTCCCTGGACAAATGCCAGTTCTGCAAGACATCTGTCAGCTATGTTGGACACATGGTCTCATATCATGGAGTAGCTACAGATCTGGCTAAGATAGAGGCGGTGCCACCTGGCCAAGGCCCCAGACTGTGAGCGGTTTGTACTCGTTCCTTGGGTTCTGGAGGGTAAAGAGTATCTTAGCCCTTTGGAGCCTTTTGGACCGAGGTGGGGTGCAAAATGTGAAGAGGACTTTCAGTCGCTGAAGGAGATGGTGACCCAGGTGCCCGCACTGGCTTTTGCAGACCCCCAATTGCCGTATGCACTGCATACAGGTGCCAGCAGAGAGGGCGCAGGGGGTGTCCTGTATCAGAATCAGGGCACCGGGTTGAGACCTGTTGCATTTGTCAGCTGGCGTCTGTCACCCTCTGAGAGATAACCTGGGCATTGGTATCATTGGGTCAGCAGTTGTAAAGGGAGACCCGGCCTAAGTGGAGAAGGCAAAACATGCTGCAGTGTCTCGCTTACTGTGAGACTGGCCCAGACTGGAGTTGAGAAACCAGATCCTATACCGGGTCACATCACCTCCGGACCGACCTTGGCATTCCCCGCTGGTTCTGCCTGAGAAGTATCAGATGGTTGCGTTGAAATCACTTCATGATGATTCTGGACTTTTGGGGGTGGAAAAGACACCTATGGGTTGCCCCAAGATTAGTTTTACTGGCCCCGAATGAAGCCGGAGGTCAAAGAATACTGCAAGTCATGCATTCGATGCATACGGAGGAAGATGCTGCCTACGAGGACAGCTCCCTTGTACCACTTGCAGAGTGCAGGGCCCCTGAACCTGGTGTGTATGGATTTCCTGTCAATAGAGGCAGATGCCACAAATATGGCGAATGTCTTAGTCATCACGGACCACTATACCAGATATGCACAGGCTTTTCCTACCAAGGACCAGAGGGTGTCCACGGCAGCCAAAGTGTTATGGGAGAAGTATTTCATTTATTATGACCTCCCCAGGCAGATACATAGAGATCAGGGATGAGATTTCCAGAGTGGGCTCATACATGAGTTACTGAGCATGCTCGCAGTCGAGAAGTCAAGGACTTCTGTACCCAAAATTAAGCTACTGGGTACTCACCATTTTATCTGATGTTTGGGTGTGAGGTGAGGTTGCCAATTGACCTGCCGCCAAAGACTCATCAGAAGTATGTGTCTGATACGCGAAGGGAGCTGAAAAAGGCTTATGAATTAGCTGGGAACGCGGTTGCCAAGCAGAATCAAGGAAATAAGAGGAGGTATGATCAAAAGGTTAGGCCATACCAACTCATGCCGGGAGACCGAGTCCTCATGGGGAATTTGGGGCTACCTGGGAAGCAGAAGTTGGCTGACCACTGGGCGGCTACGCCCTATGTAGTGGAGAGTCAGATGCCAAATGCACCAGTTTTCTGGGTGAAACCAGAGGATGGGAATGTGCCTGTTAAGATTCTCCATCGGAACCACCTTCTGCTTCTGGGACGAGAAGTGCAGGTTCACCCAGAGCCTGACCTGGAGCCTACACCTAGTAGGAGGACTCTCCGGTGATGAAGGGCAACTGCAGGACCAACAGCAGGAGGGAATAGACCGGCCCGCCCCTGAGTGGGACACTGATTCAGAGGATAAGGACATGGGGGTGTGGTATATGCTGCCATTTGCTAACTCCCCACTGATTGAGGAATAGACTCCCAACCCTTCTCACGCTGAGTCAGGTGAAATCAGGCGGGGGGGGGGGCGGTGCTATCTGTGGATAGCTTGGGTTGCAACGGAACCCTGCAAGGGATGAAGCAGGGCTCAGCCAAGGCACAAACATAGGGGTTGAGTTGCAGGTAGGTGGGCACAAGTGATAGGCTGGGGGAGAGCTTGCCAGGTGGACCAGAAGTATCCCCAGTAGCGTTGGAACATGTAAAGGTAGATGAGGGGGTAAGGAGATCTCACAGAGTCAGAAGACCACTGGATTAGCTGGCCTATGTAGCACCGGGGGAACAGAGTGTGGCCCCTACCGCTTTGGGGAGCCATGTCACTGCCTTTTACACCCGGGTTGGACTTTGTGTTTTGCAGGAAGGGTTGGCAAATTATCTCAAAGTCATGAGCACATGACTAAATTTGGTGGTGGGAGAATGTAATGCCCTGGGAAAGGTTTCACTGCTAATGTAGTGGTTTCTTGTAACAGCAGTGTTTGGGTTATGACTAGAGATAACAGGGGCTTTGGAATGTGTGGCGTCCAATGAAGGAAGTGTTTTTCACAGGCTGTTTGTTCGGCGGAAGATGGAGAGAGAAGATGCCAGAACGGAGAGGTCATAGACTGCAGGACAGAGTGGACTTGGAATGGGGTCGGGAGTCAACGATGCCCGGGGGAAATCAATGGAGAATGAACAGACGGGAAAATCATGAACTCCAACATGCACATTAGACAGTTTCATTAAAATGGGCCCTTTTCTTTTGTTTTCTTTACTAACCCTCTAGTCAAATTAAGGATTATAAAGATCAATCATTGTCATAGTCATACTTTATTGATCCTGGAGGAAATTGGTTTTTGTTACAGTTGCACCATAAATAATTAAATAGTAATAAAACCATAAATAGTTAAATAGTAATATGAAAATTATGCCAGGAAATAAGTCCAGGACCAGCCTATTGGCTCAGGGTGTCTGACCCTCCAAGGGAGGAGTTGTAAAGTTTGATGGCCACAGGCAGGAATGACTTCCTATGACGTTCTGTGTTGCATCTCGGTGGAATGACCCTCTGGCTGAATGTACTCCTGTGCCCACCCAGTACATTATGTAGTGGATGAGAGACATAGTCCAAGATGGCATGCAACTTGGACAACATCCTCTTTTCAGACACCACCGTCAGAGAGTACAGTTCCATCCCCACAACATCACTGGCCTTACGGATGAGATTGTTGATTCTGTTGGTGTCTGCTACCCTCAGCCTGCTGCCCCAGCACACAACAGCAAACATGATAGCACTGGCCACCACAGACTCATAGAACATCCTCAGCATCGTCCGGCAGATGTTAAAGGACCTCAGTCTCCTCAGGAAATAGAGACGGTTCTGACCCTTCTTGTAGACAGCCTCAGTGTTCTTTGACCAGTCCAGTTTATTGTCAATTCGTATCCCCAGGTATTTGTAATCCTCCACCATGTCCACACTGACCCCCTGGATGGAAACAGGGGTCACCGGTACCCTAGCTCTCCTCAGGTCTACCACCAGCTCCTTAGTCTTTTCACATTAAGCTGCAGATAATTCTGCTCATACCATGTGACAAAGTTTCCTACCATAGCCCGGTACTCATCCTCATCTCCCTTGCTGATGCATCCAACTATGGCAGAGTCATCCGAAAACTTCTGAAGATGACAAGACTCCGTGCAGTAGTTGAAGTCCGAGGTGTAAATGGTGAAGAGAAAGGGAGACAAGACAGTCCCCTGTGGAGCCCCAGTGCTGCTGATCACTCTGTCGGACACACAGTGTTGCAAGCACACGTACTGTGGTCTGCCAGTCAGGTAATCAAGAATCCATGATACCAGGGAAGCATCCACCTGCATTGCTGTCAGCTTCTCCCCCAGCAGAACAGGGCGGATGGTATTGAACGCACTAGAGAAGTCAAAAAACATTACCCTCACCGTGCTCGCTGGCTTGTCCAGGTGGGCGTAGACATTGTTCAGCAGGTAGATGATGGCATCCTCAACTCCTAGTCGGGGCTGATAGGCGAACTGGAGGGGATCTAAGTGTGGCCTGACCATAGGCCGGAGTTTCTCCAGGGTCTTCATGATGTTAATCGCTTAATTGCATATAGTGTACTGATTGTTTTTTCGTGATACAGATTTGTAACAGGGGAAAACATCACGCAGCATCCACACAAATGAGATTTCAGGAGTTTGGCGGGCCGGATAGTGTCTTTCCCTAGACTAGTGCCGCCGACTGAACCAGAAGGTTACACTTAAATAATCAGCCCAAAACTGTTCACAATACTCACAGTGAGGCCTCACCAGTGCCTTATAAACCATCAGCATCACATCCCTGTTCTTATATTCTAGTCCTCTTGAAATGAATGCTAACATTGCATTTGTCTTCCTCACCACTGACTCAACCTGCAAATCAGCCTTCAGGGTGTTATGCACCCTGCAGCTCAGATTTTTGTTTTTTTTCCCCATTTAGACAATAGTCTGCACATTCAGTTCTTCTACCAAAGTGCATGACCATGCATTTTCCAACAATGTATTTCATTTGTCACTTTCTTGCCCTTTCTCCGAATTTGTCTAAATCCTTCTGCAGCCTTCCTGTTTCCTCAACACTACCTGCTCCTCCACCAAACTTGTACTATCTGCAAACTTGGCAACAGTGCCATCTATTCCATCATCTAAATCATTGTTTTACAGCATAAAATGAAACAGTCCCAACTCTGACCCCTGCGGAACACCACAAGTTACTGGCAACCAACCAAAGAACGATCCTTTTATTCCCACTCACTGCCTCCTCCCAATCAGCCAATGTTCTAACCATGCCAGTAAATTTCCAGTAATCCCATGGACTCTTAACTTGGTAAGTAGCCTCATGTGTGGCACCTTGTCAAAAACCTTTTGAAAATCCAAATATACAACATCCAATGCATCCTCTTTATCTATCCCACTTGTAATTTCCTCATAGACTTCCAACAGGTTCGTCAGGCAATATTTTCCCTTAAGAAAACCATGCTGACTTTGTCCTATCTTGTCCTGTATCACCAAGTACTCCATAACCTCATCCTTAACAATTGATGTCAACATCTTCCCAACCACTGAGGTCAGGCTAACTGGTCCATAATTTTCTTTCTGCTGCCTCCCTTCTTTCTTAAAGAATGGAGTGACATTTGCAATTTTCCAGTCCTCCAGAACTGTGCCAGAGTCCAATGATTCTTGAAGGACCACTACTAATGCCTCCACAATCTCTACCACTACCTCTTTCAGAATTCTAGGGTGCAATTCATCTGGTATGGGTGACTTATGTACCTTTAGGTCTTTCAGCCTTTGGAGCACCTTCTCCCTTGTAAAAGTAACTACACTCACTTCTCTTCCCTCACACCCTACAACAACTTGCACACTGCTAGTGTCTTCCACAGTGAAGACTGATGCAAAATACTCACTTAGTTCATCTGCTATCTCCCTGTCCCTCATTATTATTTCTCCGGCCTCATTTTCTAGTGGTTCTAATCTCTGTCTTATTTTTTATATACTTAAAAAAAAACTTTTTCTACCCTCCTTGATATTGTTTGCTAGTTTGCGTTCATATTTCATCTTTTCCCTCCTAATGATTATTTTATTGCTTTCTGTAGGTTTTTGGAAGCCTCCCAATCCCCTGTCTTCCCACTAATTTTTGCTTTGTTGTATGCCTTCTCTCCTGCTTTTACATTAGCTTTGACTTCCTTTGTCAGCCACAGTTGTACAATTTTGCCATTTGAGTATTCCTTTGCTTTTGGAATACATCTATCCTACGCCTGCCTCATTTTTTTCCCAGAAATTCAAGCCATCGCTGCTCTGCTGTTATCCCTGCCAGCAATTCCTTCCATTTATTTTGGCCAACTCCTCTCTCATACCACTGTAATTTCCTTTACTCCACTGTAATACTGCTATATCAGATTTTACTTTCTCCCTATCAAATTTCAAATTGAACTCAATCGTATTGTGATCACTGCCTCCTTAAGGATTCTTTTTATCTTAAGCTTCCTAATCATCTCTGGCTCATTGCATAGCACCCAATCCAGTATAGCTGATCCCTTAGTAGGCTCAATGACAACAAGCTTTAAAAAACCATCTCATAGGCAATCAACAAATTCACTCTCTTGGGATCTGTAACCAAACTGATTTTCCCAACCTACCTGCATGTTAAAATCTTCCATGGCTGTTATAACAGTGCCCTTTGGACATGCCTTTTTCCCATTGTAATCTGTAGTCCTCATCATAGCTACTGTTTGAAGGCCTATATATAACTGCCATCAACGTCCTTTTACCCTTGCATTTTAACTCATCCCACGAGGATTCAACATCTTCCTATTCTATGTCACATCTTTCTGATGATTTGATGCTATTCTTTACCAGCAGAGCCACAGCACCCCCTCTGCCTACCTTCCTATCTCTCCGATAGAATGTGTAACCTTGGACATTCAGCTCCCAACTACAATCGTCCTTCAGCAATGATCCAGTGATGGCCACAACATCATACCGGACATCTGGAAAAGTGCAGCAAGAGCCTCCACCTTATTTCTTATGCTCTGTTACCTTCTTCGTTGTACCTTCTCTGTACACAGTACTTATTAATATATAATTTAAATAAATAGTGCCACAAAGTGAGGTAGTGTACATTTTCATTATCTGTTCAGATACCTGATGGCAGAAGGGAAGAAGCTGTTCCTAAAATGTTGAGTGTGTGTCTTCAGGCTCCCATACCCCCTCCTTGATGGTATTAATGGGAAGAGAGCATGTCCTGGGTGATGGAGTCCCTTAATGGTAAATGCCAACTTTCTGAGGCACTGCCTTTTGAAGATGTCCTCAGTGGTGGGGAGGCTAGTGCCCATGATGGAGCTGGCTGAAGTTGCAACTTTCTGCAGCTCTTCCGATCCCGTGCAGCGGCGCCTCTGTACCAGATGGTGATGCAATCAGTTCGAATGCTCTCCATGGTATATCTGTAGAAATTTGCTTGAGTGTTTGGTGACATTCCAAATCTCCTGAAACTCCTAATGAAATATAGCCACTGTTCTGCCTTCTTTGTTATTTCATCAATATGTTGTGCCCAGGATTGATCTTCAGAAATATTGACACCCAGGAATTTGTAACTGCTCACCGTTTTTGTTGCTGACCCTTCAATGAGGACAGATGCGTTTTCCCTTGATTTCCCCATCTTGAATTCCACAATAAAATCCATGGTCTTATTGACATTGAGTAAAAGGTTGTTGTTGCAGCACCAGATTTATGGAGCATGCATGAACACTACCTCATTATTTGCACTATTTAATTATTTTGTAATTTCTAATAACGTTGCCTCTGCAATTGTACTGTTGACACAAAATAGCAAATTTCACATCATACAGACAGTGATAATGAACCTGATTCTGAAGTCTAGAATACTAATAAATGTTTAAATTTATCTTGCAAGCATTTAGTTAAACATCATGGAAAAAAGTTGGTACTTAAAAATTCAAAATTTACCTGTGAAAATAGCACTAAAAGCTGTCGGACAATGCAATTTGTTCCAGTGTATGGCGATTTGCACAGTTTCTCAACAGCGCTGAGCTGGAAATACAGTTCATTCTCAATGACTATTGTGTAATTAAGTTCTTACCATTTTCACGTTCAACTGTTAGCAGAAGAGATAATGTAACCTTAATAGTTACCTGTTGATAAATAATGGATATCTGTGCCTCAGGCATAAAGATCTCTCAGTGGGAGAAGATATTTCATTTTATAATTTCTTCACATAATTATTGTTCAATTGATGTTATGTCGGTACTCAACACTATAATGCACTCAGTAAAAATCTCTATAAATAATTCAAAAATTATATCAAGGATTGTTTTATGTAAAATGAACAGTGCGTTGCAGCAAACAAGTCTATCCCACCGCTAAAAAAATTGGGCAACTGCAGACTTAGACAAAAACCTGCTTATATTAATATTTCAAAGTGTATCATAAATAATCAAAAGTTCAATGCTACCTAATTGTTTGTGCTTTACAAAAATAATCTCTTTTTAATCTTCAAATATTAAGTCAATACTAGGTGGTACACCAAGGGAATACTCCTTGTTTGAGGTGTTGCCTTTTGGAATAAATATTAATCCAAGGCTCTGTTTGCTGTCTGAACATGATAGAACCAAGCTTCAAAAGTAAAGTGCATTTTACAACTGCTGCTTCCCACCATCAAAGATATCTTCAAAAGGTAATGCCTGAATAAGGCAGCATCCATCATTAAAAACTCTTTCCAGCCAGGACCTGCCCTCATCTCATTACTACCAACAGGGAGGAGGTAGAGGAGCTTGAAGACCTACACTCAACAATTCAAGAACTGCTTGCTCCCCTTTGCCATCAGATTCCTGAACAGACTATGAACATTATCTCACTAGTTCTCTTTCAAATTATTTATTTAATGCTGTAAGTTATGGGTATTTTATGTCCTCGACTGTACTGCTGCCATAAAACAACAAATTTCATGACATACATTTGTGAAAATAAATCTGATTCCTTATTGTATGCATAGTGCAAGTGACTATCATATCCTCGAGACTATCAGGTGTCATCTTTTTAAAGGTAATATATTTAGTTTTATTAATGATTTGTTCTGGGATCCATGAGGGGTCTAAATGCATGGGAGTGTCCTACATAAAGAATATTTAGCCTTTTATCTCATTCCCTCCAACACTAATTGTTTTGGGAAACTTCACAGCGATAAATTTCCAATCTCTGAAATGAATGCAAAGACTGAGTTGAACCATTAACAAGTGCCCGTTGAGCGGAATGCTATGATTGTGTATGTCTGGTCAATGATAAGCTAGCTTGTTCATTACCTTGATACGGCAGCCCACCTGGAAGGTGAGTTGGAATTCATGCTAGAACAGCAAGCTCCCAGGAGCTACAGACAGTGCTTCAAGAATTTCAGTGTCTTTACACAAGTGACTGCAAATGTCTTATCCTGCCAACTGCATGTTCATTTCAACACAGCCCCTCTGCTCACCTTCTAAGAACCTTTCTCACCCAGGACTTCAACCCAGCCATCGTATATGCCTCAGCATCCTCATCCACTGAGACCTGCTGCAAACCTCACATTTCATGGCTCAAATACACAATCCTCTTGAGCATGATAGTTGTAACGTCAAACAGCTCAACACTTACTGACTCTTGTAAGATAATGTAACATGCAAGTGCCAACTAGACACATGTCTACATGTCCTGAATCTGCAGGAAAAATAGTAAAGCTCATGATTGATGATGTGGTCAGCACCAGGGCTTTAACAACGGAAGTTATTTTCATTCGTTGTTCTGCAGGTTGCAATTCTCCATTTATTCTGATTCTCTATTAGAAGCATATCTCTTCTGTGTCTCCGCCCACCCCCCAGATTGAGACCAAAATCACAATTATCCCTTATAAAGCAGCCAACATAATCAAAGATCCCAACCTCCCTAGACATTCTCTATTCTCCACCACCCTGCCCCAAACATCTTGCAGAAGATAGTAAGACCTGAAAACACGTAACAGCAGGCTCAAAGACAGCTTCTATCCTGTTGACATAAATCTGTGTCCGACAGAGTGATCAGCAGCACTGGGGCTCCACAGGGGACTGTCTTGTCTCCCTTTCTCTTCACCATTTACACCTCGGACTTCAACAACTGCACAGAGTCTTGTCATCTTCAGAAGTTTTTGGATGACTCTGCCATAGTTGGATGCATCAGCAAGGGAGATGAGGCTGAGTACAGGGCTACGGTAGGAAACTTTGTCACATGGTATGAGCAGAATTATCTGCAGCTTAATGTAAAAAGACTAAGGAGCTGGTGGTAGACCTGAGGAGAGCTAAGGTACCGGTGACCCCTGTTTCCATCCAGGGGGTCAGTGTGGACATGGTGGAGGATTACAGATACCTGGGGATACGAATTGACAATAAACTGGACTGGTCAAAGAACACTGAGGCTGTCTACAAGAAGGGTCCGAGCCGTCTCTATTTCCTGAGGAGACTGAGGTCCTTTAACATCTACCAGACGATGCTGAGGATGTTCCATGAGTCTGTGGTGGCCAGTGCTATCATGTTTGCTGTTGTGTGCTGGGGCAGCAGGCTGAGAGTAGCAGACACCAAAAGAATCAACAAACTCATTTGTAAGGCCAGTGATGTTGTGGGGATGGAACTGGACTCTCTGATGGTGGTGTCTGAAAAGAGGATGCTGTCTAAGTTGCATGCCATCTTGGTCAATGTCTCCCATCCACTACATAATGTACTGGGTGGGCACAGGAGTACATTCAGCCAGAGACTCATTCCACCGAGATGCAGCACAGAGCGTCATAGGAAGTCATTCCTGCCTGTGGCCATCAAACTTTACAACTCCTCCCATGGAGGGTCAGACATCCTGAGCCAATAGGCTGGTCCTGGACTTATTTCATAATTTACTGGCATAATTTACATATTACTATTTAACTATTTATGGTTCTATTACTATTTATTATTTATGGTGCAAATGTAACAAAAACCAATTTCCCCCGGGATCAATAAAGTATGACTATGACTATGACTATGACTACTGCATGGTCCTCTGATATGTTAAGATGAACTCTTAACCTCAGTCTATCTCATTATGGCCTCAAATCATATTGTCTTCCTGCACTGGACTTTCTTGCTAAGTGTAACACTTCAAAAAAAAACATCCTGTAATTGTTTTCCCTTGTATAGCTCAAGCGCTGCTTTATTGAAATGATATGTATGAATGGCATGAAAACTATAGTTTCTTCACAGTATCTCATACATGTAGCATTAATGAACCAAGTTACCAATTTTAATTTTGTTGCCCTGGGAGCAGCACCATTGTGGAAGGGAGTGAGTATTCATTGGTTGTAGCGTCAGAGTCGCACATGTCCCCTCAGAATCTCGGCTGGCCACGTACCCTAGGTGTTTCGTCGTGGAATAGAGACGGATGGGGATGTAATGGCTTTGCAGAGTCTCCGTCACTTTATTCCCTCCACAATAAACCGGTCTGATGATCACTGGTTTCTGCTCACGCTCGCTTCTCTTTCCCTCATCATTTTTGCCTCACCCCCACACCAGAGCTGGGTTTCCAATTCCCTCGACATGCCATTCTTCTGCCACTGTCCACATCTGTGGGCTCTACCAGAAGCTTTCCTGCCCAGTGGCTGGCCAGCCCATGGATCGAACCAGTACCTCAGTGGGAAAGGCAGAAGGAAACCAGAACGAGGCCCTGTTATTAAATTTCGCAGGACTTTTCCGTCCGAGGTTTCAGGGTTTTATCTCATCAGCACACTCTACTCCATCCAAATATTTTCACTAATAGTGAGGGCATTGATCTTCCAATATTATTCACATCAACAATCAAATTAATTAAGAAAAAGCTTCAAGCTAAAAGCATTTGGGAAGAAGCTGCAAAGTTCTGCCTCCCCACAAACGTGACGTTAAGTCTCAGCAGTAATTATATCAATGGAAATGCTGGCATTCACGAACTGATGGTTATGGTTTCTTGGTCTTTGACCCTTGCAGCTTTGTTTAAAAATTATGTAAGTAGAATTTGGTAATAATTACCTTGTTGGGAGCCAGTCAGGCGTGTTTTATAATTTACTTAGTTTTTCTTCAAAATGAGATGACGAAATACAGTTTTGGATTTCCTGGAGGCTAAATTGTGTTTGTTTCCTGTGACTTATTTGGGATAAAAATAGACTTTAAACATTATAATTATATTGTTTTATTCAACAGAACTGAGTCAGATGTTCGTAAGTGGCAAAGATGAATTGGCCAAAAGTTATCCAGATCTTATTCCAGTGATGTCACTCCCAAACTATTTTGCTGCAAGCTATTGGCTGAGTGTACCCTTAACAGCCGAGTTTTAACAATAGGATTTGAATCCAAATCCACGCAAACCCAACAATTCAAATTATCTATTATTTGATTATTGGACTTAAAATCCATGGGTGAATCCATCATAATGAACTTTAACTACTCATTAAAGTCAGTTTATTTGGGCATAAGGATAGATTTGCGTATATAAGCATTACTGCTACATTTTCTGAAACTGTTAGTGGCTCTTCCAGTACTTTGCATTGATTTTGAAATGAAAGCGCATAAGCTACAACTTCATACTTTTTGCAGTATCATTAAAGGCGTAAAAATAGCATGGTTGATATTTATATAATTGCAACAAAATGCATATTTAGAATTTTGATCAAAACTTTCCTAAAATGTATTTTTGGAGTATATATGTTTGTTAATTTATAGTAATATTGTGCCTTTGTACTGTACTGCTGTGCAAAACAGCAAATTTCATTTAGATCCCCTGATAGGAGTAATCTTCCCCATCAATAGCAACAGAAACACTGAGGAGCAGATTTTGGAAAGATTCAAAAGATAACACGGCTGTTGTCATGGGTGACTTCATTTTCCCTAATATTGATTGGCACCTCCTTAATTGAAGAGGTGTAGATGGGGTGTAATTTATTAGGTCTGTGCAGGAAGGATTCCTGACACAATATATAGACAAGCTGACTAGAGGAGGGGACATACTGGATAAACCTGATCAGGTGACAAATCTCTAGGTGTGTGAGCATTTTGAAGACAGTGACAACAGCTTCCTGATCTCTACCATTGTCTTGGACAGAGATCGCAGCAGAGGGTATGGGCTAGTATTTAATTAGGCGGGTGTGAATTATGATGCTACTAGGCAGGAATTTGGGTTCGCATAAATCCCATCTTCCTGTCACATTGCACCCTTTCCAGTTCACTTATTGCTCAAATCGATCCACTGGTGATACCATAGCCTCTGCCCTCCACTGTAACGAAACCCAGTTTCCCTCGGGATCAATAAAGTATGTCTGTCTGTCTGTCTCCATCCTGTCCCACCTGGAAAACGGTGCCTCAAACAGCAGGGTGCTCTTTATCGACTTCTGTTTGGCATTTAATACGATTGGTCCTCAGAAGCTGGTGGGTAAGCTTTTCTTGTTGAGTTTCACCACCTCTCTCTATGACTGAATCTTGCATTTCTTGACAGAAAGACCGCTATCAGTCTGTTTTGGCAGTAACACGTCTATCTCCATCACACTGAGCACCAGCGTGCCCCAGGGCTATGTAGTCAGCCCACTGCTGTTTACCCTGCTGATTCATGACTGTACTGCTAGATCCAGTTCAAATCGAATCATTAGGTTCGCTGATGACACAGCAGTGGTTGGCCTCATCAACAACGACAATCAGATGGCGTACAGAGAGCTTCTGGTGGAATGGTGTAAGCGCAACAACCTACATCTCAACATGGACAAGACTAAAGAAATGATTGTGTACTTTAAGAAGGTGCAGCTGATCACTCCTCGCTGCTCATTTATGGCTCTTCCATGGAGAGAGTTAGGTGCACCAAATTTTTGGGCGTGCACATACTGATGGACAATCTTACCTGGTCGGTCAACACCATCCCTTTAGTCAAAAATGCAGAGCTGTATCTCCACTTGCTGAAGAGTTTGAGGTGAGCTAGGCTCCCCCACCCCCCAGCCATGATTCTAAGCAATTCTTACAGGAGCACCATTAAGATGTTCTGACCATCTGCATCACCACCTGGTACAGGAATTGTAAGGCATCTGACCACAACCCGACAAAGAATTGCAAGGATTGCTGTAAGGATTGCTGGGGTCTCTCTTCCACCTATCCAAGATATTTACCAGGAGCACTACGTAAGCAGGGCCTTTAGCGTTGTCAATTATCCTTCCCATCCGTCCAACTGTCCCTTTGACTCCTGCCATCAGGCAGGAGATGCCATACCATTAGGACAAGGATGATTAAAATGACAAACAGCTTCTTCCCCCAGGCCGTGTGACTACTGAACTCCCTGCGACTCCCCAGGTCTCACCACGTACGAAGTTTCAGTAGTGTTACTTTTTACTGTTTACTTTATAACCTGTCATAAATGCAGCTTTTTATTTGTGGTAATATTACTTTATGTGTTGTGCGAGAATATTATGTACTGTGTTGTGCACCTTGGTCTGGAGGATCATTGTTTCATTTTGCGATATACATGTATATGGATGAAATAACAATAAACAAGCTAAATTTGGAATTGCAAAATACAGACATTTGGAGGTTGGTTAGGGAGCACTTGCATGGTGTTCTGGATAGGATGGTAGGGAAAGGCTGGTTGAGTGAGGGAAACATGGTTGATGAGATGTGGAACATCCAGTCAAGGGGAAGAAATAAGCATACTTAAGGTTTTGGAAACAATGATCAGACGGGGCTCTTAAGAATTACAACGTAGTCAGTAAGAAGCTTGAGAATGGATTTAGGAGAGGTAGAAAGAGACATGAAAAAGTATTGGCGAGTAGGATTAAGGCAAACACTTCCATGAAAAATGGGAGGATGATTTGAGTGAGGGTAGGACTGATCAGAGATAAAAGAGGAAATGTGCCTGAAGTCCAAGGAGCTAGGAGAGGTTTTTAATGAATACTTTGTTTCAATATTCACAGTGAGAGGGACCTTGACAAATGTGAGGACAGCACAGAATAGGCTAATATGCTGGAACATGTTGACGTTAAGAAAGAGAATGTCCCTGGGACCAGATGAGATACACCCCAGGTTACTACAGGAAGCAAGAGAAAACATTGCTACACCTTTGGCATTGATCTTTGTATCCTCACTGGCCACAGAAGTAGTATCAGATGATTGGAAGGTGGCAAATATTACACCTTTGTTCAAGAAAGGTAATAGGGATAATCTTGGGAATTATAGACCAATGCGTCACTGGTGGGAAAATTATTGCAGGGGATTCTTAGAGACAGGATTTTGAGAAGCATATTCTGATTAGGAAGAGACAGAATGGCTTCACGAGGCGCTGGTCATACCTTACAGGCCTGATTGAATTCCTTGAGGAAGTGACAAAACAAATTGATGAACGTAGAGCAGTGGATACAGTATATATGGATTTTAGTAAGGAGTCTGACAAGGTTCCCCATGGAAGGCTTTTCAGAAAGTCAGGAGGCATGGAATCCAGGGAAACTTGGCTATTTGGATTCAGAATTGGCTTGCCCGCAGACAGCAGAAGGTCGTAGTAAAAAGAGTGTATTCTGCAAAGAAGCTGGTGACTATTGCTGTTCTGCAGAGATCTGTTCTGGAAACCCTTACATCTTGTGAGTTGTATAAATGACTTGGATGAGAAAGTGGAAGGGTGGATTAGTAAATTGCAGATGATGCAAAGGGTAGTGGTGTTGAGGATAGTGTAGAAGGGTTGCCATTGGTGATAACGAGACGTTGATAGGATGCAGACCGAGGCTGAGAAGTGGTAGGTCCTGGAGTTCGATCCAGAAAAATGTATGTGATATTCGTTGGAAAGTAAATCGAAGGCAGAGTACAGAGTTAATGGCTGGATTCTTAGCAATGTGAAGGAATAGAGGAATCTTGGGGGTCCACGTCCATTGATCCCTCAAAGATGCTGTGCAAATTGATAGGGTGGTTAAGAAGGCATATGGTGGGTTGGCCTTCATTAGTCAGGGAAATGAGTACAAGAGCTGCAAAGTAATATTGCAACTCTTTAAAATGATGGTTAAACCACATTTAGTCACCTCACTGTAAAAAGGTTGCACAAACTTCAGAGAGGGTGCTGAGGATTTCACCCTGATGCTGCCTAGATTAGAGAACATGTCTTATGAGGACAGGTTGAGTGAGTTAGTGCTTTACTCTTTGGAGCAAAAGAGGGTGAGAGGTAACTTGATAGAGGAGTATAAGATGATAGGAGGCATGGATAGAGTGGACAGCCAGAGACTTTCTTTGTCAGGGCAAAAATGGCAACTATGAGGAGGCACAATTTTAAGGTGATTGGAGGCAAGTAAAGGGGGGGTGTCAGAGGTAGGTTTTTTTTACACACAGTGTGGTGGGTGTGTAGAAGACTCTACCGGTGTGGTGATAGAGGCAGATTCATTAGTGACATTTAAGAGACTCTTAGATGGGCACATGGTTGAAAGAAATAGGTGAGAGGGAAGCATCAGATTGATGTTAGAGTAGATTAAAAGGTTGGTACAACATAATGGGCCAAAGGATCCATACTGTACACTCTGTTCTATGTTCATGTCATAGATAAGTGATAATAAATCTGATTATCTTTCTTATGCAAGTTGCTATTTACAGACCAATGTTAATATCATCAGCAATAAAACAGGATCCAAAAATAGTGAATTGCTGGTCACTGAAATAATACACAGATCACTGCTTAAGAGATTAACAGCAGAGAAGTAAAAGATTCTACATTTGATGGTAGTTGTAATACATACGTATCTCTCATAAGAGGCATGCACTTGAACTTCAGGGTGGAAGATGAGTATAAAGTGTTGAATTGTATTTTGTACAGTACAATTTTAAAAACTAGAACCTCCATTTAATAGACTTCTCGTAATGCTTCAGTATTATCGGACCTCATCGGTGTCTACAACTTACAGCTTGCAATAAAGAAAATCTGCAAGATTTCTTTGTCAATTCTTCCTAACCCTGAATTCTGTGCTGAGAAGCACAAGAGTATCTGTTACATGGAAAAGTAAACCATCACCTCCACGCTCCTGACCAAATTCTATGCCATTTTGAATTGGGCATTTATTGTTTTTTTTATTCATTGATATCTGATCAAAATCCTGAAGTTCTCTACATGAAAGGACAATATTTCTTACAATATTTCTCATGATTCAACTTTTTTAAAATTCAGTTATTGTAGATAATTTTCAGTGGTAAGGTCAGCATTTACTCCTCATCTGCAATTGTTCTTAAGAACGTGGTTTTAAGCTATGGTCTCAAATTGTTGCATCTGGTGAATGTATTTGAACAATGCTGTGAGGTAAGAATTTCCAGGAATTCGACCTAGTAACAATGAAGCAATAATGGCATATTTTCAAATCAGGATAGTCTACGATTTGATGTGTGTTCCCAAGGTTCTACTGCCCTTGTTGTTCCAGGTAGCAGAAGTTGCAATTTAGGAGGTTTTGTTGCTCATTTCTCAGGAGATTCTTGTGGCATCATTAGGAGAAGGAATAATGTTTGGGTAATGGGTGGAATTTTTGCTTTTGGCCGTATTTCCCTGGATGGTATCCATCTACTTGTGTGATGCAGAAGTGTCACTTCTCATGGCAAGTGGAGAGTTTCTATCATGTTCATGACTTATACCCTGTAGATGGTGGAAAAACACAAGGTGGAGTCGTATTTGTACAGGATTCACAGCCTTCCACCTAGACATGAATTACAATATTGGGGCTATTCTCATTGAGTTTCTGGTAATTGTTGTATCCTTGGATGCTAATGTAGAGACCAAGTGATGGTTATTTTGTTGAAAATCAGGATTGTTAATGAAAGGACAGGCAGGTAGGCAGAGGGGGTGGGGTTGCTCTGTTGTTAAAAACTGAAATCAAATCATGAGAAAGAGGTAGCATAGGGTCGGAAGGTGTACTTTCATTGTAGGTAGAGCTAAGGAACTGCAAGGGTAAAAAAGACCATGATGGGAGATACATACAGACCTCCAAACAGTAGCAAGGATGTGGTCTACAAGTTACAATGGGAGATATTCAATGGATGTCAAAAGGACAATGTTACGATAGTCATGGCGACTTCAATATGCAGATAGATTGGGAAAATCAGTTGGTGCTGGATCCCAAGAGGAGGAATTTGAAGAATGGCTACAAGATGCTTTTTAGAGCAGCTCGTGGTTGAGCCTACTAGGGGATCAGCTATTCTTGACTGGATGTTGTGCAATGAACTGGAATTAATTAGGGAGCTTAAGGTAATGGAACCCTTGGGGCAATGACCATAATATAATACAATTCACACTGCAATTTGAGAAGGAGAACTTAAAGTCAGATGCATCAGTATTACAGTGGAGCAAAAGGAATTACGGAGGCGTGAGAGAGGAGCTGGTCAAAATCGATTGGAAAGGGACACTAGCAGGAATGACAGTGGAGCAGCAATGGCTGGAGTTACCTGGATCAGTTCAGATGGCACAGGATAGATACATCCTGAAGAAGAAAAAGAAGTAGTATTTTAAAGGCAGGATGACACAACACTGCAGACAAAAGAAGTCAAAGTCAACATAAAAGCCAAAGATAGGCCATATAATAGAGAAAAAAATAGTGGGAAGTTAGAGGATTGGGAAGCTTTTAAAAGCAAACAGAAAACTAAAAAAGTCATAAAGAAGGAAATGATGGAGCATGAATGTAAGCTAGCCAATAATATTAAAGAGAATACCAGAAGTTTCTTCAGGTATATAAAGTGTAAAAGAGAGGCGAGACTGCTGGAAGATGATGCTGGAAAGGTAGCAATGAGGGACAAGGAAACAGGCAGAAAGACGGTAGAAATATATTTGGTATATTTAAGGGAGCGGATGATGGATTCTTGATTAGTCAGGGCATGAAAGGATATGGGGAGAAGGCAGGAGATTGGGGCTGAGAGGGAAATGCATCAGCCATGATGAAATGGTGGAGCAGACTCGATGGGCCAAATGACCTAATTCTGCTCCTATATCTTATGGTCTTATGATTAAACCCAAGTCCCCAGTGAAGAGGCAGCTTTAACCTGCATCACTGTGCAATAGAGAAAGGTACTGGAAAGAAGTGTTAGCTTCAGTTTTCTCTGTAGCACTCATTTTGTGGGCCCTGCCATCACTATGGATGGGAAAGTCTGTGTAGCCTACTCCACTGTTGGTTGTTCAGTGCTTCCTTCGTCCCCAACCCCCCCCCCCCGCACCCCTCTTCATTAGTGAAGAGGCCTTGTTTTCAGGATCTGCTTCTGACTACTTTAGAGGCCTGGTAGAACCACTGCTAGAGCACTCACAATACAAAATTCATTCTTTACCTCAGTAATTCTGTAGGTTTTCACAAATAAAACGGCAGAGGTGTTTTATCTTTAAGAAAAAATGTAGCAACTCATTTATTGAACACCAAAAAAACTGAACACAAAGTGCAGTAAAAATCCTTCACGTAATTACCTCAACACCTCAGACAAGCCTCTTAAAGTGAACGGCAGCCCCATGACAGTGGTTGTGAATTCTGTACGTTTCCACCAAATACACTACCTTACAGTTCAAATAAAGGCTTGCAATCTTTGTAGCTCCAAATTCCCTTCCTGGTGGATCTTCCCAACTCAATCCCTAAAACAATACTGGCAAGTGATTAAGGAAGACAGTTCTGGAGCCTCCTCCTAAGAGTAGACATAATTTCCTTTGCAGGATGCATGCAGTGTATTAGAGGCACAAATTAGACATGTTGTGGAAGGGCAGGTAACAAGTGAGCCTTACGTGAGGATTGATGATACTGTTGTGTACTCAGTGTACTTTGATCTTGGGTGTAATGTACAAAAGCAGCAAGTTGCAGCTGCCCAGCCATATCACAATGTAAACAGACTGGAGACTGGAGCATTTTAAAATAAAAACTCTGATTGATTAAGTTTCGATGCCACAGTTTTATTGTGGTTCAAAGTTCAAAGTACTATTATTATTGAAGTATGAACTCTATATACAATCTTGATATTCATCTATTTACGGGCAGTCACAAAACAAAGAAACTCAGAAGAACCGATTTAAAAGAAGACTGTCAGTCTAGCATCCAATGTACATAAAAAAGAACACATTGTGTAAACAAATAACGTTTAGAACTGAGTTGACAGCCATGAAGTCAATCACCTCCGCAGCCAGTCCAGGAGCCCATTGGTTGCAGGCCACAGCCGCAGTTCAGTGCCGAGACGAGAAAACTTTGCCAAGCGGCGAGCTGAACACCGGCCCATCCCTTGCCTACGGCCCTGACACCCTGACCTTTTCAATCTGGCCAGAGCCTAAATTGCCCAAATATTGGCTCGTTCCTCGCTCTCGGACCCGGGGCATGCTGCTTCGACTCTGCCTCTTCAAATCGGTTCCTAATCGGTTCCCGCAATGGTCAAACATTGGCTTGTGCCTTGCTGTTGGGCTCAGCCTCCGCCATCTCTATCCAGCCCGTACACACCACCCCACCACCACCCTGCACCTTTGAGACTTCAGTTCACACTGTTAGGTTGTACAGGCAGTTCGAAAGCTCACCTCCAAAAGGGAAGTTACAGACTATTGATTCAGAAAAATGTGATTACTACAATAGTTAGTAGGTGTGTTTGCTGCCAGTGTTTCACCAGTGCCTTCTGATATCATAAACCAATTCTGAAGGTGCTTTAGCTATTTGCTTAACATGACTTTCTGTTTCAGTAGAGTAAAATGGTTGTTAAATTGGATAACCCTCAAAACAAAATGGGTACGATGCTGTTCAAGTCAAAGCACAAATATGGTGAGGTGCAGGTACAATTAAAAAACTTGTTTGCAGTAGCATTACAAGCACATAGATTCAGACAACACACAGAACTTAGGTTATACATAAATTATACAAGAGAGTGAAGGGAAAAATTGTTTTTGCATAATACCCTGCTTTTTTTTGCACAGGGATATCTAGTAATGTAGACATGGTCCATAGTGTTGCTGTTGCGGTAGGATCAGGGTTGTGCAGGTCAATCCGCAATCCTGGTGGTTGTAGGAAAGTAGATGTTCCTGAACATGGTAAAGGCTTCGGTACCTCCTGCCCGACAGTAGCAGTGAGAGGAGGGCATGAGCCAGGTGATGAGATCCTTTATGATAGGTGCTGCCTTGCTGAGGCAGTGCCTCATGCAGATGCTTTTCAGTGGGGTTGAGGGTGGGGGGGGGGGTGTAAAGATTGTGCTTGTGATGGACCAGATATTGGCTGATTTAAATTTAAGGCCCACTCTTCAATTGCTTGACAAATCTGCAAAGACTCAATGGCACCAATGGTTTTCAATATTGAATTCAACCTGTATCTCTTAGATATGAGTTACAAGAATTGGCAGGTGTGTTGAGATTACTGAACTTGTCCTATAATATTTTGACAAATGTTTGATTATGCAGCAGAGTATTCATCTAAATTTTTTGATAATACACTGAAGTCATTTGTGCAAGAGAATGCTGGCCCTTCTGTTTCTGCACAAGCGTTTTCGGATACTCCAGGAATGTATTTGGGAATAGAAAAAAAGCGCCATAGGTCAATCTTGAAAAATACGATTTTAAAAAGGTACTGTATCCTGTAGTGCACATCTGCTGATCACTGATGGTAGCAGGACAAGGATATAATCCGGTTAACGAGGCTTCTAAGGTACTTTGCCTTTATTTGGGATGGAACACAAGAGTAGGGAAGTCATGCTGGAATTGGATCAAACATTATATGGTCTATAGTTAGTGTACTGAGTGTAACTTTGGTCACCACATTGCAGGAAGGACATGACAGTATTCAAAATTATATGGAAGGTATTTGTGAAGATACTGCCAAATTGGAGAATTATTGTTATGAGAGAAGTCTAGCAAGGCTGGAATTGTTTATTTTGGAACAAAAGTGACTGAGGGGAGAATTAAGTAAAATGAATAAACTTGTGGGGTGCCTGGACAGGGTGAACAGAAATCTATCTTATTTAGTCAAGATGACATTAAGCAGGAGGTATAAGATAGATTTAAATTAATTGGTGGAAGGATTGATTTGCACAATTTTTTGTCTTTTACTCATTGGTTGTTTATCCATCTTTGTCGTGTGCAGTTCTTCCACACCATTGAGCACACTTACAGTAAGTGTTGCAAGAAAGCAGCATCATTAACAAGGACCCCCACCCTCTAGGCCATGCTCTGTTCTAGCTGCTGCCACCCAGAAGGAGGTACAGGAGCTTCAAGTCCCACACCACCAAGTTCAGGAACAGTTATTACCCTTCAACTATCCGTCTCCTGAAGCAGAGGGGATAACTTCACTCACCCCCAACACTGAACTGATTCCACATCCTACTGACACATTTTTAAGGACCTGTTTCCTTAATATTTATTGCTTATGTATCTATTATTATTAATAATTTCTTTCTGTACTTGCATAGATTGTTGTCTTCTGCACAATTGGTTAGGTCTTTATTGTGTGCATTTTTTATTGATTCTATTCTGTTTCTTTGTAGTTCCTGTGAATGCCTGCAAGGAAATGAATCTCAGGGTTGAATATGGTGACATATATGTACTTGGATAATAAATTGACCTTGAACTTTAGTTAGAAATGAGTTGAATTATTTTTTCCATCACGGAGTAGGGGAAGTCTAGAACAGACTACCTAAATAGGTAGAGGGGTTGCAAACTTTCATCCCATTTAAGATGTACTTGGATGGCCACTTTGACAGCTGTAACCAAGGCCAAGAGATGAGAAATGGTGTAAACTTATGGCCCGTTTTATGTGGCATAGATTCAAGGGGCTGAATCCCTGCCCTATCCAATTTAAATTCTTATGCTTATACAGTCATTGCCTTACCCTATTTTGGTGTCTTAAGTCCATACCTAATAGCTCCTATACACACCATTCCTATAGACATGAAAGTCACAATATCATCCTTGCTGTGTTGTGCATTGCAGTTGTGATCACAGCGAATGGCCTATTTCAGTTCCGACCCATAGTGCTGATGGCTTGCTTTGCACTTACCTCCCTCTCCTGTTCCCTGTTGCAGTAGCATACCAAGCTCTGCCTGACTTCTCTTAATTCTGTTTCAGTTATTCTCAATTCTATTTGGTTGTAATTAGAGTTCAAGAATGGCAACACTGGCATTCAGATTAGCATTGAATGTGATTTGGACTATAAGACATAGGAGCAGAACTAGACCACTCAGTCCATTGTGTCTGCTCTGCCATTCCACCATGGCTGATTTATTAATCCTCTCAACCCCATTCTCCTGCCTTCTCCCTGTAACCTTTAATGCCCTTATTAATCAGAAACCTCTTAATCTCCACTTTAAATATACCTGAAGTCTTGGCCTTCACTGCTGTCTGTGGCATTGAATTCCACAGATCCACCACCCTGTAGCTAAAGGAATTCCCCCGCATCTCTGTTCTTCTATTCTGAAGCTATACACTTTGGCCGTAAACTCCCCCACTATAGAAAATATTCTCTCCATGTCCACACTAATTAGGTCTTTCAATATTCATAGGATTCAATGAGATCCCCCCTTATTCTTCTAAACTCCCGTGAGTACAGACCCAGAGTCATCAAACACTCCTTCTGCAGACTCCCACCTTCCTCAACACTACCTGCCCTTCCACCTATCTTTGTCTCATGCACAAACCTGGCCACAATTCTGCCATCAAGATCATTGACATACGATATGAGAAGAAGCAGTCTCAATACCGACCCCTGCGGAACACTGCTAGTCACCAGCAGACAACCAGAAAAGATTTATTCCTGCTCTTTGCCTCCTGCCAGTCAGCCAATCTTCTGTTCATGCTGATATCATTCCTGTAATATTTGGATGGTATTGGATTTTTCTGACTGTGAAGTTTTAAACACAAACAAAGATCTTAAACCCTATCTGATATAATTAGCCATGAATCCCCTCACTAAAGGAAGGTTATACTGTAACTACCCAGTCTTCAACGACTAGTTTATTCTCCATGGCAAGTGTTGCTGCCAATGCCCCCTATTTGATCTGTGGGTCCCCCCATCCCTACCAAGGAAAACATACTTACAGCTAACAAAAGTAGTTTAAAACACAGTCCTGACGAAGGGTCTCGGCCTGAAACATCAAAGATGAAGCCACACTCAGGTTGGAGGAACAACACCTTATATTCTGTCTGGGTAGCCTCCAACCTGATGGCATGAATATCGACTTCTCTAACTTCCGCTAATGCCCCACCTCCCCCTCGTATCCCATCTGTTACTTATTTTTATACACACATTCTTTCTCTCACTCTCCTTTTTCTCCCTCTGTCCCTCTGAATATACCCCTTGCCCATCCTCTGGGTCTCCTCCCCCCCCCTTGTCTTTCTTCCCGGACCTCCTGTCCCATGTTCCTCTCGTATCCCTTTTGCCAATCACCTGTCCAGCTCTTGGCTCCATCCCTCCCCCTCCTGTCTTCTCCTATCATTTTGGATCTCCCCCTCCCCCTCCAACTTTCAAATCCCTTACTCACTCTTCCTTCAGTTAGTCCTGACGAAGGATTTGGGCCTGAAACGTCGACTGCACCTCTTCCTCGAGATGCTGCCTGGCCTGCTGCGTTCACCAGCAACTTTGATGTGTGTTGCTTAAAAAACAGTTCATTTATTTTCAGTGATATACTTTTAAATCCAAACACCATTCTTAATACAAATTTAAAACTCACTGAGGTTTTCGAACTTATAAAAGACTTTCAAATTACAAATCATTTCAAACACACAAAGGATTCCCAAAACACAGGTATGATTACTACAAGCTAAAACTACATACCAGCAATGCGGACAAGCCAGTCATCTATTGCAGAAATCAAAGGTAGATGAATAGACTCTAGTTCACCCCATGTTTCTTTCAGGCTTCACGATGTTCCTTACCCTATTCTTAATAAGCCTGAGATGCTCTATTCATTTATACAGTTCATTGCCACTTTGTTGACTTCACACACATATAATGTTCTTTCAGATACGTACCTTTTAACACAAATGGTCTAAAAGTTTCTTGGAGACACAGAACTCAGGTACCCACAATTAATGTTAATTAATCATGTGCTAATTTCCACGAGCACGAACCTTCCAACTTATTTTCAGATCCGTTATTGATGTGCTAAGTGATTATCTCCAACTAGTTTGCAAGCTTTGTTGAATTAAACAACTTAGCCAGTGTCCTCTGTTTTGAAACAAGTCAAAGTAAATAACCCATTGTTTTATATGTTTTATACTTCACCTCTTCAGTAGCCTAGGTGCTATGGCCAGCATCTAGTTCTATAGACAGTGTGTCTGTTGGCCAAACTGTGTTTATTCAACTTCAAGCTGATTACTGCTTTCCATTTATATTAAGAACTGAAGTCTGGCTCCCGGTTTTGACCAGATGAATGAATGAATAATAGTTGAAAGTTTAACCTGCAATTGGTTGATCTTTACAAGTGATAGCTGCTGTGTTTAGAAAGCTAATTTGGGCAAAAAAAGAAGTAAATACCCATCACAATACTATAGGCTCTTATTTTGTTTGACAGCCTCATGTATGGCACTTTGTTAAAGACCTTCTGAAAATCCAAGGAAACAACATCCACTGACCCTTTATTGTCTATCTTGCCTATTATTTCCTCAAGGAATTCCAACAGACTTATTAAGCAAATCATGCTGACTTTGGCCTATTTTATTGTGTGCCTCCAAGTACCCAAAACCTCGTCCTTAATAATGGAGTCTAACATATTGCAAACCACTGAAGTCAGGCTAACTGTCCCTACAATCTCTGTCTTTTCTAACCTTTCCTTCTTAAAGAGTGAGGTGACATTTGCAATTTTTGCCCTCCTCTGGGATCATTCGAGCATCTGGTGATACTTGCAAGATCACTACTAATGCCTCCACAATCTCTTAAACTACTCTTTCGGAACAATGGGGTGTGGTCCAGATGACTTATCTACCTTCAGATCTCTCAGCTTCCCAAGCATCTTCTCCTTAGTAATAGTGACTACACTCACTTTCCCTGTCCCCCCCGGCACTGATACCCTAACATTTCTGGCCTATTGCTAGTGTCTCCATCGCGAAGCTTGACACAAAATACTGAATGAGTGCACTGATTTGTGTATCTCCCTGTTTTACATGTAAATGCTTCAGACACACATTCCATTGCAACATAATTTTTGATCGTTTGTGGTAATGTAGCTACCCAGAGAAGTTTAAATTCCATGGGTTTAGGAAGTGCAATTTTTTCTAAGATGGTCACCCAAACTGTAAATGTATGCAAATGGATCTTTACAATTACATAAATAAAACCTACTGAATCATCTCTGGCTGCATTACAGAGCTAATGGAGGGATGACAATATACCTGTAGTCAACTACTGTCCCATAATATAAATATGCCTTAGAATTATGATTGTAACAGTCAAAGGGCAATATTACTGGTATCCTTTTTGTTTCTCTTCCCATGGTGGAGAGCCTGAGATCAAGAACCATTGATAGACTATGTCATCACACCAAATTATAAGTTATTTTTATAGTTTCTCTGCATTGCAGTGCGAAATCCATAGATTTCTCCCACAGCAGGGAGTAAATATAGAAGACTGAATTATTCTTTGCTGTTCTAATACTGTGTTATCTGTTGTCTGGGAGTAAATTTCCCACAGACTCAGATGGCTGAGTGAAATAGAAAGTGGAGAATAACTTAATAGCTCCTTAGAAATGTGGAAAGTATGATCTCCGTAATGTAAGTTTTCATGTAAAACATTAATGTAGGAGAGGGAGGTAGAGGGGTTGTTAGAGCACATCAAGTGGGAGTTAAATACTCAGTTTACATAACAACTTGTATTTATTTTGAGAGTTTAATGTACTGCAACTTTAAAAGAATCACTTCAAGGAACATAATCAACTAAATTTGCCAATGATACTTCATACAAGGTTTTAGGACTGATTATAAAAATACGAGCACAAAGATAGGTTTAAGTAGTGTCTTAAAGTTGGAGGGTGTTTGGGGGGGGCAGTGAGAGAGAGAGAATGGTTTTGGGCAGAGAATTGCAGACTTTAGGATCTCATGAGCTGAAGGTGTTTGTCGTTTGTAGAGGGATTATAACTGGAGGTGGATAAGATGTCAAATTTGAAGGGATATCGAAATAGCTGAAAACTGAAAGTCTCAATGAATCTTTGGAAATATGAATATTTTAGCTGGTGTGAGTTAGGATATGTGCAATAAGTTTTTAGGCTGAGCTTGTAGGAGATTGGTCAGGTGAGTATTGGAGTAATCAAGTCAGAGATAACAATGGTGTGATGTGGATTTCAATAGCAGATAAGTAGGGATAAGGGCAGTGATGTGGAGGTAAAATTAGGTGATCTTGGTGAAGGAGAAGCCACATATTTCCTCTCATGCTCAAAAATCACTCTAAATTTTTGAATAGCCATTTCTAGGTTGTGATAATGATCAGGAAGAGACCTGAATTTTGACTTGGTAATGTAATTGAAACCGTTGGCATTCACTATTTTAATGGAGCAAATCTGCAGCAACTTGAAGTGTAAAGACACAGAGGTAACTGAAAATCTGGAAGTTGCTCTTCAAGTTATGCCAAGCTTCAGCAGAGTGCAGAGTCGTAAAACCTTAATGACCCTCTCAACTTTGAAATGCATGCAGATGTGCAAAATTGTGATGGTTGTCAGCCAGCTACCTACAGTAGAGCTACTAGGACTTGATGTTTCAATCCCTATGGTAAGTTGGCACTCTCAATGTTGGCAGTGGGTTTGGAGTGGTGACAAGGAGGGAGGGTAGGTACATCATCGGGGTCATCAGGTGGGCGCCCTCCTTCTTTGACGTTTCGTTGATAATCCCACGACGTCTCCAGAAGGCTCAACGGCAAAATGTACTAAAAAATGTTAGGCCTCACTCATTCAGGAGCAAATGATTACTTTAAGACGGTTACTGTTTTCACTGAGGACACAAGAAGAATCATGTTGTGCCATAGATGGTCCTTCTGGCTTTCCAGAAATGGATATCCTCTTTATTTTTTGGTGGTACCTGAGCTGCAAATGAGGATTCCCAGCTTTCCCTGCAACTTCGATTTGAAATCCTGGAGGGAGGAAAGAGAAAAGGACAATCATAGAGATTTGTACTCAAATTGGCATGCTGATGACAAGTGATGTCCCCCAGGAATAAAAATGAAATTCTGGGAATATTCTGCAGGTCAGGCAGCAGCAGTTGGTTCAACATTTGACAACTTTTCATTGAGATTGGGAAAAGTTAGAATCAAAACAAGTTTTAAATTACAGAGGAAGAAGAAAGGGGCAAGGAAAAAAGCAAAAGTGAAGCTTTGAAAGGGAAAGCCAGGAGAAATTTCATATTTTCATATATTTTCTTATGGTGACAAAGAAAGCCATCTGATCTATTGAGTTCAGCCCATTCACATCAGTGCCACTCCCTCATTTTTTTTCACAGTAACTTGATCTGTAACGGCATGTGGTGGTTGTACCGGATACAAAAGAACCACAAAAGTTAATAAATGTCAAAAGGTATAATCGGGTAATGTAAATAGGAAGAGGTGAATGAAATCTGAAAATATCACCAGGAGATAAAAGATATGAATACTCAAAATATTAGATACAGGTGAGAATGGTGGATTGTTGGAAACTAGTGAATTGCTTGAAGAGTCTGTCAGGCTATAAAGAATCTAGTTGTAAAATGAAGTGCTGTTCCTCGAGTTTACATTTAGTTTTGTTGGAACAGTGCAAGGAGTCAATAACTGAGAAGTCAGATCGGGAGTGTGCACAGATCACAGCCATTCTGGTTTCTCAGGGACCACACAGCGAACTCTGAGTTTGCCATAGTCATTTGTTTGGATCCTTGGATGGCAGGAAGGGAAGATGTAAAAGGATAGATGTTGAATGTGAAGGTGCCCACAGAGGGGGATGGATATTGATAGAGATTGAAGTGTATTCTGGGACTTTTTCAAGGGACTGAGCTAGTTGAAGTACTAAAAGGATTGTGGAAAGCCAAAAAACCTGGTAGTAGTATTACAACAGCAATGTCAGAATTTACAGAGTATGGTCTATCGAATGTAAAAGGTCTTGGGGTGGTAGATGATGATAAAGGAAACTCTGATTTAGCTCTGCATGGGAGGAGGAATGGTGAGAATAAAAGCAAGAGGAAATGGGGCCGACATAGATGACAGCACGTTAGCTCTAGTGGAGAGGAAACTATAGGTTATGAAAGTGGCTTTGTCGGAACAGGTGTGACAGAAAGGGAGAACTGGAAGATTGAATGGAGTCCTTACAGGAAGTAGAATTGGAGGAAGTGTAGTCGAGACAACATAGGAAAGGTTGCTCCTCCCACGTTGAAAAATCTGTACAAGGCTTCAGTTTTTCATTTAATTTATTCATTTCTTGAATAAGGGAATCAAAAGCCTTGTATCCAACTACACTGGTGACACTGTTAGATGGCACACAAATGGTGTTGATGGGAACAGAAAGTTGCAAAGGGAATTTGATTGTTTAAAGTTGTATTTGATAGGTTTCAGTATATATTGGTACATACAATATCATTTTGTTTGGGCTGAAGAATGAAAGATAATAGTGTTTTCTGACTGGCAAGAAGCTAAGAATTCTAAATGAATGGAATAATTTAATGACCTACTGATATAAGTGGTATCTTGCGGAGATATATCAAAATAATTTAGAAGGCTAATAAAATACTAGTCTTCACAAAGATGTAGTGTAATGTTATCAGTTCTTCAGGGCACTAGTTGGACTCAAATTTTTGAGGTTGATTTTGAGTGTGACACCCCTGGAATAATATAAACTCAAGAAATTCTGCTGGAAATCCAAAGCAACACACACAAAATGCTGGAGGAACTCAGTGGGTCAGGCAGTATCGATGGAAATGAGCAAACTGTTGACATTATGGGCCGAGATCCTTTTTCAGGACTGGAAAGGAAGGGGGAATATGCCAAAGTGAAAAGGTGGGAAAGAAGGATAGCTGAAAGGTGACAGGTGAAGCAAAGTGGGTAGGAAAGGTAAATCTGATAGGAGAGGAGAGTGGACTGTAGGAGAAAGGGAAGGAGGAGGGGAGATGATAGGCAGGTGAGAAGAGGTAAGCGGCCAGAATGTGGAATAGAAGAGGGGAAAAGGAGGGAATTTTTTTTTTACCAGAAGGAGAAATCGATATTCATGCAATCTGGTTGGCGGCTACCCAGACGGAATGTAAGGTGTTGCTTCTCCACTCTGAGAGTGGCTTCATCATGGCACAAGAGGAGGCCATGGACTGACATATTGGAATTTGAATGGGAATCAGAATCAAAATGTTGGGCCACTGGGAAGTTCAGCTCTTGACAGATGGAGCAGAGATGCTCCACGAAGAATATAGTGGATTCACTAGAAGGTGGTTCCATGTGGTTTACTTAATGAAAGCAGATTGCATAGATTTGGGTCATTTTTAATTTCATTACAAAAGATCAAAGATTTATTGAAATAAGTAAATGGTGTAACTAAAGAGAATCCAGTTATACCGAGAATTCAGGATAAGGGGATGTAATTGTACAATTAAAGTAACAACATTCAGGGTTGAAGTCAAACTGAACTTAGTTGCACAAAATGAAACCTAGAACTCTTTTTCCCAAAGTATGGCTTTGAAACTGATATTACTGAATTTTTGTTAGAAAGAATTATGGAATCAAAAGGGATGATGTTAAGAAAAAAAAATCAATGGGATGGATCTAAATGGCTGCTGCTTGTCTCTATTTTCCAGTGACTCTAAGGTTAATATTGATTAAAATGAACTTCAGGGTTATATATGGTGACATACAGTATATGTACTTTGATAATAAATATACTTTGAACTTTGATTTAGCCAGAAAGGCAGGTTACAGAGTGTTTGCAGCATGTAGTCTTCTGTTTAGTGAGACATATTAACAGAGAGAGAGAGAGTTGTATTACTAAATAAATGAATAAATATATAAATAATTTATTTATACATACTTACATGCACAATATATACAATCAGTTATTGGACAGAAAATGCATTCTGGATTGTAGGAAATGTGAAGTCTTTTTTATGAAAGCAGCTTATGATGCTGATTTCAATGGACTGTTTCATGTAAATACCCTAAGACAGGAAAGATTGATTAAAACAAGTTACTTTTCTAAAACAAAATGACAGACAGGGATTTCTCAAAACAGAATATTAACAGTTTTTCACTTTCCACTGAAAGGAAACAATTACTTCATTTTATTGTAGCAAATCATAATATTTCTATTTCAAATTAAAGGAAACATCTATCTGAGGTAACATTATATGCTTCATGGGCTGGAAGACAATTTATCTGCTCCTTTTCTGTCATTATTATGCTTCTGCAAAACTTTCAGTTTTACATCCTTGTCAGAAATAGTATTCAGTGTAGATTTCGATAGTCCTGCCTATATTTAGACAAATTCGGAGGATTATAATGGATTAGAAAGTTATCTAAGTGATTGAGAAAGTGAACTGAATTCAGTAGCACAAGAGATTCTTGAGCAACACACATAAAATGATAGAAGAATTCAACAAGTCAGGTAGCATCTATAGAGGGAAATAAATAGCCAACGTCTCAGGCTGAGAGTCTTCATCAAGACTGAAAAGGAAGCCAGAATAAGATGGCGGGGAAGGGGAAGAAATACAGGTTGGTAGGTAACAGGTGAAACCAGGTGAATGGGAAGGTAGGTGTGTGGATGAGAAAGGTGGTATGAAGTAAGAAGCTGGGAAGGGATAGGTAGAAGAGGTAAAGGGCTGAAGAAAATGAAATCCAATATGACGAGACAATGGACTGTAGAGGAAATGGAAGAGGGAGGTGATGGGCTGGTGAGAAGTTAAAGGGTGAGAGGGTAACCAGAATGGAGAATGGAAGAAGAAAATAGGAGTGAGGAGCAGAAATGACTGGAAGTTAGAGAGATCAATGTTCATGCTATCAAGTTGGAAATTACGTAGATAGAATATGCTTCTCCAACTGGAGTTTGGCCTCATCATGGTAGTAGAGGCCATGAATAGACAGCGTGAATGGGAATGGGAAGTTGAATTGAAATGGGGAGCCAGTGAAAGATCTTGGCTTTTGTGGTGGGCAAAGTGAAGGCACTTGACAAAGCTGTTCCCTAATCTGACAGGTCTGAATTCATTGCTCTCTGGATGAGTTTGACTAATGTGAGATGGATTGGAAGTACTCTTGGACATTGTATTTTATGTATTAAATAGATTTTTTGTAACCCCCCTTCCTTAACTAAAATAATGTATGAAGTGCATAAGACAGTTTAATTCTATCTAGTAACTTAATATTTCAACGAGCATTCTGTTTCTTTCACAGATGATTTTACTGATATATTTTAACAAGCTTTAATGCCTGCTGGAGGATTGTTACACCAAGAACTGGTACTTAGATGTTGATAAACCAAAAGCCACTTTTAACAAGCAAAAGCCAGGTGTATTGCAGCAATAATTTATTCCCTCTGCCTTCCCATCAATTTCAATTTGAAGTCTGAACCAGGAATCCATTTCAAGATACCAGAAGAGACTGATAAATTCTTTATCTTTAGTGTCCTTAATGGACCAGAAGAGTAAGTGTGCTTCTGGATCTTGCCTTGAAATCTCAGGCCTCCATTGCCCCAGGCTTCCCTCCACCAATCATGTTCTTTCGAGTTCCATTGACAAAAAGCTGTACCCAGAAATCTCCCATCAAGCCAGCAGCAGTTAATATTTCTTGTCATATCTGGTGTGTGAAACTCCTAAGATTAACTAATCCTTTCTTCCTCACTCATGGAAACTCTCACTCAAGAATTTAAAAAATCACTGATGAAGTGCTGCGAGGTTTGTAAACCTGTACTGCTTTATATCTAGATGTATGCCCATTTTAACTAATGCTGCTGAATTTAACCCAGGCAAATGTGAAATGATGCATCTTGGGAAGTTATATCAGGCCAGGAAATACACAATGAATAGCTGGACCCTGAGGACTGTTATTGGATAGAAAGACCTAGGAGAACAAGTGCATAGATCCCATATATTAGCCTCACAGGTAGATGGGTGGGCACAGAAGGTGTATGGAGTGCCTACCTTCATCAGTCATGGCATTGGGTATAGGAATTGGGACAGCATGTAACAATTGAAAAAAATCTTGTTTAGAACATATTGGAAGTACTGTGTGCCTTTATGACAGTTCTTCCAACACAGTACACTAGATTGTTGATCACAGTTTCAACTGGAAAGACCGTTTGGGTCCCTGGATGGATGGATAAGAAGATGTGAAAGAATGGACAGGTGTTGTACCTGCTGTGATTTCATAGAAAATGCAAGAAGATGGGGAGTGTGGCCAAGTGGCAGTTGCATCACTGTCTGGTACAGCAATTGCAAGGCATCTGACTGCAAGTCCCTACAAAGAATTGTGAGGGCTACAAGGAGTACCATCGGGATCTCTTTTCCACCCATCAGACATATTTATCAGGAGCGCTGCGTATGCAGGACCTTCAGCGTTTTCAATGATTCCTCCGGTCTGTCCAAAATCTCTTTGACCCCCTACCATCTGGCAGGAGGTACCATGGCATTTGGACAAGAACTGATAGAATGAGAAACAGCTTCTTTTCCCAGGCCATAAGACTACTGGATTCCCTGCTACCACCCAGGTCTCATCATGCATGAAGTGCACGCATTTACAACACAAGTTAAAAGTAAACAGTAGTAGCATTATATTGTTTATTTTTTAACTTGTGCTGTAAATGCGCGTTATTATTTGTTAGTTTACTTGTGAAAATATTACTTTGTGTTATGTGTGTGAGTTATATGTTCTGTGTTGTGTACCTTGGTCTGGAGGAACGTTGTTTTGTTTGGTGCTATGCATGTGTGTATTTGAATGACAATAATCTGAACTTGAACTTCGACTTTTATATCAGCTTTCCAGATTTGCAGATTTTATGATGTTTGTGATTAAGATTTTATCTTATTACGTGATGTTAAACTCATAAGTTCACAAAAACAGTATTAAACTTGCTGCTTCGCAGTCTTGATTCACTTCCTTTCAAGAATAGCCTGGCAATAAAGAACTTTCTGCTCTGAAGGAAAATTTGCGGTCAAGGCCTAGTAAAATTCTGGCAGCAAGCGAAGATTGAAAATCCTGCAGTGTTCTCACAGTTCTGAGATTTTGCCTCATTATAACATCTAACTTGCCCAGTTTTTAAGATATTCCATTTAGGATTTATTTCCTTATTTTTTTAGGTGCCCATATTCTCTCTTTACTCTGACTGTATTCTTAGATTTGTTTTTGATAGATTTATTTATCTACAGTATTAGGGGAAATGTATTCATCATATTAATAATATTTATTTATCCTCTTCTAATGAAAACTTAAAAATCATGTTGATTATAATCCTATGTGACAATTTTTTCTGTTGCCAATGCAGTGCCTCATTTTGTGCATTTAGTAAATTGTTGAGTACTTTTATGCTATCAATAACCTGCAGAGAACTGACAATGATACTTACCATGTCAAACATGGGGAGCTCCTGATCACTCAAAATCGTGTGTGAATGGCAGCTGCAGGTGACGGCAATGATGCTCCGCAGTCATCAGCAGATGCAATACTGAGAGACTTGCAATAAGTCAGATTAAAGATCTCTTCTGTTCCATGAGTTCTGTGATGCAGTTAATTAGCCAAAGTGCGGTAGTTATTTTTCTTCTCTTCCACTGAGTTGGTGACTTTAGGATTGTGAAAATGGAACTGATTAGTTCACCCACTGGCTTCAACTCTGCTCTCACTGACGCATAAAATCATCACTTTCCCTCATGAACCATTTGTCCCACTCTCATCAGGGAGGAGCATACACGCCAGGACTACCAGACTCAAAAACAGTTACTTCTCCCAATCAGTAAAGCTGATCAATACCTCCACCACAGCTCCAACCACCACTACTTTATATTTCCTGTTAACCTTATGTACAGACACTGCTGTGCCTAGCATCATTTTATAGACATACAATAAATCTATTAATATAAGGCATCTTATGTATTTACATTTATTGTGCTTTTTGTGCTGCATTGGATTCAGAGTAACAACTATTTAGTTCTCCATTATACTTGTGTACTGAAAATGGTGTTAAGTAATCTTCATCTTGATCTTTCCTACGTATGTACCAAAATTGTATACATTTTGCCTTCTCTCTTCTTCCATCAAACTGATAAATGGAAGTGTGAAGATTCTCATTCCTGTAGATTGATTTCCAACTGTAAATCTCCTTAGGCAAAGAATTGTGGTTTGGTTGGTTAATTGGCACTGTAGAGTATCCCCAGTGTGTCTATGAGAATCTGGGGTAGATGATGAGAGTGTTGGGAAAGATAATTAAATAAGATTAATGTAAATTGTGTTTGATTGCCGGCATGAGGGTCTGTTTCTGTGCTTTTTGTTTTTCCATTGCATTAGAAAATATAGTCCTTGGTTTGGATTCATTTGCCTTCATGGTACAATACAAATCAGCTAATGAATTTCAGGTCAAGATGAAAAAAGTCAGAGAACTTTATGTGTATAATAATTGTACAGAACACTGGTTTGGTTGAACTTGGAGTGTTATAGGTTATTCTGGTCACCATGCTATACGAAGAGTGTGCTTGCAGAAGCTATTTCTCAGCTTGGAGGACATTAGTTATGAGAGATTGGATAGCCTAGGCTTGTTTTCCCTGGAGCAGAGGAGGTTGAGGGGATGGCTTTGTAGAAGAATACAACATCAGCTGGGCTATGGATTCCAAATCTTTTCCCTGTTACAGAGACAATAACAACAAGAGAGCATAAATATAAGGGAACATATGGCTAAGTTTTTTTATACACTTTGCCAGAGTAGCTAGTAAAATCAGATAGAATATCATATTTGTGTTATTTAGACAGGCACTTAAGTAGATAAGGTATTGAAGGATAAAGTGCCTATAAAAAGTATTCACCCCCTTGGAAATGCTGATGTTTTATTGTTTTACAACATTGAATCACAGTGGATTAAATTTGTCTTTGTTGACACTGATCAACAGAAAAAGTCAAAGTGAAAACAGATCTCTACAAAATGATCAAAATTAATTACAACTATAAAACATAATTGTTTTCATAAGTATTTAATGTGACACACTAAATTATCACTGGTGCAGCCAATTGGTTTTAAAAGTCACATAGTTAGTTAAATGGACATCACCTATGTGCAGACAAAGTGTTTCAGTTGGTTGTGGTAAAAGTACACACGTATCTGGAAGGTCCAACTGCTGGTGAGTCAGTATCCTGGAAAAAACTACACCATGAAGACAAACAAACTCACCAAGCAACTCCACAAAAAAGGGTTCTTGAAAAGCACAAGTCAGGAGGTGGATACAAGAAAAATTCCAAGTCACTGAATATCCCTTGGAGTACAGTGAAGTCAATCATTGAGAAATGGAAAGAACATGGCAAAGCTGTAAATCTGCCTAGAGCAGGCCATCGTCAAAAACTGAGTGACCGTGCAAGAAGGGGACTATGCCACCAATAGACCTATGGCAACTCTGGAGAAATTACAAACTTCAGTGGCAGTGATGAGAGAGACTGCATATACAACAACTGTTGCCCAGGTGTTTCACTTGTTGCAGGTTTATGGGAGAGTGGCAAAGAGAAAGCCACTGTTGAAAAAAAAACTCACATGACATCTAGGCGAGAGTTTGCCAGAAGGCATGTGGGAGACTCAGCTGGAAGAAGGTTCTGTGGTCTGATGAAACCAAAATTCAGCTTTTTGACCATCAGACTAAACGCTATGTTTGGTGTAAGCCAAACACTGCACATCAACAAAAACACACCATCCCTACCATGAAGCATGGTGGTGGCTGCATCATTTTGTGGAGAAGCTTCACCGCAGCAGGCCCTGGAAGGCTTGTGAAGGTAAAGAGTAAAATGAATGCAGCAAAATACAGGGAAATGCTGGAGGAAAACCTGACTCAGACTACAAGAGAACAGCAACTGGGAGATTTGTTTTCCAGCAAGTCGATAACCCTCCCTAGAATAAAGCCAGACAGGAATGGTTTAAAAACAGCAAAGTTAATGACCTGGAGTGGCCAAGTCAGAGTCCAGACCTCAATCCAAATGGGAATTTGTGGCTGGACTTGAAAAGGGCTGTTCACTCATGATCCCCATGCAATCTGACATAGCTTGAGCAGTTTTGTAAAAAAGAATAGGGTAAAATTGCAGTGTCCAGATGTGCAAAGCTGATAGAGACCAATCCACACAAACTCAAGGCTATAATTGTCAAAGGTGCATCTGCTAAATACTGATTTGAAGGGGGTGAATACTTATGCAATCAATTACTTTCCCTTGTTTAGGGGCACTCTAAGTGCTAAATTTTATGATAGTCAAAGCACTATGATTATTTCAAGGCTGAAACAATTGCTGAAATTGGCTTTGTGAGTCGAATGATACAGTCTGCAACTATTGCTTATGATACTGAATGATGCAAAACCAAGCTGAGAAGAGATGCAGTAGATTATACTTTCTTCATGGTTATCTTCACACATTCTGAAGCAGTGATATTATTGGGCCAAAGCTTGCAGCGAGTGATCGAGTGATTTCTCCATCCTGGTTCCATTGATCAATGTGTTAAGTAGGGCACAGCAGTTAGCATGATGCTATTACGTTTTGGGTGTCAGAGTTTGGAATTCATTACTGGCATCATCTGTAAGAGGTTTCTACATTCTGTCCATGACCACATAGGTTTTACTGGGTGCTCCTACTGTCTAAAGATGTACCAGTTAGTAGGTCAATTGGCCATTGTAAATTATCCTGTGATTAGGCTAGTGTTACATAGGTGGGTTAAGGCTGCAGGGTCTTGCGTGGAGCTCAGATTGTTGATTTGGAATAACTCTCTTTCATAAAACAGCTCCTAGCACTCTATAAAACTTGTTAAAAGCTTCGGATGATTCTGAACAAAACTTAATTAAGCACTATAAACAAAATAATTTAAAATAATTAAAATGCTAAAAACACCTTCAGATAATGAAAGGTTGCAATGTAAACTCAACAAAAGTATATCACATATGAGTACAATGGATTCTGGTTAATTGGGCCATAGGTTATTTGGGACAACTCTTAAAGAACAAAAACAAATTGAGGAAATAGTTGGAATTCACTTTGTTTATACTTTATACTTTATTGTCGCAAACAATTGATACTAGAACGTACAATCACCACAGCGATATTTGATTCTGCGCTTTCCGCTCCCTGGATTACAAATATTAAATATTTTAAAAAGTAAAAATTAGTAATTATTAAAAATTTAAATTATAAATCATAAATAGAAAATAGAAAAATGGAAAGTAAGGTAGTGCAAAAAAACCGAGAGGCAGGTCTGGATATTTGGAGGGTACGGCCCAGATCTGGGTCAGGATCCGTTCAGCAGTCTTATAACAGTTGGAAAGAAACTGTTCCCAAATCTGGCCGTATGAGTCTTCAATCTCCTGAGCCTTCTCCAGGAGGGAAGAGGGATGAAAAGTGTGTTGGCTGGGTGGGTCGTGTCCTTGATTATCCTGGCAACACTGCTCCGACAGCATGCAGTGTAAAGTGAGTCCAAGGACGGAAGATTGGTTCGTGTGATGTGCTGCGCCATGTTCACGATCTTCTGTAGCTTCTTTTGGTCTTGGACAGGACAATTTCCATACTATGTTGTGATGCACCCTAGAAGAATGCTTTCTACGGTGCATCTATAAGAATTATTTAGGACAATATGCTGCTTAACAGGGGCAGGAGATGGTGGCAGAATGTGTTCTAATTAGCATCAGTTACATGCACGTTGTGTGCCCTTTAGACACTACACCATGCTCAGAGTGAATGTTTTTAACTAGCATTAATTGCGTGTGTTTGTGTTCAAAAAACAATGATTTTTGTCACTGATAGTTGGGGAGAAATAAGCAGTAAGACAATTCGATACTGTTCTGCTCAAGCATTCAGACTTGGAGATGCTAGAAATGACCAGGAGTGAAAATAAAATGCTTTCACTGCTTCAACAAGTTAAGAACCAAGAAGAATTTGAAGGTATCAACAATTATCTTGTATGTTACCTTTGGTGCCCACCGAAAAACCAGCTCTTCTCTGTGGCTCCAAGTAGCTGTTTGCATGCTACAGTGACCACACTCCGGTACAGTATTTCAACAGACGGACTAAGCCGGTTGATAGTAGATAGTCTCATACCCCGATGAGATAGGGTCATGACTGTCCTGATCAAGTCTGGCAGACAGGGCGGATGAGATCTACTGTGAAATCCAATGGCCAGGAAGGCTGTTCTGCCAAGCCATGTGGAGAGCAAAGGGCATGACGAGACACAGAAGAAGTCACAGTCATCCACTGCAGCCAAGTTGTGACACCTACTTATCCTACTGGATCCAGACTTTCAAGGTCGAGAGAGCAGAACTGCACTAGTTCAACGTACTTTCCTTTAAAAACTCTCCTGCATGGTCATCATCGGATATGACAGACAGCCAGCAGTAGTATTGGTTCTGTTCTAATTTTTTCTGCATTTCATTTAAAAAGATGATTTGTTACTCAGTTAAATGTTAGTTTGTTTTTTACACATTTGTAATGACTTCCATGACACTTTGGCTAGTTGGAGCAGCCACTTAATTGAGCCAAATGTACTGATCCCAATGTGTCCCAATTAACCGGGATCTACTTTTGTACCTTGCTTCACAGAAGTGAAATGACTTGCTGCACCTAAGCCAGGTCTGCTAAGGGTGATCTAGCATATACTGTATATTCCCACAGTAAATACTGAGGAAATTACAACAAATTCATACTTTACTAGAGTTACGATAGATTGCGGTCAACAAAACACAGAGGAGGACAGTTAGCAAATTTGTAACTTCTGCATTGATGTGGGAACACAATGGCAGAACAATTCTAACAATTCAATGCCTAATTGGTACCCATCACAGGAAACTTCAGGCATAATTTGAATAGGCTATTACTGCAGTGTACCCACCTTGTATACTGTATCTGAAATTCAATGATTTATGCTAAACTGTTACCACAGTGATCCAAACGTCCATATGTTATAAGGACTCACACCACCAAGTTCAAAAACAGTTAATACCTCTCAACCATCAGACTCTTGAACAAAAAGGAATAACTACACTCATTTAAGGACTCGTTTATCTTGTTATTTCATGCTTGTTATTTATTGCTATTTATTTGTTATCTTCACTTGCACAGTTTGTGTACAGTTCCTGATGTTTACAGATCCTGTTTACAGTTACTGCTCCATGGATTTGCTAAGTATTCTCACAGAGAAAGAAGAATCTTAGTGTTGTATGTGGTAACATGTATGTACTCTGATAATTCATTTTATTTGAACCTTGAAATATCTTAGAACGCTTGATACAGCAAAGATTACGGCACCTGACAACGTCCCAGCTGCTGTACTGAAAACTGTTTCTCCAGAACCAGTTGTACTACTATCCAAGCTGTTTGGTTAGAGTTTCAACACTGGCATCTATCTGACTAGAAAATTGTTCCAGTTAAGCAATGGAAGGTGCAGTTGACTGTGATATCAAGAAGGACCTGTTCTCTGATAACCTGCTTACTGCATCCTGTTGGGTTTCACCAGGACTTGTCAGCTCATTAGTGCCTTGCTCCAAATATGGACAGAAGTGCTGGACGATGGAGTAGTGACCACCCTTGACATCAAGGGAGATTTGTCTGAGTGTGGAATCAAAAGGCCTCAGTAAACGTGGAATCAGGGGGAGAGCTCTCCACTAGCTAGAGTTGTACCTGAAACAAAGGAAGGTAGTTCTGGTTGTTGGAGATCTAAGACCTCTGCCCTAAGGTAATTATCTAGCTGCTTTATATCAGAAAATCAGAATCAAGTTTAATATCACTGGCACATGCCATGAAATTTGTTAACTTTATGGCAGCAGTACAATGAAATATGTGATAATAGAGAGAAAAAAGAAAACTGTGAATTGCAGTAAATATATATATAATTAAAATAAAATAGGTAGCAGTGCAAAAAAGGAAATGAGGAAATTAAAAAAAATAGTGAGGTAGTGTTCATAGGTTCAATGTCCATTCTGAAATTGGATGTCAGAGGGAAAGAAGCAGTTCCTGAATCATTGAGTATGTACCTATAGACTTCTGTACCTCCTTCCTGATGGTAGCAATGAGAAGAGGGCATGTCCTGGGTGGTGGGGGTCTTTAATGATGGATGCTGCCTTTTTGAAGCACTGCTCCTGTATACTATGAAGGCTAGTGCCCATGATGGAGCTGATTAATTTTGCAAATGTGGGCTCCCTTAATGACTGTCGCCTGGTAGCACTCACTTTGACAGTGATGAAATGCTTTAAGAGGTTGGTCATGACTAGACTGAACTCCTGCCTCAACAAGGACCTGGACCCATTGCAATTTGCCTAATGCCACAATAGGTCAACAGCAGATGCAATCTCAATGGCTCTCCACACGGCTTTAAACCACCTGGACAACACAAACACCTATGTCAGGATGCTGTTCATCGACTATAGCTCATAATTTAATACCATCTTTCCCACAATCCTGGTGGAGAAGTTGCAGAACCTGGGCCACCGTACCTCCCTCTGCAATTGGATCTTCGACTTCTTAACCAGAAGACCACTATTCGTGCGGATTGGTGATAACATCTCCTCGCTGACGATCAACACTGGTGCACCTCAGGGATGTGTGCTTAGCCCACTGCTCTACTCTCTATATACACATGACTGTGTGGATAGGTATGGCTCAAATACCATCTATAAACTTGCTGATGATATAACCGTTGATGGTAGAATCTAGGTGGTGACGAGAGGGCATACAGGAGTGAGATACGTCAACTAGTGGAGTGGTGCCACGTCAACAACCTGGCACTCAACAACAGTAAGATGAAAGAGCTGATTGCAGACTTCAAGAAGGGTAAGAGAAAGAAACACATACCAATCCTCACAGAGCAATCAGAAGTGGAGAGAGTGAGCAGCTTCAAGTTCCTGGGTGTCAAGATCTCTGAGGATCTAACCTGGTCCCAACATAGCGATATAGTTATAAAGAAGGCAGGACAGTGGCTATACTTTATTAGGAGTTTGAAGAGATTTGGCATGTCAACAAATACATTCAAACACTTCTATAGTGGAGAGTATTCTGACAGGCTGCATCACTGTCTGGTATGGAGGGTCTACTGCACAGGACCGAAAGAAGCTGCAGAGTGTCGTAAATCTAGTCAGCTCCATCTTGGGTACTAGTCTACAAAGTACCCAGGACATCTTCAGGGAGCAGTGTCTCGGAAAGGCAGAGTCCATTATTAAGGACCTTGAGCACGCAGGGCATGCACTTTTCTCACTGTTACCATCAGATAGGAGGTACAGAAACTGGAAGGCACACACTGAGCAATTCAGGAACAGCTTCTTCCCCTCTGTCATCCGATTCCTAAATGGACATTGAATCTTTGGACACTACCTCACTTTTAAAAAAAAAATACAGCATTTCTGTTTTTGCACATTTAAAAAAATCTATTCAATATACATAATTGATTTACTTGTTTATTTATTAATATTTTATTTTATTTTTTTTTCTCTTTGTTAGATTATGTATTGTATTAAACTGCTGCTGCTAAGTTAACAAATTTCATGTCACATGCAGGTGATAATAAACCTGATTCTGAGCTTGCTTTGATCCTGTTCTATAGGCCCCCCCCTCGCCTCCATACCATTATCAATGGCATTTCCTCTATCATAAGATTAGAAGTGGGAAGTTTACTACTTAGTACACATTGCTGAAGTAGATTTGAAACTCTTTAGGGAAAGAAATAGTCCATGTCTTCATTTAGCAAGTCTAGAAATCATTCAGGTAAGAGCTGATGCTTGTAGGTAACATAGAGTATGTGTTATACAAATGCCAGGCAGTGACTGTTTCCAACAAGGGACAATCTGGCCACCTATGTCCTTGGCAATGGCAATTACTATTCTCAAGTCACCCACCATTGACATTCTGAGGACTGCCAGGTATCAGATTATTTGTTAGATTAATTGATTACTATAAATTACTCCTAAATGCAGTTGAATGGAAATTTGAATCAAAGTGGAGATAATGTGTATTTTAAAGAGAAAGTAAGTTGCAGGAGAATAGGGAATGAAGGAGAGAAGGTTTGGAAGTAATGGGATTGTCCCTGGAAGACATTAACACCTTGAAATCTAAGAGAGTATGATGGTGCAGTGTCTACTGCTACTATCTCAAAGCTCTGGTGCAGTCTGTGTGAAATTTGCATATGCTCCCTGTGACCATGTGAATTCCCCTGGGTGCTCCAGTTCCTTCCCATGTTCAAACACTGATAGTTTAATTGCTGTAAATTGTATGAGAGTAGATGAAAAATTGGGAGGAATTTATGAGCAACGATCAACATATGCTATAAGCAAATATGTGAGGAATGGGACTGACAGCATTGTTCTGAGACATAAGACTGAATGACATTCAATATTGTTAGAAAAACAAGTACATAAATAAAAAAACTCAGCTGAGTAAGTACTATGGGTAAAGATCAGGTGAGAGATTGCACATCTTGTTGGGAACATCTCACCTCATGACTGTGAAGGACTACCACCATCTACTTCAGCACTTTCTACTCCCTTGGATAAATGCCTTGCAGTTGCTTGCTTCCACTTGGATAACCTGCATCAAAACTGTTATCTCTGCCCCTAAGAACAACAGACAGTAGAAACATTATCTCTTGCATATTCTCCAAGTTACAAACAGCCAAATATTGAAATATATCACCACTCCTTCATTCAAATTGGGTGAGTCTAAATCCTAGAACTCCCAATCAAAAAAGAAGTACTGCAGCAGTTTAAGAAAGTAGTTTGCCACCTGCACCTTCTCAGTGCCAGTAGGAATGGCCAGTAAATGGTGAACTTGCCAACAATGCCTACATTCCATAAATGTAAAAGTAAAATAAAAATCTGTAAATCGGCTTTCACAACTACTGTATATTTGTAGCATGGAAATTGCTGTGTTTAAGCACGTTCATGTAACTTGATCAATATACTTTCCTTCTACTTTTCTCCTTCATATCTTTTTCTAGTTCTTGTTGTAACTTGTTGAGTAAAGATGTATCTCCTGACTCCCCCCATTTGAGTATTCCTGACATTGTTGTTTTATTGGCTCCTGGCTCTCGTCCTGTCAGCAACAGGTATCGTCTCTACTACTAAGACCCTTTGATGATGAATTGACCACTGTTGGCTCAACCCTCGGTCTTTTTTAAGACAAAGAAATCTTAGCTTGTTGGTCATTCTTGAGAGGCATAATTTCTGGTGTTATTCCAGTAAACCACTTTGGTATCATCTTCAAAGTGTTATGTCTTTTCTTTAATAACAGAGAAAGGAACCATACATAGGTTTCCAAATGTAGCCCAATTCTATACAAATGTAAAATAACTTCATTCTTTTCAATTCCATTACTCAATATCGCCAGTGCTTATTTTTTTCCTTGATATTTTAACCTGCATTTTTTTAGGGATCTGTTTTTCTCTGTACTCCAATGTCTTTGCTTTAACTTCCCACTTAAACAATAATTTTCCAGAGAGATTATGACCTCCTTATTAAATAGCAAAAAAATATTTGTACATTGCATCCATCATGATTGAAGTTCATTTTCCAGTTATGTGTTTATTATTACAATTTTTTTCATGTCAATCTTGCATTTTGTCTGTATTTATCTCATTAGGTGTCAACTGCAAACTTAGTGTATTTCTGTTCTCAAGTTGAAATCATGTGTATAAATGATGAATAGCAGCAATCCTCGTGGACATCTCATCATCTGCTAACCTGAATAATTGCTTTCTAAAGCTCTTGCTTCTTGTTTTGTAGATAACTTTGTTTCTACCCCTCATATCTTCCCCCACCTATTCCACTTGTTCTGTTCTCTGAAATATATGGCATGATACTCTATCAAAATATTTTTGAAAATCCTGAGAAGTGATTCATCAATCTTCTTCATTTATGTCACAGACTGGAAATGCTGAAATCCTTAACAGTCTGACACTAAATGTATCTGATCGGTGCATAAATTAGCGAAACTTGTGGAACGTTGAACACCAACAAAAAAAATAATATAAGTCAGAAGAAATTCACTCTTTATTGAAACCCTTGGAATACAGCATCAAGATCTGCCACCAAAAAAAACGACATTCTTGAGAAGTGATTAGAAGTAATGATTCCGGATCTATATCATATTCTTCCAGGGTGCTCAGGAACATCTTAGCTTGTTTTTGCATGTACTTAGCTTATAAATAGCAATGGATTATACCTGGAAGCCTAAGTCTTTTCAACTTGTAAATATTATATACCTAAAAGCAAAAGGAAAACATGTTCATGAAATTATTTTGGTGCCTTAAATAATAACTTAGTATCATTAATAATTTCTGGATGCTTAAGTCAGCACCTGAAAGTAAAAGACATTCAATATTTGGTCTTATGTCAGTTATAAATTTAATCCTTTATAAACATGAAGGATTATGGAAAGAGCACAAGAAAACATTGAGATAGTAGATCAACCATGATCATATTGAAAAGTACACTCAAGGAGAAAATGGTCTTTTCCTGTTCCTATTCCTATTTTCTGTGTCGCTCATCCCCCAAACTGTTAGAATTTTTAAAGCACTGTTTCTCATATCAGCTTGTAATGAACACAAGTCTGCTAAACCACTATATGAATGTCTGAGCCAGATATATATTGGGTTCTATTTTCCAAAAATATTTTTATTTGTTGCTCTTGATCAACTTCACCATCAATATTGAGTGAGCTCAGGAGACGGCCAGATCACATGAAAAATATAATTGAAATGAATTATTAACTGTTGGAAACTTTAGAAACCAAATGTAATCAGAACATATATTTTAATATTAAATAACTGTTAAGATCCAGCCTTGTGAGATGAAATGTTTAAGTAGAGTAAATACAGTAAAGCCACCCTAAAACCCTCCAAGTTTCTTTTTTGTAAGTGTCAAGTAATTCCGGTGACTAGGTGTATAACCTACAAAAGTAGATTAAAAAGTGATTTTGAAATGTTTTATTTCATATTTTAATGATTAAGGCAGCTTGACGCTTCTAATAGACAGTAATACTGTATTGCTACGGTGACTGCTCTAAATACATCCATTTTCCAACTGCTGCTTCGGGGTTTAATCTACTTTTGAACAGTACAAAACAGCGGTTGCTTTTGGGGAGGGGTGAAGAAGGAGGGGCAGGGTGGGGAGTAAACCCACGAACAACCCTTAAAAGAGATAATATCGACACCTTATTGGCTTCCCGGCAATATGATGAAACTGATCGAGGACGCTGTAAAGGTCTTTGAATTTCTGTCTTATTGTTTTTATTCATAAGTGGCGTTAATTTGAAGTGAGAGTGAGAGGAGCTGGAGCGTGAAGCCCGGCTATCTTGTCATCGTCGGGCGATGTTAAAGGGAAATGAATTGTTTGCAGAGGTGGGGAGCTGGAGGAACTCATTTTTGTGTACATCCGCAGTTGGGAAAGAGGGGATTTAAACTTATAATTATCTTTTGAAAAAAACGCGCCCTCGTTGAACATATCAGCGGAGATCGAGCTTTTCCGTACGTTATATTTTTTCTCGGAAACGGGAGCGGTTCGGCCGGGGAGGCTCAGCGTGGTTCGGGCGATGGTCGGGGCAGGCGGCGGCGACGGCGGACTATTTGCTGTGTGCCGCGGGAGCCGCTGTTCGCCCGCCCGCCGCCGCCGCCATGTTGAATTTTAATGTTAATTTTCTAGAAATTGTCCCAGAAATTGGGACTGAGATCCCTGGCTCGCCTTGAGAAGTCAGGCAAACTAATAAACTAAAAAAACAAGCGAGTTTAAATTAAAACAAAGAGAATAAAGGACGACTCTGCGTTTCTGTATTTATGGTTCCACCCCTGCGGCCGCGAAAAGCAGAGAAGTTGGGTAAGGTGTGAGAAATGGTTGCTGGGCTCGTCTCTCTTTATAGATAAGACATTTCTTCCTTGTAATTGTTTTCGCTTCTTCGCGAACGAGTGAGAATGATTTTCAGGTGGTGGCTGAAGAGCTGGGAAAGAATAGAGAGCTGGCATCCAGTGTCATGGGGATGGGTTTGTGGCGAGGCTTTACTTTCGGCCTGAACATTTCTCTTTTTCCTTTCCAAGCGCACAAAATGGAACCGGCTTTATCTTCACTTTTATCGCCTGCTTTCACTGTAATTGTATTCGGGAGCTTTTTTAAAATCCAATCTGTTTTTTTGACCCCTGGAAGGATGTAGGATTTGCTATTGTTGACAGCTGTATGTTTGTATTTCTGGTGTCTTTTTAATATTGGTGATTTAAAGAGACGAGTCAGTCCTAAAATAATCGCACACGCCGCCAGCTGGAAGAGAAAGGAAGCGTGTCTTTGGGGAGAATAGCATTAAATGCTGACAACCTGGTGCTGTAAGGTTTTTCGTATTTAAATGTGTCCCCTTGTTTTGTTGGTGCGATGTGCTGATTGCTTGTGGACTGTGGTGATGCGGGTTTAATCGCCCTCTTCGTCCCAGTGTTTCTTTCCACTAGCTGTACATATCTAGCCTTTAGGTTTTGTTGTTTAGCTTTCCTTTTCCGTTCAGTCGGAAGGGGGCAGTGAAAGATAGTAGGGGATAGATTAAAAGGCTGTAAACTCAGGCAGTCCCTGACGTTTGACTTTCGTGCTTGAGGTCAAGGGTAAGAAATTATTCATGAACATGTCGCTTGTCTGATTTGCGATGTTTTGCAAAGAATTTTTCTTTGCAATGGTTGGGCACTTATTTTGTGAATGTAAGAAGGGTATTTCCTCTAACCTTCACAGTTTTTTTTAGAACTATTGCAATAACTGGATTTTGTTTGAGAAGTAGGATTTATATTACTATCCCAATTATTCGAACATCGGACACTACAGCACTCGACAGGGCATTCAGCTCACGATGTGTCGATCTTGATGCCATTTTGTACTAAACGTTCTCTTTCTGTGTATCGTTCATGTCCCTCCCATTCACCTCACATTCCTGTGACTATCTGAAAGCCTCTTTCATTCCACTAAGCTGCCTGCTTCCACTGCTATCCCTGGTAACGCATTCCAGGCACTCTACGTATAAAAGAAATTGCCCCTCACGATGCCTTTAAACTTTCCTCCTCAGTATTAAAAATCTTAACAGTATTCTATCTACCTCGAGCCATTTCTGCGTCATCTTTGGAGGAGGTTGATGACTTTGTAAGAACCAAGTATGGAGGTGGTCCTTTCAGAATGATTTGGTGTGTGAGGGGATAGTGTACCCCGGTGACTGGGTGTGTGGAGTTAATATTTGGAAGATTTGCCTAACTTTGAAGGAGAACTTAATGTCTACATTTTAATATTTTTTTACAATGCCTGTGTTAAATGCTCAAGAGGTATATATATTATAGCTTCACATGGTTTAAAAAAAAATATTTTTGACAATGAAGTTAATTGTAACGTGTGCATTGCTTCACTTTTTTTTTGCTATTTATGTCCTTGGAAAGCATCTTTTTTTTAAAAAAAAAGGTGTATATTTGAAGCCTGAGACCTATACTTAATTTCAATAATTGGTTAACTTGTAATTTGGAAGTTGCCTCTAGGGTAAGTCTTGTTTTTATTCATAACTATTTTTCATCCTTGGAGTTGAAAGGTCAATACAAAACTAATACTACAGGTTAAGAGGCACAAGTTCACAGTGATGAAAGAGAAATTTTGGAATTCCGCAGGAAACAATATGTGATGCTTTTGGGAGGGTTAAGTAACTTTTTAAAGAATACTTGTGATGTAGGGAAGCAATTATCTTTCTTGATATTAATGTTATGGATCAAATGACTTTTTACCTATGTCCTTTTAGACATGGGGAATGAAGTTTGTTTATAATGGTAGCACAATTTAGATTACAGAAGTTGTTGACACACTTTAGATGTTTGAATTCTTAATCTGTGCTAAAGCTGTAGTGCAGTCCTGAGGGATTGTTTTCTGGTGTTCCTCGCACAGTTGCAGGTAAATGACCTATGTCCCTGCTTGAATAACGGGAATAGGAGTGTCCTGGCTAGAATAGTTTATTGGGTCATTCTCTATCTTTCTTGAATATGTTTCAGCATCTTGTTTTCTTCTGATATTTTTCTGTTGGCTGCAAAATATTTGGAATATTTGCACAGTTAATAGCACTGACCCAACAGTGAGATGGTTAATGATTCTGCCCTGAAAACACTTTATACAAAAGTTGGATAGTGATATAAATCAGTCTGGCATTTCAATTGATATTTAAAATAATAGTTGTCCAAGCAAACTAATGTATTAATGAACTAAATTGCCATCTGCCAGCAAGTTAAACTTGGTAATGTAACAAAGAATGGCATTTGATGGAAGTATTGGAAGTGTATTATTGTATTATCTGTGTTGCTGACTTTCAGATAAAATGTTAAAGTCGTTAGTTAAGATTTCTTCATCTGCAGAGATGAATGATTCAAAATAAACAGTGGTTTTCCCAAATCCTTAGTAAACTTTTCTCCTTTATGCAGTGCTACAGAGATAGTATCTTGTTAGAACAATGCAAATTCAATGCTGTTTGCCCACAGTGCATATGTATAGTACAAAATGTGCAGATCAATTAGATTAAATTTAGACAAGCAAAGGAAAATACAGGGATGTAGAGTTAAGGCAAATAGATTAAAAATGCAGAGTAGCCATGATTTTGGTAAATGGCTGAATAATCCTAAGGTGTTGAATGATCTATCCTGTTATTGTTCATGTTTTTAATTAGTTAAATCAATTATTTATTTTTGCCAGGAATGATCTTTATTCCTATTAATTTCTGTAAAATCTTGCCGCTTAATTTTGCTTTACAATGTATTTAACTGTAGAAACAGCAACAGGTGTGTTTAAACAGTATATTTGATAGCTGATCAATTGTACTGTTCATTTTAGGATAAATGTTTTCATGGATGGTATAGAATAATATTTCATAAAACTGAGAACAGGAAGTTGTACTTAATCAAATTATTATCAAGATTAGGGCCATTAACTGAAGAAATCTTGTTTTGATTTGTTTTAAGAAACTATTTCAGAACATCTCAGTAACATATTGAAAATACATTAAACTTGCCAAACATTAATGACAGAAATTATATGCATTCAACTTCAATATATACTTGCTTTAAAGACAATGCCAGTTATTAATCTTAAAACCAGTTACATTTTTCACTTAAAATCTACTTCTTTATATGCTCTTGAAACTCCAACAAAATATGTATTGCAGGTAGCAACAAAAATAAAGGCACCAAATTTGTGTGTAATAAGATAGTTTTTGCAGCACGTTTGACATGTATTACCTTATTGGCCATTACTGGTCTTCCTTCGTTATTACCACCCTCTGCCCTTCCGTATGTTGCTCCAGAAACATGCAAACTATAATCTCAATTTATACTTCAATGCAGTATTGTAGGAGTCTTTTGGATAAGACTTCAAACAATGATCTGCTTGCTCTCCCAGGTGGCAATAAAAGATCCAGAGGTGCCAATTCACAGAGGAGCAGGGGGCATTACTAGTGCCCTGGCTAATACCAGCACCCACAACAGTTACAGCTGCTCCCCAGGTTAGGAACGAAATCTGACTAAGCAAATTCTGTATATTTTAAAGCATTTTAAGCTAATTTTTTCATTGTATTTATGAATCACTATACTGTATCTGTTCCCCAAGTTCAATTACAGGTAGTGTTAGAGTGATTATTCATTGGATGGAAAGAATTATAGCAAGTGTTTGTATGATAAAATATGGCTGGCTATAGAAAATGAACTTTTCTGACTTAGTCGTTTGCAGTTTAAAAAAAAAACACTCCCTTAGGTTTTTTTTCTATTCTTTGGTCAGCAGTGACTGGTGGTGGAAACTATATATCATGGCACTATGAGACTACTCCCTGTCAAGATGTTTGGTATTACTAGATGGTCTAAATCTAGTCCGAGATGGAGTTTAATTCAGAGGTGTTGCACTTTGGGAAGTCAAATGCAAGAGGAAAGTATACAGTAAATGACAGTAAGTGCTTAGGAATTTTGAAGTGCAAATCTATTATCTGAAAGTGGCTACACAATAAAGTGATTAAGACAGTGTCTGGTATATGTGGCATGATCAGTTGGGGCTTTGAGTATAAAAGTTGAGAAGTCACGTTGCAGCTGTATAAAGTTTCTGACTGCATTTGGAA